>NC_142358.1:5286920-6759420 GCF_059441175.1 Urocampus carinirostris | reverse complement strand
TTTTGCAGTGATAATAGAAATCAAACCTTTATAATAATTGGTAATGAGTTTTTCACAATGCTGGGAAGGAATTTTGGCTCACACTTCTTGCAAAATTGTTTCAAAGCTGCCATACTGGAGGGTTTTCTAGCATGAAATGCCCCTTTAAGGTCTGACCACAGCATCTCAATGGATTTAAATCTGTACTTGGACTTTGCCACCCCAGAACCTTCATTTTGTTTGTTTTGAGCTATTCAGCGGTGAACTTGCTGGTGTTTTTCTGGTCCTTGTTGCTGCATGATCCAAGAGCGCTTGAGGTTAAGGGCACGAACTGATAGCAAGACGTTCCCCTTCAGGATTTTCTGGTAAACACCAGAATTCATTATTGCATCAACCACAACCAGTTGTCCTGATCCTGAGGCAGCAAAGCAGCCCCAGTCCATCACACTGCCACCACCATGTTGCCATCATGTTATTTTCGTCTAATGTTCTGCCATTTGTAACGGTAACATGTAACTGGCTGCCAACTTCCAAAATGCTTATTTTTTTACTGTTTCTCCAAAAGTCCTGAGAATAATGAAGAGCTTTTCGGCAAATATGAGACGACTATTTTTTTTTTTTTTTTGTGACAGCAATGGTTTTTCACCAGGGAACTTTCCCATGGATTCCTTTTTCGGCCAGTGTCTTTCTTATTGTGGAGTCATTAAACCTGACGTTAACTAAGGCCAGCAAGGCCCGCAGTTCCTTGGATGATGAAGGGAGGGAATAGAGCCCGTTGTCTATTGTTTGAAATAATGAAGCCTTTTCTGAGCTGTTGCTGGATGTGCTGTTGGGTATGTTTACCAAGCGTTAGCGGTGTGTTGTTTTTTTTTTTTTTAGGGCAATAATAGTTATGTTCCCCCAAACCCGTCATGCATTTGATATGCCCACCCTTAGACTCGTCTGGTCACGCCACTGCTCCCAACATAAGCACAAACAAATGACGGCAATTGCTCGGCCGGCGTTTTAACGATATTTTGAGCGGTACCTGCGCACAGGTAAAACGGCTTTTCAAGTTGGTAGCTTTTGTAAGCAGGTCGTCGTGGCAACACGACTAGTGCAGAGTTGAGAGTTTGTGATAGGCTTATGGCAGCGTTTTGTTTGGTGTTGCGCATATTGCACGTTCTTTTTCCTAGCTACACAGTGTTCATTTCCAGTGTTCATTTCCAGTTATCTTTTTGTAGTCAGCATGTTTTGTCTGGCAATGCCTCTTAACATTATATTTGGAAATGGCCACAGTCTCTTGGAAAATTTAGCAGATGCAGTTGTTTCAAATTTTGGTGAAAAAAATACTCCAGTTTCCACTTGTCCTGGAAGTAGCGTACCTCACAGTCAACATTTCCTTTTTTTGATTTATAGTCACCATATCAAAATGGGGTGGGCTAAACAGATCAGATAGGCAAGGTTGCCAAAGGTTGACTGCCATCATCTGGTGAAATGGTGTACTTTTTTTGGTACAAATTTTTTTTATACTGTCAGGCCACATATTATCAGTTTTATGACTGAGTCCATGGGTCGGTAAAGATTTAATGTGTAGATTTAATCTGTAACTGGCCCCTGAGCCGGCCGAACTTTGGACATGTATGTCTTACGGTGTCCTACAATGTTAACAAAATAAATAAAATGTTTAGGCGAAGAAATGTTGCAAATAAACAAACAAAACAACCATTACTATAAAGGTTGCAGGACAGTAAGGCTGCATGATTTTAGATAAAAACCTAGTTGCGAATTTTCACATCAGTATTGCAATTTCGATGCGATATTCGATTTTACAAGAAAAGTGGATTTTCGGTGCTTGATTTGTTTTTGGGCAGAACTTAAACATAGTGACTTATCTCGAGTTGATTTCCTTCTGGACCGAGAGTATACGACTGTAACAAAAACTACAGATTTACTAATTAAAACAGAATTGCAGTTAAATAAATGGTCATTATTTTCAGTATACAAAAGTACAATGAAATCGGAGGGCTACTCCTTTCAGTGTAAGATAGCCGTTTATGGAGCGTCTAGCAAGCTACATGCTAGCGTCGGTTAACCGCAACTTCTACAAGGTCTTTGTGATGATTAAAATACAAGAGTGACAAATGTAGCGGTCCTCCACGAGTGGTAGCTCCAAGTCATCTGTTTGATGGGTAATGGATCTGGCGTTGGTGACTAGCCGTGTTCAGCAGTGGTGGGTTAAGTGTTGTTGGCCTAGCTGTTAGCTTTCCCTTCCGACGCTGCCTCAGTCAATTCCTGGACGCAATATAAATCCAGGCAGCACCCGCTGGTGATCAGCGTTTCTGTGCGCTTTTCTGACTTTCCTCAGAGACCGATTAAATTAATGAATTTATTTTCAATGTAACGAGCCACAAAAGCGAGCCATTTGTTTTGGTGGCCACATGTGCGCCTGACTGCTCAACTGAGCGCTTACACTAGCCTATCAAAGTCGTGCACACACGTCTTGCAATCTTTGCCTGGTCTTTATTGGCTAGATCCATTAAAGCCTGCTTTTGATTGATCGGCGCTGTTAAACCACGAAACGTGTCAATTCTTGTTGGCCAAATACTCCATCGCTCAAATAACAAACTGGAACTATAAACCCTTGAAAAAAACGCAGTGTATGGGGTTGCCCTACCACGCTACGTCAAAATGCGATATCGATTCGATTTCGGTTAATCGTGCTGCCCTACAGGCCAGAAAAATCAGTATGTTCATAGTGTCAGGCTTCAATGCTGCTCTGTGACTGATCACTGTGTTCCCAAATGTGGTTGCAGGTATACGCAGGTAGTGCCTTGCTAGCCAGCCATTTGTAGCTGCTACGCTCAAGACTCTGACCCGGTGCTTGTTGGACGTCCGCTAGCACTCATTTGGGACTGAATTGTTTTTCCTTTAGCGTATTGTAGCTGGAAATTCTGCTTCAAAGAGTGGAATAAGTTTGTCATATTCCCCGTCTTTGTTGGCTCATGTTGTCTGCTTAGTTGGCAGTGCACGTTGCCACAGGTTTTTTTTTTTTTTATCAGACCCTTAAGTAACCAAAATTCCTCTAAACTGTGTGAAGATGAGTGGCCTCCCCTGTCTACAATTCTTTTGGCATGCCTTGAGTGGGTCTGCTGGGTGTTATCCTTTTTTTTTTTTTTATTGCTCCTTTTTACTGTGTTGTAGTTTTGCTTTCACTGTGTGAGCCGCTATTCCTGCTAAATGATTGGCTGGCCCTCGTCACCTTTTTCGTCCCCTAAATGTTGGTCTGAAACTTGTGTTTCCATTAGTTTAGCGCCCCTCTTTTCTCCAGTGTTAGGGTAGTGTAATCACAATTTAAATGATTGACTTTTATTGAATGTTTTTATTATTTAGTTGACCAAAAATGATATGACTGTATTGTTATTGTTTTAACGCCCAGGGGTACGTCACATTTTTGTTAACGGTAAACACAACTCAATAAATTGCGGTAAGTGAGCGTGCACATAATGCAGCATTCGCTTGACTGCCAGCGGGTCATAACTTGCCCGAGAAATGGATTCCTCTCAAGCTTAAATGTTGTACGACAACACGGATGACTGAATGAGTTTTTTTTTTTTTTTTTTTAATGGAATACATCCTGACTACTGGTGAGTATTAATGACGCTCAGCGTTTTAGGCCGTTAATGATATGGGAACAATTATTGGTATGATTTAAAAATCAAAATCCCGGCTTTTTTCTAGAATTTCTGTCTATCCTTTAAAGTCATACAGCTCCCATAAGAGTAAGAGTTTTCACTATAAAATGAGAAATCTCTGCCAAAATCCTGAAGAGAAGTTACATTCTGAAAAATAAAAATTTGAATTCTGAAATAAAAAATGGAATTTCTTAAAAAAACAAAAACAGAATAACCTTTTAAAGGTAAAGGTTATTCTGTTTATGAACTCGGGAAAAAAAGGTAAGAATCCTAACTTATATGTTTTTAAATAAAAATCTGAATTCTGACTTTTAAAATAAAAACTTATAAAAATGAAAACTTGTATTCAGACATTTTAATCAAAAATTCAGGAAAAATAAAAGCCAGAATTCTCACATATAAAATACAAAATCAGAAATCTGACATTAAGAATTAACATTTAGATATAAAGATCAGACTGACTTCGGGAAAAACAAAACAAAAACAAAGTTCTAACTATGAAGGTAAATAGTAATAGTTCTGCTTTTATATAGCACTTTTTAAGTAACTAAAGATCTGCCAAAGCACTTTACAATTACCCATACACACACTTACACACTGATGGCGAAGATGGCCATGCAAGGCGACTACCTGCTTATTGTGGGCATTAGGGGTTCAGTGTCTTTCCCAAGTGCACTTGAAACCATATTACTGGTATATGAAAAAATACATACGTTTAATATAAGAAAGTCAGAATTCTTATTTTGAAAGACGGAAATAATTCTTCTTTCTTTTTTCCAGAAAATACTCTATAAAAGAAAAGTCCCAGTTCTGACTCTTAAAATACAAATCTCAAAGATGAACAAAATAAAATGACAACAACAAATTTGACTTTTCAAATTAGATGGATAGATAGGTAGACACTTTATTCATCCTCGAAGGGAAATTCACATTAACAATTCAGAGAGAAAGAAAATATTCACTACTCTCTATTCACAACTAATAATAATAAATTAAAAAAAACTTGGAATTCTGACTTTAAAGTGAGGATTCTAAAGACTAAGTATGAATCATAGCCATAGTTTTATCTCCTTCACTCCCCCTAAATCTTCTTCCTTGGTTCCTGATTTCCCAATTAATTCCCTATCTTTGACATCTTTGGCTTCTCTACTAAAAAGATTTAAGTTTAACAAGGCATGTTTGCCGTTCAGTGTCTATTTCAAGCCAAAAACCACTGCAGACTCTCATAACTTTAATGTCTCAATCACCAAAAAGAGTCATTTCCTATACCGCAGCAGTCTGTGTTAATTGTTTTGTGTGTAAAATATTAGTGTCAATCAATCAAAAGCCTGTTTAGTAACGGCAACATTTTAGTTCTGGGTGTGTGTGTTTTTTAAAAAAATGTCATCTTGCATCACTCTTGTGATTATGCACACAAAATAAATAATGTCCAACATTTTCCACTAGGGGGGTAAGAAAAACAAAACACTAGTTTGATTTCATCAAGGATCACGCATTTTATTTCGACCTCGTCTTTTGCCTCAAGCAACCATGTTTGGTTACTAATTCTCTGAAGAAATGAAAAAAGCTCTACTGTCTTATGAATGCTTCTGCGTCATTCATTAGCTAGTGAAATTATTTGTTTTCGTGTACTGGGGCATCACTGTTCCAGACAGTCTCTGTATTGCGTGATAATATCTGTGTCTTAAATATAGTAGGATCCTCAATGCTTTTGTGTAAATTTCCAAACAATCCTTTTTAAAGTTGAAATCAATTCTCAACTTGCTGGAAAGAATACAATATCTGATTAAATGGTTGGTGAATATAATTAAATATCAAACAAATAAAATGACTTCAATTACGGGTTGAACATTTAACTGTTTGGATTTTTGAATGACCAAAAACAATGAAAATCTTTGATACAAAAAGAGATTGAAGATGTTGTAATTCAGATCAGATCATAATAAAAACAAAGTAATGAACAATAAATGCTAAATTTAGGATATTTTCTTATACTTTATTTTTTTGCAATCAAGTAGACTGGGGACATAAAATAAAAACCAAAGACCTTTTTTTTCATTCATTAAACCATCTAATTTTTTACAAAATTACGTTTCAAATTAAATATGTACAGAGCAAAAGTTGCTCTCTACTAGAAGCCATTCTTTTCCATATTCTTTTTGTATTCAGTTTCTCAGATTATTTACAATAATCATCTCTACTTTAATCAGTGTATTATAATATGATTTTTAATAATCCTTTATCAAACTTTATCAATGGAATAATGGGTACAACATTCAAAAATGCACTAAAGACCTTGGGATATGACGTTTTAAAGTGTGAATTGTAAAGTAAAATTTACGAGTAGGAGGGGGACCGAAATCTTTGGAAGTTTGATAATGCGTTTACCCAAAGTAATTGTATATACATTTTGAACATTAGTAACAAAATAGTTTATATTTAGTGCTTATCATTTAATACACATGCTTAGGATTAAGAAAATTATAAATGAATATCCAATTAAGGGAATAATTAGACTTATTTTTGGTGTGGCTTGAGCTGGTGCAGTGAGATGAGTGGGTGGATGCAGGGGCGGGTGGACGATTGTTATTAAAACTTTTGCAATGTTTTTCTTGCAAGGATCTTCATGCCCGTAGAAGATTTCCTTTATTTAATCGCCTCCTTTTTCTTAATTATTGTCCAGAATGTTGATTGCTTACAGTCATATTCCTTTTCATAATAACCGCAAGCTTTGTATCAATAGTTATCATGTTTTTGCACCACTACAAGCCTTCCGACCCAAAGCTAAAACAAATTAAAAATGTTGAATGTAGCTTTATAGCTAATTTTAAATTAGGTTACGAAAAACGTTACAAAAACACAAATTTTAGTTGTACTTGTGGCAAAGACTCTTACTTTTACTTACCTCAAACCCAAATCAACAATGGAGTCCCAACAGTTATGTTCGTACTTCCCTGGCATTAGTTATTACTGTCTAATTCAATACAGTTGAATGCAATTATGTGATTCATTGTGACACTTTAGTCATGTTTTTAAAGGGCGTATGTGGGTGGGTTTCACACGACAAATATCAAGAGGGGATTTTATGAGAACTGAAAATGCAACTTTGAGATGATGGCTCGATAAATAATGAAAAGATGGTACAAATGTACCAGATATGCCTTTTGTTAAGCTTCGGCGGAGAGCTGAGCTCCACTATTTGCCTTTCCTGTTTGATTCTCTAAATCCAGTTGTATTTTACAACCCCTAGTTTTATGTACCATTAAGGTCGTGCAAAAACGATCTACGTGTTTACTTCACGCTGCCCTGGACACGCACACATGATGAGGGGTAAATTTATTTTTTTCCTCTGCTATCGTTCATTCTGAGATTAGCCCAAATGACGCCGTGTGTACACATTTTGTATCTGATTAGTCATGGCTGCCCTGAGCGAGTTGCGCTGGTGCGTGTAAGTAAGCCAATTGATTTTTTTTCCATTTTTATTGTTGTTATTACAATTGAACTTACCCGTCTCAAGAGCTGCTAGCAAGAAGTGTGAGGGGTTAACTTAAAACTGCCTTTATTGTCATTGATAACAATGTAGTGAACATTGCTAATGATGGTATACATGAAACTCCAGAATAAACATGTAAAAAAAATCTTTCCAAAAAAAATGTCCTTGTAAATAGGCCTAAGTTGTAAATGCATCAGAAAATAGTGCAATGACAGTAGCAGCAACATTTTGCAAAAATATAAGAAAAATAAATAAACCTTTTACAAGACATTGGTAATATTTTTTCCCACGGTCTTGTGTTCTTATTTATGATTGTTATGGCCCCGGGGAAGTTTTACAAGGAACTGTGGTGTAACTGTTTTAAATTAAACTTTGGTACCATTATTCATATTCTACTATAGATCATACTTTTTTTTAAAAGGAGCTCAGGATGCCGCCTGAGGACAGCTAAAATAGCTCACCAAAAAATAGCTGAAAATAGCTCACCAATGCTGGGTCATTGAGATTTTCGCATAAAAGATTTTCTTAGTGGATGACCGAGTCTATTAATCCCCGCTCTGAATAATTATTCTGTTAACAACATAGTTATAACAAGTTATTTTACGAATGCATATTAAATTTGGTGACATTTGTGCTATTAAATAACAAAAAGTTGCTTTTCACTTGAAAATGGCGACCCCCTGATCTATTATTTTTAATTAAAAAAAGATGATAAAATGACAAATGCCTTATCACACATAAATATTTATGATTCATGAATACCATCACTCAGCCTGTTAATCCTTGTTTTCATAGACCTGTAGCATCTGCCAGAGGGCAGCAATACTAAGGAGGTAGTGTCGTGAAAGGAGTCCTTTACAACACAACACCTATGTCAAGTAAGGGCTCGCGTGAAACATACGTCTCATTATAATGATTTCTACAACCCCTGAGAGCATCTTGGTTTTTTTTCATCATCACAGACTATATTGAAAAACATTACATTATCTTTATCTAAGATTGCATTGAAGTTTCATAAGAAATTTGCAAATATATCCTAGTCAGTCCCTATCAGTGTTTGTGGTGAGAAAATATTGCTTTACTTATCTGATTCTATTGAAAGTTTTTTTACTGTATATATGTATTTGTAATATATATAATCTTTTCAGTTGGGCTGCAAGTAATGTCTATTTTATTGGTTGACTAGTTTGACTATTGAAATGATTAGTCAAATAATTGGATGAATATTTTTTTTTTTTAAATTTAATTATGTGGTGAATAATGACAAACGCAAGCAAAATGGGTTACAATTAAAAAATCTTCTTTTATTTAACATAATACAGATTAAACCAATTCAACAAAGTTAGAGAAATAAATCCATAAATAAACATCTGTCCATTTTGTAGTTCTTCTGGCTACATGCATTTAATTTCAAATACATTTGTCAGGCAGAGTCTGGCATAACACATGAGCTTTTTTAAAGACAAATATACGTGTCTAAAATGTACAAAATATGTTATCAATAACATATTGCCTTGAATCGTACCGAGGCGAGTTGGACTCAGTTTAGTTTAACTGTCTGACGTCATCTTTAAATTTTCAAAGGTCACTGAGCTACTGCCATTACACGCAAAGTCTGTTTTGCAAAATTTGCAGGTAGTCTTTTTTTTTTGGTCGTATCTAGGCTGAGATGCTCCCAAACTTCAGAGGTTTTTATACATGTATTTGATGATGACACAACTATTTCTGTTTGCTTATGTTATTGTTCCTGACAGAGGAATATTGTGCATGAGCGACTTCTATCGGAGATTCTGTTTTTGTAGAGATGCTTCACTCTATTAGAAAAACGTGTATAATGACAATATTTGTCCATAAAAATAGTTGTCGACTATTCCTTTGATCGATTTTTGTCGCCAAGGTCAATTCATAGCTGCAGCCCTAGTTTTTAGTAGGTCAAATTAGTTACACAAGACTATATTCGTCATTCAAAAAATGTTCTAAGTACATTCGATCAGTCTGGGCCTTGGCTTGTAGCTATATTTTGTATCTCAACCCGACAATGTCCTCCAGACTGGACAAAGAGCAGCAGATGATTTTCTTGGCTGTATTCATAACAATCTGCTATGTTTTTCCGTCTGCAGCTGTGTCCAAGAGTTTCTATGCCCCCCTCCTGTGTTTATTCATTTATTTATTTTTTTTATGCAACTCATTATTGGTCAACGAAAGGACTCATCTTCTTGATGGGGTCGGCCTCTACAGACTCTCCTTGAGTCAGGCGTCTGGTCGCTATCATCTCGGGCTGGCATTCGCTCTCAGATAGGCGCTATCTCGTCTTGGCCGTCTACTTGAAGGTCGGCCGGCAGCCTTCCGTGTGATTATCCTGCAAACCCCTCTTCGTTTTCCTCGCTCTCTACGCTTTCTGTGTGATGCATGAAGCTGGTGAGTCACATTTGTCAACAGGGCTGACATCTGCTAGGTTAATGAGTGATGAGGTCCTGGCCCCGACGTACAAGGCGTGTTTCTCTTCTTAACTTGCGTTGCTTAGTTAATGACTGATTGTGCCATTGTTAAAGTTTTAGGGGTCATTAAGCCCTGGGCAACACATTTTACAGATTATTTTCTACCAAGATTAGGAAAGAAAATTGCAAACCAATTTGCTAAAGAGTATACAATATTATTTATCGTAGTATTTTTTCTTGTGAGTAAAATAAAAATAGATTTAAAATAATATAAATGAATATACATTGCAAATGGTAACTTTTTCCCCTCATTTGAGAAATATTTCTTCCCAAGATTAGAAAAGGGGAAGGAATGCAAAATGATCTGCCAAAGAAAATACTATTTTGCTCATTGTACGTTGTTTTTTATTTCACTTGAAAAACACGATAAATTCTCTTAAAAAATGCAAGTGCACTCCAAACTTTCTGCATTGGGGTTAAGAATGCAGTTTGTGCAATGTAATACCTTAAATATGATGTAGAATATATCAGGATAAATACAGCACAAGGAAAATTTAAAACCACCTAAAATGAAAAAAATATTACTTCAACAATCATTTCTGCAAATAGTGTGGTTTTTTTTTGCAGTATAAGCACTTCATTCCAAAAATTGATTCGATATAAATTATGCATAGTTTTGTCGAATTTTAAGGATCGGAGCAGCTCATTCAAAACTAATAAAGATCTGAAAAAACAGTTTCAATGAAACAAGAGTTGTGCTTTTTTTTCCCACTTTAATCGCTCAACTTAAAATCCGTCCACGATAAACCAATGTCTTCTGTACCGTTATGCCTCTCGTGGACAGTAATTTCGAAATGCACTGAAAGCGAGACACGTCATGAGCCAGGCATGCTTGTTTTGTGAGGCGAGTGAGTCAGGTATCACTACACAAAGGCTTGGGGAATGTGCTCTGAAGATCTTGTAAATCCAGTATGCTCCCGGGCTACTTGGACAGCGGCAAACTTAAACCACTAATGCTCTCTGTCCTACCCAGTTAGTATAAACACAATGGTCATGATCCAAGACCCCTTGCGAGGCCTTTGCTTTTTTATTGACGTCTTTGTCGTCTGCCTCCCTAGCGGCGTTTATGTTGACAACGTGGATGAGAATCACATCTGACTACGGTGCTCTAGCAGCCCCACCCCCCGTGTTCAGATCTGAGATTGCTTAAGCTTGAAGTGAAAGGCTGGTAATGCCTTGGCTCATCTGCAACTTGAGTGTATTTGAGTAATGGGTTGAACCAATGTTCCCTATACAGTGTTCATTTTACCTGTGAAAAGTGATGGGTCCCGGTGACTCGCATGCTAAAAAATCTATGGGTCCCAACAGAGATCTATGGGTCCCCACAATTTTGTGTTATCGAGGTTGACATTGTAAATCGGCGACAAATACATAATATAAATCTACATATTCATTCAGTTTTAATTATCACAGTTTATTAGTAATACAATTCAGTTATCACTTCAAGATTTTTTAGTTCACAACAATATTGCACATTATTCAAAATAATATTGCTGAAATAATTATATTAATCCATATTTTCATTAAGTTTTAATCATTACAGTTAATTAATACAAAGCAGTTATCACTTCAGATTTTACAATTCATATATTCTTCGTGGTTTGCTGTCCTGCCACAGTTGTAATGCCTTCTCAAGGTCCAATCCATTATCATCCTCCTCATAGCGTAACCAGGAATATAATTGAGTCCATTTTGGCAAAAAAGTCCTTGCTAGGAGTTTTCTTTTGTTTGTTCGTCGAATCGTTGTCTTCAACACACGTGTTTTCCTTGCCTTCGCGATCTTCCGAATAATTTCTCCGCCGTTTTTTCGTGCCGGAATTATTGCCGTTGTTATCACTTTCTGCATTAAGTTTCGACTTATTACTGACACTGAAGAAATGACCAATTTTGTGTTGATTTTAACCTAATACTAACTTTTTTCTGAGGCATACTTAGCCTTCACCTTCCCTCGACGACAACGACCACAACAATGACGTAATCTCAAAACAACGAGATCTCGTTTGCCGACATCGGCGTACAGACGAAAACTCGAACCGCGAGACCAAAACAACAATGGCAGATCTGCCTAAAGAAAAGTTTGGAGTAAATCTTTGTTTAAAAAAAAAATGTAATCGGGTAAAAATGACAATTTTGTGTCAAAAAAGTTGCGTCCCGGGGACGCACGTTGACTTGACACTATGCGTCCCCAGCAAAAATGATGCGTCTAGGACGCAGGGACGCAGGCAAACGAGAACACTGCCTATACCATAGGACACAGGTCTGTACCTCTGGCTCTTTATGAGTACGCGTGGCTCGCGGGCCAGAAATGGCTCTTTTCATGAGTACATGTGGCTTGGAGATAAAATTCTGACCATACAAAAGTCGTCCATAACTTTCCAATTCTAACTCTTTCAGAGTCTAGTTTGGTGCCTGCATAACCCACGTACTGAGTAAGAGTGGCCGAGCTATGCACACAGCGCATGTACTCACATCTCTGCCCAGCCCCATATGTACCACAGTTAAATATGTCAGTATGCTCGTTTGCAGTATTTTGTTTCAAAAGATCTCTGCTTGCACCTCTTTTGGAAACCATTATTTATGGGAAAAAATGAAGGTCAACATGCGCCTCAATGATCTTAAGTAACTGTGGGAGGCATACAAGTTTAAATTGGTATATAGTATTTATTGAAATGGCTCTGGCATTATTGTTTATCATAAATTTGGTCAAATAATCCAACATCACACGGTTCAATAAAATACGCTAAAAAATTAGATTTTGTCTGACTAGTGGGTTTGGCGGTTTTGCTGAATTTTGTCTTAACCGTCGTACTGATTATAAGCAAATATGTCTCTATACGATGTCAACAGTCACTGAAATCTGTCATGCCACATGTCATTGGAAAGCTTAAACACTTGTGACTCAAGATATGTTGACTATTTAAAAATGTACTCATCACAAAAACATCACTATTAGTCTAAACAAGATACCTGAAAACGGTAAGCAATCATGGCCTCTTTACATCCGTGAAAATGAATGAATGAATGAAAACTTTTATTTCGAACATTAAAATAAAAACAGGACAAAAACAATGAGTAAACAACAAAATGTCACATAACATGTTCGAAAAGGGGTAGTCAGAAGCAGATGCTTATTTTTCCTACCCCTTTATCTTCCCTATTAAATACATTTTACAAATCCTCCTTTCCTCTTATGTCTAATATAACAAAATCTCGTGGATATACTTATTACATAGGTCAGATAAGAATTATAATAATTACTATAATCACATATTTTATACACTAATCTTCGCAATACCCATCCCTCAACGTCATAATGCGCCTAGTTAAAATCTAATGTATCCTACTTTGTTTGCCTTTTAACTTCTGATTGTTCAGCCAATTGCAGGCTTTATTTTACAGGAACAGCATTCGATTTAGTTTGGGTATGTCTTTGATTGATTGGGGTTTAAGGCGAATTTTACAGGAACACTAAGAGGTTGAAATATATGCATGGCTCACTTTTTCTGAGCAAACTTTGCTGTTGGATGTGATATGAATCAAACCGGGGTTGCATAGTTGAGAGCACTGAAATGCAACCACTGGACCACCAGTGGAATAGAAAGCATAAGGAACAGCAGTCAATTTTATCTCATTACACTATGTTCGTCGCGGTACAAGAGACAAATGTTATTTTTGTTAAGAGATGACTGGTGAATTAAACATAAAAGGTAAGCGAGAGTAAGCCGGACCCACCTTAACGTAATGATTAAAATTTTAGGCCTGACCCGAAACTTGGGTCGGGCTCTGATTCGGGCTTGGACTTAAGATCTAGAGTGTAGTTTGATTTCTAAAATAATGACCACCTTTTTGTAATTTCTCCACCAGCTTTTCCTGATCGCAATGTGAGCTCCGGTCGATGTCCTCTCCTCGCCGCTCGCCAGCTTCACTCAGCAGCCAATCAAATGCGCACCGACAATAAGCCGGCCAATCATGGCAAGCAAGGCCACCGGTGACGGACAATCTCAAATGGCCGCCGTGAACCTACAGGTTCAGCAGCAACAGAAGCAGCAGGGCCCCACTGGTCACTTGGGCCCCAAAAGTCGCCTCTCTGTTGGGGGTCAGGCTGTCAACAAAAGCAACCCTGGGGCTAAAGCCCCCAGCCAATTGGCGAGTGGTGTTGGAGGAGCCCTCAAAACCAAAAGCAAGCGGGAGAGGAGCGTCTCTGTGGATTCTGGTGACCCACGAAACACTGCTCCCAAAACTCTCGAGTCCGATGCCAAAACAGGTGTGAAACTTTTTTTTTTCTTTTTAATTTAAGCACATCAGATTTTTAACAAAACCTATGTAGGCAACAGGTGGCTTTGTAGCCGCATGTAGCTTTTTGGCACTTCCTATGGCTCCCTGGCATTTCCAAATATTTTTGAAATTGTATGGTTTCTGTAGCACGACTAATATGACACAAACATTCCTAACGTTTTCCAATGAATATACATATACTTTATATATTAAGAATAGTTGTTGCCTTCCATATAAGGCTTTTCATTTTTTTGTGGCTCCAAACATGTTTTGTATTTTTGGGGGTTTGTTTTTTTTGGTCCAGTATGGCTTTTTCAACATTTTGGGTTACCAACCTCTAGCCTTAACTACGCATTTTGCCAAATTGTATTGAGTTGCTTGTACAATGAATGTAGTTGATTCATTTGTAATCTGGACAACAAGGAATTAGCATTACATTTTGAAGGAAATTTTAGATGTCCTAATAATAATAGCATAAGTATAGTAAACCCCAGGATATGGCTCCCGCCTTGCAGTTTTACTTTACGGTGAGGCATCAGAGTTCTTTTCCACCTCTGTTTATTTTCGAAAACCATGAAACTTTGCGGCGTTAGTAATCAGCCACGTGCTACTCTATTCGACCAGCTCAAGTCATGTCACACCAAAGTGAATCAAATTGTATTTTCCAGTTAGATGTGTATTTTACACAAAGGTAGTTCATTTTCACATTAATGGATGCCTTAACCCCAGCAGGTCATTGGACTGTTGGAGAGCAAATACGTGTATGAACGATGTAACCAGTAACTGAGATACATCATACCACATAAACTCTTGGGATTCAAGATAGCCGAAATGTACTCTTCACAGAAACATCACATCAATCTAAAACAAGATACCCAAAAACTATAAAGACTGGATAGCTCACCAAAAACTCCCCTGGATAGTCATTAAATAATAGAATAGAATATAATATGCCTTTATTGTCATTGTTACAACATGGGATATATTGTAACAACGAAATTGGACGACTCCAGTTCCACATTTTACAGTGAGGATAATGAAACAAAGAGATAAAGGAACAAGAACATGTTTTAACTGCTAATGATGATGATTGTCTACAAACATGGCCTCGTTACATCTCAGAGAGTCTATTTAATACAGCCATGTAGAATAATTACTCCAAAACACACGATAACGCCTACAGATTAAAAAAAAATCCACCCGAAATAATTTCCTCATCATTGGACGTTCCTTGTTGCAATACGTCTGTTTCGCTAAATAATTTCTGTTTACAAGTAAACAGAATCATAAAATCTTTTTGTGTGAGTGATTGACACCTCTCTTGCCCAATAGCGGGCTTTTTTTCACTGTCCACAGCCCGGATTAGACCATACGGCCCTGATCGGTAAAAACAGACTTCGCCTTCTTTCTTCTACGAATTTCTTTAGGCAGTAGTAACTAAATCAATGATGATAATTGAAACATTGGATAGCCAATGAAATCTGAAAAGAACATTACGCAGACCACAAAATATATGTGCATAACGCCACTCGTGATTCATTTTTACGCACTTTTCAGAATGTCTAAAAAATGTAAAAAAGTAAAATACACAGTTGCAAAGGTTTAAGTGCTGTAAACTGGTCGTCTTCAAATGGAAACGCTGAGATCTACCATTAGAAAAATTGTAGCTTTTCAGGTTGTTATCAAATTTGACAAGGTACCTGGTAAGTCTTCAAGCTATTGTCCCCCCTGTTTTCCAGCGAAGATGCCTATGCTACACTCATCTGCAGGCATTTGATTGCAAAAAAAAAATCAGGCGATAATAAAAACCTTCAATTGCTGTGTGTTCCAACTTGGATTACTAAATTCTAGTGGAACTTGCAGTGATCATTTTTTCAATTTGGGACAAGATTCAGTTTGTTACCTTTCAAAAGAGACCAACACTGTCCAGATTCTCAAATGGTTCAAGAACAGCATTCCATTTATTTTGGGTATGTCTTGGATTGCGATTTCAGGCAAATTTTACAGGAACGCCAAGGGGTTAATCACCTGGGTTTTTAGGGGCACCCACTTCCTGTTGTGTTTCTCAGGCAAATACAGTCTGGCAGCGCCCATGCCTCCCCAGGCCATTTTTTGGGTTAGGAATTTGCTCCCCCCACATAAAACTGATTTTACTGGTTACCAGTAGCAGGAGAAGCCTCCTGGTCTGATACAGAACTTTCATAATCTAGTCGCTGTTGTTGGTGCTTACTAAAAAATAGGTTATAGATTATTTTAGTGCTTTAACCTAACCTGGGTAGTTTGGGTCGGAAGGAATGAGCTAATTAATATAGGTTTCTACTTTTCACAGTAAAGTACAAACAGATTTCCTTTGGAACTAGAAAAAATTGTGGAAATTGTTTGTCTGATTTCCTTTAAAACTGTAGAAGGTAACTAATTACCTTATGCACCACTACCAGATTTGAACTAGCACCCAGAAAGAAATACATCAACGACGTGCTATCTTCACCTCCTTCACGACAGGAAGTGAACGTAATAGCTCAGAAAATGCCCCGACCTTTCAGCGAAGCGGCAGAATTTCCTCCCTTTACTCCCCCAAGGCTTCTGATAACACCAGTGACGTGTTTCACATGAAAACGCATCAGATGTCCTCACTTGCGAGGCCACATACATGTTTGAGTACCCCCTTGCTAAAAAAGGTCATGGGTGAATGATTGTATATCTGTCTGGTCCTACAAATATTTTATTTTTCTAATTTATACCACACAAACAAAATGTATTCTAGTGAATTAGGTCCAAACAACCTGCCCACACTCTTATTATATGGCTCTTGAACTCATTTGGAATTGTCCTTAATTTTGTTGTCTGACCAAAGAATGTTGAATTAAAATTTAAGGTCAAATCTGCCTTCATCTGAGCTGCATGTCAAGTGTGTTGCAAAAACCAGGACAAGGCCAGTGACCAAGGCAAACAAATTGGCTCAATGATTGACTTTATTTTGAGAAGAATCTTGTAGCCCTTGGCAACAAAACATTGGCAGGAAAACAAGCAATCAGTAGCATTAATTGGTAGGGGCTCCCTCTGCTGCCTTTTGAGTATATTATTACAGCATCAATTGTGAGTGTAATACGGTAAATGAACTGGATTGTTTTTAGTCATTGATATAAACACTGTAAAACTTTGAATGCAGCGAGATTAGACAGGCAAGGGTGAACATGTAATAAAGATTTCAAAGAGAAAAAAAACATAGAGGGACTATTTGTGCATAGAGACTGGTCCAAGTTGTAATAATAATGCAATATTTTTGAACAAAGAATAGTGCATCGTAACAATAGTGCAATAACATTTAGCAGCAACAAAAATCCAGATACATGTAAGTCTGGATGTATATATTTTCAGTTTCATGCAATAGTATATATTTTCAGTTACGTACAATTGTATATATTTTCAGTTTTATTTAGCAGCTGCCAAAAAAGGAAAAAACAAAAAGTCGCAAGATATGTTTTCATAGTTTTGTGCGCTTGTTTAGGGTAGTGATGGCCCCAGGGAAGAAACTGTCGCTGAGCTTGTTTGTCCTTGTTTCGAGGGACCTGTAGCACCTACTAGGGGGCTATAGGTCAACATTAAAGCTCCAGTGTGTATCATATTATAGTGACCCTTAGTGATGGAAAAATATTTTTTTATGTAAATCAGAAGTTAACATATATGCTTTATATCAGGAGTCTGAAACCTTTTTTGACCCAAAGTGCTACATCTACCAAAAAAGAAAAACACACAAAATTATATATGAAATCATTTTTACACCATATATTTCAAGACAACATTCAACAAAACCTCCAAACTTGCTCTCCAGACCAAAGTTAACTTTTCCCAGCATTTTATTTCACTGTGCGGCATTATATGATTTGATAACATTTTTGAAATACTAATAGCCAGACCCCGTGTCCCATACCAACAAATATACCACTTTAAACTTGTCTCCCTCCAACAATTACTTCAGATCGTTAAGGTTCATTTTAACCTTATTTTTTTCTGTAAACAATGGTTTCGGAAGAAGGTGCAAGCAGTACTTTTGTAAAAATGTCACGAAATACTGCAAACGAAAAATTTCCAGCTGCTCAGTGTTTCCTTTCAAGCGCAATGGGTGTATGTGAGAAAGAAGCAACGTGTTATGTGTGCAGATGTTTGCCCTCCCTCATTGCTTACCCAATCAAATCCGTCCAACCATACCGCTCACCCTATCAAACTTCTCTGTGTACTGGATGGATTTTTGGTATTTTAATAGTTTTATTCTGTGGGTTTTCATTGTAAAGTGTCTCAACATTGAACATATATTATATAATTGGCGACCTACATCCAAAACAAGGTCTGTTTGGTGACACCTTGACTGTAAACTGTAGCGGAAACTCTGCCCTTTATATACTGGACCGAAGTGTTATACTGGCTTTGCATGTGCGTAAATCTGGTCGAGGCAAATTAGAGTTTGAACAATACAGATATAATTTACATGACCAAACTATTATCTCCAGGCCATACGTACTCATGAAAAGCGCAATGTAGGGCTCGTGAGCCATGGGTTCTCGTCCCTTCCTTCATTACATTAAAATAGTATTTTAAAGAAAGCAGGTTGGGAAGAGTGTAATCATACTACACAACTGGAGATGCTGTATAAATGTCATCGTACTACTATGGAAGTCTAAATGATCATTCTTCAAAGTTGTCCCGGTGCTATTTTTAGCACAACACACCCAATACCTCCCACAATTGAACCCTGCATGTGTTGGTCGACAAGTGATTCAAACATCTTCGACTTTTTTCTTGTCTTCCTTCTCTAGCCATCCATGTTAGCCACTTGGGTGAAGGCTATGGCTCACCACCAGCTTCTATTGTTATTGTTAGTTACTCCTGCTTTGTCCCTTCGGGTCACTCGCCTCCATGAGCTGGTCATGCAAGCGAATTTACTGATTCAGACAACTTTTGTGTTCTTTTTTTCCTCTGTTTTATCCTTTAGCTTCTCATGTTATCCATTTGGCTGCCAGCTATGACTCGTTGTTATCTGCTATTTGATTGTTAGTATCCCACCTGTAAATAAAGGTTGCTCCAGTGTCACTCGCAGAGTTTTGTGCATGATTCAGGGTCCCGGCGCTTGACAAAGTATTTTCTAAAGGCTTCTCTCCCTAACTGTTTAACTTGGCCATCCATACTAGCTCTTACCAACACCAGCTATTTGCCCATTTCAGTATCTACAACTGTATTATCCAGATTGCTTGGTCTTTTGTTTTTTACTGGGATTAACAAAAGCCCTCATGTCCTGTCGCGCACTAGAATTCATCCTTTCCCACTCAGGAAAACATGGACGTAAGCTTCAGAAATTTTCTATGTGGTATTTTTTTTTTTAAACGAATGTGCATGTTTCAGCTCCATTTTAAGCTACAATGACATAGTGGTGAATTATTGCACATTGTCAATTTAATATTAGCTCTATCTTTTTGCTTTTAAAACTGCAATAAATGTAAAGTCACTTGATTCATCCTATGATGACTCTGCTTTTGTCACACAACCATAAAGAAAGTTGAAAATCTGACGATTTTCTCACAATTTATTTTCATTTCTCTATCTCAAAGAAGGTGTCACGCGCAGTAAAAGGCGTTGTGTTCTGGAGAAGAAGCAGCCTTACAGTGGAGATGAGTGGTGCTCTGGACCTGAGACAGAAGATGATGATGACAAGCCACGCCCGACCCCTCAGCGTGAGTAGAAATTGTTTACAGTTTAATTTATTGTGCTATGAGGGAATATTAGGCCCCTTCCTGATAGAGTTCTCGGAAAATGTTTCTAGTCAGTTCCCAAGAATTAAAGACTTTTACAGTTGCTCCAAGACTACTGGACAGTGCTTCGAAATATTGCATTTTTTAGGGGAGCGAGTGTTGCCTGGTCCCAGGCAGGCTCAACCTGATCATCCCCCTCTAGCGACCCCTGCGCCTGAGCAGGTAATGATTAGTGGACCAGGACCTGGAGTGAAACTAGGGCTGCCTACGTCTCAGTCTTCGCAGCAGTTGCTGTATGTCTTTACAACCAGCATGGCCAACAGGTAAATCCCCATTTACAAATCAACAATTTGTAGCTCAGTAATGTAGACTTTACATTCAATTAACCTGTTGTTTTTTTTTTGTATCAAAAGTGCTGCAGAGGCAGTAATAAAAGGCAAGATGGAGTCCATTCTTCAGTTTCACCAGCAAACTGTTCCAACAACCAAGTTAGAGCAGGTGAGATAATATACCGTACTTTTGGTTTCTTATGAGCTTTCTTGAGAGTTAATTTACAGCTAAATGCAGTACAGTACACCCCTTGGATACAACATTACTCTGTTTGGAGGTGGGGGTCGTAAAGTGAAATTGCCACAAAGTGGGCGATAGATACCAATGGTAATTAAACGATGCCTTCTGAACTCTTGGTTCACAAGATAAAAACATTTAAATAACAAAATGCTATAAAGTAGGTCCTGCTTGTGAGGATTGTCATACTCTACAGATATGTCCTTTCTTTAATAGCCACTTTATTTTTAAAAAATAGTCCGAAACGACGATTGGTAACGGCCATGTAATTAAGCAAGGTGGGAGGGGGGGGCATGATTAATGTTCCCAAAACATTTTTTGATAATGGGAAGCTTCTTTTCCATGATTACCATGGTTTTGCTTCTCGCTTTAGCCTCACTGCGAGTCTTGGTACCCGTAGTAAAATAATTTAGTATCAAAAATACAGAACGCCAACTGAATGGCCTTTGTGCTAATTAAGAACAAAAAGCAGTTTTCAGCATGAAAAACGTCAGAGACCCCTGGTATGGACTGATAATTCTTTGGGTTGTTGGGTTGGGAAGGTGATTAGGAATATTGGTAAAAGCTGTTTTGTTGAGCAAAATGTTATGTCCCCAAATGTTGTTCATCGTTTATAGAACTGCATATCTTTCTTTGGACACAGGTCCATGCACTAGCGAGGATCACTGAGAAGAGGCACTCAAGCTCCTCTCCTCAAGCCACCACACCTAAATCCAAAAGTGGAACGCCACGTCCTAATTCAGCAGGAGGAAGCATCTCCTCACTTGTAGCGGGGACCCTAACAGGGGGCAACTCCGACAACGAGTCCCCCCGATCCAGACACGGAAACCTCTGCATCAGTAACCCAGTTCTGTCTCAAAGACTGGAGGGAGATGGTAGAGGCACTCCGTTAAGTTCTGTCTCAGTAACGGTCCATAGTGAAGGTCTTCCCATTCCTAGTCTTTCACCTTCAGGAAGTCCTTCCAACCTGTCTGCTCATTTACTAAGCGAAACCGGACGAAGAAGTGGCTCTGGTGCTGTAAGCGGTCTTTCCAAGGAACAGCTTGAACATAGGGAACGTTCTTTGCAGACTCTAAGGGACATCGAGAGACTTTTTCTGCGCACTGGAGCAAGAGGGGGCCATCATGGCGATGCTGCCAGTCAGGATAATAACGCACCAGACGTTATCACCAATACTAGCGATAGAGGAGCTATTCATGATGATGGCGACAATGGTAGAAATAGTGGAGATAGCAGTAACCTGGCACTATCAGCGTTAGCCTCTCTGAGAAACATGAAAAAATTTGAAGAACCTTTGCAGTCCATAAAGTCTCAAACGCAGTCGCTCAGTGCTGCCACTCACAGTCCAGAAGTAGACCTACATCATAATCTACCAGAACATTCACATCACCAGATAGGTTCACCTGGATTAGACATGGGTCCTTTACTTGGACAAGAGGGTCTGACCCAAGAGCAAATAGCTTGGCGTAAACTACAAGAAGAGTACTACCAGGAGAAAAGGCAGCAACAGGAAATGCAAAATCCCCAGCACTTTAGGATGATGACTGAAATGGGCTTACAAGGGGGTCCCATGATGATCAGGGGACCCCCTCCACCATATCACAGCAAGTCTGGAGATCAGCAGTGGGATTCAGTAAATATGATAGGAGGAATGCATGCAAATATACGAATAACCAGCATAAACCAAGAAGGACCTGGACGTCCAAGGTTTCTAGGACATGTGCAGAGAGGACCTTCTGGGGAACCAGGATTACCTGGCAGTCCAAGGGGAATGCTAACTGTTGATGGTCTAGGACCCCAAAGGCCTACCAGGCCAGGGCTTTGGCCTGATAACATGCCTAACAACATGGACGGCATAGGTCAGTTCCACGGTTGCTACTCTCAAAACTTGCGGGATGATCCTGAGCATCTTTTAACTCGTGAGGACTTATTTCGCATCTCAGAAAAGCGGCAATTGCAGGGTGTTCCTAGGTTTGAACTTGAACGCATTATTGCACAGCAGCAACAGGGCAATATAGGATCAAGAATGATGGAAAATCCCGGAGGGGCCGACTTCTCTAATTTGGGTATGGGCAGAGGTCGAACTTCCAATCAAGGAGATCCAATTGATTTTCCTGGTTCACAGGACATGATGAGCTCTCCGAGAGGACCTCAGATTAGAGACTTAATAGACTCCTCTCTGGGGAGCAACCTTTCAATGAACATGAACGCGCAGATGAATATCCAGCAGCAGCATATGACTCTCTCACAAAAGCTCAGAAGGGGCCCAGGAAGAGGGCCTGGAGGTGAGTTCTTCAGCCCTGGAGAGTTGGCAAGAATACGAGTGTCACAAAATGAAAGAAGAAATATTGGATTGGTCTCCAGCACTGACGGTCCCTTCCGTTTTCCAACACAAGGCCCTTTCTCTGGTGGACTCATTGATGGGCCATATTCTCAACAGTCTGGTCATGAAATGTTTGTGCTTGAGCAGGAGGGACGTAGTCAGATGGGCGGTACTTCAAGGCTCAGTCATATGCCAATCAGTGGAGACCTCAAGAGAATGGGTCATGGTCCTCGGCACCCTACTGATATACCTGTCAATTTTCACCCAATGACGTCTCCTACAATTCAGCATCCCCACCAGATCAGTTCGCCAAGGCTGCACCAAGAGCAGTCAGCTCATCTTTCTTCTCCATCTACTCCAGGGCCGAAGTCACCCTCAGTCATGGCACCTTCAGGTCCCCTCCCCACTCTTCCCCCTTCTTCTGGCACAGGCACACTATGTCCTTCTTCTATGAAATCACCCCTGATCATGGGATCTTCGAACCATGACCTGCACTCCCCCTCTATCTCACCTGGACGACTTAAGTCCCCAGCCATGGCTATGGGCTCACCTGTGTGGAGGTCTCCAAAAACTGATCACTCAAGTCCAGGTGGTCCGACTAGCGTGAGGGCAGCAGGAAATGGAGGAAGTCATTCTGAGACAGGTACATGCAAAACATTAAAGATTTTCATCACACACTTCAAGGGTCATCTGAAGTTGTACCATGGCAGTAACATTTACCCCTACATACAACATTAACCCATTCCGAAACTGGGATTGCTATGTGAAATTGAGTTGTGACGGTAGACAGAAATTTATTGTAATGTTTAACCCCTTAACGTTCCTGTAATATTTGCCTAAAATGCCAATCTAAGATGCACCCAAAGTAAATTGAATGTTGTTCTTGGACCGTGAGGAGATTATGGACACTTTTGATCAAGCCAAGTCATGTTTATTTGTATAGCCCTAATCACAAGGAGTATCATGGGCTACACAGACCACAGATTATTGCAAATTACTGTTATTACACAATCCCCGGATCCAAAACCTACTTGAGGGCAAGGGAAATCTCAAAAAATCTCACCATGCACAAAATAAAGAAACCTTGAGAAGTACCTTTTGAAAGATAAGACTCTGAAGTTTTGCTCAAAACTGAAAAAATCACTGCAAGTTCTACTAACATGGAGTTATCTAGGTTAGAACACACAGAAATAGAAGGTTTTTTTCTTGTCTAAATAAAATTGCAATTAATTGCCTGCAGATGAGTGTAGCATGGGCATCTTGAAGCCTTACCTGGTACCTTGTTAAATTTGATCACAATCTGATAATTTAAACATAGTATTTTACACATTTTTCCAAGGGTAGGTTTAGGCGTTTCCACAAGTGCCCATTTGAAGACGACCGGTTTCTAACAATAAAATCTTTGCAAATGTGTATTTTATTTTGTCCGATTTTTACAAAAAAATTGTAAAAGCGTATTAAACATTTGAATCATCTTTCCAAGTCAATTAATGATTGTGCACACTTGCTTGTAAAAATGATACGTAAAAATGAATCACCTTATGCTTACGTAGTCCAGGATCTTATTTAAATATAATACGAACATCTTCATATCGATTTATTCAGAATTAAATTGTCTAACCAATATGTCAATCGTCATTTGAATCGGTCACTATCGGATAAAGATATTGGGAGGTAAGGACGGCATAGGGTAGTATTATAGCATAACAGGCCTGTATCGGCTTATGTGGGTTATGGATTTTGAAACAAAGCCTGCAATTGGCTGAAAAAGATGTCAGTCACAAGTTTGGATGCCAACGGCCTAAAGAAAATTATTGTACTTGTCAATTTATTTGTAAACGAGAACCATGGGGCTTAACAGACGGTTACCAACAAGTAACATTCATCAATGCAAAGATGCTTTTTGGCGGATTAGTTTTATCTGTCAGCATTATTGTGTGTTTTGAAGTAAATATTTTACATGGTTAGATTCACTAGACTTTTGCAGATTTAAGGAGTCTATAGTTGGGTACTATGATCGAATGTGATGGCTGCAAGACAACGTCTTTGGTGAACTACCCTGGCTTTATAGTTTTTGCATATCTTGTTTCAGACTGATGGTAATGTTTCTGTGATGTGTACATTTTTAAATGGTCAGAAAATTTTGAATCCCAAGAGTATACGCTTACCAGAGATATGTTGCATGACATATTTCAGTGACTGTTGACATCGTACAGGCACGTATTTTTTAAGGGGTTAACTACTGCGCTTGTGGGACGAGAAATCCATATCCCTAGTCTACTATAGTTCCATATCATTTATGACATTATTTTGTGTTTATTACAGGCCGATTGATACCCCCCAGAAGTTCCAACTCCACACCAAGTAACCAACCTCCTTCAATGAATCCCAGTACAACTTTTGAGACTTCACCCGATGCCCCAAAGACACAAAATCCTTTGTCGTTGATCATGTCTCAAATGTCCAAGTATGCCCTTCCCAGTTCTACACCCCTCTACCATGACGCAATCAAGACAATAGCAACTTCTGATGACGAGATGATGCCTGATCGACCCCTTCTGCCCAGTGTTACCATTGAAGGTATGACCCCTATAGCAAACGGGAGTTTGATTTTTTAAATGCTTGTCTGCTATTAATTGGCATCACAGCATCATGAAAATGCAGATGTGCTATTGGCTAAATTATTTCCTACCACGATTTTCTCTTCAATCAGTTCAGAATTTCATGTGCTTTGCAAAGACTTAGCAAGTCAGCATTACAATTCAGTATTTTATAATGTATTTATTTGCTATGATTCCCAAGGCTATTGATGCTAAAAAGAAAAGCAAAAAGATGGTTACAATTTAAATAAATCTTGCAGTTTCTATCCCCGTCATAATGCAATTTCTCTCTGCGATCCCCACCTCATAACAGACTAACGAATGGATTAATGTATCTTGGTGGTCTACTGCGCATGGCTGGGTAAAAAATAAATTGTTGTTTTTAGTGACAGTGTCCAGCTTTAGTGAGACGGGGTTGGGTTTTCTTTTTTAAATTCAGTTAAGATGTAAAAAGTTACAATTCATAATGTAACAAGACATTACAGTCTTATCCTAATATGCCGGCTGTGTTTCACCAACAGGCAACATGGGTCACCTGCTGACATCCCAAATCCTGGTTTCCCAGAGTTCCATCAGTGCTCAGAGTGATTCCCAAAGCCCAGTGGGAATTCCAAATCAAAGTCAGCAGCAGCTTTCCCACGATACCTCGGAACCTGTGCTGTCTTCACCCAACCCAATGGGCCTTACTCATATGAGTTCCACACTGATGGTAGCAGGCAGTGATGACTTTGGTCCTTGCAATGTTTCACCCATTTCTCAAAACCAGATGGGTGCTTTCCCCCGCATGCAAGGATCATCTCAAGGACATATACGTTCGCCCATCAGCAGAATGTCTCGTAACTTTTCTCAAACCGGGGAGAATGTTCTGTCACCTCAGCAACTGCACCAACGCCACCCTCATCCCTCAGAGTCCTTCCCACCTCTTCCCATGGCTGATGGACCAGATCTGAGCGAAGTCATCCGGCCCACCCATTCAGGGATTCCAGAGTTCGACCTGTCTCGCATCATTCCCTCCGATAAACCCAGCAGCACTCTGCAGTATTTCCCCAAAAGCGAACAGCCTCAGAATCTAAACCAGGTGTTACCGCAGCCACCTTCCCAGCAGCTCCTCAAACACTTGTCTTCCTCTGGTCCACAGCATATCTCCTCATCAAACCCCCACTTGGCCAATTTACAGAACATGATGGCAGAGCAGCAGATGCCGCCTCACCAGGGCGGACTTAGTGAAAGCATAGCCATCTTCCAGGGTGCAGACACCAGGGGAATGGTGTCTAGCATGGGTCCCATGTATCCCCCGGGGCACATGATGGGAAGGACAGGTATGGTTTCCCAGCAACAGCAGGCCATGGTGGCAAACAATCTTCTCCACCATCCTTCCGGTCTATACCCGGGAATGATCTCTCCTCAGCAGCATCAGCACAATTTGATGGCGCGGCCAAACATGATGATGATGCAGGCCAAACAGCGCAATATGCCCATCCCTGGGGACCCCTTTGGCTCTCATGGTGCTTTAATGACCCCTCGGGGCCCCTTGATGGGCCCATCCAACGCACAGACTGGAATGATCGGAAACCAGTCCCATAAACAACGTGGGATGTCGCTGGAGAGTTCCATCAGTTACGGCCCTGGTGGGATGGCCAACATGCCTTTTTGATTCACACGACTCCCCATGTACAAGCATCTCCTTTACATTACTGATTGAATCCATGTATCATTTGTTCCTCCTATACTAATTGAGTGATGAGAATTCAATCATGAAAAGTACATACAGTGGGACCTCGCTACTTCACGGTTCCACGTTCGCGGGTTCAGAGCTTCGCGGGTCTAAAAAAAAATAATAATAATAAATTAAAATTATATATAAATATATATATATATATATACATATATATATATATATTATTCTTTTTTTTTTAAACATTTTTGAAGGGGTGTAGCTACTTCGCGGATTTTCACTTTTCGCAGGTGGTTTTGGTCCCCATTAACCGTGATAACCGAGGGATTACTGTATTGCACAAGCTTCACATTATAATGCAATATTTTTAGCCTACCACAGAACTAGCCATTTACAGAATAGGTAATCATGATATAGATCAGGGTTTGTTATCCTTTTTTGAGCCAAAAAAACAATTTCCCCCAAATATGCGTGTTTTAATTTTTGTTTTCATGTTTACATATTAGATATAGGCTAAAAATTATCCTTACTTTAAAATATTAAAATATAAAGATATTCTCATCAAAGGGACTTGAATAGAATTTTTGGCATGATTCAGCAATTGGTACGGGTAACTAATATATGTTGTAATTACTTGTTTTTGTCGTGTTTTTTTTCCCTTTTCAGATTACTTTTTTCTAGTATAATGAGAAAAAAAAATATTCAAAATCGTCCAAATCATTTGCCATTCGAACCCCATCCCTCTATTAAAAATTTCTATTTTTCTGAGACTGTCCTGTAAGTCATTTTCAGTCCTGTGGCCTGTTTTTTTTTTTTTTATCAAAAAGAGTTGTAGGGGGCATTTCTGTTACATTCAGACAAAAAGGTAAAAACTAATTGCTTTGCAAATATTTTATTGCATTTTAAAAGTGAATTTAACAAATTTTACATGGATTCTTTTCAACATTTATTTTCATGGCTGTCTTTTTTTATTTAATGAGAAGGAAAATTACCAACATCAGCAATGGTCATCTCCTGTAATTAATTGCTACTGATTAATATTACAGTACTATAATAGCACTGTAAACTGTTCAATATTAAACAAAAATCTGTAGAGCTTTTCTTAAAAAATGTAAAATATGTACATTTCTGATGTGCCTAAAATTTATATTAGTTACCCCTGATTTTATTCCCACCCCCTGCTACCAAAACTGTTGCGCAAAGCTGTGTGTTCTATGAGCTGCTGTATATAAAATGCGATTTGTCATTGTTTGCACTCTTGTTCTGTATAATTGTGTTTTAATAGAATTCTAAAAGAAAAGGAAGAGTGAAACTATCTATGGTGGGTTGATTGTTCTCTTCGGGATGGGAGTTGCTGTATGATAAGCACAGATGTCGGGACGCAGCTGCAGTCGAATAAATAAAAACCTTAACTTTTGGTGTGATGACTCTCTTCCGACCAACTTACAACGAATGAAATGTTTGATGATTAAACGAATCCAATAGCATTCAACACTCTAAATTAGAAGTCTCAAATTCACAGCCTGTTGGCTATTTCTGCCCTGTAAAACTAATCTGGCCCTGTAAAACTAATCTGGGGCTATGCTATAATATGAAAGCTTTGAGTTGATCAACTGTGATTCTTAATAAAAAGAGCTCAAGGGAAGGACCTCTAGAACTGGCTGGATAGTTGAAATCTTGTGTTTTTTTTTATATTTCTCTCTTGTTTTTTTTTCCCCCAAGACTCGTGTATTCTGTTTTTATATTAAGTGTGTGTTAAACTAAACGTAGCAATATCAAACTTGCACTAACACTAAGGGTATGAAAATCATGGAAACATTACCTGATTGGCATCCCTGCGCGATCATGGTTGGAGACCAACCCAAATGATGGAAACAATGATGCAAACAGCGACCACAAATGGAACAACCCTGGCATTACAAGCATTTTTACTCGCAGGCGTTTAATGTTCAAAATAAATCAACCCTGTAATTCCACGCATTTTTAATTGCAAGTGTCCAATGATCAAACTAAAATGACCTTGGTTTAACAAAAAATCTTCATTGCATGCGTTTGATGATCAAACAAAATTACCCTGGACTTTTAAGCATTTTTTATCACAATCCTTCAATGATCATAGTAAAAACAACCCAGTTGATTTACATTCTTCATTGCAAGTTTATATAAAAAAAGAACCCTCAAAATGTAAGCATGTTTTAATTGGAAGCATTCTGTGATAAAAAAGAACCCATGGACTGATGGGATTTTTCTTTGCAACCGTTCAATAATCAAAATAAAACCATAGCATTATAACCGTTATTCATTGTAAGTGTTCAACCCCAAAATTATAAGCATTTTTCATCACACGCCTTCAATGATCAAAATAAAACAATCTTGGGTAAGAAGTCTTCATTGTGAGTATTGAATGTCAGAATTAAACAAGCGTGATATTTCAAGCATTCTTCACAATTGTTTAATCATCAAGGCTTTATTGCTAGGAGCTTGCTCTGTCCACTCCACAGCTTGCTCTGTCCACTCCACGCATCGGCCCGGTATTGCAGTACTTCCGGGAACGGTGCATTCGCAATGATCGCAGCAAGGCTTTAGGGCTAGGACCTTAGCTTGGCCCTTTGGCTGAGAGTAAGTGTCCCGGCTCCTAGGCTTTGTAGCGTATTATGAACTGACCGATAACGGATAATGGATAATGATTTATGAACAAGCTAAATAACCCTTAAAACCCCTAACCCCCCCTTATTGCTAGGCACCTTCCCAACCCAACAACCCAAGAGCTTGTTCTGTCCACTCCACGCATCGGCCCGGTATTGCAGTACCTCCGGGAACGGTGCATTCGCAATGATCGCAGCAAAGCTTTAGGCTAGGACCTTAGCTTGGCCTTTTGGCTGAGAGTAAGTGTCCCGGCTCCTAGGCTTTGTAGCGTATTATGAACTGACCGATAATGGATAATGAATAACGAAGATAGAAAAATAACCCTTAAAAACCCCAAAACCCCTATTGCTAGGACCTTAATTTGGCCTGGCCGTGGATCAGCCTCTTAAGGATCTAGTCTTTGATGCTAGGTCCAGGCTTTAGGGCTAGCTTGGCCTTTTGGCCGTACCTCTTGCCATGATCTTTGATTTTTGCATTTCGGAGATGGAATAAGAGCTTGCTCTGTCCACTCCACGCATCGGCCCGGTATTGCAGTACCTCCGGGAACGGTGCATTCGCAATGATCGCAGCAAGGCTTAAGGGCTAGGACCTTAGCTTGGCCTTTTGGCTGAGAGTAGGTGTCCCGGCTCCTAGGCTTTGTAGCGTATTATGAACTGACCGATAACGGATAATGGATAATGAATAACGAAGATAGAATAATAACCCTTAAAAACCCCAAAACCAGTTAAGCCTGGCGATATGTCTATTGATTTTTCTATATTTTCAATGATCTTAATAGAACAATCCTAGCAGCATGAGCATTTTTATTGGAAGCGTTCAATGAGCAAAAAAAAAACGTATGAAAATGGTGTTGACAAATGTATAACAAAGATAAGATGATCATCATATCAGATATTGACGTTACCTCCGTGCTATTTATTTAGGCAGGGCTCAAAATTCACACGCTAATGTTTGAGATAGATTCACGTATCCCCTGCAATATGATTGGCTACTCACTTTGTATTTAAATGCACTGTTCAAGTCAATGATTTCTCATGCAAGTCTGAACAAGTTTCCTAGTAAATTGCAAAGACCCATCACTACTGACCTGGCTAAATGACGTAAAGTTGTGACGTCATGCGTATGGGGGGGGCAAGTCTACAATTGGAACACATTTATATTTTATAGGAAAAGGGGAGAGGAATGAATTTATAGTGGTATAATCATTTAATGATTTTATATTTGAGGTTATTAGAAAATGAAAGTATCTGACGGTGGCAGGGGGAGGCGGGCTCAAATACGAGTTGACGCCATCTTGCAAACTCGGATGAGAAGAAGCCTCATTCGTGCTTTCGCCTACCATTTGACAAAGCTTTAAAAAAAAAAAAGATTTATAAAACAACGACCATCTACTACGCTTAGTTCAGGTAACAAACAACTAAAATCGTCTAATTTGATGGTTTTAGCCATTTGCTGGGAGCCTAAATCGTCACTTGTGCAATGCTTTAAGGGGACATTTGTTGTCGCTTTTCGCCGTCGTTAGCCTGGTAGCTCGCTAGCTAGCTAGCCTTTTAACTCTCCGGCGATTAATGTTTGCGTTTTTCGAAAAACAAAGACATAGCTAAGTAATTGTATCTAATGAATAACGGCGATTATCAATCTATTCGTAAACGTGAACAAAAATGGTAAAAATCGTGTCCACTTTTTCTAATTCCCTGGCATTTGTTTCGACGCTAGCATTTACTACGTCATCATTTATTTTCTGAACTTAATTTAAGGAAAACATTAAATGGGTTCTACCATTGTTTTGTATTTTGTATCGTTTGTAAAAGACTCTGGCATAACTTCTATATCGTTTTAATTATATCATACCATTTACATATTTCAACGCCATGAGGGATTGGCCATAGCCGCTACAAATTGTGCTTTTTAATCGAAGGTAAAACTGAAGTACTGGTCAAACACATTTGCTTTGTAGTTTAAATCTGAGAAATAAGCTTTGAGCAAATTGATTTACGCTGTTTTTGCGTCCTTCATAACTATATTAAAGGATAAAGTTAAGCTCCAAGATCAAAATTTCAGCCAGGCTACTTTGACTTACCTTGAAACGTGGTTGATTTTTTTTTTATACGGCAAGGCCTGTTTGGTGTCGTTTAAAAGTATTGTGTCAAGACTATCATAATTAATAAAGCTCTATCCTAGTCTTGGGCATTTTAGATCTTAAACTTTCTTTATTAACACTACAAAGGGGTTGCGAAGAAAATATCACAAGTAATTTTAGTATTACTTTAAAGACTACCTTGAATCATACTAATAACACAAGTGCTTAACCCACTTTTCGCCCAAGTTGATGGTTTTTAACTGAATCTGCTTAGCATCGAAAGCTGCAGTAGTGCCAGGGTGAACATAAAATGATTTGGTCAATTGTGTTATTTTGACATTAAATGTCCTTTAGAATGGGAAAGGAGTTACCACAATAATAATGTGTAATAGTGGCCTGTACAGCCCTTTGAAACAGTTTGTGATCAAGCGTTATACAAATAAACATGACTAGGCCTGTCTTTGATCTCTTTGATAGAGCGAACATCGCTTATGATATTGAATGGGGCACTCCTAGGAGAACATGTAATAAGACTTGAAGAGAAAGGGGGGAGGGGGAGGGGGTCGGCATGAAAAGGCTTCAAGGTATTGCTTGTAGACCAGCCTAATTTGTAAGTGCATCAGAACAATACTGACATCGGCAGCAACTAATTTCCAAATACATTTAACTAATGAACATACTCCTTTAAGGTGTTAATGGTCCTGGGGAAGAAACTACCTCTAAGCCTTGTTTTACGGGATTTGTAGTATTGACTTGATTTTGGTTACATGTATGACTTGACTGTGTCTGTACTTTAGGGTTAATACAAACCCCGACAAAGAGGACGTAGCGGCTCAGAGCTTCTTCTCAAGGCCAGCTCAAACAAGTCTGCTTGTACTCGAAAAGCCATCTTGTCCCTTCCAAAGTTGGACTCCAAGCACCTGCGCCCAAGCAAGCCTACTTGAACTGAACTGCTCCGGCACCCCTTTTATTCGCAACATCAATCTATTTAAAAACTGAAAATAATTTGTTGCTTCATGTCACAGAAAAGACACTATTGTGTAGTTAGTGGCAGGGATACATATTTGGACTTGTACAGAAATCAAAGCCCTGAAAGGGAAGGACTACCTTTGATTGTGAACGTTTCCAGTTAAGTGGATTCACTCCTCTTTTGAGGTTCATCGTTACTGGACTTATAAGCTAAGGATAAACATGAGCACTGCCAGGACAGAGAACCCAGTCATCCTGGGCTTGTCGAACCAGAATGGACAGCTTCGGGGCTCCGGGAAGCCAGGCGGGGCGCCAGGCGGCGGCAGTGGTGGAGGAGGACCCCAACAGCCACTGAACCAAATGAAAGGCACAATCAACAACGGTAATGCTCAAACAGCCCCCGCGACTAATGCTGTCATCAAGTAAGTTGCGTATCAAAGGTTGATAACATCAAAAATTGATGTTTTAACTTAAGTAGTTGTCATGAGACTGATTCTTTTGCAGGCCTGGCGATGACTGGAAGAAAAAATTAAAACTTCCCCCAAAGGACATGAGGATGAGAACTTCGGTTTGTATTTAAAACAAACAAAAAATATTGAAACATTACATTTAGTTAGACAGGTATATTAATCTCTCCAATTGGCTTAAAAATGCAAAAACCCATGGATGCTTATCTCCTTAAACATGTTTTTATTAACATTTATAAAATCATAACTACTGTAATTCCCGATTTGCAATTTTGTGCACCGAGGTTGTCTTAAATAGTAAATAATTCGTGCCAGTCCATTTTCCATTTAATACTGTCCTGTTGTCCTCGTTAATGTATCACTACCATTTCTACACTGTTGAATAGAATTGACTGTATTGTCATTGATAACAACACAGTCTACAGTGTTTACACCCAAATTAGACATGACATGCCAGGATAAAGATGTAATGAAAGATTGAAATTTAAGATTAATGTAAATATTCGGATACATTGTGAATGTGTCTTATTGGCTTATTTTGTATGAATAGTTTGTAATGCGCATTGATGTGCATATGCACTACGAAATTGCTCGCATAAATTGTAAGGATCAAAACACAATCAATATGAGTCAGTAAATTCCGAAATATGATACTATGACAATAATTGCATTACAATTCAAAGTCTGTTTTGTGGTGCCCCACAGGATGTCACTGCAACAAAAGGTAATGAATTTGAAGATTACTGCCTAAAGAGGGAGCTGCTCATGGGCATCTTTGAGATGGGCTGGGAAAAGCCGTCACCTATTCAGGTGTGTGTGCCTCCCACACAAATATATGCTGTTCTCTGCTGGTGGCGAGGGATGACTCTTATTCTGTTATTGCTGCTGGTTGTAGGAGGAAAGCATTCCCATTGCTTTGTCGGGAAGGGACATCTTGGCCCGAGCCAAGAACGGCACAGGGAAGAGTGGAGCCTACCTCATTCCCTTACTTGAACGCATTGACCTGAAGAAGGACTATATACAAGGTAGGGAGGAATATTTTTATTGCATTACACTGGTGGCCATTCTGTGTCATGGGGCTAAAATGGATTTTGTTGACCTTAAATCTGACATCTCCTGACTTCTCGAGAATCTCCACAAAGTTGAATATCAGTTAAATAGAAAAATAATCTTTTTGTTTTACACATTGGATTGGTTAAGTATCTATTTGCCCCTTTATTATTTATAATGCATTTTAGATAAATGTTACGCTCCAGCATGCTAGTACCCATTGCATCATTGTATATTATGTTAAACTATATTTTCAAGTAATCAAACATTCTCATACTAAAATAGAATTGTCTTTGTCATTGATTAAAACGTAGTGAAATAGTTTACAGATAAGATGTGGCCACAAAAATTAACCTGTAATACAGACTTAAAAAAATAATAAAGGAGAGGTAGCTTAGTGTTTTAAATTTCCCGATATACTGATAGTATGACTGAGAAACTTATTGTCAAGGCTTCCCAGTTAAACATCAAAGAATATTTACCCTGCAGTTTTCACAAAAATTCATTTGACTTAGCTGGAATTCTGGTAGATGTGTGATTGGCGCAGATGTTTTTTTGCGAGGGTTTGGCATGTATTTTCTTTTCAAATATATTCAAAGTACATGGTTAAGTTTAATGGAATTCTGGTTCTATATAGTTATTATTGACTTGACTATTGACTGGATTGCCTTTTAAATGCAATGATTTGCTCACTCTTCAACAGAAAGATGGCACCAAATTGATATTTTGCCAATAACAGATGACACTATTTTATTTGTCTTGCCTACCCAGCACTGGTGATTGTGCCCACTAGAGAATTGGCTCTGCAAGTAAGCCAAATATGTATCCAGGTCAGCAAACACATGGGTGGCGTAAAGGTGATGGCAACCACGGGTGGAACCAACCTACGTGATGACATCATGAGACTGGATGAAACCGGTAATGTTTTGTTTATTTTTTTTGAAACCCGGGCAAGAATCCCTCTGATTGTGGGCTTAAGATTTTGTTTTCTTTCCCTTTTCTAGTTCATGTTGTAATTGCAACACCAGGGAGGATTTTAGACCTCATCAAGAAAGGAGTGGCCAAAGTTGGTCAAGTGCAGATGATTGTACTTGACGAGGTGTGTATATGCTTGTCATTTTTTTTTTTAAATAAACTATTATTTTTAAATAAGTTGTTAATCTGCTCTTCCAACAGGCTGACAAACTCCTGTCTCAGGACTTTGTTGTCATGATGGAGGAGATTCTGGGCTTCCTCTCCAAACAGAGACAGATTTTGCTATACTCTGCTACCTTCCCTCTCAGTGTGCAGAAGTTTATGGTATGTTTTCAATGATTGGCATAATAAGTATAGTACACACCTCCTTTATTTCGTCTTATTTTCACAATTTGGCTACACTACCAGCTATGAAGTTAACTTTGTGTTCAATTCTAATGGATATAATTCGTTGTAGTCAATGCTTCTCCTAATTTTCCTCTGGTCTGACCGTTCACACAAAGTCGGTGAGCAACGCTTGAAACAACTGTGAGCAACAGCGACTCCAAGTGTGGCAACTAAATCATTATCAAACATGTCCAACTCTTGACATCACGTTACATTCTGCTGTGTTTCCGGCAATGCAACATTATTTTTCACTTTTTAATGAATTGACCAATGTACGATTGATTGCAAGGGTTGCCTTGCCTACAAACGTCATTTTTTACAATTCTTCGCAAGATTTCCATTTCTTATTTTTCCTGATATCTTTTGTCGCATAATACCAACATTTTTGGGGGCTTATTTAGTCGGTTGCACGATACAGAACTGTATTTAATTACGTTTTTTTAGTGGAAGTACAATGTTGGCAAGATTAACTTGATATAATTGGAAATTATTTGAATGCAACACAAACTTTATCCTTTTCCCCTGTTTTTTCTCTTTTTTTTTTTAAAAAATTCCTTTTTTTAAAAAAAAAAATCTCATTGTGTTTTTTGCCTCGCTGTTACTTTTATCTTGCTTTTTTGTTCTCTATTACCCTTTTCCCTTTATTTGCTTCTTTCTTTTCTTCTGGCTTTGTTTTCTGAACTTATCTGCTGCTCTTTTTTTCTCTTTTTCTCTCCTTTTGTTTCGTTTTTTTCCTCAGTTTTTTACAACTTTTTCAGCTTGGTATTTTTTTTCTTTTCTATTTCCCCCCTTCAAGTCATTTTGTGCACAATTTTACATAATATTTGGTCGTGTAAGGATTAAAGAAGCAAAAACAACCTGAAGAGCCGTTTGGGGCCCGAAAGACGGTTCTTTTTAGTGAGCCGACCTGAAGAAGCCGGTTCTCGAAAAACTTTACTGACTTTACTCAACGTTCTACTTCGACATTGACATCAAAATACTGCATTTAGAACACAGTGTTAGGGAAAGCCGTGTATTTTTACCTTCATGCACTGTAACTTTGACTTAATTCGCTTCTTAATTCACAATTTCGAGCCCTGGTTTTTGTGAGCTGGCTAGATTCTCTTGTGCGCGAAAAAGCTCTGGGTAGTGCGCAATTGCGCACACACACAGCTTAGAGGGAACATTTGTTGTAGTCCCTTTTCATTTCTTTTCGAGTCTCATGAAGACACGTGAAGACAGTTCCCATTTTCACTTAACTTTGCTATTGCATTTTCTTTCATTTCCTATTTACTTATGAAAATGCCCATTTGTCTCTGGGTTTTATTGTTGTGATTAATACGGGAAAAAGAATCTCTGGAAATGTAAATGTTGATTTTAAATTAAACCATTTGTAAATAAACTCCTTAACGTTCTGCGCCCCCCCCCCCCTGTACTGCCCTCATTAGCCTATAATGCATGTATTGACAAAATGTAGAGCTCGCCTTCTTGAACTTAAAATATCTTTAGCCAGTAGTAACCAATACAAAGGATTGACAAATTGAATAGCCAATGAAATTCTGAAATTACGATATACACTTGGTATTAAAATTATTAGAACCCAAAATAAACATGCATAACGCCACTTGTGATTCATTTTCATGCACCATTGTTATGTGCAAGTGTGTGCGCGCAATCATTAACTGACCCCTGTAAAGGAGTCAAATATTTACAACTTTCAAAATGTCTAAAAATTGGCCAAAGTAAAATATGTCATTGCAGAGGTTATATAGCTGTAAATTGGTCGTCTCCAAATGGCCACTTGTGGAAACACCTTAACCTACCCCTATAAAAGGTGTCAAACACAATGTTTAGTTTGTAATCAAATTCGACATGATACCAAGTGAGGCTTCAAGCTATTATCTCACCTACTTTCTACCTAAAATGCCCATGCTACACTCATCTGCAGGCATTTGATTGCATAAAGAGTTAACACGAGGGGGGAAACCTATTCCTGTGTTAAACGCAGATTACTCGATGTTAGTTGCACTTGCAGTGATTATTTCAGTTTGGCACAAATCGTCAGTGTGTCACCTTTCAAATGAGATAAAAACTACATGTTTCCCAAACAAGAACAGCATTCAATTTCCTTTGGGTAGCTTTTGGTTTAGGAATTTAGGTGAATTTGAGAGGAATGTTAAGGGGTTAACCAACCAATGACTGTTATAATGATGTAACACATTAGTTGAAGATTGACAGAAGCGTCTCAAGTTATTTGGGGACAGTGCTCAGCCTATTACTTCTGAGTCATCATTTTTTTCTGTTTTAATGGGGATTTTCTAATGTTGTGATGTTTGTTGCAACATACTTGAAAAGGGAGATTATGTGGCAAAAAAACACGTCTCATCAAATTGTTATAATCTCTTTCTCGTGTTGTGGAAACTAGAAATTGGTGAAGCTTCTTTGTTCTGTCAATCTCACAAACATGTATTCGTTGTGCTTGTAGAATTCGCACCTGCAGAAACCCTATGAGATCAATCTCATGGAGGAGCTCACACTGAAGGGTGTGACTCAGTATTATGCTTACGTCACTGAAAGACAAAAAGTGCATTGTCTTAACACCTTGTTCTCCAGGGTAAGATAGACTCTTCCGGTTCAATCTGACCCGAATCAATCCTGAGAACAAAGAAACAGACAAAATGTCATTTGTCTCCTAGCTCCAGATCAATCAGTCTATAATCTTCTGCAACTCCTCTCAGAGAGTGGAACTCCTTGCCAAAAAGATCTCCCAACTTGGTTATTCCTGTTTCTACATCCATGCTAAGATGAGACAGGTTGGAATGCTGTTTAGTCAGTCTACAAATGGTCAGGGGAAATATTCGTTTTTTTTGACTTCCTCCTCTCTCCAGGAACACCGCAATCGTGTTTTCCACGACTTCCGCAATGGTCTCTGTCGAAACCTCGTCTGCACTGGTGAGTTGCACACCAGAATATTCATAGTTTCATTATGACCATTTTGTAGTTGGACCAAAAGTCAATTCTTCAAATATATTTGCTTAACATTCCCCCAAACTTTTATTTTTCTCCAGACCTCTTTACAAGAGGAATTGACATTCAAGCTGTGAATGTTGTGATCAATTTTGACTTCCCAAAGCTGGGAGAGACATACCTACACCGTATTGGCAGATCTGGTGAGAATTTTCCCATAGAATCCTCCCTATCCTAAACGTAAATAATAACATCACCCATCATCATCCTCAAAGGCCGCTTTGGACATTTGGGTTTGGCCATCAACCTGATCACATATGACGACCGCTTCAACCTGAAAGGCATAGAAGAGCAGCTCGGTACGGAGATCAAGCCCATCCCCGGCATAATTGACAAGAGCTTGTATGTGGCCGAGTACCACAGTGAGAGTGGGGAAGAAGTCAAGCCATGAGCCAGTGAGTATAGTGGCATAAAATATATTCTCAATTTTGGATTGCCTCAGTCGATAATTGCAAAATAGGTGCCTTCTAGTAATTTCACTTTGTGGTGTACAGTTACATGTTTCCCCATCGGTCAAAGACTCATTATTTGCAACAATTCTAGATCTGGTGGATAAGCAAAAGTTTGACCTCTGCAATGTTTCATGGACAAGGCACAAAGCATATGAGATCAGAAACTCTAACATTTTAGTTGGTGTTGACATGTTTTGATCATTCATTGTACGCTAAATGTCATTCAACAATACTTGCCTTTAGTGATTGGGAATGAGATGCATTACAAATACTCAATTGTCACTTCTAAATACTGTTAACCCCCAGGGATATAACATTAATCTGTTCTGAGGCGAGGATTGCATTGTGAACTTGCCATATAAAGAGGGATTGGAAACTATGGTAATGTGTTCCCGATCCATTGTACCTCTGATAAAAACATAACAAAATCGTATATAGGAAGTACAATATTTGTATTATACATGAACGTGATTAACAGTATATTCATACACATAAAAGAAAAGTTTTAATTTTGCGTGACTTGAGCTGGTCAGTTAGAGTATCTGGTGAATCCAGAAGGGGGATTAGGACAGTTAATTAAAATTAAACTAATTTTAAAACTTGCAAATATTTTGTTGACATTAAGTTTTTAATTGTCTCCATAGTCCTAATTGTTGTCTTGATCATCGATTGGTTTCGGCCTCAGCAAGGGTAACAACTCATGTTTCTTGGTCATGTTTTCTTCTCCATCCAACATCACTGAAAACCCCGGGACCTGAAGCCAACAAATACACTGTGTTTTTTGGTACTTTTTTTTTCTTTTTTTCTCCCCTTTACCACTGTATTTTACACTCAACGTTTTCAAAGTACACTGGATTCTTAACTGAATGAAGGGAGACATTTTTGATGATTTAGCTAATGGCATATTGGACAAATATAAAAATCAAACAATCAGTAAATCAGCATTTTATGGCATTGACCAATAGCAGATGGGCATGTTGGAGAGGTAAATTCTAATACGCACCAACATCGAAACGTTGATCCTTAGTACGTTTTTGGCTCGCAAAATCATTTGTTTTTTAGTAAGGGTAGTGAAAAACTACACCAGAAAGTCAAAGGGTGACAAGGTGCTGTATCCCGCGGTGTACTGTAATTTAGACCATTTTCAGTAATGTAACTCAAAGTTTATTTTTGCTCGTTTTTGTCATTCACAGATAAGTACATCGTCCATTCCCCTTTGGACCCCCCACTCCAGTCTGGATTTTTTTTTTTTTTTTTTTTTTTTTTTTTTTTTTTTTTTTTGGAGGATGCCTTCACCAGGAATGTCAGTTTATGGGATCCATTTTGGAAGAACACTTTTTTGCTTCTCATGGGGCCACATTCTGCGGCGACCGCCCCGAAGACATCCCTCCGACCAAGACCCCTCCTTACAAGGAAAGTGCCGTATCAATGAAGTGAAAGATCCTGGCACATGTTATTTTTACCTAGCCAAACCAGCACCGGCGTGCTCCCTTAAAAAAAGAGCCCATCTGCCATTTTTTTGTTTTGTTTTTGAACCCTTTTTTTATGAAGTGCCTTAAGAAGCAGTCCCACTCTTAGTGAAGTAATAACCATTGCTGTCATTACTTGTAACCATTTTCTCGTTTCTGCTTGTCTGGGGGTCTGCTGCGCTTCAGTCTGGCTCAACAATGAGATATAAACTTGGATACTTCCCCATTTAAAGGACAAAGATGCTGGAGGTTATATTGTTTTTTTAATTAAACTAAGGAGCAAGACTGTCAGTCAATCAGTTTGAAAAAAATGTGCTTCAAGAGGAATAAAATTTAGTCGATGGTGAGGCAAATCAATATGAGAATTTCAAAAAAAAGTGAGGACCATGCCTCCACCACCAACCTTCCTTACCTTTTATGGGAAATCTGTACTTAACTCTGTGTTTTGGGGTGGATGTGTCTGTATGTGTAATTTCTATATACATACACCTACCTTCATTTTAAGATTGTTTTAAGACCGGTCAACAATGAGGCTGGCCGCAATCAATACCGCCCCTTTTGACACACGTACTCGTTGGCACTGGAGACTTTTTGATTACTGCCTATTGGCCTGTGACTTTATTTATAATTTTAGAAAATTGACACGATTGTTTGGAATCTAAAGCAAAAGAACCCCCTGCCTTGTGCATAAATTGCTAGTGAGGCCAGACATGATAGTCAAAGTTGCACTTCCTTCGGCTCAAGTGATTTTTAACAACTTCGGTATGACAAATGAGTCGCATCGTCTGATTCGCTGTCGTGAGTCTTTACTTTGTGGAGACTTCCTGTCCTGTTGCAGCAATCGACAAGGCGGAAGGCAGCAGCCGACTTGATTTTACCAAGGATGTCGAGAGGAAAAGCATCAGTGACTCGTCACCTGGGGGAGCAACTCGTAGCAGGAAGTCACACTGAAAAAAATAAGACAACCCAGGACAGATTGCCCAATGCACAGAGTTGAGTTCAGCCAATACCATGGACTGCTTTTTGAACACGCCACGCAAACATGAACTTATTGTTGGAGAAAATTCCTTTCTAAAGCAAACTGGAGGGGAATGGTTACCATGGATGACTAAATGGCTTGGACTGAAAACTCTGATCGAGTTTACTGGCTTACATGTTTTGTTCAGTGTTGGGGTTCTGGGTATAGTAAATGAACTTTTTTTCCCTGAATTTTCTCAGAATTTATCTTGGGTTCCCTTAATTTGAGGCAAGATGCTCTTAACTGTTTTGACTCACAGCGACCGTTTCTAAAATTTTCCCCTTTAGTGTCCTGGTTGTGTCAGAACGGTGATTCTCCCTGCTTGCTCTCATGTCATTGTTCCCCTTTAAGAATTCAATCGTTCAATTTGGCCCATTGGCTGGGGTGGGAGGTGGGATTTTATGTTAAAAGACTAAAGTAAAACCGTCAATGTGAGCAAGTGATAGAATCGAAACTTTGCAGACACTCGGCAGCCGTCTGCAGCGTGGCGGCATGTCAGTAAGGTTGTTTTGAAGGTGGGTCCTACTGGACGAAGCAATATGATTGGACAATGCCTACTGCTGACGGTCGCCACGTTTAGAACCTTGGAGACTGAGACAAAAGCATCTTGTCAAAAATCTTAAATTGGATTTGTCCATTAACAAAATTGTCTCATTCTTTAGGGTCATCTAAATTTGTCTTTTCAATTGGCCTAATTGCTGCCCTGATGCATACGAATCCTTGACATCAATGACCAAAAAAATACACGCTATTTGTGTAATTTAGCCCGTTGTCAGTTTCTGATCGGTAGGATACTCGTTGATGCATCAGCACATTTTGGGGAGGTGCCATCTGTTAAAATGGCGTTGCAAAAACAAAATTAATGTTCTTGTTAATTTTGTTTTTGCCCAATGAAAATTTTTCAAAAGGAAAACAAGTTTTTTTTTTTTTTTTTTTTTTGGGAAGTTTTTATTTTCAGTAAATTTGGATCTAAATTCGATTGGCAGACCTATTCAGTGAAGCTGATTTTACAAAGCGTTGAGTTCAAAACGACCGGAAAAGACAATTGTTACAAATATTGGGCTTAGAAAAACATTTGAAATTTCTGTTCTAAATAAAGCTCACTGAATTTACGTTTGGCTCCTTGGTTTTCTTTGTGGGTTTTAGAACTTTTGGTTCTAAAGTTTTTCGAACTTAATGTCCCATGTTGTCGTTAACCTCCCTGCTCCGAATGACTCCGTTTACCACCAAGTAGTTTTTGTTATTTGCATAGAGATTAAAATTTTACAGTACTTTGGTTTCGGCCATACGACATATCAATGTTTTCATGTCACAATGTAGAATAAGACGTAGCTTCCCACCGTACGACAAATGTATTTTATATATCATTGGTGTATATATTGGCTAAACTACTCCCACAATGCCTTTCCTTTTTTTTTTTTTAGACTTTGAGTTAAAGACACAGTTTTCATTACATTGTATATTTTTGCTGTGTTTGTTTTAAAACTTTCAATACTGCTAAAAGAGAAAGCAAAAACTTTGGAATTTTTGGTGTCAGCGGAATGGCCTTTGGGTGGATTGAAAGCTTTTGACTGGGAGGCAACAATATGTAAAAAGGAGATTTTTCTTCTGGATACTTTGACATTTGTTGTGGAGCACCACAGGGTTCCGTCCTGGGTCCAAGGCCTTTCAATTGATATAAAGGATACAATGGCTTGCAAAACTATTAGGCCCCCTTGAACTATATGACCTTTTAGCTCATTTCAGAATTCAGACATCAAAATATAAAACGGTAATTTCCTGTGAAGAATCAACATGTGGGACACAATCATGAAGTGGAACACATTTTATTGGATATTTTAAACCTTTTAACAAATAAATGAAAAAGTGGGTGTGCAAAATTATCCAGACCCTTTACTTTCAGTGAAGTGAACTTTGTACAGAAGTTCAGTAAGGATCTCTGAATGATTCAATGTTGATCTAAATGACTAACGATGATAAATGGAATCCACCTGTGTATAATCAAGCCTCTATAAATGCACCTGCACTGTGATAGTCTCAGAGGTCTGTTTAAAGCACAGGGAGCATCATGAAGAATGAGGAACACACCAGGCAGGTCTGAGATACTGTTGTGGAGAAGTTTAAAGCTGGATTTGGATACAAAAAGATTTCCCAAGCTTTAAACATCACAAGGAGCACTGCAAGCAATAATATTGAAATGGAAGGATTATCGGACCACTGCAAATCTACCAAGATCTGGCTATCCCCCTCTTACAAGGAGAAAACTGATCAGAGATAGAGCCAAGAGGCCCATGATCACTGGATGACCTGCAGAGGTCTACAGCTGAGGTAGGAGAATATCGTTGTCGAATCAGTCGTATACAGCACAAATCGGGCCTTTATGGAAGAGTGGCAATAAGGAAGCCATTTCTTAAAGATATCCATAAAAGTGCTGTTTAAAGTTTGCCACAAGCCACCTGGGAGGCACACTAAACATGTGGAAGAAGGTGCTCTGGTCAGATGAGACCAAAATCAAACTTTGGCAACAATGCAAGACGTTATGTTTGGCCTAAAAGCAGCACAGCTCATCACCCTCAACAAACCATCCCCACTGTCAAACATGGTGGTGGCAGCATCATGGTTTGAGCCTGCTTTTCTTCAGCAGGGACAGTGAAGATAGTTAAAATTGATGGGAAGATGGATGGAGCCAAATGCAGGACCATTCTGGAAGAAAACCTTATAGAGTCCGCATAAGACCTGAGACAGAGATTTGTCTTCCAACAAGACAATGATCCAAAACATAAAGCAAAAGCTAGAATTTACTTTTATTATCATTCTTGTACCCATGCACATAGAATGAAATGTCGATAAATCTGACCCGCACAGTTAAACTGTAGCGAGCCGATGTAACCGCAGCCGACCAGGGCGCCGCCATTTTAGACCCAACTGCTGTGTTGGGAGTCATTAGGTGACCAAACCCCCCAATTCCAACCCTTTATGCCGAGCGCCAAGCAGGGAGGCAATGAGTACCAATGTTGTAAGTCTTAGATATGACTCGGCCGAGGCTTGAACCAGCAACCTCCCAGTCTCGGAGCGGGCGCCCAACCCTCAAGGCCACAGAGCTTAAATGGAATGGGTCGCTAAAAAAGATTTCAAGGTCCTAGAATGGTCAAGTGAAAGTCTAGACCTCAATACAATTAAGAATCTGTGGAAAAAACTGAAAACTGCTGTTCACAAACGCTTTCTATCCAACCTCACTGAGCTCGAGCTGTTTTGCAAGGAGGAATGAGCAAAAATATCAGTTTCTCGATGTCCAAAACTGATAGAGACATAACCCAAGCGACTTGCAGCTCTAATCGCAGCAAAAGTTGGCGCTACAAAGTATTAACTCAATGGGGCTGAATAATTTTGCATACCCACTTTTTCGTTTTTTTATTTTTTAAAGAAGTTTAAAATATCCAATAAAGTGTGTTCCACTTCATGATTTTTCCCCACTTATTATTGATTCTTTACAATAAATTACAGTTTTTTATCTTTATGTTTGAAGTCTGAAATGTGGCAAAAGGTCACAAAGTTCAAGGGGTCCAAATAGTTTTGCAAGCCACTGTATATTCAATATTTCCAAACTATTCAAATTGGTCATATTTGCAGATGACACTAACATTTTCTATTCCAACGATAATTATATTGATCCTGTAACTAATATTAATAGTGAATTAATTACCCTAAAACATGGTTGGATATAAATAATCTTTAAATAAAACTAAAGTGATATTATCCGGTAATAACAAGGCAAATATAAACCTAGCGGTAAAATTGGATGGTGTTGCCATAGACAGAAATTCAATTTTTAGGAGTTATGGTAGACAGAAAATTAGATGAAAACGCATATCAGACACATACAAACAAAGGTATAGTAAAGTATTTCAATTATTAATAAAGCCAAATTATTTTTAAATTATAATGCACTGTACTCCATCCCCCTTTTGTACTCTAAAAACGAGCAATTAGAATTTTACATAAAGCAGGATACTGTGATCATACCAATATCCTATTTCTGCAGTCCAAATTATTAAAACTGTTTGATCGAGTGGAGTTCTCCACTTCCCAACTACTATTCAAAGTGAACAAAGATATACTGCTGGAGAAGATACCAAAATATTTACACAAAAAGAAGGAAGCTACAACTTGAGGGGATGTAGTAACTTTTAAAACCGGTGAGAACTACCAGGAAAACTATGTGTGTGTCTGTATGTAGAGTTAAACTTTGGAACAAATTACAGGATGAGCCAAAAAAATTTCCACGTATTCACCTGTTCAAACGCAGATACAAAAAAAAAACAATATTGGCAAATTACAGAGAGGAAATGGTATCTGGTTGATATAGCAAAAGGTAGATGTAAGCAAATCATCATTGTTATTATTATTATTATTATTATTATTATTATTATTATTATTATATTAATATAATGGTAATGATAATTATAATTATTATAACTGTCATCAATAACTAGCATTGTAGAGTTAATATAGGGGTAAAACTAAATTAATCTGGTAGGATAAAAACTGTGATGGAAGTGGTGATACTGATGATAATAAAGAGACTGTGTATCCACAGAGCCAATGTGCCGAGAGGTGTTAGTTGTTTGTAAATACACAGAAGAGCTAACTGTGAGACACTATTAATCAAGTCTTGTGTGGAGTTTGCATGGTCTCCCCGAAACTAAATATGAAAAAAATTACTAAATTTTGTGCAGGCTTGGGGTGTAACGGAACACATGGAACGGCAAAAATGATGTTGGCAAGCTGTTTGAATTTATTTTCATTTTGTTTCTGTCGCATTTTATGTTAGTTTTGCTGGAGATCAAAGAGATCAAAGCCAGGAGAGAAAGCTTACCACGTGTTGTGAGTCATACTTTTATTCATATTTAGTTTATTTTGTCTTTTATTAGCATATTTGGTATTGGAGTAATTCAAAAGTAATTGAAAGTAATCAAGTTAAAGTAACCCTACCCAACCCTGTACGTGTGTGTGTGTGTGTGTGTGTGTGTTTACTTTGTAGAACACTTGACATCCCTGGTTTTAAACACTATGACCGTTAGATAAAGCTGTCGTTCTTTATTGTAATTTTGTTTCGATTTTGTTAAAATAATTACCCTTGAAAAGTTAGCCTGCGGTGTATGATATCAGAAAAAACTGGGTTATTGGAATAAAAAATACTCCCTGCTGTTACACTTGATGACCACTCGATGGCTCAATCGTACTGTATTTTCCAGACACATTACATGCTTTGGTTCAAATGTTTGGATTTAAGAAATCGTGGAGGGTATATTATAAATTAAAAAAACTAATGAACTGAGTTTCTAGTTTGAAACTGAACACATTTAAGGATACGATGATAAAGATCTACCTTCTATATTTTATTCTCACTGCTGAAGCAAATTGCGCTGAGCTGTGCAGGCAAATATTACAACATTGTCATTTCCTTTTTCGCCCCCACATGACTCATTTAGCGTGCACGCGCTTCTGTGTGCACGTTCTCTCTGAACTCTAGCTCATTTGCAAGCAAAGCTGCTAGCAAGTCACGAGAATAAAGAGATTTTAATTACCGCGCCAACAAATGAACCCCTTGCTGTTCGCAAAGGTTAAAATGACAAATGCCGCCGAGTGAAATTTTGCCACTAAGCTTATTCATGCCCCGCTGGACCTCAACAATGCTCAATTAGCTGTTTTAGTTTTTTTTCTACTCGGCAATGTTTTATTTTAAATGGTACCCCACCACCAGAGGTCGTTTTAGCTTAGAATAGAACTGAAACGTGTGCATTGGACATAAGACACTGGCAAAGTTTGGATCCTTCTTCCATATATTTGCAAGGATATATTTCAGCCTGTGACAGGACATAAAAACTTGCATCTTTGAGCTTGAATCACCTGGAAAACTAAATATGATGCTATTTGGAGTTGGTCATATCTGGTTTAAGTGGCCGACTTTAGCGGCTCCCGCAAGAAGCTGCTAAATAGGCCAGTAAAAGAGTAAATATGCAGTGGCAGCTCACGATAGCAGCTTGACGCAAGCCGTAGCCTGCAATGTCTGCATCCTTGCGGCTATCGAGTGGCTAAAAAAAGAAACAGTGAAAAAAACGGATGTCTGATTAACGAGACACAGCGATGTTTGCTTGCATAAGCATATGTAGAAGGGGAGTGACACTGTATGAAAAAATAAGAGCAGCCAGCCATAACTTGCTGCCGAGTGGCTAAAATGAATGGCTAGAAAAGGAATACAGTGGGACCTCGCTACTTCGCGGTTCAACGTTCGCGGGTTCAGAGCTTCGCGGGTCTAAAAAATGATAATAATTAAAAAAAAGAATAAAAAAAAAAAAGATTTTTTTCCTTTTTTTAAAAAGAATTTTTGAAGGGGCGTCGCTACTTCGTGGTTCCATGTTCGCGGGTTCAGAGCTTCGCAGGTCTAAAAAAATAATAATAGTAAAATAAAATAATTTAAAAAAAAAAAGTTTTTTCTTAAAGCATTTTTGAAGGGGCGTCGCTACTTCACGAATTTTCACTTTTTGCGGGTGGTTTTGGTCCCCATTAACCACGATAACCGAGGGATTACTGTACTGTAAAACTGAAGATGCCTGAATCACGGACTTTGCGATGTTCGCTTGCATGACCAGTTATGGAGGGTATTGAAACTTAAGGAAGAAGCAGGAGCAGCTAACAATAACCATAACAGCATACAATAGCTTGCAGTCTTGTGGCTAACATGAGTGGCTAGAGAAGAAAACAGCAAAGACGTTAAAGTTCCCTGAATGATGGAACTCTGTTCTCTGCTTGCATGGCTATCTGCGGAAGTAAAGTGACAGCTAAAAATAGCAGCTCGTAGCAAGCCACGACCTGTAGCCTTGTGGCCATCATAAGTGGCTAGAAAAGGAAACTGTGGGAAAAAGGTCATAGATGTCAGAATCAAGGTACTTGATGATGTTAGATTATATAACAAGCTGTGGAGGGAAGAAGCAGGAGAAGCTAGCATTAAAACTGGAACTTGCGGCAATAGCCTGCAGTCTTGTGGCTAAAGTGAGTGGCTAGAGACAGATATGGTGGAATATAAAGGTGAGGAGGCCTAAATGAATAAATGTGACTTCACTGGCACTTACTGACAGTGGAAATTTTTGTGTTTGATGCACAGCCTCTCATTCACAAAATATGAGCTAGCTTAGCACTATTGATCCCGCACCTTGAGGAGACATTAGCTTTGTTATAATCAATAGCTCTTCTTCAGGAGTCATTCCCGTGCAATTCCTTCTGCTTAGGAGATTAAAAAAAAGAAAATCCAATCTAGGAGGAAAGAAAGTGAAAATAGAATGTCTCTCTATGTCCTTGAACTTCCACAACGGCACAAAATGGAATTTAAAGACCAACTCGAGCTTAACTGGCACACATCAACATGACGGTTGAAAACCCGGAGTTGTTTTGACCGTGCTTTGTCTTCTGTCGCAAAACTTAACTCTGTATTTTCCGCTGTCACGTTGATGGATGTCGGGTCGAGACAGGGAAGAAATAAAAAATATTTAGAGCGCAACATAGTCCAAGTTGGCCGTTGGCACCAACAGACGGACGGACAGATGGACAAACAAACCATCGCTGGCACCAACAAGTTACTTGAAATGTGGCTTGTCACACTAATTTTTATTAATATATTATATATATTCTTTGAAGGGTTGGTGACAACTGCTGCTGATGTTGTTTACCAAGTAACTAGTCAAATAGTTGGTATGTTCACTTTTATTTTACACCTATGTTAAAATGTATTTGCCAAAATGTTTATGCAAGGAAGATGAAAAAAATGCAGCAACTGGTTACCCATGTTTCTAATTACCTGCTAACCAACTAACTAAGTAGAGTCACTTTTTAAAAAAAAATCTGTGTTGAGAAAAGGCATTTGCTAAAATCTACATATACAGTATGAAGGTTAACAGAATGCAGCAAGTGGTTACCCAACTCGCTTACCAATTACCTTTTCACCAACTAACTACCCAAGTATTTAGTTAGATAGCGGGTATGGTCACTTTTTTTGTTTTGTGTTAAACAAAAAAAAAAACTAAAATACACATGCATTAAGTTTAAAAGACTGCAGCAAACGACTACACAACTCACCGACCAATTACCTTCTAATCAACTAACTAGGCAAGTAACTGGTCAGATAGTGGGTAAGTTTGCTTTTTGGCTGTGTTGGAAAAAAAGCTAAAATGTACATACATAAGGGATAAAAAGTTTAACTGGTTACACAACTACCTAGCCAACATTTTACTAGTTCAAATCTTCTTCACATAAAAAACAATTATTTGTGTCAATTGCTGGTAATGTGGTTTACCAAGTATCAAGTCAAGCTGTGGGTTAAGGTAACCCTCTTTCATTTGTTAAAAAATTATCAGTACATGCGTGCAAGGATAAAAAATTACAGCAACTGTTACCCAACTTGCTGACTAATTATCTTCTAAACCACTAACTAGCCAAGTAACTGGTCTAGTGGTGCGTAAATCCCCATGTTTTCTGTGTTGAAAGGTCTAATTTACTTGCTAAAATGCGCATACTTGCAGGATAAACAATGCAGCAACTGGTTACTATACTTGCGGACTAATTACCTGATAACGAGCCATATCGCCGAATAACTGGTCAGGTGGCGGTCAAGGACACTTTTTTCACACCCGTGTTAAAATGTATTTGCCAAAATGTAAACGCAAGAAAGATGGAAAAAATGCAGCAACTGTTTAATTATGTTTCTAATTACCTACCGACCAACTAACTATGCAAATAAATTCACTTTTTTAAAATATATTCTGTGTTGATAAAAGGCATTTGCTAAAAATCTAAATGCATGAAAGTAAATGTTACCTAACTCGCTGACCAATTAAATTCTCACGAATTAACTACCAAAGTAATTAGTCATATAGTGGGTAAGATCACTTTTTGTTTTCTGTTGAAAAAATATATTTGTTAAAATATGCTTGCATAAAGGTTAAAATATTGCACCGCCTGACTACCCAACTCACTGACCAATTACCTTCCAATCAATTAACTTGCCTAGTAACTGGTCCGATAGTGGGTGAGGTCGCTTTTTTGCCTGTGGTGGAATTTTATTTTTGTTGTTGCGAAAATTAAATGCCTCAAGGATAAAAAAGTGCAACTGATTACACAACTAACTAGCCAATATTTTACTAGTTCACAACTTCTTCCCAGACAACACTATTATTTGTGTCAATTGCCGGTGATGTGGTTAACCAAGTAACTAGTCAGGTTGTGGGTTAAGGTAACACCTTTTCCTTAAAAAAAAGTAAAATAAAAAAAAAATACAGCAACCGTTTACCTAACTTTCTGACTAATTATCTCCTAAACAACTAACTAGCCAAGTAACTGGTCAAGTGGTGGGTAAGGTCCCATATTTTCGGTGTTAAAAAGTATAATTTACTTGGTATATTGCACATACTTGTAGGATAAACAATGTAGCAACTTGTTTCCATACTTGACTGATAACCAACCAACTAGCCTTATAACTGGTCAGGTAGTGGGCAAGGTCACTTTTTTAGCCTGTGTAGAAGAAAAAGTACAAGTTATTTGCTTAAATGTAAATGCACGAAAGATAAAATAATTACAGCAAATGGTTACCCAACTTGCTAATTACCTGCTCAATAGCTTACTAACTGGCAAAATAACTGGTCAGGTAGTAGGTAAGGTCACCCTTTTTCATTCCTGTGTAGGGATAAGAATCCAACTTATTGGGGAACTATCTATGCCCGAAAATTAAATATATAAATACTGGTACGGCAACTGGTTACCCAACTTGCAGACTATTAGCCTTCTAACAATCTAACTGTCCAACCAATAGTCTGCTAGTTTGCATCTTTTTCAAAGACAACATAAATATTTGAGCATCTGAGAAACAAGTTTAACATTGTAAAGACAAATTATCACACTGACCATTTACCCGAAGAACTAATCAACTGACCAATTCATTCTTTATTTATTTTTACTTTAATAGGTATGGGCCAATTGCAGGTGTTGTGGTTAACCAAATAACTAGTCAGCTAGTGAGGATGATAACTTTCTTGTTGTTGCCTGTGTTGTAAAAATACAGAATTTATTTTCTAAAATGTACATAGATAGATAGATAGATACTTTATTCATCCCCTAAGGGAAATTCATATTTCCAGCAGCATCCCTGAGCTGAGAACAGTACAATAATAAAGCCAAAAGAATACAATATACAAATACCCAGTGTGACGTGCAAATGCCCACTGTAGCGTGTTATATAGAGTAACTAAATAGTGCTACACAGAATACATATTGCAGTAAGATTCGGTAATATCCAATGTAGGTGGTGTGGTTTAATGTGGGCCTTTACTCTGCCGGGTGGAGTTAAAGAGCCTCATGGCATGAGGAAGAAAAGATCTCTTCAGTCTGTCCGTAGTACAAGACAGTGACAGCAGTCTGTCGCTGAAACTGCTCTTCTGTCTGGAGATAATGCTGTGTAGCGGATGCGATGGATTGTCCATGATTGACCTCGGCTTTTTCAGTGCTCGTCTCTCAGCTACTGTTGTTAGGCTGTCCAGCTCTTTGCCCACAACAGAGCTCGCTTTCCTAGCCAGTTTATTGAGACGAGAGGCATTTTTCTTCTTGACGCTGCCTCCCCAACACGCTGCCGCATAGAAGAGGGCGCTTGCCACTACTGTCTCATAGAATATTTTCAGGAGCTTTTTGCAGATGTTGAAGGAGGCCAGCCTTCTGAGGAAGTAAAGTCGGCTTTTCCCTTTCCTACATAGAGCTTCTGTGTTGGCAGTCCAGTCCAGTTTGTTGTCCAGCTGCACACCCAGGTATTTGTAGGTCTGGACAAATTCTACACATTCTCCCTTGATGGTTACAGGAACCGGGTGAGTTCTGGTTCTCCTGAAGTCCACCACCATCTCTCTGGTCTTGGTGGTGTTTAGGTGCAGGTGGTTTGCGTCGCTCCATCGGACAAAGTCCTGAATCAATTTCCTGTACTCCTCCTCCTGCCCGTTTCTGATACATCCCACGATCGCAGTGTGGTCGGCAAACTTTTGCACATGGCAGGTCTCAGAGTTGTACTTAAAGTCCGATGTATATAGAGTGAATAGGAACGGAGAAAGAACGGTCCCCTGCGGAGATCCTGTGCTGCTAACCACAGTGTCTGATGTACAACCCCCCTGTTTCACATACTGGGGTCTGCCTGTCAGGTAGTCAGTAATCCATTCTACAAGGTGTGAGCTAACTCCCATCTCTGTCAGTTTCCTACTCAGTAGCAGAGGCTGTATGGTATTGAAGGCACTGGAGAAGTCCAAAAATGTAATCCTCACAGCCCCCTTCGCCCTATCCAGGTGAGAGAGGGATCGGTGTAACATGTATACTATAGAATCCTCCACTCCCACCTTCTCCTGGTAAGCAAATTGCAGTGGGTCGATGGCGTGACGGACCTGTAGCCTCAGGTGGTGCAGCACCAGCCGCTCCATGGTCTTCATCACATGTGATGTCAGGGCGACCGGCCTGAAGTTGTTGAGTTCCTCAGGTCTTGATTTCTTTGGGACTGGGATGATGCAGGATGTTTTCCACAGCTGAGGGACCCTCCCCTGTTCAAGGCTCAGGTTGAAGATCCGCTGTAGAGGGTCTCCCAGCTCAGACGCACAGGCTTTCAGCAGTCGGGGGGATACTCCATCCGGACCAGCTGCCTTGCTGGTTCGTAGCCTTCTCAGCTCTCCACACACCTGGGCTGAAGTTATTTTTAGTGGGGGGATGTCTTCCATGCTAGTGTCCAGAGGGGGAGGGGGAAGGACAGCTGCATTACTCAGGGGTGAGGATGAGGCGGAGTGGTCAAACCTGTTGAAAAAGTTGTTCAACTGGTTGACTCGCCCCACATCTATATCCACAGCCACACCCTGCTTGGTGCTGCAGCCAGTAATTGTTTTCATCCTTTCCCACACCTCCTTCATGTTGTTGTTCTGCAGCTTTTTCTCCAACTTCCTCCTGTACTGCTCCTTCCCTTTCCGGAGCTGGACTTTGAGCTCCTTCTGTACTCGTTTTAGCTCCTGATGATCACCATTTTTAAAGGCCCTCTTCTTTTGGTTCAGAAGGTACTTGATGTCGCTCGTGATCCAGGGCTTGTTGTTGGCATAGCAGCGTACAGTCTTTATAGGAACAACATTGTCCATGCAGAACTTAATGTAGTCAGTAGTGCAGTTTGCCATCTCCTCAATGTCCCCACTGCTGGACCCTAGCAGGACATCCCAGTCCGTACATCCAAAGCAGTCTCTCAGAGCCTGCTCTGCCTCGGTGGACCATTTTCTAAATGAGCGTGTGGTTGTTGGTAGCCTCCTCATGCATGATAGATACAAAAAACAGGAACTGGTTACACAACTTGCTGACTAATTACCTGGCTAGCGAACTAACCTATTTTAAACCTACTTCTTATAATTCCAACCGGTAATAATGGTGCATAATGAAATGAAATGATCTGCATTTATATAGCGCTTTTCAAGTCAATGACTTCCCAAAGCGCTTTACAGTGTGCTTCACATTTCCCAATAGCGGCCTTGTATTGCAGCCATGTAAGACGCTAACCTGCTTATTGGGGGTATTAGGGGTTCAGTGTCTTACCCAAGGACACTTCAACATGTAACACAGACGAGCCGGGATTCGAACTCGGATCCCTTGATCCCAAGACGAGCGCTCTACCTCCTGAGCTACTGCCGCTCTAGTGGTTAAGGGATCCAACCTACCACCCAACCAATAACAAAAAAGTTACATGATTAAAACATATCTTATTTCATAAATGCATATAATTCTGAGTTAATTAGTAGCACAGGGTCTGGTTCTGAAAATATCTTATCAGTGACAGGTCATTATGATTTCCTGGGTCATTTGATTTCTAACACGCGTGATGTTTTACTCAGCCCATTTCAACCTTAAAGGGACATTGTGTAATATTTATTCCCTCCTAGTGGCACTAAAAAACTTTCATCCAGTAAAAACATTCAAGCCATCCTGATCATTCAAGCCATCCTGATCAAAGCGGCGCTGCCACGAGCGGCTGCCTTTTCCAGCAGCTGCCCTATTGTTTTATTGTTTGCTCCTATCTTTGGTGTTTTTTCTTCCCGTTTTGACAACTACACTATGGATTACTTCTATCCTATGGACATGGGTTTTAACGCACAAGAAATGCGTGTATTCAAGGATTTTCAACTCCTTGCCCTTAAGAATTCTCGTGCCGGCGTGATGAAGGGGCCTATCGAGGAGGAAAAGCCGGAGCTAGCGAAGCTGCTAGCGGCGTTTTAAGTCTTCGGTACCATCCGTAATCATGGTAAATGCGAACTCACGACCAAGTAAGATCATCGAGTGCTCTTGGAAAACATCGAAGCGCACAGGGAGCGCAGTTGCTGTGTTTTGCGGAAACGTGGCTCACGTTTAGCATTCCGGACGCTAACGTGTAGCCACCCGGAGCTACCCGGAGCAATCCGGCTTCAACGCCGCTAAACAGAGACACGAAAGCCGGGGGGAATCGGAGAGGAAGCGGACTTGCTAACACGAGGTGGTGTATCCCTGGTTTTTCGCAAAGAAAAGTTCTCCATCTGCCGCAGGGAAGTCGAATTTTTGGACTGGCGTGACGTCATCCACTTCGCTACAAGCACCCCTCGGGCATCATGTTCATCTGTTAATAAACAACAGGGTAGACTGCTGGAAGTGTGAATTTCCCTACGGGGATGAATAAAGTATCTATCTATCTATCTATCTATCTATCTATCTATCTATCTATCTATCTATCTATCTATCTATCTATCTATCTATCTATCTATCTATCTATCTATCTATCTATCTATCTATCTATCTATCTATCTATCTATCTATCTATCTATCTATCTATCTATCTATCTATCTATCTATCTATCTATCTATCTATCTATCTATCTAACATGGATTTGAATGCTGGGCAAAAATACATGAACCATAATAACAATGTAAATTTTAACAAAAAAATCATAGGTTTAGGAATTTGTATCTATTTTTCACTGTGGAATCCTTTCTTGGATCGGCGCCCTGTTCTTACGGCATTCTGCCGTTCAGTCTGCCGTGTACCAATGGCCCTCGCTCATAATAGACCACACAGTGCCATCTAGTGGGCAAATAATACACATTGGGGCTTTAATCACAACATAGTAATAAAGAGTAAGGACATGGTAATAACACGATAAGCTGTTATTTAGAAAATTGTATCGAACTGGTAAGCCTTCATGTCGCTCAGTGATAATTAAGGTATCAAATTAGCCTCCTTGCTCAACATTTGATTGGTTTGGCTGTCTAATTGATAAGCTAGATCAGGGGTCGGGAACCTATGGCTCGCGAGCCATATATGGCTCTTTCTTTGAGTACCTATGGCTCAGAGACCAATTTGATTGCATGCAAAATTTCTCCATCTCGTTCAAAACCGGGAATGACTATGCTATTCAGTTACACGTAAAGCCAAACCAAAGCTAAATGCAAAGGAAACACTTCGCAGTATATATAGGGCACGTTTTTCACTACAATTTACAGTCAAGGTGTCACACAAAAAAAGGGGGAAAAAAACTCGTTTTGGCTGTACAACGCTAAAGAATCCTTTATTTAAAAGTTCACTACATAATCTGTGTTCAGTGTTCAGATACTTTATGATGAATCCACAGAACTGTAAATACGCCAAAACACCGGAAGATAACTTAGTCATTTGATTGGGTGAGTGGGAGGGATGGGTGGAGCTATGCAAAAAGTACAAGCATTCCCTCCCGTCTCTCGCCAAAGGTAAGCACATAAGGCTCCCTATTCTCAGAATGTTGTGACGTTTTTACAAAATAAAAATAAAAGGGTCAAAAGGAGTTTAACCGATCTTGAGTAATTGCAAGAAAGAGACAAGTTTAAAGTGGTCTGTTTGTTGAATTTGGGACAGGGGCTCTGGCATTATTCTCTTTTCATAATTTTTATCAAATCATCAAAAATAAATGTGCTGAAGACTAAGCTTTTGTCTGGGGCGCGGGTTTAGCAATTTAGTAAATTTGTCTCATAATATATGGTGTGGCTCTTTCCCAAAATAAAATTAATATTTTTTGCTTTTATGGCTCTTTGAGTCAAAAAGGTTCCCGACCCCTGAGCTAGATATTCAAGTCCATAGGCTAAACCCTTCTTCTTCTAATTGTAGTAGTAGTTCTAGTTAAGGTAATCGATCAAAGGGTTTTGTATTAAAAAGCGGTATGAAACATTTCAGCCTTTTGGTCCACTTTTAACATACAACAAAAAGCTAACACAAGCATATTAAAAAGGCACTCCTGGGCGCAGGGGCCTGATTCTGAATTTTAATGAGTCCTGTAAGACGGTTTCCCGTCGTGGCACTCTCGCCCGTTGCGACGTCCTCCCAGGTGAGCGCCATAATGGCCTCCATTTAGTCCCACAATTCCTTTGAGGCTACGGCTGGGGGCCCAGCGTGAGGGCCCGCCACAGGGGGGCCATACTGGCCCCCAGCTAAGGTGGCCGGCGCTGTTCTGGGAACTCTGATGTCCTGGCGGCGTGGGGAGGGTTTTCTCTGTGGGGGTCCGGCGAGGTAATGTCCGGGTGACATGCTGCCCACGCGGCTCACGATGGGGGAGGCGAGTAATAGCGACGGCGGTGTTTGCCGACTGGAGTCAAACTAATGGTTGGACCTGCCGGGAAGTCACTTCGCTAAGAGACAAGGCACCATTAACCAAAAACCTTTTTCAGAGAGGCTTCAAATTGTATTGATCATATGTTTGGAATGACGTGTGTATGATATGTGAAATCCTAACTCCAAGCCTATATCATCCCCTAACCCCTAACCTTAATTGTAACCCTAACGCTCCTAACACAAAACTCAAACCTTAAACCTGTAATCCCAACTGCAAATCTAACACTACCCCCCAAAAGTCCTTACATCTAATCCATAAACTTTCATGCCTAACACTAAATCATACCTGTCAACCTGTAGGCTTTTCCCGTGCAAAGTATGTTTATTATGTATTTTAAGACATGTACGACGTACAAGAAAATCTGTACGGAAAAACGCAAATCTGTCAATTATGGGTACTATCCAGAATACACCGACTATGACGAAACGGCAAATCAATCAAGTCAAACGAGTTCGCCGCGGTAGCCTCTATCTCGGTATCGTTTTTTTCCGTTGCAAACGAAGTGAGCAGTTTGATGCTACTGTGCGCATGCATCTGCCGCCTCGGATTTCATGTGGTAGTTATGTAATGAAAGGAAGTCCGTCTCCTTTTAGAGAACCGGCTTTTTCGACTCATTAAAGAGAGCCGGCTCTCAAACGGCTCACTTGCTTTGATGCATTATATTACGAATCATTATTGTTGTATAAGGAAGTTAAGAAAAAAAGGAAGTGTAAAAGGAGAAATTGAAAAAAGACAGGCTTGTGGTTATCCCTTTAATCAGTATATTACCAACAATAATTTAATGCAGAAAATGAATTAATAATTTGAATAAGAAAATGTATTATTCTACTTAAATGTATTTGCATGTATTTTTTCCTTCTACAGTGAACGTCCAAGCTACTTCATTTTTTAACTTTTTTATAATAAACCTCATTCATGTCGAGCAACTCAGTATCTCACAACAAAATGTTAATTAGAATAGAATTTACTTTTATTGTCATTCTTTGTAACCATGCACACAGAACGAAATGTCGATACACCTGACCTGTACAGTTAAACTGTAGCGAGTCGATGCAGCCACAGCCAAACAGGGCGCAGCCATTTCAGTCATGAGGTGACCAAACCCCACAATTCCAACCCTTAAGTCTTAGGTATGACTCGGCCGAGGCTTGAACTAGCGGCCTCCTAGTCTCGAAGCGGGCGCCCTACCATCTAGGCTACCGAGCTGTAACCATGCACACAGAACGAAATGTCGATACACCTGACCCGTTCAGTTAAACTTGGTCAAAAGTCTAGCTGCCGCATTCTGAACCAGCTGCAACTGTTTTATATATATTGTGTAATTAACAATATATATGATATAACGAAACACATGTGCAATATAACATGTTAGACTACATAAATAAACACGTTTTAAAAAAAAATATGGTGTAAGATTATTTTGTATTTTGTAAGGGAAAATACGACAGTGGCATGGAGCCGTGGAGGTAGACAGGTATGCTAAATCTAACACTAACTGCCGAAAGCCCTAACCCTAAACCTTAACATCCCTAAAACCAAATCTTAAGCCTTCCTCCAAAATCCTTACCCATAAACCTAAACCCCCCCGACCCCAAACCCCAAAAGCATTATTACCCCATTAACACTAAAACTAACTCCTCTAATACTAAACATGAAACCCCCAACTTTAACCTCCTAACCTTTCATCACAACCCATAAATCTAACCCTCAGAACCTTAACCACTCCTACACTAACCATGAAACCACCACACCCTAACCCTAACACCTACCTGTAAACTTAACCCCCAAATAACTTAAATTTGTTCCGTAATCCCCTATGATAATAACCCTTACCCCCAACCTTAAACCAAAATCCCCTGGACCTATCTGCCCTCTAACACTACATCTAGACCCTAACCTGTAAACCTACCCCCCCAGACCCTGAAACTTAAATCTCAAACTGCAACATCCGAGCATTTCATCATTCAGACCTCTGGGTGGCAGCGTGCATCTGCGTCGGGGTTGGGACCCACAACAACAGTCCCCCCATTTCTCTCGGCCAAAGTCTTGGATCACCAGCTCTTTTGCCTTGTGGCCTCCAGCATGGAGAGCCTGACACTCATAGTGTCACTTCCTGGGATTGTCACAAGTGCTCTGTCAAATCAACACCTCCCCCATTCTTACTTTGCCGCCCACCCGTCCTATAACACCCCCGCTAACCGCCCTCCCCATTCTCTCGGATACAAACACCTCTAAAGATCCTCCAGGAGCGAGCTGGCCCACCTCTCAGGGAAGGAAGAATGGGGGGTGAGGGAAGGATTAAAAAATATATATCCTAATTTGTTTTTGCTGTAAAAGTATTTAAAATCCTGCAAAAATATTAAACAACCCAAACCGCCAAATCAAATAAAATGAACAAAATTATAAAGAAAATGGTACAAAAATTAACAGGTTACGAGCAATACATTAAGCAAAACAAAAGAAGAAAATCAAGTACAACCGATAGATGAAGCTAAATTAAATAATTGAAAAAAAGATAACATTGGAAATCATGTCAAGTCACATTTATTTATATAGCCCTTAATCACAAAAATGTCTCAAAATCATGTCAAATCAAGAAATGTTGGCTAATCAAAACAAAACAAAAATGATTTGCTCCTCAAGAGGTTATTAGCACAAACAAATCAAATGACTTGATAGAGCTTGATGGACTTTGTAACTTTCTTACTCGTGAACGCCATCTCCTGCCTTGTGAGATCATTGCAACCTTAGCTATTTGCTCGAAAACCTTTTTTTTTATATTTCTCGGTGTTAGGGTTGGCCCTACTTGAAGGAGGCCTTTTCTTACAATTACCATTTTTATGCCACACAAACAAATACAAATTACAACAAGCATGACTTCTCTTTCCAGCACTCCTCTCAAGCCCCCACGCCCCCTACCTAGTGTGTACCACCCCAAACAGCTTTGGTAAAAGTAGATAGGTGTTGGGAGAAAAATAAAGCATAAGGGCTCTTTGAACACAGTTAGGCATTGTTAAAACATACTTAAAAAGTTAAATATTTTCTATTAAAAGGGATATCCAAATTCTTAAAAGCACAAAATGTGAGACAATAGTACATGTTTTTTACATATTATCTATAGATATGTCATTAGTATATTACAATTATTTTCCGAGATAATGCATTTTGAAGACAGTCTGTCTCTGTCTTGTCTTTGACTTCCTGAGTTCTGACGTCATGTGAGGCACACAAGCACCCTAGCAAGCCAGTTACCATATTGGTTTACGTGTTAATTGGTCAATTTTTTTTTTTCAATGTTTTAAGCCAAGTTTTGGTAGTTCTTGCGTAGAATACCTAGGCGATGTGTCGCAGGTGGGTGCAGCAATGGTACAGCAAATGACAAGCAGCCAAAATGGGGCAGAGAGGTAACAGGGGCTAAACCCGCCAGGACATGGCAGGCCAGCCGTCTACTAAAAAGATTTATCCCAGACCGGTTGGCAGAAAAACGACAGGCTGACCGTTAAAAAGGAGCCAGGATAACTGGGAGCAAATAACAAATATTGCCAGAGACGCAGCAAAAAACTGAAAAGAAAAGTCAAAATCACATACCTAAAAGGAGGGTAAGGCAAAAACGGCAGGTTAAATTATCTCATGCAGCTTTTGATGATCAAAGTACGCAACTTTTACAAAAGTCTGAAGTTGCCTAAGGACACGGTAAGCAACGTTCTTATTACTCTGAACAGAAATGAGCGGTAAGCAATGGTTGATTACTACAATCGCCGTCTGTTTTTCAACGGGACCCGCCGGTGCTATGAGTCTTTTTTGCGATCCGGTGATGTCACAGCCCTAGGATATGAGGTCAAACTGTCTTCTTTGAAAATTAATTTCTCAAGATCCCTGGCGCGTGGAATATTTTGGAACATAGCTGCAGAGAGAAACACAACACAACCCGGTTTTCTGGTGATCCCAAGAGCAAAGAAGTGTTCTGCTGGTTCGAGAGGGTTCTCCATCCGGGCACCGGTGCTGTGGAATGCTCTTCCCCCTGAGATCCGATCTGCAACCTCAGTGGAAATGTTTAAATCAAAACTTAAAACTCACTTCTACTCCATAGCATATGAATAACCTACTCTTCTCGTTGGCTGAAAAATAGTCTGTGTAATACAGTGTAATAATCTGTGAAGCCCTTTGAGACTCTTTGTGATTTAGGGCTGTACAAATAAAGATGACTTGACTTGACTTGACTTGTGCGTGCTGCCTGTTTTGGGCTTTATATTTTGTTTTTGGAGTTATTTTGGCTTTTTTTTAAACCAGTAAGCTCTATTTTTTTTTACATTTATGATAGCATTAACGTCCTGGTTTTGGAGTCTTTTTGGCTTAAAAAGGCTCTAGAATGGGATTATTTTAATATTACAATCTTCTTCCTGTTTGTGGCTCTATTTAATGTTGTCTTTAGAGTTGTAGTTTATTTTTTCCCTTAACATTGTTATTGCCCCCAAAGATGCAATAAAACTCACTAAATCACAATTAGGCGTGTTGTGTGTATATCTCGCAAAATGATTCTAACCGATCAGGCTTTAAGAGCCAAGATGGCTCATCTTCATTCGACCACACGTTTGGCTGTGTTAAAGTTCCTATTTTTGTTCGAAAAGTAAAGCAAAAAAAATAACTCTAATTATTAGGTCAAATAGCGATTTTTTTCAAGTAATCGAAGTAGCACTGTATACAGGCACTTTTGCAAAAAGTAGCATACTCAATATAAATATAATACACAAATTATAGTTTATTTGAAAGTCCTTCAGGTTGACAGACAGCTCGAAAATGCTTAAAATAAGCCCCCCCATTGACCGACGTGTGAATTGATTTGATTACTTTTCATTCTTAAAAGGAGCTGAAGAGAAGCAATTTCATTTCCTCTTTTCCGTTCTGATTATTATTTCATATTTCTGTCAACATGACGTTATAAGCGCACGCTCGGCTGTGACTGATATACCACCTGACCTCAATTTAGCGGCGGGCCGCCATGAATATGATTAGCACGCCGTGCAAAAAGAAGAAGAAGAAGAAATAACGGAATCGAGTAACAGCTTGATTGACAGCTCGCACGTACGCATGCACAAACAAACCATACTTTTAGCTAAAATCGTGTTGAAATGTCGTATTTTCAGAGTCAAAATGTTGAATTAAGAATCATCAAGTTGTATCTAAAGAACGTTAAACAGGTTCAATAAAACAGGTCAAATACCATTAAGTAAATGTCTATCATGGGGCCAGGTTAAGATGTCCATATAGGAAAAACATCACTTGACTTAAAAAAAACTCAAAATATGCAAAAATAAAAAGTACGGAAAAGGCTGAAATGTGTCAAAAACTAAAATAAATTGATTAGAATGTGTTCATAATTTACTATAATTTACTTTATGTATTGATGTTTCTTGCATGTCATTCTCATTTCTTTGTTCTCATGTTTCAGCCCAAAAATATTGTTAAAGGGACAGTTTGTAATGTGTAGTGCCTCCTAATGGTACAAGCATATTTCATTTAGTAAAACAAACAAAAAACATTGATTTGAATACTTGGCAAATATACTTGAACTATCATACCCATGTTGCTTTTATTTAAAAAAATCATTGGTCGATAAATTTGTACTTCTTTTACCCGATGGAATCCCGACTTAAGTCGGCGCCATGTTTGTCTGTTGTCTTTCTGCTTGCTGTGGAACTGGTTTTCGTTTGCATTAGACACCAGTGCCATCTAGTAGTCAACTATTACACACTTGGGCTTTAAAAACAAAAACAACAAAGAACTGAAGGATTTATTTTGAATAGTGTGCACAGAGAAATCATATCTCGTTTTAAATCTAAATTAGAAAAATAACTGAGAAAAACTGCCATTCCCCCTATCAAATTTCATATCATTAAAAAATATTTTTATTATTTAAAAAAAATACTTAAAATGCATCAATTGTCTAGTATTACAATTTGTTTTTTCAATTCATAATTTCCTTCATTGTTTTCTTTAGGTTCTGTAGCGTACTATAAATTCAGCTGGCTAGCATCTCTTAAAAATAGAAATGAAAATACATTAGAAATACAGTTTTGGGGAATACAAATACAAAATTACAGTTTGCAAAAAAAAAATCGAATGTTGGATACGTTGTCACAAATTTTTACATATTTTGGGACTACATATAGTAAATATTGTCACTTTGGGTCCTAAGGCAGTGAGAAAAAACAAAAACATGCTATTATAAAAAAATATTTAAAAGGCACACGAATCGCTGGAAATGGCCGCAACCAATCAACGATCGGGACTATTATCAAAAATAAGGAAGCGGTTAAAGCAAGAAAAGTTTTGTAAGGGCATTACAATCCTTGAAAGTTTAATAACCACCTGTTACTTTACTCGACCAGCTCAAGTGACATCACACCAAAGGCAAATATATTCTAATTTTTTCCTTTACACACAATTCTTTTAATTTTGTTATTTATTCAAATACACATACAGTGAAGAAAATAAGTATTTGAACACCCTGATCTTTTGCTATTTCTCCCACTTATAAATCATAAAGGTGTCTGAAATTTTCATCGTAGGTGCATGTCCACTATGAGAGAGATGAACTAGAAATCCAGAAATCACAATGCATGATTTTTTAATGATTTATTTGTGTAATATAGCTGCAAATAAGTATTGGAACACCTGAGAAAATGAATGTTGATATATGGAACATTAGCCTTTGTTTGCTATTACAGAGGTTAAAAGTTTCCTGTACTATTTCACCAGCTTTGCACACACTATAGGAGGGATCTTGGCCTGCTCCTCCACACAGATCTTCTCTAGATCAGTCAGGTTTCTGGGCCGTTGCTGAGAAACATGTAGTTTGAGTTCCCTCCAAAGATTGGGTTCAGGTCTAGTGACTGGCTGGGCCAAGCTAGAACCTTGATATGCTTCTTACGGAGCCACTCCTTGGTTTTCCTGGCTGTGTGCTTCGTTGTTGTGTTGGAAGACCCAGCCACGACCCATTTTCAAAGCACTGACTGAGGTAAGGTGGTTGTTCAACAAAATCTCACAATACACAGCCCCAGTCATCCTCTCTTTAATGCAGTGCACTTGTCCTGTTCCATGTGCAGAAAAACAACCCCAAAGCGTGATGATACCACAGCCATACTTCAGAGTATGGATCGTGTTTTTCGGATAGTACTCTTCATTCTTCTTCCTCCAAACACGCTTAGTGGAATTAGGACCAAAAAATTCTATTTTGGTCACATCTGACTACAAAACGTTCTCCCATTACTCCTCTGTATCATCCAAATGGTCATATGCAAACTTAGTGTATCACCTACAGTAACCTTGGAAAAGGCGGTCCCAGCTCTTTTAAGGTCATTGACCAACTCCTGCTGTGTAGTCCTGGACTGATTCCTCACCTTTCTTAGAATCATTAAGACCGCTCGTGGTGATATCTTGCATTGGGCTCCACTTCGATTGAGATAGCTTCTTACATTTTCCGATGATTGCCCCAACAGTGGAGCTTTTTTCACCAAGCTTTTTGGCAAATGCACCTTAGCCCCTTTCCAGCCTTGAGGACGAGTACAATTTGGTCTCTGGTGTCTTTCGAAAGCTCTTTGGTCTTCGCCAATATACAAGTTAAAGTCTTACTGATTTTATCATGTGGAGAGGTGGCTTTATGCAGCTTACGACCTCAAACAGGTGCATTTTTTCAGGATGGTACATGGAGTACAGATGGACTACTGATGGGCGGACTAACAGGTCGTTCAGGTTCAGAATTCTAGATTATACACAGGTGTTCAAATACCTATTAGCAGCTGTATCACGCCAATGAATTGTTAAAAAATCTTGCATTGTGATTTCTTGGTTTTGTTTTTTAGTTTATCTCTCTCACAGTGGCCATGCAAATTTCAGACCCCTCCGTGATTTCTCAGTGGGAGAAATTCAAAATAGCAGGGTTTTCAAATACTTTTTCCTTCACTGTATATGACTCACATCCCCGCTACACAGAAACTTTACCTCACCTCAAAACAGATTCATGTAATATCCTTGGCATTTAATATTGACATAAAACTAATGTACTATTTTTCCTCTTCTATAGCAGGTTTGCTAGTTTGCAGTGGTTCTCAACTGGTCTTATTTGAGGAGCCAGCGGCCCACCTTAATTACAAGCCTTGTCCCAAATCAAGATAAAAAATTCCACTTTTCAAATGTATTCATTTAAAAGCTGATATCATAGGCAGGCACTGCTGCTTTCTTTTTGACCTCTTTCTTCTTTATTTCTCGATTTTACCTTATTTTCCTTATTCATTTTCTCCAATCCTTTTCCTGTCTTTTTTTCTCTCTATTCTTTTTTTATTTCCATTTCTTTTTTCTTCCTTTTTTATCTTTTATATATTCTTCTTTGTCTTTCTTTTTATTAATAAACTTTTTTCTTTTTTTCTCTTTTTCTTCTCACGGTTTCCTTCATGGTTTTTGCTCTTTACAGAGGCAACTGCTTATTCCAGATAGTTTTACCCACTCATAACTTTATGGTCTCCTTAAATAAGAAGATTGAACACATGAGGGAAAAGATTTCTAAAGACCATGTAAATACGTCATGTCTCAATGGTTTTAAAAATTATAGATGCGCGACATGGTGGCTGTCCGGGATTTTTTTTTCCCAATTTAGTGATCTGTCACTTGATAATCTTGCACGGGTGGTGAGTAGGTCCAAACCGACTACTTGCCTGTTTGACCCACTTTCGGGTTTGCTGATTGAAGGTCTTTTCAGGGTCCTTGGACTTTCAGTTCTAAATATTGTCAACATATCACTCTCCTAAGGTGATGTTCCAGCGGCTTTTAAGTCCGCTGTGATTAAACCTACACTTAAACGACCCAAAATTGACCCAGAAAGCTTAAGTAATTACAGACCTGTGTCAAAATTACCGTTTCTTTCTAAAGTACTTGAAAAAGTTGTGGCACAGCAGCTGAATAATTTTATATTTGAGAATAATCTTTGAAACCCGGCAATCAGGATTCAGGGCTAATAACTCTACTGAGACAGCCCTGGTTAAGGTAACCAATGATCTACGACTGGCAATGGACTTCATAACCGTTGCTGCTGCTGGACTTAAGTGCTGCCTTTGACACTGTATCTGAATAGATCGGGTGGAAATAGGACACATTGTGTTAAATATGGTGAGATGTCATCTGAGCCCTCCAGTGTTCCCTGTGGTGTTCCGCAGGGTTCAGCACTCGGCCCTTCTTCTTTTCAGCATTTACTTGCTCACGATTTGGTGATATTAGTCACAGGCATAATATCAGTTTCCATTGCTACACAGATGACGCTTAACTATATCTTGCGATGGAGGAATCTGCCCCACAAAACTCTGGGAATTTGGAGGCCTGCCTCACTGAGATGATAGACTGCAAAGTTAATTATTGGTTCATCTAAATGCTGTGACTTGTTCTAAAAAACTGCTCTGAATATTGACACATGTAATATCACCCAGAGTGACTCAGTTAAAAATTTAGGTGTCACATTAGACCCCAACCTGTCCTTCTAAACACACGTTAATGTCATGTCCTGAATGGTCACCATGACAACCAGCTGGTCCCGCCCCTTGACACCGGCTGACACAGATTGTCCTAATTACGTTTGGGATTCATAAGGGCTGGTTTGGGGACTGCCGGTTGCTGGTTCATTGCATTGCTCTGTTTTGCTCTGTTCTGTTTTGTTTGACTCGAGGAAGACCTGTCATGCCCGTTTGTTTGAGTTAGTGCCTTTAAGTTTGTTTTGTGAGTATTTCCTAGTCTAAGTTTCTGATTGCCTGTAAGTCTGTTTTTCTTTTGTTTTTGTCCCTGCGTGTTGGACAACTTTTATTTTCTAAATAAAAGTAACTGATCGTTACGCAGTTGAGTTCACCCTTCCTGCCTCCCTGGTCCGGTTTCGTGACAGTTAAGAGTGTGTTTAGAATGTTATTATAATTCATGCCTTTGTTACATTCTCTCTCAATTACTGTAATGTACTAGTTTCCGCTCTCCCAAAGTCCAAAATCAAGAGCCTGCGGCTGGTACAAAATGCTAAAACAAGGAAGTTTGATTACATTACCCCGATTTTAGCTAACCTGCTCCCTGTTAGCTTAAAATGTGATTTTAAGGTTCTGTTGGTATTATACAAAATCATGCATGGATTTGCTCCCTCATATCTTTCAGATTTAATTTCCCCCTATGTTCCGCTCTGAAAATGTTGGTCGACTAGTGATCCCAAGAGCCAAAAGAGATCCGCAGGTTCGAGGGCGTTCTCCTTTCGGGCTCCGGTGCAGTGGAATGCTCTGCCCTCTGAGATTTGATCTGCAACCTCAATGGAACTGTTTAAATCTAGGCTGAAAACACACTTCTATTCTACAGCATATGGATTACCTATATTTCATGTTGACAATATCTGTGTATTATTTGTTATTGCAACATCCGTTGCAGCCTGGTCATCCTGGAAGGGTCAACTTTTGAGTCTTCCTTGTCTCCCTTTTCTCCTGCTTTTTAACACTTGTTTTTGGTTGTACAGTATTATGCAATACACCAACATTTAGTGGTAAAATAATTCACACATACATTTTTAATGAAATCCAAAATGCTTTACTTCACTGTCTTCAATATAATAAAATCCATATGTTATGTATTATTCGCTGTGTTTGGCCGTGCTTAACATGTGTAATTGATTATTAAAAGTGTTGGCAACGAGTTTAAACATCGATTAGTTCTGACGTTGCCCTCAATAACCGTAGTAACACTTTTTTCCTGACAGAAGGCGCCTTTAAGACCAATGAAAAACAACGTGTACATAACACAACTTCCCACCTATAAAACACATGCACACCATTTAGAAAACTAAAATGAATAATTAAGCAAATGAATAATATAAGAGTTGGATAGATATAACATGATAATGATAAAACTTATATTCGATAAATAACTGTAATAATAAATCAAATTAGCAATGATAGTCGTAATAAAAGAAAGAAAAAATAAATCATAAAGAAAATATTTCATTCCACGATAATAATTCAATAAAACATGAAACAGGGGGCAGCTCAAAGTAGAGCTAAGATTGGGCATAATAAATCCAGCCCGACACGACCTGCGGGTATTGAAGCCCAAGCCCGACAAGTGAAAATGATTTGATCGACCGAGCCTGAAGAAAACTCTAATTTGCAATTTTGTTTTGTGAGTACAAGGGAGAGGGGCGGGAAGAAGAAATTATGATTTTGTCCAATGAGTGCATGCACCCTGTACACGGAAAGTTACTTTTTTAATACCTGATTCATCGATTAATTGGAAAATTAACATCAACTGAATTATCGATTGTTGAAATACTGGTTACTTCCAGCCCTCCTGCGAACCACTAAAAAAGCATCTGCGACCCACTTTTATGTCCCAACCCACCAGTTGAGAACCACTGGTTTAAACCATTTGGAAGAACAAACCACTGATCACCAAAAATCTACGCAGCACCATCTGGTGAATCATTTCCGCCCTTTTCCTCTAATGCAAAATAATCACGATTGCGAACGCGTACATTTCAGCAAAAGCACACTGCCGCCCAGCATCTGCTGAGCCTTTATTTTGCTCATTAACGCCGTCACGTGAGCGAGAATTCGTCCGATGAATATAAAGTATAAACACTCCTCGGAATTTGCCACCCCTGGCCTCAATTTCATGCCATTATCTCAGCATAATAAACACATTAGCGTCTCCCTTCCCCAGATGAAGCTGCCCACGCTACATCAAATCATTTGCCCTAGTGAATAATGCATGAAGAATATTCCCCCCTCTACGGGGCCACAGGGGCCCCGCCCGTCCCGGGGCCTGTCGGCCAAGTCCCGCAGGAAACGGAGCTGCAGAGCGGATATTTTGTGTTGTGGGGATGATGTATGCTCACTCGCTTTTAGTAGAAAGAAAGCTTCCTCACCAAGCCGTCGCATCATCCTCCTGAGATGAGATTTCAGATACATTATATACACAATGGGGTGAAATTCAATCAAACGGGGTGAATAAATGGCAGTCTGGAAGAAAATGAACATGAAGTGTAGAACAGAGCTGGAAATAAACAAAGCTGAGTGTTATGGCAGCAGGAGAAAAACATATAATATTATTTAAAAAAATTAATAAAATGCACATGTTACGTACTTTTTTTAAATCAAGAAATCACGTTTTCTTCTTGTTATTTAATTGTATTATTTTATTTATTTTTTATACTTTTTGAAATTAAATCACTTATTTAGCAGTGTAATATATATATATATATATATATATATATATATATATATATATATTGTAATATTCAATTATTTTTTTTATTATGTTATATTTTATCTATTTGTATTATTGTATTTTTATATAATTTTGTGATTTGGCTAATTCAGACGTATTTTGCGGTGTAAATAATTAGTTTTATATTTGTCTATGTAATTGGTATTTTGCTAAAGACTAGAATCAATAAAATAAGATACATTTTAAAGCTTAAAATTAATTTTATAAAGTTTTTTTGAGGGAAGTACATAAAAATGATAAATATACTGAAAATAAGTCAAAGAACAATATTTCTCTTACAAGATCATTCTACTGATTTTATTTTATTTTGTTTTATTATTTTATTTTTATTTTATATTTCTCTAGCTATCCATACATCCATCCATTATCAGCACCTGTTAGCCTCAGTAGGGTTGAGGGATTGCTGGAGCCCATCCCTGCTATCTTCAGGCGGTGGGCAGGAACTGGAACCCTGAAACTCTGCACCGTGGGACTGGCACAGGCCGCCATGATGCCCCATTTCTCTATTTTATCAGTTTTTTTTAAAACAACACAAATTTGACTGACATTTGCCTTACTACAATTGTTATTTTTATTACAAATACCATTATTTTATGAGAAAAAGTCAAAATAATAGCATAAAAATATTAATAATTTAGGTTTTAAAACGACTAAAACACTTTAAAAATGACATAAAATGGTCTTTAAAATAGCAACATCTTTATAAAGTTGATCTGTGTCTACATATCCGGGATGTAAAAAATATGGCTATGTTTTAAATTTTTTTCTAAAAACAAGTCAAATAATTATGACAAAATAAGAACAACCGTCTTAAAATTAGAAAATTTATCTTAACCCTAATGTTAAGTTAGTATTCGGCACCACTAAAAAAATAAGGGTCAACTTTGACCCCGGATCTAACTCAGTCTTAGCCACCAAAAAGAAAGGAGTATCGCTCAATATAGGTAATACTACACCCTAACAAACATTATGAGTAACCATATATTCACATCGTAATTTGATTTTATAGCCCCAGGGACACATCGATTTTATTTTAGAATCTTGAAACGAGTCGTCTAACACAACGTAATGATTTTTTTTCCCCTGCATATTTGGGTTGTTAAAGAAAACAAGAAATGGATATTCTTTTAAATATATTTTTAAAAATATTCATGCAACAAGTAGCATCTGACTTACGACCTGCTTGACTTACAGCGACGGCCAGCAGTTGCAATTTGTTTTCCAGCACGCGCACCCTTTTTTAATTCAATGTCAAGCATCGCAGCGCGCAATAGCCCGCCTATACGGATGTCAATTTCGGCAGCCAGCTGGCACAGCAGTCTCCCACTATACTCAGTAACTAATTTCAGATTCACAATATTTATTGTCATTGTCAAAGAACAACGAAACTTTGTTTGGAGTATCCAGCCATCGATTCATCCATCCATTATCTGCACCGCTTGTCCTCAGTAGGGTCGAGGGGGTGCCGGCCATCCCTGCTATCTTCGGTCAATGGGGAAGGGACACCCTGAACTGGTTGCCAGCCAGTCGCAGGGCACACAGAGACCGACAACTCACTCGCTATTCACAATTAGGGACAACTTCGGATCAGCCAATTAACCTTTGGAATGTGGGAGGAAACCCACGCAAGCACGGGGTGAACATACAGACTGCACAGGAAAGATGGTAGCTGGATTTGATCCCATGACCCCAGAAATATGCTGCAGGCGCTGTCATGATTACAGATTGAGTTTTTTTTTCTTTTACGAACCAGGAACGGAGACAGGACCCAATAGCGCTCGTTTTCTCAGTTTTTATTAATGAAGAGGGAGAGCAGGGCTTGCTTCCACGATCCGATGGCTGACGGACAAGGGGAGCTGGCGATGCGGAAGTGGCACTTCCGTGTCTGACAAGGAGGATCGAGGACCGGCGGGAATTACAAGTCGCTGGCCGGGACTGGAGGAAAAAAGGCGGTGTCAAGTTCGGAAACAAGGTCGGTAACAGGAGGCAGGCAGGTAACGGGGCAAAACAGGTCAGGTACGGGCTATGCGAACTGTTGCCACCAGCTAAGAAGCCATTACGACTCTGTTCCTGCCCTGCTTTTCTCTGCCTGATCTTCGTTGCCAACCTTTTTACGGACCTGACTTTGCCCCGTTCTGCCTGCCTTTTCTCTCCAGTCCCGGCAAGCGACTCGTAATTTCCGCCTGTCTTCGATCCTCCTCGCTAGACAAGGAAGTACCACTTCCGCATCGCCCGCTCCCCTTGTCCATAAGCCATCGGATCATGGAAGCAAGCCCTGCTCTCCCTCTTTTATCAATAAAAACTGAGAAAACGAGCGCTATTGGGTCCTGTCTCCGTTCCTGGTTCGTGACAGGCGCGCCAACCACTCAGCTGCTGTGCTGCCATCATCCAGTCACCCATTCACAGTTAAAAGAAAATGCGAATGTCCACGGAAGAACAAATATAGATAAAAGAAACAAAACCCATAAATAACCAAATATAAACATTAAAAGTAAAAGTGAAGACATGGTATCCTAAAAACTCGATATCAGCATCACCAAATGAGTCAATCTTAAAGTGCAATTTTGTCCAACAGTCATCATCGTTCACTCGGGAAGTATGATGGCAAAAAAGTGGTAATAATTGTATATTGCAATAGTGCAACCAGTTCAGTTATTGTCAATTGGTGGGTGTGATTGATGTGATTGATGTGATAAGCGTGCGTGTGGTTGAAGGTGGGTGCAAAGAAGGTTGGGGGGAAGGTGAGAGTGGGGCGGGGCAGAGATCTATGGCCATACAGCCTGTGGATGTAGACTGTTGGCCAGTCTAGATGTTCTGGACTGTATTGACTGGTATCTCCTTCCTGAGGGCAGCATTGTAATAAATTTATCACTATTTAATCAGAGCTAGTAACGGTCAAAAGTCACTTATTTGTATTTATATTTTTTGTAAACATACAAAGTTACCCTATTCATGTAAAACATTAAACACGATTTAAGTAGCAGGATTACAATAGTGCAAAGCAACTCACTACTGCCATCTCTGGCCAAAATTGCAACTGCAGCCTTTTCTTCAACAGAGAATCATGATCAAGCTAATGCGTTACAATTAGATGTGAGGGGCCGGTCACACAGCCGTTTCAATCACGGCTAAAATTTTGCGTTTTTTTTTTTGCCCGTGGTTGCCCGCGATGGAAAATGCGCAAAATTGGCCGACCGCTGTTCATCGGTGGAATGCCCGCAAAACAGACGCCGGCGACAGTTCCGCTTCCTCATTGCGTCATTTCCGCGTCATTTTCTCGTGTGGACCACGGGTATAAAAGCTCCCGAGCCGGTGTTGTGCCCAAATCAGACTCCTACGCAACCCCCGACCGCGAGTAAAGCACTGCTGTATCTCGCCTATATGGCGGTCTCAAAGCGTCCAACAGCGCCTAACAGCGTCTGCTTCACGGCCAGAAATTTGGTTCAGCCTCGATACGACCGTTAAAGGCTGTGTACCCGCGCTCTAAAGAATTGAACGGCGCAAAACTTTTTCGCGCTGCCACCCGCGCGAGAATTTCCAACTGCGTGTTAGGCACTGCTGTATCTCGTCTGTATGGCGATCTCAAAGCGTGCAATAGCGCCCGCCTCACAGGCAGAAATTTCTGGCCGTGATTCAGCCTCGATACGCCCGTGAAAGGCTGTGTACCCGCGCTCTAAAGAATTGAACGGCGCAAAACTTTTTCGCGCTGCCACGCGCGCGCGAATTTCCGACCGCGTGTTAAGCACTGCTGTATCTCGTCTGTATGACGATCTCAAAGCGTCCAATAGCGTCCGCCTCACAGGCAGAAATTTCTGGCCGTGATTCAGCCGCAAACGGCTGTGTGACCGGGCCCTAAGATCAGGTATGAAATGTCCAGCCCGACCCGACCCGACCTGGCCGGCGGGTATTCAAACCCAGCCCATTCTGGCCAGACAAATTGACATTTCATTTGTGAGCAATCGGGAATGGTGATTCTGGCCAAATCGCACCAATCATCCACGAAGCTAAAAATAAGGTTAGGGTTAGGCTTAGAGTTAGGGTTAGGGTTAAAAAATTCAGCCAGAGAGAAACCCGGCCCACCCCGAAAGCGAACCTATGATTGACATTTTAGACTCGGGCTGCAGGCTTAGGGTCTTACCTCCAGTCACGATCAAACGATGGGTCTAAGAAATCGTCTAGATAACTGAAATGCAAAGCCAAGAAAAAATCAATTTGCTCACGAGCTCGTCCGACATTTGAATTACAAACGTTTCGCCGCCTTAATGACGTTCGTTTTAATAACTCAACATAAATTCCAAACAATGCGTGCCATGTTTCTGGAGTCGCGCTTGATTAAAAGCGCATCCCGTCAGCGCCCCAATATATTTACGCACATGCTTGCCTCTGTGTTATTTTAGCGATTGTATAAAAATGCCAAGTTTAATTAGGCGTCTCAGTCGTTTTTTTGAGAGTGCGCGGCCTGGATGAGAGCGAAAAAACAGCGCCGGTGAAGCGCCTCAAAAAACACAAAAGTGACAAGTCAGAAGTAGGAAATGTGGCCTTGCTAACTGGAATCGCTGATTATCATCACAGCAGATAGGAAACAAAATAAATCTGTGGGACTGCAAGAATCAGGCTGGAAGATGCATGAAAAATGCAAAATCGTCACCCGGTTTTTTCCAAATCATGGGTGAAGTTGATGCAACAAAAAAGTCAATATTACGTAAAGTAGCTAAATCCATCCATTCATCCATCCAGTATCTGTACTGCTTATCCTCAGTAGGGTCGCGGGGGTTCTGGAGCCCATCCCAGCTATCTTCGGGCAGTGGGCAGGGGACACCCTGAAATGGTTGCCAGCCAGTCGCAGGGCACACTGGGACAGATAATTCGCTCGTTGGACCGGCCGATTAACCTAACATGCATGTTTTTGGAATGTGGGAGGAAACAGGAGTGCCTGGAGGAAACCCACGCAAGCACAGGGAGAACATGCAAACTCCACACAGGAAGGTTCGATCTCATGACCTCAGAACTGTGCCGCACACGCGCTAACCACTGCTCCCCCGTGCTGCCTAGTAGCTAAATCATACTTTCTAATTTATGAATGGCTTTTGCTTATGGTAAATTTGAAGGTTTAGTATACATAAGGAGAGAAGAAGGCAGCACGGCAGCGCAGTGGTTGGCGCATCCGTAACACAGCTCTGAGGTCATGAGATCAATCTTCCTGTGTGGAGTTTGCATGTTCTCCCACATCCCCAAAACATGCATGTCACGTTAATTGACCGGTCCAAATTGTCCCTAGGTGTGAATGAACCGAGTGATTTTTCTGTCACTGTGCCTGGTTACTGGCTGGCAACCAGTTCAGGGTGTCACCTGGCCACTGCCCGAAGATGGCTGTGATGGGCTCCAGCTAGTGAGCATAAGCGATGCTGATAATGGATGGATGTATGGATGGACATCAATGTATTTTAAACATGCAAGGAGGACGGGTATATAAGCTTTCAAATTAGAACGTTTTACCTGTTTTAAAGGCGCTCCCCCGAGCCCTTTTCATAAAACATATCTACAAAAGAGGATCCACCCTTAAGCGTGTATATATCAAAGAACAGCAACATGATCGTCCAATAGCTGTTTACTCCGCCGGGTGGAGTTAAAGAGCCTTATGGCATGAGGAAGAAAAGATCTCTTCAGTCTTTCCGTAGTACAAGACAGTGACAGCAGTCTGTCACTGAAGCTGCTCTTGTGTCTGAATATAATTCTGTGTAGTGGATGTGATGAATTGTCCATGATTGACCGCAGCTTTTTCAGTGCCCGTCTCTCAGCTACTGTTGTCAGGCTGTCGAGCTCTGTGCCCACAACAGAGCTCACTTTCCTCGCCAGTTTATTGAGACGAGAGGCATCCTTCTTCTTGACGCTGCCTCCCCAACACGCTACCGCATAGAAGAGGGCGCTTGCCACAACTGTCTCGTAGAATATTTTCAGGAGCTTTTTGCAGATGTTGAAGGACGCCAGCCTTCTGAGGAAGTAAAGTCGGCTTTGACCTTTCCTAAAAAGAGCTTCTGTGTTGGCAGTCCAGTCCAGTTTGTTGTCCAGCTGCACACCCAGGTATTTGTAGGTCTGGACAAATTCTACACCTTCTCCTTTGATGGTTACAGGAACCGGGTGAGTTTTATTTCTCCTGAAGTCCACCACCATCTCCCTGGTCTTGGTGGTGTTCAGGTGCAGGTGGTTTGCGTCGCTCCATTGGACAAAGTCCTGAATCAATTTCCTGTACTCCTCCTGCCCACTTCTGACACATCCCACGATCGCAGTGTCATCAGCAAACTTTTGCACGTGGCAGGACTCAGAGTTGTACTGAAAGTCCGATGTATACAGAGTGAATAGGAACGGAGAAAACACGGTCCCCTGCGGAGATCCTGTGCTGCTAACCACAGTGTCCGATGTACAGCCCCCCTGTTTCACATACTGGGGTCTGCCTGTCAGGTAGTCCATAATCCATTCTACAAGGTGTGAGCTAACTCCCATCTCTGTCAGTGTCCATCAATCTGGGATATAGACAAGAAAAAGCGAGGCTTGTGCTAAAAGACTTAACCGACCAATGTCTCAGAAACAGAAAGGCATTTGTGGACAGGACGCAAATGGAAGGCAGTAGCAGCTGTTGATCAGGCTATCAGCAGGGTCATGCACAATTAAGTGGTTGGCCAAACACAGTTGGGGAGAACTAGCTTGGGGTGGGGAACAGCACCCAGGTTTTGGTCCAAGGCAACAAGTCAGGAAAGGATAGATATGTTGATTTAGAAGGCGGTCCGACACGGGGGGGTGCTTTACAAGATCAAGGCGCTAGGTCTGGTGCAACAAGGGCAATGGACAACCTGAGAAGGAGTGATCAACAGGACCATCAACTGGTCTGACGTGTGAAAGGCTGATTTTCCCTTTTGGGGCACGTACTACACCCTACCAACTCCAAGCAATCCGAGACTGTGGTAAAGCTAAAAAGACCCTCCAAAGACCCTCCTTCTAGGAGGCAAACACCGATCAACTTCATTGGACCTCTTCTCAAATGTATCAAATGAAAGGATTGTGTAGTTTAAAGCAGAAACAGTAGAGTATATTCACCTGTTTTCCAAAGTTAAAATGACCAGCAAAACCCAAACAACTTCAAGTAGTGTAAATACTTGCATATAAGCGAGCCCCTAAAACCACTTTACTGTCAAATAGCCACATACTAAAATAATTGGATAGCAAATAAAACGAATAACGAATCAAGTTTGTACCTAAACATAGATAATTATTCATGTAGTAATGTAGTAATTATTTCCTTCATTGACTCGATCTTTGTTGTCACTGTTTCCCACTTTTTCTCCCCCTTATCACCAACTTTCTTGCAGTCCATTTGTAACAGCAGAAAATAAAGAAATAACACAAACAAAAGTACAATAGAATGAGATGTGGTTGCTCTCAAACGCATCAATTGATTAAACAAGAGAGCTAGAGCAGGGCATTATCCCCATCAACTGTTGAGAAGTGCAAGTGACCCCCTGTATTTTTCTTCTGAGCATTATTTCTCCAAGGCAAAGGCTAAATTCTGATTACTTCATCAACCCCTGCAAAGTTTTGGGAATCACCTGAAAACCGAGGAATCTTTACCCAGCCTAGTTTGTAGCGCGACTTACCCCAGAGGCTACGGCGCCCTTGTTGCTTGCTTACAAATAGAGCTTGTAAAAAACATGTTTTTTTTCTCTACCTTTTCTTGGCAAATCAAACACCGGCATTCGACAAGGCGACATGAGCGTCGCAATTTGTCGCAATGACGCTTTGATGAGGTGCTGACACGCACGATTACCACGATAGCGGCTGATGAGCCGTAATGGCCTGTCACTGCTTTTTATCTGCTGTCACTTTGGGCTGGTGCAAGCAAAAAAAATACAATAAACCCGCAATATCCAAAACCCGCAAAGTCGAAACTGCAAATGACGGTTGACATTATTCATAGTATTGCTGTAAACTTGTTTCTATGTTTTTTTTAATTGTATTCCTTCAAGCCAGGCCGATTCTACAGACCCTTTTCATGCATGACATACAGTTAAAGCTAAGGGCAAAAAAATTAATTACGCTGGTCAGAAGTAATAGGAAATTAATGCTGTCATAGCTGCCATTTTGGTGTTAAAATGTCGTCATGTTGTGTGTTTGTGTGCCAAACTGATCAAAAAGTTTTACCCGATCCTAGCGGACACTCAAGAAAGAGAGAAAGACTGGACCGAGGCACTCATGATAAATGGTCAGGTTTGCAGCGCAAGCCTCAATATTAGGTAAGAGGTTAAACATTAATGATTTTTGTTATTGAGTCCATATTATTTATTACATTGGCAAAGTTTCTTGTTATTTTCTTAACTTCAGCTAAGTGTGTAGCCTAAATGCCATCAAGATATGTTTCTCCTAAATAAAAATAAATTGAAATAAATACATGAATAATAATGTTTTTATACCCAATGATTGTTAGCAATATGTGACCCACACAGTGTTTACAAGTCTACCATTGGCATTTAGACTATACACTAACAGTTGGCTAAAGCTAAGAAAATAATATGATATTTTGCTGATATCGGGGTTGCCACCGCGGCAGGCACCGACTACCTTACGGCCACAGCTTCGATCAGCCGCCTCGACAATGGAGGCGTGGAACATGGTCCACTCGGACTCAATGATCCCCGCCTCCCTTGGGACATGGGCAAAGTTCTGCCGGAGGTGTGAATTGAAACTTCTTCTGACAGGAAATTCTGCTAGCCGTTCCCAACAGACACTCACAACACGCTTGGGTCTGCCGGGTCGGACTGGCATCTTCCCCAACCATCGGAGCCAACTCACCACCAGGTGGTGATAAGTTGACAGCTCCGCCCCTCTCTTCACCCGAGTGTCCAGAACATGTGGCCGCAGGTCCGACAAACGACGACAAAGTCGATCATCGAAATACGGCCTAGGGTGTCCTGGTGACAAGTGCACATATGGACACCCTTATGTCTGAACATGGTGTTCATTATGGACAGACCATGACGAGCACAGAAGTCCAATAACGAAACACCACTCGGGTTCAGGTCAGGGGGGCCGTTCTTCCCAATCACGCCCCTACACTGTCATTGCCCACATGAGCGTTGAAGTCTCCCAGCAGGACGAGTGAGTCCCCAGGGGGCGCGCTCTCAAGCACACCCTCTAAAGACTCCAAGAAGGGTGGGTACTCTGAACTGCTATTTGGTGCATAAGAACAAACAGTCAGGACCCTTCCCCCGCCAGAAGGCGGAGGGAGGCTACCCTCTCGTCAACCGAGGTGAACCCCAACATACAGGCTCTGAGCCGTGGAGCAACTAATATGCCCACACCGGCTCTGCGCCTCTCACCACGGGCAACTCCAGTGTGGAAGGGACTCCAACCTCAAGAGAACTGGTACCAGAGCCCAAACCGTCCGTGGAGGTGACTCCGACTATATCTAGTCGGAACTTCTATACCTCACACACCAACTTGGGCTCCTTCCCTGTCAGAGAGGTAACATTCTATGTCCCAAAAGCCAGTTTCTGTAGCCGGGGATCGTTGCGCCAAGGACCCCTCCCTTGGCCACTACCCAGCTTTCTACGCACCCGACTCCTTTGGCCCTCCTACAGGTGGTGAGCTCATGGGAAGAGGGACCCACGTCATCCTTTCGGGCTGTACCCGGCCGGACCCCGTGAGCAAAGGCCCGGCCACCAGGCGCTCGCCAGCGGACCCCACCTCCAGGCCTGGCTCCAGAAGGGTGCCCCGGTAACCCCCGTCCAGGCAAGGGAAATTATGGACCAACGTTTTTTCTCTTCATGAGGGGTCTTCTGATCTGTGTTTTGTCTGGCCACTCACTTAGAACCTGTTTGCCATGGGTGACCCTAACAGGGGCTTAAAGCGCCCGACAACATAGCTCCTACGATCATTGGGACACACAAACTCCTCCACCACGATAAGGTAGCAGATCATGGAGGGATGTCGTCAAGCTGAAGAAAGAGTCTTATCGGGCATTCCTGGCCAGTGGGACTCTGGAAGCAGCTGGCAGGTATCGGCTGGCCAAGCGGAATGCGGCTTCGGCGGTTGCCGAGGCTAAAACTCGGGCATGGGAGGAGTTTGGCGAGGCCATGGAAGCCGACTTCCGAACGGCTTCGAGGAAATTCTGGTCCACCATTCGGCATCTTGGGGGAGGAAAGCGATGCGCTGTTGACCTCGACCCGGGACGTTGTGAATCGGTGGGCGGAGTACATCGAAGACCTCCTCAATCCCACCGACACGTCTTCCTCTAGGGAAGCAGAGCCGGAGGACTCTGAGTTGGGCTCTCATATCTCTGGGGTTGAAGTCACCGAGTTGGTCAAAAAGCTCCTCGGTGGCAGGGCCCCGGGGGACGATGAGATCCGCCCGGAGATCATTAAGGCTCTGGATGTCACACGCCTCTGCAACATCGCGTGGACATCTGGGACAGTGCCTCTGGACTGGCAGACTGGGGTGGTGGTTCAAGAAGGGGGACCAGAGAATGTGTTCCAACTACATGGGAATCACACTTCTCAGCCTCCCTGGTAAGGTCTATTCAGGGGTACTGGAGTGGAGGGTCCGCCAAGAGGTCGAAACTTGGATTCAGGAGGGCCAGTGTGGTTTTCGTCCTGGCCGTGGAACACTGGACCAGCTCTACACACTCTGCAGGGTCCTTGCGGGTGCATGGGAGTTTGCCTAGCCAGTCTACATGTGTTTTGTGGACTTGTACAAATAAATGTGACTTGACTTGTTTAGACATTGGCTATCAAAAAACAGGAGGGAGGCCCTGTGGGAGGTGCTTCGGGAGTATGGGGTACCACACAGTCTTATCCGGGCTGTGCGGTCCCTGTATGCCCGTTGCCAGAGTCTGGTCCGCATTGCCGACAGTAAGTCGGATTTGTTCCCGGTGAGGGTTGGACTCCGGCAGGGCTGCCCTTTGTCACCGATTCGAATTTTTAGGTGCAGCCTTGGTGGGGATGGAGTCCGGTTTGGGGGCCTCAGCATTGTGTCACTGCTTTTTGCAGATGATGTGGTGCTGTTGGATTCTTCAGCCGGTTCTAGTCAAACAACGACCTGCGGTTTACCATGTTAATTTGATGTCAGCAAACCATGCAACAAAACACTTCTAGAGTATCTCTACAGCATTGATCAAATTTAGTGCTGTGTTGTAGTTTAGCACCAGTGGAGTGGATGACGTCACACACGAGACCAAAAGCACGACGTCCCTGCAGCAGATGGAAATCTTTGTGTCCAGGGTTACACCACCTCGTGTTCACGTAGATAGCGAGTCCACCTCTTCTCCGCTTCCCGCAGGCGTTTGTGTCTCTGTCTGCCCTAACAGCACTGAAGCTGGGTAGCTCCACGTTAGCATCCAGGGTGCTAGATGTGAGCCACGTTTCCGTAAAACACAGCAAACTGCACTCCCTGTACAATTTGATGTTTTTCGTCAGCACAGTCTGTTCGTCTGTCTTATTTGGTAGAGAGTTCACATTTAAATAATTAAATGGTTTGTAAATTAATTTAGAATATTGTTTAATTTGTGTGTTTCAAAACCAATTGGATGAAACGGTCCCATTATAAAGAGACAATGAAACATCTTGTGCAGGTAAACGCAAAATAGAAAAAAAAGATAGGCTTACAGTATCTTATCTATTTTCTTCATGTATTGTGGATTTATGACTCGGCATTCACAGAAAAATTAATACATCAATCAGCTTTCTTTTCTCTCCGGCCTGGCCCCTGTGCAATTTTTTTTTGCTGACCCCAAGTCTAGAGCGTTTTGATAACTTTAAAGAAACTTGAAATCAAAAAAGATTTGCGTGTACGTAATGCAAATTTGTGAAGCTGTTTAAAGTACTGCAGCGTTATTGACATATACGAAGACACAAGCAGAAAACGGACAGGGCCACCGTTTAGCCAATCGGAACACAATGCACGATGAAACTCCGCAAAGTGGTGAAACGGCGTAAAGTAAGCCATGATACAAAGAGAAATTACTGTATTTATAAGAGTGCTGCAGATGCAAAATCAGACGAAAGACAATGTTCAATTAGGGTGAGCGAATCATTTAGCAGCAGGAGCCTGTTAATTTCTGTCAAGGCCAAAGAGCCGGCGGTTATAGAAAGTCTGCATACCACTTTTCACATTTTTATGCTGTAAAAAAGAGACTATGGTTCTTTCTTGACTTCAAGATTTCACTAAAAATTTAACCTTTTGGAATGAAAGGGAGGTAGGAGGGAAGCTGTTTCAGCGGCGACCCCCGCAGGAGGTCATCAAGGGGCATATGCACCCAACCAGGGAAAATCAGGGGAACCCCGGCAGGGGGCTGATTATGGTCGGATTTTGTTCCCTTAGGATTTACCCAAGCGGAACTCGTCGAGTTGTCGGCAAAGTTTCCTTTAGACGTCTTAGAAATATGAGGCTGCATTGTCCGCAAGGCTAAGAACATAATGATGAAAAGAAAGATAAATATTTTACAATAATAATCAAAATACAGAACCGCAGGATCCAACATTTAGCCAATCTGAGGTGGTGAGCCCAAAATGAAATGGCGTATACCGAGGGATAGAATCCTATAGCGGTTGTCTTGGAAACACCTGCACTCCATACAAAAATGACAAAATAATATACATTAAAGGGACAGTGTGTATTATTTCACCACTTATGTAGCTGTGTGGTGTAATACGGGGTTCTCCAAACTTTTTCAAGAAGGGAGCTTCTTTTCATATGCTTTCCTAAAATACCAACTTACATTTTTGTTACTATGTGATAACCAGGTTTATTATTCCAAGAATGGTTAAAAATGAGTCAAATTACTCAATGACTAAAAAAATAATTTTACTAGAAAATCACAATGACCCAGATCTGGTGAGCTATTTTGAAGCAGGTTGGCGTGCACCTCAGCTGTCCTTAGGGGGGCACCTTGGTGCTCGCGGGCATCTCGTTGGAGACCACTGATGTAGTGCAACTGAAAATAAATGCTAAAAGGCACAAAGAAGAATACAAAATACAGCGCTCCAAAGTGACCAATTTTCCAGCTAATTTTATTGGTGAGATTTCATGACATTTTTGGGCACCCGTAGCAGCAAGATGGCAGATACGCATGTAAGCTCCCTCTTGTTATGTAAAACAAATGCTCATTTCTCAACCTACGTGTATCTTAAAAAAAAATAAAAATATTATAGCTAATGTCTAATCAAGTCAAGACACATTTATTTGTACAGCCCTTGATCACAATTTGCCACAAAGGACTGCATTTGTTGCAATTACACCACCCCTTGATCTGAAGGAAAACAATCTAAACTTGGCACGAGGAAAATAAGAAACCTTGAGAGGAAATTCCCCTTACAGGATGACCAGGGTTCAATAGATTTATCATTGGGTAACAAAACAAAACATAGTGAACAGCAATAAAAGAAAACAATAGGTAATATGTTGAAATTTGTCCAGAAAGTGCACGAGAGCAACGAAACCTCGACTCTGTAAAATCGTCCAACAACGCATCCCATATCTGCCGGCTGGTCGATTCAGACGTTGACATGCTTCAGGTTCAGATGCTGGTCCGCTGACTCATCTCAAATCCTCCTTCTCCCTTGTATTACGACCAGCCAGGCAGTCGGAAAAAGACAGGAAAAGAAAAGTATGAGGTGGGCATCAATCATAAGCAATTGAGTAGAAGTGTCAGAACAGAAGTAAATGGAAGGAGACCAAGAGGAAGGCCGTGATTGATGGTGTCATGAGTGCACTGCAGGAAAGAGGTCTAAATATAGTGGAAGCTAGAGCTCTTGTTGGTGATAGGAATGAGTGGAGAGGTGTTGTGAAAGGTTAGTGGGATGTTTGGACGCGTTCTAAGGGATGGGCAGGGCACCCGTATGATGCGGAAGGGGTAAACCAGTGAAAGCTGTCGGGCCCCACTGTTGAGCAGAAGAGTGTGTTGTGTCACCCTGACCCAAGTGACGTGGCCGCTTTCTTGTGTCCCGTTTCATCTGGAGGGATGAAAGCATGACGAAATTGGGTCCCGAGGTGCTTAACTTGTTTGGGTGTTTAGGCATTTGGGTTGGCCATGGTTCAAAAAAATTCTGTGAGTGTTTTTTGCTACTTTTTCCCTTTTTTGTATGTGTTTGTCTTGCTGTCGGTCACCACTCTCGAGGGATATGACCAGGGTAGATAGGATAGGGCCTTAAGTCTAGATTTAAAAACTACCACTGAGGTTGCAGATCTTATCTTCGGATGCAGCGCATTCCAGAGCACTGGGGCCCAGATGGAGAACGTTCTCGAGCCTCCATATTTCATCTTGGCTCTTGGAGTCACAAGTAGGCCTGCATTTTCTGAGTGGAGACTCCAAGCAGGAAGATAAGGGGACATCAAATCAAAAAGATAGGATGGGCCAAGTGCATCCAAATATTTGTATGTTAGTAAGAGAATATCAAAGTCACATCTTAAGCAAACTGGGAGCCAGTGCAAGTTAGTTAATATACTGTAGGAGTAAGATTGGCAAACTTTCTTGTCATAGTCAAAATGTCTCGCAGCCACATTTTGAACCAGCTGCAAAGTTTTTCGTTTTCTGCTTCTACTTCACTTACGTTAGACTCATCACCACCTCGGCTTTCTGCTTTTCGGCTGCATATCACTACTTGCAGCTTGTAATCTGCAGTATTTGATTTTCTTTTCGGTGCCATTTTTGTTCAGTTATTTTGATAAATCACAATTTCCTTTTGGGCAAGTTCAAAATATTTACTTTGGTGAAACGACACCTTATTTTCTGAACGTTCGTGTCCGATTAGTAAAAAAGGTGGTGCCATTTTACCAAAGAAAATATTTTCAACCTGCTCAAAAGCGATTTCTATACAAGGTGCAAATTCTGTGTACTTTACTGTCCTATTAAATTTCTCCAAAACTGGGGTATAAAGTCATTTTAGTTACATTTGCCCGTGTGACGTATGTGGGGGACATTTTTTGGCACAGTAGGTAAAGGTTGAAATTATTAACACAGGCCTAGAGCGCCATCTTGCGATTTATTGTAAATGTTGCATATGAATTGATATATAGTACCAGTGATAAAAATGTAAAACTAAATGATATGTGTTGATAACTTCACAAAAAAGTTGCATTCTCTGCTAAACTATGAAAAAACTAAGACTTATAGTCTGGAAAATCTGGAAAATTTAGGACTGATTTATTCACAGCGCAGAGGTCATTTGGTAAAGTACCCCCGAGCGTCGGTTCCCCGCCGAGATAAGCAGGCTGAAGGAAACTTTGAGCGTTACAAGCGCCCATTGCCAATTGACCTCGGGTTGTGTTGGTCCTCGCCGCAGGACTAATTAACAAGCTTGACGGGGAAAGTCTGGGCTCGGTCCAGGAAGGTTTTAACACCTCCGACTTGTGTCCCGGCTAATTAATCTTGCTCCACTTGGTAAGTGCAAGATTCTGGGAGCACTTGACATATTTTAACACTTCACAAACTTTTTGCATGTGCAAGAACATGTTGCCTTTGCAGAATATACTACACTTGTTTGTAAAATGTGTGCGGTTGCATAAGAACATGGTTCCATCGCGTTTTAATCTGATTTCTTTTTGATTTGGTTTTATTTTTATAACTTTGCTGTTCCTGTGACTTTTTGTACAAAGTAGAGCCCCGAGATACAACACTATTACGTAGTGAAGTGGGGATTGTAGGGAATTAGTATAAAAATGTACCATTTACCAAATTGTTCGAATTAGTTATTTGACTCCATTAACCAAACACATCCTACATTCACCCAACATTTCATACGCGCTTGTTTCTTGACAGAAGAGATGAACGGGAAAGCCGACATTCTCACACGGGTGCAGATTTAATTTAGTTAACAATTTAACTAGGTGTACTCCATCGAAAACGGCCGAATTAGTGTCGTTAGAGTCTCTGGGAAGCCTTTTGCTCAAGCACTTTGGCTTTCTCCTATTGGCCATCTTCTCCCTGCATAATGGCGTGTCGACTCCTCCCATGGACGTGCCAAGGAAGCCTTCCCCTGGGCGTCGCGATGTCTGGAATACTCAAAACAACACCAAGCGTTTCTACGTCATCAGGGCTTTTCTGCGTCTGGAACTGCTGATTATCTTATCAGCCTTACGTCCCGTTCCCGCCGTTCCTGTAAACAACATTTTTCACCAGAGTGCCTTGACATTGAACTACAGCCCAGTCAGTGAATATATTTTGCATTAAATGTAATTTGTAGTCAATCGTATAAAATCCTTTATAGTCAAATGTATAAAATCCTTCGGGATCGCAAAGTGAAATCGAGTGTGCAGCATGAAATTAGCCAATTTTTATTTGCAAAATAGCATACCAATTATCTTTATTTGCTTCCTTCCAGCGATCAGTCCAGCAGCTGTAACATTTACCCATCTCAGTAGGTGGCAGTACATTACTATACTTTTTTTCCCGTTTCATTTACTAATTAACTTCTGTTTTACAACGTTGATATCAATGACAATAAATACTATTCAATTAATTTTGATTCATCCATCCATTATCTGCACCCGTTTTCCTCAGTAGGGTTGCTGGGGGTGCTGGAGCCCATCCCAGCTGTCTTCAGGCAGTCAAGTCAAGTCAAGTCAAATTTATTTATATAGCCCTTAATCACAAAAATGTCTCAAAGGACTGCACAGGATTACAGTTACAAAATTACACAATTACCTGATCTTAAACCAGCATGCAGTGGGCAGGGGACACCCAGAACTGGTTGCCAGTCAGTTGCAGGGCACACAGAGACAAACAACCACTCGTTCATTCACACCCAGGGACAATTTGGACAAGCCAGTTAACCTGACATGCATGTTTTTGGAATGTGGTAGGAAACTGGAGTGCCCGGAAGAAACCCACGCAAGCACGGGGTGAACAAACTCCTCCGACGCGCAACAACTCAGCTGCCGTTCTGCCCTTAGCTTGATTAAATTAAATGCATTTAAATACTGGGAAGTACATTGACAGCACATTTATTCAAGATTGTACTGTTAAAAATAATGAATCAAATAAAGTAAATATTGTTGACAATGATTTGGCATTCAATAATTCAATAATTATGATAATTTTATTTAGAAAAAAAACTGGGATGTAGTAAAACATGTTTTTGTTCCACTGGCAAATACCTTAGATTTATAATAGTAAACATACATACACAAATGACCATCTATCTATCTACCTTGATCATATCCCTCAAGAGGGGTGACCGACAGCAAGACACACACATACAATAACAAAGAAAATAAAAGGGAAATAAATAACAATTAAAAAAAAACACACAAATATTTTTTCGGACCATGGCCAACCCAATTGCCCAAACACCCATACAAGTTAGGCACCTCGGCACCCAAGTTGGTCATGCTTTCGTCCCTCCAAATGACCATAACCCTTGAAAACAGGTAAGAAATATTGTAGAATACTACAATACAGCAAATTTATTCACCAGAATAATTAGCCTGTGTCACCTGTTTAGCAACAGTAACTACAAATGATAAGAAAAACTGTCGATTTAGGCAACATAATAACATAATCTGCAATAAAATTGGTCCTGGGAATTTTTAGAATATTTTTAAAAGAGGATCTGTTAAGGAATAAAGTGGGCTTGATAAAGCGTGAAAAACACTGCCCCAGATAAGGCATGTCAAACTCAGTTTGACAGATTTTCTCAGGTGGGCCAGATAAGTAAAAAAATGTCAACGGCAAATATTTTGCTTGGTTTTTCAATACTATGCTATCATTCAGACTACACTTGTAGCCTGCCCTTCACGTTATATTTACGGATGATAAAATATATTTTCTAAGCACAACACATTAATTCACAAACAATAGAATACAATGAGTTTTATGTTTGGCATTGAATGTATTAAAATACCTAATGTGTAATATTTGACCACTACATGGCAGTGTGCTGACAAGTACGAGCGAGGACCAGGGATACCACAGCGTGGTGGCATCTTGCCAGCAAAAACTGGGGGAACTAAGTGGGGATTTCACGGTGTAAAATTTTTGACCCATGACTTTTTATTAAAAAATAGCATTGGTATGGTAGTTCTTGTGTTTTTTGCCCAGTATTTTGTATAATACTAAGAGAACCTTGAAATCACACCTTAGGCTAACAGGGAGCCAATGCAGGTTAGCCAAAATCGGTGTGATAGGATTGGACTTTCTTCACATGTGTTTGAAAAGACAGATCGTGGTCAAATATCACACCTAAATTTTTAACTCAGTCACTCTGTGTGATGTGGCATTTGTCAATGTTCACAGCAGTTTTTGAGAATAAGTCACGGCACTTAGATGGACCAATAACTAACATTTCGGTCTTTTCAGAGTTAAGACGCAAGAAATTGACTGACATCCACTCTTTTATCTCAGTGAGGCAGGCCTCCAAATTTCCACAATTTAGTGTGGCAGATTCCTCCAACGGAAGATATAGTTGAGTGTCATCTGCATAGCAGTGGAAACTGATATTATACTTGCGAATAATATCACCTAATGGAAGCATATAAATGCTGAAAAGAAGGGGGCCAAGCACTGAACCTTGCGGAACACCACAGGTAACACTAAAGGGTTCAGATGTCATTTCGCCATATTTAACACAGTGCGTCCTATCTGAGAGGTAGGATCTGAACCATGAGAAGACGGTTCCTGAGAGAGCAATCCATTTTTCCAACTGTTCTAGTAGGATTTTACGGTCCACTGTGTCAAAAGCAGCACTAAGCTCCAGCAGCAGCAAAAGTGATGAAGCGCCAGAGTCCATCGTCAGTAGGAGATCATTGGTTACCTTAATCAGAGCTGTCTCAGTAGAGTGGTTAGCCCTGAATCCTGATTGCACTGATTCAAAAAGATTGTTCTCGGATATGAAATCATTCCGCTGCTGTGCCACTACTTTTTTAAGTACTTTAGAAAGAAATGGTAGGTTTGACACAGGTCTATAATTACACAAGCGTTCTGGATCAAGGTTGGGTTGTTTCAGTGTAGGTTTAATAACAGCGAACTTAAAAGCCGCTGGAACTACACCTGAGGAGAATGATATGTTTATAATGTTTAGAACTGAAGGTCCAAAGACCCCAAAAAGACCTTTAATAAGTGAACCTGGAAGCGGGTCGAACAGGCAAGTCGTCGGCTTGGCCGTATTCACCACCTGTTTAAGATTATCGAGTGACAGTTCACTAAAACGGGACAAATTCCCTGAACAGCCACCATGTCGTGCATCTATAGATTTCAGCCCATTAGGAGCCGGTCACACAGACATTTGCGGCTGAATCACGGCCAGAAATTTCTGCCTTTGAGGCGGACGCTATTGGACGCATTGAGATCGCCATTCAGACGAGATACACCAGTGCTTAACACAAGGTCGGAAATTCGCGAGCGGGTGGCAGCACGAAAAGATTTTGCGCTGCTCAATTCTTCAGAGCGCGGGTACACAGCCTTTCACGAGCGTATTGAGGCTGAACCACGGCTAAAAATTTCTGGCCGTGAAGCAGATGCTGTTGGGCGCTGTTGGACGTTTTGAGACCGCCATATAGACGAGATAGAGCAGTGCTTTACTCGCGGTCGGAAATTTTCACGTGGTTGGCCGCGCTCAAAACTTTTGAGCTGCTCAAAAGTTTGAGCACGTGTTAAACCGCGTGCCGCACACGTGGTCAACACGAGGTAATGACGCGGAAATGACGCGGAACGACGTGCTCTGGCCGCGGCCAGGGCGTGGTTACACATCGGTAGGACGGGAAATTTCAGCGTGTAATCGTGGGTGGAGCATGGTAATAGCATGTTCTGCGCCTGTATCGCGGTGTTATTACGTGAAATTAGCGTGTTACGCGTGTGACGGTCAAACGCCTTTCTCCGCGTATAAACAGCGCGAATGCCGAGCACACGTCAGTTGTGCTCGAGACGTCAAGGGGGTGAACAGCGTAGTGACCTCGTCTTAATCCATTTTTATTTCTTGATATTTCTTTTCAAGATAATAAAATAAAAATGATGCGATAGCTTGAAATCTTGATCTTCACGGGACTGTGTCTTGTGCGGTTATGATTTCTACAGCCCGGTGCCGAGATTTGCATCCCCTCGCTACTACAACCACTTTGACCTCATTTTATCTCACTTTTAGGGAATGTAATGGCGAACATATAACCAAAACCACTTCGTCTTGCATTTGTTGGAAATGTAATACAACTTAAACCATTCCGTCTTTGTTTTTGTTGTGAACGTAATCGAACGGTAAATCCTCCCCCCCTCGCGTGAACGCGCATTCTGCTGCGCTTCCAACGAAAGCGATCGTATTCTATATAAAACGCTTATTAAAACTATAAAGCGAGCTAATTATAACAATTGGGAGATCCTAGTCTATATAACGCGTTTATTTAAACAATAAAGTGCGATCGTATTCTACAAAATGCGTTTGTTAACGCGGATGAAAAAGTCACCAACGTCAATGCACGCTGACAACAAAAGCGATCGCAGCAGAATGCGCGTTCACGCGAGGGGGTGGGGGGTTGGTTGTGTTGCGTAGGAGTCGGATTTGGGCATAACACCGGCTCGGGAGCTTTTATACCCGTGGTCCACACGAGAAAATGACGCAGAAATGACGCGATGAGGAAGCGGAACTGTCGCCGGCGTCTGTTTTGCGGGCATACCACCGATGAACAGCGGGTTGGCCAATTTTGCGCATTTTCCATCCCGGGCAACCACGGGCCAAAAAAACCCCGCAAAATTTTAGCCGTGATTCAGCCGCAAACGGCTGTGTGACTGGCCCCTTAGTATGTGTTGTATTAATACTGTCTTTAGCAATTTCTTCCTGTATGCATTGAATCTTCTTATTAAAGAAGACCAATAAGTCATGGGCTGAATGGGTGGAACTATCTGGGATAATCTGTTGCCTCTTAAGCGATACAACAGTGTTGAAAAGGATTTTGGGATTGTTCTTTTGTGACGCAATCACCTTCGAAAGGTAGGCTGATTTTGCAGAGGCAAGGGCCGCTTTATACTTTGACAAGCTCTCACACCAGGTTTGATGGAAAACTTCAAGTTTGGTAGCGCGCCATTATCTTTCAGATTTCCTGAATTCTTGTTTAAGGGATCTAGTTTCATCAGTAAACCAAGGCATGCGTCTTTTAGGTCGTGATTTAAGCCGTATGGGCGCTACTGAATCCAGGACACTAGCCAGGGTAGCATTAAACTCATTCATGAGTGAGTCGATAGAGCCTTTGTATGAAGGAAAGGACGCAACTGCTCCTGAAAGAAGATCGGAGAGCTCAGAAACTGTGCCAGTGCTTATATTGCGTCCGCTAAAGCCTTCAGCTTTTTTAGTACTACATTTAGCTACCACCTCGAATGTAACTAAATAATGATCAGAGATAACGGTAGTACACGGTGACACCGTCATGTTTGAGGTTGAAACTCCTCGAGTCAGAACCAAATATAGCGTGTTCCATCTTTATGAGTTGGCAAATCAACCAGTTGATTAAAACCAAATGTATCAATTAGAGACCGAAACGCAACAGTAAGTGAACTGAGTAGGGAGTTCATATGAATGTTAAAGTACCCCATAGTTATAATTTTGTCTGCATAGGTTACTAGTTCAGACAAACGTTTAGCGAATTCGTCTAAGAAAGCTGTGCATGGCCCTGGTGCACGATAAATAGCTACTACATAAATTGACAATAGAGAGGACCACATAAGAAGAGCCTCAAATGCCTTGTAATTATTAGAGGTACGAGGAGTAAATTTGAGCCTTTTTTCAGAAATTAGCGTGACACTGCCACCCTTCTTCAAAAGGCGTGCTACATGGCTGCTCACATAGTCTTGAGGAGAAGCCTCATTTAACAGTAAAAACTCTTCCGGTCTCAACCAAATTTTACATAGACCGATCAAGTTAAGTTTGTAATCATGAATAATATTATCAACAAGTAAAGCTTTAGGAGCAAGCGATCTAATATTTAAAAGACCAAATTTGAGCTTTGCTGAATCGTTTAACTTAGCTGAAGTCTTTGCAGAGATCGTCACAAGATGTCGACGTTCGGGTGCGTTGAGTTTCAGGCGTCGGTTGACCCGCAAGATCGATGAAGAAATAATGGTTGAATTAGACACATCTTTGTGTCCTTCTTGCTCCTTCGACTTCGCACGCTTCACGTCAACCCCGCTTCTGCTTTCTGTCTTTCCGCGCCTTCGTCGCTTCGTAGGTGGAGTGGCTGACCACAGAGATCCCGTCTCCCTTTGTAGCTCGTTCGGGATATCATAGGCGGTATAAAAAGTGCCTGAAAAGTTGAAATTTAGACACCCACCCAATTGAATAAGTTCCTCCCGACTATAAGTCTTATTGGCCACACATGTGTCCAAAAAAGAAAGCAAAAAAGACAAGACAACGGTAATAAATAAAAGATTAGCTGGAGAGCAACGAGCCGCAGCATCCATCATGTGCGCCGCCATCTTGCTTTTCTTGATTACCATAGTTTTGAAAAAGGTACAAAAAAAGCTGATTCAGCACTTTTGGTTTTGTTGACTAATCACTCATTTTTCCCAGAAAGAAATTCCATTCTCCCAGGCCAGAAAAATATTTAATATCAACATTATCTTTTATGAGTAGCCAGGTAGGTTAACCCAGATCTGAAAAAAGCCAACTTGGCATTTTTGGTTTTGTTGACCCAACAACTTCCACAGAAAGACATTCTACTCTCTGAAGCCAGAACAAGTTTGGCCAGGATCCAAATAATTTACATCAGGTTGGTCACTCGAGAGTTGAATGAGAATGCCAAAAGGGGAAATGCCACCCAAAAATGGGATGATGCTCTAATGGTGCACAACCATTCTATTTCATGTATGTTATATTTACATTTTTTGGCCTATATTCCTAGGTGTTTATTTCTACATATGACAGATCAATCCTCCACAAAAAAATGAAATAAATCATTGCTTTTCTTCCTGACCCTCTCTGCCAAATTTTAGAATCTATTTTGACCAGAGAGTCAAAAAATTACCCACCCCTGCCGTAACTCCACTTTTAGCGCAGTGTTCAAATGCCAGTACGGCATTGTAAAACTCAACCTCAATCCATTTCCACCAGTGAAACCTTTTTACCCTCGCTGTTTCTTTCCCACCTCCGCACGCAACCTTTTGCCGGGTTAGAGGTGGCCAAGGTGCTCGAGCCACATTTGCTCCGACGAGCAGTTAGCATGAAAAGGACATGAGTTCTTAACCGACCTTTCCGAGAAGGAATTCCCGCAGCAAGCGTTCCTAATCCCCTCTCGCGGATCATTTTGACGCCAGTCGGTGCTCTCAGCGAGAATCTTAAGCCCTGAGCTTGATTGTAGCGAGGTTTGGACAGGACTGAGCTTCGGAGTTGCTGATTTAGGTCTTCTTGTTTCATTCGAGCTTCATTGCAACTCGCTGAAAGGTGGCGACCTCTCCCAAGGAGAATTTTTTTTTTCGTTTCAGCAACAAATATAAAAAGGTGATGCTCCTTGACTTGAGGGTTGCTCAGATGTGTTATTAGATAGAAGGCTTTCGCCAAGCTGGAGGTTAGCAATTTAAGGGAAAGGGGTGTTTTGAATTCTTAAACTCGAAAAGGTTATGCTTACATCAAACAATTAGGAATAATAGAAGGTCCGTACACCTTTTTCATGGCTAAATTCAAGCACTTTCAGTTCTTTCAAAGGAAGAAATCCAGCGCTGATCAAATTTTGTTGTTCTTGACTACCTTGTTGCTTGCACTGTCACGGTCCTGTCAGTTGCCCTCTGATTACCCTCACCTGCGCTCACGCCTTCAGCCCCAGCTGCCACTCGTGTCCTAATTATCCCTCTCCCTATTTAAGTGCTTTCTCTCCGGTCACTCTTTGTCAGTCCGTCAGCTAACTGTCTGCCTCGCCACCTGTCCCCGGCGGGGGCTTTCTGTTTCCCATGCCCCTGGCTTCTGGATTGGCTTCGGTTTCCGGACTTGCTCCCGATCCCTGACCAAGTTTCGCTCTACTGTCCCGCCTACCCAACTCGCTCCGATCCCCGACCACGCTCTGTTCTCCGGCCCCGGCTGTCCGCCTGCCACCTGTCATTGACCGTGGGGGGGCTTCCTGTTCCACCTGCAAAGCGACCACCAGATTGCTGTTTTTTCCTCTCTCCCTGATCCCCCTGATCCCTTAATAAAGTGTTGTGTGAAACGTTACGCATTTGGGTCTACTGTTTGTTCCGGTCGTGACAGGCATATACTTTGTGCTATTTTGAGATGTTCCTACCTATGATCTACAATCCTTTTGTGTCAATGGACTGGTTTAAAGTGACATGAATTCTGCCATTCTGCCTAAACAATATGTGCTTATCTTGGCTATCTCACATCTGCTTACAAACACAGAAAAGGGTCCAATAGGTCCAGGGTAATAATTGAGTACAATACAAAGACAAAAAATAAAGGTACTGTATGTATGAAAAGCAGAAAAATATCCAAATGTAAATTATATTGATCGCTCCGAGGCAGGGGGCATATCATTTTTCAGACTTAGAGATAGCTGATGTTTTGCTTTTTGTTTTACTTATTTTTTACTGTTTGCATATTTTTCAGACGATCTGTGTCTAAATTAGTTAAAATAGAATTGTGAATGGTTTTATTTTTTTTTCATTTCATCATTTATCGCACAGAGGAGTTTTTTTGTTTTGTATTTTTAGGGATTTTGTATTTGTATTGTATTGTTAAATCTGATCTGTGTGTAAAGAGCTAAAATTGTTTCGTATTTTATTTTATTTTTGTAGGTCAGTGAATATTTAAATTTGTATTTCATAATAAAGCACTAATGACTAAATAATTTGATGCATAATGTTATATTATTAATGCTAAAATAAAAACAAAAAAAATTGAAGGCACGGTCTGTCTTTGAGCCGGGGCAAAAGAGCCGGTTTTCAAAATAGAGCTGTCCTACTAAGTGCGACCAGTAGGGGGTGGTGATGCTTCATAATGACAAGCCACAATAGCAGGCATGTCGGCGTCATTTTCACACACTTTTAACAAAATGTTCTTCATTGTATGATCTCAAGACTCAGACTGCCAGTAAACATGGCAATGGCAAGAAATGCAAGCATTTTCAAGCACTTCACCCACAATGCAAGCATTTTCCTGACCTTGAAAACACAACATTAAAATTCAAGCATTTTGCAAGGACTTCAAGCGCCTGTACGAATTCTGATAATAGCAATATATAATGCTGTAAAAGAAAAACACACACAAAAAGCCCTAGTGTGTCTGCGCTCACGGATACATTAACCCAGGAGTGGGCGACTGTTAGGAGTGGCAGGCCATATTGGGTATAAAAACTTTCCACAAATAACCAAAACTCCAACCTTAATCATAGCTTCAATCAAAGCTGTTACCCTATAACCCACAACCCTTTGTGTTGGAGACAGTCATTCTAACATCTGGTGGCTTGATTGTTAATGTCACAGTATCACAATCAGAGGTTGTGGGTTCAAACTCTGGTCATGTGATTCTAATTACAAGAATTAAGCTTTTAGTTGGACCAACTAAAACACTAACCCTAGCTCCAACCAACACCTTTCACCTAGAATGCCTTTACTAGGATTCGAACATTCGACCCTGTGACTGTAATATAGGCGCCCTACATTAGGAGCTAGCAGTGCTATTACACAACCAGTGCTAATATACAACCAAAACTCTAACCCTAAGCATAGTGTCAACCAAAACCATGAAAATGTTGTGTATTTTGGACGTACTAAGCCCTTTGGTGTTTTTTTTTGGCATACTACCCCTTGCTTTTTTTATTGACATACTAACCCTTAAATGTTTTGACATAGTAACTAACTCATTTTGTGTGTTTTTTTTTAACCACTCTCTTGTTTTTTGCAACATACTAACCCCTTTCATGTATTCCGGACATACCAACCCCTTTTGTGTTTTCTTGACAAGGGATTTTATTTACATACTAACCCCTTGTGTGTTTTTTTAGACATACCAACCCCTTTTGTGTTTTTTTTTCCCCGGTAATTACATGGTAATAAAATGCTAGGAATATTGCAATAATATTTAAAAAGAATATTCCAGAAACCCATATCTAACTGATAGCCCATCACAATAATCAATAGCAAAAAGTGCATTATTTTCCAGATTATAAGTCACAGTCATGAACACAAAACTGGTCAGCAATTTAAAAGTGTGCCTTCAAATCCAGTGAGCCTCATATACCGGAAATTAGGGTGGATAGAATATGACATGAGGTCAAAATTAAATGATACTGGGTACGGTAACTGTTCTGCTTTTGTGAAACATAAAGTAGTCTTCGAGTACCTTCTTGTGGTTAACATCTCAATTGGTTGCTGCTAATATTAATTTTAGTGGTGTTAGATTATGTTCTATGAAATATTTTTTGGTATTTAATTATCATGCAACTCAAGCCCATACTGTAGTTTCAATTCCATGTGAGTTATAGTCTAGTGCACCTTTATATATCACAAAAGAGTATTTTTGGGGATGCCCTAAAGTGCAGAAAATACGGTAGCTATTGGCTTCAAAAAGGTGGCCAACCCCTGGTGTAAAGGATATAGAAAAAAATACATAAAAGAGATAAAATCCTGTATCATGTATTTCACACCTAGGCCTTCAGTGATGGCCTTTAGTTATGTATCATTCGCGAATACACCGGCTCTATTAGTAGTATAGTGACAGGAGCCTGGCCCCCACCAATAGAGAGCCAGTTCCCATCGAAGCACATTTTTTCTCATGGAATCAGTTAACATGCATGTTTTTTCATGGATTCTTTGTTGTTGACTTTGAATTTGTTCAGTATAAAAAAGTTGAATTTGTTTTGTATGCTATCTATTTTTGTACTTTGTACATCTGTGAATATTTTATTGTATGTTTCCCGTGTTTTATTAGATCAAAGTTGAAATGTGTTATAAGTTCACTGTTGGGCCCAAAAATAATATAAATGAATTAAAATCTAGCAGAATAGCTTCAGTTTGCATGTATCTATCCTTTGCTTCAGCAACTGGATTGTCAACAATCCCAGATACAATTTAATGGAATTGCCTAGATTTAAACAATTTCACTGAGGTTGCAGATCGAATCTCAGGGCGCAGAGCATTCCACAACATCGCAATAGTGTGTGGACTGTGCAGACTTCTTGTGGTTAGGGTTATGCAAATAAACATGACATGGCATGACAGAATTATAGATTTCAGACTTTGGTGCATTATTGCCCGCGAGCTGACCTTACCCGATGCCTTCCAGTTCACTTTGCCAACTTGAAATGTGATGAAATGATCTGCATTTATATAGCGCTTTTCAAGTCAATGAAGACTTCCCAAAGTGCTTCACTTTTACCAATAGTGGCCGTGCAGCCATGTAAGGCGCTAAACTGCTTATTGGGGGCATTAGGGGTTCAGTGTCTTACCCAAGGACACTTCGACGAGTAAGCCGGGATTTGAACTGCGATATCTTGATCCCAAGACGAGCGCTCAACCTCCTGAGCTACTGCCGCCCCCTGATTGGCCAAACCAATAGCGTAGTCGACAGCTATATTATATGCTACATGGACTTCAGAATTCCCGGCAGAGAGAGAAAGGGAGAAAGAGTGAGAGAGAGAGAGAGAGAGAGAGAGAGGGAGCAAGAACAAGAAAGAGAGAGAGAGGGGGGGAGAAATAGGGGTAGAAAGTGGAATGGGTAGATAAAAAGAAAGCTAGTTAGAGCAAAAGGAATGGAAGATAGAGTCAAGGAGAATGAGAGAGAGAGAAACAGAGGAATAAAGAAAAAGAAAGGGGAGAAAGAAAAAAGAAAGAAAAAAAGAAAGAAAAGGGAATAAATAAAAAGAACAAGATAGAGTTAAGAGAGAGGGGAAAATAAAGAGAAAAAAGAGAAAGAAAAAGAAAGAGAATCTAGAGAGCGAAAAGGAGGGAGAAACACACCAAGAAAGAAAGAGAAAACGGATCAATTGAAAATAAGAGAGAGAAAGAGAGAAAAATAAATAAAGAGAGAGAGAGAAAGAGAGAGAGAGAGGGAGAGAATGAGGAGAGAGAGAGAGAGAGAGAGAGAGAGAGAGAGAGAGAGAGAGAGAGAGAGAGAGAGAGAGAGAGAGAGAGAGAGAGAGACAGACAGAGAGACAGAGAGACAGAAATACAGCTACAGTGTCTCAGTGAGTGTCTGGCCACATTTAATAGTGCAGCTCATTTTCCTCTTGCAATTCCCTCTGGCTGGATTTAAACCCTTGGCGGGCCTGCTCCGGCCCTCAGGCCGCATGTTTGACACCATTGCTTTTGGTTAACACATAATCCTTTTTCACACATTTCAAACGCAAAAAAAACAAGTTGAATTTGCGTAAATAAGATTTTATTTTTTTTTGCACCGGCTGACAACAACCTCGCAACTCCGGCGGCATGTGGGCCCCTTCGGGATCGAAACCTGCAGCCACATGTCACACATGCCATCATTGCACGAGCTCTGCTTACCATTTATCACCTTAACGCCGACGCCCCCCTCCCCCTGCATGAAAGGCGTGATTTCTAATTAAACCTTCTAACTGAGGTTAAGAGGCAATTTCATGCACCCTACTCTTGATAAATAGACGGTGGTCCTCCGTCACCACTTCTCCGTGCTGCCATTAACCGTCTTTAGCGTCCGCCGTTTGCTTTCTGACGGGTACGATAAGTAATAACATCCATTATTAACCAGAAACAATAGAATAGGGGTGGCGAACACGCGGCTCTAGAGCCGCATGCGGCTCTTGGCCAATAAGAATGCGGCTCTTTGCCTCATCATATTTTCTATATGCTGTGGCTCATTGCCTCGTTTCATGTTTAGTTTTTTTAAAACACACTTTAATCCATCAGGGTTAATAACAAATGATAAATAATATTATTAATTAATTTGGCAGATTTGTTGTTTTTGTGCTGCTCCGGACACATAACTGACTACCAATCATCAGCGTAGGTTACGACAAATGCCGGTCAGTGCCTGGTGTGGCTCTTTGACTCTCACAGTTAAAAATTTTGGCTCTTTGTGTCAAACTTGTTCGCCTCCCCTGCAATAGAAAATACAAAAGACCCCGGGATATGACTTCAATCCATTTTGAAGTGGGTGGGTCATAAATTAATATTGCTGTACAGCGGGGGATAGAAACCTGTTGTCCTTTGTAGATAATGCGTTTTAAACCCCAAGTACCGCAGGAAAAAAAAATCAAAATAATCAAATATATACATTGAGTACTACTTATGGGTAACATAGTGAGAAAACTATTTAGTCAAGCTCTTCTACATGAAAACATTAGAGAGGCCTGTAATTGTTAACATGGGTAAACCTCAACTATGAGAGACAGATTGTTGAAAAAAACCCAGAAATTCACATTGTTTGATTTTTAAATAATATATTTGCAATTTAGAGCGCAAAATAAATAAATAGATATTTGGTCCTGCACAAATAAGCAGTCACACTCCAAACTCCACTATGGCCAAGACACAAGATGACACAAGAGCCAAAATTGCAGACCTGCACCACGTTGGGAAGACTGAATTGGTAATAAGTAAAACGCTTGGTGTAAACAAATCAAATGTGGGAGCAATTATTAAATTATTAATGGAAGACATACAGGACGATTGCTAATCTGCCTCGATCTGGGGGCTGTTTTTATTTACAGAGGTATAAAACACTACCCATCAAAATGTAAACAAGAATGGTGAGCCTAAGACCAAATGAGGGGACCTAGTGAATGACCTACAAAGAGGTAGGACCACAGTAACGAAGGCTACTATCAGTAACACGTTGTTCCGGCAGGGACTCGAATCCTGCACCGCCAGACATGTACCCCTGCTGAAGCCAATGAACGTCGAGGCCCGTCTGATTTACTTTAAATACATTTTTTTGGTAGAAACACAGGCTCTCGTGGTTGGAGGAGAAAGAACACTGAATTGCATCCATAACCACTGTGAAGCATGGTGGTGGAAACATCATGCTCTGGGGCTGTTTTTTTCTGCAAAGGGACCAGGATGACTGATAGGTGTAAAGGTGAGAATGAAGGAAGCCACGTATCAGAGATTTTGAGTGAAAAATGTCTGAAAGAGGGGCAGAAAAAAAACCCACCTTTGTACTGTATCCCAGGTGTCTAGGGAAGAAGATTGTAGTCTTTCGCAGTTTTTTGCAATCATACTACTCAAAACATCTTGTTCCACACTGTAACCTGAAAACAGCATAAGCCGGGGTTGTTGTATCCTGGGGGTCTCTGGTAGAACGATTGCAGTCTGTCTCAGTTTTCTTGCAACCATACTTTCATGAGCTCCTGGGGGTGTACGGTGTTGTTTCTATTTTTTTTTAAATAACTCGGGAGCTTTATTGCCTCGAGTATTCATTATGTGGCTCGTGAGATTAATCGATTAGCCCTGATGGAATGTATAACATGATTTGAAAGAGAGAAGTGAGGTAGGGTTGAGAGGGTTGGGGGCTTTATAGTCATTTTCTGAGGGCTCTGGAGAAGAAGCACAAAACATTGATTAAGGTGGGGAAAGGCTGGCTGGGACGGGGGATTAATTACCGTCTTTGCTCTGGAAAAGGAAACATTGATCTGAGCGAGTGAGGAGGAAGAGGATTAATGACGGGCAGCTTTACCGGGGTGAAGATCAAGTGAGACCGACCAATGGCTGACGAATGTGGACCAACTTTGTTCTCTGTCCTTCCAGGAAAGAAGAAGGTCCCCCTTTTTCTCAGATGACGGTTAGCAGCCCTTACCTACACTGCAAAAATGCTATTAAAAATTAAGACCAAAAAATAGTTACATACAGTACAAAGACATTCAGAATAATGTTTTTCTTGTTCATTTGACCAATAACTTTACTAATTTTAAGTTGTATTTCCTTTATTTTGTTTGAAAAACATTTTTCAAGAAGACACATCTACAGTTTGTGGCATTTTCTTTCCTTTTTGGGCATATTTCTTTTCGTTGTAAACAATCTTTTCAGGCAAGAAAAAACGCCAAACAGGAAATAAGGCCTCGTATAATAGCATTAACAACATGTTTTTATTTACGGAGGTATAAAAGACTAAACTTAAAGCAAATTAGAAAACATCTATCCATTATCTGTACCGCTTATCTAAAGGGGGTGCTGGAGCCCATCCTAGCCATCTTCGGGCAATGGGCAGGGGACACCCTGGACTGGTTGCCAGCTATCCATCCATTATATACTCTGCTTATCATCAGTAGGGTCGCAGGGGTGCTGGAGCCCATCCCAGCCATCTTCAGGCAATGGGCACGGGACACCCTGAACTGGTTGCCAGCCAGTCGCAGGGCACATAGAGACAAACAACCCTTCACCCCCTCATTCACACCAAGGGACCTCTGTATCAATCTCCCAGAAAGAGTCAGGAATGTGTTCTTGACTCTAGCCACCTCCCACTAGGGGGATATGGCTCCGGTATATATATATATATATATATATATATATATATATATATATATATATATATATATATATATATATATATATATATATATATATATATATATATATATATATATATATATATATATATATATATATATATATATATAAAATATATATAAATAAATAAATATATAAATATTATATATAAATATAAGTATAATATATATATATATATATATATATATATATATATATATATATATATATATATATATATATATATATATATATATATATATATATAAATTATTTGAATGCAACACAAACTTTTTCTTCTTTTTTCTGTGTTTTTTTCTACTTTTTTAAAAATTCCTTTAAAAAAATATTATTGTGTTCATTTTTTCCTAGCTGTTACTTTTTTCCCTTGTTTCTTTCTTCACTTTTTTTCTGTTTTTTTTTTCTAAATGTTTCCTTCTTTTTTCTCTTCCTTTTGTTTTTTTTTCTCAGCTTTTCACTACTTTTTTGTTTTGGTATTTTTTTTCTTTTTTGTTCTATTCCCCCCTTCTTTTAAGTCATTTTGTGCATAATTTTACATAATATTTGGTCATGTTGGGATTAAAGAAGCAAAAACAACCTGAAGAGACGTTTAGGACCCGAAAGAGCCGGTTCCTTTTAGTGAGCTGAGCCGAAGAAGCCGGTTCTCGACAAACTTTACTTTACTAACTTTACTTAACTTTGTTCTACTTCTACTCGACTTCAAAATACCGCATTTAGGACACAACGTCAGGGGAACCCGTGTATTTTTACCTTCATGCACTGTAATTTGACTTAAGTCGCTTCTTAATTAGTAATTTTGAGCCCTCATTTTTGTGCGCTGGCTAGATTTTCTTGTGCGGTGAGAATGTGCGAGCAGTGCGCAATTGCACACGCGCGCAGCTTAGAGGTAACACTGCCCAATGCTAAATCTTTTGCAACCTGGTCATCCTGGAAGGGGTTTACCACTTGTGAGGACCCTTCCCAAGGATTCTTATTTTTCTCATGCTGAGGTTTTTGAATTTTTTTCTTGCTCTCTTGTAGGTTTAAGACCATGGTGTAATTGTGATTAAGAGCTATAAAAAGAAATGTGACTTGACATGATTTTCCGGGCTGTACAGACAATACACAGACATCATCAACATGAAATTCTCTCTATCTACCTTGGTCATATCCCTCAAGAGGGGTGACCGACAGCAAGACACACACATACAATAACAAAGAAAATAAAGGGGAAACAAATAGCATTAACAACACACAAAAAGTTTTGGACCATGGCCAACCAAATTGCCCAAACACCCAAACAAGTTAGGCACCTCGGCACCCAAGTTGGTCATGCTTTCGTCCCTCCAGATGAAATGGGACACCAGAAAGCGGCCATGTCACTCAGGTCAGGGTGACACGACACACTCTTTTGTTCAACAGCAGGGCCTGACAGCTTTCACTGGTTTACCCCTGCCTCATCATACGGGTGCCCAGCCCATCCTTAAGAACGCGTCCACAATCCTACTATCCTCTCACAACACCTCTCCACTCCTTTCTATCACCAACAAGAGCTCTAGCTTCCATTATATTTAGACCTCTTTCCTGCAGTGCACTCATAACACCTGCAGCCTCCACACCACACAGAGATACAGCTGGTCAGGATGCTCTCTATGGTGCCCCTGTAGAATGTGATGAGGGTGGGTGGGGGCAGGTGGGCTCTCCTCATCCTCCGCAGGAAGTACAGGCGCTGCTGTGCCCTCTTCACCAGTGATGCAGTGTTAACATAACATGTTCGAAAAGGGGGTAGTAAGAAGCAGACGCTTATTTTACCTGCCCCAATTAAATACATTTTACAGATTTTTTACGTTTTACTTTGGGTATTTTGTTTTAATTCAGGGCACTATTTTTTCCATCATTTATTTTACTTTAATTTTTACAGCATGGCAACGTGATGACATGTATTTTAAGAATAACAGTGAGAATATGCTGTTTGATTTTTTTTCTTTACAGCAATAAACTAAAAAAACTATTTAAGATAAATTAGAATACATACTGTATAGTAATAAGAAAAACAAGAAAAATCAACAATAAAATAAGAAAAATAAAACCTGTCATTTGCAAATTATTTGCAGACAAAACATGACCATTGCACATGGAATTATTGTTCAGACAGTTGTATTCTTACGTTTTGTCTCTGCCCTATATTCTGAAAAATGCTTTTTTTCACCCAATATCAATATATTGTTGCTGTTATTAAAAAAAAGTATTACCATTAGCATCTCTTGATTCTTATTTCGTTTTTGTTAGAAAATATTCATTTTATGTAAAAAAATATATAAAATGACAAATGAAATCCTGCAAAGTAGCATCCTGATCCCCATTTTTAACATGTGCTTCACCAGCCCGAGCTCTATAGCCATAGTCAAGCACACATAATGGATCACAAACACACAGGTACTGTACATTTTAGGAGGAAATAATAAAAAAGGGCCCCCACGAATGACAAACATTTTCTCTTTAGAGCCCATACGTACCAATAGTCGACTGGGGATAATGAATAGCAACCAAAATCATGCAGCTCATTTCAGGCAGGTCAAAATGTTCGAAAAAATATACGTTTTGCCGGCTTCTGATCTTAAGGCATGGTCACACAGCCTTTCACAGGTGTATCGCAGCTGAATCACGGCCAGAAGTTTCTGCCCGTGAAACAGACGCGGTGGAAAATGTGCAAAATTGGCTAAACCTGCTGTTTACCCGTGGTATGCCCGCGAAACAGACGCCGGCGACTGTTCCGCGTCCTTATCGCGGGTAACCGCGGCTGCATCACGTTTGGAGGGATTACAGTAGTGGGGAAAAGGCCGTAAAGAGAGCCTAGAAAATTATTTCGCATCGCAAATTAAAAAACGTCTTAAGACGTGGACGCAAAATACTACTATTCTACTCTATTGCTACTCCCACAAGCTCTTGTTCAAAATAATAAGCCACAATACATTTTTGGGTAAAAATCTGTTTATTAACTCATATCCCTCTAAGCCAGTTTTGATTGGCAAGCAGTTTCTCATGGCAGAGATGCCAAAGCACCCAAAACCAATTCTATCAAATAGAAAAAAATACAATTTTGGACAACTTTGTAGTGCGCTAAACAAATAATAGTGAATAAAACCTCGATTGCCATTAGGCCCATTAATGGCTGGGAATCTGCTATATACGTCAATCACATAGAGCAGCTCAATGAACGGACCATCAGAGCCTTGGTGCCGCCGAAGCAAAGTGCTGACACAGAGCAGGCACGGTCGTGTCAGCAAGAACGCCACATTAGACGCAGCCAGCGGCTGATAACTATGGACACCATCAGAGGAAAAGTTCCAGCAGAGAATGGCTGGCTTATTTCTATAGTCGCTTGCTTCATCTTGTCGGTCCTTTCTCACGACGTGATTACTTTTGGTAGGGAAACCTCTGGATGCTTGCTAACTTTGACATGTTTGCATGCTAACATGCCTACACTTGCTTGGTGAGGAAAAAAATAGCCCCCTTTAAATAAGATTTCTGATGGACAAAAAAATTGAGAGAGAACGCTTCTGTTGCACCTATTTGCTTTTATTTTTCTTTAATCAGGGAGGCTCGGGGTGGAAAAAAACCCCCCCAGAAATGATGAAAAAATAAGTTTATTTGAGCCCGTCAGAAAATCCCTCCATCCATCCATTATCTGCACCGCTTATCCTCAGCAGGGTCGCGGGGGTGCTGGAGAGCCCATCCCAGCAATCATCGGGCAGTGGGCAGGGGACACCCCGAACTTGCTGCCAGCCAGTCAGAGGGTACACAGGGACAGACAATTCGCTCGCTCATTCACACCTAGGGAAAATTTGGACCGGCCAATTACCCCGACATGAATGTTTTTGGAATATGTGAGGAAACCGGAGTGCCCGGAAACCCACGCAAGCACGGGGAGAACATGAACTGTGCTGCACACGCGCTAACCACTGCGCCGCCTTGCTGCTAGCCCGTCAGGCATCTCTGGCTTAAAGTCATGATTGCAACCTTAATTATTCAACTGACGCACCCCACAATTAAGAAAAAAAAGATTTTTCGTCTTTAACGCTAAAAAGTCACTTCTTCTAAGCAGAAAAGTAGCATCACTGTCTGCTGAACAGGAATGTAGGGTACCAGCTAAAGGCATGCGACAACACCCTTAAATCAGGTGACAGGCTGGCTGACAGCAGGGCCTGAGCTGAGGGGAAGAAAGGCATGTGCTGACCAGCTATCAAGAGTTTTTCCTGGACATCTTCAACTGTCCCTGCAGCTGTCCCTGGTTCCTGTGTGTCTTAAATCCACCACTTTAATCCGAGTGCAGAAGAAGACATCCCCCACATGCCTTAAAGGTATTTCCAAGCTGATTTCTCAATTATTTCAATCAGGCAAAGAACGTGTAATGTTCCTCCCCACAATTATGCAAATATGTTAAAAATCATGGCATGCACCGGGGGTCTTGAGAAATTTAGTCTTAGAGTTGACCTTTCTGATTTTGCGGTAGAACTGTGATGTCATTAAGGTAACATAACACTTTTCAAGATGGCAAATACCAATAACACAACATGTGAGGCCAGTTCTGAATCAGACAGTGATTGTATTGAACAGCTAATGCATACTGCTCATTTCTGCTCGGAGGTAGGTGATTATAGCTTTTTGTTTTAGTGTTTTTCGCCGTATGTCACTGTTATACTTTCAGCGAAATGGCTGCCGAAAGCTTTTCTATTTGCTCCTTAATGGTGCTTATTGGCTAACCACAAAGTGTTGTTCGGCCGGCTAGCCTGGCTTTAGCGTCAGTTTTGCCATGTCCCTTGATTTATTCCCGGCTTGTACGTCGTACACCTCTTAAAATGCATAATAAACGTACTTTGTACGGCAAAAACGTATAGGTTGGCAGGTATGCATACTTAACCTTCACTCAACGACAAGCACCACAACAATGACGTAATCTCGAAGCAACGAGATCTCGTTTGCCGAGATCGGCATGCAGACGAAAACTCGAACCGCAAGACCAAAACAACATCTGCCGGATATGCCTGACAAAAAGTTTGGAGTGCGGTGAATCCTTGTTTAAAAAAAATGTAATCGGGTAATAATGACAATTTTGAGTCCAAAAAAAAGTTGCGTCCCGGGACGCACGTTGATTTGAAACTATGCGTAGCAGCAAAAATTATGCGTCTAGGACGCAGGGACGCGGGCAAACGAGAACACTGGCTCATACAGTGATGCTCAGCAAACACTGAGATGACCAAGGAGGTCACTGTGGAATCTAAGTGATCCAGAAAGACTGACCAGCTCCCCTCCTTTTGGATGGAGAAGTGGTGTAGTGTGTGGAAAAAATAAAGTCCCTTGGCCTCCACATCACATCAGACCTCTCCTGGGCTATTAACACTTACCACCTGGTGAAGAAGGCTCAGCAAGGGATCTTCTTCCTCAGGGAACCTAAACGGGCTGGTCTCTCCCCTCTACTGCTACTCAACTTCTACAGAGCAACCATTGAGAGCATCTTCTATCTCAAAGTGACCCTGTGGTATAGCAGCGGCAGGGCACAGGTAAGGAAAGAACTCGCACCGGTGGTTTGGACTGCACAGGGCATTGTGAGAAGGCTACCTCCTCCTGGACTTGGAATTTATATTTGTGGGCCAAATCAAGCGAAGAGCAAAGGCCATATCCACGGTTCCCAGACAGTTTATACCACTTCCATGGAGAAAGCGGAACACCAGCCCGTCCAGTCAATGAGCCAGAAAATTGCAGGACAATAACTTATATGCTGTGAGCCACCGCACAAAACACTTTTCACACTCAGCCGCACCTTGTTGCAAGTGTACAACACAGAAGATACAGTGGTACCTCTACTTACGAGTGTCTTCACATACGAAAGTTTCAGCTTACGAAGTACCTGAACGCAAACGTTTTGCCTCTAGTTACTAAGGCGTTTCAGGATCAAGTCAAAAATACAGTACAGTATGTGTTGCTATTAGCTGCTCAAAGGAGTTCCTAAACGTAAATGGGCTATGTGTATCCAGGCATGTTCTTCGTGTCACCTTTACAGTTCAGAGTTCAGACACGACAAGGAGGAGGGGTGGAGGAAATCGTGGGTGGAGGACGGGGCTATCATATCAATCATATTTTTTACCAAATTTAACGAAGTCTCGAAATTTTTAAAAAAGAATCACCTGGAAAAAGTTGTTATTATGATGCTTTAAGGTAAATTAATATTTGTATTATTTCCTTTGTTCTTTTTTTTCTTTTTTTTTTACATTATGCGCATCTCGTTTCATGTTTATTGTGTGGTAATCTAGTTCTAACATGTATTTTTTTAACGGTCTGACGCTCTTTCACAATTTATCAAACAAATATTATTACTTTTACTCGGCTTGGAACGGATTAGTACATTTCCATTCATAATGCGTCTCTTCAGGTTACGAAGCTACTCCCATCACGAATTGAATTCGTAAGAAGAGTAGTATTTTTCCTTTTATATACATATGTGATTTTAGTTTTAATTGAATCCTTTTTTTTAAAATTCTTCAATCAACATTGCACATCAGGGTTGCAGGTACAATTTTATTGGAATTTTTATGTTTATGACAATAAAGACAATCTTCAAACTTTAGTCTCTTTTGGTGAAGTTTTATATGTGCCCATTGATATTTGTACCTTGCCTCAGTTTGGAGGACCACATGTCAGGACTCTCCAGGAAAACCATTAGTCAATTACACGCCCCACTGAGTAACCACACTATACGTTAGCAAGGAAGCTAATATTTATAATTTGCCGACCTGAATTGCTCTGACTGGAGTGGACAGTTTTCAAAAGCTGCCTTTGTATTTTATCTCGCTGGACGCTTGTTTGCGCATCGTTACGCAGCAGGTTCCCAGCCTGCGTAGCGAGAACGGCTCGCTGCTGCCGCTTGGATCTTTGTTTGTTTGTTTATTCAAATCTCGGTGGACCGTCGTTCATTTGGGATGCTAACAAACGGGTTCAAGGTCGCCGCCAAGGGACGGGCGTCGGCGTAGAGTAAGCGGCGCGTTCTCTAGCAGTTTGCTTTGTTTCCGCGCCGGCGGGCCTCGCTGTGTATGAAACGCTAAATCGGGGGAGGTGACGCCGGGGGATGGGAGAGCAGCCAAAACAAGCGCCACCACCAGATAAAAGGACGACGGCAAACGAACAAACAGCAAAGTCGAAAACTAGGGCGCCGTTACAGCGAATCTCGCAGGGACGTCAGGCCTAGTTAAGCCCCACAAGTCGACGGGTCCGGTTTAAGGTTTGGGAGAGTAAACACAAGCTTTGTTTTATTTTACTCTTATATTTTTCCCTTTGTTTAAAGCACAGTATCAAACTCATGGCCTGCAGGCCTAATGTGGACCCCCTCATATTAGACAATTTTGAGAGGAGCACACAACAAAAATCAGCTTGATCACATCAAACAATGACTTTTTAAATATGTCCACTGGTCGCCAAAACCAGGCGCTAATCGCAAAGCACCCACTGTAGCTGAACTTGCTGAGTGTCATTAATCAACCAGAGAACATTGGGGAAACCCGTCCTGATGTTAAATAAAAGTTACAGATGCACTGTGTAGGGCAAATACATTTTTGTGAAGAAAAAAAAACAATATTGAGGAAAGAAAACCTTATTAATCATTTTATAATCAAATCTTACATCCTTGAATCATAATATGATGGTGAGCCTCCCTAAAAGATTCCCAGGCCTCCAACGGAGACACACTTTTTATGCAATTCATTTACGACCCTGTTTTTTTAATTAATCAGTTAAAAATAAGTTAATTTTGTTTAAAAAGCCTTAATAAGTTAGACAAAATGTCGATTTTTTTTGATACGCTCATTATGTCACCCAAAAAAAAAACTCCATCCATCCATTAACTGCACCGCTTATCCTTAGTAGGGTTGCGGGGATGCCCATCCCAGCTATCCTCGGGCAGTGGGCAGGGGACACCCTGAACCGGTTGCCAGCCAGTCACAGCTTTTGTTTTTGTTAAAAACAAACAACAAATAATTTTGGTTGGCTTGAAAAACACATCTCAATATGGAACATGTTAACACAAGTTTAGTCATTTTGTTTAAAATACCACACCCTAACAATTTGTCTACTGAGACGATCAGATTAGGTTTTAGAGTCTTTCTAAAAACACCTCAACCATTACACTTAAAAGGTCACAGTAAACCTAAAAAACCCCAAAACAAAACAAAACGTGCTTGTTAACTATCTTCATTTAAGTTAATTCATGTGAACTTGGCGGCAACACAATATCTCTCCGGGATTGGAGTAGTCGATCGAGGAAAAAGAAAAAAAGAGAGAAAGAAATACGAGAAAGGGGGAGAGAAAAAGAGAGAGTGTGGGACAAGGAAAGAGAGAAAGGCGAAGAGAGAGAGAGAGAGAGAGAGAGAGAGAGAGAGAAAATAAAGAGAGACAACATGAGAAACAAAAGAGATAAAAAGAGATATCGTGAGAGAGGGAGAAAGAGAGAGAAAGAAAGAAATATAAAGATGAATTGAAAGCAAGAACGAGAGAAAAAGAGAAAGAGAGAATAGTAGAAAGAGTGAAGGGGAAAGCAAGAGAGAGAAAAGGAAAAAAGGACGAGAGAGCAAAATAAGGTAAAAAGACACAGTGAAAGGAACAGAGAGAGTGAAAGAGAGAGAGGGATAGAGAGTGAGAAAAAAAAGAGAGAGAGAGAGAGAGAAAGAAATACAACTACAGTGTCTTTGTGAGAGGCACCTGGCTTGGCAACATCAAGAGGACATATTTCCACCTGCAGCTCGTTTTTCTCTTGTGTTCCCCTCAGTGTTGTTTCGCAGGCTAGATTCAATCACTTAGTGGGCCTGATTTGGCCCGTGAGCTGCCTGTTTGATTCCCCTGATTTAAGTATTTACAATTCGTTTTATACTTACGGGAAATGATTGTCCAAAACAACAACTAAACAGGATTAGCAATGAGCATGTTTACCACATGAGAGCACTCGAAGACCATTCTATATGTTTCTCAAAGGCAGAACAGTTACCATATGTAGTATCATTTAATTATAGCTGTGCATTTCCAATTTTATCTAACGGATTTTAGATATACAGTGGCTTGCGAAACTATTTGGCCCCCTTGAACCTTGTGACCTTTTGCCACATTTCAGACTTCAAACATAAAGATATAAAACTGTCATATCTTGTGAAGAATCAACAATAAGTGAGAAACAATCATTAAGTGGAACACACTTTATTGGATATTATAAACTTTTTAAAAAAATAAAAAATGAAAAAAGGTATGATAATTTTTTTGATATCTTTATATTTAAATTCTGAACATGTGGCAAAAGGTCACAAAGTTCAAGGGGGGCAAATAGTTTCACAAGCCACTGTATAGGGTGCACTAGATTAGCAATTGCTCTTTTAAGTTTCTGGACAATTTAAGGTTCATAAATTCGAGACAGTGTGGAAACATTTATTGGCCTGGAGAGGAATGGGCACCATCAGGCTGTACTTGCCTGAGACACACCACAAGAAATGGTGCCCTTACAACCCTAGTGGTTAAGGGAAAACCCAGGTCCATCTTATAGTCATCTTATAAAAATAATAAATATTTGTGTAAGTGGCCTTCATATGCTTCTATTTCTTTTGTACGTGGCCTTCGGAGAAATAAGTTTCGACACTTTTGGTTTAATGGGTTGTTGAAAAGGCCGGACGCGAACTTCAATATTGGAGCTGGCTGAATGAGAATATTCACAGTCATGCGGGGATTGGTTAATTGGGAACCTTCAGCTCTACCGCCGCTAGAAATAAATCAATTCCACAAGGCACCAAACTGGCAAAATTCATGCCCTTCCCGTGGAGACCAGCTCAGCCTTTATGCAAAAGACCTTCTAAGTTGGAAAATGGGTCTTTGTGTAAAAATTGCAGTTCTCGTTTTTCGCACCTTCGCCAAAGTCGGACGGCTGCCGGCCTTTGCTGCTGCTTTCCCCAATGGGATTGCGGATGACCACCCGTGAACCGGTGGAGCCGTGTGTGTTAGCACTAGTGTTAAAAGCTAATGGGTAGCGGTGAATTAGCATTACAGAACGGGGGAAGAATTAGTTTCTAGTGGTGAGATACGACGAAGCTTGAGGCACAGGAAAACGTCAAGCGGAGTTGTAACGAGCTAAGAATGGTGATTACCATTATTTTTTGCAAATTCTAATGACTTACTTTTTAAAGTTTTTTTTCTCTTGCTAATGGCGTCAGGGTACAATGCAGTGTTCCCTTGCTATGTTGCGGTTTGACTTTCACAACCTCGATGTATCGTGGATTTTTCCCTATTATAATATGTATTCTGTGTAGCAGTATTTAGATATTCTATATAACACGCTACAGTGTGCATTTGCACGTCACACTGGGTATTTGTATATTGCATATATTTTTTTGCTTCATTATTGTATTGTTCTCAGTTGAGGGATGCTGCTGGAAATGTGAATTTTCCTTCGGGGATGAATAAAGTATCTATCTATCTATCTATCTATCTATCTATCTATCTATCTATCTATCTATCTATCTATCTATCTATCTATCTATCTATCTATCTATCTATCTATCTATCTATCTATCTATCTATCTATCTATCTATCTATCTATCTATCTATCTATCTATCTATCTATCTATCTATCTATCTATCTATCTATCTATCTATCTATCTATCTATCTATCTATCTATCTATCTATCTATCTATCTATCTATCTATCTATCTATCTATCTATCTATCTATCTATCTATCTATCTATCTATCTATCTATCTATCTATCTATCTATCTATCTATCTATCTATCTATCTATCTATCTATCTATCTATCTATCTATCTATCTATCTATCTATCTATCTATCTATCTATCTATCTATCTATCTATCTATCTATCTATCCATCTATCTATCTATTACCGTAAATTCTGGACTGCTGTGCGCACTTGATTGAAAGCCGTTTTTGTACAAGGCGCACTGGATTTCAAGCTGTAGGCTTGAACACAAATAAAACCTCAATCACGTCCATTTTAAAAAAATCAGTAGGGGCAATTCTAGGACCGAAAAGTAACTCATTGTGCCGCGATTAAGACACTCGGTTGCAGATTTCAATCTTAATCAACTATAGCAGCATTCAATATTACCTAAAATGACATTAACATACTGTATAGGGCTACACATGAATGCAACAAAAACATTCCCACGGACACAAAACTCAATGAACTATACTGACTAAAATTCAGAAGCCCGTACAATTACTATAGCCTGTACACATGCTGAGCCATGCGAGTGATCTTAAGCTCTCCCATCCCTTGCACACATGACAAAGTGAAAGAGAGAAGACCAAGTATAGCAACGACTACATAAAAGATCATAATAAATAAATGCTTGGAATCTTTCTAACAAGTAGTGCCGGCTGATTAAAATATTTTAGTGTGGCAGCAGGTGACTTATTATCTGGAATGTTTTTCCTAACGGGCCAAATATCATTCTGATAACTGTCAGCCTGAACAATGATTTATGATAATAATGACACCTTCGCAACTATCGGCCACACAAAAAACAAACAAACAAAAAAGAGTAAATCGCATTGTTTTGTAAGTCACAGTGTTTAAAATGTTAAAAAAAAGTAGAGGCTTGTAGTCCAGAATTTACGGCAATTAGTTCTGTAGATTATTGCATAAATCACCTCAAAGGTAGATTTTGTGTTGTATTCATTCATTAAAAACAAAACAAAAACGAGAAAGCAAAAAGCAAAATAATATACATTCGATTTTGCAGAATGTCGCAGTAAAATAAAACAGCAAAGTGATGTAGTCAATTTAGAGGTCAATACTTTATTTAGAAAAAATAATTGAATGAGCTTATGGTAAATTTGAGGTTTTAATATACACTTAAAATAAGGAGAGAAGACATCATTGTAGGGCATCACGGCAGCACAGTGGTTAGAGCGTGTGCGGCACATTTCTGAGGTCATGAAATCAAACCTTCCTGTGTGGAGTTTGTATGTTCTCCCCGTGCTTGCGTGGGTTTCCTCCGGGCACTCCGGTTTCCTCCCACATTCCAAAAACATGCATGTCGGGTTAATAGGCCGGTCCAAATTGTCCCTAGGTGTGAATGAGCGAGTGAGTTGTCTGCTTCTGTGTACCCTACAAATTGCTGGTAACCAGTTCCCACTGCACGAACACAGCTGGGATGGGCTCCGGCACCCCAGCGACCCTACTGAGGATAAGCGCTGCAGATAATGGATTGATGGAACAATTGAATGACAAATAATACGAAAAGACGTGTTTATTGTTTCTATTAAGATTGTATAGCCCAATGATTTCCAATCAGTGTGCCCAGGCACACGAGTGTGAGGTGAGACCCTATCTAGAGTGCTCAGGAAAATTCCCATTTTTAACTTTGCAAAAAACCATGCCATCATTCAGTATCTTTGATTTCTTTTATTGATCAGGTGAGTAAATATAATGGTCATCAATATCAATAGTTGTCAGTGGATTGCACTTTTTTTCTTTTTATATAGTAAATATCTGCTCGTGAGTTAGCACAGTATATTTAATAACTCATTTTGTTTAACCAAGCTGTTCAAGATTGCACCGTTAAAAATAAAAACATAAATGATTTAAAGTAAAGCATATATTTTTCTTATTTTAAGTATTATTTTCTTCTTCTTAAAAATGAATGTTATGCTCAAAAGGTAGTACAGTGAAATATTGGACATAACTTACTTCGATAAAATTGGTTAAAATTACACTAAAATAAACAATAATTTGCAAATAAAGTAAAAATCTTGCACACAATTTTGCTGACTATATTTTTAGTTTCCCCTTCTACAAAAAAAGAAAAGGTTAGTACATAGTAAAAACAAAAATTATGCTAGACAGAATGATATTTTTTTTCTAGTTTTAATTATTATTTTTGATATTTTTCATGAAACACGAGATTAAACCATGGCCAAAGAGGTAAAAAAGAATAGTAAAACATAAATAAGCTGTATTACCTTCTGAGCCACAGTGACCACAAATGATCAGAACAACTTTGTACCGTCAATTTAAGCAACACGATAATTTAAGCTTTACAAAAAAAAAAAAAGAAAAAAGCAAACTGAGAACTCATTTTTAAAAATTTCGGACAGATAGTGTAACTTGAGATGTATTCTTTTAAAGAATAAAAGTGTGCCTTGGTTCAAAAAGATTGAAAAACACTGATCTAGCTTTTCAGAGCACTACATCAGTTTTTAGAATGGATGATAAACCTCACTATCAATTTCATTAACATTTTGGGTATTAAAAGCGAAATATCTGGTCAACGTTTCCTCCATGTCACTGTCGGACAATGACATTTGGCGAAAGCCCGTTGCATGAATGGCAATGAAACAAGCTTCAAGCAAGCTTGTTGACATTTGTTAGACTTGACAGGAAAATGGCGATAGTTTGGATAGATCACTTTGGGGACAAACAGCGCAGTTTTTACATCCACAATTTTAGAACTTGGGATTGGCTAAAAGTTCTTATCCACTCGGTAGAGTCGCTTTAAAACAGGAGGCGGTAACCTATGGTACATGAACTATATATGGGTCTTTTAATGAATACATATGGCTCAGAGGTATTGATAGAACTTGTGTTAACATTCAATATACAGTGGAACCTCAGTTCTTGACCATAATCCGTTCCAGAACCCTGTTCGAAAACCGATTTGTTCAATCACCAAAATCATTTTTCCCATTAAAAATAATGTAAATCGTCTTAATCTGTTCCAACACCCTAAATGTTTACCATGAAGTTTTAACGCAAGCTAATATAGGCTAATCGTACGTTCGCTGACAAGAACGTGTAAAAATAAAAAAAAGGATTATGAATAGGATTTCTTACCTTTGTGGTGGACGGTGGGGAGAGAAAAATCATCAAACGTTTTTCAACCTCTTCCAAAACTTGCGGCAGTTGCTTGCTTATAGCTCTAACTTCCTTAGCAGCATCACTCGATTTCACAGCCTTCATATTCTTTACTATCGTACTGATAGTAGATTTAGCCATGCTGTATTCACTAGCAAGATCAGAAATTCGTACACCTCTTTCATATTTAGCTATTATGTCTTTCTTAAAGGCAATAGTTGTACGAACAACTTGTCTTTTTTCACCTGTCCTGCTTGCACCGACCTTCTTCGGGGGCATAATTAGGGGCTAAAACACCCGCACGTCGCTCAGCATCGCACCCTAGCGTACCGGCGTTCGAACTCCGATTTTTTGACCGAACTGCGAAGCAAGAATTTCTCGAAATTTTTGGTCGAACACCGATTTGTCCGAATTGAGAGGCGTTCGAAAACCGAGGTTCCACTGTATTGATATATGCAGCACCGATTGACGCACATGCCAATCCCAGACCATTCTGATGCACATGGGATTCAGTCCGGGATACATAGAACACAATTTTATTTACATTTGTGTCACATCAACACACGCCGTTGTGGCTGTAAATTGCGAATAAATCCCTTAAATGGAAGTTCATTAAAAACTATATGTTCATTGTTCAATTCATGAAAAGTTACAAAAATGAACCCAAAACATACTTTTTACCAAGAAGCTCTAGCAAAGCATCTAGAATAATTTAATTGGGTGAGCTGTGAGAATGGGCGGAGTTATACACAGGACAGGATAAACGCACTCTTTCTTCTCACCCAACGCGGTCCACAATGGTAATATTTCAGCAATACTATTTTGTATAATTTACAATATTGTGAACTGAAAAATCTTGAAGTGATAACTGATTTGTATTACCAATAAACTGTGATAATTAAAACTGAATGAATATATAGATTTATATTATATATTTGTCGCCGATTTACAATTTCAACCTCGATAACACTACATTTTGGGGACCCATAGATCCCAGTTAGGACCCATAGATTTTTGAGCATGCGAGTCCCCGGGACCCATCACTTTTCAGAGGTAAAATGAACTTTGGGTATATTTATATTTAACAGATTTTATGAAACCATCAAAGGTCACACAGTGGAATAAATTGCGCTCAATAATTAGTTGCTGTCTGGTTTGGCATTTTTGTTGAATTTTGTCTCAAGATACTCTCTCAAGATGAAACTGAAAATATTTTTGCTTTTATGGCTCTTTGGGTCAAAAAGTTTCCCGACCCCTGCTCTAAAACAAACTTTGGCCAAGGCTCACTTTTCGCTCTTGTACAAAGTAATTGTTTCTAGATGAATTGTATTTACTCTACATTCAGCATCACAGTTTGGTTTGCTGGGAGCACGGCAGTAAAACGAAAATACTTACCGAGAAATCAACACAGCCAAGAAATTAATTGGCTGCTCTCTGCCCAGTCTGGAGGACATTGTAAATGTAAACGGTCTGCATTTATATAGCAATGAAGACCTCTCAAAGCTCTTTACAATGTGCTTCACACTAATCCATTTACATACCGATGGCAGCGTCAGCCATGCAAGGCAACTAACTACCTGCTTAACAGGTGCATTAGAGATTTAGTGTCTTGCTCAAGGACACTTTGACATATAAAACGGAGAAGCCGGGAATTAAACGTTCGCCTTTTTGATCCCCAGACAAGCGCTTTACGTCCTGAGCTCCTGCCGCCTCAACATTGTCAACATTGTAAAGCAGTGGTCGACACCTGGGTCATTTGGGACCGGGCCGCACAGAAAGAAAAAAAACCCGAGCCCCACTAATTAACTTGATTTGAGGGAACGAGTTCCAACTAAACCCAAAGCTGCATTTCGGCGCTGCGCCTACTTCGGGGCTTAAGTGTACGCTTCGGCTGAAGTGCCGTGCCAAAGGGTTTGGGTTTACTTCTGGCTCGATCACTCAAATAAAGTGTGGACTATGGTGCTGAAGTGTGTTACTTAAACAAAAGTACTGTTATTTCAGAATAATATTACTCAAGTAAAAGTAAAAAGTAGCTATCCAAATTATTACTTGAGTAAAAGTCATTGCGCAGAGCAGTGTACATGCGGTGCAGATCCTCCACGGAGAAAAAAAAAAGGCGGGAGAGAAGCCCGGCCCAGCCTGACTCATTGATTGACATTTTATTCCCAAACCCAGCCCGAATTTTATCTTCTAACCTCTAATTGATGGCACATTTAATGCATTAGATTTCTTCTCATGATCACATTATTTTTACTCATAGAATCACGTTGTCTCTCCTTTTTTTCCTTAAGGCGCATGTGCTTGGTCAATTGTTGTACAAAGTTGTTTTGATTGAACTCATTCCAATAATGCTCCATTATGACGTTGTACAACGTGTCATCCAGATACCTTGTGGTCTAGTTATTTAGGCTTATAATTTTGTTATCATTACAATCATTATAATTGTTAGCTGACTAATGTTATTAGCGGGCCAGGCCGGGAAAAAATTGACAGCCATTAAACAGAGAAAGTTGCTGACCACTGTTATAAAAGATTCCTCTTACCCTGGCCACCACCTATTTGACTTTCTGCACTATGACAGACGCTACATGACCATTAAAACGAAGACTAACAGGCTTAGCACCCTAAACACAGCCTGTAAGATTGTGAAATAGTATTGTGCTTATGTAAAAAAAATATAACAAAAGAACAGAAGAAATAAATAAAAAACAGGAGAGGGAAAGTAAGAAAAGAAGGCAAAAGAAAGAGTGAAATTAATGAAAAAGAGAGAAGAAGGAAAAAAATGGTGCTGTTTGGTCACTTTGAGTTTGTATTCCCCCTGTGCTTTTTAGCACTTATTTTCTGATGCATCGTAAAATAGTGCGAAATAAAGTGATCAAATAACATACACTGTCTCTTTAAGACTTAATTTTGACTTGAATCGAACATATAATTGCACTTCGAGCTCAATCCTGGAGTTTTGTCACAAGTTTTAATGCGTAAAGAACTCGGGCAAGACGACTCCATACTCATCATTTCTGCTCTCAAAGATAGCAACGCTAAAAGTGAAATAAATAAATAAACCCATCATTAGCACGGAGACGTGGAGTGAGCTCCTGGCAGGTAAGCGCTAGGCAGAAAGCGTGTGTGCTGCGCTAGCCCTGATTAGCCTGACTGGCAGAATAGTAAGGGATTAGGCGAAAATGATACTTCTGAGCAGCGAGCTTCCAAATTGAAAGTCCTTTTGAGTTCAGAGAACATATTAGAATTTATATTTTGGTGTGCCAAGTTTTACGATGATGCTAGCACTTAGCTTGACCATTTGCCTCTGCCATAAGCATGGGAGTGTCAGTCAATAGATCGGTCAGTTGGCAGATCGATAGAGAGAAAGACGAATCGAGTATCGGAAATGAAGAAAACACATCGGATTTTGCAGATCGTCGCAGAAAATTTGAATTTTACAAAAGGACAATCATTCCTTGATAAATTATTGTCATTTCATTAATGGACCTTGTTTATTATTTAGAGCTTCCTTGGGTAAAATTGCCTGAAACAACAACCTTTAAAAGAAATAAAGAAAAAAGGAGAGAAAAATAAAAGAGAAAGAAAAAACAAGAGAAAAGGGGATAAAGAAAGACCCAGAGAGAAAGTGTCATGATTACTGATGCGAGGCACCTGTGCCCGCCCCGTTGACGCCGACAGCCACGGGACCTGATTGGCTGTTGAGCTCTTTTTGAACTCCCGTCTTTCAAAAGACACCCGTCAGACCGTCTGCGAACCTATGCTAGGCAAACTTTGTACTCTCCTACATTATCCTGCCCTGTTTTCCTGCCTCTTACCTGTTGCCGACCTTTTTAATGACCCGTTTCTGCTTTTGCTCCTCCGTCCTGGCCATCGACTTGTTTTGCCCTGTTTCCTGCCTGATACCCGTTGCCGACCTCTTTTCTGGACCCGTTTCTGTTTTGCTCCCCCGTCCTGGCCATCGACCTGTTCTCTCGTTGTCAACGACTACCCTCGCTCGACACAGAGGTGCCACTTCCGCGTTTCTGCCACCTGCTACCCGTGACCGACGATCAACGGATCGTGGATGCAAGCGCTGCTGTTTTTCTTAATAAAAACTGAATAAAACGAACGCTATTGGGTCCTGTCTCCGTTCCTGGCTCGTGACAGAAAGAAAGACAGTGAAAGAAGAAGAAAGATTGAGAGAAGAGAGAAAGAAAGGCAATGAAAGATGAATAAATAAGGGAGGAAAGAGAGAGTTGGAATGAGATACAGACAGAGAAATAAAGAGCTAAAGAAGGAGATAAGCTAAAGGAAGATAGTCAGAAAGAAAGAGAAAAATAAAGCAAAAAAGGAAAGAAAGATAGATAGAAAGAAAGAATGAGGAGAAAAGGAGCACGAAAGAAAGGCAGAAAAAGAGAGAAGAAAGGAGAGACACGAGCAGAAAAATAAAAGAGTAATAAAGAAAGGAAAAGAGGGGCAAACAGAATTTAAGATAGAGGAAAACAAAAAAAAGAAAATAACAAAAAGAAAAGGAAGGAGAGAAAGAAATATAGAGGAAATATAGAGGAAAGAAAGACAAGGAGAGAAGTAAAGAGAAAAACATAAAGAACGAGAAATAAAGTGCAAAAGGAAGAAAGAGAGAGGGACAGAAGAAAAGAAAACAAATGACGATTGGAAAAAGAAATTAAGTAAAAAAGTGAGAAAAATAGAGAAAGAAAGAGTTAAAGAAAGATGACTAGAAAACAAAATAGAGAGAACAAACACAGAAACAAGAAAGAAAGAAAGAAAGAAAGAAAGAAAGAAAGTAGATTAAAAAGAGAGAAAGAAGAAAAAGAAAGAAAGATGGAAACAAGAAAAGAAAGGAAGAAAGAAAGAAAGAAGGAAAGAAAGAAAAAGAAGGAAGAATGAAAGAAAGAAAGAAGGAAATAAAGAAGGAAAGAAAGAAATAAAGAAAAAAGAAAGAAGGGAAAGAAGGAAAGAAAGATAGATAGAAAGAAAGAAAGAAAGAAAGAAAGAAAGTAGATTAAAAGAGAGAAATAAGAAAAAGAAAGAAAGATGAAAACAAGAAAATAAATAAAGAAAGAAAGAAAGAAAGAATGAGAGAAAGAAGGAAAGAAAGTTTTTAATCTTCCTTGTGTTCTGTAGCACTCGTTTTCGGTTTGACCACAAAATACAGTGACATCCATTACACAATGTCATTTAAATCAAACACACCTTCAATTTTTGTCCCATTGGTACAGAACAATAAATACTAAATCATCATGTAAAAAAAAACAAAGCAAAAAATGCTAAAAGCCAAAGAAAACAGCTCATAAAATGGCCAACATTCCAAAAAGTTTCTTTCAAATACATCGTATAAACAAAATGCCAGCAATCAGTTTTATCACACGGCATAACTTCATTAGCAACTCTCCAGTGACATTTTATTTGATGTCCTCCCTTTTTTTTTTGCAGATTATTAAATAGCGCAATTAATCATTGAGGAGATTTATGAACGCGGCGCTTACTTTTGGACGAAACGATGAATCATTTAGCTGCAAAAATGTCGGGAATCCGACATCGGACGACGGTTAATAACGAGAGATGTTCCACTGGAAAAATGATGTTTGCACAATTCATTTTTGGTTTTACTGGACATAGTCTGTCTTGCTGTGTTTGTGAGGTTAATTATCGCCTAATAAGGGGGATTGCAATCATTATTAAGGGGAGAAATTGACTTATGGCTATACTCTCTCTCAAACACGATGAGCCAATCACAATGCGCATAGTCTACTCAATACTCTCATTCAATGTCGGCTCCCACATTCTTTGAAATGCATTGCAGTTCATCAGTTTTCATTTGTTTTTGTTTTTTTGCGTTTTTTTTTAATTTAAAATTTTAAATTGTCAAAAGGTGTGCTTGGGGTACATGCAAATCTGATACGAGGTCTCCTGGGAGGGTGGGCGATGGGTGTATTTTTAACCATCTACCAAGCCACGTCTTAATAGAGGCAAGAGTCTACTTGGGATAAAGCTATGCGTCGACCACAGCACCAACTGCAGGACAAGGAACGCAACCTCCACGTGGTGTCCTGTGGACGGCCTCATGGCCGACGAATGCGTCTCCCACCCGCTACACGAACGCTTCGGTACAAGTTACCCAAAGCTGACCTCATCCGCTTTCGGAGCGGCCAATTCGCGGAACTCGTAACACAACCGAAGCGTTCCATGTCGTTCCTAAAGATCATCTTTAGACGACTTGAAGCGATCTAACAACAACAACAGCACCAACTCAACGTGGATAAAGTTAATAAGAACGTCTACATCTGTTCCAAAGTAAGTCAACATAGTGTTTGTTAGCTCTTGGCCGCGTATAAATCACGTTCCTTTGTTTATCGTGAGGTCAGTGACCCACACCTGTCAACCTCCACGGCTCCATGCCCTTACAAACTGTCGTATTTTCCATTACAAAATACAAAATAATCTAAACGATATTTTTATTTCAAACGTGTTTATTTATGTAGTTTAACATGTTATATTGTACATGTGTTTCGTTATATCATATATATTGTTAATTAACATTTTGTTGTGAATGCTGAGTTGCTTGACATGAATGAGGTTTATTATACAAAAAAGTTAAGTAGCTTGGACGTTTGCTGTTGAAGGAAAAAATACATGCAAATATATTTAAGTAGAATAATACATTTTCCTATTCAAATTATTAATTCAATTTCTGCATTAAATTATTGTTGGTAATATATTGATCAAGGGATAACCACAAACCTGTCTTTTTTCATTTTCTCCTTTTATACTTCATTTTTTTTCTTAACTTCTTTATACAACAAAATACTTCGCAATATAATGCATCAAAGCAAGTGAGCCGTTTGAGAGCCGGCTCTCTTTAATGAGTTGAGCGGAAAAAGCCGGTTCTCTAAAAAGAGATCGAAGAGACCTTTCACTACACAACTCAAACTCGTTTGACTTGATTGATTTGCTGTTTCGTGATAGTCGTTGTATATCGGATGGTACCCATAATTGACAAATTTGAGTTTTTCTGTACAGAATATCTTGTACGTTGTACACGTCTTAAAATGCATAATAAACGTACAGGTTGACAAGTATGGTGACCTATTCCGTGATAGTTTTTGTACTTTTGTAATCAGGCATCATAGTTAGATGTTGTCTAAGGGGTTCTAGTTATAGTAACGTAAACTTTTGCATCTTAGCTTCTTTAACTTACCTGTAAGTAACTAAGATAACAAATGTTCACAATGTAATATTGAGTAATTGAACGTACTAATGGAGAGGCACTCCTGGTAGCCTACAGATGGTAGAAAAGGCTTCCCCTGGGAAAATATGCAGCTTAGATTTAGACTAGATAAAGCTTTTAATCAACTTTCTCAACAATGAAATCATTAATATAACCCTCCAATACACAGTTCAGGACCTTTTGAATGAATGGATGAAAACTTTATTCGAACATTAAAATAAAAACAGAACAAAAACAATAACTCAACAACAAAATAATCTTACATAATATGTTCGAAAAGGGATAGTCAGAAGCAAATGCTTATATTCTCTACCCCTTCATCTTTCCTATTAAACACACCAATTATATAACAACAATTGTAATACTATTAATAATAACAGTTATCGTATAACAACAGCGACAATAACACAAAATTAATCATAGTTCTAGACACACTGTTCCCTATCTCTCGTATCACTCATACCCGATTTTCTTCATCTCTGTATTCTGCCAGGAATTTTTTTTGTATCTAAATTTGAACAAGTGAATAGTTGGACATCGTTTGATCTAGTCTTGCAAACCGTTCCAGAGCTTGATTCTACACACAGACACACAGATATTTTTCCTGGTAGTTCTCACCTTCTGGATCAGGAATTCACTACAGCCCCTTAAGTTATAATTTCCTTCTTTCCGAATGAATAATTTATATATGTTTTCTGGCACTATGTTTTTGTTGACCTTAAATAGCAGATGTGCAGTGAAACATTTTACCAAATCATCTAATTTTAATAATTTGGACTGCAGGAATAAAATATTAGTATGATCTAGATATCCTACCCTGTGTATAGTTCTAAATGCACGTTTTTGGAGGATAAAAAGAGGCTGTAGTGAACTTTTGTAATTATTGCCCCAGACGTCTGCACAATATGTTAAGTATGGCGGAACTAGAGAAAAATATAACCTTTAATATACCTTTTGGTGACTTAGAGTACTGCCTCCATAGCGCTCATCACAGAATGCTGAACGTTTGTCCGAGTGAGTAAAGGGGGCGGGGCTTAACCATCGGACATTTGGCGGAGGTTGACAGATATGTGCCTGTGCTGAAGATGCTAAGCGAGAATTTGTCAATTGCACAAGATGGCTCATCACAGCAACATTTTCTGCCTTGGTTTTGAACCTCTAATCGCCACTGAGTGTCACTGTTGCAGCATTGCCCATCGTGTTTTTTTTTTGCTGGAGTGAACATTCTGCCAATCTCTTGCTTATCCGTTTGTGAGCCTCCGCTCTACCTCCTCCCCTTCAGCTCGGTCTGCCCGAAACAAGGTAGTTGTGGCTAATTGATCAAACGGCGGCCCATCCTCATTAGACTCTTGACCTTGGCTGCGTGCAAAAAGAGGAGGTCAGTGCGGATTAGAAGACTGCGGATCCCCCTACCCTTGCCAGCTTGCTTCTACACCGTTTCTAGTCAATGTTGCTTAAAACGAAAGGGAAAAAGAACTTTTAAATGTTTGCTAATAGTCAAACCATGCTTTTATCCGTGTTTTTCAACTTGTGGGTTGGGACCCAAAAGTGGGCCGCGGACCCGTAAAAATGTACCGGAGCCATATCCCCCTAGTGGGAGGTGGCTAGAGTCTTTTTTGACTCTTTCTGGGATATTGATACAGAGGAGGGGATTCCCAGCCCCCTCTCTCAACCCAACTGATGCGTTAGGAGTCATTAGGTGAGCAACCCCCCCAATTACAACCCCTAATGTCGAGCGCCAAGCAGGGAGGCAATGAGTACCAATGCTGTAAGTCTTAGGTATGACCCGGCCGAGGCTTGAACCAGCAACCTCCCAGTCTCGGGGCGGGCGTTCTACCCCCAAGGCCACCAAGCTGGTTAGACCCGTCAAAATAATGCTAATAAAGAAGATAATTCGAACACCTTAACAGTAGATGGCAATAATGCCCTGCTCGATCTCTACCACATGTTAAGTCAACTGGCGCGTATGAGAGCGACTACATCTCATTTTATTGTGTTTTTTTCTGTTTTTTTTTTTCCTTTTTCGGCTTATTATATTTAATCCAAAGGGAGTTGGCGATAGGGGGGAAGAAAAGTGGAAAACAGTGACAGCAACGATTCGAGTCAAAGAACAAAACGATGCAAAATACAAAAATGGGTTGCAAGTTTCTGACATTGAAGCACTGCTGGAAGGCACAGTGAAACGGTTTAAAAATGTTATATTTCTAGCTTAATACCAATATATTAATCTTTATTAACGACCTAATAAATAATTATCAATGATTAGGTACACGCTTAAATCCTATTTGGAATTTATTTTCGTATATGGCCATTTTAAAACAGTTTTAGGGGGTCTCTTATATGCGATGTAGGCTTAAATGCGATTATATAGGGTACTTGAAGTTGTTTCAGTTCTTTTTTGGTAAAGAATGTTTTTATCACCTGCTATCTTTGCTTTTAATAACACAACCCCTTTATTGGATACATTTGAGAGGTGGAATTTTTTTCTTGATTTCAGTGACAGCTTGTTATTAGTGTCTAATGATGGGTCCTCAAAAAAGACCAGTAGAGAACCTGTGCTTCTATTCTCAACATCTCTGCACTGGTTCCAAAGTAGTGATGAAGCAAATGAAGCTTCATGAAGCATCATTGTTCATTTTTTCTCTCCTGTAGATCAAAAGTGACCAACTTTTCTTAAAGACAAGTGGTACTTTTTTGTTTTTGATTTGCACGAAAGGCAAACAGTCTGATATGCACGACCAAAATATGCATGTTATTACAATGTTTTTACCATGTTTTAATTATTAGCGGTAGGGGTTGAATAGGCTCATTCAACCACTAAAGAATCTACCTTGTATAGGTGGCACTGAGTGATTTATACAGTCTAGACTTGTTTTAAAAATAATATGTTGATGTTTTTTTTTCATTTAAAAATAGTTAGAATAGTTTGAAAGCAAGAAAGTGACTACTTAAGTAATAGAAATAATCTCCCATCAGTGTAATACGTGGTTGAGATTTTATATAAACAATTACATTAAAGAATGATTAAAATATAAATGTATATAAAGAAAATAAAAACTTAAAACAAGCCCAATTTCCTATCATCTGCATAAAAAAATGAAGAAACAAGAAAAATTATGTTGTATAAGGTTTTTCTAAAAATATAGCAAAATAATTTGCCATCTTCAAGTGCTGATGATTTATTTTACTAGAAAAGTAGTAGAATATTTTCAAAACATAAATGTGAACACATATCTGTCAACTGCCTGATATGTTTGCATTTGTTTTTACTGAATTTTAAATATATATATTTCAAAAACAAGACAGTCAAATATAAATGAATAAAACTATTTACCGTCTAGCTTATATGGTGTGGATTTTTGTTTTTTGGGGGAGAAGAAAAATAGTTATACTATTTTAAAGACAAGAAAATCAAAATTAAAATGAGAAAAAATATTTGAGAAAAAATAGTTGCTGTTGTCTTTGTTTTCCAGTAGAAAAAAGACAAAACATTTTGATAAGAATATAAAAATAATTGGGCTGTCACGGTTACCATGGCGCCCAATTGGCCCCACCCACGTGGCACCAGCTGCAGCTTATTAACAGATTGGCTTTTCGTCTTTTTAAGCTCAGTGCGCTCTCTCTTAGTTTGTTAGCCCGTCAACGAACCTCTGCCCCACAAGACTTGGGTTCTGACTCGGTCCGCTTTTCCCGTTGGTGTTTCCAGTCCGGTATTGTTCACGTTTATTGTTGTCCTGTTTAATATCGATTTCCAGTTTCGTTCCTGTCTGTTTTTGTCCTGTTTATTATTTTCTCCAGTTTTCAGTCCCGTCTTGTTTGTACTGTTCATTTTTCAATATCCTGTTTCATTATCTATCCTGTCTGTCTGTCCCGTCCTGTCCGGTATCGACCCCATCTGTCCGATATCAACTCGGGCAATTAGAATCGATCTCGTCAAGCCTCTGGCTTCCTGCGGTTCCACACCAGACCGCTGTCTAACATGCATGACTCCCCATCCATCCATCCATTATCTGCACCGCTTATCCTCAGTAGGGTCGCCGGGGCGCTGGAGCCCATCCCAGCTATCTTCGGGCAGTGGGCAGGGGACACCCTGAACTGGTTGCCAGCCAATCGTAGGGCACACGGAGACAGACAAGTCACTCGCTCATTCACACCTAGGGACAATTTGAACCGGCTAATTAACCTGACATGCATGTTTTTGGAATGTGGGAGGAAACCGGGGTGCCTGGAGGAATCTCACGCAAGCACGGGGAGAACATTCAAACTCCACACGGGAGGTTGGGTCTCATGACCTCAGAACTGTGCCACACACGCGCTAACCACTGCGCCGCCGTGCTGCCATGCATGACTCCCCATTTCCCGTAAAATAAAGGGCTTGTGTGAGAACGTCACACATTTGGGTCCTGATCCAGTTCTGGTTCATGACATGGGCAAGCTTATTGGCCAACTGCCCAATATGTTTTTGACGTTTTTTTGTTGTTGTTTTTTTACTGAAAAATCTTTTTTAAAGTAGTTAAAAATTAACAAAAACTTAAATTTAGCAATCATTTCTGCCATTCAAATTTTGGATATTATAGAGAAAAGATGAATGAAATATGAGCAAAATTGAAAGTGCGATGAACATTGAAGACTCCTTGGTGGCGGTTGAAAAACAATTTGTTAGCCGGCATGCTCCAGGGGGAAAAAAAGCGTCTCTTGCCCGCTGTGATCCCCTCGCCGCCGGACTCTGTCTTCATCACACCTTTTCAAATGCTACCTCATCTCGCCACCGCCGCGTCAAGAGGAAGGGGATGCAAAGGGAAGGAGGGGCACGATGGCCGAGGGGTGGGAGGAAAGGCTGCGGCAAAAACGAGGGAGGATGCGAGGGGTAGGAAGGGATGAAAAGGTACAGTCACATCCCCCGAGAAGCAAAGATGCGGAGTGCATTGAAAGAATTGTGCTGAGTGTTTTCTGCAGGCCATAACCATCATAACCATCTCTTGCTTTTGTTCTCATTTTGATGAGATGCAATGCTATAAGCTAGTGGTGCTCAAGCTTTTGCGTAGAGGACGGAGAAAACAGAAAATGTCCCGAAAGACATAAATGAACGCAAAAAGAACAACGAGGGGAAAAAAAGCTTTTTGGTGTATTTTGAAGTATAATAGATAAATACAGTGGGGCACATAAGTATTTCGTCAACCACTATTTGTCCAAGTTCCCTTACTTGAAAAGATAAAAGAAGCCTGTTATTGTCCACACGGTTAAATCTCAACCATGAGAGACAGAATGTGGAAATGAAAAACAGAAAATCACATTTATCGATGTTTAAAAAAAATATTTGCAAACTAGAGTGAAAAACGAAATCAACCAAGATTTCTGGCTGTCAAAGTGGTCTAACTTCTAAAGAGTTCTAACAAAGCTCCAGTCGTTACCTGTATTAATGGCAACCGTTCTGACTTCTTTACGGTATAAAATACATCTTCCACAACCTCAGTCAGTCATACTCTAAACTCCACTATGGCCAAGACCAATGAGCTGTCCAAGGACAAAAGAAACCAAATTGCAGACCTGCACCAGGCTGGGAAGACTGAATCTGCAAAAGGTAAAATGCTTGGTGTAAAGAAATCCACCGTGGGGGCAGTTATTAGAAAATGGAAGACATACAAGACCACTGATGATCTGCCTCGATTTGGTGCCCGATGCAAGATCTCAACCCGTGGCGTCAAAATGATAACAAGAACGGTGAGCCAAGAGCCCAAAACCACACAGGGGGACCTAGTGAATGACAAAGAGCTGGGACCACAGTAACAAAGGTTACTTATCAGTAACACTTTGTGCCGCCAGGGACTCACATCCTGCACTGCCAGACATGTCCCCCTGCTAAAGCCAGTACTATCTGCAATTTGCTAGAGAGCATTTGGATGATCCAGAAGGGGACTAGGGAAATGTGTTATGGTCAGATGAAATCTAAACTCAACCTTTTGGTAGAATCACAGGTTCCTGTGCTTGGAGGAAAAGGAATACTAAATTGCCATACCAAATCATCATTATTTGGGGCTGTTTTTCTGCAAAGGGACTAAGACAGCCGATCTATTAAAAGCAAATAATGAACGTGGCCATGTGTCTAGAGATTTTAAGGGAACATTTCTTTCCATCAGCAAGGGCATGGAAGATGAGACATGGACAGGTACTTCAGCATGTCAACGATCCAGAACCCGCAGAGAGGGCAACAAAGAAGTGGCTTTGAAAAATTATTTAAGGTCCTGGAGTAGCCTAGTTAATCTCCAGATCTCAACCACATAGCAAATCTGTGAAGAGAGTTTGAGTTCCACTACAAAAACCACGAAAGATCACATGGAGGAATGGGCCAAAAAAATCAGCGACAGTGTGGAAAGCCTTTGAAGAGTAATAGAAAACGTTTGGCCTACATTTTTGCCAACAAGAGATGCATAAAAAAGTATTGAGATTAACTTTTAGAATTGACCAAATACTTATTTTCCACCATGATTTGCAAAAAATTCTTAAAAAATCAAACAATGTGATTATATGTTGTTTTTTTTCACATTCTGTCTAAGTTGGTTAACGTTGAGCCATGTTTACAATTACTAACATTTTTAAGTGGGAGTAGTTACACAATAAGTGGTTGATTTATTGTAAATGACACAGTAAATTTAATTTTGGTATTGTCTGCATAGTTTATGCTGTCAATAAATGATTTTAATCATAGCCCCACACATCCAACAAAGTGGTAACGTGAGTAAAAATAGTGTGATGATGACATAAAATATAATGCCTTTTCCTAAGTCATCTACATCCCAAGTGGTTAGGATTCGGCAACATCACAACTGCAATCTGGGTTTGATTCCTATTGCATCCTATGTTGTGCTAAGTACTCAGATATTTTTCGACTGATCAATCAATGCTCAAATGTGGGAATATACTACCTCATATATCACGCACAGCAAGTTTATTTCTGATCCTAGTGTTTGTCATATAAAAATATATATTTTATAGTAACACAGGAGTAATCAGAAAATTTAAGGTGCCTTTGTAATTGGAAAACTTGCGTAAAATTACACACACACACACACACACACACACACACACACACACACACACACACACACACACACACACACACACACACACACACACACACACACACACACACACACACACACACACACACACACACACACACACAAAGGTCGGACTGTACGACAAGCACCCTGGTGGTGTGCGGCCCCCATTTATCTCCATAAACATGACTTGTTGACGTGCGGACGAATAAAGGGCCGCAAAGCTTCCCCGACAGATGCTCCTTCTGGTGCACCTCTTCTGATAAATATTTCTCATGACTAATTTATTTCCATTTTTTTCTTTATAGCAAAACAGCTAGCGTTGTGTTGCCTCATTCTTGGCGCAGGCTAACGAGACTTTACGGACCCTGAAGGCGTTGTCACCCCCCCCGAAAACAAAAACCCTTGCCATCTGTCTGTTTCCTGCCAACGTGTTCCGGGGATTTGCTCAAGTTGACTACAAATGTTGCACGCACCTGTCTTGACTCAACAATGCTTAAAATTGTTTGAATATTCACAAATATATATTTAACTAGATAATTCACGCAGCAATTTTAACAGTTTGGGCTGGGCTCTGGCATTTAGTCGTTAGTATCTACCTGTTAGCGTGTAGTTGATAGCATGTAGTCGTTAGTATGTAGTCGTGTAGTTAGTTTCGGGACACTTTGTACTTCTGGGAGTATATTTAAATCACTATACGTTTTACTTTTACTTGAAAAAGAAACGATACTTTTACTCCACTAAATTAGGCTACATTGAAACAGTTACTTTAATCCCCTCCACATTAGTACGAACATTTGCTTTTCGCTTGTTTCCTTCTTCCTGTGTCCCTTGAGTGAGAGGCTGTCACTGAGAGCCGGGCTGAGTGGCCCAAACTCCACGCCTTTTAAAGGGGCTACTTCACTGACAGGCAGATAGCAAACCGGAGTGTGTGTAAATGATCTGCCATGGACCCCCAAGGTAAGAAGAGAAAAAACACTGCACAAATATCAAACTTAAACTGTAAGAGTATTAATGTAATTGTATGTACTTTATTTTTATAAATGCATACTGTGTTTTACTGCAGTCTTTTTGTTGCCCAGATAAGGGGCACTGTTATAAACCTTTGTTGTTGTTTTATTCCAATCCTCAAATTAAAAGGATATTGCATTTCTTTAATTTTATCAAAACAATTAAACATTCCGTAAATCATTATTATGTTAAAAAAGTTGAGGCACTAAAAATGTTTTTGGTCCAATATGGCTCTTTCAACATTTTGGGTTTCTGGCTAGCTTGTTGTTCTGCCTGCAGAGTCTGTTGGAAAAAGTACTGGGGCTTTAAATGTGCTATTTATCCTGAGCTAATGTATTTGTTTTATACTATAACTATTTAATTGTTTAATAAAGTACTGGAATATATCTTGATGGTTTTAATATACTTTTAAATCAAGTGTAATTTATTGTTGATTGGACTTTTATGATTTGATGATCTGATTGAACGGTTGTTTGAAAGAGTTTGATAAATAAGATGTTGCTCCAGTTACTCGGTACTTCAGTCATTTCTTTTCACCAAGTACTTTTTTACTTTAAATAAAATAACTATTGGAGGACTACTTCTACTTGCTCCGAAGCAACAGTACTTTTACTTGAGTGATTTTTTTGGCTACCCTACACACCTCTACTTCAGATAATATTTTGTCGGCATCACAATGCGTTTCGGAAATGCGGAAAATAGTATCTGAACCGAAAAGCAAACCTCGCCACAGCGAAGGATTACTGTACTATTATATAATGTACGTACATGTAAAATCTTCTGGCCCTGAGGTGGCCGCCTGCAGAAAAAAAAAAAGAGCTGTTTGCTGCTTTCACCCCCAAAAAACATTTCTCAGCACTTCCCGGAGCGCCTTGGGCTTTGTGATAAACAAACGCTAACGAAGGATTCACTTCCGAAGAACGCAGCTGCCAAGGGACGTCCATGAAAAAGGAGCAAGAGAACACACCACTCACACAAAAAGACACACAAGGAGACAAAATGGAGCCGCGCGCGTTCTCGGTTTCATCAAATGTTCATTGAAACATCTTTGCGGCGCCTCCATCGGGACGCCCGCCGACATCCCAGCCAGATTGTTCTTCAAGCGGCCGCCCAAAGGCCTCGTGTGCGACTGTAACGCATTAATAAAAACGTTCTTTTTCTTTTCTTTCTGGTCCTCCTGCATCTCAAACACGTCTGCGTTTAAATTGCCTTGTTAAAGCAAGCCCACGTCGGATTACATTTACATCCGCTTTCATGCTGTTTATGTCGTCTTTGTTCTTGGCCTGAAATCACCCATTAAACGCGAAAAAAATGAAAAAAGTTTCATCCATAGGCGTAACCGTGTCGATTTTATGGGTGCTTGAGCACCCCAAATTCACCCCAAGCATCACCAAAAATTGCTGCATTTCTTTCTTTTCCTTCATTAATGGCAGGATAGGTCTAAATATAATAAAAACGCTGGATTAACCTAAATTAAAAGAGTAAAACAAAACAAAAATGTGAACAACGCAGCGTCGAAAATACTCCACTGCTTTCTTGCACGGCTATCGACCCCCTCCCTGTTCCTATTTCGCCCACCAGAGGTGGGTAGTGTAGCCAAAAATTGCACTCGAGTAAAAGTACTGTTACTTAGAATAACATTACTCAACTAGAAGTAAACGTCGTCATCCAAATACTTACTTGAGTAAAAGTAAAAAAGTACTTGGTGAAAAAATTACTCAATTACTGAGTAACTGTAGCAATGTCGTCTTTATTAATTTTTCTAAAACAACCAATCAGATCATCAAATTATCAAAGTCCATCCAATGAACAAAAAAATACATTGAATTTAAAAGTAGATTAAAATAATCGATGTAGAATCAAGTGCTTTGATATAAGATAAAATGAAAAAAGTATAGATTAAATGAATAACTTAAGCACATGTAGAACCAAGTAGCACAATTAAACCCCTAGTACTTATCTTAACAGGCTCTGCAGAACAACAAGCTAGCCCATGAACTCAAACAAAGCAGACATTGCATGTGTTTGCTGGTGTTTCGCAGCCTTTTAAGGAGGACATGCTTTTAATGGGGCAGCACAGCAGAGCAGTGGTTAGCGCGTGTGCGGCACACTGCTGAGGTCATGAGATCGAACCTCCTGTGTGGAGTTTGCATGTTCTTCCCGTGCTTGCGTGGGTTTCCTCCGGGCACTCTGGTTTCCTCCCACATTCCAAAAACATGCATGTGAAGTTAATTAGCCGGTCTAAATTGTCTCTAGGTGTGAATGAGCGAGTGAATTATCTGTCTCTGTGTGCCCTGCGACTGGCTGGCAACCAGTTCAAGGTGTCCCCTGCCCACTGCCCGAAGATGGCTCTAGCACCCCCGTGACCCTCCTGCGGAAAAGCGGTAGTGGATGGATGGAGGCTTTTGATGTAAGGCTAGGGTGTTACTCCTCTTCTGTGTTTTCATAGTCGGTATTGTAAAGCGACATTTTCGATTTGTTTCATCCGTGAAAAACTTTTCCCCCGCTGGAGTTGAAAATGGTTACGTGACGAGACTTCTACGTTTGATTGGTTAAACATGGTAGAGGCTGGCGAGGTCTCTGTCATAATAAAGTCAGTCGAGTACTTACGTGGAAGGGATTTATTAAGTAAAAAAGTAACGACTTCAATGTTGCCCAATGCAGCGGAGTAAAAGTACCCTTTTTTTCCTCACAAATATACTCAAGTAAATGTAAAGGGATTTAAAAATACTCCTAGAAGTACAACATTTCCCAAAACTTACTTAAGTAAATGTAACGGCGTAAATGTACTCTTACTACCCACCTCTGTCGCTCAGCTACTGTCAATTGCAGCATAGCGGCGCAGTCTGTGAAGGCCCCTGTATATTATAGTGAGTTTGTTATAGAGTGATTATGTAGAACTTTTTCAACACTCAATATCATGATCTTGTTATCATCCACAGATATTAGTCCTCATTTTAGATGCATTGAATTGAATGCAACTATGATCAGCCTGGCCCAGGGGTCGAGAAACTATAGCTCGCAAGCCATATATGGCTCTTTTGATGAAAACATAAGGTCTGGAAAACTTTACTCACACAAATCAAATCTGTAGCATTTCAAATCTCACATGTGTGAATTTGAGCCTATCGTGCGAATGGCTGACACGAATGGCTCAGTCCAGTATAAAAAGCGTACACTCTACACTATAGTTTACAGTCAAGATGTCGGATCAATAAACCCTGTACGGCGCTTCAAATGGAAGCTCATAAACAATTTAGATTCACTGTTGAGACACTTGATGATAAAAACTCACAGAAAACCGTAATCAGCCAGGAACGCCAGCCAAGTACACAGAGTAATTTGATTGGGTGAGCGGTAGGGGTGGGCGGAGCTATGCACACAACGCACTTTTGTCTGCCCATCGCCGTCCGCACCGAAGGTAAATCGTCATTATCCTTGTTTGCAGTATTTAAAAAAGAACTCTGCTTGCACCTTATTTTGAAACCATTACTTATGAGGAAAAAATGAAGGTCGAAATGAGTTTTCGGTGGTATATTTGTTGATATGGGACAAAAGTTAAGGCATTATTCTTATTTTATACATTGTATATAATTTTTCAACTTCACTCAGTAAAATAAAATGCGCTGAAATTTCTGATTTTGTCTGGAGAGCGGGTTTGATAATTTTGCTGAAATTTGTTTTAAAATATATTGTACGGCTCTCTGAAAAGAAAAAGAGGGTCCAAAATAAATCTTATTTCACACCGGAAAGTGAAAATATCGTAAGGAGGGGTCACCGTGTCCCGGGGGTCTACTTTTTTTGTGTTTGTGTGTTATTTTATTCCACCACGTAAAGTGAAAATGTTGTAAAGTAGGGTCGGCATTTCCCGGGGTTCTACTTTATTTGTTTTGTGGTCAGGTAAATTCTCAAATTTCTGGGCATGCAAAATAGTTTCTTGTTGAAGTTGTATAGTGGGGGAAATGCTATAAAAAGGGCCAATATAAAACATTTTATTCCACACTATACAGTGGAACCTTGGTTTTCGAACGCCTCTCAGGTCAAACAAATCGGTTCTCGACCAAAAATTTCGCTGTTCGGTCAAATAATCGGAGTTCGAACGCCGGTACGTTAGGGTGCGATGCTAAGCGGCATACGGGTGTAGATCGTGTAGATTGCCCCCACCCCTCGTGAAGAACTGTTATCACGTGCGGACGTGTTTAGTTTTGCTTTCGCTTTTAATATAGGTGTACCAAGTGTTTTAGCCCCTAATTATGCCTCCGAAGAAGGTCGGTGCAAGCAGCAAAGTTGCTACAGGTGAAAAAAGAAGAGTAGTGCATACAACTATTGCATTTAAGAAAGAAATAATAGCAAAATATGAAGAAGGTGTGCGAGTTTCCGATCTTGCTATACATACAGCATGGCTTCTGCTGAGCACCACAAAGGTAAGAAATCCTATTCATAATTCTTTTCTTTACCCTTTGTTTATTTTTACACGTTCATGTTAGCGTAATCTTTCGTACAGAGGATTCCGATAACGCAAACGTACGATCAGCCTGGGTTTGCTTTGTTTACGTAAAACATTCAGGGTGTTGTAACGGAGCCCCATTTCCAATGAAGCGCTAGCCACTTATTGTGGAGACCCGGGTGCTAAATGACGTGTAAACGACCAGATTTTTTTATTTTTACACGTTCATGTTAGCGTAATCTTTCGTACGGAAGATTACGCTAACACGAACGTACCATGAGCCTGGGTTAGCTTCATGTTTACGTTCATGGTAAACATTCAGGGTGTTGGAACGGGTTAAAAATGATTTACATTACTTTTAATGGGAAAAACGATTTCGGTGATTGAACAAATCGGTTTTCGAACAGGGGATTATGGTCGAGAACCGAGGTTCCACTGTAATGCGAAAATCTCGTAAGGTAGGGTTGCTGTATCCCAGGGATCTATTTTATTTATTTTGTGCTCAAGTAAATTCTCCGAAATATTTAGGCATGCAAAATAATTCATGTTTGATGTCATGTAGTGGGGGAAATGACAAACATTATATTTTACAACATAAAGTGAAAATGTTGTAAGGTGGGTTCGCTGTGTCCTGGGGTCTACTTTATTTGTGTTGGGTTTAATTAAATTCTAATGGTTTTTGGGCATGCAAAATAACTACTTATTGATGTTGTATAGAGGGGAAATGCTGTGAAGAGGGGCCGAAAAACATCCAATTTACAATGCAACACAGAGAAGCCGGGAATCGAATCTGCAACCTCTTGATCCCAAGATGAGCGCGCTACCTCCTGAGCTAATACTGCCCAAAATGTGCATTGTAAAGTAAAACATTTGGAAGGTGGGGTTGCCATATCCTGAGGGTCTACTTTATTTGTGTTGTGTTCAAGTAAATTCTCAGAGCTTTTGGACATGCAAAATAATTAGTTCGATGTCATATAATGAGGTAAATGCCTTAAAGGGGGGCTAAAATAAAACATCTTATTCCACACTGGAAGGTGAAAAATATCATAAGGTGGGGTCATCAATTTCAAGCAGTCTGCTTTATTTGTCTTGCGGTCAAACTAATTCCCAAAGTTTTTATTTTAAGTGAAATCCTTTTTGTTTATCTGAGGGAAATGCTGTAAAGCCAAAACAAAACATGGTATTCCGTACTGTCAAGTGCAAAAGTTGGGGTTTCCTATTCGAAGGGTCAACTTTGTTTGTCTTGTGTTCAAGCAATTTTGGGCACTCAAAAAATGTTCTTGTTGATGTTGGCTAGGGATGGAAATATTAAGAGCATAATATTCCATAATGTAAAGTGAAAATGTCACAAGGTGGGGTTGCCGTAGTATTTTTTGTGTAATATTATAGTAAATTCACCAAGTGTTTAAACACGCAAATTCATTTCCAGGTGATGTTGTATGGTGTGGAAAATGCAGTAAAGAGGGGCTGAAAAAATGTGTTACATTTACTTTTGCTTTCATGCAATTTGTGTCGACGTTGTTCTTCGCCAAAAATTACCAATGAAAAAAATAATAACAAACAAAAAAAGTTTCATCGAACAAAACAAAAAAAGCCAGTTGAATCAACAGGGATCAGCCAGAACTGATTCATCTGGGCTAAATAGTCAGGAAAAGACCACAACGGAAACTAATTGGAATAAAGGGAAGGAATTATTGGAGGCGAGGGAAAAAAGGCGATTTCTTTTCCTGAGAAAATCCATTCGGGGGGGAAATGATGGTGAGTTATTTTCTGTCATGGGGAAATAAAATGTTTTTATTTGAGAAAGAGGTTTATTTGTTGGCTTATATTTAAGACTGAAAAGTATTGTTTTTTTGACAGTTGTGAAAACAAAAAAAAAACTTTTGACAAATTATTTGACCAAGAGAACCAACTTGAAACAGAACTTCAATCCATGATTAGGGTTTTACATTAGGGGGTTTGGAGTGAGGATTTCACAAAGAAAAGTAAAATTTCAAGCCTGGATAAAGGGTTCAGAGAAAACCTGGGATGGATGAATGGATGGATGGATGGATGGATTGATGGATGGTTGGATTTAAGGATTTAAGAAACATGTTGAGAAACTCAGAGATCTGGTTAATCACCTGGACAAAGCATCAACCCAGTATAGGATGAAAATCAGCACAGAAAAAAACAAGTAATGACCAACAATCCCCTGGGTATCACCACAACATCACCATCAACAGCCAAGAGCATCAACATGTCATAAAATTCAAATAAATTGCAGGTGTCATATCAGGACAGGGGTCAGAGCCAGGCATCATGGCCAGTGTGAATAAAAAAACAGAGCCGCATTTGTAAGACTTAAACCTGGAGGGACAAGAACAAAGCAGTCAAATCAAAGATCAGATTCATGCCAGCTGGGTACTTTCATCTTTCTCCATGCTTGCGAGGCATGGGCTCTCACTGCAAAACAAGAAAATGATATCCAGGCATGGGGATGCGATGTTACTGGAAACTTCTAGGCATCAGCTACTTAGCCAATGTGACAAACGAAACGTTGCGCAACATCATCTGAGGGCACATCGGAACCTATGAAGAACTGTTGTCAACTGTAAAAGTGGTATGATCATCAGGACTGACCAAGATGGTTCTCCAAGGCGCAGTCCAAGGGGGCAGGAGGACAGGAAGTCTTGAAAAACAACTGGGCTGACCCTCTTAATGAATGGTCTGATGCCAATTTTGCCATGAACCAAAAACAGGCCAGGAACCATCAAGAGTGTAGAAGGCTGTCCAGAGTTGCGTCCTCGTTGGTTCTCCAACAACCCAGGTGATTAAGGGATCCGTGAACTGCGAGAGATTCAATCAATGGTTAATATTTGTATATTTTCCAGTACTATTTACGGTTTGAAAGCAAGACAAATATAAATCTTCAAAGGGGTCTTCCAATCGAAAGTTTGAGTTATGGTTTGAAATCAAACACTACTGTAGATACATTTAAGACATTTTTTTTACAAGTACCTATACTTTTTAGAAACATGGGTAGGTTTAAAGTTGTGTTCCAACCAATGCTCGTTTGTATGAAATATAATATTTTGGGCAGCGTTTTAAATTAAAATGATAGACATGTCAAAAGTAACGTTTTAAGACAGATTTTGAGTTTTTTTCCCGGCACAACACAGACAAGCCAAGAAGTGTGCGTATTTAAAAATATTATGGTCGTGAAAATATGGTAAAGTTTCAAAGTGTTCTTTCAATTGAAAGTTTTCTTTTGAGTATTTTTCAGTATTTGTTATGGTTTGAAATCAAGAACTAAAGACATGTCAAAAGAACGTTTTTAAACATAAATGAATCAAAGTTCAAAGTCGTCTTACAATCATTAGTTCATTGTATATGTTTGTTTGTCTTTGTGATGGTCTAAATTCATATTTAAAGACATGTCAAATGTTTAAAGTTAGGGTTGTAATGAAAACAAGGTTTTATTTAGGGTTTTAACATGGTTTTATGGGTGTTCAAATTAGGTTATGAGCCAACAAACAAATTATGATTTGGAGCCTAAATTGTTTATGTTGAGGTTTTAACCTAGGGTCCTGGCTTCAAATTGGGTTCGAAAACAACCTAGGGTCTTGGCATTAAATTAGGGTTTGAAACCAAGGTTATGATTTCAGATGCGGGTTAAACCCGGGGCTGTACGTTCAAATGAAGATTTTAAACCAAGGTTATGTTTTCAATTTCGGGTTTCAACCCTGGGTCCACATTTTGAGTTTTGAACCAGAGTTATGATTTCAAATAAGGGGTTCAACCCAGAGCTGTGCCTTCAAAATAGGATTTTAAACAGATATTATGATTTCAAATTAGAGTTTCAACCTAGGGTTGTAGCTTCAAATTAGGGTTTTAAACCAAGGTTTTGATTTCAAATTACGGTTTAAAACAAAGGATATTATTTAAATTAGGGTTCCATCCCAAGGTCACAGCTTTAAATTAGGTTTTAAATAATAAATATAAATTCAATGTAGGGTTTCAACCCATGGTTGCGGCTTCAAATTAGGGTTTGAAAAGAAAATTATAATTTCAATAAAGATTTCAACCTAGGATTGTTGCATTAAATCAGGATTTTAAACTAATATTATAATTTCAAATTACGGTTTCAACCCAGGGTAGCATTAAATCTGACTGCAATGTTCTTTGCTTCCCGTCCACTACTTGGATTACAGATAGAGCCCAGACTGTATTAGAGGCCCTGGACACTCATGCCACCTTTTTTGTGCCGTTCCCCTCCACTTCACTCCCACTTGCTATTTGGCAGCGCTCTAAATTGTTTCTGTCAGCTTAGATAAACGCACCCCGGGGTTGGTTCATCTCAGCCGGGCACACTAAGAAACAAATGGTCCCTCATGCGCAAAAACACACACAGTTTTTTCCAGGTCCTTGCGGTTTGTGTGTGTGCATACACATAGTTATGTTTTGCAAATGTACAATGGTGCTTCTGCTTTTGAAAGCAGCCAACTTCTACTATATTTTTGAAAAAAAATTGCCTATGCTTTCAAAAAGATGTCAGCTTTCAAACCGCCCACGTTCTGCGATTCTTCGTGGGTCTCAGCTCTTTGGAACTGCTCTCTCGCTATCTATGATGATCTGAAAAAGAAAAGAACAGGTACGGATAGTGTGAGAGATTTTGAAATACATACAGGGCTTTCATTTTAGAACTAGTCATGGCTGGTTTGATTAGTTTAAGCATAGAACTGATATCTAAAGGTATTGCTCCGCTTATATGTTGTTGATGTCCAGAAATGTTAAGACGTCACTAACACAAGGCTAGAGTGAGAATCGACAGAGCGGTTTATTAAGTGCCTAAAAGCAAACAAGAAGTTTATTATAACTATTCAGGAGTACAACAAAGAGCAGGATGAAACATGGTGGCAGCGGTGATAAAAATTGAACAGACTCATAAAACAAAGAATTTAGAAGCTCAAAGAAGTTTGGATAGTAACCGCTTCAACCAACAACAGATCGAAGAGATGAGTCACTTCTTCTCAATCCCCTTTAAACACCAGCTGGGTATTGCTGTGAACTCAATAGTAGCTTTCAAGTCCATTTTAAACTGAAAGAGATGAGGATCTAAATTAAAATTCATCCAGTTACCAAACAGAGAAAGGATTAAATCATAAATGGGCATTCCTGAATTTCAACGTTCAAAGGAAAACTAAATGAGGATTAAAATGTTGGCCATAGAGGACAAAACACATTTGGCACCATTCATCGTTTTGACATATTAAACAGACAAGCAGCAAACTATTCCGTGGCTAAAATTTCTGTTTTCAAGCAAGCCCAGGGTGGTCTTCTGGATAGTGATGGGACAAACGCGTTACAAAGGAACGCATTCTTGGAAAGCAATTTATTTTATCGATAAGAAGTACTGTTAAGCGTTATCAATAACATTTTATAACTCTACTGTTGTTATTTCATGGTGTGTTAAAGCCTAATTCTGCATCAATCACACGGTCATATAAAACCCTCCATCCACCAGCAACATTCAATGAAGGGTGGGTATGTTTATATTTACCTACAAAGTACAACTGAATACAGTTAAGGTGGTGCCATCTAAAGCACAAGTCAACTCAAGTCATGTTTATTTGTATAACCCTTAATCACAAGAAGTCTTAAAGGGCTGTACAGACTACTATTACACCATCAATGGTGATATTTATTAGAAACAAATTAAAAATAATACAACAGAAATACTACTACAATAGTATTATAATATACAAATATGACGACTGAAATCTTACCTAAATACTAAAGGCATACTTAAAAATACTACTACGGAAACACTCGTCAAGTCAAGTCAAGCCATATTTATTTGTATAGCCCCTCAATCACAAGGAGTCTTAAAGGGCTGCACAGGCTAAATATTATTGCAAACTACAGACTTTTATTACACCATCCAGTGATCTAAAACTTACAGGAAGGCAAGAAAGACTCAAAAACCTTAACATGAGGAAAATAAAGAAACCTTGAGAAGGGACCGCACAAGAGGTAATCCCTCTTCCAGGATGACCAGGCTGCAATGGATGTTGTAATAGCAATTAATGCACAGATATCATCAACAGGAAATATAAGTCATTCATAAACTATAGAATAGAAGTGTGTTTTAAGCCTAGATTCAAACAGTTCCACGGAGGTTGCAGATCAAATTCTAGGGGGAAGCGCATTCCACAACATTGGAGCCCGAATGGAGAACGCTCTTGAACCTGCGATTCTCTTCTTGGCTCTTGGAATCACGAGTAAACCAGCATTTTCAGAGCAAAGGCTCCGGATCGGAACAATGGGGGAAATTAAATCTGAATGATATGAGGGAGAAGTATTGGGCGCTTAGCTGAAAAACAGTACTAAGTTAGATTTAATCCATTACAAAAGTAACTTAGTTACCACCCGGATTACTAAACCAAAAAGTATCATGTTACTTCGAAAGTAGTTACAAATTACGTTATATACTTGCATAGAAGACAATCTCTTTTTTTCTCAGCTCAAACTAAGCGTTGTAAGTTCCAAACGTTGAATACGTGCGGCCATGATTGACAATGTAAACTAGGAACACAATAGTCAAGTCAAGTCAAGTCATTTTTATTTGTATAGCCCTTAATCACAAAGAGTCTCAAAGGGCTTCACAGGTTATTACACATAAGCAGTTTAGGTTATTCATATGCTATAGAGTAGAAGTGAGTTTTAAGCTTGGATTTAAACATTTCCACTGAGGTTGCAGATCTAATCTCAGGGGGAAGAGCATTCCACAACACCGGTGCCCGGATGGAGAACGCTCTCGAACCTGCGGAACATTTCTTGGCTCTTGGGATCACCAGAAGACCGGCGCTCTCAGAACGAAGGCTTCGGGCCGGAACATAGGGGGAAATCAGATCTGAAAGATATGAGGGAGAAAGTCCATGTATGATTTTGTATGATAATAAGAGAACCTTGAAATCACATCTTAGGCTAACAGGGAGCCAATGCAGGTTAGACAAAATTGGGGTGATGTGATCGGACTTTTTTGTCCTAGTTAAAAGCCTCGCTGCGGCATTTTGTACCAGCTGAAGACTCTTGAGTCCGGTCATCGGAAGACCTGAGGGTAGTGCATTACAGTAATCGAGACGGGAGGTAACAAACGCGTGAATTATAATCTCCGCATCCGACTAAGACAGTATAGGACGAATTTGAGCAATGTTACAAAGATGGAAGAAAGCGGTTCTAGTAATTTTCTTCACATGTGTTTGAAAGGACAGATCGGGGTCAAATGTGACACCTAAATTTTTAAGTGAGTCACTCTGTGTGATGTGACATTTGTCAATGTTCACAACAGTTTTAGAGAATACGTCGTGGCATTTAGATGGACCAATAACTAACATCTCGGTCTTTTCAGAGTTAAGACGCAAGAAATTGAGTGACATCCACTCTTTTATCTCAGTAAGGCAGGCCTCCAAATTTGCACAGTTTAGTGTGGCAGATTCCTCCATCGGGAGATATAGTTGAGTGTCATCTGCGTAGCAATGGAAACTGATATTATACTTGCGAATAATATCACCTAATGGAAGCATGTAAATGCTGAAAAGAAGGGGGTCGGGCACTGAACCCTGCGGAACACCACAGGTAACACTAAAGGGCTCAGATGTCATTTCGCCATATATAACACAGTGCGTCCTATCTGAGAGGTAGGCTCTGAACCATAAGAGGACGTTTCCTGAGAGACCAATCCATTTTTCCAACCGTTCTAGTAGGATATTATGGTCCACTGTGTCAAAAGCAGCACTAAGGTCCAGCAGCAGCAAAAGTGATGAAGCGCCAGAGTCCATTGCCCGTAGGAGATCATTGGTTACCTTAATCTGAGCTGACTCAGTAGAGTGGTTAGCCCTGAATCCTGATTGCATTGATTCAAAAAGATTGTTCTCGGATATGAAATAATTCAACTGCTGTGCCACTACTTTTTCAAGTACTTTAGAAAGGAACGGTAGGTTTGACACAGGTTTATAATTACATAAGCTTTCTGGATCAAGGTTGGGTCGTTTCAGTGTGGGTTTAATAACGGCGGACTTAAAAGCCGCTGGAACTACACCTGAGGCATTATACTTTCAATAAATTCATTTAATGTCCTTCAAAGTCTGATTCATCATCAGATAGACCAAATATACACACATATACACCAAATAGTTGTTTCCTTCATCATACCTTTTTGCAATTGTCTATATCTTGGATGACTTTCAATTTTCTCCATTTTTAAAAATGTGTTTTTGGTACCTTGAATAAAAATAGTGTGATGGGGTAAAATCTAATGCCTTTTCAATGTCACCCTATCCCATGGTCACGTGCAGGGGTCAGGAATCCATGGTTCTCCAGCAGTGTCCCCTCTAAGGGGCCGGTCACACAGACATTTGCGGCTGAATCACGGCTAAAATTTTGCGTTTTTATTTTTGCCCGTGGTTGCCCGGGATGGAAAATGCGCAAAATTGGCCAACCCGCTGTTCATCGGTGGTATGCCCGCAAAACAGACGCCGGCGACTGTTCCGCTTCCTCATCGCGTCATTTCCGCATCATTTTCTCGTGTGGACCACGGGTATAAAAGCTCCCGAGCCGGTGTTGTGCCCAAATCCGACTCCTACGCGTTCTGCTGCGATCGCTTTTGTTGTAAGCGTGCATTGACGTTGGTGACTTTTTCATCCGCGTTAACAAACGCATTTTGTAGAATACGATCGCACTTTATTGTTTAAATAAACGCGTTATATAGACTAGGATCTCCCAATTGTTATAATTAGCTCGCTTTATAGTTTTAATAAGCGTTTTATATAGAATACGATCACTTTCGTTGGAAGCGCAGCTGAATGCGCGTTCACGCGAGGGGGGGAGGATTTACCGTTCGATTACGTTCACAACAAAAACAAAGACGGAATGGTTTAAGTTGTATTACATTTCCAACAAATGCAAGACGAAGTGGTTTTGGTTATATGTTCGCCATTACATTCCCTAAAAGTGAGATAAAACGAGGTAAAAGTGGTTGTAGTAGCGAGGGGATGCAAATCTCGGCACCGCACAAGACACAGTCCCGTGAAGATCAAGATTTCAAGCTATGGCATCATTTTTATTTTATTATCTTGAAAAGAAATGTCAAGAAATAAAAATGGATTAAGACAAGGTCACTACGCTGACAGGGATCCATGTTCACCCCCTTGACGTCTCGAGCACAACTGACGTGTGCTCGGCATTCGCGCTGTTTATACGCGAAGAAAGGCGTTTGACCGTCACACGCGTAACACGCTAATTTCACGTAATAACACCGCGATACAGGCGCAGAGCATGCTATTACCATGCTCCACCCACGATTACCCGCTGAAATTTCCCGTCCTACCCATGTGTAACCACGCCCTGGCCGCGGCCAGAGCACGTCGTTCCGCGTCATTTCCGCGTCATTACCTCGTGTTGACCACGTGTGCGGCACGCGGTTTAACACGTGCTCAAACTTTTGAGCAGCTCAAAAGTTTTGAGCGCGGCCAACCACGTGAAAATTTCCGACCGCGAGTAAAGCACTGCTCTATCTCGTCTATATGGCGGTCTCAAAACGTCCAACAGCGCCCAACAGCATCTGCTTCACGGCCAGAAATTTCTGGCCGTGGTTCAGCCTCAATACGCTCGTGAAAGGCTGTGTACCCGCGCTCTGAAGAATTGAGCAGCGCGAAACTTTTTCGCGCTGCCACCCGCGCGCGAATTTCCGACCTCGTGTTAAGCGCCGCTGTATCTCGTCTGAATAGCGATCTCAATGCCTCCAATTGCGTCCGCCTCAAATGCAGAAATTTCTGGCCGTGATTCAGCCGCAAATGTCTGTGTGACCGGCCCCTAAGCTGTGCGTGTGCGCAATTGCGCACTGCTCGCACATTCTCAGCGCACAAGAAAATCTAGCCAGCGCACAGAAATGAGGGCTCAAAATTACTAATTAAGAAGCGACTTATGTCAAAGTTACAGTGCATGAAGGTAAAAATACAAAGGTTCCCCTGACGTTGTGTCCTAAATGCGGTATTTTGAAGTCGAAGTAGAACGAAGTTGAGTAAAGTTAGTACAGTTTGTCGAGAACTGGCTTCTTCGGCTCGGCTCACTAAAAGGAACCAGCTCTTTCCGGTCCTAAACGGCTCTTCTGGTTGTTTTTGCTTCTTCAATCCCAACATGACCAAATATTATGTAAAATTATGCACAAAATGACTTAGAGGAAGGGGGATATAAAGCGGAAAAAATAAAAAATACCAAAATGAAAAAGTGAAAAGCTGAGAAAAAAAGGAACAAAAGGAAGAGAATAAAGAAGGAAAAACTTTGAAAAATGCCAGAAAAAGAAAGAAATGTAGGAGAAAAGTAAATAGAAAACAAAAAGAAAAAAGTAACAGCTCGGAAAAATTAAACACAATAAGATTTTTTTAAAAGGAATTAAAAAAAAGGAGGAAAAAAAACACGGAAAAAAAAAGAAAAAGTTTGTGTTGCATTCAAATAATTTCCCATTATATCAAGTGAATCTTGTTGCCAAAATTGTACTTCCACTAAAAAATGTGATTAAGTACAGTTCTATATCTTAGAACCGACTAAATAAGCCCCCAAAAATGTTAATATTATGCGACAAAATATATCAGGAAATAAAAAGAAATGGATATCTTGTGAAAGAATTGCTGTAAAAACAAATGACGTTTGTTGGCCGTACAACCTTTGCAATAATACATTAGTCAATTCATTCAAAAGTGATTTTTTTTTTTTTTTTTGCATTGATGGAAGTTCAGCAAAATGAATATATATTAAATATACACCGGAGCCATATCCCCCTAGTGGGAGGTGGCTAGAGTCAAGAACACATTCCTGACTCTTTCTGGGAGATTGATAAACGACGTTTGTAGGCCGTACAACCTTTGGAATAGTACATGAGTCAATGCATTCAAAAGAGAAAAATAATTTTGCATTGCCGGAAACTCGTTTTAGACATGTTTGATAATTAATTATCTTGCCACACTTGGGATTATGGTTGCTCACTGTTGTTTCAAACGTTGCTCACCGACTTTGTGTGAACGCTCAGACCCGTGTAAAATTAGAGGGAACATTGGTCTCGAGTCATATATGGCTCTTCTCATGAGTACGTAAGGCTCAGAGAGAAAATTGATTCCATGCAAATTTCCTTCACGTCGTCCAAATTTGCGTTAACAAAGCCTGTTGTAGTGCACGCGAAGCCGAACTGCCGCTGAGATGAATGTTGTTACTGTCTGGAAAAGACAGGGCACAGTGAAGGCGTCACACCAAAAAAACTCGTTTTGGCTGCACATTTCTATGGAATAATTTACATGGAAGCACATTAAATAATCCATGTTCACTGTTGAGACACCTTATGATGAAAATCTACAGAACAAACTGTAAATACGCCAAAATGCCAAGAGCGCACCCAGAGCAATTTTATTTTGAAAGCTGTGGGCAGAGTTGGAGCTATGCAAAGAGCGCAAGCACTCCCTTCTTTCTCTCGCCATGCTTCATCTGTGTCGAAAGTAACATGTCAGGACCCTCGTTTGCAGAATTTTGTGACATTTTTACAAAAAAAACACCTTTTGAAACCGTTACTTATGACAAAAATTACAATCAAAATGAGCCTTAACACTTTCAAAATGTGTCACCCTCCTGCAGTTACTTAAGTGGTGTATTCATTGCGACACAGGCTCTGGCATTATTATTCTTTCATAGATTTTTATCCAATCGTGAAATGTCACACAGTGAAATAAAATGGGCTGAATAATAAGCTTTTGTCTGGAGAGTGGGTTTAGCGATTTTGTTGAATTTGGTCTCAAAAATATGGTGTGGCGCTTTCCCCACCAAGATAATTTTTTCAATGTTTTGCTCTTATGGCTCTTTGAGTCAAAAAGGTTCCTGACCATTAGTCTATTGGGTATGTTTTGACGCTCTCACCGCTTCCCGTTGCATCCGATGCTTTGCGAATGTGGTCAGCAATATTTTGCAAAAGTGTCATCATGACTGCCCATTGTCCTCACTTGGGCCCGCTCGTTTGGCGCCAGCTTTTGCTCGTTGCCTGATTGGCTCCCCTCCTTTTTAAACTCGGTGGTCTCATTCACTCCTTGCCAGTCCGTCAACGAACCTCTGCACTTGCAAGACTTGTATTTTGACTCTATCTGGTATCCTGCGTGTCCAGTATCAGGTATCAATCCCGCCTGTTCTGTCCTGTCCGGTATCTTGCTCCAGTCTCCAATATCGATCCCGTCTGTCTTGTCCTATCCGGTATCTTGCACCAGTTTCCGGTATCGATCCTCCCCACGCCGGTGATGAACGGAACCACACCAACGAGCCGACGCGATCTCTATGCCTAGCTCGCTACACCCTACATGGGCAGCTTCAAAAAAGTGCACACAAGGCGTCGACAAGTGAGTTTGCGGACCGCACCGTTTTTGGTACCAGGAGATGTCCAGCCTCTACAGATTAGAATAAAGATTTAAATCACCAAAGTTTTACTTTGTAATCAAAAGATTGTTGGTATGTCTTTGTGTTCTGAGTCATGATCTATGCTTGAGTATTTTATGGCGTGTTTGATGAAATCGGATCCATTTGGGATCTCGAGAACTTCATTTGGTAGTCGATGACGTCATGCGGTGTTTCAAAAGAGGTGGAAAAATCCGCCTTGCTCTTCTTTTGCTGGGCTCAGAACAAGAGCTTCACGCTACTAGGCCAAAAGATGAAAAAAAACGAGCTTGCTCGCCCATTGTCTCCCCTTCTTAGCTCAACCCATCAAGCCAAAACCAGCTTCACTCGCCTTAAAAGTAAGACAGTCCCAGCTAGCCAGAATCAACATCAGGGTGTTCTTCTGAGGTGACAGCAGAAAACATTTACAAAAAAATCAGATTTGGTGCTGGGAACAAACACCTTGAACACGCCATAGAAAATCTCTCATTTTGTTCAGTAGCCATTTTCACTTCCCACAGTTAATGTTCCTAATTTAAATTAGTAACCTGCTGATTCAATCTTAGTGACATGTTTGTTTATAGACTTTATGTGAATAAGGTTGTATATTCTAATTTGTGTGTTTATTTTCCATTTTTTCTTCGGATTAATAATTCTTGTCAAAAGTAATGTCCTGTGAAATTGACAAATTTAAATGACACATAATGTACTGTTTTTCCCTTCAGAACGAATTGAGAATTTAAGACAAATCAATAATACCTTTTAACCTTTGCACCTTAAAATGGTAAATGGTCTGCATTTATATAGCACTTTTCAGGTCAATGAAGACCTCCCAAAGCGCTTTACAATGTGCTTCACACTTACCCATTCACACTCACACTCACACACAGATAGGGAGTCAGCCATGCAAGGCGCCTAAAGGCTTATTGGGGCATTAGGGAGTCAGTGTCTTGCCCAAGGACATTTCGACATATAACACGGAGGAGCAGGGAATTGAACCTGCGACCCCTTGATCACAAGACGAGCGCTCTACCTAAACCTTTAAGACTGATATGAAGAAATAATTTTTGTGGTGGACCTTTGGCGTTTCCTGCTGAAGTTTTGCGATAACTGCAAAGTAGACGTTCCATTTCTACAAATCAAGACATGTTTATTCATATAGCCCTTATTCACAATGAGACTCAAAGGGATGCACAGACAACAGATTACTGCAAACCACAGACTATTATTACACCATCCCCTGACTTAAAACCTACATGAGGTCACTATATTCTACAACAAAATATGTTAGATTTTAGCAGAAAACCCTACACAGAATTGTTTAGCATGTGGAAAAAAAACACACAAATTAAGACCTCAAACGCCAACCTGGAACGTATTGAGTTCGAGAACCGAGGCAGCACTGTATTTAAAATACGACGACATGATATGATTTGTATTTTTCCACTGCGATGGTTGCACTGCGGCGCACCGTAATGGACTGCGGGAGATAGCGGCTCCTCTCTAAAGTGTCTTCTTCTCTGCTGCACCGGCGCTGTAAATACACTCAGCCATTCACATCATGAATATAGAAAGCTAATATGCGGCGGGCTTTATAGGTGAAACCCCCTGAGGGGACACAAAGCTTCGGAGCTGCAGGGGAGAGCAACACCGCCGCTGTGATGTATTTCCAAGTGACAGCTGACGCGCGTTACGCCGCTGCGCTCGTAGACTCCTCGTATATAACGCCGCGCCGGCTTTTAATAAGCAATAACAAGTTGGTGAAATTTCACATCGATGTCGTCTATCCGACAGAAATAGGGGGAAAATGGAAGACTACTTTATGAGCACACTGCAGGAAATTTTTGTATTAAATTTTCGAACTTTACGCGGCTTTTTTATAATGAACGTCTCAGGTGCAAATCGATTCTATTTACCTATCAATTGAGAACTTCGAGAGAAAGGGGGGGGGGGGGTTTAAGGGTTATTGTTCTATCTTCGTTATTCATTATCTATTATCCGTTATCCGTCAGTTCATAATACGCTACAAAGCCTAGGAGCCGGGACACTTACTCTCAGCCAAAAGGCCAAGCTAAGGTCCTAGCCCTAAAGCCTTGCTGCGATCATTGCGAATGCACCGTTCCCGGAGGTACTGCAATACCGGGCCGATGCGTGGAGTGGACAGAGCAAGCTCTTATTCCATCTCCGGATTGCACAGATCAAACATCATAGGCTACGATGCTGCCACTGCACAAAGCTGAGCAACATACCACCGTGCCGACACTTTTGGAATCATACGTTCTTTGAAGGTTGATGCAAACAATGAAATGTCGTCCTTGTACCGTATGCATTCATCTATAACGCACAAAGTTTGAGTGCAGATTGTACAAAAGGTTTTATGGTACTATATAACCGAATTAGTGCAATAATTGATCAGTCAAAAATATTGCTGTCTACAAAATATTAGACGCGATGAAAATTGAATCCAAGTTGCAGCATTAAGAACATCAAATCATAACCACTAAATCACCAATGCTAAAAATAGCACTTGAAAAAAAGCATCTGATCTCATCTCACTTTTTTCATTCCAAGTACCAGAGACGAATGTTAGAGCCATTTTGAAATATTTGAATAACATTAAATAAGCACCACTAGGAAAACAACTGTTTAGTGCTTTTTTTTTAACCTTTAAAGTAAAACAAAGTGTACGTTAAGCGGAGGGTTTTACGGTACAGTGGAACCTCGGTTTTCAAACGCCTCTCAGTTCGGACAAATCGGTTCTCGACCAAAAATTTCGAGAAATTCTTGCTTCGCTTTTCGTTCAAAAAATCGGAGTTCGAACGCCGGTACGCTAGGGGCGATGCTGAGCGGCGTATGGGTGTAGATTGCCCCCACCCCTCGTGAAGAACTGTTGTCACGTGAGCGCGCACTTCTTTGTGCTTTCGTATTTAATATCGCTGAACGGAGTGTTTTAACCCCTAATTATGCCTCGGAAGAAGTTCGGTGCAAGCAGCAAAGTTGCTACAGGTGAAAAAAGAAGAGTAGTGCGTACAACTATTGCATTTAAGAAAGAAATGACAGCAAAATATGAAGAAGGTGTGCGAGTTTCCGATCTTGCTATACATACAGCATGGCTTCTGCTGAGCACCACAAAGGTAAGAAATCCTATTCATATTTCTTTTCTTTATCCTTTAACCGCTCACCACTTGTTGTGGAGACCCGGGTGCTAAATGTTGTGTAAACAACCAGATTTTTTTATTTTTACACGTTCATGTTAGTGCAATCTTTTGTACGGAAGATTACGCTAACGCGAACATACGATTAGCCTGGGTTAGCTTCATGTTTACGGTCATGGTAAACATTCAAGGGTATTGGAACGGATTAAAACAATTTTTCATTACTTTTAATGGGAAAAACGATTTTCCGTGATCGACCGAATCGGTTTTCGAACAGGGTTCTGGAACGGATTATGGTCGAGAGGCTTCGTACAAAGATTGATTAGTTGCAAAACATTGGCAGCAGTGGGAATCGGACCAGGCTTGCAGCAGTGAATCCCTACCATTAGACCACCAGTGATATGGATGAAATATTAAAAGGCATTAGATATCTAATTATCACACTATTCTTGTCACAGTAACAGAGACGAATAATAATGAATGGAGAAAACAGAAAGTCGTCCTAAAAGATATGCAGGGAGTGCAGAATTATTAGGCAAGTTGTATTTTTGAGGATTTATTTTATTATTGAACAACAACCATGTTCTTAATGAACCCAAAAGTATCATTAATATCAAAGCTGAATATTTTGGAAGTTGGAGTGGGGCTTTTTTAGTTTTAGCTATTTTAGGAGGATATCTGTGTGTGCAGGTGACTATTACTGTGCATAATTATTAGGCAACTTAACAAAAAACAAATGTATACCCATTTCAATTATTTATTTTCATCAGGGAAACCAATATAACAGCTCAACATTCACAAATATACATTTCTGACATTCAAAAACAAAACAAAAACAAATCAGTGACCAATATAGCCACCTTTCTTTGCAAGGACACTCAAAAGCCTGCCATCCATGGATTCTGTCAGTGCTTTGATCTGTTCACGATCAACATTGCGTGCAGCAGCAACCACAGCCTCCCAGACACTGTTCAGAGAGGTGTACTGTTTTCCCTCCTTGTAAATCTCACATTTGATGAGGGACCACAGGTTCTCTATGGGGTTCAGATCAGGTGAACAAGGAGGCCATGTCATTAGTTTTTCTTCTTTTAGACCCTTTCTTGCCAGTCACGCTGTGGAGTACTTGGATGCGTGTGATGGAGCGTTGTCCTGCATGAAAATCATGTTTTTCTTGAAGGATGCGGACTTCTTCCTGTACCACTGCTTGAAGAAGGTGTCTTCCAGAAACTGGCAGTAGGACTGGGAGTTGAGCTTGAGTCCATCCTCAACCCGAAAAGGCCCCACAAGCTCATCTTTGATGATACCAGCCCATACCAGTACCCCACCTCCACCTTGCTGGCGTCTGAGGCGGACTGGAGCTCTCTGCCCTTTACCGATCCAGCCACGGGCCCATCCATCTGGCCCATCAAGACTCACTCTCATTTCATCACTCCATAAAACCTTAGAAAAATCCGTCTTGAGATTTTTCTTGGCCCAGTCTTGACGTTTCAGCTTGTGTGTCTTGTTCAGTGGTGGTCGTTTTTCAGCCTTTCTTACCTTGGCCATGTCTCTGAGTATTGCACACCTTGTGCTTTTGGGCACTCCAGTGATGTTGCAGCTCTGAAATATGGCAAAACTGGTGGCAAGTGGCATCTTGGCAGTTGTACGCTTGACTTTTCTCAGTTCACGGGCAGTTATTTTGCGCCTTGGTTTTTCTACACGCTTCTTGTGACCCTGTTGACTATTTTGAATGTAACGCTTGATTGTTCGATGATCACGCTTCAGAAGCTTGGCAATTTTAAGAGTGCTGCATCCCTCTGCAAGATATCTCACTATTTTTGACTTTTCAGAGCCTGTCAAGTCCCTCTTATGACCCATTTTGCCAAAGGAAAGGAAGTTGCCTAATAATTATGCACACCTGATATAGGGTGTTGATGTCATTAGACCACACCCCTTCTCATTACAGAGATACACATCACCTGATATGCTTAATTGGTAGTAGGCTTTCGAGCCTATACAGCTTGGAGTAAGACAACATGCATAAAGAGGATGATGTGGTCAAAATACTCATTTGCCTAATAATTCTGCACTCCCTGTAGATAAACGCAAACAAGCACAATGAGGGAACCAACTCTTTGGGTTATCTGATGATGTATTGGACTTCCAAGGACATTCAGTAAATACATTGTACAATTTATGTTGTTATTGTGTTTTCATTGCTTAAATTGTGAATGAATTATTTAAGCATGGCTGGACGTATTAATCGCCGTTTATCACTGACAACGCCTACGTTGAGCTGAGAACAAGTGAAACGAATGTTGCAGCAATTCTTTATAAAAAGATAATGGTGTATATTTTACACAACAGCACATTATAAATGATTACCCTATTTTCCGCACTATAAGGCGCACATAAAATCTGATTTAAAAAAAAAAACTGACTATGCACCTTATAATCCGGTGCACCGTATATATCAATATTGAATTGCAAGGTCTCGCAACTAAGAGAAGCAGCCACCGAGTCCATTTTTCGCGTAGAAGAAGTGTGCTGTGCATACTGGAAAATGTTAAACAACGATTCTCTTTTATTTGTGCGTTTGTATAAAGACCCTGAAATGGCTCCTATTAAGAGACACGCTTACAACGCAGAGTTTAAACTCAAGGCGATCAGTCACGCAGTAGAACACGGAAATAGAGCAGCAGCGAGAGAGTTCAACATTAATGAATTGATGGTGCGGAAGTGGAGGAAGCATGAAGATAAGCTCTGCTAAGCACGGGAACTTAACATTAAATAATTCAGAGGTGGTCCTACTTGGTGTGTGTTTACGTTTTACATTTTACAGTTATTATGTTATTGCTTTATTCTTATTGTTTTGCACTTGTTGTTTTTGCACATTACGAGTGTCACTATATTGCGATTGCAACATTTAATTTACCATAACAGTACCAGACGGTTTTTTTGCATGTTGACTAAATGGAGGAAAAGTAAAATGTTATGCCTTGCTGTTGTTCAAAGATGTTAAAGATGTGTCATGAAAATGCTTTACCTCAGAGAAAATAATAAAACAGCTGTTTATTTATTTTGGGAGTGAATGGAGTTGTGGAAAGCTCGTTTGTTATCTATTAATAAAATTTGACTGACCCATCTGACTGTTTTGTTGACATTCCCTTTAGCGCGCTACCATCTAATGGTTGCATAACGTAACTACATCCTCTACTGTAGCCAAGTCAAGTCACATTTATTTATATAGCCCTTAATCACAAAAATGTCTCGAAGGACTGCACAGGATTACAATTACAAATTTGCACAATTACCTGATCTTAAACCAGCATGCACTTATAGCGCCTTATAATGTGGTGCGCCTTATGTATGGAAAATGTTTTAAAATATATCATTCATTGAAGGTGCGCTTTATAACACGGTGCGCCTTATAGTGCGGAAAATACGGTACGTCCGTCATCAACTGGCCAAATATAAGCACTTTTTAGGGACTTGCAAAGCTAAGAAGAATTAGTCGGAACTGAATATACATTTTCAAGACTAGCATTAGATTATTGCACGATTTATTTTGTTATATTTGGTCTCCTATATACGACATGAATCTGTTCTGAGGTAGGAAAAGCATAAAGCAATTGCTGTATAGTGGGGCATAGCAACCTATGGCAGAATCAGGAACCCTCCAACAATATTTAGGGTTTGTACACCTTTTCCATAGCCAAATTTAAGCACTTTCAAAGCCAAATTTCAATTTTTTCCAGTCCCATAGAAAGAATAATTCCAATATGAATCAATCATAGCCCTGTTGTTTGAGGTCACTGAGTGCTGCATGTAGAAAAAGAAACAGAGAATTTGAAATATCCTAAGTCAAATATTAAACCAGCAGCTATCATTCACTGAATGGGGCATGGAAAATGAAACTTCTGTGCCCGATTTCATTATTCTTTTCTGTCGTGTCTATTTGTTTTATGTTGTATCAAATTTTCTTGTTAATTTTCTTACTGTAAGCACTTGGTGAAGTCAGTTTTTAGAGAAAGTGAAGTAAATTGTTTTAAAGTTTAACTTATGTGTAAACAAAGGCATGTCAGGCTCATTTTTGAGCAGACTTGATTATTTCTTTCAATTTAATGCGTGGTCTATCAAATCAGACTGCCGAGAAAATATGGCAACAATTTCAAGCATTTATAAGCACTGCACTCAAAGTTCAAGCACTTTTCAAACCTTGAAAGCACAACATTAAAATTCAAGCATTTTCAGGGATTTCAATCACCCGTATGAACCTTGAATATTGTGCTAGTCACTGTTTTACGAAAGGTTGAGTTGAGTTACATTGAAACGGTAAACTTTCCGATACCAAGTAAATATCCATCCATCCATCCATCCATTATCTGCACTGCTTATCCTCACTAGGGTCGCAGGGGTGCTGGAGCTCATCCCAGCTATCTTCGGGCAGTGGGCAGGGAACACCCTGAACTGGTTGCCAGCCAGTCGCAGGGTACACAGGGACAGATAATTCACACCAAGGGCCAATTTGGACCGGACAATTAACCTACTATGCATGTTTTTGGAATGTGGGACGAAACCGGAGTGCCCGGAGGAAACCCACTGAAGCACGGGGGAGGACATGCAAACTCCACACAGGGGGTTCGATCTCATGACCTCAGAACTGTGCCGCACACGCACTAACCACTGCCCCGCTGTGCTGCCCAAGTAAATATCATTATCCATAGAACAGGCCAGCTCGAAGCTTCTTTACAGAGAGAGAGAGAGTGTATCCTTAAACTTCAGCATGGCGACACAATACAAGGTGAGCATTAATCCGACTCACCGTGGAGCCGAGCGCTGCAAATTGAACGTTACACCTTGTGATGTACGAGCGAGGCGACGCTAATAAAGCGGAACGGCACCGGCGACGTGTATTGATAATCAAATCTCGCACGACACTGTATCGCGCAGGCGGGTTATCGGTGGGATATTGATTAGAACCCAGGCTCGGCTCCATGAGGATTAATGCCGAGTCACCGAGCGTGATGCCGAAGCGCCGCCTCGATCGGTCTGCCGATGGAAAAGGAGGCAATTCTTAATGGTAACTAATGCTTAACAGTTTATATTCTCGTCTGTGCTTGTGCACAATGATCAGACGTCGGTTTCCAGCAATTAGTCTTGTGGTTCTCTGACTTGGAGATACAGAGACAGATTTTTTTTCAGTAGGCATTACATGGGACAAAAAACCTGCCTCATAATACACCAGGATACAGCATTATACCGTTCTCACGTGAGGATTATAATAATGTATTTTTTAGTTATTGTGTTCCGAACCCCCGGTACACCAAAAAAAAACAATAAAATACAAAATGGTTCATGGTAAGTACAATTCGTGCATAATATATGTGTAAATTATTAAAAACTATTACTAATAAATATACATTTGAAGGATAAAAGAAATTTGATTCACCTCAGGTGTGACGTAATTTGAGTTGGTCAAGGGGAGTTGCTGGTGGATGCAGATGCGTTAGGAGACATATTTTAAAATTAAGGAAATAGAACTAATCGTTGTTTGGTTATAGCCTTACAACTTAGTGAAGGCAGGGAGTTGTGTGGTGTTTGGCATTTGCAAGAAGCCACATGGGAAACACAAATAACATGTGGAACAAAGTGCTCTGGTCAGATGAGACGAAATATGAACTTTTTGGTCTGAGTAAAAACGCTTGGTATAATAGTAACCCTGCAAACCCCCCTGAAAAAACTATCCGCACTGTCAAACATGGTGGTGGCAGCATCATGCTCTCATGTTGGTTTTCTTTAGCAGGGACTGGAAAATCGTTAGAATTGATAGGAAGATGGATGGAGCAAAATACAGATCCTGGCAGAAAATCTATACATGGTCTGGGAATGGGGGGCAGGTTCACCTTACAACAGGACAACCACCCTAAACATAAAGCAAAAACTACAATGAATGGATTAAAAACTAACAAAGGCATGAATAATAAAGGCAAAGTATAGACTAGACCTCAATCCTATAGAGTGTGGAAAGATGTAAAAACTGACGTGCACAAACTGTCACCATCAAACCTCAAGAAACTTGAGCTGTTTGTAAGGATGAATAGGCAAATATTTTAGTTTAAAGATGAGCAAAAAGTATAGAAACATACACAAATATACTTGTGAGTGTGATTGCAACAAAACAAGGTTTTACAAAGTATTAACTCAAAGGGGGTCGATAGTTTTGCAACACTCAATTTTATTTTTTAGTTTTTGGCACAATTCAAAATGATGAATACACATGCTTTCATTTTATGATTATGTCTCACAAGTTATTGATTATTAGAAAACAGGTTGGGTTCTTTATCTGAAAGTTTTAAGCTTGAAATATATAGGATTATGTCGAAAAAAATCTGTGGGGCGGGGGGATATTTTTGAAAATCACTGTATATTTTCATACATGATTTTCTTCCCTTTCAACATCAATACTTTAGTCAATCCAAATAGTCCTTTCCAAAAAGATATGAAGGAGCCCTTCAGCTCCCGCTCTTCAAAAAGCAATAAAATATCCAATCACGGTTTAATTACAGCCGATAAAAAAACATCTTTTGAAAAGCGTATTTTGCTTTGGATCCACAAAACGAAATGATCCCGCACAAAAATCACGTCCGGACACCAACTCGGTTGTTTAGCGCGTGGCTTCTCCCGGCCGTTTCATTTCCATTTTTATAAGGAAGTAGCCCGGCCCGCTCGGGTCGGTGTAATGAAGGTGTTTACCTGGCACAAAAGAAAAAGGAGATTAAGACGGTGGGATTATCAAAACCCGGGCCACAAAAGACAGCCAATCACTTGAAGGAAATGAAAAGAATATATATATTTTTACCAAGCTCTTCAGATGCTGTTTATTCCTCATCTGAATGCTTATTTTCTGCTTCATGTCCTCTATTTTTGCTTACAATAAGAATGGGGAAAAAAAAAAATCACGTAAGCCCTTCGGAGTAACCGATAGCAATGGTAGTAAATTGTTCTTTTATGGGGAACATTTGGATGCTGTTTATTCTGCTCTGATGAGCAGAGTTTTCTTTAAAAACATCAATGGAAAATAGATAAACTATGACTGGCCATTTGACGGTCGAAAACATCCGTAAAAATATCGTATGAATAAAACCTTTTTTTTTTCTCCCAGTGCATAATATTCCTTTTGGATCAGTGGGTCGCAAAGTCGTACTTTGATGCTTCAAATTGGAGTCCATGTGTTCAACTTTTGGACATTTTTCTCCCCAAGAACTTTTTTACGAATTCATTCTCTGAACAAATCTCAAAATAATACCAACTGCTTTAAACATGTTTTACTACCAATGTTCCCTCTAATTTTCCACGGGTCAGAGCGTTCACACAAAGTCGGTGAGCAACGCTTGAAACAACAGTGAGCAACCATAATCCCAAGTGTGGCAAGATAATTAATTATCAAACATCTCCAAAACTTCAAGTTACATTTTGCTGAGTTTCCGGCAATACAAAATTATTTTTCTCTTTTGAATTAATTGACTCGAAGATTGTCTGGCCTACAATTGTCGTTTGTTCTTACAATTATTTCACAAGATATACATTTCTTTTTATTTCCTGATATATTTTGTCGCATAATATTAAAATGTTTGGGGGGTTATTTAGTCGGTTGTACGAGGCAGAACTGTACTTAATCACATTTTTTAGTGGAAGTACATTGTTGGCAACAAGATTCACTTGATATAATTGGAAATTATTTGAATGCAACACAAACTTTTTCTTGTGTTTTTTTTAAATGCCTTTAAAAAATCTCATTGTGATTATTTTTTCCGAGCTGTTACCTTTTTCTTTTTGTTCTCTATTTACTTTTTTGCTACATTTCTTTATTTTATTTTTTTTCTGGCTTTTTTTCTAAATGTTTCCTTCTTTTTTCCTCTTCCTTCTTTTTTTCCAGCTTATCACTACTTTTTCATTTTGATATTTTTTTCTTTTTTGTTCTATTCCCCCCCTTCTTTTAAGTCATTTTGTGCATAATTTTCCATAATATTTGGTCATGTTGGGATTAAAGAAGCAGAAACAACCTGAAGAGCCGTTTAGGACCCGAAAGAGCCAGTTCCTTTTAGTGAGCCGAGCCGAAGAAGCCGGTTCTCGATCGACTCTACTAACTTTACCCAACTTTGTTCTAAGACTTAAAAATACAGCATTTAGGACACAACGTCAGGGGAACCCGTGCATTTTTACCTTCATGCACTGTAACTTTGACTTAAGTCGCTTCTTAATTAGTAATTTTGAGCCCTCATTTTTGTGCGCTGGCTAGATTTTCTTGTGCGCTGAGAACACTGCCCGGGATATGAAATTAATTTAAGATGGGCTTGCAAAGGGAAATAGTGTCAGGAACCAGGACGGAATCTCGGACCCAATTGTGTTCGTTTTAAAGGAATCTTTATTGGAATGAGTTGTCAGAGCTTGCTTTGGACATCGGTGTTTGTCGGTCATCAGCAGCGCCGTACGAAATGGCAGTTCGGTGACAGGTAGGCAGAATTGATACAGCTTAGCGGGCAGGTCGATGGCCAGGGCAGGAGAGTAGATCGTAAACGTGGGACGGAAACAGGTCGAAACAGGAGGCAGGCAGGAATCAAGCAGGATAAGTCTTTGGTACTGGTAATCTGGCGAAACACACAGAGAGTACGGTCTGACACTCCCCTCTGGGTGCTGACAGCTTAAGAGGGGACTGCCAGCCAATCAGAGAGCCCGCCCCAGCGCGCCAAACGATTGCCCCAGGTGTCTTCATTTTGGCAATCATGACAAATAGACATACAGGGGGGACGAAAATATATGGTAATTCATCCCTGATGTGTTCGGAACCCCTCGTACCCCAGGAAAAAAACATTAAAATAACAAAATAGTATATTGTAAATACTACTAATGTCCCGGCCAGGCCAGAAGGAGGACCAAGATGCGTCACATTACTCACAAGTTTATTGAAATGCAGAGGAAAGGCAGCGCCAGCGATCCGGTGCTCGCTGGACGTGGGAAGCAAGCTGCTCACAGAATCGGAGCGTGTTCTGAATGTGGAAGCGGATCTTCCGGAGCGGGAGATCGTAGTGTAGTTAGACGGAAAAACAGGTCGTTAGCCGGGACGGGAGATCAAAACTTGGTCGGGGTCAAAACAAGGGTAGCGGGAGACAAACGGGGAAATCAGGAACGGACAGTGGAAAAGGGGTGACAAAACGGGACCGACGGGAGTCAGAGTAAAAAATGCTTGCCTTGTGAAAACAGAGGTTTGCTGACGGACTGAGAACAGGCGAGTGAAAGGACTGAGCTTAGATAGGACGGGGAACCAATCCGGTAACCAGCAGTAGCTGGCGCCAAACGAGCGGGCACAGGTGAGTGTCATGAGTAATCATGACAACTCATGTGTTATATGTGTGTATATGATTAAAAAGCATGATAAATATACATGTAAAGGTAAATTTTTATCTACCTTTGGTGTGACATGATGCAACGTGGAGTAGCGGGTGGATGCCGATAGGGAGGAGAAGGTTGCGTACAATTAAAATAGATTTTAAAATTAAGGAAATAGTGTATAGTAAGATGTACTCATATGTAATATATCATATATGATTAAATAACATCATACATAAATATGCAAGTAAAGAAATAATTAAATCATATTTAACTTTGGTGTGAAGTGACTAAAGCTGGTTGAGTGAAGTAGCGGGTTGATTCAGGGGGTAAAAGGGACAGGGCATTAAAACTAAATCTGATTGTAAAACTTCCACTAGCAAGGATTATGATACCCTTAGAAAGTTGCTTTATTGACCTTCTTATTCGTAATAATTGTCCTGATATCTATTGGTTATGGTCATATTTGTAAACGAGAGTAACGCTGCGTGTGCCTTCTTTGTTTCCGTGGTTATGATGTTTTACAAAAAATACAGTATTGTATCCTACTTACTCGCAAACTCTTTACCGACACACGTAATTCACAAACGAATGAAGAGAAAGGCCTAGTTGGAGGTAGTTCAGCTAGTATCATACCTATTATCATACGATCACACTATATTATACATATCTTTTCATTAATTACTGAATGCTTGGATGGAAAAAAGGGAGGTTTGTTGCGAGATGCACAAAAACACCAACGTTTTAGGCACACAAAATAATTTGTTGTTGATGTGAATTGGAGAAAATGCGGTAAAGAGGGACAGAAAGACGAAGGTACGGACATTGTATCCTGGGGGACTTCCGTAATACAAACAATATAAATCAACGCAAATTTTGGGCTTATCTATCGAACTGGATGTTTTATTTCTGCTAAGGTTCGCTAAATGCTTTTACATAGTGTTGATTTTGAGGAGACGTCATCTTTTATTGCAGATGTATTTGCAGTTTTGTAATGCGAGGACTGTTTGTATTTAAAGCACCCTGAGCTCTAGATAAAAAGGGGTTGAGACACTACAGAGCAAACGCCTGATTACAATCAAACGACTTGAAACACAACGCGGATAAGTGCACGTAAGTAGCGCTTATCGTCATGGAGATCGACTCCTTAGTGAGAATTGGCAAACGCGGGTCATACTTTGCCGTGTCTTTTCTTGTCCCTTTGATATCAACTGATCACTCCTGTGAGATGTTTCGAGACTGGAGTCGAGTCTTGCTCGTTTTTGATTACCTAACCCAGAATAAAAAATATAAATAAGTACCTGTAGATACTGTGTTAAGGGAGGCGATACGGAAACAATTCCACCTCATAATTAAGCTCCCTGCTTGCTACCTATGGAGCGGATACAATCTTGAGGAAGAAGCCTTGAGGAAGGTCACAGATAAGAGCAGGCCGTGCAGCACCTTGCTTTATTCTCAACTTCAAACCTTTTATTTGCTATAAATTGAAGATGAAAGAAAACGTGAGCCATCCCTGAGAAGGAAAGTATGATTCCCCAAAAATCCATAATAAAAAAAAGTCCCAATTAAAAACCGCATGTATAATCTGTCATTCCATTACAATAGTCAGATTACTGAAATATTCTGCACTATAAGCGTACCGGATTACAATGTACAGCACCCCAAAAATAGTCTTCTAAGGTAAAACCACTTTTTTTTGTAAGGCCATTAATTAAAAATAATTCTTTTCAGATCTATTATTAGTGTTCACTCAACTGGAAAAGGTGCTTTGTGTGCTTGGATTTGCAAAAACTGAATTATGTACTGTTGTTGAATGTCTATTTTGCAGACAATTCAAAAATGGGCCCCCGGGGAGAAAGTCCATGGTGAGATGGCATTGGTAAATTCATAACAGATGATTGCTTATGCCCAGCTAAAAGGACAGGACATCCCTCAACTTCAGAATATGGGATTGAACAAATTAGAACTGCTATCCAACAAAGTCCCCGTAAATCGATCAGAAGAGCCAGTAGGGAACATCTGTGTCCTACAACAATTGTTTGGCATGTCTTAAGAAGACAATTGTACATGACGTGTTACTATCTACTGTTAGTTCAACAATTGAAGGACACTGATAAACAAGCTCGTCGTGGCTTTTGCATTGCAATGCAACAGTAACTGGAATATGATAGATTAACGACCGGCTTGTGTATAGCGATGAGACAACTTTCAACGTAAATGGAAAAGCAGACCACTAGCATGTGGGGTACTGAGGACTCACATGAACTTCTTGAGCATCAGCGAGATTCCTCAATGGCGCCCATGTTTTAAGCTATGTCAAATAACACTGTCTACATACATTCTTTTTTGAAAGAGGAACAGTCAGTGGTGAGACGTACATCGATATGCTGGGTAACTAGTTAATGATACATTGAGGAAAAAGAGACGGGTGACTTCATTTTCCAACATGAGGGGTTGCCACCACACTGGAACCTCAGGGTTAGACAGCTACTGAACACAACACTAACAGATGGATTGGAAAGTCTGGGCAGAATGATGACAAACTCATGTCCAGGCTACTCAGATCTCCAGATGTCACACCATGCCCTTTCTTTTTGTGGGGCTTTGTGAAAGAATTGGTCTATGTGCCCCCTATTCCAAGAGATGTGGGTGAACTGAAGGCACATATAGCAGTAGTTGTTTTTACAATTGACATTGCAATGCTGGGAAGCGTTTGGAAATAATTTGACTATCGGCTTAATGTTTCCCCCCCTAGTCGTGTGACTAGGGGGGGAAACATTAAACATATTTGAACTTTCCATGTAAACATTTCGATAATAAGCTTTCTGAATTTACCAGATGTGATTTTACACCTATACTAGCTTCTCAGATATTAAACATCATTATGTGTCCAAGACTTTTGTACCACCCTGTATTTTTCATACAGAAGGCACTCTGGACTTTAAGATCAATGGAATTAACTCTACAGCAAGAGCTAGGGTTGTCTAAAAAGTAAATACATTTGAATTAAAATAATTGTTTTTAACAACCATAAATTAATACAAGTGAGTCCAAGACATGTCTTTGTCCCCACGCACTTTGCTCCCTCGAGCAAAGCACTCCATAGCAGTTACGTCACTTTCTCCCTCTAAGAGCAGAGCTCCAGCTGACTTTGAACAATTAAAGCAACTACGTTTCTTTCAGACGAGATACTTGTATGCTACAAAAAAAAACAACATCTTACTTGTTGATTTGTGCTAGGGTCAAACGCTTCAAACATGCAATAGAAAAATCTGCTCATTTGTCTCATTAGCTATTTTCCCAATCTACAGTACACCGACCACTCCAGAAAATCCATCACATTCCAATTTCCATATTGTTGAAATTTTTGATTCTTGACTTCAGTTTAGTTGTGTGTTTTTGACTGATTTAGTAATTAATCAACGAATCAATTAAGCGCGTATTCAGGAATGAAAGTGTAGCTCCTTCAAACTTGTGAGATTGATTGTTATTTTATCAAGTTGTTCTGAGGTTTGTACACATTCTTGAAGGGAAAAATTCAAACACTGTTTAAGGTCTTTTAAAGCCAATTTTTCGTCTTCTCCAGTTCCATTCAAATAATAAATCCAGTGCCCCAAATATATCTGTGATTTACAAGAGCAAATTTGAATCTTGTGTTCGCATTCTTCAAGATATATGATTTTTAGCTTTTTAGTAAATAACAAATATATTTGTGGATCTGAACAGTAAGCGCGTACATATTTTTAGGACAAAACTCTCCCAAAATAGGTGTTGGGTAACATGACTTGCATTTTTAGTTGCGGCAAGTTCTTCCCATTAACAACTTATCACTGGAAAATGCTACCTTCTATTTTTGCATGGTCCATAATAAATGTCCAAAATTGATACGTGATCTTAACTATAATACACACTTCATAGTGCCCTGTTCAGATGTAGCATACATATGTGCTCTCGTGCATGACCCGCAGTGGGGCGATGGCACTTCATAGGACAATGCCGTACAAACTTAAGTCAGCTGCAGTTAATTACGACGGAAAAAGACATGCAATGGCAAAGCAAAGCCACTAAGAAGCATTAACATTGTTATTTTTAAGCAGGCTTGTTGAGAAAAATAGAGACAATTAAGTATTTACAAGCACTTCACCTGAAATTCTTTTTAATCCTTCAAAACACAAACACTAAGGATTTCAAGTAGCCGTATATACTCTGCCTTATGGTTAACTGAAGGAACTGCAATCAACCGTCAGAAATCCTAAAAAGTTACTTGCTTACAAACACAAGATTAAAATGCTACAAAACTAAGTTAACTCCTCACTGTATTTATTCGATCCAAATTAAGATCACGGTAAACAGCTTCACTGTGGGAAAATGGCCCTTCCTTGCTTTATTTAATACAACAGAGTAATCCAACAAATCTATTTGGCCAAGAGGCTTCACGCTGATAACAATTTGCTAGCATGCGCATCAAATAGACCCGGGGGTACGCTTCTAAGCAGGTTTGATGCCGGAATACAATTTTCGGCGCTCTCCACCTGTCAGATTGCCACAAAGTCCACAAATCATACGCTCTGTATAATAACAATCATAACAAAAATTGACCTTTTAGATCACTTGCAGTTCTGCGCTTTACAATATACAAACTAAATGTGTTTTCCCCTCTATTCCCTGATAAATAATAATAATAAATCCTATCTATGTGCACAATAAGTGCTTGGAGCCGGCGGACACTTCACTCATTAAAAGTACGCGAATGGAAATGGGAATCTTCCACACTCTCTATCTTTTCACATGGTGCGGAATCACTCAATTAGAAAAAGGTCAGCGGAGAAATGTTCCAGGTCTCATTCAAACTCTTCTTACGTCTACTTTCAATTCCCTGCCGCTGTTTACCTTCATGGGAGAGAGCAAATGTCATTGGAATAATTATTCAGAAAGGAATATGGCAGTCGACTAATCCCAGCTAGGATTTCGTTCTTTTCTTTATTTTTTTCTAAATGTGGATATTCTTGGAAGGGCATTTTGAAAATACTCCCTTTGTTCTCGATGTAAAATAAAAAGATTCCCCTTGGGGAGGGACAACTGACGTTTACAGTACATGAGAAAAACAACAAGAAATTCTGTCATTTTCCCCAAAATTTCTCAGCTTGAGTCGAACCCCAGGATACAGGGTCCTTGCCTTATGACGTTTCTCTTGATGGTGTGGAAAAATATATTTTTTCAGCCACTGTTTACAGCACTTTCCCATACATACGACATTAAAATTTTGCATGCCTGAAAAAGTTTGCATTTTTGTTGAGTAGTGTCTTAAAAATGCCTGTTTGCTATTGGTTGATGATATGTTTATTCTGCCACTATCTGCCAATCATGTTGCTGGGGAGGGCTTTTTGAACAGGTTGGAGTTTCTTTGGTTTGGGCTTTCCCCATTTCTACTGGTAAGTACTAAATTCCATGATGTCTTCTCTCCTTATGTGCCTACTAAACTGTAAACTTAGTATTCAATGCTGTTCTACTACTGGTTCGTATCATTGCGTCAAGAAGATTACAATATGTTATTGGCTGAACTCCCTCCTACAATGCTCCTTTCCTTTTTCTTTGTTCAGTCTAGCTAAGTGGAAACACAAATGCATGATAACTATAAAAATGAAACTTGTGATTGTAGAGAAATACTAAGAAGGAACACGCATCGTTACCTTAGGTAAGTAATGGCTGTAACCAAATGACAATCTTAACAATAATAATAATGCGCTACTTTGCATTTGACTAATCTGGGGGGTTGAAAAAAAGAGTAACTAGTAACTCCAACCAATTACTGTTTTTCAGTAACACGCCCAGAACTGCATATAAGTAGTACACACTATATACTATTTTGTTATCTAAATGTCTTTATATGGGAAATCGGGACTACAGAGGTTTTTTTCAGGGGTTTCTATCTCCCGCCATACGGCAACTTCCCTTTGTAATCCTCACCTCAGAACGGATAACTGCTCGGAAAGTGTCCGTGGGGGTTTACTCTATTTCTAAGATGATTGACGGAATTGCAAACTTTTTTGACCAGACGTAAAACAAATCCTCTCAATTTTTGTGCCAGATGAATATGTGCATGTATAAAACGATGAAAATAAAATGTCAGTGGCTGAAAGATATGTGAAAATATTGACAGACATTGGAGAGGAAGCACTGGATGAATATTTCACTGGAGAGACGCTTTAAAATATTCATGGCAAGGCATTTTTAAAGCCTTAAAAAAATATTTTTGCTTTGCATGCTAAAGTAGGTACAGTAGAAATCCTCATTGCACTTGAGTGGCATTTGAAATGGAAAAAGAGAACACTCAGCACTTGCCTTTCGCAATGATGTGCAATTAAGCAAATCGCACACACTCTTAATTAGGATTCCTTGCTTCATGGCTCTTCTCTGATAATACTGATTACCTTTCTTACATTTTACATCTAATGCCATAAAAAGACACATGCAGGTATTAACTCGTTAACATTAACATTACGTTTGGTAATAGCTCAAAACACTCCTCGACACCTTTTCATCTGCGCTCATTTACACAATAGCTGCCACTGACTCCTTAGCTAAAATAAGCATAATGGCCCGGCGTAGCCTTGCATTCTACTTGGGCGAGGTTGTTGGGGCCGCTGTTTGTTGCAAAAGCGCCATAAAAGCCACTAAGGAGTGCCAAAGAGCCACATGGTCGCATGAGGCTCCACAGCCGCTTGTACATGAAATATGTTTATCGATATTGTTGGTGTTTATTGGGGGTGTATTGGCATGAAACCTAGCTATAAACACTCCAAGAAGCCTCAAGTACAACCGGGTAAATGTTCACGGAAGTCGGTTGAGTCATTTTGTACTCTTTACGAACACACACATATACACGCAAAACAGGATTTCAGTATAATAAAGTTAGATTTTCGTAATGAGATTAGAGGGTCCTTCATCAGAAGTAATAAGTTCAATAGTTTTGATCTATATTGTGGGTAGGAACATTTTCAGTGGCTAGCTAAAAACAGAATTAGAGTCCTTCATTTTTGTGTACAATCTACACATATTAAGTACATTTCCACAAAATAGGAACAATACATGTGTATACAATGTTAGCGTATGCAATTTAACAGTACACATACTGTTTACCTCATCCAGCATATTTTAATGCCGCAAAGCACTGTGGGACTCGTAATAGAGAGACACATGATACACGCAAACTTTAAAAAGCCACATGTGTATTGGTTTATTTGCAATACATTTTGTTATCATAGATAAGAGTTGGAGTTTGCTTGCTGATATCTTCTATCAATGTGCTGGCATTTAGGAATGTACTTGGTAGCCCCCCTCCATCAAGTTATGTACCTGAATTTAATCCAATAAAATAGTAGGTTCGTATTGGGTAAGTCAGATGGGGTTCAATGATTAAAGGTATTCCTAAAGGGAATTTTTTTTTTCATTCGGGCACTGAAGGTGTTGTGTTTTACCCCACAATTATGCAACTATATTGCAAACTATTCCACGCACCGTGGTGTTGTGGTGTTTTTTGCGTGTTTTGGTCATCAAAATGCATCAGGAAAATCATTGGAATATGCTGATTTATTAGATTAGATTTTATGCAAAATACATGTATTATTTCCTCACATTTTGCAGGTTTAAAAATTTGGGAATATTTTTAGGCTGATCGCATATCTCTTTTGAAATTGATGTATTTTGTTTGTCTTTTTATGTTTTATTTTAGAATTTAGCTGATGATCCTGACAATAGTTAGGGAGAGAATGGTTCTTTGTTCAAGCCACAGGATGCCAAGGAAGCTGAGTATAATGAAGACTCAACTGAACTGAAGGTGTTTACAGCAGAGACCTCCAAGTCACTTTCCCAAATTGTTGATGCATTGTGCTCAGCGTGGCCCCTTTTAACATAACTCGACATTTCGGCGGGCTGTCCTTTTTAAATTAAATTCCTTAGCGACAGGAATGAGATGAACATATCTCAGCTCTCCTGTCTGTCTTCCGGTTATTTTCCTGATATCACCAAGCCAGCAAATTATCTTAGCAGAAGCCACATCAGACATTGCAAAACAGTACGTCTCCATCTCATGGATTTCTGAATCGTCCATTTGAAGTCCGCGCGATTGTGTTTGCGCACGTTTGCGGCCGCCTTCAGTGCGTCACTCGGCCAGAAATAAACTAAGCTTCCATGTGGCGGAGTGCGACAGCGGCGGCAAGCCTTTTATGAGCTCCATTTGCATACAACAGCACAGCGTGTGCTCTCAAGAGATTTACGAAGGGATGTGATAAATACAAAATGCTTTATCACGTGCAGAATTGAGTATTTCTTGGCTGAGCTTTAGACTGTAACTATATTGCGTTTTAATTGCTTGAATAAACTGGAATCGGGCATAATAATAACAACTGTGTGTAACTGATAGTTGATTCATCAGGCAATTAATACAAAACACAAAAGCAATGGTCAGACATTAACTTAAAACTAAAAGGTTAAACACAGGGAACACAATAGACCATAATATTAACTCATTTAGAACCATAATGTATGAATACCATTTCAGAAGCATTGTCTCTTAGTGCCAAAACGTAAATACATATTTCAGCTCAGTAGCCTAGATGGTAAGGCGCCCGCTTTGAGACTGGGAGGTCGGTGGTTCGCGCCCCGGCCGAGTCATTCCTAAGACTTAAAAAGTGGTCGGCGGCGCCCTCTGTTGGCTGCGGCTGCATCGGCTCGCTACAACGGGTCAGGTGCAATCGACATTTCGTTCTGTGTACATTGTTACACAGAATGACAATACAAGGAAATTATTATTATTATTATTATTAAAAACAAATAATATAAAGGCTTTGGTGCAGCTTTTAAGTATCAAGCCTCTGGGAATGGTTTCAGTATTCAGTATTTTACACACACTAACTAACCGATAGCAGTGTCAGCCATGCAAGGCAACTACCTGCTCATCTGGGAATTTAGGGATTCAGTGTCTTGCCCAAGGACACTTTGACATATAACTCGGAGGAGCCAGGAATCGAATCTACGACCCCTTGATCTCAAGACGAGTATTTCACCTGAGCTACTGCCGGCCCTAAATGGAAAGAGTGGCTTCAATCAGATCTTTGTCCACACTTCAAAGAAGGCCCCACTTCCTTGTGTTGCTTCCTGTATCCAGCAAATGAGAGTGTGGAGGTGATCCATATGGAAGGTAGGCGCAGAAAACCGTGTAGTGACTGAAATCATGTGATCATGTCATCGGATACATCGGGCCTGAAAAGTTCTATCAAAGTGTATGCTTTGCTCATCCATATGTTCAGTGTTCTTGCATTAAAATATCATTTTGCCAGAAAAGTGCCCTGGTGTTCATTGAAAGCAATGATTAGCTATTGGAGGTATTAAAAATATTCAAAAAAAGCACAGCAGTGAAAGCTCTGCTTGTATGCCAACCTTTGAATAAAAGCCGTTTTTTCTCAGGAGTTTTCTTAGAAACTACTGTTTCAAGAAACTTAGAAATGTTCAACTGTTGCTTAAAAACAATAAAATCTAAAACCATACCTCAATTTTCTCATAAAAGATAAGGGTTCAAGTTGATTTCATTTATACGCCCTATGCCTATCTACTGTAGTTATAGAACTAAGTTTTCTGTAGGCCTTAAAAAAAAGTTACATTGGCAAAATTTGGCTCGTTGCGGCTCTTCCCATTTGAGACAAACATCTGGCATTAAATGAGTTAACGAGGTGAGCTACTACTGATGTGGATTTAAAGGAAATGGAAAATACAGTGGGGCAAAGTATTTAGTCCACTGCTAGTTGTGCGAATTATCCCACTTGAATATATTAGAGAGGTTTGTGATTGTCAACATTCATTAACCTCAAGCATGAAATAAAATGTAGGAAATTATTTGAAAATCACGGGAGAAAAAAAGTCATTGGTCAAAACCAAAAGTTCATCCCAATACTTTGTTATGTACCCTATTTTGGCAATATTGGAGGCCAAACGTTTTCTCTAACTCTTCACAAGCTTTTGACACATGGTTGCTGGTATTTTAGCCCATTCCTCCTTGCAGATCTCCTCAAGAACAGTGATGCTTTGGGGCTTTCGTTGGGAAACACAGACTTTCAATTTCTTCCACTGTTTTTTTTTTTTTTCATTTTATATGTGTTTGAGATCTGGAGACAGGCTACGCCACTCCAGGAGCTTGGAATGCTTCTAATGAAGCCACTTCTTTGTTGCCCTGGCTGTGTGTTTGGGATCATTGTCATGCTGAAAGACCCAGCCACGTCTCATCTTCAATGCTCTTGCTGATGAAAGGATATTTTCAGTCAAAATCTCTCGATACATGGCCTCACTCATTCTTTCCTTTAAACATATCAGTCGTCCTGTTTCCTTTGCGGAAAAATAGTGGACACATGATGTTTCTACCCACATGCTTCATAGTGGGTATAGTGTTCTTCAGGTGCAATTCAATTCTCTTTCCATTCCAAACATGAGAACTCTGCTTCTACAAAAAAAAAATCCATTTTGGTTCTATCTGACCATTTCATATTCATCCAAAGGCTCTCTAGTGAACCAAAGACGAGCCGCAAGTGAATAACTGATAGCAGCCTTTGTTACTGTGATCCAAGTTTTCTGTAGGTCATTCACTACGTCCTTCTGTGTGGTTCTGGGATTTTTGCTCACCGTTCATGTTATCATGTTGATGCCACGGGGTGAGATCTTGCATGGATCCCCTGATGATGTGGGAAATCATCAGTTGTCTGATATGTTTTCTATTTTCAAATAATTGCTTCCACTGTTAATTTCTTTAAACCAAGTATTTTTAACCAATTGCAGAGTCAGTCTTCCTAGTCTGGTGCAGTTCTACAATTGTGTTTCTAGTGTCTTTGGACAGCTCTTTCTTCTGGGCCAGTGTGGAGTTTGGAGTGTGACTGACTGAGGTTGTAGACAGGTATATTTTATACCGATATTAAACATGAACATGTGCTATTATCACAGATCATGAATATAGCCTTCTTAGACCTTGTTAGTAGTTAGACCTCTTTTGCAGCCAGAAATCTTGCTTCTTTTTGGGTGACCAGTAACTTATTTTCAACTGTAATTTGGAAATAAATTCTGAAAGTACAGTTCAACCCTCTTGTCTCAAGGAATGTTTGTGGACGCTTCTCTAAAGGACATTTTGACATTGGGCTAAATGAAACTACTGGAGCGTTTGTTTTTATTAAATTTCTCAGCCATTGCCGTTAATCAAACTTGACCACTAAGAGTGACCACAAACATGGACAGAAACTCGTAATTACAGTATTCATGTTTTATTTATTGACTAGTTAGGAAATAGTTTTGCTGCTAATTTTTTTCCACTACTTTTTATTATTATTGTTTACTATTGTTACGATGCACTGTTTTTCATTACACTACAATTACGAACGAAAATTTCACTCAGAACTCAGGCCAGTCTCCAAGCACTGCCTTGTAAATATATATGTGTCTATTTATCCTCACATTCTTTTATTTCATGTTTCTCCTGTATGTCTTTATTAAATGTTTGTATTGTTTATCCTAGAGTGCCATATTTAATCTCGTTAAAAAACAATGTTCACTACGTTGTTATCAATGACAATAAAGACAACTCTAATCTATTACATAAGGTAATCCCTTACTACTTAATGCCTCAAACTTAGTAGTGGCCTCAGTGCAACGTGTGTTGAAAAATAATTAACGATCCATTTTCCCTATTTGCATATTATTGCATTTTTGTGAGGCCTGGAGACTGCTTTGCTGTTATGTCCACCAAAAAAGGAACTCAACAATACACCCGATTGCATATTGCTGTGAGTTGGGACCAGCAGAGTGCACTTTTGTCGGGCCTGGCAGCTATTTTTTTTGCTGGTATTTCTGCCGAAAATGAAGTGCAGGGGGTCAGCCACAATCCATTACCCCCAAACCCATATTGCTTCGAGTGGGGACGAGCAGAGCGTACTTTTGTCAGCACTGGCAGGTTTTTTTTTGCCAGTATTTCTACCTTAATATTAGGGTACCCCATTATACCCAATCCCATTTTTTGGCTCTGGCAGCTTTTTTTTTGGCTGGCAGTTCGACATAAAATGTAGTGCAGTCGTGCAGTTGCAATTCATTATCCCCAATCCCATATTGCTTCGAGGGGGGCCTGGCAGATTGCACTGTTGTTGGACCTGGCAAGTTTTTTTTCCCGTTTGTTTTCCAACAAAAATAAAGTGCACTGGTGCGGCTGCGTTGCAATATCCCCAACCTCATATTGGTGCAAGTGGGGACCAGCAGAATGCAATTTCGTTTGGCCTAAAATGAAGTGCAGTTGTGCAGCTGCAATTCATTATCCCCAATACCATATTGCTTCAGGTGGGGACTGCCAGAACACACTTTTACCAGGCCTGGCAAGTGTTTTTTGAAAAAAAAATTCCGCCTAAAAGTGCACTGGCTTGGCCGCAATGCATTATCCCTAACCCCATACTGCAGCAAGTGGAGACTGTCAGAACGCTCTTTTGTTGGGCCTGGGGGGAGTCTTTTTTTGACAGTATTTCTGCCTTAAAAGGAGAGTGCTTCTGCGGCTGTTACCTTTTATCCCCAATCCCACATTGCTAATAGCGGTGACCCGCAGAAGACACTTTTGTCGGGAGGACGCACCACAATACACCAAAGGCACTAAATGGTAAGGGCATACCATATTAAACCAAGACAAAATAGTTTTTCAATCTGTTTTCCATTTCGTCACACAGCGAAAGTTACCAATTGTGTCTGATTTTCAAAAAAATGTACAAAAAAACCTCCATTTAGGAGGGCTTAGTCAGACACTTTCCGAGCAGTTGGCAGAAGCACGCTCTTATTTGATTACAGTAATTGCGCGAGTCGTCTGGGTCAGCGCCGTCGCCGAGCGTTTTGTGACAGTCGCTTGTGAAGTTACGCAGTCCCAAGTACGATTTTGACTCTGATGCCGCCATCAAGAGCTCTCATCTGCTGATGGCCCGCTCCCATAAATCAAAAGGACTGCAGTCATAAGCAAACATCTGAGCAGTTTCTAACCTAATCAACAAAGCAAATTTATCTCCGTCCGATCCGAGTCCATTATCGGCGTGACGCTAACAACAGCTGCTCGCGTGTAATGGGATTCTTAATTACACACATTAATTATACTTGGATGAATCGGAGAGAAAAATAGACAATATATGAGCCATTATCGTCAAAATCAATTGGACCATGCAAGACCTAATGAAGTACACGCAGATGATTGGGAAGCGCGCCAAGCTTTGGCAGCGCATTAAAGGCACTGTTGACACTTGTTTCTACGACTGGTTCACTTAACGTGCTAAAGGTTACATGAAATAAATAAATTAAAAAAAAAAACGTAAATTGACGCCACATTAGATTAAAGATAAAATAAAATGAACAGGGTGAGGGAGACTTAAAAATCACTCATTTAGTGATTTAAAACAACACATCAAAGAATTGACAAATAATTCACTTAAAGCCAATGATGGCAATAGAGATCAAAGATCCAATTTGAATTCAGTGCCAGCTGCGACTTTGAATGTCCATCCTCCCTTTTCCATCCACACAACAGTCAGGAAAAATATGTTTTAGTTGATTACCAAATAAATTGCCAACCCTTTTTTAATTAGATAACTGTATCCATGCTTTTGGATTCAAAGTTTTACAATTCTTCAGAATTTCATTTTTTCAACAAAATATCCTACTCTCGCCCATGATGATTGATGGCTGATTATTATTTTAGTTGACTAGATAGATGTTAAAAAAAACAGACACTTATTCTTTTATTGACTATTAACACTTACTGCCAATGAAGGCAATAGACATCAAACAACCAATTCAAATTTAGTACAATTTATGACTTTAAATGCCTTTCATTTTCCATTCAAGCAGAGATGGCAATAATGACCTAATTGGTTATCAAACTAAAAGCCAACTGTTTTTGTAATACAGTCAACCTCTGGGATACAGCATACCAGCGTTAAGACATTTTCACAATTCAAAGTTTATTGTAAGACATTCAATGTTATTTTTCCAGCCCCCTCTTTATGGCCTTTCCCCACTATACGACTTGCACAATAAATAATGGTTGGCCCAAAAACTTTGCGGTGTTTGTGCGTTTGATGAGCTAGGTCTCTAAGATGCCTGTGAGCTTTTGGCCGGCATTTTATACATTGCTGGTCTGCTATTGGTTTGGAAACCAGCGTCATGATAAAGGTAATATGTCTTTGGCTGAATTACTTTCCGCAATGCCTCTACCTTCACATATTTCAGATTCCCGTGTGCTATAGAAAGGCTTCAAGTCAGCGATACGATACTGTAATTTGGCACCGTATTTATTTGCTAATTTTCCAAATGCTTGCAGTATTGCTGAATGGGGAAGAAAAAGCAAGATTACCATGGAAACGAAGCTTAAAATGATCAAGAAATACATAGAGGGCACCCATATTGTTACCCGCAGTAAGGAATAGGTTCATAACCAATCGAACATTATGACTATTATTAGAAATAAGAAGGCAATTGAAGCAATTACTAAAGGCATGGCAATCCTCACAACTTAAAGCTTTAAAATCTGCCGTCTCTGGCTCTTTTTTTCTGCATCCACCCGCTACTCCACTCGAACAGCTCAAGTCATGTCACACCAAAAGTAATTTTTCCTTGACATGCATATTTATTTATAAAGATAATTAATACAATGCGTGTACTGTATATTACACGTAAGTATTACTTACCACGTACTATTTTGTTATTTTAACGTTTTTACCTGAGGAAATGAGGGTTCAAAACGTAGTAGTTCATTACCATAGGTTTCTATTCCCTGCTACAGGGAATTTTCACTTTGTGACTGGCCCCTCAGAACAGATTATTATTACATCTTGGTGGTCAACTGTTATAACATAATTACAAATAAAAAAACATTTAGCTGTCTGCGGTCACTCTATTAAAATTAAATTCATCTAATAGCCGTTTCAGAAAAAAATGTGTTGAGTCCAGAATTCTTGAGCTTCGAAAGCTTTGTTTGGATCATGTTGATCTTTTGGCTGCCATCATGTGCTCCGGCCGTGCCTGGCGGTGTTTACCCACACGACAGCCTAATAGTCACCAGCGGAGCAATAAAGTGTCCCACCTGTCACAAAACCCCCGCCTGAAGACTCCCAGCCTGATACTCCATCACCTCCAGAAGCATCTTGTGAGCAACAGAAGCTCTCCAAACAGTTATTACGTCCGACGTTGTTCCCTGTGATTGTGATCACATGTCCGCATCTCATCTCCCAGATGCTTGGAGGTCTGTTTGATTTGATTTTGGTCGTTTTTCCTCTACATCCCCCCACCATGTAAAAAACTGGCAGATGCACGCAGACTGTGTGTTTTGTTTCTCCGGCTGTCATAACACCACACGGTCTGGATTTTTAGGCTGCCACAATGCAACTGCTTGCTAGCGAGAGTGCGACTCACATGTCTATTTTGGTGGTTATTGTTGTCTAAGACAAGACACTTGAAGAAAGAAGTTTGTCTACAGAGGTGTAAAAATCGAGTAGCAAACAGGATAATTCTTACTTTGAATGTGTGACATACTCCAAGTTGTGTGTCACCCACCTTTTTGAAGCAGAAATCTACTTTTCTGTTACTGAGTAGTGTTTCTAAAATACGTAATCCCTCGTTTATCACGGTTCATTCAGACCAGAATTGTCTGCAATGTACAAAAATCAGTAAGACGTACCCTAATAGTCAACCGGGTATAATGGATCGCAGCTGCACAGGTGTTTATTTTAGGTGGAAAGAACGGAAAACAGAACAGTATGACACAAATTCGCTCCTTCAGTACCCGCTCTCAGTGAAAGTCCAATTGAGATAATTGATGGCCAAAATTGTGCAGTTCATTTTATACAGTCTACAATGGCACCTTTCAGCAGCCCGTACCGAAAAAAAAAAAAAACTATTCCTCCCACCTCCATGTAATCGCTGTTTTGCAGCCAGGGACAATGACGGCAATCACAATGGCCATTCTGTCACGCTACGATGATAATTGTTGTGTCCCGGGGGGAATTGCAAAACCTGCATTGATTCTTGAAAATCTTTAGTTCAAATCTCACTTTGCATTAGAGATTTGGTAAGCAAAGATAATTTGATACGTATTGCCTGCCTTACAAAGATGACGTGTACACTACTGTAAACGCTTGTTCATTGAGGTTTATTTTTAACATGCGCTCGCAGCAATAGTCAAAAAGGGATACTTGAATGCTGCTTCAATGGTGCAGTTCAATTTTAGCTGTAAACAACAGAAAAAAAGAGCTGAATCGACTAGAGATGATGGATCGCTATGGATGATGGCTCGTATTTACACAGGTGCAGTTAATTTTAGGTGGAAAGAATATAACAGAATAAAGATAAAATACCACCATTTAAATGATAAGGTAGGGGTAATAGTATTTTTCGGACTTTAAGTCAGTGTTTGTATAGTTTGAATGGTGGTGCGACTTATACTCAGGGTGCGACATACATGTGAAATTGTAAATACAGTACAGGAAAGGTCAAAGCCGACTTTACTTCCTCAGAAGGCTGGCCTCCTTCAACATCTGCAAAAAGCTCCTGAAAATATTCTATGAGACAGTTGTGGGGAGGCAGCGTCATGAAGAAGGATGCCTCCCGTCTCAATAAACTGGCGAGGAAAGCGAGCTATGTTGTGGGCACAGAGCTGGACAGCCTAACAACAGTAGCTGAGAGACGGGCACTGAAAAAGCTGCGGTCAATCATGGACAATTCCTCACATCCGCCACACAGCATTATATCCAGACAGAAGAGCAGCTTCAGCGACAGACTGCTGTCACTGTCTTGTACCACGGACAGACTGAAGAGATCTTTTCCCCCTTATGCCATGAGGCTCTTTAACTCCACCCGGCGGAATAAAGGCCCACATTAAACCACACCCCCTACATTGCATATTACCGTACTTTTAGTGCAGTGTGTATTTTATGTAGCACTATTTAAATACTCTATACAACACGGTACAGTGGGTATTAGCACGTCACATTGGGTATTTGTATATTGTATTCCTGTTGCTTTATTGTTGTATTGTTCTCAGCGAAGGGATGCTGCTGGAAATGTGAATTTCCCTGCAGGGATGAATAAAGTATCTATCTATCTATCTATCTATCTATCTATCTATCTATCTATCTATCTATCTATCTATCTATCTATCTATCTATCTATCTATCTATCTATCTATCTATCTATCTATCTATCTATCTATCTATCTATCTATCTATCTATCTATCTATCTATCTATCTATCTATCTATCTATCTATCTATCTATCTATCGATCTATCGATCTATCGATCTATCGATCTATTACCAGGTATATCATCTCACATGTTATTTTCATATTAAACTACAAGAGGGCGTTCTAGGCCGGTGTTGATGATTTCACACTTGCCGAGTCACTCTGAAAAATATCATTCGGCGTCAAAAGTCCCTCTAGCATACGTCACTCGCACAAAAGTCACTAAAATAACTTTGTTTCTCCTTTTTGGGTAAAATGTAATACAACAGTTAAGCACAGATAATTTGCATCTTGGATAGAAATCACTTTTGAGCAGGTTGACCGAGACACGAGACATGAACATTCAGGAGTTAAGGTGTCATTTCGCCAAAGTATGTATTTTTAACTGATCTAAAAGGGGTTTCTATACAAGGTGTAAACATTTCTGTGTGCTTTATTATTATATTACATTGCCCAAAAACGTGAAATACGAAACCATTTTACCAACGTTTGCGCTAGTGACGTATCAGTGATAATTCTAGGGGGGACATTTCATGCACGGGGACATTTTTTGGCCGGACAGCGGTAAGTTATAAAAACTACTGAACAAAAATGACACTGAAAGAAAATCATAAACTGCAGAAAACAAACTGCGTTTAGTGAAATATGCAGTCGAAAAGCAGAAAGTGGAGGTGGCGATGAGTCTGAAGTAAGCAATGTAGAAGCGATGGATCGTCTACCGTGACACAGAGAATGAAAATTTCATTGGATTTAGTAATTTGGAGTGAAACTAATAGTTTGTTAAGCATGTTCTTTTTGCTAGCGTTATCTGAAAAACTCTTAAAATGTTACGTCAATACAGAAAATATTAGGCATGTCAAACATGTAACGTTCGTATACCGTAGAAAAGTACTCAGCCTGTTGTATTTGTTTTTAGGGTCCAATTTTATCAATTACATTTCCAGAAAAAATGTGATTTATACATGGCAATTCCTGCTCAATCATGCATTTTTTTGGCTGGTGTGACGTATACCCTGAAGTGCCTTACGGTAATAATTATAAATAAATACATACATGTATAATTATAAATAAAGTACTTAAAGAAAGGAAAAGAGCCAGCAAGCACACAACAACAATTTTTGGACCAAAGTTAGTCCAAGTTGGATGGGCTAATCCCAACCCAATTTTAGATGTCAATTTTTGGACCGAAACCAGACCAGATTTAGCCCAAAATCCAACGTCCTGGCGGGCACAGATTGCAATAATTCATTAAAACATTAGGACTGCACAAAAAATCTTTTTGGAAAAGCACTGGTGTTATTCGGGATTAATTTATTCAATATTTAATTAAATGTTGGCTGATTTTGCCTCCAGGACGATCTTACAAGTGATTGATTTGGCGCAAAGCTTTGGGAAAAACAAAGATAATTTGCTTTTTAATGGAAATGTAGCATTAGATTGAAGGTTAGGAAAGGTTCAACAAAAGTAATCTCACATACTTATTATCATTGTACCTGAGGGATGGAGCGAGCCCTCTCCCAACATTTTTGGGGACAGCAACCTATGAAAGTGTATTATAGTCTACCCGCTAGATCTCAGTCTTCCTCCGGGCTTTGCTATTTTTAAAAGTCGTCCCATCTGGCTGGTTTGAGCAGCAATATCGCCCGGTGAACTTTTGTGTCAGTGGTTTGTTAAATAGAAATGAATGTGTTTTCCGTCACAGGTGGGCGGCGCACCTAACTGAGTCGTGTTAACATCTTTGTAGAGCGGCTACAGCTGCTCTCGTCCATTTCTCCCTCGACGTCTGCCACTCCAAACGGTTAGTTCTCTGACGGCCCTTCGTCTTGAATCAATCTTGTCCGTCTTTGAGTGAATCGTGATACACCGTATATATTGGTGAGATAAATATATACAGCTTTGATACAATTTAACACATCTTTCCGCAGCACTCCACAAACAAGTGATTTTTTTCCCCAATTTTGACACATGCGAAGCCAAAACATCAGTTAGTAATTGTAATGTTCAGTCCAGTTTAGGGCACATTCTCAACTACAGTTTACAGTCAGAGTGTCACACCAACATACCTCGTTTTGGCAGTAGGACGCTAAGAAACCCTTTCAATGGAAGCTCATTAACTATGTATGCTCAGTGTTGAGATACTTTATGATGAAAACCCACTGATGAAACAGTAAATCATTAAAAACACCAGCAGAGTAATTTGATTAGGTGAGCGGTAGAGGTGGGCGGATCCCTGCAAAAGGCACTGCCTTATCTTTATTGCTCAGTGCAGTCTGCGCCAAAATGTAAATAGGATGGTATTTTGTGACATTTTTACAAAATAACTTTGCTTGCAAATCTTTTTTTGAAATTAAAATTTGACACTACAGTAGTAATTTGTATAAAAAAAGGTTCAGAAATTACATTACTTTTATTTGTTAAACAAATGTTTGACCATGTAAATTGGGTTTGTTCTTTGGTTTCAATGTATAAAAGAGTATCTAGTCTTGACTATTATTTAAATCCCAATATGCTTGCTTGTGTGTGTGTGTTTGTATGCGGCTTATAGGCTCCAAAACGGCTGAATTTATTTTCATAAAAAAATGCACAGCAGTACTTTAGGCCTCTGGTAGTGTCCTTAGCTAGATTTCGTGTCAAAGCTACCCCCAATAAAAAATAAAATAAAAAAACATATGCTTTTGTGCACAAGCAGCTCTGTAGCTGCATGCGGTTATACTGCTCTTTGACACTCCTTAATGGCTTCCTGGCGATTTTTCAACGAACCACACTCAAGTAAAATGCCAAGCAACGCTAAGCCTGACAACGCCCGGCCATTATGTGTGTTTAAGAAATTGATCGAAGACCACCGCATGGATTAAGAAGACTGCCTCAACAAGAACCATTCAAAAGAAGCCTTCCAGATTGTAAAATTCCTCACAAAAACAAAAAAAGGCGAAAGTCAGCAGCATTCAGGATGAGGCAGGAAATAATCTCACGGAAAAAAAGAGATAATGAATATATGGACAGAATACTGCTCCAAACTCTACCACCACCCAACACAGGGAGACCCTGAGATCCTTAAGAATTTCGGCCCAGGAGAAAAGTGACGACTTCCCTCTCCTCTGACAAAAAGTAGTGGCAGCAATTAACTCAATGAAGAACAGAGGTTTGATAGAATCAACAATATCCCATCAGAACTCTTACAAAATGGTGTTGAGTAAACTATAGACATTTTGACAAAGATTTGCAGAACGATCTGGCAAACAGGACAATGGCCATCTGCATTCAGACCATTGAACAACTGTATGCCAATGCCAACAATGCAGAACATATTAATGGTACTATTGGAGTGTGGTTTCGAACCACAGTCGGTGTGAGGCCATGGCTGCATTCTCTCTCGAACTTCATTCAACATCTTTCTGGAAAGGATAATGTCCGAAGCTCTAGAGCAACATGAAGGTAAAGTCACTATTGGGGAACACAACATCACTAACCTCTGTTTTGCTGATTATTTTTGACTGGTCAATTGCCTGGACAAAGCATTAAGCCAGTATGTGATGGAAATTTAGCACAGAAAAAAACAAAAGTAATGACCAACAATCCCCAGGGCATCACCACAAACATCACCATCAACCAAAAGGTCAAGTCAAGTCCATTATCAAGATGGGTACTGGTATGGCTCCTACAAATCGAGATGAGGACTAATACAGCAGGGACATTTACTAAAAGCATGGCAATCTTCGTAAGTGGAACGTTTAAAATCAGTTTCATTTTTAATCTGACGTCTTTTCTGCATTCACTTGGTACTCATCCTAACCAGTTGAAGTCACGTCACAGCAAAGGTACAGTAAATATATTTCTAATTTGCACTTTACATGTTCTTTTACTTAAAAAGTTTTTTTAATTATATGCACATATTTTTCAAATAAGTAGTACCTATCAGAGACTTGTAATTATATTATTATATTATTTTGTTTTCATGTTTTAACTGCATTAGGTATTAACCATATGATTCTATCCCTTGCAATTTCACTTTGCGATCCCTACCTCAAAATGGATTAATGTCATATCCCGGGCTCTACTTTAAATGAATTCTTAGTTTACAATACATGTTTTTTTCCAATATCATTACACTTCACTGACTCCCGAAAATGTCTGATTAAAGTGTTATTTAGAATGAACACAAAAGGGAAAAAAAGCAGCGTACCGGTCAACACCTGCACTTTGACTCTGATGTTGAGTAGGAAATGAAAACAAATTGAATACAAACGGTACTTTTCTTCATGGGCCTCCTGTGCAGATAATTAATAAGAGCCACATTGAAGCGAGGTGTGCAAAATGTCTTTGCCGTTAACCTACATGGGGGAGTGCAATTACATCCAAGAGAAGAAAAGCTGGATTATTAAGTCTATTCTTAGTTTGGCTCATTTTAACCTCCAGAGCCACACAAGACTGAAAATGAACCAGTGGTCCATTGATGACAGTAAATGATTTATATATATATATATATATATATATATATATATATATATATATATATATATATATATATATATATATATATATATATATATATATATATATATATATATATATATATATATATATATATATATATATATATATATATATATGGGTTCAAATCCAGCTACCAACCTTCCTGTGTGGAGTTTGCATGTTCCCCCCCTGCTTGCGTGGGTTTCCTCCAGGCACTCCGGTTTCCTCCCACATTCCAAAACATGCATGTCAGGTGAATTGGCCGGTCCAAATCGTCCCTAGGTGTGAATAAGCAAGCGAATTGTCTGTCCCTATGTGCCCTGCGACTGGCCGGCAACCAGTTCAGGGTGTCCCCTGCCCACTGTCCGGAGATGGCTGGGATGGGCTTCCACTGCCTCGATCGAATATATTGCTGTTAGCGCGAGCAGAGACAGCGCAGATTTGTGTTATGCGTTGTAGCTCTTTTTCCATTTTTTTCCGCCTAAAATCAACTGCACACCTATGGCTGCAATACATTATCCCCAGGCAAATATTGCTGTGCGGGGAGGCCGAGAGAGGAAATCTGCATTATACGTGTCGTCCCTTTTTTTTTAGTTTTTTCCAGCTGTTCTATTCTTCTTCTATAAAATGAATTACACCTGTGCTGTCGCATATCTTTATCCCTTGTCAACTCTTGCTGCAAGCGCATGTTAAAAATTCGAGGGCTACATATCAAAAACCGCAATAAACGAGCAAATACAAAACTATATGTTTCGGTGCCACGGCAAGCAATGTGCATCAATTTAGCTTTTGTGCACCAAATTTGACATTCCCAAGCAAAATTCGAACAAATTATACATTTTTCAAGAAATGATGCCTGTTTTTTAATCAGCTCGGGACACATCAATTATCAAAGTGGCGTGTCAGAAGGTCTATTGTATTGGCGTCATTGTCCTTGGCCGTAAATCGGTGATGGTACGGCACCCACGCCGCTGCCGAGTTCCAGTGGCAACATCTGTTATCCGGAAGCCGCTTTGCGCGCCCTCAGGGATGTAGAACGGCGTGCCAAATATTACCGAACGCGTTCTCCGATTTCCCGCTGGCAACAAAAACGAGCTTTGCTGGCCAAGGGATGGAAAAGCGCGTTTCACACTTAAACACACCTCCACAACAAGTGGGCGAGATTAGAGACAAGAGGCTTAGGGCATGAAAAGCACCAATCAGATTTTCTCTGGAGCATTCCGGCACCGTAGCAAACCCACCACCCATCAGATGGCTTTATTTGCTTCCCTCGCGCCCTTCCACAGCAAAACGCAAGCTTGCGTTGGATTGTTTGGTTCAATCGTGTTCACTTTTGTGTATTCATCCTGAAAGAGATACTGAAAAAAAAACTCTTGAACTCAAATTAAACCTGTAATCCATCATTAACGCCAAATGAATTTGGCGAAATGGATACTGAAGAGCCCATTTATTTTTTCAGCGATGGCGCAAGACTTAAGAGTTACAGTAGGGCAAAAAAGCATTAAATCAACCACGGATTATTCAGGTTCTCCTACTTGAAATATTAGAGAGGCCTGTAATTGTCAATATGGATAAACTTTAACCATGAGAGACAGAATGTGGAAAAAAATCCAGGAATGTATTTTGCAAATAATGTTGTAAAATAAGTATTTCGTCAGTACCAACAGTTCATATCAATGTTTTGAGAAAGGTTTTTCATACACTTGCTTTTTTGGGGGGTAATTCCTCCATGCAGATCTTCTCAATAGCAGTGATTTTTAGGTGCTGTCTTTGGGCATTATAAACTTTCAACTCTCGCCCTGGTTTTTTATGGGGTTGAGATCGGGAGACAGGTTAGGCGACTCCAGGACCTTGAAATGCTTCTTACAAAGTCACTCCCATGCTGCCCCCTATGAGTTTGTGATCATTGTCAAGCTAAAAGACCCAGCAATATCTTATCTTCAATGCCCTTGCTCATGGAAATAGATTTCATCGTCCTGGTCCTTTTGCAGAAAAACAGCCAACACACTATGTTTTCACTCACATGCTTCACAGTAGGGAATTTTTTTTTCGGATGCAGTTCCGTATTCCTTCTTCTCCATACACGAGAACCTGTCTTTCATCTGACCATAACCCAGGGGTCGGGAACCTATGGCTCGCGAGCCATATATGGCTCTTTCTATGAGTATCTGTGGCTCAGAGACCAATTTGATTGCATGCAAAATTTCTCCATCTTGTTCAAAACCGGAGTTGTCAATCCTATTCAGGTACACGCAAAGCCAAACCAAAGCTAAATACAAAGGTAACACTTCGCAGTATATATAGGGCATGTTTTTCACTACAATTTACAGTCAAGGTGTCACACAAAAAAAAGGGGAAAAAAAAACTCGTTTTGGCTGTACAACGCTAAAGAATCCTTTATTTAAAAGTTCACTATATAATCTGTGTTCAGTGTTCAGATACTTTATGATGAATCCACAGAACTGTAAATACACCAAAACACCGGAAGAGAACTTAGTCATTTGATTGGGTGAGTGGGAGGGATGGGTGGAGCTATGCAAAAAGTACAAGCATTCCCTCCCATCTCTCGCCAAAGGTAAGCACATAAGGCTCCCTATTCTCAGAATGTTGTGACGTTTTTACAAAATAAATGCTTGCATCTGGTTTTGAAACCAATATGTATGAAAAAAAGGGTCAAAAGGAGTTTAATCGATCTTGAGTAATTGCAAGAAAGAGACAAGTTTAAAGTGGTATGTTTGTTGAATTTGGGACAGGGGCTCTGGCATTATTCTCTTTTCATAATTTTTATCAAATCATCAAAAATAAATGTGCTGAAGACTAAGCTTTTGTCTGGGGCGCCGGTTTAGCAATTTAGTAAATTTGTCTCATAATATATGGTGTGGCTCTTTCCCAAAATAAAATTAATATGTTTTGCTTTTATGGCTCTTTGAGTCAAAAAGGTTCCCGACCCCTGCCATAACCCATTCTCCCAGTCCTCTTCTAGATCATCCAAATGCTCTCTAGCAGACAGGCCTGGATGTTTAAGGTCTTCAGCAGGGGGACATGTCTGGCAGTGCAGGATTTGAGTCCATGGCGGTGCATTTTTACTGATAATAGCTTTTGTTACTCTGGTCCCAGTTCTCAAATAGGCCAAATAGGTCCCTGTGTGTGGTTCTGGTGTTTTTGCTTGGCGTTCTTGTTATGATCTTGACGCCGCGGGGTGAGATCTTACATGAAGCTCTAGATTGAGGGAGATCATCAGTGGTCCTGTATGTTTTCTATTTTTAAAAAATTGCTCCCACAGTTGAATTCTTTACAGGAAGCGTTTTATCCACTGCAGATTCAGACTTCCCAGTCTGTTGCAGGACTACAATTTTTTCTGTGGTATCTTTGGGCAGCTTGTTGGTCTTGGCCATAGTGGAGTTTGGAGTGTGACTGACTGAGGTTGAGGGCAGGTGATAAGTTAAAAAAGGTCATCAACCAGTGAAGACTCCTTAGACCTTGTTTAAAGAAGTTAGACCTCTTTGACAGCCAGAAATCTCGCTTGTTTGTTGGTTAAAAAATACGTATGTTTCACTCTCCTTTGAAAAATCAATTCTTTAAAATCAAACAATGTGATTTTTTGTCTTTCCCTTTAACATTTTGTCTCTCGTGGTTGAGGTTTACCCAGGCTGACAGTTACAGGCCTCTCTAATATTTTAAGTAAGTGGGAGGATTTCTGGTAGTTGTCTAAATACTTATTTAACCCACTGTAATTCCATAAGTTAATTAAGGAGTTAATACAGTATTGCTTTGCAAATTTGCGGTTCGACTCATTCGTCTTTTCGGCATAGTGGGTTTTCTTTCTGTTCCGTTCCGTAATAAATACAATTCTCCAGAATTACACGTCACCTTACAAGTTGCAGTAAATGCAAACTAATCTGATAACTGCCTTGTGTTTTTTGGATGATAATTATAGCATTCTGGAAGAATCCTTTAACTGTTATGTGACAAACAACACTGTATACATGCCATTTGCGAAAAATTGAATCAGTAGTGTAGGCAAGCATAATCAACGAGATTGCTGCGTCCTGTCTATTTTTCAAGGTGTGCTCGTATGTTTCTTGCCAGAAGCATGGACTTACACCACAATAAGACCTCGGTTATCGCGGTTAATGGGGCCCAAAACCACCCGCTAAAAGTGAAAATCTGCGAAGTAACGACGCCCATTCAAAAAAATAAATAATAATTTCATCGCATCTTATTATCTGCACCGCTTATCCTTATTAGTGTCGCGGTGGGGCTGGAGCCTATCCCAGCCATCTCCGGGAAGTGGGCAGGGGACACCCTGAACTGGTTGCCAGCCAATCGCAGCTGTAAATCACATTAGTTCTCGCAGCTAGCTATGTTCTTCATCAACGCACGAGCCGAGTGATCCACCGCTAAGAGTCGTACAGCCGGGCGACTTTACGTCCGCCCGGGACGATCGGAGACAAATTTACGACAGGGTTTTTACCGGGTGCCGTCCGGTCAATCCCGTGAGCGAGCCCCTAACTCGCAGCGCGGGTACTTTCGGGCACGATACGCACGACACCGACACAGTTACGGGGGTCCCACGCACGTCCGACGCCCTTCGCCCGCCGCGCGCGGACGGCCGCCTGTCGTCGCACCGCGCTACTGGGGTCGTAACTGGGGGGAGCCCGCGTCGTGCCGTATGACGCCGTGTCCACCGAACTCGCTCCGTCGCGCGGCCCGGGAGTGACCCCCGCCGCGCCCACTTTCAAATTCAGTTTGGGATTTTAAAGTGTGCCCTATAATCAGGAAAATGTGGTGCTATTTTTATTATAAATGTTTAATTTTTTCTCTCAAAATTGCATTGTGTCTTTCACTTGGATATAATTAGTATACATTTGGTTTTCTGTAAAGCGCCATTTGTTATGATCTGTAAAACAAGTAAAATATCAGTACAATATATCCATTATTTTGGATTTTATTAGCGATACGCATTTTTGGGCTCGTACACTTACCGTACATCAAAATGTGTATAAGCCACTTAATTGTGTACATTTGCAATTATCTAACAACCATTTTGAAGGCTAAACCGCATCAAAAATTAGGGTTTACAGGTCAAAGTGTCTGCTCGTAAAGAACTTTGAATTGAGTAGCAACTTTCCGCTCAAGTCAAATCAATGCCCCGTTCTTACTACGAGTCCCCCTGGCGCTGTGCGATGCTCGAACACGGATTAGCGGACAATATCTGGCTCATTCCGAGTGCTGCTGTCTGTTTTAATCAGCGTTGTCGACTTGACGGGCAGGTAGGAAGGAAATTTGGCAGGCCGAGTCGCAGCGGGGCTGCTCGCGGGGTTAATTGGCACTGGGAATAATCGGACGCCGGACTGTGTTTGTTGGATGGAAGGAGGAGCGGGGAAGGTCTTTTCAGATGTTTGCCATCGATTGTCTGGTTGGAGACGGAGTAGAGGTAAGATCTTAAGACTTGAGCTTCGGTCCGAAATTTCGATTTTTACATTCGTGTCAGGGTCTCCTGCTGAGTTAAAAAAAATATATAAATACAGGGGACCCCGTGGTCACAGTGTCCCTAGCTTATTATATGTTCACGTTATGATGTGTAAAATGATGTTTTTTCGGCCTGGTTCGGTGAGTCAGACTCAGGTGTAGCCTCTGCCATGAAAGTGGTCGGACAAATATGTTCAATATAACTTTGCAAACGTTTCCTTTCTTGACCGCTGTGTAATTAAGACCGGAGATGTAGAAAATTGCATTGAAATTGCAATATTGATTTGAAAAATCGTAATTAGGTTTTTTTCCCAAAATTGTGCAGCCTAAAGGAATACCTCAATGAAATTAAACAACTCTTCTCTTTTAATGGAAAAGTATCCAGTTATATCAAAAAAAGCTCTGACATTTTTTATACCATTTGTTAAAACATATCTTTGTGAGCAATCCTTTTTGAGTATGCTGGAGAAACAACACGACAAACAACAAACTTTGCTGTGAAAATGACATCAGAGTAGCAATTGCCAAGGTGAAGCAACGCAACAGCAGAAGTCACACGGTTTTACAGTTCTATAATTTATTTTGAGTTCATGTTCTTTTTGTTTTGTTCTGTGGTTTCATTTTGTGCACCAGTAGAAAAACGTGTTTTTAAACTTAAAAAAAAAAATCATACGAAAGTTGGGTTTGTTTAATGCACATTTTAAACTAGTGGGGTTCGGTACTTCCAAGGTTTAAAACCACTGATCTAGTGTAATCAAATTAAATTAATTAGACTTGCAATGTTGCTAAAGAAGAAAAGATATGATGAAAATGGAAATGGAAAGTGAAATAATAATAAAGAAATAGTGTTACCCTGGCTGAGAAATATGGCCATAACAAATCAATAATCGGTATATTTTTTAAAGAATAAAGAAATGATCGAGGGGAAAAAAAAATCTTATGTAAAGTCCTTGTAAGTTGAAGTTTTGAAATCAGTTTTAATTTGAATCCATCATCTCCTCCCCTTCAGCATCCACCCACTAACTACACACAAAAGGCAAATTTCATTTTTCTTCACATGTATTTTTATACGTTGTGTTATTTAATCATATGCACATGAATTAAACACAAATAGTACTTACTTACTATTTAACTAGGGTACCGGGGTTCGGAATGCATTGCCACGCATCTCCATGTTTGTATACCTCGCTATACAGAAATGTAAGTGAAATTACGATCCCCACCTCATAACTAATTATGTCATATCCTTCAATACACTAAAACTAAGATAATCTATGGATGCTAAACTAATCAATATTGGTATAACACAGGCCACTGCACATATACAATATAAAATGTCGGGTCTCCCTTGGGTCGCGGCCTGCAAATTAATTAATTAGCCTTGGTTGCACTTTTTTAATGCACTTTTTTTTTATCTCTGACATGCCACTGAATCAAAGTTCATGTGTTTTGAATACACTATAATTTTACTTGGGCAGCACGGCGGCGCAGTGGTTAGCGCATGTGCGGCACAGTTCTAAGGTCTTGGGAACCTCCTGTGGGGGTTCGAATCCAGCAACCAAACTTCCTGTGCGGAGTTTGTATGTTCTCCCCGTGCTTGCGTGGGTTTCCTCCGGGAACTTTGGTTTCCACCCACATTCCAAAGGCATGCATTTCAGGTGGATTGGCCGGTCCAAATTGTCCCTAGGTGTGAATGAGCGAGTGAGTTGTCTGTCCCTGTGTGCCCTGCGATTGGCTGGCAACCAGTTCAGGGTGTCCCCTGCCCACTGCCCGATGATTGCTGGGATGGGCTCCAGCACCCCCGCGACCCTACAGAGGATAAGCGGTGCAGCTAATGAGATGAGATGACATGAGATAATTTTACTTCCCTTTTTTTAAAAACCTGGCACAGCCTCACAAAGATGCGTGCTTTGGTTTCTAGTCACTATATTATTTGTACATTTGTGTGTGGCTTGTGTTCATCTATTAAAAGTAACTCTCCGAGATTAAATTGGATTCTGGGGTGAAAGTAGTGATAAATGAGCCCCACGGTTCAGTCTGAGTAATTCTTATTTTCCAGTGCATGGCGAGCTCAGGCAAATGTGCGTTTTTTTATATATCGCTGCCTCTGTAAACGAGTGCTGTAAATGAGCAAGACATTAAAATTTGCATTCCATAAAAGAATAGAAGCAGTGGCTCAAACAAATATGAGAAAAGCATTAGGAGGACATTTACATAGTGTTTACAAGCAATTTAAAAATAAAACCAAACAAAGGAAAGCTTTTGGACTTTCTGCCTGCTCGGCTGATGTAAAACGAAGGTTTCTCTAGGAGACGCTTTGTGATGAATTTTAGGATTTAGTTGGGCAGAATCTGCGCCTTTGAAAATGTGTTAACATACATAACAAAGGATTTTGTAAAACAACTCTGACAGTATCCATTTAGCGCACCATTTTTGGAAAGATGGAACACAGAATAGAATTAGAGGACATCTTGTGAAATAATAGCAAAAGCTTTACACTGTACATTACTGAGTATATTTTTTAATAAACCCACTATTCCCTGTTAGATGTTGTTCATTGTTGTTTTACCATTCAGTCTGCAATATCTGAGGCAAATGCAATATGTATATATATATATATATATATATATATATATATATATATATATATATATATATATATATATATATATATATATATATATATATATATATATATATATATATATATATATATGTGGGTTTCCTCCGGGCACTCCGGTTTCCTCCCACATTCCAAAGACATGCATTTCAGGTGAATTGGCCGGTCCAAATTGTCCCTAGGTGTGAATGAGCGAGCGAGTTGTCTGTCCCTGTGTGCCCTGCGATTGGCTGGCAACCAGTTGAGGGTGTCCCCTGCCCACTGCCCGGAGATGGCTGGGATGGGCTCCAGCCCCTCCCGCGTCCCTAATGAGGATAAGCGGTACGGCTAATGAGATGAGATGAGATATATATATATATATATATATATATATATATATATATATACATATAGGCACAGTAAGTTGCAATCAACAATCAGTATTATTGTTAAACATAAAAAGGCATTCAAAGCAAGCACAATTTTCTAAGGGCATTCCAATCATGAAAATATTTTTTATTTTAAATCTTCCTCTGCACCCTCCCCCTGTGCATCCACCTCCTAACTCCACTGTATCAACTCAAGTCACAACAAAGGTAAGTATATTTCATTTACATATATTTTTATTTACAATGACATTTAATCAAACTTACTGTAAACTATATTGTTATTTAGATTGTTTATCTGGAGTACCGGGGGTTCGAAAGGCATTAGCTAATTCCCATATTGTTCATTACCCTGCTATACTGCAATTCCTCTTTGCGATCTCCACCTCAGAACATAATAATATTTTTTAAACATTTCAAAACAGAAACATTTTTCTCCAGGGATTTTGTATTTACTATCAGTATTGTCCCACAAATCTGCCAGTCAATAATAAGGTCCAGCTTGTTTTAAGGAGCTGGATGACGCTTAATGCGGAAAAACAAAACAAAACCAAAAAAACCCCAACAACAACAGCCAGCAGATGATCAAGATGCTGTGTATAAGTTAGATCAGGCGGTTTACCCTGCTACTAAAAACCATGAAAACCAGTATTATCCATTCCATGTTAGAGAGCAAACCACTACCCCAAACAAATGGCCTAAAAAGTAATGGGCACCGCCAGGTTGTACTTGCCAAGACACACCACAGAAAGTGGTACCCTAATGACCCTGGCAGTTAAGGGATCAATGAACTGTGAATGCAATCCTTTTTTTTAAATTATGAATGCAGTTCGAATTATGCCACGATTTTTTTTAAACTTATCTAAACTAAATCCATAATCAGCTTTTTTTTCCACTGAGAAGAGACAAACCAGATAATCAGCATTCAAAGTAATAAAATTACCTTTTGCAACGAGTCCGTAATATAGAAGAATTGGTGCTAAATATGCTCAAAGTCATCTCCTGTCGAGTCATTAAGAATATTACAGAGTGCAGATGTGGGCCGTTGCGTTACCGCGGGAGCAAGCGGCGCTTTCGTCCTGCTGCGAAACAATGCAACGCCCACCATTAGCTTTCACGATGGGCCAGTTCATTGGGCGTAACGCACCTATCACGCTAATTGGTATGGACAGGACATGCAGATGCTAATGAACTTCTCTCACACTTAATCAGGTAATATTGATTTTTTTTAGGTTAGAGATGACTTGCCGAAATGCTGGTTTCGACAATCATAGCTGGGATTCATGACCAACTGTTGTCACAATAAACCCGAATTACTTACGTATGTATAACGCACACTCTGGTGCACCATTAAACTTTTATTAAAAATAGATATACATTTTTGTCATACTTTTTCTCAGTTAAAACTTTGTGGTTGGACACAACCAAAATCAAACCTGCAGCATCGTGGTGAGGACACCAAATCCTATCCACTGAACCACCAGTGATAAAGATGACATATGAAAAGCCTTTGGAATTGATCGCATCAGCACACTGTTTTTGCTCACAAAGTCGAATGTTAATGTCGTTGTGCATTTCTCATATTACAATCGCAATAAATTATATTCTATTCCTTTATTCAATTCTAAGCATTGTAAATGACAAACATTTTTGAATACGAGGAGCCGTGCATAAAACAAAATAATTTATTGACAATGTCAACTATGAACACAATACTAACATTCTCAATGCATTTAATTTATATCCTTCAAAATCTGATCTATCATCAGACACACCAAATAGTTGTTTCCCTCGTTGTGCATTTTTGTGTTTCTTTATATATTTCAAGACAACTTTCTTTTTTTCTCCATTATCTAACATTCATCTGTAGTACCGTAACAGTAATGAGATAAAACTTCTGGCCTTTTCACAAGACATTGGTTGTATCACTGGTGATTCTGGACTAAGGTTTTGGCGTTCTAATTACTGGAACCTGGGTTACATTCCTGTTGCATCCAATCTTTTATGATTGTGGTCAGTGATATTTTTTGACGGTTATATCATTGCATAAATACAGTACAGCCTTTTGGACAACTTTGAGTTATTTTTAGGTAAAACAAGTGGTCATTAAGCGCCACAGGCAGGCCAGTGGCCACAATTGGTACTGCAAGAGGAAGATTAACTAACAGCGTCACCAAGAGGTGAAGTTCAGCAACACTACCAACGGCGCAACCTTAGCAGACTCAAGACTGCCACCAAGCGGCCAATCGAGGACGACCATTTTTGGAGTGTCGTCTTTTCCTTTCACTTCTACTCCGGAGACAGGGCCCCGACCACCTCACCTTACAACCCAACTGTCAAATCCCTATGCTGGTGCCCAAGGACTACTGGACCAAACAACCGAAGCAGGATCAGGTTTATGGAGTGGTTAGTCACTCTGATGCCACCTCTCCCAATATCGGGTGTGCGCACCAGGAGTCAGACAGGAGGACTCACTGATATCCACCCCCTAGTGGAAGTGGCCAACCCCCATCGAGGCCTAGACGGAGACACTGCGCAAAAAGCACACGTTTTCCGACTTTGGACGAAGCAAGAATGCGAAAACGCATGTAAGGGACTAGGAGACTCTACTGTCAATCCAGCTGGTTAGCTCATTCGACTGAATAGAACAGAAGTCCACCAGGCCCTGTTAATTTCACTAGGAGTACACAGGAGCCGAGTGAGTGGTGATTTCAAAGCAATGACCGAAGGGAGACCGATCCTAGCTGAATACCCAAGATTGTTACAACAAGTAAATGATATCTGTGCGAAAGTGAGAGAAGGCTGGACTACTGCACCAGATTATTCCAAGATAAGAGCCACCCGACTGAAAGAAGACGAAGACAAAGAAGCACATGAAGAAGAACTTGTCCTTAGCCCAAAATGCCGACCCTGTCTGGTCGGGACCTATTAGGTAAGATCGGACTAGGCCTAATGAGATGAGATGGAAATATGCCAGCAAGAAAGGTGGATCCAGAGATGGTAGTTGAAGCCTGATCAAGGCAAAGCAATAGGCTGCGCAAGACTGCCCAAGGACGGAACAAAGAAACAAATGACGGCCTTTTTCGGCTTAGCTAACTAATGCAGGAGTTAGATTCCTGGATATGCTGAACTTACGCAACCTCTGCTGGACCTCATCTACCAACAGATCATGGCACTCCACCAAAGAATAACGTAGAATCCAGAGGGGGATCAAGTCTTCTGTAAGATCAGAGAAGAGGTCTGGAGCTCGGCAGTGTTAGGGTTGCCAGACTACACCAAACCATTCACATTGCCAGTGGATAACAAAAGAGCATTTATGATGGCAGCGCTGCTACAAACATCAGATGAGACGCTCAAGCCCGTTGCCTTGTACTCAAGCATCTACACAGCACCAACAGCACCCAAACAAATGATGCCATACACGTAAGGAATGTTCTTAAGAACGCAATGATCAAAGAATCACACCTGGAGCCTGGGACTCCTGGTTTGAGTCCCTTTTTCTAAACTTAATATTTAGACAAATGATTGCAATGTTTGCACAGGTAACTTTCACATTGCTAGCCATTGCTTTTTTGCATGCTGTATTATTCCATGTGTTCATCTTCTGATTGACGTAATTTTGTCTTCTGCTAAAGCTAATTACACTGAAGTTATGCATTTGCAGACTACTAGAGCCAGAGGACGAGATGATGAAAGTTACTATAGGTTTTGCTTGTCTTTGCCATTGTGGTGATCGCTCATAGAGGGTTGGAGAGAAATTTTTCCTTGGCTAAGGTTTTTTGTGTCTCCGACAAGTAGATCTTCTGATGATGGCTGCATTGAAAAGCGTTAGGGAAAGATGTGATCTTGTTTGAGCCAATGAGATGTGTTATTTTGCCCCTGTTTTTAGAATGAATGGGCCAGTCGTTATTGGATGTGTGTGATTCCTCTCTGGGACGATCTTGGAAGCAGAACAAAAGGACAGCTCAGGTGGGATGCGCCTCAGACGAAAGAGCTACCCAACTTAATCTCCGACTCAGAGAGTGTTTCTTTCCTTACCTAAATACAATCTGAATACAAGTTTTAACCTTGACACATCATACCAAAAAAACAACTATGCTTATATGCCTAAAACAACCATATTACTCAGCATTTGAAATGAAATGAAATGATCTGCATTTATATAGCGCTTTTCAAGTCAATGACTTCCCAAAGCGCTTTACAATGTGCTCCACATTTCCCAATAGCGGCCCTGCAGCCATGTAAGGCGCTAACCTGCTTATTGGGGGTATTAGGGGTTCAGTGTCTTACCCAAGGACACTTCGACATGTAACACGGGCGAGACGGGATTCGAACTGGGATCCCTTGATCCAAAGACGAACGCTCTACCACCTGAGCTACTGCCGCCCCATTTGAGTTTGATAAGCTTGATATAATGCTAAAAAGCAGCTAAGAGGCGCTGGCATAACCATGAGTGATATAAAGACAACTCAATATGATGACAGCATCAAGCCATATTATATATATATTCTTGCAAAAAATGAGTTTCAAAATTGCCGTACTAGAACTGATACTAGAAGTTGAGACGGTTTAGGCGAAGTAAAGCTTAAATTTACTTCCATCAAAAACATTTTGAAACTCTCCATACAACAAACAAAGTAACTTGGGTGGTGCATCGATGTCACTTGAAGGTTTTAGAGATTTTCCTCCTCCTGAAATTCAAATGTCAAAGTTTGCTGCAGTCATAACTTCTGGATGTGACACACAATGAGCCCTACCCAGCACAGTCTTGCGTTTGAAATGGAAAACTGAAAATTAAATTAAAAAAGCCAACAGTGAGATGTTGCATTAATGAGTGTGTGGCTGTATGGTCAAGCCACCAGGCAGCCCTGTGTCGTTTGCAGGTGATTTAATGAAGCCGGACAGTAGTAATGGCGGTGTAATAGCACCAGTCTTGCCACTTCACAAGATGCTCGGGTTTACAGATTTATCAGCGCTGTTTGCCTTAATAGAGACAGAGAAGATGGACCACTATAGCGGACGACATTACAGTCATATGAATTAACACGCCACATAAACACCTTTTGTCTTGGTCTTTGCCTGTACTGAAAGTATTGAGGTGCAAATCTATAATTACAGTTGTAAAAGTCAGAGAGAAAAAAAGTGTTACTTAATTGCAGGAACCAGGTGATGGGAAAGTGTTATATGGAGCTCCTCAACAATCACCCAATAGACCAATTCATCATGCAACTGATCAAAAAAAAACTATCAACCATAATTCACTCTTTTACTCAAGCAATTGATCAATTAATCAAACATTTACTCAAATATCTAACCAATCATTCAACCAAGCATTCAATCAACTGTCCAACCAGGCAATTTTTCCAACTAACCATTAAATTTTTCAGTCAATCAATCATACAATTCATAAAGAAATCAAACAATCATATATGAATAAACAAATATGACAATGAATCATCTAACCAATCTACCAACAAATCATTTAAGCCTTCAATCAACCAAAGCAACCAATCAGTCATCTGTAAATGCAGAGAACAAAAGGGTACATTCATCCATACATTATCTTCCACTTACTTGGGGTCGGTTCGTGGGGGCAGCAGCCTCAGCAGGGAATATCAGACCTACCTGTTCCTAGCCACTTCGTCCACCCCGATACGTTTCAAAGAGGTTGCAAGGCCAGAAATTGGTGATAGTCCCTCCACATGTCCTAGGTCGTCCCCGGGACCTATTGCAGGTGGCACATACCCGAAACACCTTCCGAGATCTACCCTCTTTCGTGAACAATGGCCCAATCTGCATGAACTCCTCTACTTGGGGCAGGATCTCATCCCCAGCCCGGAGTGGGCATGCCACCTATTCCAGCTAATCTTCATACTGCCTGGTTCACACTCAGGCTGCAAACTGCTCCAGTGAGAGCTGAAGATCACGGTTCGAGGAAGCCAACAGCATTACATCATGTGCAAAAATCAGAGATGCAAAGCTCTGGTTCTCAAAACAGACCACTTCAACGCCAGACCTTTGCGTAGAAATTCTGTCCATAAAGGTAAATAAAAAGAATCAATGACAAAGGGCAACCTTAGCAGGATACGACGCCCACTGAAAACAAATCTGGCTTACTGCTGGCAATGCGGACGAGACTCTGGCACCAGTCAACAGGGACCGTACAGCCCAAGTTAGACTGCCGAGTACCCATTATTCCTAAAAAGGTTTCCAAACTAATTTTTCAAAAACATTGCATTTCAACAAGTCACTCCATGAACACCTTTCTGCATTATTTGATATTTTTTTCAAAAGTTATTTTGACTCGCATTTTTCAAAAATCCAAGTGCAACGCAAACACAATTTCTCAGTTATGGGTAGCAGGCTTAATAGCACGATACGATGGAACATACAAGACTGTTCTGAACTAAAGAGGTCAATGCAAAAAAAGCTCTCAAATTCAAGTGACAAACTTCTAGTCTCCTGGTAAGCTTGTTAAAAAAAAAAGTGGCTTCGCCCACGCGGTGGTCTCGCAGACTGGCGCTGAAGCGTGGCCTTTACTAATTGTAAAGGCAATGAAGCATTCTTAACAGATGCTAGTGGAACGGCTCCATTAGGAATTGAGTGGGGGGGTCGGCTGTCATCCGCATATCACCACCCCGGGAAGCCAAAGTGTCATTATCGCGTCGCTCCGACCGCATCTCTGCGCCCGCCAATTTCATTCTTATTAAATGCACATTAAAAGTGGAGATGGATGGTTTTGCTCCAGTGGACTTGGCGCTTAGCAAAGACTTTTGGTCGGACGCATTCCTCGGATTCAGCAGACCACAGTCTTCTTAAGTGATGACCATTAAGTATTCATAAACAGCAAACTTTGATTGGATCCTTGAAGCATGATGGCGTTCCAAAGTTGTTTTTCTGCAAAGGCTCGTGTCAAAATTAACCAACTTTCCCATCTCCGCCCACCGAATCATTTACAGTCCTCTGTATTTCCCCATAAATGAGAAGATAATTATTGCCTAAGAGGGAGTGAAGACGAGTAAGAAGCTGCGTTTAGCAGATAAGTAACGAAGTCGGCTACCCTCCTGGGGCAAGAAAAATGGAATAAGGGTGGTAATGTATTAATGAACCAAACAGCAAAGGCACAATTCGAGCTATTTTTCCCTTAATTAGCAAAAACAAATACAAAACATTAACTGATGCACATTTCCTGAATAGAGAATGTTTATGGAAGCTGCTGTGTAAACGACTATTTGATCGACTACTACACAATTAGCATGCAAGAATAATTTTCTGTGTAGGTCATCCAAAACAAATGGAAGGGACATCAAGCTACTGTATGTCCTTGTTCTTTTGCGGTTAATTTCTTCCAAAACTGCCCGTATTAAGTACCTAGAAATGTCTTCAAAGTATGAGTATGAGTAATATATACTGTATATATATTATTACACAATATTAGTGCAGTTTTCATCATCCAGGATATTTTTACGTCGCAAAGCACTCTAGACTTGAAGTACAGAGACCAATGATACAACTGCATTATGTACTGTACTGTTTTCTTAGTACATATGTTTACCTGACTGCCCATTTCGCACATCTATCCCAGATGCTCCTCTTGATCTACTGTACAGTATTTACATAGGTAAAATTATTCATCTACTATTGCAACCCCATGAATATTGTACATTTTTTAAGCGGAATGTATCAACATTTCGTTTTGTATATATGTGTTGCAGAGTGACGGTAAAGTATATCTGAATTAAATGACACAAGGTTCCAACATTTTGTCAGTTTACTTGTTATACAGATTATCACGCTGATAAGACAGGGAAAAATGACTACATTTGAGAGTTCAATTTAAGACTTGGAGATTTTTTTAAGACCTTTTCAATGCCTACATTTGTGGTTACCAAATTTCAGACTTTTTCAAGTTTTTAACCTTTTGGGGGAACCCGGTCATGTTTTTTTAAGCTCAAAGATCCATGTTGCCTGGATTGACAGTATAAGGTGTTTTCGTTTGTAGTCAAAGTGCTTGTGTAGGTGATTAAGGTCGTTCATTTTAGTTTACAAATTCATTCAAATCAATTATAGAGGATTTGATTATGTTTTCATTTTTTTTGCAGGTTTCCTCCCACATTCCAAAGACATGCATTTCAGGTGAATTGGCCAGTCCAAATTGTCCCTAGGTGTAAATGAGCGAGCGAGTTGTCTGTCCCTGTGTGCCCTGCGATTGGCTGGCAACCAGTTCAGGGTGTCCACTGCCTGATGATTGCTGGGATGGGCTCCAGCACCCCCGCGACCCTACTGAGGATAAGCGGTGCAGCTAATGAGATGAGATGAGATGAGATGAGACTTATAATCAGCAAAATGATATGCAACTTCTTTACAGGGTCCTGCACATGATAGGCCCCCAGAGGGAACAGAACCTGGGGAAGTACCTGTAAAGCGCCCACCTGCACCATATTGTCTACACGCCTGCACTTCTTTATTACACCAGTTTTCTACATGGGTTGATTTGTCATTATTACTTTATTTGTTTCATTGTTTCATTTGCAGTGCAATCTTAATCAGCTTCAGCGAAGAAAATGTGTTGTTTAATATATTTCCCGAACTCATGACCCTCCTCCTTGATCTGCTACCTTATCGTGGTGGAGGAGTTTGTGTGTCCCAATGATCCTAGGAGCTATGTTGTCGGGGGCTTTAAGCCCCTGGTAGGGTCACCCATGGCAAACAGGTCCTAGGTGAGTGGCCAGACAAAACGCAGATCAGAAGACCCCTTATGATGAGACAAAACTTTGGTCCTCGATTTCCCTCGCCCGGACGTGGGCTACCGGGGCCCCCTTCTGGAGCCAGGCCTGGAGGTGGGGTCTGCTGGCGAGCGCCTGGTGGCCGGACCCTTACCCACGGGGGCCGGCCGGGCACAGCCCGAAGGGATGACGTAGGACCCTCTTCCCATGGGCTCACCACCTGTAGGAGGGGCCAAAGGGGTCGGGTGCGCAGAGAGCTAAGTAGCAGCCAAGGGAGGGGTCCTTGGCGCGACGATCCCCGGCTACAGAAACTGGCTTTTGGGACATGGAACGTTACCTCTCTGGCAGGGAAGGAGCCCGAGTTGGTGCATGAGGTTGAGAAATTCCGACTAGACTCATCTCTACGTACGGCTTGGGCTCTGGTGCCAGTCCTCTCGAGAGGGGTTGGACTCTCTTCCACTCTAGAGTTGCCCGTGGTGAGAGGCGCAGAGCCGGTGTGGGCATATTAATTGCTCCACGGCTCGGCGCCTGTACGTTGGGGTTCACCCCGGTAGACGAGAGGGTAGCCTCCCTCCGCCTTCGGGTGGGGGGACGGGTCCTGACTGTTGTTTGTGCTTATGCACCAAATAGCAGTTTGGAGTACCCACCCTTCTTGGAGTCCTTGGAGGGTGTGCTTGAGAGCGCGCCCCCTGGGGACTCCCTCGTACTGCTGGGAGACTCCAACGCTCACGTGGGCAATGACAGTGAGACCTGGAGGGGCGTGATTGGGAAGAACGGCCCCCCTGACCTGAACCCGAGTGGTGTTTCGTTATTGGACTTCTGTGCTCGTCATGGTTTGTCCATAATGAATACCATGTTCAGACATAAGGGTGTCCATATGTGCACTTGGCACCAGGACACCCTAGTCCGTAGTTCGATGATCGACTTTGTCATCGTTTCGTCGGACCTGCGGCCTCATGTTCTGGACACTTGGGTGAAGAGAGGGGCGGAGCTGTCAACTGATCACCACCTGGCCCGACCCGGCAGACCCAAGCGTGTTTTGAGGGTCTGTTGGGAGACCCAAGCGTGTTTTGTTTTGCCATCGACACTGTGTATAGCGCCGATGGGGCGCTGCTGACCTCGACCCGGGACGGTGTGAATCGGTGGGCGGAGTACTTCGAAGACCTCCTCAATCCCACCGGCACGTCTTCCTATATGGAAGCAGAGCCTGAGGACTCTGGGTTGGGCTCTCGTATCACTGGGGTTGAAGTCACCGAGGTTGTCAAAAAACTCGATGAGATCCGCCCGGACTTCATTAAGGCTCTGGATGTTGTGGGCGTGTCATGGTTGACGGGCCTCTGCAACATCGCGTGGACATCGGGGACAGTGCCTCTGGACTGGCAGACTGGGGTGGTGGTTCCCGTCTTTAAGAAGAGGACCGGAGAGTGTGTTCCAACTACAGGGGAATCACACTTCTCAGCCTCCCTGGTAAGGTCTATTCAGGGGTACTGGAGAGGAGGGTCCGCCAGGAAGTCGAATTTCGGATTCAGGAGGAACAGTGTGGTTTTTGTCCTGGCCGTGGAACACTGGACCAGCTCTATACACTCTTCAGGGTCTTTGAGGGTGCATGGGAGTTTGCCTGTCCGGTCTAAAATGTGTTTTGTGGACTTGGAGAAGGCATTCGACCGTGTTCCTCGGGAGGGTCTGTGGGGGGTGCTTCGGGAGTATGGGGTACTGCACAGTCTTATCCGGGCTGTGCGGTCCCTGTATGCCCAGTGCCAGAGTCTGGTCCGCATTGCCGGCAGTAAGTCGGATTCGTTCCCAGTGAGGGTTGGGCTCTGCCAGGGCTGCCCTTTGTCACCGATTCTGTTCATAACTTTTATGGACAGAATTTCTAGGCGCAGCCTTGGCGGCGATGGAGTCCGGTTTGGGGGCCTCAGCATTGTGTCACTGTTTTTTGCAGATGATGTGGTGCTGTTGGATTCTTCAGGCCGTGATCCTCAGCTCTCGCTGGAGCGAATCGCAGCCGAGTGTGAAGCGGCCGGGATGATGATCAGCACCTTTAAGTCCGAGACCATGGTTCTCGGCCGTAAAAGGGTGGCATGCTCCCTCCAGGTTGGGGATGAGATCTTGCCCCAAGTAGAGGAGTTCAAGTATCTTGGGTTCTTGTTCACGAGTGAAGGCAGGATGGAACGGGAGATCGACAGACGGGTCGGTGCAGCGTCTGCCGTCATTCGGACCCTGTACCGGTCTGTCGTGGTGAAGAGGGAGCTGAGCCCAAAGGCATATCTCTCGATCTACTGGTCGATCTACGTTCCTACCCTCACCTATGGTCATGAACTTTGGGTCATGACCGAAAGAACTCGATCCCGGATACAAGTGGCCGAAATGAGTTTCCTCCGCAGGGTGGCTGGGTTCTCCCTTAGAGATAAGGTGAGAAGCTCAGTCATCCGGGAGGGACTCGGTGTAGAGCCGCTGCTCCTCCGCGTTGAGAGGAGCCAGTTGAGGTGGCTCGGGCATCTAATAAGGATGCCTCCTGGACGCCTCCCTCGGTATTCCGGGCATGTCCCACCGGCAGGAGGCCCCGGGGGCCGCCCAGGACACGTTGGAGAGACTATGTCTCTCGGCTGGCTTGGGAACGTCTCGGGGTCCCGTCGGATGAGCTGGAGGAGGTGGCTGGGGATAGGGACGTCTGGGCTTCCCTTTTAACGCTGCTGCCCCCAAGACCCGACCTCGGATAAGCGGAAGACAATGGATGGATGGATGGATGGAACTCATGACCAGATAATTCATATGAAAATAAAACAATAAATATAGTAATTTGCTGCCACCTACTGCTATACATTAATGTTAGTTACTCATCTGATCACCAGAAGAAAGCAAAGATAAGGAACAACGGGATGCTTTTTTGCAAAGAGAAAACTGGGCAATTTCCTGCAGCACTCTAGACAAGGTCTCAAGGCACACTGCAGTATTATATCCCGGTGAGACCCTGCATCAAATCATTGCGTGCTTCTGCGCTGCAAAACCATCTTGCGCATTTTTAAAAGGGCCATGACAAGGACTGCATTTCCAAAAGCCTTGTGCCGTTCATCACGGTGCAGGCAAGTCCCTTTGTGCATGTCGCGACAAGTCGGACACCTCTCGCTGCAACAGACCCATGTGGATACCCATCTAGGCTGCCACACACACTTTAAGAGATGATCATCGCTGGATACAACAATGCGCCTCTAATCAAAGAAAGCTCATTATCTCGCTGTCGTGCCGCAGTTTGGTGCTGGAAAAAATAAACCCAATCAGTTAGCAGGCGGCTTAAGCTCCTTTTCTCTCTTGCCCCGTCAGGCCACACAACAACAGGGATGCATTGAAATCCCGTCCTTTTTAGCCAAAATCAGATTGAGGCGCCTGCTCAAAAAAGCACTTATGTTGCATTAGCTTTAGATGAAGAAGTGCGTCTGAATTATGTCCGAAGCGGACATTAATTCCACGAGGACATAAAAAATGCAGTTTGTCTGATTTTAAATACATCGGATATGTATATAATTGCTTAGCGAGACGTAAAATAAGATTGGCTGTTAAATGAAATTTTGTGGCCAAGGGAGGTTGTTGGAGTCATCGGATACTTTTCACCACAAACTTTTTTCGTACCACAAACTAGTTCGATGTCTGACAATATTCACGCAATCTGGCCCGATAATAACATTATCAAAAATAAAGATAATCACAATAATAATAACAATACTAATAATAATAATAATGTGACCATAGTGGTTAAGGGATACACCCACCCAACCCACCACTACGTTGTACAAGATGATGTTGCTCAAATTTTTGCCAGAATTCTCGATTACAACGTTGTACAACATGGCCACATGACTAAAAACAGTGTGATGATAAGATACAATCTGGTTCCTCAACCTTTGTAATCTGCAATCCTTGTGTAAATTGCAGATTTTTCTCGGTTAAAAAAATGTGTATACACAGATAAATCAAGTATGAGCAATAAAATAGAGCACCTTTTGTCGTTCAGTACCAAACGACCCACAGCCTAATACAGGTCAGAGGCCAGGTAGCTGCTGATCTCTGGTCTAGGACTCAATACAGGCGTTGAGTTTCAGAACTCTTTTGCTAAACATGTTATTTGCCAACAAAAAGGCTGAAGTAGTTTATGTTGATGCATGGCAAAATCCCTCCGATTGGACGGTTGACATGCTGGTTGGAGATGAAACAGACTGACTCAGCTCAAGTAGGTTGGAAGTGGGTTTAAGCCATTCAGTTCAATGTTTGACTCATCGCTTCACAGATTGTTTCTCCAAAGGTCTTGAGGATAACACTAAGATGCTTTTTGGAAAATACAAGACAACTCTTTGTATTTTTGTGAAACTAGTGTTTTTTTGCCTGAGAACATTCCCATGAATGCTATTTTTGCCCAGTGTCTTTCTTATAGCGGATTCATAAACACTGACCTTAACTGAGGCTAGCGAGGCCTGTAGTTCCTTTGATGTTTTTGAGGTTCTTTTGTAACCTCCTGGATGAGCCGTTGTCACACTCTTTGAGTGATCTCAGTTGGTCAACCACTCCTCGGAAGGTTTGCCGCCATTTCCAGTTTCCTCCATTTGTGGATAATGGCTCCGACACTGGTTTGTCGGAGACCTATTGCCTTGAAATGGCTTTGTGACCTCTGAAGTCTGAAGATTTAAATCCAATTGAGACACTGTGGTGTGATCCCAAACAGTTTGTGCTAAAAAACTACCAAGATGGCAGATTTGAAACAATTTTGCAAAGAAGCGTGTGCCAAAATTCCTCCACGGCGCAGTAAAAGACTCATTACCAATTTTAGCTAAGAGGTGGCCAACCAGAAACTCGAGTCCCACACGTCCTACGCGTTTTCATAGGTTTTATTTGGGAGTGATTCCAATCGCCAGGGTCTATAAAAAACTCCTACAAGTTTGCTAACAAGCTAGAATTTTGTATCACCTGAGTTGAAGAACAGAAACCTCCAAAAACATGCAGGATATGCATCCCTGCATGACCAGGATTCCCACCTCTGTTGGTTTATCTCTCTATAGGTTTGTCCCTTAAGACAATGCAGCTAATCTGCTGTAGGTTTCAAGTTTCTTTAAATGTTTCAGATTTACGATCTTCCATACTGGGGAAAGAAGGATGTAAACCTCAAATTTTGAGCCTTCTGAAATTTTGAGGTCTCTTTGTCCTGTTAGGCATTGGAATTGTGAATAACAAAGGTTGGAACCTTAAGGGCTATGCCAAATGTTCACTTTTCTTCTTAAACCACCCATACACAAATCTGTACAATACTGTAGTGGTTTCTTTACAAAATATACTTGGAGCTAAATAATAATGTTGACAACAGGGGTCGGATCTATTGAGTCAAGCGTTGTGAATATAGCCCAGAGCAATCTTGAATTCAAGCGCACCGACATGGTCCACAGGAAGTGAAATACCAGTTTCGACTACACATTCATACATTCCTTTTGTTGGTTAAGGGTTATATTTTTTGTGCCCAGGTCATGTGCATTACCTTTAGAGTCTTCTTAGTAAGGTTCTTTAAACCTCCCTGGAAAGAGACACCAAGTTGTTTCCAGGAAAAGCGAAAGTGCCAGTGGCAAAACTCACTGTGAAAGATCAAGACAAATAAATGCGTTTTTCGAGAGAATTTGATACCTTAGTTCTGCTCAAGACAAATAAATGGTCCCAGTTGCAGCACCTATTCTAGAAGAGACACAGCACTTTGGATAAGAAACAACTTTTCTCACAGCCATCAGTTCCAGTTCATGTTATGGCACCAACAAATAGTTCTTTGAAATAGTTCTCAAATTTCACTAACGACTGCTTGTTCAACACTTACCTATTTACTGGATGCTGTGGAAGTTTTCCTGAGTCACGAAGAGGGTCTAAGAAGTTAAATACAGTTCCTCCCACGCCAAAACCATTACTGAGTACTCGTGCAAGTTTCCGATCTAAAAGTCGGAAGTCTTCCCATTAGTGACGCGCAATCTCTGACATTTGAATCACTGTTCAGGTAAAATAAATGCCAGCCTACCACAGCTGTTTAATTGCGGCACTGTATACTTTAAAGGAGAGAAATACGACCCGATGAATCATTCAGTGTGCCAATAACTTGCACTTCCATAACTTATCACCACTACAGACAGTGAAGTGTCTAATCATCTTGTAATCAGAGTTCCAGACCTCTGCGCTTCTATATTTTGGCTGTGGGAACATTAAATATTAATCATACTCTTTCCCTGACATTGAACAAGTACCACTGAAGGCATAAAGTAGATTACATGAAAATTGATTGGTAGAGAGCTAAACTGATTGTGTACCTTTGTCATTTGGCTTTGTAACTAGGAGTGTAAGTTTAGCTATTGGAAATTATGACCTTAGAAACAAACAAAAAAAACAGTCACGGCAAGGTAATATAGTACAATAAAACTCTGAAATGCAACAATAATTAAATTGTGTTCCGAACCCCAAAACTAAATAGTATGTAGTAGGTACTACTTACATGTAATATATTTGTGTATTCATGTGAGTTCATGTAAATAAAAAATGCAATTCTATTTACTTTTGGTGTGACTTGACTTGAGCTGGTATGATGAAGTGAGCGGGTGGATGCAGAGGATCGAAGGGCAAGGCAATAACAAATAAATCTGTTTTTAAATCCTCCCTGTGTGAGGATTATTCTTAATAATTGTACCCCAATCCTGCTGCCGACGACCCGCCCGCTCTGGTGCGTCAGGCGGACTGTTCATCCCAACTCTAAAGCCCAAACATGCTCCTGTTCCTCTTATGCTTCGTCTCCGCCGTAATACTTAATGAAACTGTTGTATTTTAAGTGCCTACGAATGGTAAAAACATAATTAATTAAAAAGAACAGTAATAGTTTAAAAAAAAATCCAAAATACACAAAACTACACCAAACTTGCATTTAAAAAAATACTAGTTGCTCAAGAAATCTGAATATTTTTTTAAATATAATGAACTAATTGTAAGCCATCTTGCTACTCTGGGTAACCAAACACCTCACAACGGCTGGGCAAGGAAAAAGGATGTAACATTGTGCATTTTGGTCAATATGATTCTCCATAGTTTGTATTCCTTCTTGCACTCGTTGTTGGTTGTAATACACTAGGGGTGGCGAACACGTGGCTCTAGAGCCGCATGCGGCTCTTGGCCAATAAGAATGCGGCTCTTTGCCACATCATATGTTCTATATACTGTGGCTCTTTGCCTTTTTTCATGTTTAGTTTTTTTTTGTGTGTGAGTATTGAGGGTGGACACTTTCCTTAAAATCAACCCAAGAACAATACTTGTTTTATTGTAAGGAGAGGAGTGTGTTATTGGAAATAATATGTTTTTAATTGTGTGTGTTTGTGTGTGTCTGTCTTTCATGGCAGGTCAGTGCTTGGTGTGGCACTTTGACTCTCACAGTTAAAAATGTCAGCTCTTTGTCTCAAACTTGTTCGCCACCCCTGTAATATCTAATGGTCAAATAATACACATTGTCCATCTAATGTAAGTAAAGCCCATGCAAAATAAAGAATTAATTTATAATTTTTAATGTTAATTTATTTATATTCTCACAATACTAAGTTTCTTTTAGTTCTTGTTCTGTTTGGCAAATAAAAAAAGCGTATTCGAAAACAGTAAAATGTTTAACCAGAGCTTTCTGTTGTTGAAAACCTGAATTGGCCCAGCTTGAGCCTCTTAAAGAAAGTAGTGCACATAATAAAATAATCAACGGATTAGTTTTAATGATATTGATGGCTTCAAAGCAAAGTGCATTGTCCATCAGTGGCAGAAGAAGTCAAATGAAAGTGCTTTTTAAATGCCAATCTTCGGTAAATGTTTTTTTTTTTGTTTAATGTACATGTTGTTCCATGTTTTTCATTGGTTCTGTGTCTAAATTGGTTCAAATTCAAATATATTTTCTATTGAATGTTATAATTTATTTACAGCACTTCAGAGTTAATATTTTTTAGTTATGTTTTACATTTTTTTCCAGGGAATTGTTTTGTTTTTTTACTTTAAATCTGTTCAGTGTGTAAAAAGCTAAAAATGTTTTGTATTTTACATTTCATTTTTTTGTGGCCTTGCAAATGGTTTCAATTATATATTTATAAATGTTTATTTTTCAGGGATCCTGTATTTCTGAAAAGTAAATATTTTAGTTATTTACTGTAACAACCTTAGACTCTAAATAACGCAAAACATTACTGTTGATTCCCAGATAACAGGAGTGGTCTGGCAGAGACAAAAACATGGTAATTAACCAATAAACCAATTAATCCAAATAGCGAGTTAAATGGCCAGAAAGCTAGCAATTGAACACACCAGAGTTAAAGTCAAGAAAATGTAAAACCCTGCGGGAACCCTCATTTATCAGCCAACCGTTGATGCCTTGTACGGTGATGCATTCGATGTAGCAGTGAATTCACTGAAACAAAAGCCAACCGTCTAAAAGCTAACCTGATCAAAGCCAGGGTTGCAGAGTGCAAAACTACCAAGTATGATTTTTACTCAATACCCCGATTTATAAAAGAGGCTTTCTGTACAAAAGGTCATGATGGGCGAAAAAAAAGACACAAATATCAAATGATTTCCGGATTGAAACACGTCTGTTATTATGTACAATAGATTTACTGTCAAGAGCTCGCTAATAATGAGCTTCAGCCGGCAGGCCACAGAGAAAAGATCCAAACCAAAACAATGGAGAATCAAAGTGATGTTTCAGCGCTGCTTCAGCAGTCTTGGGAACACACATTGACACGATGGCGAACATCTCAGTTAACAAAAGTGCTGTCACATTCATCTTTTTCCCAAGATTGCGCTTATGTTCTGAAGTGAAAGTCACGAGGCCAAATCCAATACCGACCATCGATCGGGTGTGTTACATTACAGCGGGATTTGCCGGCCACTCTTCAGCCTTCTTTCCTCGAAAAAGCGCTCTGTTTTATTCCCGTTTATTTGCCTTCATTTAGCTTTATTTTGCTGCACCGCTCAGCTAATGATCTTCAACGCTTTCGCGGGAGTGCGGCTCTCCTGGGGTGTTTTCGGCGTAATTTGGTTCCACCTGAGGAGACGCACATGCTCGCTCAAACGCACAATCAATATTAATCGACTTTAGTGAGGCTGAAGTCCTCCAGCAGACGTTAGCCGAGCGAGATCATATTTTAGCCGGGCTGAAGGGTCGAACGGCGCACACGTGGTCACCTGCAGTGTTATTGATGACATGACCTTGAGAAACTCCTTGTGTCGTGACTTGCGATCTTATTTCGCCTTCGAGCTTCCATACCACCACTTCCCCTTCAGATGGCGAGATCCGTTTCTATCAGACGTGTTCAAGGCCCTGAATGCTACTGATGAAATATGGATCACTAATGAGGCCTTGATTAAATGTTAAGCACAGCGGGAATGCTGATCTATTTTACATAACTAGGTGGCAGTGATGTTTTTCTGATCTATTTCCGCATAACCGCTGAATGGAATTCTAAAAGGATTCCAGGAATAACTAAGACTCTGCATATGCTAGTCAGACTTGGCCAGTCTTTTAACAACCTAACACATATTAACAAGGATACTGGGCTGGTATAACAGTCCTCACTGTAGAAATCAGTCTAATTCAGTCATATTCAGAGTTAGTACACCTTCTTCATGGCCAAATTTATATACTTTTTAAGGACTTTCAAAGCCAATTTCCCAATTTGTCCAGTAATCCGGGATGAATCATGCATTTTGCAGAGCTAGAAATATATCTGCACATAACCTATTACATTTTCAAACCTGCTCATGCATTTATTCAGACATTATTTTGAGATGTCGAATAAATCGAGAATATATTAATTTCTAAGACAAATATTTTCTTATGTAGCTGTTGGGTAAACATGATTATGTAATATGTAATATGTAGCTTACATTTTCAGTTGCAGGAAGTTCCTCCCATTACCATTTACCACTGGGGAATTCAAACTTTTTTGTTTGCATGGCCAACAGTCAATGTCCATAATTGATACTTAATCCTTGCCCTAATACATGTCCTCTGTAAGGGGCGATGACGCTTTATAAGGCAATTCCGTACAAATTCATGGCGTCTGCTGTTATTCACGACGGAAGAAGAAATGCAATGGCAAAGCAAAACCACCAGAGAGCACTGTCAAAATAACTTTTAATCAGACTTGTTGAGAAAGACAGCAACAATTTCAAAAAAATTCAAGCACTTTTCAATCCTTCAAAACACAAAAAATAAATTCAATAATCAATCATTTCAAGCACATTTGCCAACCTGAATATTGAAAAGCATTCAAAGATAATACCTCTGTTCACAGATAAAATGTGTTAAATTTCAAAGTTAAAATTCAGGGTACACATGCCCAATCTCAACTAAGAGTTGCCAACATTGATGTACATGTCTGTATACCTGTATGCTATCGGAAATCAGTGTTACCAACAGTGGACTCTCCAATTCTGTATTCAAGTTGCTATCTGGTCTGTTTGGTTTCCAAATACTCTACATTTGTACAGTGAACTCTCGCTAAAACACAGTTAACGTTTTGCCGTCTCGCCCTTTTTCTGATTTTCCATCGTGCATTGTGTTCTGCCATCTGATTAGCTAAACAGTCTCCATGCTTCTTTCCTACCGGTGTGTCAATAACGTCATGGTTTGATATCAGGCTTAACACACCTTTTCATTGGCCAGATTTAAGCACTTTTTAAGCACTTTCAAGGCTAATTCTCAGATTTCTCCAGTACCATTGAAAGAGGATGTCTGGTGTGAATCTATCCATAGCCCGGTTGTTTGAGGTGACCGATTGCTGCCCGCAGGAAAAAGAACAGGAACACTTTACAAATCCTAAGCCAAACATGAAACCAGCTTCTAAATGGAGCATAGATAATGAAATGGATTTACTGTGCCTCATTTTATTAGTGTTTCCCCCTGTCTGTTTGGTTCATGTTATGTCTAACTTTCCTGTTTTCTTCATGAACACAATTGATGACGTCAAACCGCAGAGGTATTGATTGATTCATGCCGGACCTCTCCTTTTAAATTGCATAACGTAATATCAATTCACACACCCTTAAAATAAAATGTCCAATACACTCAAGCTACATTATAGTGTTAATAATAATTATTGATTAACTGTAGTATTATTATTGATCCCACCAACACTAACCATATATTGAAAGTGGGTGCAGGACAAGGAAAGTCATTCATGTGTGAACCACGCTGCTTTAAATAGGAACTAGTCAACTATTTTTGTCAATTTAATAAATATGGGCCGGCGTTGTATATGAGGCGAAAAGGTTCACACACAAAATGATAGATTGCGCAGCACCAATTAAAAGGAAGGTTTCTCTTCTTTTTTTTTTTAATTAGATTACAAAAATAAAGTCAATATCTTGCTGCTTTTACGTACGTTGTGGTTTGAGTTGTTACTATCTCTGATGTTATTCTATCGATCGGCTGGTATAAACTGACGGTCAACAATTCCGCTGTTTTACCTCCTTACAATAATACCCAGCTCATAGTGCCCTGCTTAGGTGTAGCATGCAACAAACCGTTTGCATAAAAAAGAAATCATAGTTAAGCTAGTCAACACCATGAGTTTCATATTTTCAATGGAAAGTGCGGACTCCCCAATTGTGTATCTTGTGTATCTCTTATTTGCACTTGTTGCAGCATGCTGTTCGTGGATTTGTTCAACGTTTAAACCTACCGGTACCTTGGTCTGACGCACCTGTCCCGATGCACCTGTAGGCGGGAAATGACGCTTCACATGGGAAACTACTACAATCGCAGATTCTGTGTCCTTGTCATTTTCAAGCCGACATTTTATTTTTCTTCCTTTAATGCATGGTCCGTTGAGTCAGACGGTTGGGAAACATGTCAAGAATTGCAAGCACTCTGAAGCACATCACCCAAAACTTAAGTTATCTCGAACTTAAAAACACATCATTAAAATTCAAGCATTTTCCCATACGAACTCTGCTAATATGTACACGAACGTAAAACAGTTTTCCAATTTTACGCTGTGAATTTACGTTTTCTCAAATCCTCGAGACTAAAAGTTGCCCACTGGTCTTTACAACTACAACATGTACATATACAAATAACCATGGTTTTCTAGAAAATGTCTACACTTCTCCTGAATAGTTCACTAGTTTATAGCAGATCCACACATTTGCTCTTGGTAGGAACAGTAGAAACAATGTTTACAAATGAATTGATGAAAAATATTCCAGATTTAAGGTTTGTGTTCATGGTTTTAATTTGGGGTTATAACCAGTGTTAGTGCATTTGGTGTGTTTTGGAGGGTACAGGCAACCTGTCAATTTAATTAATATGAGCCGGCGTCTGCAACCTTTGTTACACATGATTTTTGTAACTTATAATCCAATTATTACATTTATTCTGCTTGCCTTTGTTAAATTGGGCACCTGCAAAGAGAAACCAACCTTGTAAAATATTTATTCCAAAACACACGATAATGCCGACCGAGCCTCCTGCTTCCCTGGATGCTGCTTCTTTTAGTCCGTTTGTTTCGCCACATTATTTCAGTTTACAAGTAAAGAAATATGTAAAATTATTCCCAATACGGTAGTTAGCCCTCCCCTGTCAATAGACATCTTTTCCATGAGTTATTCATGCACAAAGTTACATTACACTTGTGTCTTCCTCAGAAAATATGTATTCCACCCGTCTCACTCTTACCTTCACTGCTCGGGCACCCCTGGCGTCCGCTAAACATATGCATAAATTAGCCGCAACATTGCATGATGGTTGAAAGCTTGGGAAAAACGTTGCGGCTTATAGTCCGGTTTTTATAGTGTATGGAAGCAATTATCTCCAAGCATTGTTAATAAAAATACCATTAGAGTTGTTTGTGTTTTGTGGTATCCCCATGAAGGAAAATTAACCTGAAAGCCAACAATACAAGACAACCATCATATCTATTTTAATTATTAACATTAATCATTGTTCTCCTACAGAACCAAGTAACCCAGAGGGGCTTCTCTGCATTATTAAATTTAGCACGGCGAATTATCTATGGTCACTAGCTTGTTTAATTAGGTCGAGCAAACAAATTAATTAAAGCTAACATATTCCCTTTTTCTCTTTTCAGACGGCTAGTTCAATGAAAGATTTTGAACAATAAGATTAAAACCCCAAAAAGCCAGCACCGGCTTCAATTTTCATTTTTGGGCATCTTGTGCTTCTGACATATTTCCATTTAGGCGATAGCGTTGCGGTGACAGGACGCCATTGATTGATGGGATTGATCGGCACAGCACACCCAAGATGTGGACAGGTGAGACAGGTGAGGTTACCATCCTGTCAGTCAACTGCAACACTCGTATTACTTATTCAACGTCTGCAATTAATGGAGCCATCTCCTTCAACTTTTAGCCAGGTCATATTTTGACAATTATCTTTTTGCCATAAAAGCCTCCCTTTGATAAGCTATGAACAGGGATTTGTTTTTCAATGAAGTGTTTACTTTTGGGCTAAGTTCAATGAATTATGTGTTACCTTTTAATCTGTGACTTGATTTGTTTTCAAAAGCGGTCTATCTACTGTACAAGGTAGACAAAGCTACCCATCCGTAGAGGCCTAAATAAACTACAGTACACCCCAGGATACGGTGCCTATGCCTTATAACTTTTTTTACTTCACAATTCGGTGATGGGTTATACTGAATTTCCAGGAAATTAGATTTCTAACTGGCATGGCTTTTTAGTGCTTGACTGAGCTTATTTCAGCTCAATTTCTAATAATTACAACCTGCTAATAACATAAAGCAAAATAGCAATAACATAATAAGTTGTCATTTTAGGAATTCAAATAAAACTGGTAGCCCTTTGTGCAAATCCGTTAATAGCTCTCAATATCAAAAAGGTTGGTGATCCCTGCAATAATAGTATCAGATAGAGTTTTGTTATTATAACGTTATTATCTAGGGTACATGGCATTCGGAAAGCATCAACAAAAACCATTGGTGTCAATCCCCCACTATGCACCAATTCAGAACAGTTTCGTGTCATATCCCAGGGGACTTATGTATTTCACTTTGAAATCTAGACAGTTCAAGTCTAACTGCAATTTCAAGATAAGATGAAGCCCATCCCATCGTTCTTGAACCTGTCCAAAACAACATGTTTCACCTTGTGGCGTATGACATTTGTATTGTTTACGTTCACCCACAAAACAGAGGCAGAACTTAATGAAGTACACACTTATGACAATGATTATCCAGAGTGAGATCATTTTTGGGTGAAAATGAATAGTCATTAATGTAGGACAACTCCCAATACATTTGGGGACCGCAGTAGCTCAGGAGGTAGAGCGCTCGTCTTGGGATCAAGGGATCCCAGTTCGGATTCGGCTCGTCCGTGTTACATGTCGAAGTGTCCTTGGGTAAAACACTGAACCCCTAATACCCCCAATAAGCAGGTTAGCGTCTTACATGGCTGCAATACAAGGCCGCTATTGGGAAATGTGGAGCACATTGTAAAGCGCTTTGGGAAGTCATTGACTTGAAAAGCGCTATATAAATGCAGATCATTTCATTTAATTTGTCTTTGAACTACAATGTTTAGACTTTGTATCGCACGGATAAATAGACAAATATATTTGTAAATTTTTGTTTGGAACTTGACCTAAGTTTTTAGCTGCTAATGTATTAGCAACATGTTCGTAATAATGCTATGCTAATCTCTGAAACACGGCTCATACAACAATTTTATTAAGGGTTGGATTAATCATAATAAAAAGTGAAGAGAAGTGTATTGTAAACATTACATTCTTTACTCAAGTTAGCAATCATTTTTTAAATTTAATTCAATTTATTTAGTTTTCATGTAAGAAAACATAACCAAGTACATACATTATTGTGATAACTTAACGCCTATGATGCAACGTAGTAGAGGAAGACCTGTGTGGCATAAAAACACGGAACCAGTAATAAAAAAAGGAAATTTGACTCACATCAAGCAACTAAGCTAATCAAAACATAAAAACCAAATAATGTAAAACAGCCATGTCCAAAGTCCAGCCCGCGGGCCAAATGCGGCCCGTGGTAAATTTTCATCCGGCCCGCAGCCTCCGTCGTAAAATCAGTAACGCCTGGCCCGTGTGTAAAATTATGTACCGGTAATACATTGAGCAGCAGCGCTGTTACCTGCGTGTTATAATGCTGCCATCTAGCGGCTCAAATAGGAACAGCAAAATAGTATGTGAGGCCCCCCAATTTTCTAAAATGGCGGCAATTAACAAGAAGAGAAAAGTTGTCTGCGAGGGCCGACGGTTCAAGGATGGGTGGAAATTGGATTATTTCTTCACTGAAATACGTAACAAGTGTGTCTGCCTTATTTGTAAAGAGACAGTGGCTGTTTTCAAAGAGTTCAATGTGAAGCAACATTACCAATCAAAACATGCTGACGCATATGACAAGATCACAGGTAATGAACGCAGCGAGAAACTGAAACATCTTGAATCTAGCTTAATGTCACAATATTTTACAGAAGCTCGAGAGTCAAACGAGAATGCTAAAGGCTAGTTATGAGGTAGCAGCGCTGATCGCAAAGCATTGCAAACCTTTCACCAAGGGTGAATTTATCAAAGACTGTGTGATGACAATGGTAAAAAATGTCTGTCCTGAGAAGCAGCAAGAGTTTGCCAAAGTCTGCCTGGCACGTAACACTGTGGCGCACAGGATTGAGGAGGTGTCATCGGACATCAAAAAACAATTGGGCGTCAGAGAAAAGGAGTTTTGACTTTTTTTCTCTGGCTTGTTTGGGTATTTGTGTGAGAAGACATTCTCTGTTATGAACTTAAATAAGAGCCATGTGAGGACACGGCTATCGGACTCTCACTTACAAGACATCTTGCGCATCAATACTACTGCCATTGAGCCAGACCTGGCCTTTGTCCTGCACTCCAGATCTCAGTTTCACCCATCACACTAGTCATCATTTTTCATTGTGGGGGGTTATGTGTGTTTTTTATTCTGGAGTGAAAGCCTGCAGGGTTGGACTGTAAGGTACCCACAAAGCGCGCTACGCCGCTAGTGCGCACATCACCACCGCGCGTCCTGTCCCCGGGTCGCCAAGCGAGAGGGAGAGAGAGGTGTGCCAATCAACATTTATAGTTACTGTCATATTTTAAATGAGCCCTGCACTTGTTGATATGACAATTTCTATGTTATTGTGTTTAAAAATTCTGTGAATATTAATCTGAGAGATATTTTTTTAGGTCTCAAATGTAATTTGCACCCAAGAGTACAATTACTTCTCTTCAACTGTTACAAAAAAGTTAATTAAAGTGTTTAAAAAAAAGGGAAATTAAGTGAATAGTTAATTTCAATTTTCAATGTCAATTGAATTTTGATATGCATGTTTCAAATGAACCAAAACATATGCTTAAGATAGCTGAAATTGAAATAAAAAAGCAAATGTGAAACACAGAACGGCTCGCTGAAATGTATTTAAATTAATTGCTGGTATATGTAAAGAACGTCCGCCAAGGTTGGGCCCCCTACATTTTTAACACACCAAATCTGTCCCCTTTTGCAAAAAGTTAGGACACCCCTGATGTAAAACCACTCATTGAACTTTCCAAGGAAAGTCTTTAAAGGGACCATGTGATACCAAAAACATACAAATAACATTCATTCGGTAAAAGAAAAAGAACATTGATATGAATACCAGGCAAAAATATGTGAATGTAAATTTTTGTAAAAAATTACATGTCGAGAAAGTTGTAGTTCTTTTGGACCATGGGAATTTCCACCTGAGTCGGTGCCATGTTTCTTCAGTATCCTGCTGCCACACTGTACTGTGTGTACTGTGTGTCACTGGCCCTTCTATGACCAGACAACACACTGCCATCTAGGGGTCAAATATTACACATTGGGGCTCAGAAACAAATAGAGACTAGCGCAAATGCACATTCTGCTAACATCTCATCTCATCTCGTTAGCTGCACCGCTTATCCTCAGTAGGGTCGCAGGGGTGCTGGAGCCCATCCCAGCAATCATCGGGAAGTGGGCAGGGGACACCCTGAACTGGTTGCCAGCCAATCGCAGGGCACACAGGGACAGACAACTCGCTCATTCACACATAGGGACAATTTGGACCGGCCAATCCACCTAAAATGCATGTCTTTGGAATGTGGGAGGAAACCGGAGTGCCCGGAGGAAACCCATGCAAGCATGGGGAGAACATACAAACTCCGCACAGGAAGTCCGGTAGCTGGATTTGAACCCACAAAGGAGGTTCCCAAGACCTTAGAACTGTGCCGCACACACGCTAGCCACTGCGCCCCCGTGCTGCCCCTCCGGTAACATATTCCCTTTTATTTATTTTTTAAGGTTGCATCTTTTATAAATTTGGATGAATGCTTCTCATTCCAAATGTGGTCCTTGCATTTTGAAGATACAACGTTTACATCACTGGCACACTATCTGAGCCGTACAGTTGGACGTTTGGGGCGACGGATTGGGTTTAGGGGTGCTGAAACAACATTGTTTTATTTCCCGCACTTCTGGAAGCTTTTAATGATCCCATAAGAACATAAATTATTTAGTGTTTAATTTATTTCTGCAAGCTTTTCCGAGCTGCATTGTTTATCGTTGCTAAGAGCTTTCCCAACACTACAAAGCTCGATGAATTAAGACGCTTGGCAATTAGAATTCGTTGCCAAGTGCTTGTCTTGTTCCACTTTTTGGTGTGGACGAAAAATAATGAAATTAGACCAATGAAATTAAATTACGCCAAATTGAAGGGTTTTACTTAGAGCAAAGGCACTTTGAGAAGTAATAATTAACTTCCGTTATTACTTGAGAAACTGGGTAAATTAAGGTAATTATAACCAGAATGATGTTGGAATATTGGAGGTATTTTAAACCCGCAGGATATGGCGTCCCCCTCATTATAACGTTTTCACTTTTTGCATGCCCAAAATGTAAATTTTGTAGTGTTCATGGGTATGACAAATGAAACCTCTAAGATACGTGTCTACCTGTATATTGGTAAATGTAGTATACAATACTGGTTCTCTATTGTATTCTCTATTGTGTCACGGTATCATTACAATATAAATATGCTATTGGCTGAATAACCTCCCACAATGCCTTTCTGCCTCTTCATTTAGTTCAGAATCTCGTGTGTTTCATAAAAACAATGTGCACAGCCTGCTTGCCCGCACGCTAATAGGAAGCTTTCTTTTGAAACATATCTGCATGATTGTGGGGAGGAACAGTACACGTTCCGTGCCTAATTTAAAAAAAAAAATGGGTCTTTCATAATCCCTTTAAGGAGACATAATCCACTGTATAATTTTGGGGAGCTACAACTGTGTACATTCTTGCAACCCTTCACTATAAATATACTTCATATTTCTTAATAATTACAAGCTTCGTTTACATGGTTATCATGTTTTGCTTTTCCATTTAGGATTACTGCAAATCTTGGGACTCATAGCTAAAAATAGTAAATGGATATTAAAAGTAAAATACAAGTCTGAAACACACAATATTCTGAACTGAACTAGGACAGAGAAAAGCATTGTGGGAGGGAGTTCTGCTGTGCATTTTAAAGATGGTGTGACGTAAATCAATTGCAGAGCAGCTTCTTGTATAACATTAACCAACAACCGACATAACTTATTCCACATCGTTATTGTAAAGTAAGGACGCTGTAACCTGGGCTCTTACTGTATTCTGATGTTGAAAGTCTCGGATATAACAGGAAAAAAATGCATTCAGACGCCAAAGCATTTTCCATGAAAATTTGAGAGTTCTGAAAACAGATTTGGCCTTTAAACGCACCATTAGGCTTGGTTTTCAACAGTTTATTACTTCTGGGTTAGAAACGTCTCCATCCTAATTACGTAAGTACTTATATTTTAGAAGAAAAAGCATCACTGTGGTGAGTGGTACATATTATTACATATTATTTTTTATAGGCTTAAATTTACAAGATACTTGTCTTGAAAAAAATCAAAGGGAAGGAGGGCTAAAGGCAGTACCACTTTGAGGTGTTTTTCCTCAAATGGCTTTCCCGTGACTTGCCATTTTCACCTACAGTATATTTTGTACTTTAGGTCACACCTTTTTCCCAGAGTGGCTGTTACTACGAGTTATATCCCGGGGAGATTTCAATGTGAAAAAACAGGCACAAACCCACTCAATGGATTGACGTGTTGCATAAATAAATGGATAAAAAGTAAAAACAGGCATCTTAGAGTCGAAAATGTGCACAATCTTCTGTGGTAAATTATTTATTTAATTTATTTCTGTCATTACATATACTAGCTAATATTGCTGTTTGTTATATAATTGTTTTTATTTTACGAAACAATATGTTGATATAATCATACAAAACATGCTATCCAAATAAATTCGAGCTCGGCTAAAATTATCCTAATAATGTGATTTAATAAGCTAGAGAAATTGGTAAGATGGAGATAATTTAACCGTTATTTATATAGCAATTTCAGGATAACTTTTTATTTAAAAAAATACTTTTTGTTTAATCCTTTTATATAAAACAAGTTATACAAATAAATTTGAGCTTGTCTTAAACTATCAGCGTACTGAAGGGCGCAAAAAGCTGTCAAAATGTCACAGCCTTTTTCATTAATTCTGTAATAGAATTTCAAGTTAGAGAGGTTGGCAAGATGGATAGAATTTTTGTCAAGATTGCCCATTGCCCTCATCTGGGCCCACTCGTTTGGCGCCAGCTGCTGCTCGTTGCCTGATTGGCTTCCCTCCTTTTTAAACTTAGTGCTCCCATTCACTCCTGGTCAGTCCGTCAACGAACCTCTGCACTTGCAAGACTTGCATTTTGACTCCTTCCGGTATCCTGCTCGTGTATCCAGTGTCCGCTATCGATCCCATCTGTCCCGTCCTGTCCGGTATCTTGCTGCAGTATCTGGTATCGATCCCTTCTGTCCCGTCCTTTCCGGTATCTTGCTCCAGTATCCAGCATCTGGTATCGATCCCGTCTGTCCCGTCCTGTCCGGTATGTTTCTCATGTATCCAGTATCATATATCAATCATGTCTGTTCTGTCCTGTCTGGTATCCTGCTCGAGTATCCAGTAACGAGTATTGATCCTGTCTGACCTGTCCTGTCTGGTATCTAGCTTGTGTAACCAGTATCCGGTATCAATCCCATCTGTCCCTTCCTGTCTGGTATCTTGCTGTTGTATCCAGTATCCGGTATCAATCCCGTCTGTCCCGTCCTGTCCGGTATCTGCTCGTGTATTCTTTATCTGGTATCTATCCCATCTGTGCTGTCCGGTTTCGATCTCGTCCGCCCCTGGCTCCCTGTTTTCTCGTGCCTGACTTCTATGTCTCACTTCTTCTGCCCAGCGATTGCAGAATCGCTAGCGTTTGTGTTCCCGCGCATGACTGCCCCATTTCCGTAAAATGAATTTTGCGTGAAAACCTTACGCGTATGGGTCCACCGTCGGTTTGGCTTCTGACAATTTTATTATTTGTTTTAATAAAGATTGTTAATAATTCAGTAAGCAGTTTATTTCCAATTATTTTATACAAAACACGCTATCAAAAAAAATTCAGGCCTCCCCAAAACTTGATAACGTCAAAAAATGTGCCTGTTGCATCATGAAGGATAGCTTATTTTAAATAATTTATTTTCATAGGCTAGGGAAGTGTGAGAGATCGACTGAATTATACAATTTTTTGCTCTTTTCGTACGAAACATGCTTTTGAGATTATTTCAAACTAAAATTATTGCATGAATTGTGACGAATACTGTCTCGTTCAATAGACTTAAAGCCAGGCTTTGTTCTCCACAAGCAATTGACAAATTCACGAAGTTTAAATAGCACTCAAGAGCCCTCTTATAACTCTTTTTGCCGTTTTCATCAGGCCCCCTATATCCTCCAAGTAGGCTTGCACTTAAGTGAGAACCGGCAAGAGTGATTGAAAATGTGATTTTCAGCATGGCTCGAAAATAAATCAAGGTATTTTGTAAGGAGGTTATATTTATTTGAACACGGGTTGTTCGGGACCTATCCACATGCCGGCCCATTGCTCCACAATTGAAGTGAAATTGCTTTCAAAGAAGGATGCACTTCAAATTTGCCTTTTGAACATTTAAGATTACGACTTGTGTCGTGTAATGAATAACACCGAAAATGTCTTTGGCATAGACTGATAGTATACCTTTGGTTCTATGATCAAATAATTATTAAATACTAATCAATATAATACAAATTTTCCTCACTATATTGCAGATTGTTTTTCTACAAGGATAAATACTCAGCGGAATTTCTGTGTCACTTCAAGAGCGACAGTACGTATGGACATTGTTTCTGCATTTTTTTAACATGAATTAGAAGAACATTTCATTCATGTCACTCATATTTGGCTTTGAAAGTGTACTCAGTCCCATGTGATTACAACATGTGCTTGTATGTAGCTTGCCGGAATTAAAGACTTCTACTATATATGGATGGATACAACTAAGGACTTAAACTACTTATGAGTTGTGGCATTTTTGCCCGGGGTGAGGGTGGGTGTGGTCAGAAAAAATACTTAATCTTCCGAGAGAAATAAACCAATACAAAACAGACCTTTAAAGCAAGAAAGCCGGAGCTTGCATGTATCATTTCTCTCTGTACTACAAGTCCCAAAGTGCTTTGCGCCATGAAAAAATATCCCAGATAAGGGAAAACTGCACAGTGTTACCCTATAGAGCACATACAGGACTTTCTCAGAAGGGTTGAATATTGTGATAAAATTGAATATTGGGATGAACACACAAATAAAGAATAATGTCATCCATTTTGGATTCAATATATAATCAGTAGAATTAAAATAATTAAAATTTGGATTATTTTTGTATTGAATCCATAACATATATTATTTTTAACTGTCTCACAGAAAATACAGAATGTTTTTGCAATATTCTCATTTTCTGAATTGGATATCTATCTCATTCTATCTATCTTTCCCTCCTCCCACATTCCAAAAACATGCATGTCAGGTTAATTGGCTGGTCCAAATTGTCCCTAGGTGTGAATGAGTGAGCAAATTGTACCTGTGTGCCCTGTGACGGGCTGGCAACCAGTTCAGGGTGTCCCCTGCCCACTGCCCGAAGATAACTGGGATGGGCTCAAGACTCCTGTGCGGAGTTTGTATGTTCTCCCCGTGCTTGCGTGGGTTTCCTCCGGGCAATCCGGTTTCCTCCCACATTCCAAAGACATGCATTTCAGGTGGAGTGGCCGGTCCAAATTGTCCCTAGGTGTGAATGAGCGAGTTGTCTGTCCCTGTGTGCCCTGCGATGGGCTGGCAACCAGTTCAGGGTGTCCCCTGCCCACTGCCCGAAGATAACTGGGATTGGCTCCAGCACCCCCCCAACCCTACTGAGGATAAGCGGTTCAGAGAATGGATTGATGGATATGTATATGCAATGATTGATCCAAAAATATCGCTAACCACAATTGCAAAAACATTGGAGCAACAGGGATCCAACCAAGGTCAGTGAGAGAGCCGAATCTAAACCGCTAGACCACTAGTGCTATAGATAATTTGTAAAAAAGCGTTAGATCGGATGTCATCATTATTCCATCTTCAGCCACCGCCCCGGAGAGGAATGTTTTAGAATGGAAACAACAGAGTCGTCCTGTTAGATATGAATAAAGGCAAAAATACATGACGAGGGAAAAAACGTAGTGGTGTATCTGATCATAAATCGGACTTTGAAGGACATGAAATACATACATTGTAAATTTGATCTTGGTATTGTGTTCCTAGTTGTCAATAAATCAAATTAATCATGGCCGCAAGTATACAAAAATGTTTGTCACTTAGAGTGCTTAGTATGAGCTTTAGAAAATCCCCAAAAATCTAAAACTGATTTTGAATCAAAAATTAGGGATTCAAGTTATACAGGAATAAATATAATGATAAAACAATATGGTTCCTATTTTGCTAACATCTACTTAAAAGCAGGGGTCATGGAAATTATTAACCAGGATTATTGTGGGAATGCGGTAAATGAAACATCCGGTTGTTTACTTACTTCAGACGCCAGGTAAGGACTCAATAATATAAGCATGTCGTCATCGTAATGGTCGTTTTCCTGCTACCTGTTGCTAATGATACAGTCTCCACGAATGAGTCACCCAAGGCAACAAACAGCCAACAAATTTCTTACCCAGATACAGTGCGCACTTTGTTACTGCTCTCAATCACTCATTTTTTAATTTCCCCATCTATTATAGTGTTGCCAATATCAATCATCCTGATTTTAGAATAAGTCAACCATCAAAAACCCCAAATTAGACTTTTCAGACGTCATGTCCATTGTGTTTTGCCCCAAAGCAAAACCCAGGCCAGAATTGGTAAAACTCGCGATTATCCTGGCTTTTGACTGTTTTCAGGCAGCAAGCCTCCCGTTTTTTTTCCGCCGATCCGTCCTGGTTCCTCCTCTAGCACTAGGCTGTATTAGCTCCTTGTGCTCTTTTTGCCAGTTTGCCCCATTTTGTCAGCTTGCCATTTGTTGTACCTATGCTGCACTCATCTGGCGTCGTAAGGCAAAGCAATAGCAAACCGACATTTGTATATAACGTCGACCAATACCAGGCATCTTAGAGACGTAACTCATCATACGCATGCGCACACAAAATAATTTGTTGACATTGTATAGTGGGACAAAGGCCATAAAGAGGGGCTGAAAAGAATATCAGTATTCTCAAAGTACTTAAAAAGCTGACAGTAACTGTATTTCAAGTGTTGCTTGGGGTTGTCCATCGATTCGATGATGACCATCTTCTTTTAATTGTGAGTCTGCTGATGTTTGAAGAGTCCGATCCTGGATCCACAGATGCGGCCACAGACAGAGCATGTGAAGGGGGTGATGGGGGGAGCAGGGGCGGCCCGGCAAGCATGTCTCCTTGCACGCTTTGCTGCACGGTGTTGCATGCGCTGTTCCTCCATGTAATCCACTCCCTGTGAGCAGTGGGAGCGCCAGAGGTCTCGGCAGGAAGCAAGTTCCTCCAGTGAGGAAGGGTTTATCCGACATCTCTTCAGGATGTTCTTCATTTGGTCTTTGAACCGCTTCTTCTGCCCACCAGCACTACGTTGGCCTAGATGTAACTGACCATAGAGGATACGGCGTGGCAGTCTGTGGCTGGGCATTCGAACAACATGCCCCAGCCACCTAAGTTGGCGCTGGGCCATAATGGATTCCATGCTGCAGCTGCCTGCCCTCTCCAACACCTCTGTGTGCGGCACTCTATCCCTCAATGTGATGCCAAGGATCTTCTGAAGACATCTTACATGGAAGGTCTCGAGGCTCTTCAGATGGCGGCTGTAGATAGTCCATGCCTCACATCCATACAGTAATGTAGTGATGCATACAGCTCTGTAGACCAGCATTTTGGTGTGGAGTCTAAGGTTGTTGTTTTGAAAGACCCTTCTCTTTAGTCGACCGAAAGATGCTGATGCTTGCTTGAGACGGCTCTGGATCTCATCATCCAATGAGCAGGTGTCAGACACTATGCTCCCCAGATATTTGAAGGTGGGCACCATGAGCAGGTGTTGCCCTGCTGCAGTGAGGATTATTGGATTTGGTAAGAGGTCAGCACTGGACTGACAGAGTACCTCTGTCTTCTGGGTGTTGATCGTCAGTCCCATTCTGGTGTATGCAGTTACAGCTGCCGAGAGAATGTTTTGCAGAGCCTCCGGTGTATGGGCAACCAGGGCACAGTCATCAGCATACTGTAGCTCAATGATGGTCTCTGAAGTCAGTTTGGTAGTTGCCTGTAGCCTCCTGATGTTAAACAGGTTACCATCAAACCTGAAGTTGATGGTAACTCCAGCCTGCTTCTCCATCCTTCTACGTAGCAGTGTTGTAACACAGACGAGGAAGATGTTGAAGAGAACTGGAGCCAGCACACAGCCTTGCCTCACTCCAGTTTTGACGCCAAAGGGCTCTGAGCTGTGTCTTCCAACTACCACTCTGGCTGTCATCCCTGAATGGAACTGTGCAAGAATGGTGAGAAACTTGGGTGGACACCCAAATCTCTTCAGGACTTGCCACAGTAGGTCCCTGTTCACTGTGTCAAATGCCTTTGAGAGATCGACAAAGGCGATGAACAAGTCCTTGTGCTGCTCCCGGCATTTCTCTTGGAGCTGACGTGTCACAAAGATCATGTCGACTGTTCCCCTGTCCTTTCGAAAACCACACTGTGACTCTGGGATGACGCGTTCCGATATTTTGGAGATGAGTCTGCGGAGCATGACCTTGGCAAGGACCTTTCCAGCAGTGGCCAACAAAGAGATACCCCTACTGTTGGAGCAGATGGATTTATCTCCTTTATTCTTGAAGATGGTCACAATGTTCGCATCTTTCCACAGTTGCGGGACACACTCTCGTCTCCACACCTCTGAAATGTATTGAAACAGTGTCCGTGTACAGAGGTAGCCTCCTACCTTGAGAAGTTCAGCTGGGATGTTGTCAGGTCCAGGGGATTTATTGTTTTTCAGGGTTTTGACTGCATGCAGGATTTCATTGAAAGTTGGCGGGAGGTCGAGGTCTGGCAATGTAGGATGTTCAGGGAGCTCTGAAAGGACAGTTGGGTCCACTGGGGTGGGCTGGTTGAGCAGGGTGTTGAAATGCTCAGCCCACCGCTCCACTATCATAGCCTGATCCTTGATTAGAGATGTTCCATCAGCAGATCTAACAGGTGCCAGGGAGCAGTTTCTGGGGCATCATAGAAACTGTGCATATCGCTTCTATCAGCGTGAGACTGGATTTCATTGGCTTTTGAGATCCACCACTCATCTTGCAGTTTTCTGAGAGTTCTCTGGGCCTCGGAACCAAGGGCTTGCCATAGCTTTTTATGGAATTGAGATTGTGGGTTGTTCAGGGTGGCTCTGTGCGCCTTGTGCATTCTGTCCAGGAGGGTTGAGATCTCTCCGGCATTCTGGTCAAACCAGTCCTGGTGTTTTTTAGTTTTAAAACCAACGGTTTGGGCTGCAGTGTCAAAGAGGGTGGTAGATATATAGGTCCACTTCTTATCCATCCCAGCCTCTGACATGACCAGCTGCTCAATGTTTGCCAGCCTCTCAGCTAGAGAGCAACGGAAGTTGTCAAGGGTGTCGCTACTGGAGAGTTTGGCACAGTTGAGTGTCTTCCTCTTTGAACCACCCTGACGTGCTAGGGGCCGGACATGCATTCTGACCTTTGTCAGAATCATGCGATGGTCGGTCCAACAGTCTGCCCCACGCATAGCTCTTGTAATGAGCACGTCCTTCAGGTCAGCCCTCCTCACGATCGCGTAGTCGATCAGGTGCCAGTGTTTGGACCTGGGATGCATCCAGGATGCCTTATATTTATTCTTTTGTTGGAAGATGGTGTTTGTGATGGTAAGGTTATGTTCCGCGCACAGACTAAGAAGTCTCATGCCATTGGAATTAACTTTTCCAATGCCATGGGCACCAATCACACCATTCCAGTTTTGCAAGTTCTTTCCGACTCTTGCATTGAAATCACCAAGCAGCATGATTTTGTCATTCCTCGGGATGTGACTGAGGATGTCATCGAGTGCCTGGTAGAAGCGATCCTTCTCTTCATCATTCGATGGCAGTGTTGGTGCATAGGCACTAACTAATGTAACATGTCTGCATTTTGCAAGTGGGATGCGAAGAGTCATTAGTCTTTCACTGACACCCACTGGTGACTCTGTGAGCTTCAGCAGTAGGGTATTCTTAATTGCAAAACCAACTCCGTGAAGATGGTGTCCGCCCATGGGGTATCCCTTCCAAAATAATGTATAACCCTCCCCCTCTTCATTGAGTGAGCCTTCCTCAAGGAGTCTGGTCTCGCTGAGCGCTGCCACATCCACATTATATCGCTTCAGCTCATTGGCAATGAGTGCTGTTCTGCGCTGTGGTCTGTCCAAACTGGTGTCCAGGAGTGTCCTTATGTTCCATGCTGCAATTCTAATTGTTTTTCGACCGCATAGTGGAATGTCCCGACAGGCGCGGTTTCCTGTTCGGGTACTGTGCTGAGTGGGCAATCTTTAGGCCACCTTTTCTAGGCCTTTCCCCAATTGGGGTGAGCAGTGCGGCCACTAAATAGTGCTGCTCAGACGCACAGGGGTCTGCCGGAAACAGCTGCCACTCAATCCCAGCTGCTAACGACCCTTGCCCTGTGCCGCTGACGTGCAGAGTTCCAGCTAAGAGCTTCCAGCTCATTCAAACCTGCTCCCGTCACTGGATACTCCATCGCCGCCAGACTTTTGTGGTTGGAGACTCAGGTAAAAGAGGATACCTGCGCAATGATGGTTTTTAAAGTGGCGTAAGGGGTGCGCTTTCCCCAACGCCACTATCTTGATTGTAAAGAAGATGGTTCCAGTGGCAAGGGAGACCCTAGACGACCGGCATCTTCCTACAACTGCAGGCGGCTGCCGGAATCCAGGTCTGTGGGAAACCGCCTCAAAGCGTGCCGCCACCAGCTTTTGGGATCACTCTTAGTCTGGACTCTACCCTTCGACCTGTTCGGCTTGGGTAACCCTGCCAGGAGTACGAGACTCCCGCCGACATAGCTCTAGGGGTCATGGAGACGCACAAAGTGCCCCACCACGATAAGGTGGTATTTCAAGTGTAGTAACCCAAACGCAGCATAAAAGCAAAGAGTGGCATGCTCTAAGACAGTGTTTTTCAACCTTTTTGGAGCCAGGGCATGTTTTTTACATTGGAAAGATTTTGCGGCACATCATTAACCAAAAATGTTATACAATGACACTGAACAGTATGTTTAATTACAATATAATTTAGAATACCCCCAGTTTCTACAGCACAGACACTTGACAATGACATAGTATTTGCAGAAAATGATTGATAAATGTTTTATAAAATTTTAAATTTTAAAAAGTCACATTGGATATTTTTTTACGGTACACCTGACTATCTCTCACGGCACACTAGTGTGTCGCGGCACAGGGGTTGAAAATCACTGCTCTAAGATACGGAAGGATCACTGCCAGTACTAAGAACTGGGTTATCAGTGGCAACTGCCAACATCCAGCTCCTTCACCAGTTGCAGCTATACAGTATGTGAGAAAAGCGGCTTCTCGTCACTTGCCACCAAGTGGAGAAAGAGCAGTGAAAATGAGGCTTATAACAACTTTGAAAAGTATGCCGAAGAAAATCATCACAATTTTTGTCTGTGTGAATCTGGATTTTGGATCAACAGGAACTTAGCTCACATTGGAGCCAGCCCTGACGGCATCCAGGAGTGCAAGTGCTGTGGAAAGGGCATTTTAGAAATAAAATGTCCGTATACTGCAAGAGAAAGTACATTTAATGAATGTCACTTGCTTTTTCTGAATGAGGATGAAACGGGTAAATACTTTTACCAACTTCAGACTCAGATGTTTGTGACAGAAACCAACTATGGTGATTTTCATTTGGACTCCACATGTCATGAGCAGTCAGAGGATCACTCTTGATCCTGGTATTTTTCAGGGAATACTGAGTAAATCAGCGAACTATTATCTGAAAGTTTTATAGCCAGAATTCTTGGGAAACCTCATTACCAGAGAAATTGAAGCGAAAAACAGAAAGGTTGAAGATAAACCTGATGTTGGAGGAATAGTATGTCACTGCCAAAAATATCATGTAGCCACCGATGTAGTAATAAAATGTGAGAGTGAAATGTGTAGAGTTAAGTGGTATCATCTACAATGTGTGAAGTTGAAGAGGATACCCAAGGAATGCACATGTGGGAAATGTAAAGGCAAAGGCATTGTCATGAGAAAGAGTAGTAAGCTCTAGGCCTGTCCTAATGAAAGCTCAAGATCAATACATTGAGCCAGGAGTATATTGCAATAAATGTCATTACTGAAGATCATTTTATGTTGTAGAAACAACAAAAACAAGATTCCAAATGCACTAATAATATTTTAAAAAAGGTACACACATACTAGAAACTAAAAAAGAATACTGTGAGTAAATCAACATACCACAAATATGAAGTCCAAAAAAATAGTATTTATCCATAATAAAATGATCAAAACAGTGTATTTAGAAAGCAAAAAAAAATGTACATTATGTGTTTTCTTGTTAAGCAGTTTCATAATTACATTTGTTCCTTGTTTTTTTTTTTTTTTTTTTTTTTTTTTTTTTCTGTGTCCTGTAGTTTAGCATTGCGTTTTCAGACAACAAACACTGAATTTCAGCTTGGCTCAAGATGATAATCATTTGGGAGTTTTGGTTTATATGGTGGTGGTTTCATTTTCCTAAGTTTGAAAAAAGAGCAGTTGGGTTCTGCAGCATGCGCATTTAATTCAGGAACACTTTTGTTGGTGGCATGCAGTTCCAAAAGTGCACTTGCAATGAGCGAGTTTTGCTTAAGATGCTGTCCTCTATCTGCCCATAGATATCTGAAGAAATCAATAAATACATTAAAATCTAAACTTTTTGTACTAATCATATGTTTCAACCTCAGTGGAACTGTTTAAATCTCGGCTTAGACACACTTATATTTTATAGCATATGGATAACCTATATTTTATGTTAACAATATATGTGGATTATTTGTTATTGCAACATCCATTGCAGCCTGGTCATGTGTGGTCCCTTCTCAATGTTTCTTCATGTTGAGGTTTTTGAGTTTTTCCTTGCCCTGATGTAGGTTTTAGATCACGGGATGATGTAATAGTAGTCTGTGGTTTGCAATAATCTGTTGTCTGTGCAGCCCTATGAGACTCTTTGTGATTAAGGGCTATAAGAATGAACATGACTTGACTTGACTTGACTTAGATATATACCTAATGTAAAAATCATTTTACTTGCCATTTTACCATGTGTTTACGAGTGTGAGATTGTTATGAAATAATCATTGTTGTTCGCCTTTTTTGCTGCTTGTGGCTTTCAAGTTTCTTTTCAAAAAATCTGCGTTTGTGTGGTCAAAAAGCTTGGTGTACATTTGTTAGGATACACATTAAAATCATGTCTTCCTGGAATGTTACATGTACAGTACATTATTTTAGAATATTTTTTTATATTATTATAAATCTTTCTGCAGGTAACATACATTTTATTTTTGAACATAACACACAACAAAAAAACCAACAACAAATCAAAAAAAGAAAATAAAACACACAATGTTATCGTACATGTTCGAAAAGGAGTAGGAAGAAGCATATGCTTATTAAATCCTACCCTTTTGACTTCATTAATAATTGTGTCGCACATTTAGCTCTTAAGTGTATTTAGATGTAAATAACTCATGAATATACATATGTACATTGGCTCTGTGGATACACAGTCTCTTCATTATCATCATCATCATCATCACCATCACTATTTCCATCACTTTTTTACCATCATCATTATAGCCATTTCCATACATTTTCAGCATATTGTATAATTAGAGTATCTATTATGATAACATCCTTCTCTTGGGTGCTCATAGTGAAACTGACTGCTATGTGGTGTGTGTTGTGCGCCATACAAGTATCTTTGGACCTGCTAAAGTAGGGGATCCTTCCCCAAGCAGCAGGACCACCATTCTTGAGTGTCCTGATCTGTGCATTAAAAAGACAAGGTATGGGAGCTTGGGCCAGATGCCTCCAGCATCAAGCTACCAGTTGTCTGCCCTAGCTCTGAGATGTGAAGAATATGTCTGTTTTGTGTTCTTTTTACGATGTATATCTATGTGAGGGCAGCACGGCGGCGCAGTGGTTAGCACGTGTGCGGCACAGTTCTGAGGTCTTGGGAACCTCCTGTGTGGGTTCAAATCCAGCTACCGGACTTCCTGTGCGGAGTTTGTATGTTTGCGTGCTTGCGTGGGTTTCCTCCGAGCACTCCGGTTTCCTCCCACATTCCAAAGACATGCATTTCAGGTGGAGTGGCCGGTCCAAATTGTCCCTAGGTGTGAATGAGTGAGTTGTCTGTCCCTGTGTGCCCTGCGATTGGCTGGCAACCAGTTCAAGGTGTCCCCTGCTCACTGCCCGATGATTGCTGGGGTGGGCTCCAGCACCCCCGCGACCCTACTGAGGATAAGCGGTGCAGCTAATGAGATGAGATGAGATATCTATGTGATCGTATCCCCATTTATTTAGTTTTTGTTTTATTTTTCACCATGCTCAGCAACATATTTATTTAACTTAGTTGATAAAGATAATGATAACAATAACATAATAGTCATGATAGTTAATAATAAAAAGTTTAATCATCAGCTTCACCCATCGAGAGATGAGGCTTCTGCTCTTGTACATTGTTTGCATACCAATAGTACTATTGATAGTAAGAATAATAGCCACATAAATATTATCATAATAATCATCATAAGAACAGTTAAAATAATATCAGATGAATTGAGTTTAGTTTTACCCCCATCTACTAACCATATAATGCTAGTAATCACTAAATATCATTCAGATACAGTGGAACCTCGGTTTTCAAACGCCTCTCAGTTCGAACAAATCGGTTCTCGACCAAAAATTTCGAGAAATTCTTGCTTTGCTTTTCGTTGAAAAAATCGGAGTTTGAACGCCGGTACGCTAGGGGCGATGCTGAGCGGCGTACGAGTGAAGATTGCCCCCACCCCTCGTGAAGAACTGTTGTCACGGCAACGCGCACTCCTTCTCTGCTTTCGTTTTTCAAAAGCGGTGAAGGGAGTGTTTTAACTCCTAATTATGCCTCGGAAGAAGGTTGGTGCAAGCAGCAAAGTTGCTACAGGTGAAAAAAGAGGAGTGGTGCGTACAACTATTGCTTTTAAGAAAGAAATAATAGCAAAATATGAAGATAATAAGGTTTAAAGCGTGTCTTATTTTGCAAACAGTATAGACAGGGGAGTCCGATTTTAAATGAAAAAAAAAAACAACAACAATTTGTTTACACCGCGGGATCCAATGCAACCAGGGTTTCATTCACAATAAAAAAGACATTACATACGGATATTATAGTAAATCAAATAAATATTATTTGTGTACAATTAGTTGTGATTGCGGAAATCATAGCGTACATTGACATTGGTGACTTTTGCATCCGCGTTAACAAACGCATTTTGTAGAATACGATCGCACTTTATTGTTTAAATAAACGCGTTATATAGACTAGGATCTCCCAATTGTTATAATTAGCTCACTTTATTTTTTCAAAAAGCATATTATATAGAATACGATCGCTTTTGTCGGAAGCGTACATTGACATTGGTGACTTTTGCATCCGCGTTAACAAACGCAATTTGTAGAATACGATCGCGCTTTATTGTTAAAATAAACGCGTTATATAGACTAGGATCTCCCAATTGTTATAATTAGCTCGCTTTATTGTTTTAATAAGCGTTTTATATAGAATACGATCGCTTTTGTTGGAAGCGCAGCAGAATGCGCGTTCACGCGAGGGGGGAGGAATCTGCACAGGAGTCGGATTTGGGCACAACACCGGTCACACAGACATTTGCGGCTGAATCACAGCCAGAAATTACTGACTTTGAGGCGGATGCTATAGGACTCATTGAGATTGCCATTCAGACGAGTTACGGCAGTGCATAATACGAGGTCGGAAATTCGCGCGCGGGTGGCAGTGCGAAAAAAATTTGCGCTGTTCAATTCTTGAGAGCGCGTGGACACAGCCTTTCACGAGTTTATTGAGGCTGGACCGCGGCCGTTAACTTCTGGCTGTGAAGCAGATGTCGTTGGGCGCTGTTGGACGTTTGGAGACCGCCATATAGACGAGATAGAGCAGTGCTTTACTCGCGGTCGGAAATTTTCACGTGGTTGGCCGCGTTCAAAACTTTTGAGCTGCTCAAAAGTTTGAGCACGTGTTAAACCGCGTGCCGCACACGTGGTCAACACGAGGTAATGACGCGGAAATGACGCGGAACGACGTGCTCTGGCCGCGGCCAGGGCGTAGTTACACATGGGTAGGACGGGAAATTTCAGCGGGTAATCGTGGGCGGAGCATGGTAATAGCATGTTCTGCGCCTGTATCGCGGTGTTATTACGTGAAATTAGCGTGTTACGCGTGTGACAGTCAAACGCCTTTCTCCGCGTATATACAGCGCGATTTGCCGAGCACACCATTGTGCTTGTGACGTCAAGGGGGTGAACATGGATCACCGTCAGCGTAGTTTCTCTTCATTTCGAATAAATCTTTCGGTGCATTATCAATGGTCGCAGCAAGGCTTTGGGGGCGGGTGTTGCGTAGGAGTCGGATTTGGGCACAACACCGTCGGGAGCTTTTATACCCGTGGTCCACACGAGAAAATGACGCAGAAATGACGCGATGAGGAAGCGGAACAGTCGCCGGCGTCTTTTTTCCGGCCATACCACAGACGAACGGCGGGTTGTCAAATTTTGCGCATTTTCCATCCCGGGCAACCACGGGCAAAAAAAAAACGCAAAATTTTAGCCGTGATTCAGCCGCAAATGTCTGTGTGACCGGCCCCTAACATCCCACATTTCTTGTGTATATACTGTGTAAATTATAACCTTTATCTTTTTGTTCCTTTATATTGTGTAAATTATAACCTTATCTTCTGTGGTCCTTTATCTTCTTTGTTTTCTTTTATCCCCACTGTTAAATGTGAAACTGGAGTGCCACGCCTAATTTCATTGTCACAATATGTTCAACCCATTTTGTAACAATGACAATAAAGATTGTTTTGTTGTTCATATTTGGTTATCTGATACAGAAGTAAATAAAAGTCTAACTTCAAACAATAACTTTTTAGTCAATAAGTAAATTATTAGTAAAAGCCTTCATTTTAGCTTAATTGATGACTTGTAATGTCGTGCACCAATCTTGATGCCATCCTGTGGCGACGTATTAATGGTTGAGGTTTTTATGGCTTTATGTTACCCAACTTGCCTTTTATGCTTTTTAGTTTATGTGATTTCATGTAATAGTTTCCATCGTTATTTGAGTACAGAAGTGATTATGTTTAACAAAGACAGGCATTACCAGTTTTATTAACAGCTGTAAGGAATACTTTTGGGTGATTTTACTTTTTTAGCTAATGCTAATTCTACAGTGTAAATGGAGCACAAAAGCATTTGTAACTTCCACTTGGCAACTAGAAAGCACCTTATTTACCACCGCATACCACGGCAGATCCACTACACACAACACTAAATGTATAACATATGTCATCAAATTTGAAGATACTTTCCTGACTTTCCTTTCCGTGCTGTGAGCAAATCCTTGCGTACTTTGAAGTAGCTTCTTTCCTGTTCATCAAATGTATCCATAATTTCCTCCGTTGTTTGGACAAAAGTTTTGTCTTCTCATTTACGGAGTCTTATGACTGGTATTTGGTAAAATCCGAACTTTACCGAACTTCCAGCGCGATTCGAACAACAGTTGATCCAACATAGAAGACGATTTTTACTTTGTAATTTCGGGTTAACTCTTCACCGCTACCCAGTGCCGATAACATGCCATCAGTAACGGAAAGTGCCTGGATGTTGTGACATCATACGGGATCTATGTATAGAGTAACTAAGTTAACTAACTTTTTGGAAGAAGTCCTGCCTAACTATAACTAATAACAGGGCTAAACAAATAATGATGACTTGACACCTTTTTTACCGTAACATGCCCGACGCTGCTAAGGTAATTCCAATCTTGAGTGTGTACTAATCAACAGCCTGAGAAAAGTAAAAATAAAAAACGTATAATTCTTATGGGAGCCTTTGACCCAATATGAAGACAAAAAAGCAAGATAAACAGAGTGTCTGCTATGGTTGTAAGGGACGTCTGCTTGGAAGAGATACATTTGAAAAATGAGCGTGTTAAGAATCAGAGGAAAGCTATTTGATAAATCAGCCGAGTGTTTGAGGAAAGAAGTTGTGGGACGCAGCTTGAGGAGCGCTTCGCACACAATGGACGCTCGCGACGTTTGAATAAAAAGACCCCGACGGGATATCAACAAGAAAGCAGATTTCATCGGGAAACTTTGAAAAATTGGCTTCACTTTTATGTCCGCACACTTAAAAAACATATATTCGTCTTATTCTGCTTCACGGCTTGAGTTCTTTTAGTAGGCTACAGCACGAATGGTAATTTCAAAGAACTGCATTTACTCAAGACCTGCCATTTTTTCACATTTAGAAAGATAAACAATTTTGAGCTTCTCCAGAGCCACACATGGAAAGCGCTTAAGCTGTTTTTGTTCGCCCCACGCGGGAGGCGCCGGCGAGCCACTGTGAATCTTACAAAAGGTCTCAAACTGCGCTAGCAACAAAGATGTTATCAATGGTGCTGTAGAGAGGGGCGATAGTCAAACAAGCGTCAGCTCTTACTTGAAGATTGACACGGTCCTTTTAAGTGGAGGTCAGAGCAAATAATTTCCGAATAATAATATGGACTCCTAATAGTTTGGTTTATTGTGTTTTGAATTTTTACTATCTTTTCACTGTTTATATCATTGTCACTAACGGCAAATCATTATGCTGTTCTATGATTTTCATATCCTTATGGCAGATCTGCTTTTGTAGGAGATTTGATAATCAAAATTGGGCTCAGAGGAGGGCTTTGAGAACAGGATCGGATTTCTTCTTTGAGGGTTGGGTCCCCTCCTATTTTCCTTGCACAATAAAAAAGCCATTGATGTCCTCTCTTTTTTTTTAGGTGTCTTGTTTTTTAAACTACTGGCCCATATCAATATAACTGCGTGATTTTGATTAATCTTTTCATTATATAATATTATATGATTTGATAGTATTGTATTGCGGCACGTCAGCTGGGTAATAAGTGCGTCCACGGCACAGTTCTGAGGTCATGGGTTCAAGTTCAGCTACCAGCCTTCCTGTGCTGGGTTTGCATGTTCTCCCCGTGCTTGCGAGGGTTTCCCCCGGGCCCACCGGTGTCCTCCCACCTTCAAATAACATCCGTGTCAGGTTAATTGGAAGGTCCAAATTGTCTAGGTGTAAATGAGCGAGTGAGTTGTATGTTTCTGTGTGCCCTGCGACTGGCTGACAACCAGTTCAGGGTGTCCCCTGCCTACTGCCCAAAAATAGCTGGGATGGGCTCCAGCACCCCTTAAACCCTCCTGAGAATAGGCGGTGCATATAATGGACGGATGGATGATACTATTGTGTATACAGGGTAGACCCCCAGGATATGGCGTTTTAAGTTTTAAATTCAGAATAGTTCTTGTCATTGTCCAACAAAATGATTGCACTTTAAAATTAACAATGGCTTATTGAATTATGCTGCTATATAGCTTTATGGTACCATGCCCACACTTTTAATGTTACATTGGGTTATTTATGGGTCTAATAATGGATGGGTTAGAGAAATATTTACTTAGGATATTTGTCGTGTGGATTTTGTATCTTATTTTAATTATGGGATGAATGGGCGCTCCAAACAAAGTTTTGTTGGTGTGGAATAATACATTTTTGGGCCCTTTTTTACGTAATTTTCCCCAATATACAACATCAACTGTCAGGACCATGACATGAAGCAGAACCTACTTGCGTAATGTTATTCACAGTTTATTGGGGAGAAGCTGAATGAGCGCACACTCGTTCCAGGGATCGTTGGTCACGGAAGTAGATTGATCGGAACGAGGAATCAAACATATCGGGGTGAGAACAAAACAGTAGCAAAATACAGGCAAAAACGGAGATTCACTGGGCTTGGCAAAACAAGAGCAAAAAACACAGGCAAAACGGGGATTCACGGGGCTTGGCAAAACAAGAGCAAAAACAAATAGGCAAAACGGGGATTCACAGGTTTGGCAAAACAAGAACAAAAACACTGGCAAAAACTGGCATTCACAGCGTTTGACATATCACAACATAGTTTAGCAGGAGTTTCACAGACGCTCCGACACCAGGCGACTCACAGATAGCGTTTAAGTAGTCAAGGAGCAATATGTCAACGCGTTTCAGCTGGTGTCCATGGGCGGGGCCAATTGGGCGCCGTGGCAACCTAGACAGAACCTGGCGCCACACGGCGGGGACCAATTGGGAGCCATTGCAACCGTGACATCAACAACAAATTATTCTGCAAGCCTGACAATTTGAACAATTCAAACTCAGCGTTGTTTGTACGTATGACGAGGTACATCTTATAATGCTTCCCTGGTATTGGTTGACCTGATATAAAATGCTGGTCTTCTATTGGTGTGCATCAAGGCGTCATGAAGATGCCGATAGGCTATTGAATGAACTGCCTCCACAATACCTATCACTCTGTGTTGAATATAATCTTCCCCCTGAGATTTGATCTGCAACCTCAGTGGATATGTTTAAGTCTGGTCTTAAAACACACTTCTATTCTTTAGCTAATGAATTGCCGATATTTCCTGTTTATGATATGTTTATACTAATTGTTTTTACAACATCCATTGCAGCCTGGTCATCCTGGAAGGGGGATTACCTCATGTGTGGTCCCTTCTCAAAGTTTCTTCATTTTCCTCATGTTGAGGTTTTTGAGTTTTTCCTTGCCCTCATGTAGGTTTTAGATCAGGGGATGGTGTTATAGTAGTCTATGGTTTGCAATAATCTGTGGTCCGTGCAGCCCATTGAGACTCCTTGTGATTAAGGGCTTTACAAATAAACACGACTTGACTTGACTAGATGAGAATCCCATGTAACAAAATTTAATTTGTTTAGCTATGTGTCCCAGACTTTCAGTAATGCTAAAGGAGGAATCAAAAGCATGATAACCATGGAAACAAAGCTTGTGATATAAAGAAATACAAAACATCGTGGAGTATAACCGTACCAAATTGACAATCGGAACCATTATTAAGAGTAAGTTGGTATTTAAAGCACACAAGTCTTCTCTTCTAAGGGCATGAGAGTCGTTGCAAGTGCGAGTTTAGAAATCTCTTAATATTTTTATTTGCCGTCTCCTACCCCCTCTGAACCACCCGTAACTGTACTTGACCAGCTCAAGTCACATCACACCAAAGGTAATATGCTTTATTTTTCCTTTCCCCAAAGAGTTGCGCAGACCACCATTACTATGTGAATGTGAATAAATTAAGCGCAATATAAACTTATATAGAATATAAAATTATATAGAATATGAAATTCGGAACAGAATCCCCCTTCGTAATGGTCAAAAATATAAAGTTTATCCCCTATGATTTAGGATCTGGTATTCGTATCGCCACACGCATATCAAACGGCTTAGGGGGTAAAGTGAGCTGCGATGGGCTACAGCAGACGTACTTGCTGGGGGTGCTGCCAGTCAATGCCTCATTTCCGAAAAGCAGGAGGATGCTTTACAATGACAACAGCAGTGACCAGATGATAAAAGTGCTGTATCTGAGTCAGTATGTGGAGGGAGGAACCACAACTCTAAAGCACGGCCTGGAGAGGGATGGGTGCCACCATATATTCATTTACCTAGGTTTCTATCCTCCCACCATGTGTCAATTTCATTCAGAAATCGCAACCTCAGAACGTATTCATGTCGTATCTTGGTGCCGACTGTACAAAATTGCTTAAACATGCATTAGCCTTGGACAACAGGTTAACATAAAATGAAAATAGTACAAACATAATTATCTGACTAAATAAGAGTGGGTTTTTTTGTTTTATAACATTGTTTTTTTCTGTTGAAATGAATGACAATAAATGTACCTGCTGCCAAATAGTCAAAGAGCATTTAATTGACCTGCCAGGCAACTTGAAGACGAATGAAGCAAAATACATCATTTGGAGTGAATAATCATTTGTGGATTTCCCGCAGAGTGCCTGATAATCTCTCGTCATGCCCGTTAGGCGATGGCTTTAAACAACAATTCTTCCAAGAGCGGCAATTGAAGAGCTTGTCCCATTTAAGCAATTGTGGCCTTTTGTCAAGTTTGTTGAAAGGAGAACAGGATTGCTTAAATGAATACATCTAGGTTTCCCTAATTGCTATCATTTATTTAGCCTTCAAGACGAGAAATGGGTAAAAAGTGAGCATCGATTCTCACTACTGCTGCTTTTTGTGATTTCCTGTTGCGGATTGGAATCGATGAGGTGTCCCTGACGAACATCTTGCAGTCTGGACAGTACAGTAGACCCAGGCGACCCCGTCTTATGACGTTTTTACTTTACAGGGTGGAATAAGATTTTAGACACCTCTCTGCGGCAACAACAAGAAATTATTCTGCGAGTCTGAAAACTTAAGAGTACACAATACTTCGTGGTATCTGTTCGTATGACGTGATTTGTCTGTATGTCTGTTATTTGTCGATGGCCTATGAAACACTGGTGTGCTGTTCATCATTAAAATGTTGATAGGCTATTGGATTAACATCTTCCACAATGCCATTCTGCATTTTCATTGAGTTCAGAAACAAGTGTACTTTCTGAATATTTTTGTACTGTATTGATTTGCCATCCTATATTCGTTCGGTTCAGAACCTTATGTAAAAACTTTGTTTAGCTATTGGGTCCAAATGCTTGCACTGATGCCAAACGGAAAAGCAAAAACATGATGACAATGAAAATGAAACTTGCGATCATCAAGAGACACATGGGACGAATTAATACCATGGCTAAATTGCATGGTGTTTTTATTTAAAAAGTGAAACTGAGGAAATCTATTGAGTTCATAAGGATCCTCACAGGTGAAAGTTTCAAAATCAGTTTCAATTACAATTCACTATCTCCTCAACTTTCTGCATCCACCTGCTACTCAAATTGACCAACATGTCACCCCAAAGGTAAATGCAATTTTAATTACTTTACAGGTTAAGTGATTTTTAGGGGCTCACATCGATAAAATCTGGTCATGTTTCTTAACTTGTATTTATATAATTGCATATATGATCGTAACCAGCAATTGAGACAATTATTAAAAAAAAAAAAGGAGGCGATTAAAGCATCAAAATGTTTTGAGAGCGTAACAATCACCATTAGTGGAAGTTTTATAATCTGTTTTAATTCTATTCCAATATCTCCTCCACCCTTTGCATCAACCGGCTACTAAAATTGGACAGCTGCTCACATCACCCCAAAGGTGAACAAATTTCCTTCATACTGATACAATCCGGTCATGTTTTAAACAATTTTTTTTGGGGGCGGCAGTAGCTCAGGAGGTAGAGCGATCATTTTAGGATTAAGGGATCCCAGTTTGAATCCCGGCTTGTCCGTGTTACATGCCGAAGTGTCCTTGGGTAAGACACTGAACCCCCAATACCCCCAATAAGCAGGTTAGCAGCCTTACATGGCTGCACAGATCACGGCCGCTATTGGGAAATGTGAAGCACAATGTAAAGCGCTTTGGGAAGTCATTGACTTGAAAAGCGCTATATAAATGCAGATCATTTCATTTCATTTCATTTTACATGATCCTAACATTATTGACAATCAGGACTGTTATTAAAGATAAGGAGACGATTAAAGCATTGAAAGCTTATGAGGGCATGACCATTCTCACAGGTGGATGTTTTAAAACAAGTTTAATTTTTTTACCTGCCGTCTTTTTCCACTCTTTGCATCTACTCACTAAATAGTCATGTCACATCAAGATCAAAGGTGCATGCCATGAAGAAAAAAAACACCTTAACATGTGTATTCATTTATAAAGTTATTTAATCATTTGTCGGGATATTACACACAAATAAGACTGACTAAATGCTATTTGTCATATTAAATGTTCATATCTCGGGTATTGGAGCTTTGGTACCCATTTGCAAATTACTATAGGTTTCCATCCCTTAACATACAGCAGTTTCTCTTCTCTACCCCCATCTAAGAAGAGATAGATGTTGTATCCCTAGATGACAGATTACATGACTGTTTCATGTACAGTGGGAAACATTTTCATACATGTGTAACTTCACTCAACCCCATGCATAGAATATAATAGTTAACGTGGGAAAATACTGATTACCATAGGTCTCAATCCCCCGCTACACAGCAATTTTATTTTACGATCCCCACCTCAGTATGGATTAGTGTTGCATCACGGGGGTCTACTGCCCTTATATAGAAATACAATAGGACCTTTTTTTCAAACTCAAGTATTAGCTGCATGTATTGCACTCACATATCGTCAACATCTCTGCTTGGCAAATCTTGGCTGTGTGTCAACATATTCGTGCATGATTTCCGTTTCCCCCAAGGCGCTTCTCTCGGTGAAGCCCCCACCCCTGCTGACCTTCTGAAGAAAGATGTCCTTGGAGCTGACACGGCGTTCTCAGCGGTGGCACTGAGCAGGGAATTTTTTCACTGGAGCAGAAACTGCATCGCAGATTGAAATCTAAAGAGAAAAAAAATCTAATAAATGGATCTACAAACATGTGAAACGTTCTTACTCTTGTTTGCATCTACTGCTGCCTGGCAAGTCAGAAAGGAACAGGATTTTGAAAACGTTTGATTTCATTACTACTAATGACAAGGTTAAGGGTTTGCCTCACTACTTAATGAGCCAGGAAGGCCACCAGGCATTTGTTATTTCCCTATTAGACTGTCAATGCCAGTCAATATTTTCAACTATCAATACCAAGCATCTGTTTTTTGTTTTAAATCTTTATTATATTGCCAAAATTTACATTATAAAGTAAATATAGCTTTCTTGTCACGACCAGAACAGAGACAGGACCCACTTGCGTTTCTCACAAGTTTTATTGGAAGAAAGAGAAAGGGTTGCGCCCACAATCCCGTGATTGCTGGACGCGGGAAGCAGGTCGCTCTGAACGCGGAAGTCGATCTTCTGTGACGAGCGATGGCGGTGTCAGAAATAGGAAAACGGGTCAGTAGCCGGGACAGGAGAGCAGAAACGTGGTCGAAACGGAAGCGAGTTGTAAGCCAGGAAAGGAGAGTAGACGTGGTCGGGGACAAAAGAGGTCGAAAGCCGGAACAGTAGACGTGGTTAGGATCAAAAACGGGTCAAATAGGAGCAAAAAGGTGGGAGTCAGGGCCGAAAAAGGCTTGCCTAGTGTTAACTGAGGTTCGCGGACGGACTGACAAAAGGGGACGGATAGGAGAGGATTTAAGTAGGGACAGGGAGCCAATCAGGGTCCGAGGCAGTTGGCGCCAAAGGAGCGGGCACGGATGATTCACATCGGTGATCATGAGATTTCTGCTTAATACTATTGCTGTAATTTTCGGTTTTACTATATTTTTAACCCGCTTTTCAAGTTTTGCTGTCTTTTTTTTCTAGAAAAATAAGAAAATAATACTGAGCAAAAATTATTTGCCAGTTGAGCAAAATATGTTCTAACTTTGACAACAACAATATATTGTGCAAGATTTTTATTTGATTTGTTTTATTATTTTTGCATTGCAATCCAAAACAGCTTTGTGAAACAAAGTAATGTAATATGTCTCTCTCTACTAAGCAGGTAATTAGTATATAAAAAGAAAAAAACAGTATTTGGCTTCCATCTATTGATACGGATGAATGTTACAGTTGCTGAGCTAATCAATAAATTAAACCAAATATACTGATCAATGACATACTGTACTTCTTTTTCAAAGCTAAAATTGAGCAATTCGGTGCAGCACACAAGACATGACTTCATGGTACACGAGTTGAAAATCACTTGTTTAAGATACAATTAATTCAATTACTTTATACCAAGGGTCTCAGAGTCAATTTATTTGGGTTCTGCTGGAACTACAGTCTGCATGAGGTGGGGCAAAATTGTAACCTCTAATCAAAAAGATTCACTGTTCTCGAATATATTAAACAAAAAAGGTTTTAATTCATTTGAGCAACAAGCAATTAACATTTTAACTTAAGAAGGCACTCAAATACCACTCTGTATGTTTCTCAAAGGCATAACCGTTACTGTATGTCGTATTTTTGAGTTGTAACGAGTCATTTCCAATAGTATTCACAGAATTACCCGTTTAGATAAGGTGCACTTACAAATTTCTTGCCAATTTAGGTTTTTAGGTGCGCCTAATTGTCCAAAGGATACCGTGCCATGAAAAATGATTTGCCCCCCTTGCTGATTTTTGTGTTTTTTGCGTATTTATCACTCACAAAGATTCCGGGTCGTCAAACCCATATTAATATCACATGACCATTACAACTTGCCGTGGTTGAAGTAATAATGAATTCTGGTGTCTAGCAGAAGATCCTGAAGAAAAATGTCTGGCTGCAAACTCAAACGCTCTTCGATCATGGAGCAGAGCAATGATCCAAAACACATCATTAAGACCAACTCTGAATAGCTCAAAAAAAAGGTTCTTGAGTGGTCAAGTCATTGTCCGGATTTAAATCCACTTGAGATGCCGTGTGTGACCTTACTTAAACGGCCAGTTCATTCGAGAAAACCCTCTAATATGGCAGATTCAAAACCATTTTGCAAAAAAAATGGGGGGCAAAATTCCTCCACAGTGTTGTGAAAGACTCATTACTAATTATTGTAAACATTTGTCTCTGCCAAATGTGGCCCAACTCATTTTTAGATTCAATTACTTTTCCACATAGGGCCAGATAGGGATTGTTTGTGCCTTAAAAAATGGAATTACTGCATTTTGTATTTCTTTGGGTTGTTTCTGTGTGATAATAAAATTGGTTTCATGATTAGACACCTTTTAATATGCAAAAAACACAGAAATCCAGAAGGGGTCTGTCATTTTTACCCCACTGTAAGGTACAGCAATCCTAACGAATATCTACCGTGTACCAATTTCCCCTAAAATACATACACAAGCAGTCATTTAAAAGTACTTTGATTCCACCACATGTCCTAATCGCATTTCTTAATCTCCATTTTATCAGGATTTCAAATCTAAATGTGAGAGTGCACAACGGTGGGTGAGCTCCAGTAGCAGTCTCGACTTTGCTGAAGGACACGTCGGCGCAAACAGCCGCCACCTGGGACGTTGGCTTTGTCACACTTCCGCCGAACGCCACCATGAAATCGACAGCTGACTGACAGGCCGGCCTCCAAGTGCTCGGAATGGGGACACTCAGGTGGACTATGGTTCCAAGGTCACCTCCGTGTCCGATTCAGACGGATTTCCTCCTCAACTAACTTGTTTGAAGCACGAGTGGAGACAGTGTATGTCACAAGTGATTACTTATTTAGGAGATAGGAGCGCATTGAATCCTAATTGAATTAAAGATGATAAAACATAGTCCTTTTTTCTATGGGGATCAAACATAATCAAACACACGCTTGGAATACTTGCATTATCTATCCATCAAAGATGCTCCGATTGAGGTCTCTTTGATTTTTATAAGGAATTAGTGAATATATTGATTTACCTGGAATGGCCAGTTTATATCAAAATGATTTACTTTATTTTTTTGTGTATAACACACATTTTTTTCTACCTATATATATATATATATATATATATATATATATATATATATATATATATATATATATATATATATATATATATATATATATATATATATATATATATATATATATAGTTTTGTCAAGGGATTGTTTGTCATCCACAATGCTTAGTTTAAGCTAAGAAAAGGTGAAACATAATTTTATATAGATTTTTAATCAAAAATTAGATGTGTACTGTATACACAAGTGTTTGTTATAAATACAGAACTTTTTGTTGAAATACGTAAACTGTTTTAAAGACATTATGGGGCAAGAAAAAGCCCATATGCCCTAGAGAGATGGTTGCAGTGAAGATGAGGAAGAAGGAACAAAAGTGAAGCACAGTACTCATCCGGCAGATATATCAATTGCTAGTCTAACACTAGTTTTCTATTTTAGTTGTTTTCATGGACATGTCCCCCCCTTGTGGCTTGATGGGTAAAACTCATTTGCTCGTTTTAAAGACATCCCACTGATAGGCAATTTAGATTTAGGGGCTCATATCCATATTATTTATATATTAATTGTTTGATACAACTTTTGTACTATTTTTTTTACTAAAATATGCCAATAAGATCGCATAACGAAATCACTCCGATTTTCATTTAACACATGATTTCCTCTTGTCGTGCAGATTTTTCTGATTTCTAACATACTGTTCTTTTAAGAGTCAACTTGATGATGTCACTTCTTTCCCTTAAGAAATATGCACTCTTCGATATTGTTCAATAGTCTAACACAGGTGGCACAGTAAGTTTTAGACTCAGAATCAGTTCGCTAGTTCTTTATATTTTAATTCTTTGTGAACTGTTCTTGAAAAAAAGTCTTTCTTTGCTACATTTACTACATTTATTTTCTATTATGGAGGCGCCTCACTATTTCGCTATACTGTATTGCTGGTTCACTCCTTTGCGGAATTTTAAATGAATTGAGTTTTTCTTTGTTGTCATTAATATCTATGTACTGTGCAATGTATTCTGTTAGTGAGAGCGGTAAATTGTTAAATTTGTGACAGTCTTATTTTAATCATTGCGGATATCTGTCTATTCGAGGACACCGAATGCTAGCCGGCCGCTCTCTAAAAGAAGCCCTCCAAATTTTGTTTGACTTTGTTAAGGACAATAAAACCATCCATTCAACTGTTATGATGCATTGTGTGTAACTTTTTGTAGATCGGCAATTGTTATGTTGTTAAGGTCATATACTCTTGGGCTAAGGTGTTCTGCTATTTTGCGTATCGTCACTTTTCACGGGTGGTGTTGGCCTTCATTAATCGTTCCTTGTAAATGGTCACTGATAGGATTGATGGCTTTCTCAATAAAACGTTTTTATAAAAAAATGAAAATAAACACTCACTTTATAACCCCCTAAAAATATGATTGTTGAGTAAAAAGACTACTTGTAAGCGCAACATTTGCACATTTCAGTCACTCAGGGTTGTGTATAACTAGAAACTATAACAAAGATTCCGCATAAACAAACTTGGCTAATTTTGCTTTTTTTTTGCTGTGAATCCTTATTACCTCCAAAAACACAAAGTGCTGTTACATAATGTGCACATAATGGGGCCGGATTCAGCATAATACCTTCAAGTCAATTCAAGAAAAGGAGAATCATCTCTTTCCTGGTTAAAACGTTTTTAGTGTGGCTTTTCTCGCTGTAGAGAATCCAATAAGGTCAAGTGGAGTTGGCCACGAGCACTCCAATATGTCAATAATGACTACGTTGATTCATGCTAGGCTGCAGATTCCTTTCAGCAAAGCACATCCCAACCCTCCCGTTGGGTGCAGGCCCAATACAAAGACAAATTTCCTCACGTCGCCGCACAAGTTTGTGAAAGTGATATAGACAACTATATGCTTTCTGCCAACAAGCTTTATGCATTTAAACTAGAAATTACGATTCCCTCGCGGGCGAATGCTCTATGATGTTTTTTTTACCCTCCCGGGCTCAAAAGTCATAGCAAATAATGAACAGAGGACCACCACGATGCTTGTTAATGCATCACAGTCATTGGACGCAAAGATCCTCATTGGCTTTGTCAAATTTGCTTCAAATTTGTTTTTCAATACAATAGCGCCAAAAGTTGTAACGGCCAATAAACTTTTTAATTAACTTTTAAATGTTATCAAAGGAAAATTAAAACAAATCCAGAACTATCTGCTTGATGTGTGCCGGGTGCCAGAACATTCAATAAAAAAAATATGAAAATAATAACTTTTACAATACGGAATCTCAGCGGCACATTTAGGACTATGCATCATTTACCTAATTGTTTGAGGATTTGAATGCCAAAACGTGTCAAAAACTTTTGGAACACCCTACCTGAATATATTAAATATGCTTTTAAAAAGTAGTAATACCTCAATGAGAACACAGTGTGATGGGAGTAAACCTTTTGACTTGTTTTTAATATGCATCTGTAATCACTTTTATATCATTCTTGATTTTTTCCCTCGATCATTAGGTGCCGGCCATGTTGCATTTTAATCCAGAGGTGCTGATTAGATCATCATGTGTCATGACCAGTACAAGCAGAGGACCCAAATGCGTAACGTTTAACACAATGCATTATTAAGGAATCGGGGAAGTCAGGGCGAAGGGAAATAGACAGCAATCGGGTGCTTGCTGGGCAGGAAGAGAGACAAGCCATTGCGGACAAAGCGTGGTCGGAACAAGTCGGGGAGCCGGGACGGGAGACGGAGCGTGGTCGGAGATCGGGATGGGAGAACGGCAACCCGAGGATCGGGGATCGATAAAGGAAAAAAAATCGGGCAGGATACGGGTAGCCGGGACAGGAGAACGGAGCTCGGATTGGGGATCGATACAGGAAACAGAATCAGGATATGGGTAGCCGGGACAGGAGAACGGAGCTTGGATCAGGGATCGAAACAGGAAACAGGTCGGGATCAAAGCGGGAGCCAGATTTAAAAGTGCTTGCCTTGCATGTGCTGAGGTTTGCAGACGGGCTGACCAGGAGTGAACGAGAATGACGTGTTTAAATAGGAGGAGGACTAATTAGGGAACGATTGGCAGCTGGGGCTGAACGAATGAGCGCAGGTGAGGGGACTTGGCAAAACATGACAATCATGATCTACTGCGTGATCCTGATCTACTGGTTGATTGCAATCGTTGAGTTGATCACGATCTAATAGTCAGGGGTCGATCAGAGGAAATTATACTAAGTTCTTTATATTTTCTGGGATATACACTGCCACCTAGTGGTCAAATGCAACAGTTCGGCATCTACATTTTGCATTAACATTGGCACTAACAAAGTGGAGTGCCCCAAAGTTTTTAATTATTTATGAATTGATGCATATTCGACAAGAATTCAAATTAAATTAATTTGGATTTACATATTGTAAAATGTGCGGCAGAATCTACCAATATTCTTCACAGAGGCAACAATTAACAATGGTAATTAAATAGCTGTTGAGGAAAATGTTGAATATGTAATTGTTAAACACAAATGTATGTATGAGCATAGTTTGCGAACTGGAAATGTTATCTCATCTCATCATCTCATCAGCTGCAACGCTTATCCTCAGTAGGGTCGCGGGGGTGCTGGAGCAATCATCGGGCAATGGGCAGGGGACACCCTGAACTGGTTGCCAGCCAATCGCAGGGCACACAGGGACAGACAACTCGCTCGCTCATTCACACCTAGGGACAATTTTTGGACCGGCCAATCCACCTGAAATGCATGTCTTTGGGATGTGGGAGGAAACCGGAGTGCCCGGAGGAAACCCACGCAAGCATGGGGAGAACATACAAACTCCGCACAGTAAGTCCGGTAGCTGGATTTGAACCCACACAGGAGGTTCCCGAGACATTAGAACTGTGCCGCACACGTGCTAACCACTGTTCCGCCGTGCTGCCCCGGAAATGTTATCATTTTCAATTATTACTTGCAATTTATTGTATTAACATTTTTAGACAAAAAAACATTGGAAATTAAAAAAAACCCTCAACAACATTAAATAATACATTCAACAGCGCTTGTTTCAGCCAATTCAAATGCGAGGCAGACAACAGCCTCGGCTCCTTTTGTATCACAGACAATGCATGGCATGTTAGCAGCTTCACTTTAAACTAAACGTGCATAGGATCGATGAGACGGAAACAAAATTATTTTTTCTACAATAAGTCTTTTATTTTCATTACGCTGCTGATAGGTCAATTAGTTGTCAGTGAGGGAAGTTTGTAAGTTACTGCGGCCGCTTACTTTGCACTTTCTTTGAGTTTATCACTGCACCGTTGTTAGCATATGATTAAAAGAAATCTGAAACTATTTCTATGTGTAGTTAGCAAGAGGCTTCTGACTTCCTCAGAGATCGCAAACATTTTGCATCCTCTATTATTAGGTTATTAGTGTTTTTGGACACCTTAATGCCATAAACATAACAGACAATTTTCTACTGACTTTTGGGATAAGTTTGTGAAATAAGGAAGACATTAGACGGCTATGCTTGCCTTATTTACCCCTTATGTGATACATTGATACTGTAACTATGGTGGGCATGGCTTAGCGCTCTCTGTAAAGACACCATGAGGCTGTGGGGGAAGTGCGGGGGTCACTGTCCAAGGGAGAGGTGTGGGCGTGTATATAAGGCCAGGTTCACACTGCAGTGCTTAATGCTAAACTCCGATTATTGAAGTGATATCCAATGCTTATGTGAGATCGTTCACATTTCCAACTAAACGTATGATGTAATGTGATCTTCTGTGAATTTTAAGCGTCTCCTGTTTGAGCGCCAAGAGGGCATGTGACGTCACACGCATACACCCATTGTTTGCGGAAGTACTCATGGATCCTAACGCTGCAGTGTATCTAGCAATTTGAAAGTTATTGTTCTCCAAGAAGCTGAACAGAGTTGTCCCGCCAAACGTAATTAAATCCAAAACCTCCCTTTCCCACCATTGAATGATTTCCGTGCTTTTGTCCGCCATGATGTGTTGATTTTCTTTCACAACACAGGAGAACATGGAAACTGAGTAGCCGGGAGAGAATTAAAGATTAATGAATGAATTGTTCGCAAGTGGAGGAAGCTGAAACATTAACTCCGACTATTAAAAAAAGTCTGACGGTGCTCCTCTTAAAATTGTGTTTCATCCATGTGTTTTAATCTGTAATCAATAATTAAATGAACCACAACCAAATTAAATTTTGCTCTCACTGTGTTATAAATACGCACACTTGTATGCTTGTCTGTGTTGTTGTAAGGTGGCTGCAGCGGAGGGCACCTGTGCACTATTGTGCGATGCGCCCAGTGTTTGTGTTAAATGCAGAAATAGAACCAGCCACGAAGACTGTTCCTTTTAAAGGGTTAAAGGGTAAATATTTTGTTTTTGGGGGGACTAAATGTATTTGATTTATTTTAACCGTACATCAAGATATATTAATATTAAGTAATAATCTTAAATTTGAATAGATTTTTTTTCTTCAATGCCAAACAAACCTTGATTCTCTTTTTGGGTTTTTTTTGGTGTAGCTAAAAAAGGTACACAGTCAACTCACTAATGTTCATTTAACACTCTGTAGATATAGACCTTATGTTCACTGAGGTTGTGTTAAAAGTTCATTCTCTTAAACAATGGTTATTTTGAGAGTACCGTATTTTCCGCACTATAAGGCGCACCTTATAATACAGTGCGCCTTATATATGGATCAATATTAAGTCGCAAAGTCTTGCAACTAAGGCAAGCAGCCGCCGACTAGATTTCCCCCCGAAGGCGAAGTAGTCCGCGGTGTATGCTAGGATTTATATCCCGGCGTTTCATTTCCTAACCAATGTGTCAAACATCATTTGAATCAGTCACTATTGGCTAAAGTTATATGGAGGTAGAGGGGGCGGATCATTTTTATCATTTACAGGCTCGCATCGGCTAAAGGGGCGAAACAAAGCCTGCAATTGGCCGAAAAAGATGAATGCGAATCACACGTTGGGTTGCACTACGGCATGGAGAAAACATTTTTTACTATTCTGTATTTGTAAATATTTTACTCTCCTGGATTTACTACACTCACGGTTGTAAGAAGACCATGGTTACGTATCATTATTGAACGTGATGGCTGCAAGAGAACTTAGGCGAGCTATGCGGCTTTAGATTTTCCCGGTATCTTGTTTTAGAACGATCTTGATGTTTCTGTGATGAGTCTATTTTTAAACTAAATTCAGTTTATTGTCATATACACAGTAAAGAACCCTGTTTCCCTGCACAAGAAAATTCTTACTTTGCTGTCCACACAGTTGCCTGCAAAAAATAAATTGGAAACTAAGAAATGTTTGGCATTTCTTGAATCCCAAGACTTTAACCTTGCGAATGATATTTGGAATGATGCATTTGAGTGATTGGTGACATCGTACAGACACTGTTTCCGTACAGGTCTGAGACACTTATTTGCTTCCTTGCAAGCTTTCGGGATGTTAAGGGGGTAGTAAGTTTGACTGAACTATCTGACTGTTTTGTCGACGTTCCTATTGTAGCGCCTTATAATCCGGTGCGCCTTATGTATGGAAAATATAGGACCAAAAACTATTTTTTGGGGGTGCGCCCTATAACCCGGTGCGCCTTATAATGCGGAACATACGGTATTTATTTAAAGTATTAATTTCAGACTTATAGAGTAAACTTTTAGCAGTGAACCAAGCCTTACATTAAAAGTGATATTTATCGTTTATAGCGAAGCGCCATTGATCGAACCACTAGTTATCTAAGTGCAAAAGTGTTCATTTAACACTGAAATAGTAAACTCTTAACTCTACCTCTGTAAAGTTATGGTCTATATCTAAGAGTGTTAAATTAATACTTTTTCTTTAAGTGCACAAGGAACCCTTAATACAGTTGAAAGTAATTAAACGTTTTTAATTTTTTGTGGTCAATAGATCATTTTCACATAGTCATTTTTGTATGAGGCTCGCAAGCTAAAAACATGTAAGCTCCTCTTTTTTATCAGTATATGCGGATAGTATCAATACCTAATTGCAGGTCCACAAATTAATCGAAAAGTTAGAACTTCTCGCCTGAACTCTACTCAGCTTGACTTTCTTGTTCTCAGAATTTTCAATCCAACTGTAAATATTCATATTGACAGCAAAGCGAGAAGGTCGAAAGTGAAGGACAAGCTGGTGTGAAAACCGAAAGCCTCAGATTTTCCTTGCCTATTTTTTCTACACAATGAGTAGTTTTGCTGTATCTTGCTGTAAATCTCAGAGAAAACCACACTAAATCCCCGTCTCAAGGGTGGTGATATATTAAGGCTCTTGAAGCTCAAAGCATTCATTACATCCCTCATGTTTCTACGTACTCATTAAGAAGCTTTGACTTGTTTCCGTCTTTTCGCTGCATTACTTGCCCCTGCAGGAATATGCAAATGTGAGGTGGCCTCTGGTGCAGGACGTCCGTATTTGAGCAGATTATGAGCCGTGATGTGTAAATTAATGCCGCAACGAATCGAGCGGGAGTCTTTTTGGCATTCCATTGAATAATAATTGAGGTAATTAACTGAGGTAAATTGCTATTTAGGCTGTAATTGGGAGGTGGATGACATTTGAAGTTCACGCAGGACTGAGAGGCAGTCACCCCGAACCGTAAGCTAATGGCCTTCACCGACTGTCCAATTAGTTTTGGACGATACAACTTCCCAAATACGAGAGTGAGCCAGCACTGGATTTGGGATTACGGTGTTCGCCAGGTCAGTTTTGATAGAGCTGTCGAAGCATTTCCGGTAAGAACCCTATCGGTACCACCGCAGCATATCCCTCATGCAGAGTCTTTTCGGAGCTATGAGAAAAGGCTGCCATGGACTAAAAGAAAAACATCAATGGAAATTTTTTTTCCAAGCTAACAAAGACCTGAATTCAATCTGCTCCTTGTGTGTTTTTTCAATGCCTTTTTCAACCGAGCGCTCTTTAAGCCCTGTATTGAAAATGTACGCTGTTCAACAGATGGAGACTGGAGACCTCGAAAAGGGACAAACTGATCATTTGGGTTGGTTATGTAAATGGTGCTTGGCTAAAAATGATACTGAGGATCTGTTTTTCAGTGCAGGAAGCAGAAAAAAGTTTTCACTAAAAGCACTTTAGGTGTAGTACTTGTAAGAGTAAATAAGTAAGTATAAGCACCTCCGATAATTTAAGGTGCTTTGCCTAAAATGATACTTAACACTTTGTTTGCAGGTCTTGGTTTACTTAGACTGGATTTTTAGTGTACGGAGCAGAAAAAAGTGTTCACTAAAATAAAATTTAGTTAATCTCAAAAGGATTAGTTTAACTCCTGCACAAAACATAGAAATGTTTCCATGGACTCTGATTTTATTTCCCCTATCTTCCTATACAGAGCCTCCGCTTGTGACTCCAAGGGCCAAGAAGAAGTCTGCAGGCTCAAAAAGCATTCTCCATCTGGGCCCCGGTGCAGTGAAACTGTTTGAATCTTCGCTTAAAATACATATATATTCTATAGAATTGATGCCCACAACATACTTTTCTTTTCCTGTCCTTTCCTGCTGCCTGGCTTGTGGTGATACAAGGGAGAAAGACAAATCGAGATGAGTCAGCGGACCAGCGTCTGGACCTGAAGCGTGTCAATATTGATCAGCTAGCAGAAAAAGGAAGCTGAGTGGTTGCTGTAATGGACTTTTTGGACAATTTTACAAGCTTGAGTCATCTTTGCTGTTATGCACATTCTGGACAATTTTTTACATATCACCCATGTTTTTAATTGATGTTCCCTATGTTAAGTGTATTGCTACCCAATGCTAAATCTATTGCACCCTGGTCATCCTGGAAGGGGGAATTACCACTTGTGAGTAATGTTCCCTCTGATTTTCCACAGGTCTGAGCGTTCACACAAAGTCGGTGAGCAACGCTTGAAACACTGTGAGCAATCCCAAGTGTGGCAACTAAGTCATTATCAAACATGTCCAAAACTTGACATCACGTTAACTTTTGCTGAGTTTCCGGCAATACAAAATTATTATTTTTTTTTTTCTGCATTTATATAGCGCTTTTCAAGTCAATGACTTCCCAAAGCGCTTTACATTGTGCTTCACATTTCCCAATAGCGGCCGTGATCTGTGCAGCCATGTAAGGCGCTAACCTGCTTATTGGGGGTAATTGGAGGTTCAATGTCTTACCCAAGGACACTTCGACATGTAACACGGACAAGCCGGGATTCGAACTGGGATCCCTTAATCCTAAAACGGTCGCTCTACCTCCTGAGCTACTGCCGCCCCAAATTCACTTTTGAATGAATTGACTAATGTATTATTGCAAAGGTTGTACGGCCTACAAACGTCATTTGTTTTTACAACAATTCTTTCACAAGATTTTAATTTCTTTTTTTCCTGGTATATTTTGTCGCATAATACTAACATTTTGGGAGGCTTATTTAGACGGTTGCACGATACAGAACTTTATATAATCACATTTTTTTAGTGGAAGTACAATGTTGGCAACAAGATTGACTTGGTATAATTGGAAATTATTTAAATGCAACACAAACTTTTTCTTCTTTTTCCCTGTTTTTTTTCTATTTTTATTTAATTCCTTTAAAAAAATCTCATTGTGTTTATTTTTTCCAAGCTGTTACTTTTTTTCTTTTTGTTCTCTATTTCCTTTTTTTCCTTTGTTTTTTCTTTTCTTTTTTTACTGGCTTATTTTCAGAATTTTTCCTCTTTTATTCTCTTCCTTTTGTTTCTTTTTTCTCAGCTTTTCACTACTTTTTGGTATTTTTTCCTTTTTTGTTCTATTTCCACTCCCCTTCCTTTAAGTCATTTTGTGCACAATTTTACATATTATTTGGTTGTGTAGGGATTAAAGAAGCAAAAACAATCTGAAGAGCCGTTTGGTACCCGAAAGAGCCGGTTCTCTTTAGTGAGCCTAGCCAAAGAAGCCGGTTCTCGAAAAACTCTACTGACTTTACTCAACTTCGTTCTCGTTAAAAATACCGCTTTTAGAAAACAGCGTCAGGGGAACCCATGTATTTTTACCTTCATGCACTGTAACTTTGACTTAATTCGCTTCTTAATTAGCAATTTTGAGCCCTGATTTTTGTAAGCTGGCTAGATTTTCTTGTGCACTGAGAATCTGCGGGCAGTACGCTTTTGTGCACGCGCGCAGCTTAGAGGGAACATTGCTTGTGAGGCCCCCTCTTAAGGTTTCCCATTTTCCTCATGCAGAGGACTTTGAGTTTTTCCTAAAATCAGTGTGTTGTGTAATTTTAACCTGTGCAGTTTTTTTAGATTTTTTCTGATTAAGGGCTATACAAATAAATTTGACATGATTTGACACATAACTGGTGTTTCCATAAATGGAGCTTGGCTTAAAATGGTATGTAGGACCTTTTATGTAAGGCCAGGATCACTTAGACTGGATTTTTACTGTAGCCTATAGCTTAAGTGGAGCAGAAAAATTTATTCACTAAAAGTAGTTGATTTAAAAGTGAAAGGCTCTTGAAAAGTAAGGTATCATATCATAAAATAGATTACTCTAACATTTAGTTAATCATTTAAAATAGTGTGTCCAGTCGACCCCCAGGATACAGCAACCATTTTTTACAGCAATGTCCTCATTGTACAACAACAAATTATTTTGTGTACCAAAAATGTGTACAAAATTACAACTTTGCAGTATTTGTGCGTATGACGTTCAAGTTACACGAGTAATACTTCTCTAGGATAGCTGTCTGCTATTGGTGGACGTCATATAAGATACTGGTCTGCTATTGGCTTTCATCATGGCATCATAAAATGATGAAATGCTACTCCCCAAACTTGCAGTGATGCTCAAGGGAGAAAGAAAAAATTATAACTGGGGAAATAAAGCTTGTGATTATCAATAAATTAAAAAAATGCATATGAATAGCTGTAACCAATTGACGATTGGGACTATTCCTCAAAAAAATATAGCAAGAAAATAGTCTAAGGACATGAAAAGCATTGCACGTTTTTAAATCCACTCTGCATACATCTGCCACTCTACTCACACTATATCAACTCAAGTTTAATCACACCAAAGGCAAATAAAGTTTAATTGTTCCTTTCCATGCATGTTTATTTCTAATTTAAATCAGATACACATATATAAAACATAGATTGCACTTACTATGATATTTCGTTATTTCAATGCTTTTGCCCGGGGTACCGGCGTTAGGAACACAGTACTTATGCATGAACCACAAGTTTCTATCCCCACCATATAACAAACTACTTTATTTTGAAAAAAACAAAAAAACAGAAATAAACTAAAACAGCCGAACAAAACCAAAAATATATTTCCTTCTGGCTCACATTTATTACCCAGACTTTAAGATATTCCTGTGTATAAATTGTTCGAGGCAAAACAAACTCATAATTGTCACCAATTACATGATTGACTTGGAATTACAAAATGGGTCTGAGAATAGAAGCTGTTTCAGTGCACTTTTGCAAACAATTTTAGGTGACCAGGATGTCAGAAACTCCTGTACATACTAAGAATTTTAGAACTTCTGTTTGAAATTTTCCAATTACTATTTATGAAATTATTTACCGGAAAAGCAGCTTCAAAGCTTTCAAACTTCTAGGAAGTGATGACGGTCTCATGTTATTAAGCAGAAAATAACTCCAGTCTGCTGCAGATGATTGAGCCATTCATCAGCACTTCCAAAATTAATTTAATTAGGCCGACAAAGTAATTACTTTGCTGCGTTTTGAGCAGGCTAAAAAAAGGAAAGATTAACTAAAGTATCAGTGTATATTCACGTCACTTAACACCTCCAGTCAGAGTCAATCAGGTGACCAAGACTCAATTTGTCACCATGGATTTCTTCTTTAAGGTTTTCACCAAACCCCTCGATTCTCTGCCTTATTCAAGTTAATTCACTGGACAACAAAACGGCTTTTCCCCTTAAAATGATCGTGATCGAACCACAAGAGACCCCTGTCTGCCCCTTCACTTATTAGTGAAATTATTGAGAGGCTCGGCTATTGTCAATGTGATGTGTTTGACTTTTAACTTAGACAAACCCTGCAGGACTAGTCTTTATTGGGTGACATCAAGATAGATCCTTTTTTTAGTGCTAGCAATAACAACCACATCAAGCAACCTATGGAGTCCCACAGGTATCGATGCAATGCTACCTTTCAGAGAGCTGTAATGTGGTCCAAGTACTGGAGCAACTGGAAACTGGACTATATGCAACTGTCCGATTGATTTCTTTTTAGTCTGTTCATGCTTTAGTTGAACATAAAGATAGTTCCAAAAAGCACTTTTCCCATTAGAAAATAGCTGACATTAGTATAATTATTTCATAGCCATATCTCATGTCGAAATTTTGAACCATACTTGACTAAGAAAATGGCTCAGGACATAAAAAGGTGAGGAAGGGGTAGAAAACAATCCGTTTTTGTTTGTGTATAACGGCCACCCCTAGTTTTTGAATGAAAATTAGTGTACAATTTTGTTTGACATGTTCTCAGCTCCAAGTATGCATGTATGTTGCGGGCTTGATTTAAATTATTTATTGAAATGAAATGAAATGATCTGCATTTATATAGCGCTTTTCAAGTCAATTACTTCCCAAAGCGCTTTACAATGTGCTCCACATTTCCCAATAGCGGCCTTGCAGCCATGTAAGGCGCTAACCTGCTTATTGGGAGTATTAGGGGTTCAGTGTCTTACCCAAGGACACTTCGACATGTAACACGGACGAGCCGGGATTCGAACTGGGATCCCTTTATCCCAAGACGAGCGCTCTACCTCCTGAACTACTGCCGCTATGAATACAAACTATGAATACAATACCACCATAAATTTGACAATATATGTATTCACTGTCCTTCAAAGTCCAATTCGTCATAAGATACACCAAAGAGTTGTTACCCTTGCTGTGCTTTCGCGAATATTTATATATTTTAGGACACATTTCTGTTTTCCTCATAAACTAGCATTCGTCTCTGGGACCGTGACAAGAATAGTGTGATAGTGAGATAAAATATAAGCACGTTACGCACAAAGAAATACAATCTACACTGATCCCACCTCAAAATATTTTCTCCTCCAATCCATACAATTAACTTAAGTCACCCTTTTTGACTTCAAAACAGAATTTCTCAGAAAGGTGAGGGATATTCATGACCAACATTGATAAGGAAATAATTTGTTTTATTTGCTCGATCACAATAAGGAATCATTTCCTATTTTATTATTTAACACCCGCAAAGATTGCTTAGGATGCCAGGGTTGGGTTATTTTGACTATTGCTTTGCACTGTTGTTCTTGATGATGTTGTATAATTGTCAAAATTTGCCAATCAAGTTCCTGTTCTTTGATCCCGAACCAATTTTGGGTTAATCAACCTTGTGGGCTATTTTAATAAAAGAGAGGCCTTGGGGGAAAACCTATAGAACAAGTTTGATATTTACATCTCATGGGTTTTGTTTGGCCTTCTCCTGTTTTTCCTGCAGGCTTAAAATATATGGATTCTCTCTTTATTTTGGGTGTCTATAAGACTAAAGATGTGTCACATATTCAATATTTTTAAAAGATAAAATACACAAATATATTAAAACAAGACAATTGTGACAAAGCCACAATAGAATAGAATTCAACTAAATAATACAGTACCAACAGCCAGGTGAAACGGCTCGGGCGTCAGGAGGTGTTACGGGCATGTCCGATGGCAAAAGGCCCTAGAGACAACCATCCAATATATGTGACATAGGATTCGTTTCAGAGATGTACCACCAGTAGGTATGGACACGCTGGAAAGATTATGTCTCTGGACTAGCCTGGGAACACCTTAGGATCCTGTTGATGACCCAGACAAAGTGTCTAGGGAAAAGGATGTCTGGGCTTCTACGTGGAGGCTGTTACCCAATCCCTACCCTGAATTAGCCAATGAGAATGGATTTGAATGACATTTTTTTTTTACTTTAATGCAAGGTAGATTTCCTGTTGTGGTACTAAAGAAATAAATATTTACAATTATCCTTTTGTGTGTGTTTTTGTTTAAAAACATTTTACTGCAGGCATTTAATCAACGGTCCTTTCTTCTGCTGTAAAACTAACAACAAACTCAATGTATTTACTCCCTTACTAAACAAAAACATGTTTTTAATTCTTCCTGCAGTGTTGGCATGCATGACAATTGATAGCCGATCAATATATATGAACGCAGCCGGTCCGCCTCGGGGCCCTAATGAACCGTCTGTTAGCTGCCGGTGAGGCGCGTGATTAAGGGCGGGACTGGTTGACCCTTTTCTAGCGAAGATTAAGGGTCAAGTTGGATCGGTGCCGGGGAGGCCCACTGAGGGATTAGGGTGGGAATCCTTTGGCCATTAAAAGAGGGTATGAGGTTTTTACTACCATACAATTTAAGCCTTTCTGTTCCATTCCTCCTCCATCCTATAACCCTGCGCAGCAATTTCATCTTTTTAATGAAAACAAATTGATAGATTACTTAAAAGCTTCTGAGTGACTGTTTTCTGACGTTCGAGCCTTTAAGAGATGAATCGAAAGCATCATTACTGCCCCGCAGTCATGCTCACTATTGCAAAAGTTCATTTTTGTGGAAGCACCGAGTATGGCTCAAAATTTCCTTACTAACTTATATGTTACCAGTATACATAACTAGCTTTACATTGAACCCTTGTTTATTGAGGGGACTACCTTCAGATAATAATTTATGATAGGCAAACTATGTGAAATAGAAACTTGTTTTTTACAAATATTATCCAATTACTGTATTTTCCTGACTATAGAGTGCACCTAAATTACTAACATTTGCCAGAAATTCGCAGGAGCGCCTTATATATTCGAAAATGTTTCATAAAATTGGAGATGCATAATTAGAATGAAGTGTTCTTACTCTACCCACTTATAAATTACCGTATTTATTTGTGTATGATCCTAATTTTTGATTAAATAAATTATAGAATATTTTTGTCACTTTTGCTTACCTCAAAATTTGCGGTTGGATGCAACAGAAGGCAAACCCAGGTCATGACAATCTGTGACCTATTGTATTGTGATTGTGGTCAGTGATATTTTTCAGCTGATCAATCATTGCACAAATACTGTAAAACCACACTGAGATATTTCAGGTAAAAGAAAATGCCTTGTACATGAATAAATCTGTAAATCAATTAATTCTGGTGCATTTCTTATAGCAGTCTTGGTTTCATGCATATAGTCAGCTCTGAGTAAGAAAACATTTTCAATCTGGAACGCCTTATAGTCCAAAATAATAAGGCAAATACCCATCCATCCATCCATTATCTGCACAGCTTATCCTCAGTTGGGTTGCGAGGGTGCTGGAGCCCATCCCAGCTATTTTCGGGCAGTGGGCAGGGGACACCCCGAACTGGTTGCCAGCCAGTCACAGGGCACACAGACACAGTCACTTGCTCATTCACACCCTGGGACAGTTTGGACCGTCCAATTAACCTGACATGCATGTTTTTGGAATGTGGAAGGAAACTGGAGTGCCCGGAGGAATCCCTGACATGCTAACTCCACACAGGAATGTTCAATCTCATGACTTCAGAACTGTGCCGCTCACGCGCTAACCACTGCGCTGCCGTGCTGCCTGAGGTAAATATGATAGTATAAATTGATTCAAACCCTTTTTACAAGCTCAAGCATTTCTATGCATTTATTTTTTTTTTCAAATAACTACTGCACTATCAAACTATAATGAAAATTGAAAGCAAGGAGACTATTTAAGTAATCAGAATGTGGAACACAATGCACGATACAAAGTAAGAAAACCATAAAATGTGAATCGCGTCATAGCGAGCGTTTGTTCTAAATAATAGCTCAGTTATTGCAACATTATCATCGACATTTTCTTAGAGAAGAGGGCATTTATTATTTTCAATGACAAAATTGCTTTTAGTTTAATAAAAGCATGCAGAGATCCCTCAGTTTTTGCGGTTAATAGGGAATTACCTGCGAAAAGTCCACAAAGTAGTGCCACATCTTTAAAAAAGCCCCCAAGCGGCAAACTTACCTGGAGAGATGACATTGTTACTGAGTGAGTGTATACAACTGTAACAAAATAACAACTGTATAATAATAACACACAACCCATAATCGCAGTTTGATGATTTTTTTTTTTTGTCATAATACAAAATTACGATTAAATTGGAGGACATTCATCTAAGCAAGCTCAGCTTCAGGACTGAACAAAGAGCCCTTATTTACTTAAACACGTTTGCCCCGACCTCCCCTGTGTGGTCTGGGCTTTGTCACCCTGACCCCCACGCGTAAATTGAAACGCTTGTACACTTGCCACACAGTCATTGATGTTAAAGCCCCTCCACCTGTGTGGTTATGTGACCGACTGGCTGGTTAGTTGCGTTATTGCATCTGGTTTTGGCCTGGCCAAGCAGTGGGCCAGACCTGCAGCCAGGTTATTGCTTTACCTTTCAACACCTCAAACGTGATAACAATCCGCGGAGCACACGCTGGTGATATGCATTTATTTGCGCTCTTTTGACTTTTTCTTGGAGTCAAATTTAATCCTTTTGTAACGAGCTGCTAAAAGCTAGCAGCCGCTATCCTTTCCACTTTGTTCTGATTTCTTGACACTGACTGCGAATGCCCAAACCGGCTGTTTGACCGACAGCATACACAAGCCTATCATGATTGTGCACACAGTCACAACCACCCAAAACAGAGCACCCTCCCTTATATATATATATATATATATATATATATATATATATATATATATATATATATATATATATATATATATATATATATATATATATATATATATATATATCCCTGCTGTCTGCTGTCTATTAGAAACACAATAAATGATATGAAGATATAAATGACAATCAAGACAATTCAATTTAGTTAAAAAAATGCGAAGGACCAGCAATAAGCTAAGTGTTAGGTAGCAAGGGATTGCTGTATACGGCTTTTAATATTTGTTCTTTCTCTTACGTTTTATCCAACATTATTACCCTGTCCTTTAGACTATTTTTCGAGTTGTAGAAAAAAACAATAGCAATACATTTGCCTTTATTTGGACAAAAGGGATTTGTGCCTGACAGCGACGTCCCTAGCATAAAACAAGCTGATAACGAAACCATACCCGCAACAGGCTTGTATAACAAGTAGCAGCAACGCAAACCTTGCTCTTATTATTCCAGCCGATGCCATCTGTTCAGCACACGGCCGCCCGAGTGGTAAATATGTCGCTTAAGTTCATTAGCCGTCGGCGAGAAATGGGAGAGTAGAGTAATTATTCGGAGCCCGGCGCGGGTGCTTCCATTCAGCGAGCCGTGGACTCAATTAGGGGAGCAACAACGGAATGTTAACGGGCTCATTAGAGGGCGGGACACAAAGCAAATGTCACATTTCCATTGGCCGGACCCTGTAAAGACAAGATAATGATATTATGGGGTTGTGGACTCAGCTCAGGCGGCACTGCGGATCTTGTTAGGTCCATTGAAGACCTTGTTTTGCTTTTATCTACGTTCCTTCCTTTCGTGCTTCTATTCGTTTTGGCTCTGTTAGAATTGTTTGCATTTTTGCTTTCATGATTTCTGCTAACGTCCACGCTCATATATAAAAAACATTTTGCTTCATTCATTGGGTCTTTTTTTCTTTCTTTCCTGTCCTTTCATTTCAGAGGTCCAACTTTCACTTTTTACTTTCACATCTTTGCAAATCTTATAAAATCCATTATTTCTGACCTCAATTCCAAAACTTCAATTTATTTCAAATGTTTCTCCAGCTTTTCAACCTCTATTTCCTTTCGTAGAATTCCGGGATATGGCATTAAACTCCTGTGATGTGTGGGTCATGATTTGAAATTGACGTATAGTTTCTAATAGTTTCCAAACCATTGGTATCCAAGATCAAAATGTTAAAATAACAAAATAATGTACAATAAGTGGTACTCACGTGTAATACATGCGTACATACATGAAAAATAACATTTCACAAATGAATATACACCTGAATAAAAATTGAAATATTATCAACCTTTGGTTAAAGAAAATAGTATAACTTATGAGCATTGTAAAATACTACATACAGTGGCTTGCGAAACTATTTGCCCCCCTTGAACTTTGTGACCTTTTGCCACATTTCAGACTTCAAATATAAACGTATAAATCTGTAATTTCTTGTGAAGCATCAACAATAAGTGGGAAACAAGCATGAAGTGGAACACACTTTATTGATTATTTTAAACTTTTTTAACAAAAAAAAAAAATGGAAACAGTGGGTGTGCAAAATTATTCAGCCCCATTGAGTTAATACTTTGTAGTGCCACCTTTTGCTGCGATTACAGCTGCAACTCGCTTGGGGTAAGGCTCTATCAGTTTTGCACATCGAGAAACTGAATATTTTTGCCCATTCCTCTGTGCAATACAGCTCGAGCTCATTGAGGTTGGATAGAAGGCATTAATGAACAGCAGTTTTCAGTTCTTTCCACAGATTCTCAATTCGGTTGAGGTCTGGACTTTAATTGGCCATTCGAACACCTTGATGTGTTTTTGGGTGAACCATTTCATTGTAGCTTTTATTTTATGTTTTGGATCATTGTCTTGTTGGAAGACAAATCTCGGTCGCAGTCTCAGGTCTTTTGCTGACTCCATCCGGTTTTCTCTCAGAATGGTCCTGTATTTGGCTCCATCCATCTTCCCATCAATTTTAACCATTTTTCCTGTGAAGAAAAGCAGGCCCAAACCATGATGCTGCCACCACCATGTTTCACTGTGGGGATGGTGTGTTGAGGGTGATGAGCTGTGCTGCTTTTACGCCAAACATAACATCGTGCATTGTTGCCAAAAAGTTTGATTTTGTTCTCATCTGACCAGATCACCTTCTTCCACATGTTTGGTGTGAAGGTGGTGTGTGGCAAACTTTAAACAACACTTTTTATGGATATCTTTAAAAAATGGCTTCCTTCTTGCCACTCTTCCATAAAGCCCAGATTTGTGCAGTATACGACTGAATGTTGTCCAATGGACAGATTCTCTCACCTCAGCTGTAGACCTCTGCAGTTCATCCAGAGTGATGGGCCTCTTGGCTGCATCTCTAATCAGTTTTCTCCTGTAAGTTAAGGGGGGCGGCCCGATCTTGGTAGATTTGCAGTGGTCTGATACTCTTTCCATTTCAATATTATTGCTTGCACAGTGCTCCTTGGGATGTTTAAAGCTTGGAAAATATTTTTGTATCCAAATCCAGCTTTAAACTTCTCCACAACAGTATATCGGACCTGCCTGGTGTGTTCCTCGTTCTTAATGATGCTCTCTTGTGCTTTAAACAGACCTCTGAGACTATCACAGTGCAGGTGCCTTCATACAGAGACTTGATTACACACAGGTGGATTCCATTTATCATCGTTAGTCATTTAGCTCAACATTGAATCATTCAGAGATGATTACTTAACTTCTGGACAGAGTTTGCTGCACTGAAAGTAAAGGGGCTGAAGAGTTTTGCACACCCACTTTTTTGTTTTTCATTTGGTAAAAAAGTTTGAAATATCCAATAAAGTGTGTTCCACTTGATGATTGTGTCCCACTTATTGTTGATGCTTCACAAGAAATTACAGTTTTATATCTTTATGTTAAAATACCAGAAATGCAGACAGGACCCAGTAGCGTTCATTTACTCAGTTTTATTGATAAGGAGGAGAGAAGGGCTTGCTTCCACGATCCGAGGATCGACGGACACGGGTAGCGGGAAACGCGGATGGCACTTCCGTGTCGATCGAGGATGATCATAGATTGGCAGGAATACTAGTCCAGGACGGGAAAGCAAGCGCGGTATCAAGTTCGGAAACATGGTCGGCAACAGGTGTCAGGCAGGTAGCGGGGCAAAACAGGTTGGTAATCGGGAAGGCAGAACAGGGCAGAGTCAGGTCTGGAAACTGGTTGGCAACGGGTATCAGGCAAAGAAAAACAGGGCAGGAAAAGTCTATGAACGTGAGAGCTTGCCGAGCTGACAGCATTGGTGCGCATAACGATCTGACAGGGATCTCTTGAAAGCCGGGGGTTTAAACAGAGTCCATTACCCAATCCGCTCTCAGGGCTGTTGGCGCCAATTGAGCAGTCACAGGTGCTCTGAATCGGCAATCATGACAGAAGTCTGAAATGTGGCAAAAGGTCACAAAGTTCAAGGGTGCCAAATAGTTTCACAATCCAATGTACGTTAAGGAAAAATGAAATGGTATTTGGTACAGGGGTGTAAGCAGACAGGGGAATAGACAACCAATTGAAATTAAAACTGATGTTCAACTGTCCTTGTGCGAGGATTGGCATTTCTATTTAACTCTGTATTCATAATAATTGTCTTGTTTACGTTTGAACTTTAATCTTTCCGATGCCCCCACCGAATTCTGACATATTCCAGATCATTTGACGACCAGTCACCAACTCCCCGCAGGTTGACAGGAACTGCCTTCCTTTGACAGGAAGCGGAATCAAGAAAAATCCTTAGAGTCTCTTGTTGCTTTTCGTTTCTCTGCTGGCACAGCAGTAACATTACTCAATTATGTCGCTCATCCATCTCCATGCCATAAATCCCCCAACCGCACCGGGGACGTCTTCTGTGGGCAAATGTGCCCTTCAGTAATGAATCCCGTGAAGACGTTGCTTCTCAATACATTGTCACGTGCTGCTTTAAGTACAACATAAATCAGTGGTCTTTAAACTAAGAGGCCGACAGCAATCACTTGGGTCTCGGCACAATAATTTGCAATAAAATATGTCATATTATTTTTTTTCAACAGTGTACACATCCACACAGAAACAAACTGAACAGGTATGTTGGTTTTCCCTATGTTTGCCTCGTCAAAGAGGAGTCACGGTTTTAAAAATGCTGGTAAAATTTTAATATAGCGTGTTTGCAAGACCTCCTTGCTGTAAACAAGCTGAGGTCAGGTTGATCGCTGGTCTCATCCATATCCCCAAGCTGAGAACAATGACTATGTTTACATTCAGGCAATGGTCCAAATGGCATAAAAATTGAATCCAAATTATTTGTTTTGCATGCCTACAGACAAACGAATAACCTAATACATGACGTTTGCAATTATTCCATTTACAAGATGTTCTCATACCTGGCTTATCAAATGCATAGACTTTCATCATATAAGAATAGATACAACTGTGGAATTCACATTACATGTACTAGAGAGTTTTCACTGTGGGAACAGAAAAAATAATAGATGTGGTCCTACATGGCTAGTCAGAAGTGTAGATTTATGATATATATAGGTGGATGTAGGAGAAATCAACCCATACACAGGAGGCTTTTTTTTTTTGAGTAAACCAGAGTTTGTGTGTATCATTTCTCTCTGTACTGTGTCCCGTCTGTTTACAAGTTGTGGTCCTACATGGCTTGTCAGAAGTGTAGACTTATGATATAGTATATAGGTGGATACAAGTGTTACATTCACTACATATTGATGGACACAATGCCATTTTTGAGGTGGGGGCAGAAAAGGGAAATATCCTGGATAAATCAACCAATACACATAAGGCATTTTCAGAGAGTAAAACAAAGTTTGTATATTTTCGTCTCTGTACTACAAGTCCCACAGTGCTTTGGAGCATATTCATAACCCAGATGATGGAATCTGTGTGCTCACAAGCAATCAGTTTACATGAATAAATTATACTTGCTAGAGTCACCACAAGAATAAAGGACTAACCTAACCATTGCAATTGAAGTATTCACAGTGCGACTAAGACATTACTTGGATTTTTGTGCACATTTACATGTCATTCATTCACCAGAAAACTTGGAAATAGTCTGAAATAGTCAATTGAATTATTGCCTGCATGTACACTAAATGTACCCAGTGAAATATAGAAATCAATTCACGGGACACGTGGAATTGAGGTATTGCAGGTGTAGTGTAAAGGTTCTGCTGACATATCCATAGTTATTTTCTAGTTGGTCAGGTCAAACAGCGCACATTTCCAGATCCGTTACAAATGTTCCTCATAACATAGTTTTGGAGCATTAAGAAAATGTTGGTCTTCATTACAGAGAAGCATTTTAGACTGGGTGCATGGATGCAAACCAGCATTTTATTTAGGTAAGCTTTGTGCTGTTAAGTATGGGAAAAGCCAGAGCAGTTCATGACTTAGTGTATTTAAAAATATTTTGTTTAAATGTACAGTATCTAAGGAGCTTTATCACCGCAGTTGACACTCGTGTTTGGCCCCTGTTGTCCTATCTATGAAATTACTACAATGATATTTATGGACTTAGCCACAAGACCTAGAATCTGTAATTCTGTTTGCAGATAGGGTACCCCTGTCGATAGTAAATCGTGTTCAGAACAAAATTTAAGAAGCTTTATAATGCCAAATCTTTTATTTCACCAGAATTAAATATCATCACTTCAACCCTGTCATATAAATTATCAAACAGTTGCGGCAAGACTTCAGGAGTGTGCCTTTGAAGAAAACAAAGCATTTTATCTGGAATTACAATTTTTTTGTACTAAGTCTGTATTTGCAATATGAGACAAGACTTTAATAAATGAGTTTGAGAACCTCAGATGTATTGCTTGCATTTGATCCTTCATTCATTTACGTGAAAATAAATTATGTAAAAAAAAAAAAAAACAACAACAAAAAAAACTCCATTACAAAAGGATTTGTTTCCCCTGCAGGCGGAATGCAAATGAGCATGTGCAGCTACACCGTGCATGTCCACGCTCATTTCTTTTTTCCAAACACAGCTGAGAAAACCGGGAGCCGAACAGAACAATTGGACCAGAACGTCAGGTTAAACATTCCCAGCTGTGCCCCTGTGCCTCTTTAGTGGCGGGCAAATACTGTATGCAGATTAGACACACCGAATAGTTTTAGAGGCACCTGGACCAGAAAATCAAGCTGGGGCCGTCAGAGAGGATATTGGCAGTTTTGTTCTTGCTATAAATATTTGCATTACTTCAGCAATACCTTCATATGGACGGGTAAAATAGGCAGTGCATGAATAACTAATTATAAATGTATATGATATAAAAATGCAAAGGGAAAGTTGACGATAAGGTCACCTTGTCACGTATATAACGAGTAAGAATTGCAATTCTTTCTTTATGTTACCGATTATATTACATAAATAAGATTGGTGAAATTGAACATACAGTTTTTCAATCTTACATAGTACATTCGTGTGATATGTCAAGCAATAGAAAAAAAAATGGTTTAACTTGGAAGCGGTTGTACCGTCCTTTACAATATACTCCCAGTATATGACATTAATCCATCCTTAGGTGGGAGTCTTAAAGCGAAATTGGGGGGTAGAACAATGACATTAGATTAAAAAAAATCAACAATTTTTAAACTTTAACATGCTAGAATTGTCAAGCCCTTAAAAAGCCACCTCCTTATTTGTAAGACTCCTCTCAATCATTGATGGGTTGGTTACGGCCATATTACTTAGCAAATGTAACAATGTTTGGGCTTTACTTGCATTTTTGATAATCACAAGCTTTGCTTCCATGGTTATAATTTTTTTGCTTCTCCTTTTAGCATCACTGCAATAGTCCGGATACCTAGCTAACAAATACAGTAAAAAGAGAAAATAGGCCAATAGCAGGCAGATATCTTACAGACGTAACTCGTCCAAAAATCACAGTTTGAATTGGATTGTCAGAACCCGAACAGACGGAGGACCCAGACGCGTAACGTTTTCACGCAAGCTTTATATTACGGAAATGGCGAAGTGAGAAGTCATGCATGTGAACACAAACGCCAGTGATTCAGGGATCGCTGGGCAGAAGAAGTGAGACAGTGAAGTCAGGCGCGGGAAAACAGGAAGCCAGACTCAGTCGGGATCGAAACCGGACAGGACAGACGGGATCGATACCTGATACTGGTTACACGAGCAAAATACTGGACAGGACGGGATTTATACCGGATACTGGAGCAAGATACTGGACAGGACGGGACAGATGGGATCGGTAACGGATACTAGATACTGGAGCAAGATACCGGACAGGACTGGACAGATGGGATTGATACCGGGTTTGGGTACTGGATACTGGATACAAAAGCAAGATACTGGACAGGGCAGGACAACGGGGTCGATACCGGATACACAAGCAGGATGCCGACAGGACAGAGTCAAAATACACGTCTTGCAAGTGCAGAGGTTTGTTGACAGACTGACAAGGAGTGAATGAGAGCACTGAGTTTAAATAGGAAGGGAGCCATTCAGGCAACGAGCAACAGCTGGCGCCAAACGAGCGGGCCCAAGTGATGGCAATGGGCAACCGTGCCATGAATACTTTCTACACACAAAGGTATTTATTGTATGATGGGGAATCGGCTGTAATGAGTGGGTGAACAATACAATACATCCAAGTAAAAACATTCTAAGGTTGGGACACAGTATCTCCAGAGGTCTTCTGTATCCTCCTAAGTAGATATGACAGTGTATATTTTTAAATATGCGGTTGAATAAGTACAAGTAAACAATATGTAATTGATGCCGCAGAAAAAGCTATTTTCATTTAATTAAAGATCGATATAGAAACACACGAAGCTAGATCCATTAAATCTTATCATATGACATTTGGTCATTATGATTGTGTGTGCGTGTGTGTGTGTTCTTAATTAAAACTGTTGTGGATGAAACCCAATAAAGAAAGTGCAGGCAGCTTCAGCACTAAGGACAGCTCTGCTTTTTTGTCTTGAAAAAAAGTAGTTAGCTAATTAGGAAGCAAACACAAAGTTGCAGTAGTCCTATTCCAACTTCTGATACCACAATAGTGACACTGGAAAGGTTTTTTAGACAGGAGAATAATATTCTGAACATGTATTGTTCTTCTTGTTTACAGTCGACTCATAATTGCAAGTATAAACAAACCCGTGAGTCTTGTTTGACATACGTTTTATTTTTTGAATATACATACAATTGAGATGTGATTATTTAAATTCATTTTAGTTTTCAATATTATTCTATTAGTAATTTTGTGTGCTTAGCAAAGTTGCAATACAATACTGTATTTGTTGTACTGTATTTACTAGCTTTGGGTCCCAACACTGCTTAAATCAAGAAGTAGAAAACATGATAGCCAGCTTGCAATTATCAAGAAATATGAATAACACACAAAAATCACTATGATCGCTAGTTTGCATAGGACTATTAACTACATTTTAAATAAGAATGTGATTAAGTCAAATAAATCTTCTAAGGGCATAAAAATTCCCGCAAGTCTAAGTTTGAAAATAAATGTATTTTTTAATGCCTTCTTTCCACCCCCCTCGTGTCACGTCACACCAAATTAGATAAAGCTCGCATTTATTTAGTTTTGGGTCCAAAACTGTCAATGATGCCAAAGCGAGAAGACAAAAAAAGATGATCAATAATGGTAGCAAAGCCTGAGATAATAAAGGAATACGAAGACGGCACACACATCGCTAAAGAACATGGGCGTAACCAATCGACGATCGGGACAATAATACAGATGAAGGAGATTACAGCAAGGATATCTTTTAAGACCTTACAATCCTAGCAAGTCGATTTTTAAGAATATGTCTTTTTATAATCCAGCCGAAGGGCCCGGGCATTCTCCTTGGGTCAGGTTGTTGGGGTTGTTAGTTAGCAGAGAGTGTCGCTTCCTAAAGAAGAGCCGGAATTCCCATCACTAGCCGCCCCTCTGAGGAAGACCCGACGTACGTAACTCTCAAGCAGAACAACCCTTCCTGCCCGGGAACTCTCGGCACTCTTATCCCTTTGTGGCCCTGTAAAAGCTTGCAGAATTATGGGTTGCCACTCCACTGCGAAGGAAGCACCCCCCGGGGCGAATGGCTATGAAAAAAAAGGTGAGAAGGAGAAACAGGGACCCCTGTCTTTGCAAGGGTGTGGCCTAAAACTCTGTTTATCAATTTATTTTGTATTTATGGGAGTTCCTTGACACAAAACATATCTAAAAACAATCCAAGATCCCTAATGTACAACTGTGTGCATTTTCACAAAAATCGGTTCCGCTGTCTCAGAGCCTAAAAGGCAAATACGAACACCAACACGCGCACACACCCACAAAAGTTTAGTTTAGATAATGTACTTTTGGTTATTATCCCACCAGCCCCCTTTTCAGCTCCCAACCACATAAGTGCTACTTTTATCGATTTAGTCCTAAATGACTTTCATATTTAATAGTGTATATTTGTTTCGTTCTTATTGATTTGCTTGACTTGACTTTGTTATGTTCCGCAGTGTTCCGCCCCCTCCCAAGTAAATTGCATCACGGGCGACATATTGAATACAACATCAACGCGTTACATTCTGCTGATGTAAATTGAAGCAAAACGTCCTCACTGAACACAGATACCCACGCAGTCATATTGCCACTAAAGTGCGGGCCTACATGTTTATGTTGAAGTCTTGTGATTAGGCGTGTAATGGTTGCTATTCTTATCTGACATTTCAAACGAGGTTCTCCAGCCCCCGCTGTGGTTTTCTTGAGCAACATAAGATAATAAAAGAAGCTGCCAATGGGGGAGAAAAGAGAGAACAGTGGATCTAAACCAGAAAGTAGATTCTACGAGAGGTTATGTAAAACCCCACACACACTTTATGCTGTTAGCGTGGGGAATCTGGCAATCTATGCCATGTTCAGCTCTACTCCAAGTTGTTTAGGTCACATGTTTCTTAACCAGTGTAAAATCCCCGATTTCATTTTTGTAAAAAAAAAAGAAAAAAAGAAAAAGCATGCCATTGTCCAGTATGTTTGCTTTCTTCCAGCAATCAGCCGTGTGACACTCATCCATGTCAGTATGTGGCACCATATTACGATATTTTTTTGCTTTTATTTATGAATCTGCTCAAGAGGTACAATAGGTATGTACTGTATATTTAATAACTTATTTTGTTTCAAGAGACACTGTGATATATTTGCCCGCTATGGGGTAGTGCACCAAAAAAAAACAAGTGCTACAAAGCACAAGCAACTGTAAGAAATTTCATCTTTATCATTAATTAATTTTGCAGGGTCATGCTAGTGTCATGGACCTTAACTACTAATGGATTGTGGACACGGTTATTAGATGCTTATGCTAGTTTTCTTGAATCAACTAATGTTGAATTATGCAAATTTTGATTTAAAAATGCAAACTATTTAAATTTAGCCATGTCTACAAATTATAAACTGATAAAACTGAAATGTTGATTATTGGTCCAGCTCATTGGCGTGAGTTGTTTTCAAACATTGCGCTGAACCTAGACAAATGTAATATCACCCATAGTGACTCGGTCAAAAATCTAGGTGTTATATTTAATCCGTCGTTTCAGTCACACGTGAAAAATATTACTTGAATATCTTTCTACCACCTACGTAATCTTGCGAAGATTCATTTGATGCTGTCCCAATCAGATGCAGAGGTTTTAATAATGCGTTTATTACTTCTCGGCTTGATTACTGTAATGTATTGCTTTCTGGTCTCCCGATGTTTAGCATCAAAAGTTTGCAGCTGGTTCAGAATGCGGCAGCGAAACTCTTGACTAAGTTTGAGCATATTACTCCTGTATTGGCCAACTTGGACTGGCTCCCAGTCCACTTAAGATGTGACTTTGAGGTTCTCTTATTAAAATACAAATGTTTGCATGGACTTGCACCCTCTTATCTCTCTGATTTGATTTCCCCCTATGTTCCTGCACGGAGCCTTCTTTCGGAAAATCCCGGTTTACTTGTTACTCCAAGAGCCAAGAAGTCTTGGAATGCTCTACCTCCGGAGATAAGATCTGCAACCTCAATGGAAGTTTTTATATCTAGACTTAAGACACACCTCTATTCAAAAGCGTATGATTTATGCCCACCTCATATTTTGTATTGTCCTGTCTTTTTCCGACTGCATGGCTGGTGGTGATTCGAGAGAGAAGGACGATTTGAGATGAGTCAGCGGACCAGCGTCCGACCTGAAGCATGCAACGCCTGCATTGACCAGCTGGCAGAGATGGGAAGCTGCGTCATTTGCCATCATGGACTTTCAGGACTAGTTTACAGGCTTGGGGCGTCGTTGCCGTCCGGACAAATTTCAACATGTTACCTAGTGTTCTCTTTTATTGATGTTTACTATTGTTTGTGTTCTGTAACTCAATGATATATCTATTCCACCCTGGTCATCCTGGAAGGGGGATTACCACTTGTGAGGCCCCTTCTCAAGGTTTCTTTTTTTTTCTTCACGCTGAGGTTTTGAGTTGTTTCTTGGCTGCATATTTAAAATCAGGTAATTGTGTAATTGTAATCCTGTACAGTCCTTTGAGACATGTTTGTGATAAAGGGCTGTATAAATAAATATGACTTGACTTGACTTGACTTGATGTGCCGTGGTGTGGATCAGTAGAGTGGTGGGGTACCATTTCCTTTGATGTGCTGTGAGCAAGTAAAGCCTGGTGGCACCCATCAGTCTCCAGGTCACCAAATGTTTTCACCCCGTCTAGAAACCATACATGTCCTAAAATTTCAGAATTTTACTTTCATTAAAATGGGAAATGAAAATGGTAAAAAAGGACCGGAGGTCAATGGATACATTTTTCAAAAAACGCCAGGCAAGAAAGTAATTGAATGTTTTTATTATTTCCTTTATTCTTTGTTTTTTACACTATGAGCTCCTCGCCTTATGTTTATTTTGTGATACGTTTAATGTGTATTTGTTTCATGTCCTGATTTTAATATGATTTATTTAAGCTTTGCAAAGTTATCAATCGGGTTTTCTTATTTTGGTTAAAATTTTATATTGTCATGATTACTGATTCGGGGCACCTGCGGCTGCCCAGGTGGCGCCAACAGCCTTGGTCGCTGATTGGCTCCTTGCCACTTCTTGAACCCCCAGCTCCCTGTTACCGGCGTCAGATCGTTGCGAGCTGTTGTGTTTCACTCAGTGAGCGTTCCCGTCCGACTCCGTCCCTGTTAAAACCTGTTTCCTGCCTTATTCCCGTTTTCGACCCGTTTCTGAACCTGACTATGCCTGTTTTTCATGCCGCCTGCCTACGACCTCTATTACAAACTTGACATCGCCTCTGATCTCCAGCCCTGGTCAAACAACTTGCCATTCCCGCCTGTCTTCTTACGACACAGAAGTGTCACTCCCGCCTTGCTCGCTCCCGCTCTCCGCCAGTCCTCGGATCAAGCAATCAAGCAAGCCTTACTCTCACTCTCTTTCAATAAAATCTGAGAAACGCATGCAATTGAGTCCTGTATCCGTTCTGGTCTGTGACATGTATGAAATATTTTCTATTTATGTTTCTAGAAAATTATTCAAAAATACAAAAGTGAATCTCAGTGTAAATGGCTCTTCTCATAAATAAATATAGCTCGGAGATACATTCAACTTTGCAAAACTGATCTGTGTTGTTCAAATTCAGATTTTTGCGAAGTGAATGATTGAACATGCAAAGTCAGAGCAAAGTGAAAATATGACGGATTTGGTCCAGTATAGACAGGGCACAGTCTCAACAACAGTTTACAGTCTGGATGTCACATCAACAGACCCCATTTTTGCTGTACATTGCTAAGGAATATTTTATATGAAAGCTCATGGGACACTTTATGATGAAAAGCCACAGAACACAAAGTAAACACAAAAATGCCAGCAAAGCACCTGGAGCAATTTTATTGCGTGAGCGGTAGGATGGGCAGGGCATAGAGTGCACGCATTCCCTAATTAGCGTCTGCTCTGAAGGTAGAGGTTGGTAACCGTCTTGTTTGCAGAAATCGGGGACAATTTTAGTGAACTTTGCTTGCACCTTGTTTTGAAACAACTTTCTAGGACAAAATGAGTCAAAATGAGCCTCATTACAGAAAGTAACTGCATGATAGAAACACATTTTAAGTCGTATATTATTATTGATGTGGGACACAAGTTCTGGCATTTTTCTTATTTCGTAAAATGTATCAAATCATTAAATGTCACATGATTTGCGCTGAAAAATGTGTCTTTGTCTGGAGAGAAGGTTTGACAGTTTTGTGTTTGTCTTAAAAAACTAAATTCCAAATATTTAGCTTTTATGGCTCTTTGGGAAAGTAACCCGTCGTGTTATAGTCCATACATTCATAATTTCAACAATGTTGAGTTGTTTAGTGTACCTCTTTTTTTGTGATTTTATTTTATTTTATTTTTTTTTACGGATTATTTACATTGTAAAAAACATTGCAACATTTTTGAATAATGACAAAAAGCAATGGATTTAAATGCTTTTCAAATGACACTGACAAATTGTTATATTTACGTTTTTCCTTGGAAATATTTTTTTTGTTTTGGTAATATTATAGTGTTTAATTGTTAATGTTTTGGGGCTATGGAATTACCTCCCTGAGGCAAAACACTTTGCATTAAGTACTTCGTTTGATCATTTATCATTAAATATGTAAACATTTGACAGACTCAATGCACAGAACATATTGGTTTATTTTATGGGTTTGACCCGAAAAGCAGCTTATGTAGATTTTGACTAAACAATGGAAAAATCATTGCATTGAAAACCAGGGATTCCGAAATCTTCCAGATTAGGCTTGAAATATTTATACATTTTTACAGGACTCGATTACCTATACTACAGATAAACCAGGCGTCCTTAAATCGCGGTCTGGGTCCCAAGATTGATAGTTTGAGGCCCGTGCCTCAAAATGAAAGTTACAGGGACAGCATGTATTATTTGCATTAGAGGACACTGTATTCTCCCATGCCACTGCAAACGAGTGCTAAAAGAAAAACAGAGGAAGACAAAATACACCGTACTACTTTTGGAAATAATAGAAATAAGAAAATGAAAAACAAGACAAAGTAAGAAAACAATAAAAAAGAAGGACAAAAAAGTCAAAAGGGAAAACCATGAAAAAAGAAATGAGATGAAAAGTTCAGCTCATGAAAAAAAGAAAAAGAAAAAAAGAAAAGAGAAAATTAAAAAAAAAAGAATAAAGAGAGAAAAAAATGCATGTTTTCTTTGTTTTTGTCTTTTTTCCTCTTAATCTACTTTCTTCCTTTTTTTCTTTATACTTCTCCATTTTCATTTGTATGCTTTATTTTCTCCGTTTTCTGTTTCTATTCTCTGATTCTTTTTCTGCCTATTTTTCCCCTTTTATTTATTTTTTTTTTAAAAACAAATCTTTCCCCCCTTTTTTTGTCTTTCTTTGAGAGAGTCTGGGTTAAAGTTTAGAGAAAAGGGTGATTTTGCTAACTTTGAGTCATTTTACTTTGTAGTCTTCCTTGGACTCGTTTTTGGTTGCACTACATATTACAGTGTCATCTACTGGACAAATACAAAAAATTGTCCTTGTAGGAAGAGCGGAAAGTTTTTGTCAGCGCCGTATTTGTGGAAAAGCCCATTTGTCCGGACATCACCCGGACCCTACCTTCAGCAGCGCCCAACTCAACTGAGTTTGAAACACTTGGTATAAATCCTCACGGATTAATCTACCGTAACGGATTCTACCCGCCCCCTGCTACTTTCTATGTTGTGTATCGGTGCTGCATTGTTGACATGCAGCCCATCATGTCGCCCGCATTGAGGCAGCAGCCACCGGCAGGCCGCAGGGCAGCAAACAGAATTATTGATGGCCATGAAATATTGATCCAGAATCTATGTACGCGCGGAAGCCCCATTTTCTAAAATACGACATGGGTTTTTCGGCGCAAAGCACACGCGACGCTGAAAAATGTGTCATGCTTCTGGTCAGCGTGGCTATGAGTTAGCATTGTAGTGGCGGCAGTACATCAAAACGCTTGCTGTGTGTTTATGAATGAAATGTGCAACCTGAATGAAAGTAACTGTCCTTTTGAACAGTCAATTATCCCAGTAACATTTAAAAATATGCAAGGTTGCCCTGTTTAGCCTTACAGTAGACCCCCAGTATATAACATTATTTGGTGCTGGGGTGGGGATCCAAAATTGAAATTGCTGTATGGAGGGGGGTATAAAAAGTGGTAATGCATAGATAATGTGTTACAACTGCCCAATAGCCTAGATTGAAATAAGCAATACTAAACTGTACACACTTAACAACATTATCCTCTAGTGCGTTAGACCAGGGGTGAGCAAACTTTTCGGTGCCGAGTGCCACTTTAAAATTTCCTTGTAAATCAGTGTGCCACACCAAGATTAATGACTCGCATAAAATGTTTTTAATATCCAACGGAGCTGTCATTTTACCAATCCAAATATACAACATGGATGGATATTTTAATCATATAACTCAGTGTTCTTCAAGCCTTTTTGAACACAGGTACACTTTTATTTATAAAAAAGTTCCGTGGCACACCGTCCGTCGAAAATGTTTGAAAAGGAAGTTATGTCAAATATTTTACTGTACAACCTCATAAGCAGATAATTATATAAAAGAAGAAAATAGTACTTAAAATAAAAAAGAATGATGTCCTTTAGGTTTTTATTTTTTACAGTGCAATCCTAAACCGCTTTGTTAAACAAATTAAGTTATTAAATGTACTGTGCTATCTCAAGAGCAGAAAATCAGTACATAAAAAAGATATAAAAATCTACTGCCACCTACTGATATGGATGACTATTACAGTTCCTCGTCTGAGGAGTGCAAAAGTACTGAATAATGGCCTGATTTTTTGGAAAGATAAAATTCCAGCGGCACACTAAACAAGGTCTCACGGCACACTAGTGTGCCCCGGCATACTGGTTAAAAAACACTGTTATAACTCACCTATTTATCTTCTACTATTCTTGTTCATTAATTAACTAAAATATGAATGTGAACAACATGTGGAAAGGCCTGTAGCCATTCTGACTTCAACGTTTTACCACAAGAATTAACCAGAATCAGCCATTCTTCATCAACTATAAACTACAAACAAAAAACAAGTAATATGGTCAGCTACTATACCATTCATCAATGATATCTTGTTGCAGAAAATATCAAAACTTGAAATAACAGCTGCAATGCAGAAGGCGCGCGCGCGCGCACATACGCTTCTTTAAAACATTCGCCATCAGTCAATGGTTTTCCGTGCTTTGCTATTCAGTGAGCAATTTGTTAGATAGCTTCAGTGGTGGTGTTTTTAGCAGCGACAAAGGTTTTTAGGGTCTGTGTTTGTTTGCTACCTGGACACAGCGCGTTTTAATGTATCCGCCTTGAATTCATGTTCATGTTTCATGTCGTAATGAGTCAAGTCAAGTCAGTCAAGTCAAGTCAAGTCAAGTCATTTTTATTTGTATAGCCCTTAATCACACTAAGTCTCTAAGGGCTTCACAGATTAGTACACTATGTTACACAGACTATTTTTCAGCCGGCAAGAAGAGTAGGTTATTATTCATATGCAATGGAGTAGAAGTGAGTTTTAAGTTTAGATTTAAACATTTCCACTGAGGTTGCAGATCGGATCTCAGGGGGAAGAGCATTCCACAGCACCGGTGCCCGGATGGAGAACGCTCTCGAACCAGCAGAACACTTCTTTGCTCTCGGGATCACCAGAAGACCGGCACTCTCAGATCGTAGGCTTCGGACCGGGACATAGGGGCAGATCAGATCTGAAAGATAAGAGGGAGCAAGTCCATGTATGATTTTGTACAATACTAAGAGAACCTTGAAGTCACATCTTTGGCTAACTGGGAGCCAGTGCAAGTTAGCCAAAATCGGTGTTATGTGATCGTACTTTTTTGTCCTAGTTAAAAGCCTCGCTGCGGCATTTTGTACTAGCTGAAGAGACTTGATTCTGGACTTCGGGAGACCGGAGAGTAGTGCATTACAGTAATCGAGACGGGAGGTAACAAATGCGTGAATTATAGTTTCCGCATCAGACTGAGACAGTATTGAACGGATTTTGGCAATGTTACGAAGATGGAAGAAAGCGGTTCTAGTAATTTTCTTTACATGCATCTCAAAGGTTAGATCAGGGTCAAGTATGACACCTAAATTTTTAACTGAGTCACTCTGTGTGATGTGACATTTGTCAATGTTCACAGCAGTTTTTGAGAATAAGTCACGGCATTTAGACGATAACACTTGATGCGCGAGGTACAACGCTCTCGAGGCATAATACACAAAACAGCACGCCAATTTTTTGCACAAAGCCCCAGTCATCTGTCCACCCTGGCTGGAAAGAACGAGATGTTTTCGCTCCAGGAGCCGTCATGATTCGTTCATTTATCGTGCGCGTGTGTTTCGTTGCCTGGGTTAAGACACGGAACCCTCCTTTGCGAGGCACCGCGCAAACACACACTGACACACGGAGGAGCGCTAACGTAAATGGTAAATGGTAAATGGTCTGCATTTATACAGCGCTTTTCAAGTAAAGCTTCTGAAAAACACGGTGCGCAACTGAAAATGTCTAAATTTCAGGTAAATGCGCTTAAAAAAAAAAAAAAAAAAAACATTATTATTTTGCTGTTCGCTCGCGTGCCACTGGTTAACCCCACGCATGTCATAGGTTGCCGACCCCTGCGTTAGACTTTTCTCCCCTTTGCTGCATGCATTTTTTGGGGGAATACAAAATGTGTGTCAGTGTACATAATTTGGACGTGAATTTAAAGAGTGATAACTCAGCTACTAATACGTTTTGGCTTTTCAACCCCTCAAAAAGTTCATTGGCATCAGACCTATCCATACACATTAAGGTTTCCTTTACATATTCCTCCCCCTGCCCCTTAGGAAAGCGGCTATAAAGAAAATCTAACTGAACTCTATATACATATACATCACATTTCTAGATGAATACTCCATATGTGATAGTCAAAAATGGGTAACAATTTTCTTTTTCTTTGTTTTTTTCCAATACATGCCATTTTTAGACGATAGCAGTTCCCCTAAAAACCTCATTTCAGTGTACATTATTTGGACATGAGCTTGAAGAGTGATAACTCAGTCATCTATGAATATTTCTTTAATTCGAACAACTCAAAATGTGTGGTGGCATCAGACCTATCTATACATATGTAGGCATTTATTTATTTATTCCTTAAACTTGAAGACAGACATTGCTGAAGCGATCATCAGACTACCGAGTTCCTTATCCCACAGTTTTTTTGGAGACTCTTCTTTTCAGCTAAAAGGAGAAGTCCTAAGTATGCACGGAGTGGCTATACACTGGTCGCGGTCCAGCGCATTAATGTTCTCTCCCCTTGCAAATTATTCATTGTGCCTATGTGGTCAATTATTTCCTCTGAAAAAATAAATTGAAATACAGTGATTTGGGTTTTTTTTTTGTTCCCCAAATGTTTTGTTCTTTCAGATTCTCGTGACCAAGATCCTCCATAACTTCCTCCTCATCGTCACCCTGTTCATTGTCGTCAGAATCCTTGCGCGTTCGTCCCCCTTCTACCAAGCAATGAGGTTCAAAATCCTCATTAAAATAGTTTGTGGTGTGTCAGCGCAAGTTGATCACGCCCATCAGTGCTTTTACAATGCTGAGAGGCACACAGGCAATTCATGTTTACAAAACTGGATTTTGCAACAACAAGATAGAAACACAGTGCGCCACAGTCTGCAATACAGGGTCATGGGGGCTGCAGTCAGTGGTTTGCAGGCAAAATTAACATTATAATTATTCTTATTATTATATTTGGGCTTTGGCGACACTCAACATTTTTTTTTACCTTTAATAGAATTGACACTGCAGCACTGAGAAAAAAATACCAAAATCCTGGGAAATGGATTGAAACACAGCAGCTTTAAGATAAGTCCAAGATTATGAATTACAATATTCAAGTCAAGTCAAGTCATTTTTAATTGTATAGCCCTTAATCGTAAAGAGTCTCAAAGGGCTGTTCCTATACATCCAAATAATGTACATAGCATGCTTTGTGTATAGTAAGTGGTTGGCTCCCAAATGCATTAACAAAAAAATCTGAGCACAATGCCATATTGAACATCCAGATGTTGTCACAACCCGAGGGAAATTTGAGCTCCAAAATATTTACTTTTCAATGCTCTCTCTTTGATTGAAAATATTGTAAGTATTCAAATGTACATAACATGTACCTGCATGCCACGAGGGCTAAAACGCCTACTTTATTTTTTTAATATTCTATCTTTGCTTTTTGAACAACAATGCATCTTGACTCGAGATTAGTATTTTTGTCTATTCTGCTATATCGTAAAACGACACTAAATATTTGTGCGTGGACAAAAACAACTGCATGAGATTACCGTTTTTGTAAAGGTCCGGCACTTCAGATTTTAAACAACCTCATTTTTTTTGATTACTATTCTGGAAACTGATTGTGTTTTAAGCATATAAATAGAGTGCACATTAACATCTGCCAGTGTTTAATGTCAAAAGGTTGGCATGTCTGCCTTTGCATAATACGCATGTATATGATTAAATACCTTATAGATCATTGTTCAAATAGCGGAAAAATTAAATTAAATTTACCTTAGCTGTGATGTAACTTGAGCTGGTCGAGTGGAGTGAGGGGAAGGAGATGACACATTAAAACTAAAACAGATAATAAAACATACAATTCCTATTTTTTTTCCAAATAGTTCTGATCATCGATTGGTTACTGTCACGGACCAGGACAGGAAACAGGAACGAGAACCCAATCGCGTAACGATTTATTTACACAATTTTTGGGGGAGAAGAGGAATGCGCGCACACTCGACCCTGGGATCGATGGTCGCTGAAGTAGATTGAAATCAAACAAAAAAGTGGTCAAAATCAAACAGATCGAGGAGAAAATAAAACAGGATCAAACAAAGCAAACACAGGCAAATTCACAGGACTTGACATATCACACAGAGTCTAGCAGAAGTTTCGCAGACGCTTTGACACCAGGCAACTCGCAAGATTGCTTTTAAGTAGTCCGGCAGCAATCTGTCAACGCAATTCAGCTGGTGTCAGTGGGCGAAGCCAATTGGGCGCCGTGGTAACCGTGACAGAACCTGGCGCCACACGACGGGGACAAATTGGGCGCCATGACAACCATGACAGTTACGGTCAACTTTATTAATGTAAGTGTGATGATTCTGATCTCTTGATAATGGCAAGATTCGATTCCATGGTTATCATGTTTTTGCTTCTACCTTTAGCATGACTGCAAGCATTGGGAACTATATATTTAAAATGATTTAATGCACTCATAGTGCTTTTTAGATCCACTGTAAATGTAAATGATAAAACTGAAAATAGATGGCAAACATCTTATTCACACATTCCTTCAATATGGCGCGCTCTACATGTTCACGCCGCATTAATCAACAAAAACGTCTTAAAAAGTCAGCACCGCCTCAGAGATAAATAACCCAGCCACTCACTTTCATAAATTATCTGGCGGTGTGCAGGCCTGCGCATATTTTAACAGTACGGCGAGAAGGCGCCACCGAAAAGTGTGATTTGGGGCAGTACCTAGAGCTAAACCAGAGGGAGCCCACACCAGGCTTGGCATTACCGAAATGTCAAATTAACTCTCCCGTGGCCTGGTGGTTGATTCCGTTCAATTGAACCGGCAAAAGGAGGAGCATTTTTTTTTAAACACAATAACCTGGGTTATGGGAGATTTAAGATTTTTGCGATTCAAACCTGAACAATTCTGAATTCATTCCATTCATCAATCAGAAACCTACCAGGAAGTGTATGAGGCAATACCACCTGCTGTTATTAACGTATTTGTTAAAACTTGTTTGTATGATTCTGCTGCAAACGACAGGTACAATTAAAGATGCCGGTTGATGTTTGATGTATACAATTTAATAGGTTTCTATTCCCCGCCATTAGACGAATTCACTGTACGACCTCCACCTCAGAAGGAGTTAGTATTGTATCCCAGGGGTCTGCTATAAATTACAAGCAAATACCCATCAAAATCAAGCCCCAAACCATTTCAATTTACAATGAATCATAATTGTTATTTGTAGAGCGTTTATCTGAAAAAATAAAATGCTAGTAAGTTATAATGGATTCGAAAATTGCTTTCCAAACAGAACCGTAGGGTTTTGCTTACCTGAGAACTCCATTGTTTATTGATTTGTAGGCTATTCATTCCGCTGTCTCCGAGCACAATTCTTCCATTCTGTGAAGCTTTTATTTCTCACAATATTATTTTTACTCAATTAATAGATCCGACAGCGCTTGTTATCAGCCAATCAGAACATGAGGATGACTACAGCCGGCCGCTGCCGATTTAGGTCGTCCATATTTGTATCACATGTGATCCACACGCTTTTACATTGGTTTCCCGTTCTGGGAGGACTTGTAACCTGAAACATTTGTAAGTAGCGTTTTGTCTTAAAATGGTTTGACGATGTTTTTGGGACACTTGTAATGTTGATCAGAAGTATCCGGAACGATTGGTTGGGGTGAGGTTTGTCTCTCTCCCCCACCCAAAAACTAATTTGGAGAAATTGATAAAGGCATGTTGTCACCCTCACGTTCAACTCAACACGAAGATGAATGATGGGAACTGAAACGAAGTTATAAGTTGTACAGTGTTTTCCTCAGAAGGGTCACGGGGCTGCTGGAGCCGATCCAAGCTGATTTCGGGCAATGGGCAGGGGACACCCTAACCTATATCAGGAATTGCGACTAAAGAGTCGCTTGTTGTTGTTTCAGCCGCCCTTTTTGCTCCGAGTGTGATACATGGATACCGTCACTATGGTGGGCATCGTTTAACGCCCTCTGTCGGATCTATTAATAGCTTTATTTAATTATCTGTTTCTTTTTTAACTGAATCCAATTTCATCCTGGTCGATTTCTTCTTCATTGGTGTACTGATTGAACTTTGAATTCAAAGCTTTGTACTTGAGGTGTCATTTCTGTATGCCTGCACTATTCTGTTTCGCAGAGGCCTGGTTATAAACCCCGGAAAAGGTTGATGACGGATCGCATTTTCCAAGATGCAAATAAATGAAACGAATTTTTGAAATAAAAATACCAAAAGCAGAGATATATTCCGTTTGAATAGGAGTAGTCGATGTTATATGGCGGCATTAGCTCAGGAGGTAGAGCGCTCGTCTTGGGATCAAGAGATCGTTAGTTGGGCTTTCGGCTCCTCCGTGTCATATGTCGAAGTGTCCTTGGGCAAGACACTGAATCCCTAATGCCCCCAATAAGCAGGTAGGTGCCTTGCATGGCTGACTCCCTATTGGTGTGTGAGTGTGTGTGTGAATGGGTATGTGTGAAGCACATTGTAAAGCGCTTTGGGAGGTCTTCATTGACTTGAAAAGCTCTATATAAATGCAGACCATTTACCATTTATAAAATATGTTCCTACTGTTGATCAAAATCAATATTTTTATAATAATATACTGTATTGACCCTTTGCACAAAAGTGACCTGACCAAGTGACGACGCCATGGCGGATGGTGAAAGCCTGTGGATGAGGGCAGAAAGCAGTAGACAGCAACAAAAAAAGCTGTACTATTCAAAACTGTTGGCAATGAGTAATCAAACCAATATTGTGCAGCTGTCGGATGAGGTGGCTCACCTTGTTAAAAAGACCAAACAGCGCTATTTATAGAAGGGGGGGACAGCATTGGTAGTGCTAGCTGGCAAGTGATCCAGTCTTCCTCCTGACATATTCACACATCTAAATCAATCGTTCAGTCTGGCTGACTTAAGTCACCACCATCTGTACCACTATTTTGTAAAGGGAGTATCCCCATACACCAGTGTTGATCTAAAGCTTATAACAGTCTGGCTGCTTGCCAGTTCTTCGTATCTGCTACGTGTTATTGTGCTTCGTTTTGCCGGCAATTAGCAGTCCAGCATTCCATTCCGCAAATGCTACTAAAACTACGTGATATTTTAATTTTGGGGGACGGTAATAGAACAGTAGAGCATGGGGCATTTGGCCCTTGTATAGAAATCCCTAACTGCAGATAAACATTGCCGTCTTCTGTCTTTATCAATAAGGATACAATTTGGACTTAGAAGCTCGTACCGCACACGAATTAATCACTAGGATAAAAAGTGTGGTGATAATCTTCTGTTGTGGTTATTGGTATTATTTTTTGCACTCAAATCCCTATTCAACTGCTGTGCGCTCAAGTGTTTTTTTGCCGCCCACCATGGTTTTCCTATACAAGAGAAGGCAACATTAAATCATGTGCAAAGGGTCAATTATGATATTTCCGTACATTTCCACGTTACATAATAATTAATTTTAACTTATTTTTTACAGTTTATATTTAAGAAAAACACATTTTTTTTATCCCACCAGGTACACTTTCATTTCAAAACGTCCTGTGAATGAAAATTAGTGCCTTAATCTTTTAGATTGATTGCTTTTCCTGGACATTGGTTGCGTCTGTTCTGTAGCCCCGCCTCCAGTCTCTAGATTGACAGCAGGAGTCACTCCTCTGTTAAAAATCTCATTCTGAAATCAATGGAACGTTTTGAAATGCCGTCTTCCTCGCAGGGGTTATGTTCCAAAATTAACTTGTAATACTTTTTAAAATCATTATACATTTACACTAAATACACCACTATAAACTGAAACCAAATAATACACTATTATACAGGCTCAAGCATTTCTTTAACAAATAAAAGTACAGTATAAAGGTTTATTCTTTTGATTTAGATTTTTATATAACTTCTCTACTGTCATATAATAAGTGGGGAGACGGTTTAGCCAATCACATTGCAGCACACGATGCACAATGTAAATCAGTTAAAAGTAAACCACCTCATAGAGAGGGATTACTGTACTTGCTATAAGTTCTGAGAGTCGTGGTGATGTTAAAGGGAGAAGCAAAAACATAACAATAGGACTGAAGCTTGCAATTATCGAGAAATGTGAACAATCTCTAATCTTGCTAAATTGCATGGCCGTCACCAACTGACCAGTAGGACTATTTTTAGAAAAATATGGCATTTAAACAAATAGCCTGACAACCCTCACAAGTAAAATCCATCCATCCATCCATTATCTGCACCGCTTATCCTCAGTAGGGTCGCGGGGGTGCTAGAGCCCATCTCAGCTGTCCTCGGGAAGTGGGCAGGGGACACCCTGAACTGGTTGCCAGCCAGTCATAAAGATAGACAACTCATTACACATAGGGATAAATTAGACCGGCCAATTAATCGAACATTCATGCTTTTGGAATGTAGGAGGAAACCGGAGTGCCTGAAGCAAATCAACGCAAGCACGGGGAGAACATGCCAACTCCACACAGGAGATTCAATCTCATGACCTCAGAACTGTGCCGCAAACGTGCTAACCAGTGCTCCGCCGTGCAACGTATACGTACCCATGGTCCAAAGTAAACGTTTCTGTTTGAAGTTGCTACATGTATTAATAATAATAATAATAATAATTTCCTTGTATTGTCATTCTGTGTAACAATGTACACAGAACGAAATGTCGATTGCATCTGACCCGATGCAGCCGCAGCCAAGAGAGGGCGCCGCCGACCACTTTTTAAGTCTTAGGAATGACTCGGCCGGGGCGCGAACCCGAACCTCCCAGTCTCAAAGCGGGCGCCTTACCATCTAGGCTACTGAGCTGGTATTGTGGGCAAGCTTAAAAAATGCGTCTGCTCCTAAAAGGCCCAACTGAAACCACATTCCCGTTTTGATTGCTCCGTTATTATGGTCACGCCATGTTGCCACAAAAATAAATCAGCGAATAGTTAAAAAAGACAATTGACAAATGTTACTGAATCTTTTTAGTTCAAACAAATCCAAAAATGTGATTTAAGACATTTTATTGTTATTTAAGGCCTTATTTTTGCAATAGAGAACTCAATACCTTTTAAGACTTTACAAGGATCTGCGAGAACCCCGTATACGCCAATTTGTCTTTGCAATCCTCACCCTCAGAATGGGTAAACGTTGTCTACTGTAATACTGTTTCTGATAGTATAATTTGAATAACTTTTGGAACTAATGATTGAATTCCAGCAGGATAAGTGATGAATTACTAGACACGCTATATAATTATAAAAAGAATGGACACAAAGCAAGCAGGCTGCATCTTGTGGATTGCAATTTTGTCCGGGGGCAATTTTGTGTTGCAGGTGAGTCACATGCGGGACGTTGATGGAGTCAGCTTGTTGTTTCCAAGGCCGTTGGCAGGATCCTGCAGGCTTATCGTGTATCCGCAGAGACACCGGCTCATTCTTCTTCTCCGCTCTAAAATGACTTTCTCATCGTCTTCCTTTTTTCCCAGAAAGCCCCTCAAGTTCTGCTGTCAGCCGCAATTTCCGAAGCCAAACTTTAGAGTTTGATGCTGTGACCTTCACCTACTGTTGGATCATTAAAAGGGAAGTACAGTGGTATTGGTTAGGTTAAATGTGATACAGACGCTCCCCTACTTACAGCCATTCCACTTGCGAAAAATGGTGAAAATTGGCGATCATTTTTTTCGGGATGTCGAATAATATCTGGACATTGCTGTAAGTTAGATTTTATATTGTGCACATTTTTCCAGTAGAGGACAGTACTGTAGTGCTTCTTTCCACCACTACCAGCGTGTGGCGCTATGAGAGGTCACCCAGCATCCACCCAGAAGAAAAAAAAATCCTCTTTCTCTTCGTAGTTCGTGTGTAAACATTCAATACTGTGTCTCCAGCGCCCTAAGAACTATGACATTTTTATTGTTTAATATCTCGAGGATGTATTCAATAGGGTTGGTATAAAGTGTAAAAAGAGGCAAGCCGTTTTATTTGAAATGAAAGTGGAATAAGAAAGCTTGATGCGGTTGAGAAAATGGTTGACTAAAGAAAAAAGTACCAAGTGTAAGGGTATAAAATACAAAGAGAGAAAGGGAGGAAAAAATAAAGAAAGGGATAAAGAGAAAAAGAGAAAGAAAGAAAGAAAAAAAGAAAGAAAGAAAGAAGGATAAAAGAATGAAAGGAAGGAAGCTCGAGAGATTAACCCAAAAAAAAAGATTTAGCGACAGTAAGACAAAAACAATGAAGAAATAGACAAGGAGAAATAAAAATAAAGAGAGAAATAAATGAAGGGATACAAAGAAAGAATTAAAAGAGAGAGAGAGAGAGAGAGAGAAAGAGAGAGCGCGAAAGAGAGAGAGAGAGAGAGAGAGAGAGAGAGAGAGAGAGAGAGAGGAATGAGGCATAGCAAAAAAAAAAAAAAAAAATGAAAAGCCTGAAAAGGAGAGAAATAAAGACAGAGAGTGACAAAGAGAAAAAAAGGAAACAATACATAAAAATAATAATAAACCTTTTTCCGCTTCAAGCAGGAAAACAATGACTTGATAAAACAAAAGTGTTTGGCCTATTTTAGCAGTGCCTGCAAGGAAAAGAGGAACATGAGCCAACTGTGACTTTTGTTTTGGCCACAAGAAGAAAAAAATCTCAAATGTTGGCCTAACATCAACAAATCAATTGTTACCTCCTTCAGAGTCCGTCTCTCCTTACGCCAAACAATATGAATTGTTTTGCAAAGCCACCGCATGGATAAAGTGGCCTGCCCAATTGGCTGCCGGCGATACGCCATTAAAGAAGGAAAAAGGCGACGCCGCGGGCTGTTGCATTGATGCATGGATGCACGGAATCACGCTTTGCTGGCTTGAGAAGGGAACTGGAGAATGTTTTGCCATTAGCGAGGCTTGCTCTGCCCCCTCGCTTCCATTTGCACTCAATCACCTGCTTAACGCTCGTTGCACGTCGGCCATTTTAAGATGTGCACGTTCACATTTTAGTTGAGACTGTTTTAGTGTTCATCCTTTCTAAGAGTGATACTTTCTGCCTCAAATATTTTCATACAATTAATAAGGAATTTAGCATCGTTGCATTTTGTGGAAAAATGCCGGTATTAATTATAAATGATTGCATTATTAATACACTGGTTAAAGTAAATATAATAACTCATTTAATATTTTGTGAAAAAGTCACATGTTAATCCATCTTTCGAAAGACCAAGAAGTATTTCTAATAGAGAAAGAAAAAAACTAAAGAATGAACAAAAGAAGGAATGAGAGAATGAAAGAAGGGAAGATCAAGACAGAACAAAAGAAAAAAGACAACTACAGGGAAAATGATAAGAATAATTTAAAAAGAAAGAAAAAATAACCAATAAAAAACAAAGAGGGATATAAACATAGACATTTAGAAAATAAAAAAAGAGAAAAGCATGACAAAAGACTAAGGAAAAAAGAGACAGAAAAAGAGCAAAGGGAAAAAGAAATAATGAGACAAAGGTAATAAACAAAAAGAGTAAAACAAAATGAAGTACAGATAAAGAAAACATACAAGAGAAGAAATATGAGTAAGAGACATGAAATGAAAGGACAACACATAAGTAATAGACTTATAAAAACGATTGACACAGGTATAACAAATAAAAGTAGAGAGAACAAAGCAAAAGGACAGAGAATATAATAACAGTGAAAGAGAAAGAAAGGAAAAAGACAAAACAGATGTAAGCATCAGAGGAAAAATAAAAAAAAGACAAAAAAGGAAAAAAAGAACAAGGAAGAGAGAAAGATAAGAAAATAAGAAAAATCAAGAAAAAGAGCTACAGAGACCATAGTGAAAATGAAAAAGAAAGGGAAATTTGATTTGAAAAAAGACACAGAGAGAAAACATGAAAAAAAAAGAGAAAGTAAGAAAAACGATAAAAAAAGGAAAAAAAAAACAAAAGCAAATTGGAAAGGAAGATGGATTTAATGAAAAAGGGAGAAATATAAAAAATAAAGAAGGAGACATAGAAAAGATAAATAAAAATAGAAAAGAACAAGAAAAAGGATAGAGTGAATAAATGAAAAAACAGAGAAACTAATAAATACGAGAAAGAAAAACAAATAAGGAATGAAATTAAATAGACAGAGGCAGCACGACGGCTGAGTGAGCAAACACAAAGAAAAAAAAGAGTAAAAAATAATGTAATCAATACAATTGTGAAGGATTTTATACATTTGACCAATGTTCCCTCTAAGCTGCGCGCGTGCGCAATCGCGCACTGCCCGCACATTCGCAGCGCACAAGAAAATCTAGCCAGCGCACAAAAATGAGGGCTCCAAATTGCTAATTAAGAAGCGAATTCAGTCAAAGTTACAGTGCATGAAAGTAAAAATACACGGGTTCCCCTGACGCCGTGTTTTAAATGCGGTATTTTGAAGTCAAGGTCCAAGTAGAACGTAGTTGAGTAAAGTCAGTTTTTCGAGAACCGGCTTCTTCGGCTCGGCTCACTAAAAGGAACCGGCTCTTTCGGGTCCTAAACGGCTCTTCAGGTTCTTTTGGCTTCTTTAATCCCAACATGACCAAATATTATGTAAAATTATGCACAAAATGACTTACAGGAAGGGGGGAATAGAACAAAAAAGAAAAAAATACCAAAAAATGAAAAAGTAGTGAAAAGCTGAGAAAAAAAGACACAAAAGGAAGAGAAAAAAGAAAAAAGTAACAGCTAGGAAATGTCACAGACCAGAACGGACTCAGGACTCAATTGCATGCATTTCTCAGATTTTATTGAATGAGAGTGAGATTTTAGGCTTGCTTGATTGGTTGATCGGAGGACTGGCGGAGAGCGGAATCGAGCAAGGCGGGGATGACATTTCCGTGTCGGAAGAAGGCAGGCGGGAATGGCACGAGGTTTGACCAGGGCTGGAGGTCAGAGACGATGTCGAGTTCGTAATCGTGGTCGTAGGCAGGTTCAGAAATGGCTCGAAAACGGGAATCAGGCAGAAAACAGGTTTAGCAGGGATGGAGTTGGACGAAAACGCTTAATGAGAGAAAACACAACAGCTCGCAAACGATCTGACAAAGTATGAACAGAAGACATGGGCTAAAGAAGGGTGTGGCCACCAATGAGCTTGTCCGGGCTGTTGGCGCCAATCAAGTTGCCACAGGTGTTCCAAATAGGGCAATGATCTCATCTCATCTCATCAGCTGCACCGCTTATCCTCAGTAGGGTCGCGGGGGTGCTGGAGCCCATCCCAGCAATCATCGGGCAGTGGGCAGGGGACACCCTGAACTGGTTGCCAGCCAATCGCAGGGCACACGGGGACAGACAACTCACTCGCTCATTCACACCTAGGGACAATTTGGACTGGCCAATTCACCTAAAATGCATGTTTTTGGAATGTGGGAGGAAACCGGAGTGCCCGGAGGAAACGCACGCACGCACGGGGGGAACATACAAACTCCGCACAGGAAGTCTGGAGCAGGATTTGAACCCATGCAGGTGGTTCCCATTACTTGAACTGTGCCGCACATGCGCTAACCACTGCGCCACCACCGAGCTGCCCTAGGGCAATCAGGTAAAAATAAACACAATGAGATTTTTCAAAGGAATTTTAAAAAACTAGAAAAAAACACGGAAAAAGAAGAAAAAGTTGGTGTTGCATTCAAATAATTTCCAATTATATCAAGTGAATCTTGTTGCCAACATTGTACTTCCACTAAAAAATGTGATTAAGTACAGTTCTGTTTCTTGCAACCGACTAAATAAGCCCCCAAAAATGTTAGTATTATGCGACAAAATATATCAGGAAAAAAAAGAAATGGATGTCTTGTGAAAGACGTTTGTAAGGCCGTACAACCTTTGCAATCGCACATGAGTCAATTCATTCAAAGGAGAAAAATAATTTTACATTGCCTGAAACTCAGCAAAATGTAACTGGATGTCAAGTTTTGGACATGTTTGATAATGATTTAGTTTCCACACTTGGGATTGCTGTTGCTCACTGTTGTTTCAAGCGTTGCTCCCAGACTTTGTGTGAACGCTCAGACCAGTGGAAAATTAGAGAGAACATTGCATTTGACTATAAAGGATTTCATATGATTGAATACAAGTTACATTTATTGAGTTTAATGCAAGATTTTCACCGAGTGGGTTTAGTTCAATGATAGGACAGGCTGTTCGAAATGCATAATATTTTGTCCAGGGAATTTTGACAACAAGACTCTGACGGTTGACGCAGGCGTTGTTTTGAGGAAGCCAGACATCAAGACGCTCGTTTAGGAGATTGGCATGCCCATGAGAGGAGCCGGCACACCATCATGCGGGGAGACAATGGCCAATAGGAGAAAGCTAAAGGACTACAGAAAAAGGCCTGCCAGAGACTCCAACGTCGCTTCTTCGGACGTCTTAAATGGAGTACACTTATTTTAATTGTTAGGGAAAATAAATCGGCCCCCGTATGAAAATGTCAGCTTTCCTGTTCATTTTTCCCTCAAGAAACTAGCGCGCATAATTTGTTGGAGGAATGTAGGTTGTGTTTGGTTAATGGAATCAGATAACTAATTCAAACAATTTGGTGAACGGTATATTTTGACATTTCATTCCAACAATTGCAATAGGAAAATAAATAGATGTGTAAGAATAAAATATTTGAATGCAAACTAATTGAACTCTCACAATCGTATGAATGCGATTTTTTTTTTGAATAGCATTTTTGGGCTAAACATGTTCTACGTTTTTCAATGTTGCAGTCAATCACAACAAACCAGACTTAGCTTAGCTTGTTGCTTCACGATATTTGCCGATGTTCACATCATGTTCTCCTTGTGACACGGGGACTGACACAATACAAAAAGGAAAAGGAGTAGTTTGCGCATGCGAGACTTTGCCGCAGTTGCCAGGGTTACACGCATTGATGATTTTGTCCGTTTTTTTTTCTCTCGCAAAACAAAACAATTCTCAAATAACACAGCATAATTTGTGAGGTTTATTTTAGCTGCATGACTTGTTAACCTTTTTTTTAATACCACACATGAGATACATTGTTAATATTTACAGCAAACAAGATCGTAAACTACGAAAAGTAGGGTATTTTTTTAAAAGTCACATGACGTCATGGTTCCATGAAGAAGGTATTGGGGCGATAACTGCGGGTCAAATGTTAAATGATAAAAAAGAGCAGAGGAAAAATGAGCAAGGACTATAAATAAATATACATATTTAGAAAAATAAAAGTAACAGTCTTACCAAAGAAAAAAAAAACACATCAGGTAGTGCAGGATTTCGGGACGTTAAGTGACAAAAAGAAAAAATACGTTTTGACACTTTTTGACAAGCAAATCAATTCTACTCACTTAAACAACCCTTATACTTACATATACGTACATAATTGTCAAAAGCATGTGTCACAAATAGAAGACAACGTCGTGTTTCCGGTGCTAACGCTAACATTAACAAGCTCCTCCGCAGGAAGTCGTACTCAAACCACCAATTTACAAAATAAAATCACATTCAACACATTTTTCCACATCAGCACTAACACAAATATATGGTTTTATATACGTTATACACAGCATTAAAAAAACAAAAAAAACAAAACAAAACAAAAGCGAGGCATTGATTTAGGTTGTGAGGACTGGAGTATGTTCTCGTTTTTAGGCAGGTGATGTACAGTATTCCCTTAATTTTCACTGTTAATCAGTTCCATAAATACCTGTATTAAGAGAATTCTTTTTTCACTATGTTTCTTCAACTGAAATCTCTGAGCTAGTTTTTTTATGTCCGTCCCCTAAACAATGCTATCTAAGTATTTTGTTTTCAGGTCATTTGGCATAGGGGATGTTGCCACTCTTTAGGGAAGGTGTAAATAGGCGAAAACTTTGCTTGCCCATGGCATGTATAAGTACATACTTCATTATCACTAGTCTAAAAAATGAGCAACTCAGATTGCGCCAATCGGCACCTAAAAAGTTTGAACGTACTGGCGTCATGTTAGGGCATATTAGTAGAAACAAAATTGAACCGCAAAATGGCGAGGAAATACTGTGTTAGCTTATTTATGGTCTCTAATTAAGTGCCACAAGTGACACGCAGTGCTTCTGTACAGTAACAGGATTTTTGGGAAAAATGATTCCACCAAGCAAATAACATTTATTGAGTTTAATGCAAGATTTTCACCGATTTAACGCAGAGTGAGCGTTATGCTAAATGTGTTTGTTGTTGTGATAGGATGAAGAGGTTTCGTAAATGTCACAGAAAACAATTAAGATTAAAAAAAAAAAAGAAAATTCCGATGCTAATGTTAAAAAAACGTGGTAACTGAAAATCTGTTTGGAACTGAGCTAGCTGTCACAAACGCACATTTTAGTCTCGAATCACTTGTTAAACTATACACTACAAAAGATGGCTAGTAAAAACAAAAAATGGTCAAGTTTTAGCACCAAGTGAAGTCCTAATGCTAATGCTAAGATGTCTGTAGCTGAAAATATGTTCACAAATGAGCTATTTGGATAAAACAAAGATTTACCAGGGTTTCAACACCTTTTTACATGACCAAATTTAAGCACTTTTAAGGACTTACAATGCTGATTTTCCAATTTTTCCTGTACCATTAAAATAAACAATCATGTATTTTGCATGCATTTTTTAAATTTTGCTTGTGCATTTATTAAAGAAATGTAATTTTAAAATCTTGAGTATAACGTGAATATACTTGATTTCCAGAAAAATCTCACTCCATATAGGTGTGTAAAATGACTATAAGTAATATAAAGTTTACATTTTCATTTGCAGGAAGTTCTTCCCGTTATAATTTGACCCTGGGAAACGCTACCTTCATTTTTTGCATGACCTATAATAAATATCTATAATCGATCCGAAAATCTTGCACAGCAATAATACACACTTCATATTGCCCTGTTAGGTGTAGCATGCACTTGCCTCATTGGTGCGAACTGCAGGAGACGATAATGCTTCATAGGGCAATGCTGTACAAACTAATGCCAGCTGCAGTTAAACACAAGGGAAGGAGGAATGCAATGGCAAAGCAAAGCCACCAGAGAGCAGTCATTTTAAGTAGAGTTGTTGAGAAGCATGGTAACAATTTCAAGTACTTAGAGGAACTTTTCAGCGCTTGAAAAGACAGCAGTAAAAGTCCAGCCATTTTTATGGATTTCAAGCACCTGTATAAACCACGATTCCAGTCTGGGATTACTTGTTTAACCTATTACAAAAGATGGCCAATTGAAAAAAATGAATAGAACAAAAAAGAAAAAAAATACCAAAATGAAAAAGTAGTGAAAAGCTGAGAAAAAAAAACAAAAGGAGAGAAAAAGAGGAAAGAAGAGCAGGAAAAATTCAGAAAAAAAGCCAGAAGAAAAGAAAAAAACAAATAAAGGGAAAAAATGTAATAGAGAACAAAAAATCAAGAAAAAAGGAATAAAAGAAATTGAATTCTTGTGAAAGAATTGTAAAAACAAATTACATTTGTAGGCCCCGCCACCTTTACAATCGTACATTAGTCAATTCATTCAAAAGTGAAAAATAATTTTGCATTGCCGGAAACTCAGCAAAATGTAACATGATGTCAAGTTTTGGACATGCTTGATAATGATTTAGTTGCCACACTTGGGGTTGCTGTTGCTCACTGTTATTTCAAGCGTTGCTCACCGACTTTGTGTGAACGCTCAGACCCGTGGAAAATCAGAGGGAACATTGGAATTGACTACAAAAAGATTGTAACTTTCTGACAAACAAAATAGAGAAACTTGATGAGCCACTTGTGCTTGGTGGAAACCAATCCTTGCAGTGATCCAGCTTCGGAAAACGTATGGTATTACACGCGTTTTGACGAAAAACTACCATTGATCCAAATCTATGCATTTTGTACAAGATATCAAAATGCTGGAATTTGGTTATGAAAAAAAGCAGATATTTTACGGGATTCTCCAGAAAAATAACAGGAATCAAGCAAGAATCCAAAAAGTTACAATATGTTTTTCTAACATAATCTTTAGTTATGCTAATAAAGAGCAAATAGTGTTAGCATTTTTTTTCTACTGATCCAATCAGCGCACGTAAGTATATGCCCTGTTTTTGAGTAAATTGAGAAGAGATCTACTTTTGTGACTTTACTTTTTTGATTGTCGAGCAAACACGAAGCTATGAACAAGCAGGGAAAAAATAACAAGCATAACTAATCAGTGAGGTCATGTTGAAAAACGTGGAGCTATTTGGCAACTAATACTAAGGAAGTATGTATTTACAAAAACAAAGATTGTCTTGCGCGGATGGAACGAGACAAGAAGGATAACGTTCGCATCGCAAGCCCATTCTTTAAAGTTTCTTTTCTTTTTCATATGTGTTTTTTTGTAACTAATCATGCTAACATTCACTTTTAAGGTCCATTGATTTCACGGTTCAACGTAGTGCGCCGATGTGGAGTTGCTCTCTCAGTTTTTTCGAGAATTTTCACAAAGGTGTACCACGCTATCACTACAAACATTTTCGATAGCGTGAAAAAACGCAAAAAGTTGAAGCAAAATATGATATTTAGCGGTAGGGTTTTACTTCATGGAAATTTGCGTAGCCACAAATATATTTTCCTATAACAGGTTCAATTTGTGTGTATACAGTAGCCCCCCAGGTTATGGAATGAAATTATCTGCATTTATATAGCGCTTTTCAAGTCAATGACTTCCCAAAGCACTTTACAATGTGCTCCACATTTCCCAACAGCAGCCTTGTATTGCAGCCATGTAAGACGCCAACCTGCTTATTGGGGTTCAGTGTCTTACCCAAGGACACTTTGACATGTAACACGGACTAGGATCCCTTGATCCCAAGACGAGCGCTCTACCTCCTGAGCTACTGCCGCTCATTTCACTGCTTGTAAAGATGATGATTACCTGATTTTTTTCAGGCCCTTCTCCACTATACCACATAAACAAGTTATTTTGCGTGCCCAATAACTTACACATGCAACTTTACTGTTTTTGTGCATAGGACAAGTTACATCTCTGAAATGTCTGTCTTCCATTGGACGATAACATACATGATGCTGGTCTGCTATTGATTAAAGTCACAGCGTCGTGTAGATGCCTTCCTCGCTTTTTGTTTAGTTCGGAATCTTATGTAACAATCTAATTTGTTCAGCTATGGGTCCCCAAGACTTGCAGTTATATTAAAGGGAGAACTATGGAAAACCTCGTGATAATAAATTATTTTCCCTAACACACACACACATTGTTGCCCTCGCTAGGGAATATGTACATAAGCAATCAACAAGAGGGACGATTATTAAAGTATTTTATGGTCATGATGATCCGCGTAAGTCATCTACCGCCTTTTTAAACCTTTTGCATCCACCCGCAACTCCACTCGCCATATGGCAATTTAAGTTTAGAACGGATTTAGAACAACCTCAGAACGGATTAATGTTGATTCAAGGGGCCAACTTAAATAAAGATGTATAATCCTACCTTGAAATAAGACAGTGGGTGATATCCGTGGACTATATGATAACATAATTCATAAAACACTCACCCTATAAGAATCAGTGCAACACTAGTAAACTTAAAGTACTTTTTTTTTTCACTGATTTCACATTTTCCTGCTCTCTGCAGGAAAGTTTCCTGTTAATATTCGTTGTAATGGCTTTTTTTGTAGTGCAGTCCAGAGGAGTGCAAGCAAGAAAGAATGAACCAAAAGAGGGCAGTAAATATGGTTACAAAAGTCACAACAAGCTAGCACAGAGCCATGGGAAAACCTTTTTTTTTTTAATTAACACTGAGGAGGACATTTTTCAGTTGTGACCAGCAGGAAAGGTGCAGGTAGGCGGCTACAACAATATTTTTCCAGTAAAAGCAAAACATGCTTGTTGTTTGTCTGCCAAAATAATTATTTTCAGCAGGCAGCTTTTATGGAAGAACATTTGACCTGATTTTAGCAGGGAATTCTAACTTTGTGAGTTCAGGTTATTACTCAACTGAACAGAATGTTACCACATTTTAAAAAACAATAAACATTTTCTGTTGGGTAAAAAAAAAGGCAACAAAAATTCTCACAATAATTTGTGACACATTGAGTAAACAGATTTCCATTGTTGTTATTATAATTATTATTATTATTGGTTGGGCGAGCACTGATACCAGGTATTGATTGGTATCTGTGACCAGCCGGTATTTTGCCAGTATTTCCGCCGCGAGACTATTCTATGTATGTTAAACATATTGAAAATCCATGCATTTTTAAGGTAAAATACATTGGGATTTAAAAGTACTTCTTTATGGAACTACTTTTTTCTTGAGGCAAAGGATATGTTAGCGTGGAATCGGTATCTGGCATCAATATATAATCATAAATTAGGTATCAGAAAGTGCTGGATACAAGTTTTAGCACACAATTATGTACACATGTTTTATCATGTTTAAGTTTTGAAGCTTTATCATATGAAAATCCAGAAAGTAGACCCCCGGGATACGTCGACCCCGCCTTACAATGTTTTTTTATTTTATAGTGTGGAATAAGATATTTTTCGGCCACTATTTACGCCATTATCCCACATTACGACATCAACAAAAAGTATTTTGCGTGCCAAAAAACTGTACCCAATTCTTACTTTGTGGTGTTTTTGCATAAATAAATACACCTGTAAGATGCCTGTCTGCTATTAGTTGACATCATATAGGATGCTGGTTTGCTTCTGGTTTACGGCCACTGCATCATGAAGATGCTGATATGCTATTGGCACTCCTACCCACAATGCATCTCTCTCTGCATTCAATTCAGAAGCTCAAGAGCTCAATAAAACCTTTGCGAGTTGGTTATGGTAAATGGTCTGCAACACTTTTCAAGTCACCGAAGACCTCCTCAAGCGCTTTACAATGTATCTAACACTTACCCATTAACACACACACACTCAGACTCCAATAGCGGCGACAGCCATGCGATATAATACTGTATTTTTGTACTATATTTTTGGTGCTAAATTTGATTGTTTATTAGTGATGCCAAATGGGGAAGAAAAGCTTGCCAAACATGGGAACGAAGGTTGCAATTATCAAGAAAAACGAAGAAGACAGTTTATAAGAATAAAGAGGCAATTAAAGTAAGGAAATCTTAGGACATAACAATCCTCGCAAGTGGAAGTTTTAAAATCAGTTTAATGTTGGATTTACCTGATACTACACTCGACCTGCTAAAGTCATAAGGTATTTCAAATTTTATTTTTCCTTTACATGCATATTTATATTGTTATTTAATATTATAAATTGTATTTTTTTTTAAACATTAGTTGTACTTACCATATACTATTTGATTGTTTTAATGTTTTTATTTGGGGTACTGGGTTTCAAAAGCGGTAAACTACCATAGGTTTTTTCCGCGCACTCCCCACCTTAGAACGGATGAACGGATTATTGTCCTTTCCCGGGGGTCCACTGTACTTGTATTGAAACTGTCTCTATGTCATTGTAAAATCGTTTTAAAGTAAGATGCCGTTTTTCTGGTTGTGTTTTTGCAGTGTAGGAGATGTTCAGGAAAAGCAAGCAGATTCAAAACCCAAGAATAAAAAAGACAACAATAAGCGAATTATAACGAGCAATTAAACACTGTTGTCAAACCTATTTAGTGGTGAAGGTGAGTATAGAACGTGCCGCGGGGTTTAGTTTGGGTTTAGAGGGTAGTTCAGACAGATTGCTCTTTGGGGAATTGGGCCCGGGGGGCTGCGGGTGCAGAGAATCCGGTGTTGGAGTACATCGGCTGGTTGGAGGGCGGCTGAACATAAGCGTGCTGCGGCAGGAAGGTGACGGGCGGGTGTGCCGGGGGAAGGTTGGGTTGATTCTCGGGCAGGTGCTCCAAATCGCGCTGGTGGCTCATGTATTCGCTCGGGTTCAGCGGCTCCTGCGGGTTGTTCCCGGAGTCCTGTGGACGGGGAGGAGAAAAAGGGCCGGACTTGTCAACAGGGTAAAGTGAGTTAACATAGGACGTTTTGGGTATATACATCACCGTTATCTATTAAAAAAGGTAAATATTATACCCCAGTACTCAAAAAAAAAGCGCCAATCCCTTAAAAATTAGGGGTCTTCTTTGACAAAACAGCAAAATGGCCGAGCATTGCCAGACAGATAGAAAATTGGATTCAGGTCGGCGGTCGGGAGCTCCAATCCCAATTTTTAAAAAAGCGCCAATCCCTTATAAAAACAAGCAAAATGGCCAAGCAGTGCCAGGCAGATAGAAGGTTGTATTCAGCTGCTTGGAAGCGTCGGCCGCCATAGGGCGTTGGAGACCCCATGAAGGCATACAACACAAGAGCAAGATGTTAATCGATGTTGTTGGTATTTTTTGGGGGGCTAAAAACATGGGCCCAAAGTACAATTGAGTTCATTTTTAAAACAATAATTGCATCTGTTTTGAAGCGACAGAGAATAATTGGGAAGCACTGGATTATAAAACAATGTTTTTGTCAATTAAATAAACAATTTACAACAATAACTATTATAAATGTATTCTTCTCACAATTGCAGAAAATGTTGGAATTGTTAGGGGTGTGTTTTCTTCTTTACAACTTTTTAGAATTTTCAAAATTTAGATTAAAAGGACAAAGCCACACTTAAAATAAAACATTCTATTGATTTATTTTTTTGTAATTGATTTAATTTTTTTAATTTATTTATTTATTTATTTGTATCTCATTTTATCTTACGTATTTTTATATCTTATTTGTATTTGATTTGATTTTTGTATTTCTATTGTTATATTTTATATATTTATTTTATTTCTCTTGTTTTATCTTTCTATTCTTATAGTTTCAATTTGAAGTTTTATATAATTGTATTCTATAGTTCTTTATTTGTCTTTCAAATATTATTCTACTCTATTTTATTTTTTATTTTATTTATATTATTGACATTATTATTTTACTATCCTTTTATTTTACTTTTTTACAGAAATTACAAACCAGCATAGTGATCACAGATGTGTTTTTTTTTAATGTAGTAACTTATTAGAGACCAAAATACATCACATTTTAACCTACAGTCATACATAATTCAAAAAATAACAATAATAATTTATGAAAATAAAAATTTGACTTAACATACTCCACTATGTACAAAAATGAATAAATATTAACAAAATGAAAATGAAAACTCAAAACAAGAGTAATCCATTATTGCATCCACGGAAACTTCTGCACTCGCCAAACGGTCGCCACCTTGTCACACCCTGCGCAAATTTCCTCCCAAAACAGAATATGAGCAACTTTTCGTAAGCATCATATTTGTCAGTGTCATACACGAGCACACTGGCGTGCACACACTCCTGAGTGTTGAAACAACATTTTCTCCGTCTGTGTTCACCTGCCCCCAAGATTTATGAGCCCTCCTTTTTGTTTGGCACCAGAAAAACACGTTTGCAATTCTACACCGGGGCAAGACTCCATTTCCCCTCTCGGCACGGAATCGCTCGTTATGAAGCGGAAAGCCCGGGATAATATCAGACCCAACGCTGCAATGCAACCATTTTGGACACTAGTCTGCTCAAAATTATTTAAAATGGGCTACGTATTGTAGGTAATTTGGATATATTTTATTCAATATAAAATATGTACTTAAGGGATGCACTGAATTTTCAGCATCGAATATAATGGCACCTTTTCGTTTTTCACCAAAATAAAAAAATAACTCTGAAAATGTTGAACAATGTTGTCATGACGTCATGTCTAGAGTGGGGTAAACTGTTCAAAGCAGGCATTCACTTGGGGGCGAGTTTTTGCAAGCCATGGCTGCTTATGTGTATGTTTACTTAACACACAAGAGGGAAGGAGATGGAGGATGATGTCAAAACATCCATGCGTCCATCTACTCTCACAGAATTGTTAATCTTACTGGAACGTCAAAAGAGCTAACCTACTACATACCTGTCAACCTCCACGGCTCCATGCCCTTACAAACTGTCGTATTTTCCCTTACAAAATTCAACAAAATCTTACACCATATTTTTTATTCAAAAGTTTTTATATATGTAGTTTAATATGTTGTAATGTGCATGTGTTTTTTCATATCATATATATTGTAACATATATTGGAAGGGTTGGCGTATATATATATATATATATATATATATATATATATATATATATATATATATATATATATATATATATATATATATATATATATATATATATATATATATATATATATATATATATATATATATATATATATAATGTATCATATATGTTACAATATATGGTACATTTGTTGTGAGATTGCTCGACATGAATGAGTTTTATTATAAAAAAGAGTTCAAAAACTAAGTAGCTTGGACGTTCACTGTAGAAGGAAAAAATACATGCAAATATAATAAAGTAGAATAATACATTTTCTTATTCAAATTATTAATTCATTTTCTGCATTAAATTATCGTTGGTAATATACAAGGTAATATTCTCTCTCTCTCTCTCTCTCTCTCTCTCTCTCTCTCTCTCTATATATATATATATATATATATATATATATATATATATATATATATATATATATATATATATATATATATATATATATATATATATATATATATATATCTTTTTTTTTTTTTCTTAACTTCTTTATACAACATAATAATTCGTAATATAATGCATCAAAGCAAGTGAGCCTTTGAGAGCCGGCTCTGAATTGAGCCGAAAAAGTCGGTATTCTAAAAAGCGACGGACTTCCTTTCACTACTCAACTGCAACATGAAATCCGAGGTGACAGACGCATGCGCACAGTAGCATCAGACCTCTCGCTTCGTTTGCAACGAAAAAAAACGATACCGAGATAAAGGCTACCGTGGCGAACTGGTTTGACTTGATTGATTTGCCGTTTTGTGATAGTCAGTGTATACAGGATGGTACCCATAATTGAAAAATTTGCGTTTTTCTGTACAGATTTTCTTGTACGTCGTACACGTCTTAAAATGCATAATAAACATACTTTGTACGGCAAAAACGTACAGGTTGACAGGTATGAGCCATTTTCTTTCATAAACCCTTACTTTTTATTTGACATTGGGTTAGTTAATTCCTGAAGTCGTTTGGCTATTTCTAAACAATGTGTGGTGCGATTTTATTACGATGTTTATGATTTGCCTTTGGAAAATACGAGTGAAACAAACATGTAGCATTGAACTGCGCTGTCTACCAAAAAAATCATTAAATCTCTTCTACTCCCGTTTTCTTGTCACTATTCACGCTTCTGTCAATTAAAAGTAAACCGCCCCAAAAATATGTACTTGAATAAACGGAGAGCGAGTTTGCGCAAAGTAAAAGCTACAATCTATTTAGCATTAACTGCAAATAAAGTAAAATTTTGTCCCATAATTTGCATTTCTTTTGACAGTTTTACTTCTTCTGTATTAGTTTGTCATCTGAGTTTTTTTAAGCACTTTAATGCCTTTCTGTTGTTTCATGGGAATCTACTAAATAACACATTTTAAATTAGCATCTATTATTATGCCTGTAGGTAATATATCATTTTGTATTGTACCCTTTTAGCAAGTCAGTGAAAAATAAGTATTTTTTGTTTTAAGTTTAAGCCAGACATTTCACATTTTTGGTTTTTGGCTTCAGGCTAAAACCCCCCAAAAGGTGATACCTCAATACTGATATGTCTCTGTATTCAAACAAATCAGTATTCAACAAGAAAGTTAGAGCCTTTTTCACTTCGCTATTCAAACAAAATCTGGAAGTCGGACATAACCGAACATAGTCGAACATAGCGGAGGTGATCGAGAGACTGTGAACACGTGTTGAAAATTGATGGGTACCAAGATAATTAGTGATAAAGGGAAAAAATGAGGAAAAATGAAAACAACGTTTGAGTGCCATCGAACCACTGCTCAAAGGTACAGTAAATATTTCAAGATTTGCTTCTGTTTTTATCTTTATTACTTTTAATCATCATCGTACATGTTTACGTACATGTTTTATTCAAATTTAGGCTATTTACAGCTTTTTAGGTATACTTTTTATTCATATTTTGGGTAAGTTGGATTGGGTAGGAATGGATAAGAATAAATACCATTCCTTTGTTTTGGACAAATGTCTGAGTCCTGGAACAGTTCAGTGTTTGAACACAGAATGGACGGGTACTGAATTATCACAGTAGATTTATATATAATTTCTGAATATTCAAAAGTGAGCCTCAACGAATGACTACACAGAGCCAACTTGTGATTTTTTTAAATTCAGAGCTGTAATGGATGCTGCACAAAGGAAATACAGGAATGTAGGGCGAAGGGTTATAAACCTGTTTTAAGAGACTACGAAGAACTTCACCCCACGGAATGTTGCCAGGCTGAGAGCTGAAATGAAGACGCAGTCAGTAAGGCTGCGGCAAGGGCGGCCGATCGTTAGAAATTGACTCTGCTGTCGATGCATCATGTTTAAGCGATCACTTAGACCTATAAAAGGCACGTAATGATCATTTGGTCAAAATCGCTTCTTCTAGCATCCTTGTGTGGTCTGCGGCAAGGCGAAAAACAAATTCATGATGGGAAGTTTCAAGACAACAAAAGAACACTGCTATAAATCTTGATTATATCTCTCACGATTACAATTTTACTTCTTTATGACTCACAAATGGTGGGAAAATAAGTCACATACAAGAGAAGCAAACGCCACTGGAGGTTAAGGTGTTGATTGGTTGGACACGGAACAAGTGGGTGGGGCTAACAAGAGATCTAGTAAGGACTCCACAGACATTTTACAGACAAGCAAAGAAGTTTGTGGTGTCTGGCAAAACTCTGAAGTTTACACTTAGGAATGATTTCATAAATGGAATGACATGTCCCCCCTGCTGTTTTTATATTTGCTAGGCTGAGAAAATCAAATGCGCACAGTAGTGAAACAAACTCTTATTTATGTGAGGCTGAGCCGCAGTGACTCATTACTCAGGCGAGACGAGCCACATTCGTTTAAGTCTGAAGCCAATGTATTGTATTGTTGTTTGGCCTCCGGAACTAATTGAAATCAAACTAGCTTGCGTGTAATCTTTTGGGGGAAAATGAGCACACATTCTTTAGCGCCGTGTATAACAAACGCTAGCTTTTTTTGGTGGAATTTCTCTTTTTTTAAGTTATCTTATGAATAACAAATGTGTAACTACCAAATTAATCATAAACAGTTTAACCCCTTAACGGTCCTGTACAGTTCGCCTAAAATTTCAATCCAAGACGTACCCAAGGTAAATTAAATGCTGGTGTTGAACTGTTTGGAAAATCTGGACAGTTTTGGTCTCTTCAAAAGAATAAACTCTAAAGTTTTGTCCCACAATGAAATAATCACAGCAAGTGCTACTCACATTGAATAGTCTGAGTTAAAAAACACAGAAGGTTTTTTTCCCTGCCTCCGTTTTTTTTTTTTTTTTTGCCAGGATATGCGTGTTACATTGGTATCTAAGCTGGAGCCTCACACGTTTCTACAGGAATAACAAGACAAAGCTGGAGAATATTTGAGATCTTGAGCTTCTCCATCCTTCACTTGAGGATGCCCCAAAGATGTTCTATTTGGTTTAGATCTGGCCAGACTATCCTCTTTACCCTCAGCCCCTTTAGAAAAGCCTTGGTCATCTTAGAAATGCATTTGGGGTCATTGTACAGTCTGAAACAAGGTACCTGAAAACTCTAAAGCCGGCGTAACTCACGATTACGTCCCCTGACCGCCTTCAAATGGCTTCATACATCAAGGACAATCCATAGAATCCAACCGTGTAAAATATTTTACCTTAACTCCAATAAAATGAATTCTGGTGGGAATAATAACCTATTTGTGTGTGTTCAAACTTAGGCCAATTGTACAGGAACGTCAAGGTGTTCAAGCAAAAGACTGTATCCTCGAAAGTCTCAGTTTTAGTTTTAGTCTCCTGTCTCCTCTCACCTCTGCATCCACACACAACTACATTGTATCAGATCAAGTCACGTTCAACAAAAATGTTACAATTTAATTTTATTTTACAATAATATTTATTTAAAATGTTATTTAATCACTACATAAAAGTAGTGCTTATTACATACTATTTTTATATTTGAGTGGGTTTATCTGGGGAACCAATGGTTTGGAAGGTGTTAGATAATTACCATCGCTTTAAGTTTCTCACCTCAGATCAAATTAATATTTTTGTTTTTCTGCCCTCATCCAGGTTTGATTTGCATTTTGTATTTCGATTACTATAAATTATAGACCAATCTCATGTGTGAAAATGCCGACTTTATGCTTAAAAAAGCATGCATTTATTGGGGGCTTATTATAAGTGATTATTTTGGAGGCAAAAAGCTTCAGCTCCTTAAAATGTATAAAGCTTTAATCTGGTGGAGAAGGGATTTATTGATGTTTTTTGCAAGGTCAATTGAAATTGTTTTCTGGTTTACAAATCATGTTTTAAATGAATAAAAAGGCGCGTTTTATCCAATAAATAAAAAAGAAACCCCGTATGAATCAATAAAACTATGGCTTGTTGTTGCAGTTAAATTCTGATTTCAGTTGCCCTGTTAATTTTTCTTAATCAACGTGCAACCTAAGACTCGTTGAACGGCAGGCTTTGAGAACCTTCAAGTGGAATAAAAATGATACTTGGGGGCTTATTTTGATTTCCACAAATTGAAATTGATCACACAAACAAAGTGTAACTGAAGAACAAAATCAATCCACGCAAAAAAGACAAAAAAGTGAAAAAGGAAACTTACGAATATTCGTCACACATCTCTACATCTACGAATATGACGATCCCCTGTCTGGAAAAGTTTCGTTGACAAAACAACAAAGAGAATTAAAGTGAATCTGACAACAGGAGTATTTTTTTAGTATAAAAATGTTCATAAAAGCTTGGCAGATCGCACAAGAACCTGCAAGGGAAACACACAAGGAGCGTTTAGAAAGCCAACCTGATGCAGACCCGTGGTTGGGAAAAAACAAATACATTTGTTTAAAACTATTTGCTTCCTACATTTGAAACAAAATCTGTACTTTATATTTTTGATTTGGGCTTTATGTAAATTATCTTGGCTGTTTGTGGAATGGAAAACGCAAACAATGTTTACCACGATGTTATCAACGACAATGCAGATAATTCTAATTCTGTAACTAACATTAATGGAGTCAATGTGAGCAATGGGAAAGCCCTAGTTGACGGCGTGCCTAGTTTATGATGTTTTCACATGGAATACGATGATTATCCAGCCCCTCATTGCAGCATTTTCCCCACTATACAGCATCAAGAACAAGTTATCTTGTGTCCCCATAAACATACAAAATTTAAACTTTGCGGTATTCCTGAGTATGACGAGTTACACCTCTGAGATGCCTGTCTACAAGTTGCTCTCCTGCTATTATTGAGTATTGCTGGCCTGCTAAGTATTAAGTATCATTAAGATGTCAATATTGTATTCACGGATGAACTCCCCACTCTCCCACTATGCCTTTCTCCATCTTAATTCTGTTTAAAATATTGTGAAACTATTTTAATTTGTTTTGGTATGGGTTCTAAGACTTTGAGTAATGCTTAAAGGAAAAGCAAAAACATAACCATGTAAACAATGCAATTATCAACACATAAAAAGAGGCACACACATAATTCCCCTAACAAAGGAATATTGCTATGACCAATTGATAATCTGTAAAATTCTAAAATGGATTTTAAGTATTTGATGTACGTGTCATATCGTGTTTATACAGTATGAATCAGTAGTGATATATTTTAATATCCGATGTCTCCTCCCTCCTCTGCATCCAACCACTAACCCTCGTGTATAAGCTCAAGACACAACACCAAAATTAGATGAAATTACCTTATTCCTTTACATATTCATTCATATAGCCCCCTAAGACTGTCTGAGTTGACCATGGACAGGTTCCAAAAATAGCTCACCGATGATGGGTCATTATGAATTTCTATAAAAAAATATAATTAATACAATCCTAACTGGTGTGATGTTTTAGTGGTTGACTGAGCCTATTTAAATAATTCTTTTGATAATAACCACTTGGTATTAGGAGTAAAAACATAATAATCACACAATAAGTTGTCGTTTTAGGAATGCTAATACCAAACGGTAGCCCTTTGCACTTATCTACTACAAAAAGTAGCTATCAGCTTTGAAAAGTTTGCTGACCCCTGATATAATCAAAAACTGTACATGCATATTACATATAGGTAGTAATTACTGTCAAATATTTTGTCAATAATGTTTAATATGTATATGCAAATTCACCATTACATACTTACCTGAGGTACTGGGGAATTTGGAGGCCATTAGCTAAAAACCATAGTTTTCTATCCCCCGCCATACGACAATTTCCCCCTACAATCTTCACCTCAGATCATATTCCATGGTTCTACTGTATGTTTGCCATCACAAAATTCAGCAAAAGGAGCATCTAGTACAGGGCTTGCAAACTCAATTCACTTGGCGGCCCCCAGGGATAGGGTCTAGGTGCGGTTGGGCCGAATCGGCTTATTCCAAAAAAATGTCCTGATAAAAACGTTCCACTGTTCTCAAATATTATTTTCTTTTTAATTTTCTATACAAAATAAGATCCCAAATAAGACATTATGAATTGTTATAAAGATAAATCAATCAATCATTAATACATGAATCCATAATCCACTATGGCTACAGAGAGAGTGTATATTACTCAATGGAGGTAACATTAGTGTAAGCCATCTTGCTACAGGTACCCGAAGAACATAAACAAAAAACTGGAGAGAAAATAGAAGAAAAATTGTGCTCTATGATCGCTTTGAGTCGCCGTAGATTGAATCCTTACTTGTTATTTTTAGAACTTGTTTATGGTTGCATGACAGAATACTGCAACATCTAGTCATCAGATTGTATACAGTATCCCTTTGACTTTCATAATAAGGCGGAGGGCTTAAAATATCATCCCGAGGGCCACAATTAGCCTTCTAGTAGAATTAAATGTTCCCTGTTACATCAGTTTACATACAAAACTTGAAATAAAAAACGGTGTGGTTGGACCTCCGGACGGCAAAGCCCACAAAACTTAACAAAGATGACACACTGACCTTCCGTCAGAGCAAATGTATTTCCTAGGAGGTTACTGAACGTGAGCTGCTTTTGGATCGTTAACGTTGCCTTGAAAGGGGCTTGACACTTGCCGGCCGGGCCCAAATGGAAAAAAGACAGAGAAAGTAGCACGTCTCCAGATTGTGTGGCTGCTAGCGGATAATGGGAACAGTCACTCAGGACTTTCAATTGTTCTGTTACTTTTTCCAACTCATCAGCAAACAGTCAGTAACCACTTACAACGATCAACAGGCCATATCCTTTCAAACTCTTGATGGATTACATCGTCGTGCTAGGCCGACTTTATTATGGATTTTATTTGACGGACGAGTTACGATGATTAAAGGATCTAAAATAGCAAAGGCTGTGGCAGGTTTATTTTAATTGACAATTAATTAACACAGTTTTGTACCAATAAATTTTGATGCCGCAAAACACATGGGGTCTTGCAGTAACAAAGACGAATGATTCACGCTAAAAAAGTCTTATGTGAATGATTGTAAATCTCTTGTTTCCATTTGTTTTTGCCCCAACAGCGAACATGTCACTGTCCATATATAGCAGTGCCCTGCCCACTGCCCCGAGATAGCTGGGATGGGCTCCAGCACCCCCGCAACTGCGACCCTACTGAGGATAAGCGGTGCAGATAATGGATGGATGGATGGATATATATGTCTATATATTCATTGTGAATTATCTTGTTTTTTTTTTTTTAATTGCTGATGCTAAATGTTCTTGTACTCATTTTCATTGCACTATTGTTACGATGCTTCATTCTTTGTCGCAATTTTGTTATTACTATTATTACCATAACTTAGGACAGTTTTCTAAGCACTATATTGTAATTGTTGTTTTTTGGGCCTATTTATCCTGATATGATATAGTGTAATAATCTGTGAAGCCCTTTGAGACTCTTCGTGATTTAGGGCTATACAAATAAAAATGACTTGACTTGACTTGACTTTTATCTCTTTTCTCTCATAGGTCTCTGTATTACGTATTTTACCCTGGAGTGCCATGTCTAATCTCGTTGCATTAAAGCAGAATGTTGATATCGATGACAATAAAGACAATTCTAATTGTAAAAAAGTAGTTCTCAGTTTGAAAAGGTTTGGAGACCCCTGCTTTATAGTGTATGCCACAGTTGTATCCATCCATATGTAATGTAAGTCCACAGTTGTACCATCCATGTATTGTGGAAATCACAGTTGCATTTATAATTATATGGTGTATGCTTTTTTTCTGTAAAACCATGTCCAGCAATGCAGAAATGAGCATAGTTTTTGCACTGTAATATGTTAATTTCAGAGCGTGACATATATGACATCATCTATTAGTAATATTCAAAAATCAAATGCTAAAACAAGTCTATATATGTAATGATGTTGGTTGTGTTTGTCCCCCCTATCATATAAATAATGTTTTTTCTTATTGGACATGTACGTATACTATTAATTCGGATTCCACCAATCAGCACCCAGGAAACAGAAGGCAGCATTTCCTTTGGTTTGAATGTACTGGCTCTCTAAAGTAATACTGGAAATCAGAGACTAAAATCTGCAAAACAAATTAATAGAAACAAATCTGCAATGCACCGAGGACCCAAAAGTTGAACTGCAAAAAAGCGAGGGAACGCAATAAATATAGTAGATAAGCAAAGTATATAAGACCTTGACTTTATGGCTTGATACATAGACAACAAGTGAAATAAGTAGGTTAGATTCACTCAAAGTAAAACTGGCGGTCAATTAGTTAGGCGTAGTCGACTATGTATATTAGCCAGACAGAATATGACATTAAATGAAGAAAAGTAGGACACCAACTACGCTTCCGTGCGGGAAGTAGTCCAAGTGGGATGAGAAGTTGAATTTTTCAAGCAATACGAATGAATCGATTACTTACACAGGGACATACGAATAACTCAGAGTATTCCAATTATATGGTTAAAGCGGAAGCGACAACGTTACGCATTTAACTTCTGACATCAAATAAAGGATCATGTCCCAAAAACCAACTAAGTGCTGTACCTGTTTGCACCATTGGTGCGTCCCGTCTGCTTAGAAGTTGAGCTTGTAGGTGGCATGCCAGAAGCATGTTCTTACTTTAAATATTGATAGATAGACATGAGACATTTTCACTCTAGGGGCAGATAATAAAAGGTACATATCCCTGAGACATGAGGGATATGTACATGAGGCTTTTAGCGAGTTAGCTGGAGTTTGCTTGTATCATTTGACTCTGTACTACAAGTCCCAGTGTGCCGTGTGGCCATAAAGATATCCCGGATTAGGGAAAATACGAGTGCACACAAACATTCAAACTCAACCATTGCATTTGGAGTAGTTGCTGTCGAACCAATATCTTAATCGGATTACTGTGTACGTTTACAAGACTTTACATAATCCTAATACTGGCACTAGTTTGTTACCAATGGGATTGATGCCTGAATGAAATCTTTCTAATGAAGTATAGAAAATAAATTACACATGTAGTTGAAGTACTTTAGGTGTTGTGTGCTGGTTATAAAGACATACTTCGAGGTTTTCTCTTGAGAAATTGATCAGGTCAAACGGTTACAAGTGTTCCACATGAACGTTTTGGAGTACATTTATTTCTGCCACCGGCAGCTCAAGAAACACTTGTGAGAACAACTCACAAACAAACAAAAAAATGCCTGCTGCCAAAGGTTATTACTTTTCTGACAGTAAAATGATGGACTTGGAGACATGAACTCGCTTTGGCCAACACAGAGGTCTGAGTTTGATTGCCATCGATTTTCCAAACGAGAGTGAAAAGTGGACAGGAACCCTATCCAGCCTTGAAGACCTTTTAAAACTGTGGCACATTGTAAGACAACTTTCGGCTGTCAGTTTTGATGCCTTTCACAATGTATCACCATTTTTGGCTGCAACATTTCAGTTCATGTAAAAACATTAGAATTAAAGGCTGATTGGACTATGAATGCAAAAGCTTGGAGCACAATTGCTTTATTTCTTGCAATACAACCCTGTGGATTTTTTTTCCGGATGTTTGAATAAAGGTCAAAACCAGTGCATGGTCTGATTCAACACTTTTCCAAGCAATCGGAATGTTCAACTTTTTTGCAGGCTCTACTATGCCCTCATTGTTTGGATTGCCGTTGCACTCGATGCTTGTAATTTCTACTCTACACCTACGAGCTTGTTTCAAAAGTCCTTGTGTTCCTTGCAGAGTTAACTTCGGTATGTGAATTATTATATTTAACTTTGGCATGAGAAGCAACTTCTCGTCTAAACTTACTTAGGCTCAATCCCATTACTTCTTACCGCTAACACTTTGTCTAGTTTATCGTTCCCGCCCCTCTTCCTCTTCTTTGGTGAGGGCAAGAGAATGATTCTGCTAGGACAGGGATCAGCAAACAATTTGATCCTGATAGGTACTTTTTGGTCACTTATTAGAGCCCATCCCAGCCATCTCCAGGCAGTGGGCAGGGGACACCCTGAACTGGTTGCCAGCCAATCGCAGTTGTTTTCTTTTTTCTTTTTTAAAAGAGACTGTATGTGATATGTATTTACTCATAGTGGTACAAAAACCTTTAATTCAGTAAAAAGAACATTGAATTAAATACTAGGCAAAAATACATTAACTATCATACCAATGTTATTTTTCATAAAATAGGTAAAGAAATGTGTGATTCCTTTACGTTGTGTAATCCCACCTAGTAGTCATCACCATGTTTTCATCACATTTACACTTTGCCATGGTCTAAAGTAAACGTTTCTGGCCCAAGATGGTTGCTGTGTGTATTGTGGGTAGACCTACGACATGTGTCTTCTCTGAAAGGGCCGACTGAAACCACATCCCCGTTTTGATAGTTCTGTTACTGTAGACAGGCAATGTTGGTACATAGGTGAATTACTAAAAAAGACAATTGATTAATCTTACTAGATATTTTTAGTTAAAACATATGTACATCTTATTGATTTGTTCACATTTGTAAAACATTCGAAAACCAGACTTCCTGTGCGGAGTTTGTATGTTCTCCCCGTGCTTGCGTGGGTTTCCTCCGGGCACTCCGGTTTCCTCCCACATTCCAAAAAACATGCATTTCAGGTGAATTGGCCGGTCCAAATTGTCCCTAGGTGTGAATGAGCGAATGAGTTGTCTGTCCCTGTGTGCCCTGCGATTGGCTGGCAACCAGTTCAGGGTGTCCCCTGCCCACTGCCCGGAGATGGCTGGGATGGGCTCCAGCCCCCCCGCGACCCTAATGAGGATAAGCGGTACGGCTGATGAGATGAGATGAGATGAGAATTAAGACATTGTAATGCCAATTAAGGCCTTATTGATAGAATAGTGAATTCAAAGCCTTTTAAGACTTTTCAAGTATCCGTTACAACCCTGTATCACCCTCATTGCCGACACGTTTGGCTGGAGCTGGAGTAAGGAGTAACATTTATGGTGATGGGGGAGTAATCTGAACGATTTCTTTGAGTTCACGTTCATAGTAGTGCTTTTAATTGCATCTCAGTGCTCAATTTATTTTCAATTGGCAGATGTTTCTGTCTGTGACCTTTTCTTATGATCATTTTCAAAAGTACAAAATATGACTCAAAAAAGGCAAACCGGACAACATTTCAAAAACACATTCATTGAAATAACGTTAAACACCATTTAATGGACCTTATTTTCTCAATTCTCATTTGACCCCTTTGAAAACCCCCACGCACATTCTGAATATATTCCCAGTGAGCCTTCAGTTCAATCTCATAAAATGTAATTCTTTGCAGCCTGCTGACATTCACATTAATATATTCTATCAACTCAATCCCATTCTGATAACGCTTTGGCACAAGCTGTCGACCGAAGGCGGGGGTCGAGGGAGGACCTTTCCAACACACGACGGAGGGTTCCATCCTCTGCACGTCAACTCTTTGGAGATCAACTATCAAGTTCCTCCCTTCTTCCTTACTCCAATTAAAGTTCTTTCCAACTTTGAGCAAACAGAAGTACCAGGGGGTTGTGGCAAGTGGGGAGTTACACGAAGGGGAACTTTATCAAGCTCATACATTTGAACCGACGTGTAATCTAAATGAAATCTGCCTCACCTTGAAGTCATTTTGTACTAGTTTGAAGTACAGCGGCCCCCAAATATCTGATAATGTAATAAGTCTGTCAAAGCGACACTTTAAAAAATATATATACGCGCACAATCAGCCAGCGATTAGCAGGCGGCTGATTCATTTTGTAGATAATTTCCGACTCAAAATAGCCTCAACCTGAAAGTGGAAGGTGTGATGTTGGGCGATGAACGAAAGGTTCAATCAGGCGTTGGTTTTATCGAACGGTGAAACATGGGGGAACGAAGGGGTTGCTCTGTAAGCAAATCGGAAAAGTCGACACTGCAAATCCCAGGAGCACTTTCATGTCACGGGAGCGATAGAGGCATCATCATATCATGCGTTGCTGACTGAAAAAAGACTGAATTTACTTAGAAAAGGGACACCTGCTACTTAGTCTGAGGCATATGCAATTTCTCTATTACTAGGCTGCTGGGTAGTTAGCCCACAGCCTCACAATGTGGAGGTCCAGGGTTCAAATCCAGCTGCTGCAAATTCCTTTTGTGGAGTTTGCATGTTCTCCTCGTGCCTGCGTGGGTTTGCTCCAAGCACTTACAGTGCATCCGGAAAGTATTCAAAGCGCTTCACTTTTTCCACATTTTGTTATGTTACAGCCTCATTCCAAATTGTATTAATTTAATCTCTTATCTCAAAATTCTACACAAAATACTCCATTATGACAATGTGAAAACGTTTTTTTTTAACTTTTTTTGAATTTATTAAAAATAGAAAACTTAGAAATCACATTTCCATAAGTATTCACAGCCTTTGCTTAATACTTTGTTGGTCCACTTTTGGCAGCAAATACAGCCTCAAGTCTTTTTGAATATGATCCCACAAGTTTAGCACACCTATCTTTAGGCAGTTTTGCCCATTCTTCTTTGCAATAAGTCTCAAACTCAATCAGGTTGGATGGGAGACGTTTGTGCACAGCCATTTTCAGATCTCTCAGGGGGTGTTCGATCGGATTCAAGTCTGGACTCTGGCTGGGCCACTCCAGGACATTCATGGAGTGGTTCTGAAGCCAATCTTTTGAGATCTTGGCTGTGTGCTTTGGGTCGTTGTCCTGCTGAAAAATGAACCTTCGCCCCAGCCTGAGGTCAAGAGCCGTCTGGAGCAGGTTTTCATCCAGGATATCTCTATATATTGCTGCATCCATTTTTCCTTCTATCCTGACTAGTCTGCCAGTTCCTGCTGCTGAAAAACATCCCCACAGCATGATGCTGCCACCACCATGCTTCACTGTAGGGATGGTATTGGCCTGGTGATAAGCGGTGCACACCAAAGAGTTCAATCTTTGTCTCATCAGACCAGATAATTGTGTTTCTCATGGTCTGAGAGTCATTCAGGTGCTTTTTGACAAATTCCAGACGGGCTTCCATGTTCCTTTTACTAAGGAGTGGCTTTCATCTGGCCACTCTACCATACAGGCCTGATTGGTGGATTGCTGCAGAGATGGTGGTCCTTCTGGAAGGCTCTCCTCTCTCCACAGAGGAACGCTGGAGCTCTGACAGAGTGACCATCGGGTTCTTGGTCACCTCCCTGACTAAGGCCCTTCTTCCCCGATTGCTCAGTTTAGAAGGCCGGCCAGCTCTAGGAAGTGTCCTGGTGGTTCCAAATGTCTTATGAATAATGGAGGCCACTGTGCTCAATGGGACCTTCAAAGCAGCAGAAATTTGTCTGTATCCTTCCCCAGATTTGTGCCACAAGACAATCCTGTCTCGCAGGTCTACAGACAGTTCTTTTGACTTCATGCTTGGTGTTTGTGCTCTGACATGCACACTATACTGTGGGACCTTATATAGACAGGTGTGTGCCTTTGCAAATCATGTCCAATCAACTGAATTTACTGCAGGTGGACTCCAATTAAGCTATAGAAAGATCTCAAGGATGATCAGTGGAAAAAAGATGCACCTGAGCTAGATTTCGAGCTTCATGGCAAAGGTTGTGAATACTTATGTAAATGTGATTTCTTAGTTTTCTGTTTTTAATAAATTAAAAAAAAGTAAAAAAAAACCTTTACACATTGTCATAATGGAGTATTTTTTGTAGAATTTTGAGATAAGAGATTAAATTAATACAATTTGGAATGAGGCTGTAACATAACAAAATGTGGAAAAAGTGAAGCGCTGTGAATACTTTCCGGATGCACTGTACGTTTCCTCCCACATTCCAAAATTAAGCATGTCAGGTTAAATGGCCGGTCCAAATGGTCTCTAGGTAAGAATGGTTGTATGACTCCGTGTGTCCTGGCTGGGAACCAGTTCAGGGTGTTCCCTGCCCATTGGCCGAAGTTAGCTGGGATGGGCTCCAGCGCCCCGCAACATTAATGATGATAAGCGGCACAGAAAATGGATGGATGGATGGATAGTACTTACGAGTGTTCTAATCTGTATCTGCAGATGCATGTACCACTGGTAAATCAGTTTAATGTCCAACGATAATTTGTTATAAAAATATAATACACACAGTAAGTAGAATGGTTGTGTACCCCTGCACGTGTTGAGAGACAAAGGCTTTCCTTTTGGGCAGAATCATTGGCACATGAGAATGCAAAGCAAACAAAGCAAGACTGAAGGGCCGGTCACACAGCCTTTTGCGTCTGTATCGTGGGTAAAATTTTGCGATTTTTTTTTTTTGCCCGTGGTTGCCCGCGGTGGAAAATGTGCAAAATTGGCCGGCGACTGTTCCGCGTCCTTCCGGCAACTGTTCCGCGTCCTTATCGCTGATAACCGCGGCTGCATCGCTGTGCCGCCCGCGGTTACCCATGGTCTAAAGTTTTGAGCAGCGCAAAACGTTTTCGCGCGGCCAACCGCGTGTGAATTTCTTACGGCGTGTAAAGCACGGCTGTATCTCGTCTGTCTTGCAATCTCAAAAGCGTCCAACAGCGTCTGCTTCATGGGCAGAAATTTCTGGCCGTGATTTAGCCTCGATACGCCCGTGAAAGGCTGTGTGACCGGGCCTTGAGTTCAGATGGAGTTTGAAGAGGAGGACATGAGGTACAAAAGTGCTGAGTCCATTTTTTTTTGTCATATCCATTGTCGTATCCTACCTGACTGCCTTTGAAAAATGTAGGCCATATTTAAACTCCAATAAGACAAACAAACAGATTCACTGATATATATATATATATATATATATATATATATATATATATATATATATATATATATATATATATATATATATATATATATATATATATATATATATATATATATATATATATATATATATATATATATATATTTATATATATATATATATATATATATATATATAAATAGAAATAGAGGGGCAGCATGGCGGCTGAGTGTTTAGCATGTCTGCAGCAAAGTTCTGAGGGCATAGAATAAAATCCAGCTTCCATCCTTCCTGTGCTGAGTTTGCATGTTCTTCCTGTGCTTGCGTGAGTTTCTTCTGGGCACTCCGGCACATTTCAAAAATATGTAAGTGAGCAAGTCAGTTATCTCCCTGCTCTGCGACTGGCTGGCACCCAGTTAATGGTGTCCCCTGCCCACTGCCCGAGATCGCTGGGATGGGGCTCCAGTACCCCCACAACCCTACCTGGTAGGCAACCATGGGGTATATATATATATATATATATATATATATATATATATATATATATATATATATATATATATATATATATATATATATATATATATATATATAATATATATATATATATATAATATATATATATATATATATATATATATATATATATATATATATATATATATATATATATATATATATATATATATACACATTTGCCCAGTTTATGCACCAATTTTTTTCCACGAATGGTTCATTGACATTTCTGACTGTGATTATTCCGAAAACTCACAGTCATTAAAATCCCAATGCAGTAGACCCCTAGGATACTGCGTCCCCACCTTAGGATGAGTTCCCTTTATGGTTTGGAATGTTTTTGCCCCCTCTACACGGCATTTCCCACACTATACTAAACAATTAACATTTTTGTTGTTTTGTCTAAGTCTTCAAGACATCTGCTTACCTTTGGTCGACGTCACATAAATGCGTCATGGCATCATAAAAATGCCAAAATGCTATTGGTTGGACACCTTCCCACAATGCATTTATCTATCTTCACTCAGTTCAGAATCTTGTGTATCTTGTAAAGAATTCACCGTTTCTTAGTGCAATACAATTCTGCATTTTTATACTGTATTTATTCTCTATTGTCCCAAGGCTTGCAGTGATGCTAAAAGGAGAAGCAAATACATGCTAGCCATGGGAAGAAATATTTTGATTATTGAGAAATACGAAAAAGGCACAAGAATCCGTGAACTCGCTAAATTGCTTGACTGTAACCAAATGATGAAAATAAGTTTTAATGTTTTTTAGTATATATATTTAAATGTTTTTATCTGTGGTAACAGATGATAGGAACTAATTAACAAAAGTTTCTTGCCCTGCTATATGGCAATTTCACTATGTGATCTCCACCTCAGAAAGGATTAATGTCATATCCCGGCGGTCTATTGTATTCTTGTTTTTGTCAGAACAGTTTTAGATTCTTCCAAAAATAATTAATCTCAAAGGAAAACAGTCAGAGTTACAGAGGTGTGTTTTGAGAACAAAGATCGTCCACGGACGATCGCGCGGAATTTTATGAGCCCTCACCGACTTTTAACAGGCTAGTTTTGTCTTCCGCTTTTACCGCCAAACTGCACGTCCGAGCCACCGGAGCTGAAATAACGGACCAACGGGATCACTCTGCAGAGGCCAGAAATGAAAAGTCGGCCAGGACCAAAGGAGAAGGTGGACAGCGGGGTTGGAGATGAAATGGGGAAGGGAGGGCGTGTTCACCGCATATATTATTTAACTCATTCAATGCCAGACGTTTCTCTCAAATGGGATGAGCTGGTGCCAACCAATTCTTGCCTTTTTGACTCATTATTGAAGGCCTACAGAAATGTTTAGCTATATAGGCATCGAACATTTCAAAGGAAAGCTTTAACCGTCATCTTTCATTATAAAAAAGAATGTTGCTAGCTATTACCATTGTTTAGTAAACTGCATATGAATATTGCTAGGTTGCTTGAAAATTACCTTACACAAACTTAAAAGAAAAGTGGCATTTATGAAAGGAATGATATCGAGCAGACCTTTCACTTTGGTGCTTTCCATGAACATAAAGTCACTTTACTCGCAAAATAACATTTTAGTGCAAAAATACTGAACTGATGTATGTACTATGCATGAACTTTGCAAGAGCCTTTAGACGCAAGATGTTTGCTGTAAAGTCACCATGGTGATTATGTTCCTGCGTACGTGCACGAAATGTTATCCCTCTCTGACCATGAGATGACGTGGGATTACGTCCTCTTGTTTTTAAAGGAATAAACTTTCACTCACTGGTTTAGTACTCCAACTCTCCACGCGGGCCTGCCTACACATTCTCAGTTGCTGGATACGGGAAGCAACCCTAAAAAGCGGGGTTCTTATCAAATCCACTCCATCTAATTATGATTTACCATACTGAGATAATTCCCAGAGGCTTTATACCTGCTGATGCGCTGCGTCGAAAACGTTATATTTTTTAAAATATTTACGTTATATTTTCATGTTTTGGCACTCGGGGATAATACTTCTGAAATCATATTTAAATGTTAGACACTGAATGAGTTAAAAGGGGAGTCGGTGCAAGTCAGAGGATGATAAAGAGGAGGAGTGCATCGGTTTGTGTACCTGGAGGCCAAAGTCTGAGGGAAAAGCCTATAATGGCATGCGCTAGTGTGAGCTAGGCTGGATGGTTGCATACTCGACAAGGTCTTCGGGGCCAGAGTGAGCGGAGTTTCGCGGGCTCGGGGAGGAGGCCAAGGCTGCAGTATCCAGCTCCGCGTACTGGACTTCGCAGTCCTTGTGGCCCGAATTCTGGAGACAAGAGAGGGCGAAATGAGTGAGGATGAAGGTGAAGCATGGTGGCAATCGCACCGGACGGTGATGCTGGCTTCAATCGATTACGATGAGGAGAATGGACACAAATTAAAATTATGCAGATGAGATGGGGGTCACAGTGAGGCCATGTGCAAGACAGGGATTTTTCTTAAGTCACATAATGACCATCTGAATCGTGCAGCCAGAAATGATTCACTCTGCTTTAATTTTTGCGTATTGGATTTCTTTTTTCCCCATCAAAATTCTACACACAAAACCTAATAGCACCAACAGAAATGTTATTAGTCATTGCATAAAAAAATATCCGTTTAAACCTTTCCTAAAAGCACCAACACATCTTAGTTAATATATCTCTCACCCAAAAAGTTCTATTGCCTTTCAATATTTTTCTAATCAAAACAGCAGCCTGAATTATAAAGTTGCCTAAACTGACAGAATAACATTTTCCTGTCATTTGTGGTCACCAAGGATCATTCATTTATTTTTACTTTAATTTTGTATTTTAGTCTTTTTCTTAATTTGTTTTTCTACAAAAATGAAAAAATAAAAATACTGAAAAAGAGCAAAAAATATCAATGGAAGAAAAATATTTCATAAAATTAGTAATACCGTAAACTGGAAACTTTTTTTTTTAATGAAACGAGGCGGCTAGTTAATGCATCATTTCTAACAGCCACCAGGGGCACCCAAGCAGTAAAGGTAAGAGTGAGACAGGGGGAATATATGTGGCAAGGTAGACGTTTAATGTAAGTTTAATGTAACTTTGCGTTTGTGCATGAGTAGAACGAGCATGGACGGACCCTGATCATGAAAAAGGTGTCAATCTAAATGGAAGCCCTAACAACCATATTGGGGAATAATTTTACAAGTGTAATTGTTAATGGAAATGATGTGGCGAAAAAAAAAATGGATTCCAAGAAGCAACATCTAACAAAGCAGAAACACTTGAGGCAAATTCCTATTTATCTGTCAGCATTATCGTGTGTTTTGTTGTAAATATTTTATATTGTCGGATTCTATGAATTTTCCTTGATGTAACAAACCCATACGGCCAGGGGACATACTGGTGAGTCACCTCTGCTTTATGGTTTTGGGATACAGACGCTCCTCTACCTACGACCATTTAACTTACCTAAAACAGTAAATACGAAAAAAAAATCCGGGATGTCGAAAAATATCCGGACATTGCTGTAAGTTAAATTTTGTATTCTGTGCACATTTTTCTGAGTACAGGATTTTACTGTAGTGCTTCTTTCCGCCGCTACTGGCGTGTGGTGCTGTGAGAGGTCACCAAGCATCCACACGGAAGTAAAAAAATCTGCTTCCTTTTCATAGTTCATGTGTAAAAATCTCTCCTTCACCTGCTCGTAATCCCACCGCTGCCACCAATGTAGCATGTCGGAATGCTTTTTTTGGCCACTTTTTACCACGGAGGAGGACCTCTTAAAGTGCATCTCCCAAAAGTAAGTTAAACTCAACTTTATTTATCTTTAAAGAGTATATTATTTCATTAAATGTTTATATTTCAGTACAAAACAACACAGGTTACTAATACAAGCCTTGAACATACTTAAATAAACCTTAAACATACATTCCATACAAAATATAGCACTGAAGCAACTTACGAACAAATTCAACTTACGAACGAGTCTGTATCTTGTTTCCCACTGATCCTGATGCTTCTCTGATGAGTACATTTTAAAAATGTCATCATATCTTAAATCTTAATAGTTCAATCTTTGCGATGATAAGTGGTATGACATATTTCAGTAACTGGTGACATCAAACGGACACGTATGTGTTTATCAAAAGTCCGGTGGCCCGCCGCCGGAACGTTAAAGGGTTAAGGTACTGTATTTATTGTGTACTGTATTTCTTTGTAAATGTATCATGTTTTAATGTGGGCACACACAGCTTATAGTCTGGTGCTGCTTATGTATGTACAACATGTTTTTCCTCTAAAAATTTACTTGGTGGGGCTTATAATCAGGTGCGCCTTATAGTCTGAACCTTACGGTAATCAAAATTAAGTGGGCAGCACGGCGGCGCAGTGGTTAGCGCATGTGCAGCACAGTTCATGTCTTGGGAACCTCCTGCGTGGGTTCAAATCCAGCTCCAGACTTCCTGTGCGGAGTTTGTATGTTCTCCCCGTGCTTGCGTGGGTTTCCTCTGGGCACTCCGGTTTCCTCCCACATTCCAAAAACATGCATTTCAGGTGAAGTGGTCGGTCCAAATTGTCCCTAGGTGTGAATGAGCAAGTGAGTTGTCTGTCCCCGTGTGCCCTGCGATTGGCTGGCAACCAGTTCAGGGTGTCCCCTGCCCACTGCCCGATGATTGCTGGGATGGGCTCCAGCACCCCCGCGACCCTACTGTGGATAAGCGGTGTAGCCGATGAGAGATGAGATAAAATTAAGTGCAACATTTTTTTTTTTTGCAGCGCAATCTTAGAGAGATTATACGTATTTCCCTGTACACTGTTTCCTTATTTATTGTGGGGATTTGTTCCCAAAATGAATCAGTGATTGGCAAAATACGTTGAATATAATTTATTTGATTGTTTTTACAATTATTATACAAATAAATACTCTACGATGCTTTGATGTCAAAGAACAAAACCTTATTACAGGCCTAAACTCTGTTTACTAAATGAAATATTGTATAGTGTAAAACTGTATTTATGCACAATAACGGCTATTTTTGGGACTGTTTAGCTAAGCAGGATGCAGAAAACAATGCATGATGAAAATCCATGAAGTAACAAAACCTTGAATAGTAAACCGCGTTATAGCGAGGGATCTTATGACCAGATAATAACGCTATAAAAATTGATTGAATAATATGATTTTGCTACCACCTACTGATATGGATGAATGCCAGAGCTACTGGAGAAAAGAAGAGAAACTGAACATAAACATGTTTTAGCATACAATTCAGCAATTTCCTGCAGCACAGTAGAAGATGTTTAAAGGCACACGAGTGTTTCCTGGCAGATTTGTTGAAAAATCCTGGATTAAACTATACTTTGGATGCATTGAATATATATGTATAGGTATACCCCTCATACAAATACTTAGCCTACTCCCTTTAGGTACATGTTAATGTATTAAATTATTGTATTTTAAAGGAGTTTTGGCGCAAATGTAATTTCCTTTTGTCAATCACTGTTTGATGCTATTTATTTTGACCTGTGCCTTAATAAAAGGCCATGATCAAACCTCTTATGTTTTTAAGAGGCATTTATTTTTTGTCTTCCCCCCTAAAGCACAGAATAAAAAAACACCTGAAAATGCTGTGTTAACATGACCTCAGACTCTTGACATGCAGATCACAAAGTTTCATCCTGTTTTCATTGCGAAAACAGCCTTCAAAATCCCTTTCCGTTTAGCAGTGATCGAGTGCTGAATTCATTGAGACGTGCCTGCCGCAGTCCCAGAGATGCTGAGACGTGCGGGTTAAGCATTGGTGCGATGAGCCACCAATTGACCTGATGAGCAATTGGCCGAAGTGGATGACTGAGTAAATGACTTCGGCGAGCTAATCAATGGACAATGAAGGCCCTCCGTATTGACTGAAAAAATACTCTTTTCCTCCGCCGTCCGCAGTCAGACAACCGTCGCTCTAGTGGACCCTGAAAAGGACTTTTCAAAATTGAAATCATTAATACCTGTGTTATGAATTGTTGTTTTTTTTCAAGTAGGTCTGCAACAATAAATGCACACCGTATTAAAATTGCCACAATATATGGTCATGATATTAAATGCGAAACATGTGTTTAAAAGCTGGTTCCATTTGTGGAGTCAAAGCACCCCCTGGTGACCTGTTTAGTAAAGTAGCTTGATTTGTTGTAGGACAGTTTGGCTACTCCATTGGTTCAGACCTCCATGAATCAATCATGAATTATTTAGTCAAACACATAAGAAACATTAACTCTAAACGCGAACTCCCTAATCCTAAACGCCAACTCCTAATACTAAACCTAAACCCTTACCCCTAACCAATCGTGGTAATCATTTTACATAAGCTAATCCCTTTTACCCTAAACTTTTTACTGTGACTGCCCGACGCCTGTCCAGAATCAACCAAAGACTTCCTGTAGCTTTCCAGCCATGAGTTTTATCCCGGCTGTGGGTTTTTGTCATTGACATTTTTCTCCCTTTCTTCTCATATACAAAATACTTTTAGTTCATCCCTGTTGCCCCCAAAAACTTTTAAAACGCTGCTAGTGTGTTCTGCGTTTGGGTCCGGGCTGCAATACCTAAAACTAACCAATTGTTTTAATCATTTTATGTAACCTAATTCTACCCCTAAACCTAACCCCCTAACCCTGACATCTAACTTTTACCTCTAAACATAACTGATCATGGTAAGCATTTTACATACCCTAATTCTAACCCCTCAATGTACCTCCTTCTAACCCAACCCCATAACATTAATCCTAACCCTTACTCTAACCCTAATCAATTGTGGTAATTGTTTTACATAACCTAAGTCTAACTCCCAAACCAAACACCGTAACCTTAATCTTAACCCTTACCCCTAACCTTAAAGAATTATTTGAATCATTTTATAAACCTTGGTGCTAAACCCCTAAACCCGTAAACCTAACTCCCTAACCGTAACATGTAACTGTTACCTCTAAACATAACTGATCGTGGTAAGCATTTTATATACCCTAATTCTAACCCCTGAACGTACATCCCTCCAAACCAACCCAAAACACTATTGCTAACCCTTACTCTTACCCTAATCAATTGTGGTAATCATTTTATATACCCTAAGCCTAACTCCCAAACCAAACACCCTAACCATAATCCTAGCCCTTACCCCTAACCTTAAACAATTATTTTAATCATTTTATAACCCCTGTTCCTAACCCCAATACCCTAATCCCATACCCAAACACCTTGCTCCTAACTCTTACCTCTAACCCATCTTGGTAATAATTTTATTTATGATAATCCTAACCCCTGAACCCTTAACACTTACCCCTAACCCTAACTAATCATGGTAATCATTTTATATACCCTAATCCTAACTCCCAAACCAAACACCCCAACCTTAATCGTAACCCTTACCCCTAACCTTTAAGAACTGTGTGAATCATATTATAAACCCTGGTCCTAACCCCTTACCACAACCCCCTAACCCTAACACCTAGCTCCTAACTTTTACCTCCAACCCATCTTGTTAATGATTTTACTTACCATAATCCTAACCCCTCAACCCCTAACACTTACCCCTAACCCTAACCATTAATGGTAATCATTTTACATTCCCTAATCTTAACTCCTAAACCTAACTCCCTAACTTTACCTCCCTAACCCTAATCCTGCCATCCTGTACATGTATCTAACTAAAAACTGGAGCAAAACTACTAAGCCATATTGGTAGATTTATAACAGAAATATGTATTTGAGATTTTTTATTTCCATCCATCAGCTTGACATCCAAGGATAACAAGTACAAAAATGTATTCAAAACGTTCAATAAAAGCATCAATGGTTTTTCATAAAATGCAAATAGAAGTTTTATTTCCAGTCCAAAAAAATAAAGAAAAGGAAAAAAATGTTTGGCTATTGATTCGAAAAACTACGCCTCACTCAGTGTGTGGGAGGAGAGCAATGAATTATGAAAAGGATCAATAAAATTTAAGTCCGCTATGAATTTTGCATGGGCACAAGGGCGTCTTTGGATGGATGGAGATGCGATGCCACCTCGCTGCTCTCCATTTGCATCCATGGCGGGATTACGAGGAGAAGATTGAGGCTTTGACACAAATGGATGTTAATAATTCATCCTCCTCCTCCGTCGCGAGCGCTCCTCGGCGGCTGCCCATTTAAATATCTGGAATATTTGTTACGAGCAGGGCGCAATCAGGGGGAAAATTACAACCGCCTCGGATTGGGAATTGGAAGATAGTGTTTTGTCCCCAGAGGATCGTCATTAGCAACAGCTGGAGCTCGCCATGTCACTCCCTTCTAGCACTCGGGAAAATCGTGTTTCCCGATGCCTAAAAATGAAATCGAAAATGATCGGGTTCTATTTTAGCCCCGCTGAGGCCTTAATTTGATATATTGAATAACTTCTTTGCTGCAAATGAAACCATTCACGGAGAATAGCTTCATTAGACCACCGGGATACAATGTGCCTACCTTACAATGTTTTCACTAAACAACGTGAAATATGATGTTTTTTTTCGGTCCCTTGTTACAGCATTTCCCCCACTGTACAACATCGACCAAAACTTTATTAACATCAACTGTTTTTTCATGTTTAAGTGGTCTACACAGGCTTAAGTCGTTGAATGCCAGTGACGGCCATCTCATAATATATACAGTGGACTTAATCATTTTAACCTTGTGATGCTGAAAGTTTTTTTCAGCCATTTTCTGGTATTTTCTCTACTATACAACATCAACAACATTTTCACATAACCAAAAATTTTAAAATTATGCATATGACTGTACAAGTTACAAGCCTCATACAAATACTGTATCTGAAGCCTGTCTGCTATTGATCACCGTCATAAAGGACTGCTCTGCAGCCGAATATGAGAATTCAGATGTGTCTGCATAGCCTGGTGTGGGTTAAACCTGTAATAAAGGCAAGGCTTTGATGCTAGTTCCTTAGCTTGGCCTTTTGATGCTAGGACCTTAGCTTGGCCTTTGTGTACTTTCTATGAAGTCACTATCTTTGATTTTTTGCATTTCGGAGATGGAATATGAGCTTGCTCTGTCCACTCCACGCATCGGCCCGGTATTGCAGTACCTCCGGGAACGGTGCATTCGCAATGATCGCAGCAAGGCTTTAGGGCTAGGACCTTAGCTTGGCCTTTTGGCTGAGAGTAAGTGTCCCGGCTCCTAGGCTTTGTAGCGTATTATGAACTGACCGATAACGGATAATGGATAATGAATAACGAAGATATATCAATAACCCTTAAAAACCCCTTGTGTCACAACTTCACAAAGAAGATCATATGCTACTGGCTAAACTCCCTTCAACAATGTTCCTTTCCTCTCTATTCGTTCAGTTCAAAATCCCGTGTAACTTATTTAGCTAGGAGTCCCAAGTCTTGCAGTGATGCTAAAGAGAGAAGCAAGAAGGTGATAACAATAAAAACAAAGCTTGAGATAAGAAATACTGAAGAGGAAAACACACAGTTACCCTCGCTAACTAATAAGGAGGTGATAAAGGAAAGAAATCTTCTCATGGCATGACAATTCTCCCAAATTTTAAACCAGTTCTGTTGTCCCCTCCCCGCTCTCCATCCACCCATGACTCTACCAGCTTAAGTTATGTCATTTATCTCTCAAATGTACATTTGTGTATCATGCTATTTAATCATATACACATATATTATACATAAGTAATACGTATTTTAATGATTTAATCTGGAGTGGAGTGGTTTGGAAGGCAATAGCTAATTACCATAGGTAGTTTCACTTTACGACCTCCACCTCAGAACTGATTGATGTCGTATCCCGGGGGTCTACTGTATTTAGAACCCGAATTAGCCTCTGCTAGTTCAGATGAGTCACTTGTAATAAAAATCACCATAAATGCCAAAGCAGCAATTGGAAAAATAATGCTGACGGCTGCAAAATGCATCAACGGCGGAGCTCGGTTTTCCATTTTAGATGATGCCTGAGAGCGTCGAGAGCTTTGACTTGGCACTTTCCCTTGTTCTCGATTCAAAGCAATAGACGGAGAATATGTGAAGGACGTGTGGAATTGCAAAAGCAACCACATCGTTGTTCGGAATTGGAACCTTAGCAGAGGGAAGCCGGTGAAAAAACAAAACAAAGTTTTTCGTTTGTATGAAATGTCATAATGATTGATCATTTACATTGGAAAAAAAAAACTTTTTGAAAAACACTATACACAAGTCAGCTAAGAAATTATTTGTATAACATTCGGTCAAACTTGTCTTGTTTTTATTTAGTATTGCTTGAGTTGACTAAAAAGACAATAATTAAATTGGTATTTCCTATCATTGATGATATTGTAGTGAGCATTCTTCACGACCAGATGCAACAGTCCAGGAAATTTATCACAAAAAAATTACGATAGAAAATCATTTTAGGATGAATAGGCAATAGGTGATAGGTGAGAATATTCCTTCATATGTCTAGTTTTAGGCAGGTTACCGACTTAACATTTTTAGATTGTTTTTAAATTTCTGTCTGATTTAAAAAAAAAATCAAATCAAGAAATATTAATTTCCTCTTTTCGGTGGATTGGAAAAGAGGATTTGAGCAAAATGGTATATTTTTGCTTGTTTAATAAGGAGGTAAATAGTCCATATATTTGAGTACCATATTCTATTCAGTGAACTAAAATTGTATCTCGTTTTCATTAGGTCAAGAAAATGCAGACTGATTATGAGCCCAAGTGAGTGTTTATCAAAGGAGGTTTGAATCAAGTTCTCGCGTGTGTTGACAAACATTGTTTGGTCAAGTTCTGTTGACATAAAAAACACAATTCTAAGCTTGAGATTTTAAAGGAAAAGTGTGTTATAATTCACCACTGGAATGGAATTAAAACAGGGACTTCAAAGAAGATGCACCACGGAAGCTCAAAGGAGACAATTTCACAAGCTTCGGAAGCCTAATTGTATATTTCATTGTGTGACCAAATATTAACCCTGCATGCATAAGTAGTTTTAAAACAACCCTATTCGTTTGTATTCCCTAAAATCTTTATAAATAAAAAGAAAGTTGCAATATTGTAATTTTCTATGTATTGGTCATAAAACAAGTTTTTTTTTTTCGCCACTAATTTTCCACCCCACTCATATAAAAAATGTGTGTACAGGTAGGTCATGCATCCAAGGATTCATTTTAGCAATCAAGGGACATGAAAGCTAGTGTTAATCCCTGTGAGCTACAACAAAATAAAGTGTGAACTGGATACACCCGAAGTGGCAGAAAAGAGAGAATAGCTGGAGTGGGTCAGAACTGATGGAAAAGGCTGACTTTAGCAGCTACCGGGAGAAGCTACGACAAAGGGCAGCGAGAGATTACAATGGTAAAACTGAATTTATCAAGCGTCAAGACCTTGGCGACATTTGCTTTCATGACCAGCCCTGAAAGGCATGTGACACTGATGGACATATCAAGCTTTTTTACACAGAGCAGCTAACAATAGTGGCTTGTGTCGGGCAATAGCCGACAGCCAAACGGCTAACATGAGTGGTTAGTGACCGAAACTCGAAAACGTATAAGAAGCCTGAATCGGGGAACTCGGCCTTAGAAGGCAAGTTACACTTAAGGACAAAGCAAGCTAATAATAACAAAAGAACTCAACATGAGTGGCTAGAGAAGGAAACAATTGGAAAAAAAAACAAAGCAGGTTGATCACATGCGGAGTTACTCATAAGTACTAAGAATGCCACTGGGAATAGCAACATTCTGAAATTGTCATTAGGGCTTCTGTAGTAGTAAGAATGTGGACTAATATGTCAGCTTCCTCTTGGGCTTCTTAAGTTATGAGATGTAATTAGACGTTTCCAAAAATACGAGTCTTCAGAAAAGGAAAAAATTCAATCAACAGTGTTTCATATACATGAATGAAGTATTTTACACAATGGGTCACTATATAATAGAAACTGGGGATTTAAAGCTTGACTAAAATGACACATGGGCATCATGCTTTTAGTTCTTTATCCAACGCTTTCTGTAGTTCTTTAAAAGTTATTTATAACTTGTGGAATAAATAAATGGATTTAAATCCTTTTGAAGTGACCAGGTAACTTTTTTTTTATCTGTTCACATTGAAAGATTTGAAAACATTCTTGGAAACTGCATAAATGAACGCCAGTGGTGGGCGTCAATATTAGGACTGTTTGGCCTTGGTGGAGGTCTGCGGCGAGTGTGAGTCCATGGTTCCATAGGTTATTTAGAGGTTAACAGATTCAATTCTTTCTTTGCATCATTTCTCGCACTCAGCATCAATACCATCTGCCGTTAAGGCAGCTACGGACCAGATTTTCTCTCTCTCTCCTTTCAACTTGAACCTGATGCCTGTTTTCTGTTTTGCAACATGTTAATATGCTCCCTTGAACATACTGTATCGGCATTTTCAAATTGGAAAAAGCCAACAGATGGACACGGTTGTTATTTTCAGGCCGGAGCAAAAGGAGCAAAGGCAGGTAAATTCTGTCAGCTTGAGATGAATATGTATTTAGCGTATATTTGCTCTTCCATTATGAACAAAGGATTAAGTTGCTCCTGGCTACGTTAGCATCATTTCAGCGACGCTTATTTCTATTTCTGTTCCCAACGCTGAGACAATCTACATGATCGCACACAGCCTACTCTCATCTGTGCTTTATGAATTTTAATAATAAGCAACCCCAATGAGTTGGCAGTGACACTGAGAGAAAATGCAACACAGATGGATGTAGCTATAGAGAGGGCTAGATGGAGAGGGATAGAGACGGGGACGCAGTATTCAGAATCTTAGATGATATATGGATACACAGATTGACACATGAGAGATTGATAGAGTAACAGAGAAAAGAGAGAAACAAAGAGGGTGTGGGTGAGAAATAGAGAAAGTAAGGAAGATAGAGGGGGAGACATTCTTAGAGAAACATACATACAGACAGATTGTGAGCATGAGGGAAAGAAAGGGGGAAACAGAGGGAGAGAGAGAAATAAGAAATAAGAAAGAGAGGGGGAGAGAGGGGAAAGAAAGAAAGAAAGAAAGAAAGAAAGAAAGAAAGAACGAAAGAAAGAGAGATGCGGAAAGAGAATGAAAGATTAAGAAAGAGAAAAGAAGGAATACAGAAGGAAAGAGGGTGAGAAAGAGAGAAAAAGGAAAATAAAAGTACAGAAATAAGGAGAAGTAAAGATGGAGTACGGGGGAGAGAGAGCAAGAGAGAAAAAATAAGAACAAAGAGAAAGAAAGAGAAAGAGAAAAGAGAGGAAGAGAGGAAGAAGGAGAAAGAAAGAGAGAAGAAGAGAGAGAAATAGAGAGAGGATGGAGAGAGAAAGAGAGAGAGAGTAGGGGAGAGAAAAAGAGTGAGTAAGAAATAGACAGATAGGATGAAAAAATAGGAGAGAAGAAAGAGAAAAAGATAGTTAAAGAGAGAGCAAGGACAGACAGGGAGAGGAAGAGAAATTAAGAAGGAGAGAAGGAGAGAGAGAGAAAAATAGAGAAAGATAGGAAGGGACAGAAAGACTTGTGCTCATAGACATGTATAAGACAGCAAACGAGACAGTAAAAGAGGAAAGAAAGTGAGAGAGAGAGCTAGAAAGCGAAAAAGTAAAGAGAGAGGGGGGAAAGCGAAAAAGTAAGATAAAGAAGTAAAGAGAGAGTGGGAAGGGAGAGAGTGAGAGGTGAGAGATTGAGAACAGAAGAGGGAGAGGTCAAGTGCTCAAAAAGAGAATAAGAGATAAAAAAAGAAGAAGGAACAGAGCAGGAAAGAAAGGGTAGGAAAGTGATAGAGACAAAGAGAGAGAGACAGAGAGAGAGGGTGTGTGAGGGAGAGATAGCAATCTTTTACCAGCATGAAATACACGTTCTGAACAAAAACACACATTAAGTGCTACACATCACTAAAACAAACTAAACTACTGCGCTCATAAACAAACAAACAAACAAAAAAAAACAATACTAATTGAATGTTGGCCGTTAGTAGGTTAGCATCCCGTTCATATCATAACGTACCCTCACTGGAGTATAACACAGCTAGAGTAATACACATCACAAAACAAACAGACTCAGAGATAGTTTATACCCCAGAGCCAAACCACAATGCACAAAAAATGAAACTCTTGCAAACACACTACCTCATACAGATGCAAAATTGTATTCATGACTATGCTCACTTTGCACAATGTTGCTTATTTTTGCGCTACCGCATATTGCACTAATACGGTCCTAAAACTGTATGTAACATCCTACATGCCCACATTTCTTGTGTAAATATTGTGTAAATTATAACCTTTATCTTCTTTGTTCCTTTATCTTCTTTGTTTTGGTGTATCCTCCATGTTAAATGTGATACTGGAGTGACACGTCCAATTTCGTTGTCACAATATGTTCAACCCATTTTGTAACAATGACAATAAAGGTATATTCCTTTCTATTCTATTCTATTCTATTCTATTCTATTCTATTCTATTCTATTCTATTCTATTCTATTCTATTCTATTCTATTCTATTTATTACGTACTACCAAAAATAAACTAAAGTAAAGAGCTAACAAAAAATAAATACGGATTGAAAGGCTGTTAGCATCCTGTTCATAGCATAACCCTCGCGTGCCGAGTTCCTTCATGCATGAAGCAGCGGGGATAAAAAGCCTTCGAAAAGCAATCGTGAACCCAGCAAACATTTACACAAAGCCCAGCAAAAACACACAATTCCCGCTCCTTGTTTAAATACCCCAAAAGTATTTTGTGTAACTCGAACCGGGAAGTCCAGCCAAAGTAAACCGACGCTTGGAGGGGAGGGGTCGAGGGGACAGAAGCAATCCCATGGCAGGGAGAAGCCTGATGCAACAAGGATGCCATTTCCTGGTCAACACTCAGCGCCATGATGCCACACTTATCTTTTTGCGCAGACGTCAAGTCATTGCGGAGGATTAGCGGCAGGCGGACAAGAAGGTGAGACGGTTTGCAAAGTGAGACGGGGTCAAGCGTGCAGCAATCGCAAACATCCATTCTGCCGGGGTGGATGGGGCTTTGGGGTTTTCTTTCATGAAAACCGTAGGTTTTTCCGGAAAACGGGACACTTTTTGATCCTTTTGGAGGTACGCTCTTATTCCAGCAGTGAATAATACCCTCTGGGATGAGGAGCACGACTTCGAAAAACAAATATTGGAATTCATTGAGTGAGAAGTAATTTCAACACATCTTTTTAAAAAGGCATTTTACCTGCCAAAATCTGACTCCCCTGCTAATTTGGACCCTGTTTGAGATATAGACTTGTGACTTCTAGGGTAACCTTCTGTGGCATAAATATGTCAGCACAGGAGATTCAAAACGTTTCTTAAAATATTAATATTATTAATAATAATAACAGTAGTAATAAAACTAACTAGATTTGTCGAACACCTATTCAGTAACACATCACAAAGTGGAGGTATTCCTCTGTAGTTGGATCCCAAAGGCAAAAAAATAACATAATAGGTTTAAAGTGTGTCTTGCTCTGCAAAGAGTCTAGGCAGGGAAGTCTGATTTTAAATTAAAAAAAACAACAACATTTGTTTACACCGCGGGATCCAATGCAACCAGGATTTCATTCACAATAAAATACTTTACATATGGCTATTATAGTACATCAAATAAAAGCTATTTGTGTACAATTAGTTGTGATCGTGGATATCATAGCGTACATTGATTTGTCTCCGGTGTTGGTGACTTTTTCTTCCGCGTTAACAAACGCATTTTGTAGAATACGATCACGCTTAATTGTTTTAGTTAGCTCGCTTTTTTGTTTTATCACTTTTGTCGGAGCGCAGCAGAATGCAGGATTTTTTTAATGTATCCGCCTTTTCAGACTGGTCCTTGAGTTCATGTTCATATTTCGTCTCGTAATGACGTTTAACACTTGACGTGCGAGATACAACAATCTCGAGGCATAATGCACAAACAGCACGGTCACTTTTTGCACAAAGCCCCATTCGTCTGTCCTAGCTGGCTGGAAAGAACGAGATTGTTTCGCCCGAGGAGCCGTCATGATTTGGATGTCGTGATTCGTCGCACGCCGGTGTTTCTGTGGGAGGGTTAAAATACAGATCTCTCCTCCTCTGCGCACCGCGCAGACACACACTTGCCGTAAAGCCGCTAAACAATGAAAACGCGCAATGAAAATGTCTAAATTTCAGGTGAAAATGCGCATTTAAAAAAAAAGTATTACTCTGCCGTGTGCTCGCGTGCCAAAGGTTGCCGACCCCTGGTATAATGGAAATGTGAATTTCCCTGCGGGGATGAATAAAGTATCTATCTATCTATCTATCTCTATCTATAAAGGATGGCATTAAAAAAAATACTTACAGTCTCAAGAATAGAGTTTTCTAAATAAATGGTAATTACAGTAGACCCCCAGCATATGGTGTCCCCGCCTTACAACATTTTTACTTTGCTGTGTGAAGTAAGATCTTTTTTGGGCCCCTTGTTACGGGAATTTTCCCCACTCTATGACATCAGAAGCAAATGATTTTGCGTGCTCAAAAACACACTGAAATTAAAATTTTGTAGTGTAGGATGCTACCGTTGATTGTCGTCACATAAAATGTTGTTCTGCTATTGTATGAAAATGCTGATAAAATATTGGCTGACCTACCTCCCACGATGCCTTCCTTTATATTCAGTTCAGAATCTTGTGAGCTACGTTGAGACCGTGGAAACTAATTTTGTGATTAACATAATAAGGCTTGCAGATATAAAAAAGGAAGAAGAAAAAGCATGATAACCGCAAGCTTTGTTTCCACGGTTAACAGGCAATACGAAGAAGACACACATTTTGTCATCGTTTCTAAGTAACCAATAACAATTAGAACAATAATTTAGAATACGGATGCCATTAATGTCATTGTTGTCATGGCGCCCAATTGGTCCCCGCCGTGTGGCGCCAGGTTCTGTCACGGTTGCTACGGCGCCGAATTGGCCTCGCCCACTGACACCAGCTGAAACGCGTTGACAGATTGCTGCCGGACTACTTAAACGGGGTTTTGCGAGTTGCCTGGTTTCAGAGCGTCTGCGAAACTTCTGCTAGACTGTGTGAAATGCCAAGTTCTGTGAATCTACATTTTTGCCTGTGTTTTGATCCTGTTTTATTTTTGGCCCCATCTGTTTGATTTCAATCTACCTCCGCGACCATCGATCCCCGGATCGAGTGTGCTCGCATTTCTCTTCTCCCCAATAAATTGTGAGTAACGTTACGCGATTGGGTTCTCATCCCTGATTCCTGTCCTGGTTCGTGACAATTAGGGCATTTTTAAGGGCATTAAAATTACATTTCAATCCTCTCTTTCAGTCCCCTTCTGTATCCACCCGCTACTCAACTATACCAGGTCAAGTCATGTCACACCAAAGCTAAATAGAATCAAAAAATCAATTTTCATATTTATTTTCAACGTTGTTTAATCTGTATTACACAGAAGTAGTACTTACTACGATAGAGTATTTTGTCATATTAATGTGTTTCTATCCACCGCAATACGCCCATTTTACTTTTCTGATCCCCAGATAATTGCCATAACCTCAGGGTCTACCGTATATGAAATGCTGCAAACATGAAATGTGAGTTATAATTGTCATTAACACAAAAGTTCACTACAGCCCCTTTTTATCCTCCCAAAACGTGCAATTAGAACCTCACACAGGGTAGGATATCGAGATCATACTAATATTTTATTCCTGCAGTCCAAATTATTAAAATTTGATGATTTAGTAGATTTTTTGACTGCACAGCTGCTATTTAAGGTCAGCAAAACATAGTGCCAGAAAACATCCGTAAATTATTCATTCGAAAAGAGGGAAATTATAACTTAAGGGGCTGTAGTGAATTCATAATCCCAATGGTGAGAACCACCAGGAAAAGTATGTGTGTGTCTGTGTGTGGAGTCAAGCTTTGGAACGGATTGCAAGACGAGATCAAACGGTGTCCAAATATTCACTTGTTCTGTTTAGATACAAAGGAACATTCCTGGCAGAATACAGAGATGAGGAGGATGGGGTATGAGTTGTGCGGGAGATTGGGAATAGTGCGTCTAGTTAACTTTGTGTTATTGTTGCTATTCTTATATCAAAACTGTTATCATTAATATCATTACATGTGTTGTTATATCATTGGTACATTGGTGGGGAAGATGAAGGGGTAGTTAATATAAGCATTTGCTTCTTACTACCCCTTTCAAACATATTATGTAATGTTATTTTGTTGTTGAGTTATTGTTTTTGTTCTGTTTTTTATTTTGATGTTCGAATAAAGTTTGAATTCATTCATTCATTCCTTTCCATTGTATTGATTTTGCACTCACTCAAAAACAACCATACAGTATATTGGAAGGAGGGTCATTAATAGGTCTTGAAATATTTCCGTCTAACACACAAGTCAGTACAACAACCTAAATTTGGTGAATGTGCTTTTCACTGCATTTACGGCTACTCTGAGCTCTTAAACCTTTAAAATATTAATTGTGCTGATGCAGCACAGACCTTTGAATAAAGTCATCTTTTTAAAGCCTCGATTTATGAAACTCTCAAAAGTCCGATAGAAAACGCAGACAACGAATGAAAGTGTTTAAAATGCGAGTATGTCAGCCGACCTACTCTTCACAAAGCCTCGGCTGGCTTTTGCCCAGGCGAGTGGAGGTCATTGCGCTTTTCGGACTCCTTTCATGTAAATGTGCAGCCCCCACGCCTCTAGGACTGCAATTACAGCTGGCCGAAGGCGGCGCGCCCTTAACAGAGACCAGAACTTACCGGCTTATCGGTGAAGGCCGTTGACTCGGAGGGCGCCATGTCGTAGTAAGGCGGCTGCAGGGGAAGCTTCTGCATCTCCTCGTCTTTGTCCAGATGGACCACCTGCAGAGGAAAAGAAAAAAATGGGTACATGTAGAGCAAGATAACAACATTCTGGGTCAAAACACTCCATTCTGGTATATTTAAGAAATAGAAAGGGCAATGGCTGTAACGCAGGGGTGTCGAAGTCAAATGGATGGAAGGGCCAAATAAAAATCAAACTACGTAGTAAAATGGCACATATAGTTTAGTGAACCTCAAGGAACCTATCAAAAAGCTAATAAATATATTGTAATATGATAATAAACTTCAAGCAATATTTTCTGATGGCTCTATCAGCAATCTTTATTTTTCTAATAAATGAATCATTTTCATTTCAAGGGCCAAAGCAAATCTTCTTCAAGTCAGTTGTGGCCCGCTGGCCTGGACCTTGATATATGTGCTATAACCCATAAGTGGCAATTTTATTTTTAATAGAGAAAAGTTAAAGCATATACGGGGGAATCTTTAAATTATTATTTAGAATTAAAGTTTGCAACGAAAAAAAACCCGATACCGAGATAGAGGCTACCACTGCGAACTCGTTTGACTTGATTGATTTGCCGTTTCGTCATAATATATAATGTATACCGAATGGTAGCCATAATTGACAAATTTGCCTTTTTCCGTACAGATTTTCTTGTACGTCGTACACATTTTAAAATGCATAATAAACGTACTTTGTACGGCAAAAACGCACAGGTATGGGAATAGGATGTTTTACTTGGTCTCCCTTTAGAGCATGTTCTCCACGATACAACATCACCTTTTTTTGCATGCCTAAAGTGTGTACATTTCAAACTTTGCTCCTTTGTACAGTATGTAGTGTTACATCTCTAAAAAAACTTTCGGCTATTGGTTGAGAGCATATAAAATGCTGGTGTGTTATTGGCTAGCAACACAGCATCAGAGAAATGCCAATAGGCTAAACTACTTCCCACAATGGCTCTCTTTGTGAGTCAGTGACATAATATTCTATTTTTGAAGTCAATTGTAAGGACTATTCTTAACACCATATGGTAACGATGTTGTCGGTATCAATGAAAATCTCAATTCTATTAGGAAATATGATGTGTGCTAATGGAGTGCGCCAAACTAAAAAGATATATCTTTCCAGTTGCATTGAAATATTGCCAATCATTTATCAACTTATTTTGGAAGTTTTGTTTTTTGCTAAATGTTATTGCACTACTTTTCATTATTACGATTTAGGCCAATCCCAAATCTAGCTTTTAAATATTTTTGCCTGTTCATTATTTATCATTAATATCATTAACATTATTTTATCTTATTTACATCTTTTAAGACATTATTACGTATTTATCCTGGAGTGCGATATCCAATCTCGTTTTGAAAAGATTTCTCAACACTGTTATCAATGACAGTAAAACTATTCTATTCAATTCAATAAAAACTATGAGTTCTTAAACCCAACCCTGATGTCCTTTCAAAGTGAACTTTAGCCCAAAAGTGCTTCATACAACAATTCAAAATTGCAGTGTTACATTACGCTCTGGGTTCCGACTTTTCTCACCCTCTCTTAAGCAAATCACAACTTAGACAAGGAATTGTTGGCTTGACAGTAGTTTCAACTTTAGCCGCTCGGCTGAACTTGGCATTTGCATTGAGTTAACGGCTTGCTGTGTGGCACAGGGGCATGATGCAAACGGCAGAAACAGCCAAGCGCAGATGCTTAAAACAAGCAATGGGATTCCAGAGCAAGAAGTTCAATATGCAGGATGAGTCGACTTTTTTTTTACAAGCGGACATCTTTCCATTTTATACACCATGGGTATTCTCATTAGGGTGCGTCGTAGGTTGTCCTAAATGACAGTCAGGCTAAAAGCTAGGTCGTTTATGTCACAGACCAGAAACAGACACAGGACCCAATAGCGCTCGTTTTCTCAGTTTTTATTAATAAAGAGGGAGAGCAGGGCTTGCTAACATGATCCGATGGTTGACGGACAAGTGGAGCAGGAGAAGCGGAAGTGGCACTTCCGTGTCTAGCGAGGAGGGTCAAAGACAGGCAGGAATTACAAGTCGTTAGCCGGGACTGGAGAGCAAGGGCGGTGTAAAGTTTGGAAACGAGGTCGGCAACAGGAGGCAGGCGGGTAGCGGGGCAAAACAGATCGGATAACGGGCAGGCAGAACGGGGCAGAGTCAGGTCCGGAAACAGGTTGGCAAAGAGGATCAGGCAGAGAAAAACAGGGCAGGAACAGAGTCTGATGTAAGAGCTTGCCGAGCTGGGAGCAACAGTTCGCATAACGATCTGACAGGGATATCTTGGAAGTCAGGGGTTTAAAAGGAGTACATCAGCCAATCAGCTGTCCGGGCTGTTGGCGCCAATAAAGCAGTCGCAGGTGTTTTGAATCGGCAATCATGACAGTTTATGTCAAGATTATTTCACATTTATTATGCATTTGCTACAAAGTTAACCCTTCTGACGGCCCGCCATTGGTAGACAAAGTGGTGTCTTCACAATGTCACCGGTCACTGAAATATATCCATCCATCCATTCATTATCTGCACCGCTTATCCTCAGTAGGGTCGCGGGGGGGCTGGAGCCCATCCCAGCCATCTCCGGGCAGTGGGCAGGGGACACCCTGAACTGGTTGCCAGCAAGTCGCAGGGCACACAGAGACGGACAACTCGCTCGCTCATTCACACCTAGGGACAATTTGGACCGGCCAATTACCCTGACATGCATGTTTTTGGAATATGCCACATATTATTGGAAAGCTTGCTCATGGTACGATTCCTCGCAAATATGGCGTGGTTACATTCACGAAAGTCCAGTGAATCTAACCGTGTAAAATATAATGCCAGCAAATTAAAAAAAACAGCCTAAACGCATTCCCGCATTGTTCAACGATCTTTCTTGTATTCGTCTGTTTGGCTTCATTAATCCCCTTTAAATTATTACTCTCCTTTAATTATTCACAATACTTCTGTTAGCCTGTGACCTTTTCATTGACAAGCCTCTTGGCCATTTGCAAGGTTTTTTTACGGCTTTTAGCCAACCTATGAGGGCCTGTTTTTTTGGGAAAAAATGTCATGACCTATTCGGCTTCAAAAATACTTGGCCAATAGTGACGGATTAAAATTTGGATTGACACATTGGTTAGCCAATGAATTCCCAATGTAAATATGTATACATTTACAGTTTGTATTGAAATCAGAGGTGAAGATAAACGAGCGCAAACCTAATCGTGATTCATTTTTCCACACCATTATTATTGCCAAATGTCATGGACAATCATGGATTTACTTATAGAAAGTGAAGTCAAACATTTACAACTATTTTACAAAGTCTAAACATTGGCCGAAGTAAAATACACAAATGTAAAGTTTTATGGGCTATGAACTAGCAATCCAAGTGACGACTTTTGGAAACGCCTAGACTGACCAATGTTTAGTTTTTTTAGATTCTGATCAAATTTACCAAGGTACTAGGTAAGGATTCAAGCTATTGCCTTACCTGTTTTCCAGCAAACATGCCCATGCTACACTCTTTTGCAGGCATTTCATTCAAAAAAAAAATCAGACAAGAATAAAAACCTTTGATTTCTGTGAGTTCCCTGACCGTTACCTTTCAAAAGAAACCAAAACCGTTCCTATTCTCCAATTTGGTTCAAGAACAGCATTCAATTTACCTTAGGAATGTCTTGGATTGAAATTTGAGGCCAATTTTACAGGAACATGGTTAATTACTGACTCTACAGTTGAATACTGTACAGATCTTATCCCGGTTGGTCTCCTCAACTTTGTGCAGGGGTCTTACGTTTACCTAAGGTGAGCAATTGTATTTTATTATCAGGGATTGGAGTTGGAATTTGCCTGTTGGTATCTTCTCCTAGCTCCAACTTGGTATTCATAAATGTGCCTGTTAACACCTTTCTTCTCAAGCTCTGTATCTGATTTTCTTTTAATAAAAGCGGGATTGCGGATCGGCTGAGTCAGATGAGGCTCGAGGCTTGTAATGATCACATCTGCCTATGGGTTGAAATTGATGTCTCTTGTGTTTGTTTCGGTAGGTTAGGTGAAAGACCTAATGTGTAGGAACCAATCACAGGGCACAGACGGACATGTATAATATTTGCTATCAATTTACCTACTAATTAAACAGAATGTATGTTGTTTGGCTCGTTTATTTTAGTACTTCACTGAACAAACGAAAAATCATTTTGATCATTTATGCATTTTCAATTTTATCCACCAGTATTCTGTAGGACATATAAGGCACACCGGGGTGTATGGTACACTTTCAAATTTGCGGCCCAATTGGGGTTTTCAGGTCTACTTTTTAGTCGGGAAAATAAAGTATTTTTGGGGAAATGAGAGAAAAGGAACAGTTTTACCTGGATGTCATCAGACGTCAAGTGTCCCTTCATGTCGCTGTTCTTTTTCTTTGGCGGCGGTGGTGCGGGTTTGTGGGCTGGAGGGAGGTCGGTCCTGTTGAGGGGAGACAGAAAGCACAAAGGCAACGTGACACCCGGGTAACGTCGGAGCAGGCTACCCGTCACGTCCCCCTCACCTCTGACGGCACTCTATAATGAGAAGGCCTGCCTGCACTTGCCTTTTTTTGCACTTTTTCCTGGGCTTTTGATAGATCTGGACTTGGCGGCTGCGTGACGGCGCCGGCCGTGCGCCCTGCCCTTTCAAAGGCTGCAGACAGACACTGTGCTAACGAGAGCGGGTTGTAATTGGACACTGAGGTGGGGGGGACAAGAATGGTAGGGAGGGTTAGAAGGTTAGAGGGAGGTGTACCAGGGGCAGGGAGAAGCGCATGTGTAAGTCAAGTCCGCCGGGTCGGTCGGGACCTGTCGCCGACCGGCCCGTGATGCCTACTTGACATGTATCGTTCCTAAAGCCGTTGGAAAATCAAACGGGAAACTTTAACCTGGGTGATGATGCCAAACCTCCTTGAATGTATTAGTCAGCTAGTATTCTTGTGCTGCAGACAGAGTGGTCATCGTGTTTTGCCTCTTTCTGTCTTCACAAGATGTTCAATGTGAGAAAATGGGCATGCCCGACCGGGCTGAGTTGAGCATTTTGTGGTTTCCTCATTGTCGGTTAAGCAGCAGCTTAAACACTGTTCTTGTCAAGATATATGAAAAATATTGCTTCCCATTTAATATCTGTGAGGTTGGATCCATCTCCCTAGGGTCGCAGGGGCACCATCTCCTGTGGTGTGTTTTGGGCAAGTACATCCTGGTGGCGCCCATCCCTCTGTAGGCCAACAATTCTTTCCACTCGGTCTCAAACCGGGGACCTTTCGCGTTTTGGGCGAATGTGCTATTCACTGCACTACAGAAACAAGTTGACATGTAAATGTCAATAAAAACGTGGGAGCTGCGAAATTGATGCAAGTAAGTGTGCAATGCCGCTCTTCCAGCATGCACAAATCAATTTTGAGAGTGTGTTGTCTTTGTCGTTTTGGATTGAACAAGGCCCAAGGAAGAGAGCCTAGCTGTGTATTTTTTCTACAGCTCTTTAAAGCCCTAGTGTGTCAATTCCCTTGAACTAATGTAGTTCAAAGTGTTGAGAAAACCCTTTTACATGGTATAAAACAAAGAAATTCATTGTCTGATTCTGTTGAGGAATCTCATAACATCACTACTTCAAAATAATTGCAACTGTATTCTAATTCCAGATTTTCGTATTTCATCTGCCAAAGAAATTTGGAAAGCTTAGGTTTCTCGTTTCAGAACATGTCATCATAGAAAATACACAGAGCACTGCATTTTAAGAAAGACCTCTTACATCTAATTTTGTCAGGTATAATTTAGTTAGTGAAAAGTTGTGGGGTTTTGGACTTTTTTTTAATTTATATGGATTAGAAAAGATTCTTCATTTTTCCCAAAGTTATAAGTAGATAGAATTACTACTCCTTCACATAATCATGACACAAGATATATCACAAGTTAATTGAAATTATTTTCAAAATAAAAGCTGGTTTTGATTGAAAAAAAAAGAACTGTATAGCCTATGATATGATGGCGTACTAATGCCATCTATTCTACGTTTATTTTTCAGTCAGCCAATATTTTTCATCCACAAACGTATGAGGCGAACCATTGCAACTTGAGTGAGTGACAAGTTTGTGAGAAAAAAAAAAGCATTTTAGCAAAAGAAAAAAAACTCCAATCAGCGAGAAGAATTGTTAACCAATCCACCAATCATGGGAGTAAGGTCAAGATTCTTGAGTGTAAGGTGGTTGTGGATTGAACAAACCTGAAAAGGACTTTGCTGCTGACCTTTCTCTCTGAATTGCTATGTTTCGATCCATGTAATTGTGTAAATTCCCTATCGATTACTGTTACACGGTCTTATTTCTATAAACACAATCGGGTTCGCTTTTTTTCTCCAAAGTGCAGGTAATCTAAAGTTATGTTTTAATTTTTTGACGGACCCGAAACATAAGAGCAGGGGTCTCAAACTCAATTTACATCAGGGGCGCAGGAAACAAGGTCTGACTGATGTTGGGCCGCATTGGGTCTTCAAAAGTAAAAACTCACCGAAAGTTACATGTAACATACACCCAATGTCGTTTAAGCTTCAGTTAAACAACCTTGACCATCCCTATTCACTTTCCAATACTCTGCGACCAATTTATCGGCTCGCTACAACGGGTCAGGTGTATCGACATTTCGTTCTTACAAAGAATGACAATACAAAGGAAATTATTATTATTATTATTATTATGATCAATGGAATCAGCTAATCTGTTGAAAGTATGTAATGTTAACGCACTGCTGTAATTCGAACCAGGAAGTAGCTAACCAATTATATTACAGGGTGAACTTACACCAATCTCAGACATTAGCGTGTACATACTAAGCGGTGCCTAACTAATTTGCAAAAATGTAGCATCCAGATCAAATTGCACGGCCCGCACTAACATTATTAAGCTTTCATATTATTGCCAGGGGCCACAATCTATCATTTTGAGGGCCAGAAATGGCCCGCAGGCGGCAAATTTTGAGACCACAGCATTAGAGCAGAAACATATCACACAGTATACCAGTGAATCTTTAGCTCCAACAAAAGACCTGCTTTGAATGGCTGGAATGAAAGTACAAATTCCCACCATTGAAATCTGGAACATTTTCTGTGCGCCAAATTGTTTCTGCTTCGCATGAGTTGTTGCTGCAGTCGCCTAACTGCAAATACCTTTGCAGCAAGACAACCGACAGTCGCTCATCACATCCTGACAAGACATCGAGTGCCGCGGCGGATAATGAAGAGGACACGCCTTATCTGCGCCATTCGCCGTCTCTCATTTGCTTTGGTTCACGTCCTTATTGAATAACATGACCTTTTCCGGCAAGGCCAAGCCGGCGTTTTAATGCGGAGAAAATTTGTGCATGAGTGCTCCACTTAACTCTTTCTTTCACGCTCATCGTTTCCGCTCTGACAAATAGCCCCTGCCGTGGCACCACTTTCAAAAATAGAGAGAAAAAAAAGAATGAGGCAGGGATTGACAGTTTTTTAAACACGGTGCATTCCATTTCAAAATATATGTTTTTGAAAAAGGGTTCTCTCCGTTCTGATCAACAAGTCAAAATGTCAAATATAAACCGGAACGGGTATACCGCATGCTCTTTAAAGTGCATTTTCAGTTTCGACCCCCCAAAAAAAAAAAATATATATATTTGGCTGAAAAAACGAAGGTATGGTGACGCCACGTCAAAAGTAATGCGAGACGTTCCCGGCTGGCTTTAACTTGGGGGATTTGGTACACGACACAGTTGGTTATTTTTCATACATTACAAGGGAAAGAAATAGATAAAGGTCAAAACAGGAGCGCTGCCAAATATATTTTTTTAAAAGTTTTTGTATGTATCTGCTTTCTATTTTTCGTAGCTTCTAGAAGACTGTGGTTAATGTTTAACACAACAGAACTAATTTGAGGAAGAAGAAGGCGGTAGGGGGGCGGTAGGAGGTTGTAGGGGGGTGGCAGTCCGAAGTCAAAGTCAGGAGTTTGAATGTAGTGCGGTTGTGAAACCGCAAAGCACTGTGTTTTTTTCAAGGTTTTGTAGTGAGTGTTGGAGTTTTAGCCAACCACAATCGTTAACGTTCGAGTTTTAAAAGCGCCAACCAATAAGAGGCAAGTTTTTATAATAGCACAAGACAATAAATGTGATTCAAAGTTTGCAAGCACCAGACTATGCCACACCCAGCGTGTGAGCTCATTGAGTGTCACGGCGGACTCAACAGAGTCACCAAACTAGAAGGAAACGAAGCTTGCACCGAAGAAGGGCGGTCGATCACTTGTTTGGACCGATTTTGGTTTTGACGAAGCTGGCGTGGAACAGAAAAAAAAGCCCGTTGCAGAAATTACTTTCGCGTAGTCGCTAGGTCCAGAGGAAACACAAGTCATTCGTACCAGCACCTTAAGAATTATCAAGGCATGTATTAAGGATTACACGTAAAAGACAAAGAGGGTTCATCTACAATTGGACTGGGAGGTAAACAAACCTAACTTTGGTTTTTTGGTTTGAACAAATTTATCGACACTAATAGGTCGACATGTAGTTGATTTTTGCAATCTGGAGATGGAATAAGAGCTTGCTCTGTCCACTCCACGCATCGGCCCGGTATTGCAGTACCTTCGGGAACGGTGCATTCACAATGATCGCAGCAAGGCTTTAAGGCTAGGACCTTAGCTTGGCCTTTTGGCTGAGAGTAAGAGTCCCGGCTCCTAGGCTTTGTAGCGTATTATGAACTGACCGATAACAGATAATGGATAATGAATAAAGAAGATAGAACAATAACCCTTAACCCCCCCCCATCAAAGCGGTTCTGAGTATGGCTGAGCTACACTGTGGCTGATTGTGGTTCCAAGATTGTCTACTATGTAGTTCTGAGTTTGATTTGGCATGGCTCTGTGGCTAGTGCATCGCTGCTTGGCTCTGTGGCTAGGACCTTGCCTCAGCCTCTTGGCTGAGAGCAAGTGTCTCGGCCTCTTGGCTTTGTAGCATATGATTACCTGGCCGATAACTGATAATGGATAATTGATAAAGAATGTAGAACAATAAACCTTGCAAAATCCCCCCCCCTCCATGAAAGCGGCGTTTGCGCCCTACACGTCGTATGAAGATAGTTCGCAAAGGCACAAAGAAATAACCAATGCTGTGACTCTAGCTAAAAATGTCTAATAGTGTCCAACCCCAAAAAATGCATTATCGATGAGAGGTAACACTTTATATTTATGCAAGTTAACAAGTAAAATGCTTCAATAAGAGTAATAAATAGTAGTAGCAGTAGTGTTAATAAGTTAGCAGGAATAGGGGGATTGAATTGATACTTGAATACATTTCGTGCACTGATAAACATGCTGCAGTAGCACATGGTAAATTATATATTACACTAATTGCAGACATGTCATGTTTACAGCCTTAAAAGTATGTGGATTATTTTGTGTGTGCAATGTTGACTTTTTTATAGTGTGTACAATTCATTTTTGTTGTTGTTTACTTTGTTTGGTGTGGATTATTTCAAGTGCGTACATTTTATCTTTTATACTGTGCAAATGTTCTTGATTTTTTTTAAGAGTTCATTTTTTTTTTTTTTTTTTTTACAAATGTTTTTTTTAATTTATGTCAGATGTTGACTTTGTTTGGTTATGAAGATATGTCAAAATGAATAATTGGAATGTTATTTTGTGATGTTTTATTTTGAAAATTCTCCAGTCCACTATTTTGATGAGCTCAAAGTGCTATCTAGTGCGTTTCACAGGTGGGTAGGTACGTCTATCGATTGAAGAATTGAAAAGTTAAAAATAATCGGAGGGTTGCTGGGGGTTTGGGGGGCACTAGTAATACACTGGGGAGCCAAGGGGGCGCCAGTCTACAAAAGATTGGGAACCTCTGGTTTAAAGATATTCATTGCATATTTCTGAAAACTTGAAGTCTTTAAAGTCAAAGTAGGAGGAACTTAGTTGTGATATTTGCATTTGGGATCTTTCAATAGTTTTACTTCTGTATCACTTTGTTGTTCCATATGGTTTCTATCAAGGGTTTTTTGAAATATACATGGGAATTTAATAAAACAAGTAATACATATAGTGTGATAATGAGATCAAATCCATTATGCACTACACACAAATACAGTACTCCTGCCCACGCAAAAAACATGAATCTAGTTCAAAGGTAAAAGCTCAATGATCGATTAATTCTGGGAAACTTCACAATCCCCCCCTCTCAACCTCAACATTTTTTCCTTAGATCTTTATAATTAACATAGGTCACCCTTTTTGACTAAAGGTATTTTAATCTGTGGAGTGGAAAATTCGAAAGCTGTGACACCATTGTGCATACAATACAAACACTGACCATTATCAGTCTCAGTCTTGACAATGCAAGGAAGAGGCCGGTTACACCTTTCACAGAGGTGCCCGCATCTTTACCGCATTCGTGCGGCACTACAGTCTAAAAATCTCATACCCAATGCGATCAAAAAAAATGAAGGAGCTGCAGGAGCTCACAGAGGTGATGCAGCGGGCTCATTAGACGACATCGTAATCTCTCTCACTTGATACAGACAAACACAAAAGCCTTGACAGCCATCTCGAAAAAAAAATAAAAATCTCATTTCCAGCCATCGTCAACGCAGCGTGACATCAAAACGCAGCAAGCGGGAGAAAAAAGCTGCCGAACACCTCCCGCGCTGACCTACATGTCGCTTCTTTTCAATAACAGCACCCAACGTTTGACACGTTTTAACATCCACCTCAGTGTCAGGATGAATTGCGAGGGGGCGCACATGTTTTTTGCAGCGATCCCAACCTACAGGGCCCTGTGATGATGACATTTCATTGGCGGTGGCAGCTCGGATGGGAGTCGTTGCTCCTCGCTCGTGTGCATGCACGCGTCCTCTCTTCGTCCTGCTTTTTCCCCTCGACCGCCATCATCGAATGTCAAATATGACAGAATGCAGAGCAAAGGGGCATCGGAGTGTGATGAAAATGTGTGGAGGTGGAGTGCACCAGCATAACAGGAGTGAGATAGGAAATAGATCCGACAACTAGAAAAAAAAATGAACGTATATTTTTTAGACTCCTCGATTTTGTGGGATGATTTTTGCATGGTTAGGACGTCTGGTATACAGGCTTAAGTCATTGAGTGCCGGTGACCAAACTATATTTCAAAATATATACAGTAGACCCTGTCGTGATTGCCTGAGTGAAGTCACCTGGGCCAATCGTTTGGCGCGCTGGAGCGCACTTCCTGATTGGCTGACGTGCTCCACTTAAGCGGTCTGCGTCCAGAGATGGACGTCCGGGTATACTCTTTGTATCCCTGAGTGTTTCTCCGGACTACAAGGTACCCACGACTCCTCTTGCCTGATTCATGCCTGCCTTCCGTTTTTGACCTGTTTCCGTTCCATGTTATGCGACCTACTCTCCCGTCCCGGCCATCGACTTACCCGCTCAGCTGTACCTTCCGTTCACCCGTCACGGAGCTGCCATTCCGCCCAAAGAGGCTGACGACCGACCAGCGCCGACATCCCAAGCCAGCTCCGACAACTCTTTCAAATAAAAGCACTTTTGAAACTAACGCTATTGGATCCGAGAGTCCGTTCTGGTTCATGACAGACCCACTGCATATGGTGTCGACATCTTAAGATGCATTACAACATTTTCACTTTACAGTGAGGAATAAGATGTTTTTACAGCCCCTCTTAATGGCTTGTCCATTAGAGCATCCCCGCTTTACAACATTTTCACTTTTCAGTATGAAATAAAAACAGTTTTCTACCCCTCTCTTTTCTACGGCCTTTACCCCATTATACAACATTTTTGCATTACGTGTGGGATAAGATGTTTTATCCGTCCCTCTTTATGACATCTTGACCAGTATAGAACATAAACAACCAAATATTTTTCGTGCCCAAAAACCTGTGTGTTTTTGTGAATGACTAGTTATATCTCTAAGATGCCTGTCTGCTATAGATACATGTCGTATAAAGTGCTCGTCTGCAGATTGAAAATGCCTAAATGCTATTTGCTGAAACATTCAGACAATGAGATTCATTATCACGATTCAGTCACTTGCCCGCTAATTGCCCTCACCTGCGCTCACTCTTTCAGCCCCAGCTGCCACTCGTTTCCTAATTATCCCTCTCCCTATTTAAGCACTTCATTCTTGGTCAGCGTTTGTCAGTCTGTCAGTGAACCTCCACACATGAAAGGCATGCACTTTTTTGGTGCCGTTTTGATTCCGACCTGTTCCTGCATCCTGCCTGTTTCTGTCTGTCTGTTTACTGTATCGATCCCCTGTCCCTGGCTTCCCGATCACCTCCAGTTACCTGATTTACCTCCGATCCCCGACCACGCTTCGTTCTCCTGTCCAGGCTACCCGACTTGCCACCAATCGCCCACCGGCCGCGAGCGCTAGATCGCTGTCTTTTCCTCTCGCCCTGACTTCCCTGATCCCTTAATAAAGCATTGTGTGAAACGTTACGCATTTGGGTCCACTGCTTGTTCCGGTTGTAACATTCATGTCATTCAGTTCAGAATCTCTGGCCATCATAAATATTTTGCAAGTTGGTGCGAAACAATGCTGTATTTTTTGTACTGTGTATATTCCAAGGCTTGCAGTGATCCTAACGGGTTGAAGCAAATATGTGAAAACCATGTGACAACTATCAAGGAATAAGAAAAAGGTATATGAATGTTTATCCTCGCTAAGTTGGATGCCCGCAACCAATAAACAAAATATGAGGTGGCGATAAAAGCAAGGATATCTTCCAATGGCATGACACTCTTTAAGGGTATGATTTTAGCAATGCTATTTATATGGAAATCAATACGCCAAATATTTCAAAACAAGCTTCCCTCCTGCAATTGAAGAGCTACAATATGCTAACTACCTTAACGTCGCTCTGCACATACGCAACAAAAAGTCCGACTTGGGCTTGTTTGGGTAAACCTGCGCAAAGTGTGGGAACAATCTCACGTGGGGGACTAATAAGCGATGTTGTCGGATTAAAAAGTCATCAGTTTCAATTTGTACGCCTAGGCGCCACCAAAGGCTTCAAAGCGGCAGCTGTCGGTAGTCACCCGGGGGGACGTTTGCCTTGCAGCTGCCTAAAGGACGTCCCACCCTGGGAAGTCAGGGTACATTAGGACTCAATCTACGTGTTTTCCAGATCACTAGTTTGTGAAAACAACCCTGACAGAGGGCAAATTTCAAACCGCTTATCGTCAGTAGGGTCGCGGGAGTGCTCCCAGCTATCTTCGGGCAGTGGGCAGGGGACACCCTGAACTGGTTGCCAGCCAGTCGCAGGGCACACAGGGACAGACAATTCACCTGCTCATTCACACCTAGGGACAATTTGGACCGGCCAATTAACCTGAAATGCATGTTTTGGGAATGTGGGAGGAAAAACCGGAGTGCCCGGAGGAAACCCACGCAAGCACGGGGAAAATATGCAAACTCCACACAGGTGGTTTGATCTCATGACCTCAGAACTCTGCCGCACACGCGCTAACCACTGCGCCGTGCTGCCACCCCTACAGATTGTTACTTGAAACCAAGCGCTGCCACTGTGTGGTGTGGAGCTATACTACAGTTGAAATTATTTATTTTTAAGTAATTTTTCGTGCAGGGGTCACTAACATTTATTTTTAGGCTGACAGCTACTTCTTGACACTGATTGGCAAGAAAGGGTACCATTTTGATAAACAGTATTTTTCTAAAGTAATAACAGTATGTTGTTACTCTGTTATTACGAGGTTGTTATTATTAAAAGTTCAGGAAAAAATAAATGGAAACAAGGGATGTTTTTTCTTATACTGTATATTTACCGGAATAAGCGCTTTCTGCCAAATTTATCTTTTCTTCTCACACATTCAAAAAAAACCTTTGCTTTTTTAAAAATGTCCACTCCTCTGAAATACATAAGAAGGACAATGATTCGTAAAAGTCTAAAAATATTACACTTAACTGCCGCTTAAAAGTTGATTAAAATAAGGAAATCTCCTAGGAAAATCATCAATACTGTTTACATTTTAAGGTCGAATTCATTTTAATTCTTACGGTGACTCTCCTCCCTTCTCGGCATTTAACAACTGATCAAATCTACCAGCTCAAGTCATGTCAAACTAAAGGTAAATACAATTTCCCTTTTCCTTTATTAATTATGTCATTTAATCATAACCTCATATATCTAATCTAAATCTTATCTATCTAATGTCCCTTTTCCACTAAATGGTTCTGGCCTTCCTCGCCATGCCTCACCTCACTTTTTTGGCTGTCCATTATGAAAAAGTAACCGGTTCTTAGTCCCTAGGACAGGGGTCAGTAACCTTTTTGACCCAAAGAGCCATAAAAGCAAAACATGTTTTAAAAAGAAATTCAGAGAGCCACATCATATATTTTCAGACAAAATTGAAAAAACTGCCAAACATGCTCTCTAGACAAAAGCTAATTCTTCAGACCATTTTATTTCACTGTGTGTCATTTGATGATTTAATAAAATGTATGAAATGATAATAATGCCAAATCCTGTGTCCCAAATCAGTGTAAATATGCCATTTACAATTTGTCTTCCACCTTCAGTTAAGAGTGTTGTGGCAATTTTTTTCCATTAAATTTGTCCTTAATAACAGTTTCAAAACAATGTGCATGCAAAGTTCTTTTGTAAAAATGTCACAAATTACTGCAAATGATAAGCATATCGTCATATTCACTTTCGGTGTAGACTGCACTGAGCGAGAGAGAGAGAGAAGGAAGTGCCTTACGCTGTGTGCAGGGATCCGCCCACCTGTACTGCTCACCCAATCAAAGTCGCTTGCCAGGGTTTTTATTTATCATTTAAATGGTTTCTTAGGGCCCGGTCACACAGCCGTTTGCGGCTGAATCACGGCCAGAAATTTCTGCCTGTGAGGCGGACGCTATTGGACGCTTTGAGATCGCCATACAGACGAGATACAGCAGTGCTTAACACGCGGTCGGAAATTCACGCGCGGTTGGCAGCGCGAGAAAGTTTTGCGCTGCTCAATACTTTAGAGCACGGGTACACAGCCTTACACGGGCGTATCGAGGCTGAATCACGGCTAGAAATTTCTGGCCGTGAAGTAGACGCTGTCGCGGTCGGAAATTCACACGCGGTTGGCCGCGCGAAAAAGTTTTGAGCTCCTCAAAACTTTGAGCACGTGTTAACCGCGGGTGGCACACGAGGTAATGACGCGGAAATTACGCGGAACGACGTGCTCTGGGCGCGGCCAGGGCGTGGTTACCCATGGGTAGGACGGGAAATTTCAGCGGGTAATCGTGGGTGGAGCATGGTCATAGCATGTTCTGCGCCTGTATCGCGGTGTTATTACGTGAAGTTAGCGTGTTACGCGTGTGACGGTCAACGCCTTTCTCCGCGTATATACAGCGCGATTTGCCGAGCACACGTCAGTTGTGCTAAGGGGTGGACATGGATCACCGTCACCGTAGTGACCTCGTCTTAATCCATTTTTATTTCTTGACATTTCTTTTCATTTCATAACAAGATAATAAAATAAAAATGAAAAACTATTACAATAATAACTGGCTTCTTCTGTGCCATAGCTTGAAATCTTGATCTTCAAGGGACTGTGTCTTGAGCGGTTATGATTTCTACAGCCCGGTGTTATGCCGAGAAATGCATCCCTGCCGAGATTTGCATCCCCTCGCTACTACAACCACTTTTACCTGGTTTTATCTCACTTTTAGGGAATGTAATGGCGAACATATAACCAAATCCACTTCGTCTTGCATTTGTTGGGAATGTAATACAACATAAACCATTCCGTCTTTGTTTTTGTTGTGAACGTAATCGAACGGTAATGCACACCGTATATAAATCACTTTTGAGAACTGTTATGCACTCTACCGTAAAGCTTATTATGCAGAAATAAGCTTTATGGTAGAGTGCATAACAGTTTCAATACGAGCGATTTGAATAGAAAAAGGCAGAATAAACACGTTACGTGATCAAAAGTGATTTGTATTCGGCGTGCATTACCGTTCGATTACATTCACAACAAATACAAAGACGGAATGGTTTAAGTTGTATTACATTCCCAACAAATGCAAGACGAAGTGGTTTTGGTTATATGTTCGCCATTAAATTCCCTAAAAGTGATATAAAAGTGAGATAAAACGAGGTAAAAGTGGTTGTAGTAGCGAGGGGATGCAAATCTCGGCAAGGATGCATTTCTCGGCATTACGCCGGCTCGGCAGCTTTTATTCCCGTGGTCCACACGAGAAAATGACGGTGAAATGATGCGATGAGGAAGCGGAACAGTCGCCGGCGTCTGTTTTGCGGGCATACCACCGATGAACAGCGGGTTGGCCAATTTTGCGCATTTTCCATCGCGGGCAACCACGGGCAAAAAAAACCCGCAAAATTTTACCCGCGATACAGACGCAAACGACTGTGTGACCGGGCCCTTATCGAACTTCTACATTAAGTTGCTTTGGCTTTATATGGACCAACATCGGGATGAAATCACTTGACTTTGGAACGCGAGAGATATGCAATAGTTACATTTTATTTCGGAGCCATATGTACTCATGAAAAGAGCCATATATGGCTCCCGAGCCATACGTTCCCTACCCCTGCCCTATGAGTACTATTTTAGGTACCCTCAGTGTTGAGGTTCTGTAGCACAGAACGGGGAATTAAAATTAACATGTGCGAAACTTCCGACCACTGTTCGGTTTAGCATTGCAGTCACTTCTGACAACTGATTGGTCAGTGACGGATCTTCTCCGAGTCTGGACCAGCAAGTGTCTGCCTGTGCATTACCTGAACAAAAAAACATTTTTCTCGTAAACATGTTTCGTGCTCAGTTGGTAGAATCCAGCGGGAGCTCAACCGAACAAAATTAAAGTGGTTCGAAAAAGCAAGAGGCTAAGCTAGCGTGTTAGCAATTAGCTAACATTTTGCATTGCGTGTTCAGTGCTAAACGATAAGAAAAAAACAATAGCCAAGTATGTCTTTGTCAATGAATGTTTGTCAGATGTTTCATTCATATATCTAAATTGTATTTGTTGCGATGCACTATTATTTATTTTCAGTTGCCATTAAATCAAATTTTATGATGAGATTACTGGTCTTACTGGTGTGTCCTAGACGCATCATTTTTGCTGGGGACGCATTGGGTCAAATCAACGTGCGTCCCCGGGACGCAACGTTTTTTATACCAAATTGTCATTATTACCCTATTACTTTTTTTTTTAACAAAGATATACCGCACTCCAAACTTTTCGTCAGGCAGATCCGCCATTCGCCATTGTTGTTTTGGTCTCGCGCCGATCTCGGCAAACAAGATCTCGTTGCTTCTAGATGACGTCATTGTTGTGGCGGTTGTCGATTGAAAGAGAAGTATGCCTCCGAAAAAACAGTTGGTATTAGGTGCAAATCAACAAAAAATTGGTAATTTCTTCAGTGTCGGTAATAAGTCCAAACATAACACAGAAAGTGGTAACAACGGCAAACGGCGGAGAAATTCTTCAGAAAACCGCGAAGGCAAGGACAACGAGTGTTTTGAAGCGAACGGTTCGACGAAAGAAAATAAACAAAAGAATACTAGCAAGAAAAGGACTTTTCTGCCAAAATTGACTAGATTATATTCCTGCTTACGCTATGAGGAGGATGATAATGGATTGGACTTTGAGAAGGCATTACAACTATGGCGGGACAGCAAACCACAAAGAATACATGAACTGAAAAATTTGAAGTGATAACTGCTTTGTATTACCGATTAACTGTCATGATTAAAACTGCATGAATATATAAATATTTCAGCAATATCATTTTGTATAGTGTACAATATTGTGAACTGAAAAATCTGAAGTGATAACTGCTTTGTAGTACCAATTGACTGTGATGATTAAAACTGAATGCAAATATAGATTAATATAATTATTTCAGCAATAATATTTTGTATAATTTACAATATTGTTGTGAACTGAAAATTCTTGAAGTGATAACTGATGTGTATTACCAAAAAACTGATTAAAATTAAATGAATACATAGATTCATATTATATATTTTTTTCGCCGATTTACAATTTCAACCGCGATAACACTAAATTTTGGGGACCCATAGATCTTTGTTAGGACCCATAGATTTTTGAGCATGCGAATCCCTGGGACCCATCACTTTTCACAGGTAAAATGAACACTGCCTCACATATAAAACAAGTCAATTTAAAATCGGTCCTTCCATTTAAAAAAAATATAAAGAGGATGTGATTGCTTCTAATAAGATGCCATTTGCTAGAGTACCATGACAATATAGCAGGGTTTTTTTAACCTCTTTGAGCCAAATGACACCTTATTGTGAAAGGATATCAAGGCACACTGTACAAATGTTTACAAATTCATTCCTGACACATTTTTTAAATTTTAAGCTATACAGTCACGTACAATTAATGTGTATACAGTTCCCCATTTTGTTTTGGTTCACATTTTTACTCAAATTTTGGATTTTATGATTTTTTTAACCTTTTTTTTCATGTTTCACAAATTGTATCTTGTTTTTTTTTTAGAAAAATAACAAAAAATGTAAAAGTAGAAAAAAACTGCCATGGGGACAAACCTTTTTTTTTCTCTATATTCAAGTTTTTTTAGGCTATTTCAGTAAATTAGGAAAAACTATACAGCAAAAGTATGTGCTACATCTTAGATTTGATCACTTTTGCAAGAGGAATCTTATTTTCTTACACGTGACATTTTTATCTCGTCTTTCTATAAAAATATTTGTCCACGTAACCAAACTTGCATTATTTTGACCAAAACGGCTTTGGTAGGCCTTAAAAGCGTATACGTGTATTGAACGAAAATGAGTACTTTATTAATAATACAATTCAGTTGTGACGTAATATACATAACATATTAAAACCTGTGTGATCAGTTAACTACTTTCACACCCTACTTTTGCATATTAAAATGTGGATTTTTTTGGTGAATTTCATATCTTACATCGTTGCTGAACATCTTGTTTGGCAATGGAGTTACTGAATGGTGATGACATTCTGTCATTGTTCCAGTCTTTGACACCACGCAATATCCGAAGAATCATACATCTTTGCATCCTTACCTCTGTGTGGTATGCACCTTCTTAGATTTTTACTATTCTACTTTTGTGTGAACATAACATATTAATACATTTGTTTAAATACAAGTGCTTCCTATGTTTTTTGTCATTCTGTTTTTTTAAAGCTTCTGGTAGTTAAATTGCTAAAGCCGACATATGAAAGCATTACAAAAACATGTCTCTTAAGTTAATGTTTATTTATACGGCAAAAATTGATTAATGGCATTGAGGGCCATCCCAAGACTGCATTAGGTCCATTTTAGGATCAGAATCACCTTTGTTATCATTGGATTGCTCCAACAAAATTGCACTCCATTTTAAAAATATACAAAATAAAGACTAATAAATACGAAAATACAAAGTGTCCAACGCTAATATAAAGTATGCACATCTGAAACAAAAAAATCTACACAACCGGGATAATGCATTTAAAACTATCAAGTCAACCGGACAACTCGAATATCTTACAATTGCACAAAGTTATGGAAATTAAGTCAAGTTTGAATAAAGCAAACGGTGGTGGTCTACTAGTGATCCCAAGAGCCAAGAAGAGATCCGCAGGTTTGAGAGCATCCTCCATCCGGGCCCCGGTGCTGTGGAATGTTCTTCCCCCTGAGATTTGATATGCAACCTCAGTGTAAATGTTTAAATCTAGGCTTAAAACACACTTCTACTCTATAGCATATAAATAACTTATGCTTCATGTTGATAATATGTGTATCATTTGCCCTCATGTAGGTTTTAGATGAGGGGATGGTGTCATAATAGTCTGTAATAATAGTTTGCAATAGTCTTTGATCTGTGCAGCCCTTTCAGACTCTTTGTGATTATGGGCTATACAAATAAACATGACTTTAAAAACAGTTAACAGTACAAAAATAAAGCAAAATTACTTATGCAAAAAATAATTACTGCCCAAACTGTTTAAGTACCAAAACACACCATTCAGAGTACCATAAAAATAGTCAAGAACATCTAAAAAATGTCATCTTGCTTAGAAAATAAATTAATACAGTTAATAAAAAATCCTAACAAACATACAGTGGCTTGCAAAACTATTTGGCCCCCTTGAACTTTGTGACCTTTGCCACATTTCAGGCTCAAACATCAATATATAAAACTGTAATTTGTTATGAAGCATCAACAATAAGTGGGACACAATCTTGAAGTGGAACACACTTTATTGGAGATTTTAAACTTTTTTAACAAATAAAGAAACAAAAAGTGGGTGTGCAAAAATATTCAATCCAATTGAGTTAATATTTTGTAGCCCCACCTTTTGCTGCGATTACAGCTCCATGTCGCTTGGGGTATATCTCTACCAGTTTTGCACATCGAGAAACTGATATTTTTGCCCATTCGTCATTGTATAACAGCTTGAGCTCAGTGAGGTTGGATGGAAAGCGTTTGTGAAAAGCAGTTTTCAGTTTTTTTCCACAGATTATCAATTGGATTGAGGTCTGGACTTTGACTTGGCCATTCTAACACCTTGGTATGGTTTTTAGTGAACCATTTCATTGTAGCTTTTGCTTTATCTTTTGAATCATTGTCTTGTTTGAAGACAAATCTCCATCCCAGTCTCAGGTCTTTTGTGGACTCTATCAGGTTTTCTTCCAGAATGGTCCTGTATTTGGCTCCATCCATCTTCCCATTCATTTTAACCATCTTCCCTGTCCCTAATGAAGAAAAGGAGGCCCACCACCATGTTTGACTGTGGGGATGGTGTGTTGAGGGTGATGAGCTGTGCTGCTTTTACGCCAAACATAACGTAATGAATTGTTGCCAAAAAGTTTGATTTTGGTCTCATCTGACCAGAGTACCTTCTTCTACATGATTGGTGTGTCTCCCAGGTGGCTTGTGGCAAACTTTAAACAACATTTTTTATGGATATCTTTAAGAAATGGTTTCCTTCTTTCCACTCTTCCTTAAAGGCCAACGTTGTGCAGTGTACGACTGATTGTTGTCCTATGGACAGATTCTCCCACCTCAGCTGTAGAGCTCTGCAGTTCATCTAAAGTGATCATTGGTCTCTTTGCTGCATCTCTGATCAGTGTTCTCTTTGTATGAGCTGAAGGTTTAAGGGGACGGTCCGATCTTGTTAGATTGGTGGTCTGATACTCCTTCCATTTCAATATTATTGCTTTCACAGTACTCTTTGGGATGTTTAAAGCTTGGGAAATCCTTTTGTATCCAAATCCAGCTTTAAACTTCTCCACAACAGTATCTCGGACCAGCCTGGTGTGTTCCTTGTTCTTCATGATGCTCTCTGCGCTTTAAACAGACCTCTGAGACTATCACAGTGCAGGTGCATTTATACAGAGACTCGATTACACACAGGTGGATTCCCTTTATTATCGTTAATCATTTAGATCAACATTGAATCATTCAGAGATCCTCACTGAACCTCTGGACAGAGTTTGCTCCACTGAAAGTAAATGGGCTGAATAATTTTGCACACAAACTTTTTCATTGTTTATTTGTAAAAAAGTTAAAAATATCCAATAAAGTGTTTTCCACTTCATAATTGTGTCCCACATATTGTTGATGCTTCACAAGAAATTACAGTTTTATACATTGACGTTTGAAGTCTGAAATGTGGCAAAAGGTCACAAAGTTTAAGGGGGCCAAATAGTTTCGCAAGCCACTGTGTGCATTTATAACCACACTTCCCTAATGTAATTTGATTTCATGGCCCTAGAGATACATTAGGAATTACATTACATATATTGTTTTCTACCTGTTTCATACGGACGTTTTTGGATCACTTTAACTTATGTACGGCATATATTTGACACCTCAAAATATTTGTGGTCACAAGTTAGGATAGAAAATAAGCCAATTTGATGCAGTGTAGGTCGCAAATTTTATCATGTGGTATAACTGTAATGAAAAAGACTCGGAGAAGTACGGCGGGGCCAGGTGAGGAAGGCCGGAAACCATGTGGTGGAAAAAGGGGCCAAATACTACTACTTTCAAAATCCCGAATTGTGTTTGTTTTTTTGTGTGATCATATGTGACTTATTGGCTCGGAATCGGCTGAACCGATTTTCGTGAAAACTTCTGAGAGTGTCTTTAAGTAGGTTTTTTTGTAAAGCCACCCCCAATAAAGATACCAACAAACTGATTAACATCTGTATTGGTGTAAAAGCGTCTTTGGAGCTGCATACGGCTCCCTATTTGCTCCCTGGTTCTTTTTTTAACAAACCAGGGCCACATCAACATTGCACAACTAGAATGCCAGGCAATGTCAAGACCAGTCGTGCTAAACCCAGCAACGCTTGGCCGTTACGCTTGTTACACATGAGTAGTGCTTATTTTATGTTTTTTTTTTTTTTTTTTTTTGGGGGGGGGGGGGTATCTGTAGCTATTATTGATTATTGATTTATTATTATGGTTATTGATTTCTAACCCCTCTTGGATGGCGATTTCAGTTTGGGATCCCCACTTCAGAACAAATCCATGTCATATTTTGTCTTCTACTGTATTAGCCACCTTGGGGTGATTGAGAATAACTTTCTGCCTTGTTGTCTCCAGCCTGACTTTGCAGGATTCTGTGACACTGTGTGAACATGCACATAATTGCTTCAATGTGCTTTCAAGGATGCTTCCAAGCTTTTCACAACAGGTTTCAGGTCACCAGGGGATGATAGCCCCACCATTAGCCTTTGTCCCAGTATCCCCGTAGAAGTTAAAGCTTCAATGCACACCGTCAACTGGGAAAAACTGGGGTCTTCTTTTTCACAGTAGGGTTGAAAATGGTCCCTTAGAAGCTGACCATATTTTCCTGGGACCTTTTGACATCATGAGGAGTTGACTGTCGTACTTTTTTTACATTATTTCGGATCAAAACATCGCTCTGCTTCTTGTGACACAGCTGCAACAGACACGTGCTGGGTTTTCCTTTTTGTGCTCTGGTGTTGCATTTTCAAAGTATTTTTCTGCAACTGAGAAGAGCAAGCAACTTCTAAGTAGCAATGCAACCTTGTTTATCAGTCTTAATATGTTAAGGTATCGTTCAGTATTCGCCTCTAAAACATAATTTCAGCTAAAATGCATACATTCGTTAGATTAGAATTTTAAAACATTATTCAAGATCCACCATGAAAAAACTATTGTGTACCCGTTACATTCATGGGATTACAGTGTTCCCTTGAGTTTCACGGTTAATCTTCTCCATAACCACCCATTTGTAATAACCTTCCAATGAAGTAAGAACTATGTATTATAGCATACAACATGGAATCTGTTTACTTGTGCGCATTACCACATTCATTGGGTTTCTCTCATCTGGGATATTTTGATGCACAAAAACCTATGGGACTTCTAGTACTGTATTGAGACAAATGATCCTCGCAAATTTCGGCCAATGCCTCATGTGTATCGGTTGACTTCTTTTAGACATATTTTATTTCCTGCCTCCCACGGTGCAAATGCCACATTTGTATCCATCATTATTTAGTGTAACTATGCTTCTGGCAAACCATGTATAAGCACATTGTAAACACACAGGACACAGCAATGCAGTGCATGTTTAATTTGATGGTGGTATTATTGTTATTATCCTTTAATTCATCTCAAAAGTTGAATGTCAAAAACATATTTAGTTTCGTAATGACATTTGTTGTGCTTTTCTCCCTCATGTGATTGTTACGAACAGCATGTATGAGGGGTTGTTGTTTTTGTTTTTTTTTTACTAGAAAACAGTTCTCCGTATGGTTGAGTGTACATGTGCTTTTGAATAGAATGCAAAATTCCGCGATGTACAATAAAAAAAAAAAAAAAACGGAAAAAATGAAAAGAAAAAAAAAGAGAGAGATGTTCCGAACCCCATTACTCTTAATGAGACATTATGATTCATATTATTGCACTCAATTATCCAGCAAAATTAATCAGTTTCTATCCATCTCATGAAGTGACCATTTTGCCAATTACTCTTGTCTGAAAATTAAATCATAGCTACTTAAGTCGCAATCTATCATGCCCAATCTGAAAATCCAAGTGATATTATGATGGGATCAAAGTTTAACAGGAAAAAAAGTTAAAACTGAGAATTGTTGATTTAAAAAATACGTAATTTTACCATTTTTAGTTGGGAGAATATTTGAAAAAAACAAAAACAAATGTATGTCAGATTCATCAAAGGTTGTTATAATCACAGCTAGGCTTTCTTTTATCTGAAAGCCAACATAAGGAACTGTACCTTTTTTCCGGACCATGAGGTGCACCTAAAAAAATCTAAATTCACCCAAAATTGTAAAACCGTTGCCTAATAAGGTGCACCTAATAGGTCTAGAATACCGATCATGAAAATTTGACATTCAATGTTACATACAGCAACCATTAATAAATGAGTACAGAGATTGCTCTGTTTCTGCGGTTAATGGGGACCAGAACCATTCCAGAAAAGTGAAAAAAAAACGCTATGTAGTGTCAGACTTGATTTTGGGGGGCGCGGCCTTCAATAGAGCTGACTTGCCGACTGAGAGAGAGAGCGTGCGTAAACAAGAGAGAGTGAGTGGGAGACAGAGAGAAAGACAAGGAGAGAGAGTAAGAGAGAACAAATAGAAAACAGTTTGATTATAAATTTCTTTTTTTTTTTTGCCGCACCTTCATTAAAGCGGGCATATCGAATTACCAACTGAGAGAGAAAGAGAGAGAGAGAGAGAGAGAGAGAGAGAGAAAGAGAGAGAGAGAGAGGGAGAGAGAGAGAGAAGAAAAAGCAAGTGGGGGGTAAACAGTAATTTTTAAAAATGATGAAATGTTTGTTTTTTTGGGTGCATCTTGGTTAAAGCCTTACTGACTGAGAGATTGACAGAGAGACAGAGACAGAGAGCGATACAGAGACAATGAGAGAGAAATAGAGAGAGAAAGAGAGGGGGGAGAGTAGGGGGTAAACACTATTTTTTTTTAGAATTAGGCGATGTTGTTTGTTTTTTGGGGCGCATCTTGATTAAAGTCTTACCTATTGAGAGATAGACAGAAACAAAGAGAAAGAAGGAGAGAGGTAGGAAGAGAGAAAGAGAGAGAGAGAGAGAGAAAGAGAGAGAGAGATAAATAGAGAGATAAATAGAGAGAGAAATAGAGAGAGAAAGCATAGGGTTCGGCACGACAAAGGAAAAGGGAAACAAACTCTTCTGACCAATATTTGGAGATTAAGAAAGGAAAGAAAAGCACGTGTCACAATACAATGTGAAAGATGCTATGATATGAATTTGCCAGTCAGTATCCGAGTTCCCAAGGGGTGCTGGCCAATCGTCTTAAATCCCGGCTGTCCAAAATGTTTTTGTAATCCTTTTTTTTATTTTTATTTTTCATAATTTAATGACAAATGAGTTAACCAGTGACAACTGAAGGGAGAAGTAGCGAGGATTTAGAAGTGAAACCAGATTTCATTATATTTATTTTCAAGGAAATTTCATAGGGCACCGTTTTCCTTTTTTTGACTCACTGTTTCTTATTTTTTTTTAATTTTTGTATGCAATTCTAGCTCTTACAGCAGTATTAATTTTATGAGCCTTATATTGTGCCACGTATGAAAAAAAAAACATTTCAAAAGGCACTATTTTTGACGGTGCGCGTTTTATTCCGTAAAGTATGCTAATTATTGAATCCTAAATATTCTATTGTCATGTGTTTGCATTGTCAAGTGGATGCAACCAACGTTTTTCTCGGCAGCCCCTTTTCGCTTTCTGTTTTTCTCAATTATATACTAAATATTTTAATCTTGAAATATTTGTAAACTTGTGTTTGGAAGACAAAAGGAAAAAAATGAGTAAGTCAATCAATCAAACAATCGAGTTTGTTTTTTGTACAAGTTCCATTCCTAGGCTAGCAATGTTAAGTATTAGTTGGATATCAGTATTAAAATACAACAATGCGAAATTCAAAAAAATGGTCACTTTTCAGCTGCAACGGTTAGCTGCCGTAATTTAGAATGAATGAAAAAAAAACAGTAATATGGATGTATTTTTCCTACAGACCAATTCTGTCATCAGGTATGGACTAATATGTGCCGTTTTTGCAGCCGTATCAACAAAGCTAATCGGTCTGCGTGTATCGCGTCACGTACTACGTTGACGTTGCAGCATTTTTGAACCTCAACTGCACCATCATGCAGTATAGAGTGCTCCAGCCATTCTGGCTGAATGACGCTAACGCAAGCTGACAAGCGACACGCGCCTGTGGCTAGTAGGATTCGCAGAGGGAAAGCGCTAGCTTCGTCCAGGTTTGCACCTTGAGGATCTTCCGCCCACCACGCTCGGCTGGACATCGAAAGCTCGGGGCAGCTTAAGGGGGAGATTTAAGTGGGATAGCGAGGGGAAAACATTGCTAATCCCCGACCTGAGAGGAGTAATCTGGCCGGGACATTTACAGGCAGGAACCTATAAAGAGGAGGCGCACTCTTGACCATCATTTACGACCCGCAGGAGCGAAATTTAGCCAATCAGGTGGAAGCCCCCTCGGGATCAGAATGCCGCTGTTTGACTAATCTTGAACAACTCAGCCCAAAGACTGGAGCTGACCCTCGCCGCTCTCATTGATTTCTGCTGATCACAATCTTATTTGGCAATTTAAATGCTAATGATACTTTTAATTGCACTCAGGAGATGAAGGCGATGTGATCTTCAGGAGGCAATTACTTTCCCCCGATGTTTCGAGAACGGCCCCAGGAAATACAAAAAAAACACAAGAATGCAACAAATGTCTTTTGTTCATGGATAAGTTTATCAAAAAAATTATGTGGTCGCAGAGCAAAACTTTTTTCAGTTGCTTACATCCTGACCTCAGGCATTGACAGTTTACTGTATTTTCCAGACTATACGGCGCACCCAATCGTGGCCTAATAATCCGGTGCGCCATATTTGCAGAAAAAATTGGAAATGCGTTACCATATTTGTGCGATTATTCAACCGTCGCTATATTTTTTCACTGACAACAACTGCATGACAATAGTGGCTGCGAGGATCGAACCAGGTAGCAATGGTAAGGGCACCAAATCATAACAATCAGGCCACTAGGGATAGATAGTTGTTCACAGTTGCATCTCTGAATGCAACGTGAATCAAACCCATGTTGCGGTTGGGAAAAGGACCGGATCCTACTGACTAGACCAGAAGTCGCCAACGTGAAGATCGCGGGCCCTAGTATGCCACCTCAGCAGAGCTGAGTTGCCCGTGGACTTGTTCTGAAAATAGCTCCCCAGCGCAAGGTCACAGTGAATTTCTAGTAAAATGATCTTTTTTCCAAGTTTTGGATATATTCAACCCTACTTCCGATCATTAACCTGGTAAGAACATAGTAATAACATGATAAATTGTTATTTGAGAAATGAATATCAAACTGGCTGCCCATTTGCACTATTTACTAACAAAAAGTAGCTCTCAGCTTCAAAAAGGTTGGAGACTCCTGTAAAATATCAAAAGGGATACTTCTGACACATGTTAAGTCAAGTCAAGTCATGTTTATTTGTATAGCCCTTAACCACAAAGAGTCTCAAAGGGCTGCATGAAAAGGCATTCGTCCTTATCCTGTTATCACATTATTTTTAGTTGTTTCTCAGCTCAAACCAAACATTGTAAGTTACACACTTTTTGAATATGCCTGGCCATTTATTTAATTTTATCTTTCAGGACATTTAAATTACTTCCCACAACTCCTTTCTAGTCATTCAGTTCAGAATTTATTGGGTTACGTAAAGACATTGCGAGTCAGCTGTACCATGGACCGGTTTGATCTCTCACAATATTCTCACGGCCTGACCCACTAATAACTTTAACAATGTGGTGAAGACTAAAATAGTGTGATAATGAGATGAGACATATTGTCTTTTCTAGTGTTGTCTCTATCATTAATGATCTAGACAATAAGATCCAGCGCACTCCAAGCCACAGTCTGAGTTTGATTCCTGAAATGTTATGTATTTTTGCATTTTTCTGCAACCCTCAACCATACAGTAGTTTTAATTCCATGCGGCTTACACTGTACTAAGGTGCAAATCAAATATGAAAAGAAAAATCACCAAAAATATTTTTTGGGTGTGCCTTATAGTGCGGAAAATACGGTACACAGACACTGATACAACAAGATCATAATGGTGGTGTACAGCATGTCACATTCAAACACCAGTTTAAGACAAATTAACAACAACATTGACACTTTGGTAGACAGCTTCAAGCTACCGGAGTTTATCATTGCAAAGGTTTGGCAGAAGAAATATGTCGTTCGCACCTGGTGTTAGCGTATAAGGTTGCACCTGCGCCATCGCCTATCGCTTTCACGGAAATAAATTTCCTGCTGTGTTCAATAAGGCATCGACACCAGCAAAGCCATAGCGTGGACGTAGGAACAGATCGACGAGTTTGACGGACGCTAGGAGACAATTTGTCACAATCACGGAAAATCTTCTCACAGGAATTCAGCGGGATGTAATACATGGTGACGGTGTAATTACATGGAACTGTCAATATCACGGGGGTAGATGAAAGCATGTTTTTATCATTCTTTGTCCAAGACTTATTGCGCATTGACCAAAATGGGGTAAAACGCTTTGTCACAATGTACTTGGGTTTACATTTACAGGAGGCGCATTACAGTAGACCCCCAGGATACTGCATGCCCGACTTACGACGATTACTTTACAATTTTTTTTTTTGCTCCTCTTTACACCTTTTCCAACTATACGATGCCTAACTAGTTATTTTTGGGTACAAAATTTACACTTATGTGCATATGACTGTGACAATTACATGCCTAATACATCTTTAAGATTCTTGTCTGCTTTTGGTCGACATCATATTAAATGCTGGTCCGCTATTGGTTTGCCTTACGCCGTCATGACAATGCTGCTAAGCCATACAATGCATTTCTCTTAATTTATTATTTCTCTTAATTAATTTAATTTACTACTCAGAAGTAGATGAGATTCTAGATATTCCTTTAGTGTTAGGTAAGGTGAATGCAACACTCTCCGTACAGTAGCCTAGGTACTGTTTTCCTATTATGCATTGTTTTGACGGACGGCCAATAATGCAAGTAGGTCAAAGACACCGGGATATGCACAGCAGTGCCGCAACAATTTTGCCAAAATGCATTGCTTTGACACAGGGCTAGCAATGCAAATAGGTCCAAAACTGCTTGATATGCAACTAATAATTGTAAATTTTAACTTGAAAATGAAAACCATTGATTTAAACATCAACATTGATATGTGTAATAGAAGTTATTTGTTTTTTTCTATCAGCCACATTTTTTTAGGTACTAATTTCAAGTATCAATTTCTTATAATACTAGAAACAAATAGATACATTCAGGCTAGATGAATAATAATGGTAATAAAGAATAATTATTTGCCAGTGGAAGAATGTTGTTTTGCAGTGTGGTCAGGTCTGGTAGTAAAGGAGTTAGTACGGCCAACTAAACAAATTATTTTGAGAACTTCTAAACCAACAAGGGTTGCGTGAAACACAATCAAACTGCATGTTGCCTGCATGCTTACACCAGGCGTGAACATCACCTTGAAAGCATTGTTGCATTATTCAACATTGACCTTTTGTCTTCTGTCCAACATCGTTTTTCCGCCCCAGTCAAATGTCCCTTTGGTCCCAGTTGCGGGAATCCCTTGACGACGTCCAACGTCAACGGGTTTTCCCGTGTTATTTACGGGAGACGGCAATGTCAACGTGATTTATCCCGGCCAATGTCTGCAACTGTGTCAATGTCATCGACGTGAGCGGGTAGATCCATTTGCCGAGGGGGGGCACCGCTTCCGTGCTTTCGACAGTAAGCCCGGTTTCTGGCGGAGGTCATAAATCACGCGGGGGTGAGCGAGAGCGATGAACACATTCTTCCCAGACTATCGCTTTTGACAAACGCTCGTCTGTTTTGATAATCATTAGACGCTGGGGCTGCTAAACGACGGCGTGATTTATTAGCCTTGACCGACGACGGATCCAGCAGTGTGCCGTTTGGCTGGGGTAAACACAATCAGCCATGTTAATATCGGCGCACAGTATTTAACAATACGGACGTCTATAAAACTCAGTGGAGTGATGAATACGATCAAAAGCACTAACCTATTTACAACCTAGGTCGTAATACTTCTTCCATGAAATTGTATACATTTCTATCATCATTCAATTTTCCTGGTTTCTCTTGGCGGTACCCCAGTCAGGTATATGAAGGATTTTGTCTCATCAGAATTCAATTATTATTTGTTAGCATAATAAGTAATGTGCAATTTATGTCAGAATAATAATTCATAACTGAAACTATATTTGAATGAGTTTCTTTCAACAATACCTTATCACACAATAAATGCCAACCTACCTGATTACTGTGTTTTCTCAACTATAAGGCGCACCTTAAAGGGACAATGAATAATATTTAGTGCCTTCTAGTGGCACAGAAAACTTTTATCTGTAGAAAATAAAAATAAATAAAACATAATCAAAATTATTTGAATACTGGGCTAAAATACACTAACAATCATACTGATGTTGATTTTTTATTTAAAAAAACATAGGTATTAAAACATGTATTTCTATTTCACCATGGAATCCCTTATTGGATCAGCGCCATGTTCTCCCGGTATCCTGCCGCCACACTCTGCCATGTGTCACTCTGCCTGTACCAGACAACACAGTGCCATCTAATGGTCAAGTATTACAAATTTAGGCTTTATAAATCCAAATTTAAAAGTGTGCCATGATTAAAAGTGCCTATAGACTAGTTTTCTTTTTCATTGTTTTTTTGCAACTTTAGCTCTTTTAGTAGTTTTGATTTCATCCGCCTCATAGTCCAGTGCGCCTTATCTATGAAAAATACTTTACGAAAAAACTATATTTGAAGGTGCGCCTTATAACCCGAAAACATTTCAGTAATATTTAGGAAAGCTAGTGGTTGTGACTGATGCTAAACAAAGCTAGTTATCAGCCCAGTGTGTTACAACCAGTGTTTTAGCTGCCTTGAATGCCAAAGCCAAATCATTTTAAAGAAGTGTATTCATATTTATTATTTTTTTCTATTATATTAAATAATACAGTGTTTGTTTGCCGCCCTATTTTTTTCTGTTCAGAATTTTTTTTTAAAAATGGTCATTTTGGCCCAAGTATTCGGTTTGTCACTCTTTGAACAGACGTGTTTCAAAAGTGGGGCAGACGTCCAATTTTATGGTTATTTTCAAACCAATTTGCCTATTTCAGATTTTCTTTTTCTTCATAAAATCGTTTAATCGTTTGAATTTGTTTATTAGAAGTACTTCTTGATGATAGCTAAATGAGGCTCTGGTTAAACCATTGCTAGCATTTTTAACACTGCAAACGTCCCCTTTAATATGCTTGCTAATCAGCATTTCTGGCAAATCTCATGCATTCATTCTTCATTTACCAAGCTTTTGTCAGGTTACTAAATGAATATTGATTGCGAACCGCTCCAGATAAAGCACTTGACACAGTTGCGTTCTGTTATATTGCAGTATTGATAGTTTTTATGATTGCGATAGGATAGTGGTGCTATTAATCGGCGGATTAAGTCAGCTAAATCCCTTGCTAAGGGCCCGGACACCAAAAGCAAACCCTGCCACTGATAAAACGAATCTCAAACATTCTCTTGATTAAACATCATCTATGTGCATATTATCTTCAGACAGCGGACAAAGCAGACACTTAAAGCTTTAAATCACATTTTTACCACAGCGCATGCAGTTACACACCACAGACACAACTTCTTGTCATGCATTGGCGACCAATCGTGCACAGCGATCAGCGACAAGGGGTTGGAGTACGGCAGACAAAAGGAGAGGAGGTTGCACTACTCATGAAAATTGGCCTTATCGAAGAAATGGAAGATAACAGTAGCCAAATCCTCTATCAGATCACTCATGATTTTCCTCCTGATTAGCAATTTGAGTTGATATGTTTGCCAGTCGTCAGCCCGAGCTTGCCCAATCAGATAAACCTGGAGCTTGATAGTCTCTCTTAAGCCTTTCGAATGGAGTCTGGTTTATCAATGTTTATCAAATGAGACAGATTTATTCAAACAAAGTTTGACATCAAATGTGTGGTGACAATTTCTTGATTTATTTGTTAAGACTAAGCTACTTTAGCTGGCTCGTTTGTACAGTGATACCTTGGTATTCGAACGACTCAGTATTCAAACAAATTAGTAGTCAGCCCAAAAATTAGAGTCATTTTTGCTTCGGTATTCGAACAAAAAAATGAAACTCGAACAAACCTTAAGACAGCTGAATGCACGGCAGTGATATGAGCGACCATCTTGGCTACTCCATCTCGGTTGGGTAGCATTATTTAGAGAGAGATTGTCAGTCCGATAACATGTCGTGGTCAATGGGGTTAAGGACCCCCGTGACAAAGCTCTCCCGGCCCACACTCACATTAATAGTTGACATAGGATAACGGATCTGAGCCGCACGGGTGCTGTTTATTTTAGGCGGAAATATATCTCCCACCCGTTCTCAGCGATAATTGACTAGGAATAATAGATAGATAGATAGATAGATAGATAGATAGATAGATAGATACTTTATTCATCCCCTAAGGGAAATTCACAATTGCGCCAAAGCAGCGATAGTTGCGCCAAAGCAGCGGAATTCATTTTAGATTGGCCAAAATGGCACGCTTCAGCTGCCTAAAAAAGGAAAGAAAAGGGCTCAACCAGCCCCTGCTCTCAGCAACAGTTAACCAGGGGTAACGGATTGCAGCCACAACTGTACATTTAATTTTAGGTGGGCAACAAAAGTAAGTTTCAGTGGCCCCCACTGGTAAAAAATATGCACTTTGCTGGTCCACGCTCACAGCAATATGTGATTTATGATAATGGATGCGTTCAATTAATTTGAGGTGGAAATGCAGAAATCTTGAAAAAAGAGCCGCCAGGCTCAACAAAAGTGCACTCTGCCCACTCAGCCTCATGAGTGCAGTTCACTTTTTGGTAAAGAAAATGGCAAAGAAGGGCAGCCAGCTCTGACAAAAATAAACTCTGCCGGCCCCCTCTTGCAGCAATATGTTATCGAGAATAAAGTATCGCCGCTAAATGAGTGCAGTTCACCTTGTGGTGGACAAAAATGCTAAAAAAAATAATCTGCCGGACCCAGCGATCGAGGATAATGGATCGCAGAATATTTATCAACCTGCGATGCAATAAGGCTGCGGAGTACAGAGCGTGAAGTAGTGAGGGAATACAGTTTTCATGTTTTATTTACCCATTCTTATTTTGGTAATATATGGTTGTTAATGTCATTGCACTATTGCTGTGGCGCATTTCCAACTTAGGCTAGTATACAGGCACTATCTTGTGAATATTTGTTTGTTCATTTTAACCTTTTTTAATATCCACATCCTGGAGTGCCACGGTTAATGCCAATGTAAGCAATATTCACTACGTTGTTATCAATTTTATTTTGGAACTAAATAACTAGAAATGAATACCCTAACTTTGTACGGGAAAAATGTTGAACGACTTTAACTATTTGTCGTTCGAACACTACTTCTAAATATATGTCGAGTACCGAGGTTTCACTGTATTTTGTTTTACCTCCCCGATTTTCATAAACAATTTTAATTCATCACAGTGGCGTGCTCAAATATGTGACTTGCAGGCCTCCGTTGGAGGCGGGCAAGAGAATAGAGGATCCGGGGGGGCAGGACTCGGCAGGGGACAGACTGGGGTCAGGTGCCTCTACTTTCCTTGTGGCGGACTCTGCAGGCTTCTCTGCAGCCTGTGCCACGCAACTGTCAGTTACAGCCGGCACGGCGACGCTGGGGTGGGGGAGGTGAGAGTGGATGACATAAAGACAGACAGACAGACAGAAAGACAAACAGGCAGCAGTTATTTCCACATCACAGTGAGAGAAAGTGAGAGACAGATTAGCAGAGTGTGAAAAGTGGGAGAAAGAATGTCATGGTAGCGGTGTGGAGGGTAGGGTAGTTTATTACAGTTTCTTTAAACTCAATATAGCATTTTTATATGGCAAGACAAATATTTTACCTAAGAAAAAAAAGTCCTTCAATCAATCAGTCAAAACTTATTTGAATAGCACTTTTCGGTCAAAAATTGCAATTTTGAGGGCTGTATAAAGACATTCAATCCGAGACAAGAAAATAAAATCCTCCCTTCTATCCCCACTCAACAAAATGGATTGAAATAACATTGAAGGCTCTGCTTATTACCATGTCACCTTTACTACTTATATCATTGTAATAGTCACTTGTTAATCAATTCAGATATAACTTGACATGCATGTTTTTGTAACGTGGGAGGGAAATGATGTGCCCGGAAGAAACTCACACAGGCACGGGCAAAAAATGCAAACTCCGCACAGAGAGGCTGCAGTAGCTGGAAATGAACCCTGGACATCCCAAGTGTGAAGCCACGTGCTAACCACTTATCCGCCATTCACTAACAATAAATATATATTTGTTTTTCTTCCTGACTCTCTGTCAACAATACATTTGGTAAAACCTGTGACACTGTAGGAAGTGGCCTTTCTTATTCGACTTCCAAAGTGAAGTTTTATTTTACTGATTCATACTGCATTGTATTTATGTATCTAATTCATATACTGTTCAAGGTATACTTCACGCACAGGTGTAGACATGGAGAGACTGTTTAACCCATCAGAATGCAAATCAGTCTTTCTGGTACTGTGAATAAAAATGTTATGATGATGACATAAGCTTTAATGCAATTCTGTAATTCATCCGTACCACTGGTGGTCTGTGAAAAAGTGTTGGCGCCCTCACCGTCACAATCCGGGTTGGATTCCCGATGCAAAAATGTTTAACCAGCGACACTTATTGGCTGATTGCACTATTATATGCCGTAAGTGTATAAAGAGCCCAACAGTCGTACGCAAATGATCACTGTCGCTGACACTCTTGTCTCAATTACATGTGCCTTATAATCTGGTGAGACTTATAAAGTGATAAAATACAGTTTCTTTCTTACTTAACTTTTGAAATGTAACAGATTTAAGAAAGTTTGCAGTTAATCAATGTTGTTTTTTAATCTTAGAGGCTGAATCTTGTGCATAATTGAGATTTTCCACTAGTTGTTCTTCGCATCCTTTTGGGGATGGGGATATCTGTAACCACGGACAAGGACCTACCTGCCAAGTCCAGGTGTCTTCAAATGGGCCAATTAGCAGGATGCCACATGAGCTCTCACATTTTGCCTTTATGAGATTATCCTCTAAACAAACAGATTCCTTTTTTGTGTTTTTTTCACCCCTTCCACTATCGGAATACTGTAATTTCAGGTTGGTGGCTTGTTTCTTGGCAGCTGCATCCCTGTTAGTTGGACTGTGCAGCAGCTGGCAACGCGGCAAAGTTTACGAACCCTGCTTTGTAAAAAGGCAGATTAGCTGATAAATTTTAAAAGCAAGCTGGACGTCTTAAAAGTCGTATGCTGGAACACTAACAATAAATAGCAAATTGATCCACTCGTCCTTTTTAAAGACCTGTGTGCATGGGAAAACAATTTTCCACGACATTAGATTCATCTTTGTCAGGGCAACAGTTTTATCACAAAGGGGAATTTTATGTACGCTTTGGGCTAACAGCACTTGTATTTAATATTTTAAGCTAATTGTTCGCGGATGTCCTGGTTTATAAGTCAAATTGTGTGTGGGATTTTTTTTTTTCATATCAATGTTTTGAGATTAAAACTTCACCTTAAGTCTTCACATAGTAAGTGCAAATTCTGGTTGCATAAATTGGGGACTGAAGATTTATATGATTTCAAGAAAATAGGTATGTCAGTAGACCCCTGGGATACAGCGAGGATTTTGAACACATTACCTTACTACACTAGGTTTCTATCCCCGTCATAACAAGATTTTACTTCTTGATCTCCACCTCACAACCAATTAATGTCAGATCCCAGGGGTGTTCTGTGAATGTTTTAAGATTAGAACTATAATTTTGGTATGCAAAGTTTAAAGAGTGCAAACTCAGGTTGTGTTGTAGTATACTGAAAACTATATGTATTTTAATTAAACTGTACTGTATATTGTTTGTAATGTCGTTCTCAGGTCTATGTCAAATTCACCTGGCAGAAATGGGTTGGAGATAATTTGAAAATACTTTGAAACAATTTTAACATTGCATTCAAAATACATCTTCATTTGGCTGAGAAGTGAAGGATATAAATGACTTTTTGGGGAGAAAATGTGATTTTGGACTGATCTTGGAAAGCATCGGATGGTCAAAAACAGCTTCAATTTAGATATCAAAATTTAGACCAAATCAAGTCTAAAATTGACCAGATTGATCCCAACATCAAAACAATGTTTTGTGCGTGGTGGGGTGTTTCTCACTTTATTGTTTACTAAGTCAATTTATAAAATACACACCTGGCAAATAAAAATATCACCAAAAATATCATAACTGAAGTAATGAGCTCATCTTAATTTCCTCAAAACTGCCTGTTCAAAGGCTGTAATTGTATCTATTGTAACAGGTGGATACACAGGTTAATAGTACTTTCATCTGGCAGAAGAGCATTTAATTGTTCGTCTGTCATAATATCTCGCTGACATAAATAGATGAACAAAGACACATTATTTATAGTAAATAAATTATCATTTACAAAGCAATTAGTTAAATTGGATAATTTCCCATGGCGCCAGCCGTCTCAATGAAGCTCTGAATATCTTCGCTCATTTCCATCCCACAAAGTCCCCGAATAATATTAGGAACCCACTTAGAAGTGGCCCTTCATTTTGCCTGCCGTCAGTCTGACTAACTGCATGCTTCTTAGGATGAATGGGAGGGAGGCGACTGCCTCTCTGCACTATTAACTCCTAGCGAATGGTGTTTTTGTGCCTTTCAAAGCTTCTCTCTGGAGGGACGACATGAGTTCACATCTAATCTCCCGCCCAGCGCCCCCACCCCCCTGCTTGACAACACTCTTTTGGCAAAACGCTCTTGCTACTCACAGGTCATTATCTGTCTCGGTGCGGGTCTTCTGCTGGCGCCGGTGGACCATGACCATGGTGACGACAACGCCGATGATAAGGCCGATGGCCACGATGCCTCCTAGGACCCCGATAACACCGCCCGGTGGTCCCCGCGCCATTGGTTTCTCTGCAAAGGCGGAAAAAGGAGAAAAACAGAGTTAGCGTGAGGCCAAGTCTGAGAAACTGTTGCTGAGCCGTTGCGGATTACGGCATGGCAGAGAAAAAGGGTGAAAAAGCCGCAGTGGAGAGCGTACTGGCATACAACATCACAGTGTGGTGGTATGCTGAGAGCATGGCAGCAGACAGAGAACCTTACAGAAAGTTTTCAACACAGCTGAGAAAAATACTCAGCTGCTTCTTCCCAGTCCCAAGGAATCACTCAGCGACCACCTTTTTGACCTTTCATACTGGCATACGCTATTAGAGTCTGGTATATTAGGAGCAAGGCCTTACAGATAGTCATCAACACAGCCCAGAAATTTTTGGCTGCTGTCGGCGTCCAGTCTGGAGAACATTGCCAACATTATAAAGGACTCCTCTTACCACAGCCACTACCTGTTTTGATAGTCCTGCTTATGGCTGACGCTACAGAGCCATTAAACAAGGATTAGAGAGAGTTTTTTTCCTCAGGGCCTTCGCCACCCTAAACAAGTACTATGTGAAAAGAATAGCTTACCTATGTATTGAGAAAAGTATATGTATTTATTTATATCTATTCATATTATGTAAAATGTTGCTGCTATCGTTAATCCACTATTTCATTTTTCTGATGCATTAAGAACTTATACAGTCTTCAAGCACTACCTTGTAAATGTTTCCTATCCTAATATTATTTTTTTATCTTACTGTCTTCTCTTTGATTTTTCATTACATGTTTATCTTGGAGTGTTGCGTCCGCTACGTTGGTTTGATACAATAAAAGACAATTGTTAAAGTAAAATGTGGCGGAATTTACTATTCAGTAAACCTATGAAAAGCAGCCAAAATAGTAGACTCAGTAAATGTGTATATCCACAATTCACCATTTAGTCACAAAGAAACAGACTTGCAGTCAAAAGGGTATAAGGAAGATGCGAGGAAAAACAACCTTATTGCCGGAAACATGAAACTTGAAGTTTAATATATCTCAACAAACTTGTTTCTGGACTCGTCTACAAATACAAAAGGAGCTGCGCCTCTTGTTGCTGTTGCACCCTGATTGAAAAAGGATTCCCTTGTAAAAACAAACCAAGTACTTGCCTAACATCGCAAAAACTTCAAAATTGAACCATCTGTCACATAAACGCACTTTACACATAGTGAGGTCTACAACGAAGAAGGATCCGGATGTGAGATATTTGAAACAGTTGACTACTTGTGTATGGTGTGGAATACGATTTTTATTTGGCCCTCTTTAGGGCATTATTCTCATGATACGAAGTCAACAAAAAACTATTTTAAGTATCCAAAACCTTAAAATATAAAAATGTGCTGTTTCGGTGAGATGCCTGTCTACTATAGGGTGATGTCATAAAATGCTGGTCTACTATTGGTTTGCGTCACGGCATCAACGATATGCGACTGGCTGAACTACCTCCAATAGTGCTAAGTTATTAGCTCTCTGTTAAGTTCAGAATCTTGGGGGTGTCGTTTTACTATAGGTTCAGAGGCTTGCAGTCAGGCTTAACAGAGATGCAAAAACATGATAACCATGGAAAAGAAGCTGGCAAATACTAAATACTAAGAAATACTAAGAAGGCAGATGCATCATTACCCCTGCTAAGTACCAGTTCGAGTCACGTAATACCAAGGTAAATTTCATATTTCCTTTACTTGTATAATAGTTTATGTTTTTATGTAGGGTACAGGGGGTCTGGAACACATACTGCCATTTCACTTTGGGATTCCTAATCTCTGAAATGATTATTCTCATATCCCAGGGGTCTACTGTACTTATTACACTGCAACGTTACTGACACATAGGTAAAGAAGAAGTGGAAGGACGGTTTAGCCTAATACAAGGCAGGGAGCCATGCATTGTAGCTAGACTTATAGCAAGGGTTCAATGTCTACATACAGGACGTAATTCTAAAACATCCATCCATTGTCTGGACCGCTTATCCACAGTTGGAGTGCGGGGGAGCTGGATCCCATCTCAGCTGTCTTTGGGCAGTGGGCAGAGGACCCCCAGAACTGGTTGCCAGCCAGTCGCACGGATGATTGTAAAACATGCTGCACAAAATGACAGTGCACCACTGTCTGACATATGACAAGCAATTGGGTACATCTCCCGAAGCACTTCAACAGAATAACAGTGACCCTGGGTGTGAGTTTGAACTCAAAACACTGTAAACTGAAACCAGGAAAATTTAGCAGGACTATCAAGGACAAAGTTGATTGCAAAAGTAAATGTCTCAATGCCGACCACCCAGCTATTTGAAATCTCTGGCAAGGACAAATGTGAAGGTTGCACAATGAAGTTTCTGGCGATTAAAAAAGGAACCACAAAAAACATACCAGGGACTCTTTTTTGTACTATTCTCTGCAGAAAAAAAGACCATTGTTACCAAATGTGAATAATGTGTTGCTCAAGTTAGAACCCGAGAGCAGTTTTTTAAATTACTTTTTGTTACCAGTTTTATATGTATTAAGAAATAATAATAATCTATCATGGTATTAAAATGTCATTACCATGTTGTAATTAAAATCAGCTCAGTTGTATGAGGGCACTGAATAAAACAAGTTAATAAGCTAATTTTGATTAATATTATAGAATAATTTATCAGGCATTTAAGGACACTGAACATGTCAATAATTTATACAAATTAAAAATCAATTTATTAGAAAATGGCAAGCACGGCACCTGAGTGGTTAGTGCATCCGCGACAGTGTTCCCTCAAAGCTGCACGCGTGCACAATTGCACACTACGCGCACAGTCTCGGCGCACAAGAAAATCTAGCCAGCGCACAAAAATGAGGGCTCAAAATTACTCATTAAGAAGCGACTTAAGTCAAAGTTACAGTGCATGAAGGTAAAAATACACGGGTTCCCCTGACGTTGTGTCCTAAATGCGGTATTTTGAAGTCGAACGGAGTTGAGTAAAGTTAGTAGAGTATGTCGAGAACCGGCTTCTTCGGCTCGGCTCACTAAAAGGAACCGGCTCTTTCGGGTCTTAAACGGCTCTTCAGGTTGTTTTTGCTTATTCAATCCCAACTTGTTGACAACATTGTACGTCCACTAAAAAATGTGATTAAGTACAGTTCTGTATCTTACAACCGACTAAAAGAGCCCCCAAAAATGTTAATATTATGTGACAAAATATATCAGGAAATAAAAAGAAATTGATATATTGTGAAAGAATTGTAAGAACAAACGACGTTTGTAGGCCGTACAACCTTTGCAATAGTACATGAGTCAATTCATTCAAATGAGAAAAATAATTTTGCATTGCCAAAAACGCAGCAAAATGTAACTTGATGTCAGGTTTTGGACATGTTTGATAATTAATGATATTGCCACACTTGGGATTATGGTTGCTCACTGTAGTTTCAAGCGTTGCTCACCGACTTTGTGTGAACGCTCAGACCTGTGGAAAATTATAGGGAACATTGATCTGCGGTACAGTTCTGAGGTCATGAGATCGAACCTTCCTGTGTGCAGTTTACATGTTCTCCCAGTGCTTGCGTGGGTTTACTCCGGGCACTCCGGTTTCCCCACACGTTTTAAAAACATCCATGTCAGGTAAATTGGCCAGTTCAAACTGTCACTAGGTGTAAATGAGCGAGTGAGTTCTTTGTCTCTGTGTGCTCTGCGACTAGCTGGCAACCTGTTCAGGGTGACCCCTGCCTACTGCCCGAAGATGGCTGGGATTGGCTCCAGCACCCCCGCAACCCTACTGAGCATAAGCGGTACAGATAATGGATGGATTTATTAGAAAATCACAGTGACCACCTTACCTGGTCAGTGTTTTTAGAGGGCTACAAGGTGCTTACAGGAACCACATTGGTGACCAATGCCCTCGAGCTTCTATCAAACTAAAATCCTCATCGATGAAGAAGATAAGCAACACAAAGATGATTTATTCATTTCCTATTCTGCGGCGCAAAAACTGATCACAGAAAATTTTAAACAGGACTGTTTTTATAATTACTAAGTCCACGTTGGAAAAAACGTAACGCGACAAAGATCATAAGATGCATTGATTTCAAAGGTAACTTCATGTTGTATTGTATTGTCTTTATTGTCAGCTCAGTAGCCTAGATGGTAGTGTGCCCGCTTTGAGACTGGGAGGTCGCTGGTTCGCGCCTCGGCCGAGACATACCTAATTGGTATAATGGCGGCGCCCTCTGTTGGCTGCGGCTGCATCGACTCGCTACAACGGGTCAGGTGTATCGACATTTCGTTCTGTGTACATTGTTACAAAGAATGACAATACAAAGGAAATTATTATTATTATTATTTGAAACATTGTGAAACATTGTATGCTACGAGATTAGACATGGCACTCCAGGAGAAACATGTATAATAAATACTTTAAGAGAAAACAAAGATAAAAGACTGTCAAGATAAAAAGGCAAAAATGTTTGCAAAGTAGTGCTTAGAGAATGGCCTAAGTTATGATAATTGTGCAATGAAAGAATAATGCATTATAACAGTTGTGCCGATGAAAGAAGACCCAGAAACCAGCTTTAACCAAACGAAACATGAAAGGAAAAATATGCAGGACATGTTGGAACACTAAAAAGGGATTCTTTAAATTAAAGTTCAAAAAGTGCTAATGTAAGCCCTTCAATGACAACTAATATAAAAAAAGTTTGAATGTCAAGAACAAAACTGTCTCATACCAGATAAGCATCAAATTGAGCATGGAAAACTCCTCTACGATGTATTCACAGGAACTCTTGAACTGCAATGTGTTGTAGATAAAAGGACAACTCACATCTGCAACCAAAACGGTCACGTCCATCTGTTTTCTTTGGTGTTTGAAAGCATTTGTGACCATGGCTATATGTTCAACAACAAAGTTGACTGCATGAGAGAGCTCACAGGGGACCAATCAAAACCCGAGGGCAAAAAATCCTCGCCGTCTCCCCTCTGAAGGCAAGAGCTGCCCTCGTGATGACTCTATTACGACGTGGCCATCCTTCCCCGCCGTGACAAGACGAGGCTTAGCCGGCTGGCAGGCTAGCTCGATCAGTCGCACTTAATGACGGATCCTCGGCGGACGAGCCTCTTGTGTGAGAACACGATAGCGCGATAACGAGTCCTTGGATGCAACAATGGCTGCTTCAAAACTGGCCAGGTGTGACTGGGCGCACAATTTACACCGTTTTGAGACCGTTCTCATCTTCTCACTGACCAGATTGCAATGAACACCCTGTGCCTAGTCGTGGTTTCTGTGCCAATTACAAGATTTAATGGTTGGCGGTGGTTCAGCCAAGGATGATTAGAGCCTTCGGTAATGTAACTGGGGGGAAACAGAACGTTATTGCAGGAAAACAATCATTGAATAACATCTTATTGAACAAACATGATAAAACTATCTGACATTGAACAGCCTACCGGAGAAAAAATTTAAGATGGTGCTCATTATAAAAAGATGTATTCCAATTTTTTTTATGTGGATTGGGTGGTATGCAACACGTATACTTACAGACTTCTCAATTGCAGCATTTAAGGAACTTGAGTAAAAGGTACGAATGGCTTGTATTTTTTTAGCAGGAGCCACAACATTCTAATTTGTGATTTAAAATAACACGACGTTTGAACATTTAGTGTTGATAGATGTAACAATAACCAAAAGGTGATTGTATGACTAATATATATATATATATATATATGGAAAACAATCTGATAACTGTCACAATATTGTAGATAGATTATCAATCAATTAAATAATATCAAAAATATGTAAAAAAGATAATGCATATATTGCCCCGGCGTTGCAGGACTTGGCGTTACCGACAATTTTACTTCTAAGCTTCCACAGGTCTGAGTAATCACACAGTCTGTGAGCATCGCTTGGAACAACAGTAAGAAACATCAATCTTGCAACCGAATCATTATCCAACATATCCAAAACCTGACATTAAATCAAGATACTTTCTGATGGCATTCCGGCAAAACTAGTTTGTTTTTCAAATTTTAATAAATTGTATGATTTAATGTTGGGACATCCACATTGCCCACATACGTCAGTTGTTTTTACAACAACTATTACATGGGATTTCTGTATTTGAAAAAGTATCTCTTGTTATATAATACTAACGTTGTGTGGATTTGTTTTAGTTGGTTGTCAAGATTTGCCCATTGCTCTCACCTACACTCACTCGTTAGCCCCAGCTGCCACTCATTTTCTAATTAGTTCTCCTCCTATTCAAACACGTCATTCTCAGTCACTCCTTGTCAGTCCGTCAGCGAACCTCCGCACATGCGGGGCAAGCATTTTGACTCTGTCTCCCTGTTCGTGTTTCCTGCACATCTGTCCCTGGCTTCCCGATCGTCTCCGGTTACCTGACTTGTACCGATCTCCGACCATGTTCCGGTCTACCGTCTCGGCTGCCCGACTTGCTTCTGCCCTCCGACCATGCTCTGTTCTCCCGTCCCGACTTCCCGACTTGCTTTCGCTCTCCGACCTCGCTTTGTTCACGAGGGCTTCCTGCTCTTCCTGCCCAGCGAACATTGGAGTGCTGTTGTTTGTTTCCTGACTCCCTCGATTCTCCAATATAACATTGTGTGAACCGTTACGCGTCTGGGTCTAATGCTTGTTCCGGTCGTGACATTAGTTGCACAATACGGAACAGTCTTTTGTTTAATATTTAATAGCTTCTTATTTTTTTGCCGTTTTTTGTTCCCTAGTTTCCTTTTTTTTCTGTTACTTCCTTTTCTCTTTACCCTAGCTTTGTACTTCTGTTTTCGTATTTCCTTTCTTCTTGCTTTTCCCTTTTGTTCTTTGTGTTTTTTCCCTTTTTTTTGTTTATTTTTTCATTCTTATCTATTTTTCTCTTTTTGCTTTATTGTTCCCTTTTTATGCTATTTTTTGACTAATGTTACATATTGGGAGCCAAGAGAGCCAGCATTTTAGTGAGCCAAGCTGAAATACCCGATTCTCTATAAAGAGACGAAACTTTGCGTGGCAACATTGATGTAGGTATATAGGTAAGAAACGGCCCTTAGCTACGTAAACTACAATTGTCTCTCTATAGTTTAATGCATTAATGATAAAGAAAAAAAAAAAAAAAGAAAAAAAGTGCCAGGGAGCCACATGGAGTGCTAAACAGCGCCGCTCATACATGAAAGTAGATGTTGTTTAATTTTGTCTGCATTTATTGGGGCTGCCTTGACACAAAACCTAGCAAAAGACACTTTCAGAGGCCTAAAGTACTCCTGTCTAAAATTTCAAGAAAATTAGTTTAGCAGTTTCGGAGCCCATAAGCCACATATGAACAAACACACGCTTCCAAGTAGGGATTTATATAATCGTCTATACTAAAAATTTACATTGCTGCAAAACATATATATTTTTTAGGGGGAAGGGGGATGGTTAGCAAATCAATTCACAGTTAAAAAAAAGGTAAATATTAAATCACAATAATTAGAAGTCAGCGGATGACTGATTTTTGTATTACGATACAATAACATACCGTATTGCAGTTATCTCACATCCCTCTTTTACAGAAGATATTGTTTAATCTTTTTTTTTTTTTTTTACAGAAAATGATTTTGTGTGGGATTTATCTTTGGTATAAATTTATTACAATCATAATTTTCCACTTTGACAGGAAATAAGAGATATTTTATTAGAAAATCGCCTCGTCTCGAAAATTTTAACATTTTGATAGTTATTTCTGTGAATATTTTTTTTTTAATTGTCAAACATGCTGGTCTATTAAACAATAAACAGAACCATCACAATTCTTGTATTGTCCCAATATTTGAGATTATGGCAAATACTCAATTATCCCATCTCAGAAAATAAGAATATTCTGAAAACGTAATATAGTTTACAGTAGGTCAATTTCCGCAATATTAGAATAATAAAAGGCTTGCAATATTTCAGATGATTAGTATTTGCTACCAGCTCAGTAGCCTAGATGGTAGGGCGCCCGCTTTGAGACTGGGAGGTCGCTGGTTCGCGCCTCGGCCGAGTCATACCTAAGACTTATAACATTGGTAAAATGGCGGCGCCCTCTGTTGGCTGCGGCTGCATCGGCTCGCTACAACGGGTCAGGTGTATCGACATTTCGTTCTGTGTACATTGTTACAAAGAATGACAATACAAAGGAAATTATTAAATTATTATTATAATTTATTATATAAAGTATAAAGTAAAAGTTTTGATACACACATACATACATATATACATATATATATATATATATATATATATATATATATATATATATATATATATATATATATATATATATATATATATATATATATATATATATATATATATATATATGTATATATATATATATATATATATGAAATGAAATGAAATGAAATGATCTGCATTTATATAGCGCTTTTCAAGTCAATGAATTCCCAAAGCGCTTTACATTGTGCTTCACATTTCCCAATAGCGGCCGTAGTCTGTGCAGCCATGTAAGGCGCTAACCTGCTTATTGGGGGTATTGGGGTTTCAGTGTCTTACCCAAGGACACTTCGGCATGTAACACGGACAAGCCGGGATTCGAACTGGGACCCCTTAATCCTAAAACAATCGCTCTACCTCCTGAGCTACTGCCGCCCCAATGCAGTATATATATATATATATATATATATATATATAAATATATATATATATATATATATATATATATATATATATATATATATATATATATATATATATATATACGTATATATTTATACATATACATATATATGCAATTTTTGTTTTTTCAAAAGTACATCACAGAAATAAAACGAAAGAATGTGGTTCCTAACTACTCTGTCTAAAAAACTGTTTTCACTCAACAAATAGGCATTGAGTGGCTCTGCATCATATATGATTTGACATAAATTGAACTACAATTCAACAAGCCTCCTCACAGCTCTTTTTCGTGATGCTATCTCGGAGGAAAACATCAGCTTTGAAGCTGCGCTCCAGCAGTAGCATGGCAACGGTTAAGCCGTTGCCGCTACTGTTGTTCTACAGTTGCATGGCGCCAGCCATCGGGGCTGGTGGATTTCACGGGCCCTAATGCAAATGCGAGACACAATAGCCCGTTGCGCAACCAACACACACATGCACACAGGCAGGATAAAAATGCAGTTTTCCTGTTGTGGAGCCCGCCGGCAAACTAGCATGGAAGATTTAGACGTTGCGGCGCATAAAGGAAGTGGAGTAACCATGCTTCACAGGTGCCATCGAAAATTGAACCCCTCATATTTGCAAACACCGACACATCACAAATACTCACACGGAATGTCCCTCAAAGTGGCTTCAGGCGTTGGATGAAAGGTAGGGATTTTTTTTTATTTTATTTATTTTGCTTTTTGAACACCGGAGGTGACAAACACCGCACACCTATGGCTACAAGCTCAATGAGGCGGACATGAGTTGGAATGACCGGACCGAGTCAAGCGTTATTTTTCCTCTGCCGCAGTGTTTTCAAGGACAACATTTTTGTACTGAGACGTGATAGTGAAACAGCATCATGCACAATGCACAGGAATGGATTTTATATACAGTAACCAGCTCCGGATATAGTTACGAACCCTTCCACAACACACCACTATTCATTTTCAGCAATTCACTGCTTAAATGAATAAGGTCAAGTAGCGTATTGATCAACATAACTGAGCTCCAAGGTGTTCAGCCTGAAAACAAAGAAAATGTACTCCATCGTGTCAGGTTGCGGCATGGCTGGGGAAGAGGATCCTATAAAAGTAAACACAAAATAAGATCTTAGAGAAGGATTTATGTACAAAAAAAAAAAAAATCGGTATTGGATTGTGTACAGAAACAAAATAACAAAATATACTAGGATCTCATCATAGCTACTCTAGCGCAGGCTGGACTGCATCCCTTTTACATAATGTCCGTATACTAAATAGATCTAAATGAATACACCTCAAAAGTAAAAAGACGCAGCATATAGTTGGAACGGAACAAAAAGACGACTGTGTTGGAACACTTGGTTAGTTGGTTAGATCTCTTAATCACCAGGGTCGTGGGGGCACCATTTATGAGGTGTGTCTTGGGCAAGTACAGCCTGGAGTCACCCATCCCTATTGTGTCCACCCGGTCTTAAACTGGTTACCGTTTGCGTGTTAGGGAGTGTTCATTTTACATCTGAAAAGTGATGGGTCCCGGGGACATGCATGCTCAAAAATCTATGGGTCCCAACAGAGATCTATGGGTCCCCAAAATTTAGTGTTATCGAGGTTGAAATTGTAAATCGGCGACAAATATATTGATAAATATCTAAATCTATATATTCATTCAGTTTTAATCATCACACTTAATTGGTAATACAAAAAAAATATCACTTCAGATTTTTCATTTCACAAAAATATTGTACATTTTACAAAATAACATTGCTGAAATATTAGTGTATATATTCATGCAGTTTTAATCACTTCAGATTTTTCAGTTCATATATTCTTTGTGGTTTGCTGTCCCGCTACAGTTGTAATGCCTTCTCAAGGTCCAATTGCAGCAACGGAATTTCCATAGCTAATTTGTGGTTTTCATTGTCGTTGTGCCGATCCAATGTGCTTTTCTGAAAGTTCGTATCGCAAAATGATTTATGCAATTCAGTTTTTTTGTCACGCTGGGAGCATGCATCACAGAACATGTAGCCTCCATTATCAGACTGCTGGAAGTGTGAATTTCCCTACGGGGATAAATAAAGTATCTATCTATCTATCTATCTATCTATCTATCTATCTATCTATCTATCTATCTATCTATCTATCTATCTATCTATCTATCTATCTATCTATCCATCCATCCATCCATCCATCCATCCATCCATCCATCCATCCATCCATCCATCCATCCATCCATCCATCCATCCATCCATCCATCCATCCATCTATCTATCTATCTATCTATCTATCTATCTATCTATCTATCTATCTATCTATCTATCTATCTATCTATCTATCTATCTATCTATCTATCTATCTATCTATCTATCTATCTATCTATCCATCCATCCATCCATCCATCCATCCATCCATCCATCCATCCATCCATCCATCCATCCATCCATCCATCCATCCATCCATCCATCCATCCATCCATCCATCCATCCATCCATCTATCTATCTATCTATCTATCTATCTATCTATCTATCTATCTATCTATCTATCTATCTATCTATCTATCTATCTATCTATCTATCTATCTATCTATCTATATATCTATCTATCTATCTATCATCATCCTCATAGCGTAACCAGGAATATAATTGAGTCAATTTTGGCAGAAATGTCCTTTTCTTGCTAGGAGTATTCTTTTGTTTATTATCTTTCGTCGAATCGTTCGCTTCAAAACACGTGTTTTCCTTGCCTTCGCGGTCTTCTGAAGAATTTCTCTGCCGTTTTTTTTTCATGCCGGAATTATTGCCGTTGTTACCACTTTCTGTATTATGTTTCGACTTATTACCGACACTGAAGAAATTACCAATTTTTGGTTGATTTGCACCTAATACCAACTGTTTTTTCGGAGGCATACTTTCACTCGACAATCACCAAAACAATAACGTCATCTGGAAGCAACGAGATCTCGTTTGCCGAGATCGGCGGGAGACCAAAACAACAATGGCAGATCTGCCTGACGAAAAGTTTGGAGTGCGGTAAATATTTGTTAAAAAAAAAAAGTAATCGGGTAATAATGACAATTTGGTGTCAAAAAAGTTGCGTCCTGGGGACACATGTTGATTTGACACAATGCATCCCCAGCAAAAATGATGCGTCTAGGACACATGGACACGGCAAAAGAGAACACTGGTTAGGCAAATGTGCTAAACACTGCACTGTTCCATATGTTGGCTGGAGAGGGATAGGCGCCACCAGGCAGTACTTGCCGAAGACACACCACAGGAAATGGTGACCCTACGACTCAGGCAGTTAATGGATTCTACTAACCCTAAATAAACAAAAACATGGAAGAATGTCAATGCATGATATGTTGGAACATTAATTAATTCCAACTGATCAAAAAATTAAAGGCAATACAGGATGTGTTGGAACATTACCTAACCGAACAAAAACAAGAAATACAACACATGGTATATTGTAACAATAAGTTCTGTAACTCTAACCGAACAAAAACGTGAAAGAAGGACAACACAATATATATGGAAACACGATGTACCATTACCAGAACAAAAACATGGAAAACGCCAATGCACATAATATGTTGGGACACTAATGATTGTAACTGAAAAAAAGGAAAGTAAGATAATCCAAGATATGTTGGAAGTGTGAATTTCCCTACGGGGATGAATAAAGTATCTATCTATCTATCTATCAATATATACGTTTACCTGTACAAAAACAAGAAAGAAAGACAACACAGAATACGTTGATGGTTGACTGAGTCATTTTAACCCTGATTCCAGTACTTCACCTTGTAATAAGTTGATGGTTGCTATTCGAGAAATGCATCTAAAACAGGGTGCCTGTTGCACTAATTAGTAACAAAAGTAGCTTTCAGTTTGAAAAAGGTTGGAGACCCCTGCACCAAGTAATTCTAAATGAAAATGTCAGGACACTAGATACAGTAGTTCTCGCTGAAGACAACATGAAACCAAGGACATATACTCTACGTTGATAGAACAATATCAGAAGCACCATTGTGTCAAGACCATACGGTATAATGCTGGAACACTAACTAGCTCTAACTGAACAACACATCAAAGTTAGACAGCACAGGAATTATACTTAGATGTGGATGGAACGATAACAGAAGCGGCAAGATGACGATGCCATTAAACATACTTTTTGAAACACTAACTGGACAAAACATGAAAAGAAGATGAAGCAGGACATATTCCCAGTACTTGATAGAACAATAAAGAGAGTGCCATGACAGTAAGACCATAAAATAGCGAATTTATCAAACAACAGACATGACAATGATGATTCATCAAAAGAAACATGATGACTGGGAAAATACAAGGTACAACAAGAAACTGACAAATCCGTGGAGGCAAAAGTGCCCTTATATACTCCAGAGAACTCTTTGTGACACCATATCTTTAAACATTAAAGAGTCAAATTCCAATGGAAGTGCCAAATCACAGAACATGACAGTACAGAAAGTAAAGAACATGTCTTGAAGTGTTGTATTTTTCTGTCGTCATTCTTGCTATGATTCTTTAGCTCACAATATTTTTTGAATAACTGTACTAGCTGGCCAGCAGAAACATCGAGCTACATGTTGGAATATAAATAAAGAGGCAACAAAGCTTATGCTGAGTTTTGATCCGGCTAACCGCGGACCGTTTTAGTCCCACATGAATAAACAGTTTAAGAAAGACCTTATTTCAGCATAACTAAACACAGTGATCATTCCGAGGTTCTTACAACATAAATATTTTTAAAGAGTAACGAGCAATTGACAAAAGTTTGAGTTGAAATTGAGGATAAGTCAAATCATATTTGCTGTGTTTGAGAGGTAGGAAAGCACAGTTGTGACGTTGTCCTAATTTCTTTAGTGTTTTGGGATATGCAACATGAATTATTGTCATAATGGGGAAAATGACGTAATGAGGGGCCAGAAAAATATCTTATTCCACACTCTAATGTGAAAACACTGCAAAGGGGTGTCGCTGTATCCCGGCAGTTTTATGTACCTTTATCTGTGTGTAACAAACCAACCCCAGCTTTTTGGTGTGGACAGACGAAGTGGAAATGTTGCAGAATGTGAATTCATCAATTTTTATTGAGACAAATGTTTTTCTGTTAAATAATATCCAAACTTTAGCAACGATTAAGCTAATTCCAGTCACCCCAAAATAAGGGAATTAATAAGCAAAACATCCTTTTATTGATACATAAATAAGAACAAACGTGTATATCACATAAACGTTTTCTCTATAAGCTTGGGTCGTACGCGAGTCGTAAGCCAGAACGGGAGAGTAGACGTAGTCAGGGACGAAAAGAGGTCGTAAGCCGGGACGGGAGAACAGACATGGTCAGGAGCAAAACAGGTTGTAGCCGGAGATGGACGGGAGCAATAACGGGACAGGTGGGAGTCAGGATCGAAAAAGGCTTGCCTAGTATTCACTGAGGTTCGCAGACGGAGGTGTATCGCCGTATCCCGGCGGTCTCATGTATTTTCATTTGTGTGTAACAAACCGTTCCCAGCTTTTTGGTTTGGACTGATGAAGTGGACCACTGGGGAAATGTTGCAGAATGTGAATTCATCAACAATCTTTATTGATAAAAATGTTCCTCTGTAGAGTAATATCCAAACTTTAGCAACGATTAAGCTAATTCCAGTCACCCCAAAATAAGGGAACAAATAAGCAAAACATCCTTTTATTGATACATAAATAAAATCAAACGTGTATATCACATAAATGTATTCTCCATAAGCTGGGGTCGTACGTGAGTCGTAAGCCAGAACAGGAGAGTAGACGTAGTCAGGGACAAAAAGAGGTCGTAAGCCGGGACGGGAGAACAGACATGGTCAGGAGCAAAACAGGTTGTAGCCGGAGACAGACGGGAGCAATAACGGGACAGGTGGGAGTCAGGATCGAAAAAGGCTTGCTTAGTATTCACTGAGGTTCGCAGGCGGAGGGTGTCGCCGTATCCCGGCGGTATCATGTACCTTCATTTGTGTTTAACAAACCGTTCTCAGCTTTTTGGTTTGGACTGACAAAGTGTACCACTGGGGAAATGTTGCAGAATGTGAATCAACAATCTTTATTAGTAGTAACCAAACTACTGTGTGCAGATCAAGCTAAACAATAACTTGACTGTAATCCTTTCTCAAAAATCACATTTATTTTTTATTTGGGGATTTTATTAAATAAGGGTAAATGTAAAAATACTGATTTGGACATTTTAAGGCTTGACGCCTTAAAATGTCCAAATCAGTAAGGTATAACGATTATCTTTGAATGACTAAAATGTGTGCAGGTCATGCTAGGAAACATACAAAGAAAAAAACAAAAAAAAACAAAACATAACCTAGATTAATTTAATCTGGTTTTGCAGGATGTTGGTTTACTAGTTATCTTTCTGTTTGAGCCTGTCAACTTTACAACGTCCAAATTCAATAGCAGAGGTTTTCACAGAAACGAACCGACGTTCACCCAAAATCCCATTTGATTTGTGAGACTTTGCAAACAACAACCAACAAAAAATAACATTTGATGATGAATAAAATATTCTCCACCCATGACGCGCAAAGACATCGGATGTTAAATAAAAAAAAAAACATGCTCATTTCTGAATAAGTTAAAAGATGAATAGGGGTCATATCAGTTCCACAATACAATGACAAAAACACCTGAACACCCCGCATCGGATAACATTATTTTGTACAGAGTGAAGTGACCTGAGTGCATTTGAAATGCCATCAAAACAAAAGAATTGTTTTTATTGTTTTTCACAAAGCTGACCTGTTGAACTTCTCCATGACGTGTGTTCAAACTCAATCTCGGTGACGTTCAAATATGTCTGGCAGCCGCCGCCGAGTATTACAATTGATTTACAATAAGTATAACGCAGTCAAGCGTGGAAACTCTCTCCTCTCTTTTGACATATCTGACCTTGGCGTATTTGCCGCCTCTGTCATTCTTCGTTTGTGTTAAAGGAGAAAAGTATTCACCCATAATTGGAATCAGAACCATTTTTATTATCATTGTATTGCTGCAAGGGACGAAAGCATGACGAACTTGGGTGCCGAGGTGCTTAACTTGTTTGGGTGTTTGGGTGTTTGGGCGTTTGGGTTGGCCATGGTCAAATTTTTGGTGTGTTTTTTGCTCCTTTTTTCATTTTTTCTTTTCTTTGTTTTTGTTTATGTGTTTGTCTTGCTGTGGGTCACCCCTCTCGAGGGATATGACCAGGGTAGATAATTACGTTTGAAATAAAATCGACAGGTTTTTGATCAAGAAATGACGCTATAAAGTAATAGCCACTACTTTGCCGCCATTTTAGGATTCTTCAGCAGAAAAGTGCATACAAGGACAAATAATGACGACCAAATCACTCTCATCTTTCCAATTTAGTGTTTGATATTATTAAACTGTGTGGTTGATTCCTATTTCGTCAGCATGAGCGTATATTTCAGTTGGTCTTCAGACCAACCCAATGGATTGACCCCTCTAAACAGCTGTATCATCCATCCATCCATTATCTGCAATGCTTATCCTCAGTAGGGTTGCAGGGGTGCTGGGGCCTATCCCAGCTGTCTACGGGCAATGGGCAGGGGACACCCTGGACTGGTTGCCGGACAGTAGCAGGGCACACAGGGACAGACAACTCAGATTCAGATTCAGATTCAGATTCAGATCTACTTTATTGTCATTCTAGTACACGTGTATACAGAACGAAATGTCGATGCATCTGACCCCCACAGTTTCCTTGAATGTACAGATATAAATAAAGTTGTATTGTATTTTGGCTACGTATAGTATTTTACCATAGTGCCGATAGTGCAAGAAGAGTAGCTAACCAGATGTGCAAAATGGGCAGTCAGGTTAACAAGTCAGGTACACAGTAACATTAACACTGTAACAATAACGCTGTAATTACCATAGTGCAGAGAGCAATGTGCAATGAGTGGCAAGCTATAAAAAACTGCCAGTAGTGCAAAAAGTCAGATTAGCAGCCGTTTAGATTTAAGTTAACTATATGTTAGATTGACCATTTAACAGTCTAATGGCCAGGGGGACTAGACTATTGCGGAGCCTGGTGGTCCTGCACCGCACACTGCAGAACCTCTTCCCAGAGGCTAGCAGAGTGAACAGTCCATGATGGGGGTGAGAGGGGTCCCCGGTAATGTTCTTAGCATGGGATAGGCAGCGCTTCTGGCCAATGTCCTGAATGGAGGGAAGTGTAGTCCCGATTATTTTCTCTGCTGTCTTCGTTACCCTCCTCACACTACCCCAGTCGGTAGCGCTGCAGCCTCCACACCACACAGAGATACAGCTGGTCAGGATACTCTCTATGGTGCCCCTGTAGAATGTGATGAGGGAGGGTGGGGGCAGGTGGGCTCTCCTCATCCTCCGCAGGAAGTACAGGCGCTGCTGTGCCCTCTTAACCAGTGATGCAGTGTTCACGGACCAGGTGAGTTTGTTTGTAATGTGCACCCCTAGGAACTTGATACTGCTGACAACCTCCACAGCCTTGTTGTTGATGCAAAGTGGGGCATGGTTGGGCTGGTTTTTCCTAAAGTCGACAATGATCTCTTTAGTTTTGTCAACATTCAGGACCAGGCTGTTGTCCCTGCACCAGCCCACCAACTGCTCCACCTCCTCTCTGTAGGCTAGGTCGTTGTCATCCCTGATGAGGCCCACCACTGTTGTGTCGTCAGCATACTTCACGATGTGGTTTGTGGCGGACTCACTTGGTTATTCACACGTAGGGACAATAGAAACTGGTCAATTGACCTGACATGAATGTTTTTGGAATGTGGGAGGAAACCGGAGTGCCCGGAGGAAACCCATGCAAGCACGGGGAGAACATGCAAACTCCACACAGGAAGGTTCAATTTCATGACCTCAGAACTGTGCCGCATACGCGCTGACCACTGTGCCGCTGTGCTGCCCCAGCTTTATCATAATACCTCTAAATTCAATTTACCGGAGTCTTCCGTGATATTGTGTCGCCACCTAACGATGTGTTAACTTTACAGTGTCGAATAAGAAGTATTTTTGTCCCTCTCTTAAGCATTTTCCATAACATCAACAATATTTTTTTTGCATGCCCAAAAAATTATAAAATCATAAAACATTTCACTTAATTTAAATAATAAAATATATTAACAAGTACCATATTTTCCGCAATATAAGGCGCACCGGGTTATAGGGCGCACCCCGAAAAAATAGTTTTTGGTCCTGTTTTTGACATACATAAGACGCACCGGATTATAAGGCGCTACAATGGGAACGTCGACAAAACAGTCAAATAGTTCAGTCAAACTTATTACCCCCTTAACATTCCCAAAGCTTGCAAAGACGCAAATACGTGTCGAGAACACGTGCGGATGCGGTGTCCGTACGATGTCACTCAAATGCATCGTTCCATCATTTGGAAGGTTAAAGTCTTGGGATTCAAGAAATGCCAACCATTCCTTAGTTTCTATTTTCTTTTTCGCTCGCAACTTTACTGTGCATCTAACAATAAACACTTGGAATTGAGTTTAATTTAAAAATAGACACTCCATTCCATCAATTATCTGCACCGCTTATCACAGAAACATCGAGTTCAGTCTGAAACAAGATACAGGGATAATATATAGCCGGAGTAGCTCACCAAAGTCGTTGTGTTCATAATAATGTGCAGCCATGGTTCTCTTATATCCGTGAGTGTAGTAAATCCAGGAGAATAAAATATTTACAAATACAGAAAAGGAAAAAATGCTTTCTGTATGCCGTCAACCACGTGCTATACACATTCATCTTTTTCGGCCAATTGCAGGCTTTGTTTTGCCGTTCAAGCCTATGCCAGCCTATAAATGATAAAAAGGATCCGCCCCTTAACCTCCGAATAACTTTAGCCAATAGTGATCGATTCAACTGATGATTGACACATCTTTTTTGGCCAATTGCAGGCTTTGTTTTGCCGTTTAAGCCAATGCCAGCCTGTAAATGATAAAAAGGATCCGCCCCTTGACCTCCGAATAACTTTAGCCAATAGTGATCGATTCAAATGATGATTGACACATTGGTTAGCCAGTGAAACGCTGGTAAATAAATCCCAGCATACACCGCGGACTACTTCCCGTTCGGGGGAAAATCTAGTCGGCGGCTGCAAGATAGTTGGAAGACTTTGCGACTTAATATTGATCCATAAATAAGGAGCACTGTATTATAAAGCGCATGGTCAGCTTTTGAAAAAAAATAAAAGCTTTTAGGTGCGCCATATAGTGCGGAAAATACGGTAAATACTATATCACTCGCATTGCAGATATTTTACTGTAGGTCATTTTATGTATATATATATATATATATATATATATATATATATATATATATATATATATATATATATATATATATATATATACAGGGTTGGGTAGGGTTACTTTAACTTGATTACTTTCAATTACTTTTGGATTACTCCAATACTAAATATGCTAATAAAAGACAAAAGAAACTAAATATGAATAAAATTATGACTCACAACACGTGGTAAACTAACATAGAATGTGACCGAAACAAAATGAAAATAAATCCAAACAGCTTGCCAACATCATTTTTGCCGTTCCATGTGTTCCGTTACTCCCCAAGCCTGCACAAAATTTAGTAATTTTATTCATATTTAGTTTATATATATATATATATATATACATATATATATATGTGTGTCTGAATCCATGCCTTTGCCAAAATGAATATTTTGCAGTTCATAAGCATAAGAACCTCGTATCCAGTACAAAAACACCATAGCACATTGCTTTTTCCACGCACTCTCAGCAGGAGGCGGTCACCGTTTTGGGGAGATCTGCTTCTCCGAAATCGATTCGTACCCCCTTTCCGTCACCGCCGCGGGATATTTATTTTGAATAATTCACACAAACAGCAATTGAAGGATTTTTTCTGTGGGGGAGCTGTTTTGTTAGCGTTCTCCCTCACTGAAGCAGTTAGCCACGCATACCGAACGGAGCAGGTGGCAAGTCAAAGGGTGAATAGAAAGCCACCTGTAATGTGTAAGAAAAAAAAAAAAAAAAGGTGCCCAGTGGCGCTCTAAGGCCGCATTTTCGGAACCTTTTTTGAGCAAAGCTACACTTTTACCTTGAATATATTTGAAGCCACATGCCTCGCTTGTATTGCTTGTGAACCTAATAAGTGGGAAAGCAGGAACCGACGAAAAAGGATTATGTTCAATAACAAAACCCAGATACAAAGTAACAAACAAACAAAATCAAACAAGTGATATCAAAACAACTAACATTCTACAACCTATGTATATATTTATCTATTAAGCTGCATATCTATTTATCGATGAATTATTTTGCAGAGTAAATCATTCTCTACAAACCAGTAACCTGAAAAATATGCCTAATTTAGGTCATTTCTATCTATTGGTTACCTTATTTTTGGACAATTTGGCACAATAAACTACTCGAGAAACATTGTTATAAAACATAAAAATGGGCCAGTCTTACATAACAAACGTACACTCATAAGCAGGCAAAGTTTGCATTTGTTCTCCTCGTTTTAAAGTTGACATAAGTTTTCACAGAACATTTGACTATTTGCAGAGCCGCTGTCGTCAATTTCAATTGTTGCTACCAGTGCCAAGGGAGGGGACAGCTTGAGGGTTTGGCATTTGAAACAGACCCATACCCTAAAACACGCCAGCGGCTGCTCTCCTTGTATATCACTGGCCCCATTTTCGATATTTATTAGCCTTTATCACCTCATTTCCGTATTGCGTGGACCGTATGCGTGTTTAAAACAGCAAGCTGTTTGCAATTAATCTATAAAAAATAAAAAATCTTCCTCCCCATGTAACTCCCCCTCCTCTGCTCGACCACACTGCCAAATCTACCAACGCATACCCACATATTGGCGAGCGTGCTGCAGGGCCGGCCAATAAAAAGGCAGAAATGTGGCTTGATGGAGTTCATAAATCCGTATTTCACGCTGCCAACCGCAAGGACCCCCTCCTACCCACCATTGAAGGTAGGAAGTAACCTTGTTAAAGTTTCCACTGCTCTCTCCTATGGGAAATGGAGGCTGCTGATGTCACCTTCTTTTTCTTTGTTTTTATTTTTTTTATGATCTTTTTTCTTACACAGCATCCTCTAGAGAGCATCACTCACGCCTCAACTTCAGCCCCAAATGGACAGCAGAGGTGATTGCCGTTCTCAGTTTGACCACAGGGGGCGATAGTTCATCAGGATCGATGGTTTAAAGATTACTTACACTCCACACTCAAAATGCAAAGTGCAGGAACCATGAAAAAAATAAAAATAATATTTCATGTGACTTTTCTGATATTAATAGCAGAAATAATAAGGTCAACTAAACCAAGTAAAGATCACTTTAGACGTTGTTGGGCCGCCAAGAAATTGTCATCAAGTTTTCGCTTTTAAAAAACAGTGAGGTGACATTTCACGGTTTTGCTACTTCACAGATTTGCATCGCGCATTATGTTATTTATTCAGATTTTCTCAACAGGATCGAATATAGTAGTGATTAGTCATAAATAAATACTTGTTTACAGTAGACAGTACTTTAGTTTTTTCAACAAATGCTTCGACCTGTAAAAATGTTTTATTCTTTATTTCAATTTCATTGTTAAGTAGTTAGCTGTGTGATTACGGATTTTGCCTTTCACTGATTCATTTTGAAACCTAACCCAAGCAATAAATGAGGGATCACTGTATACATATTTCATACTTGATTGTAAAGTGAAGATTGCAAGATGAAATTAATAATAAAAATGTGTTTTGTTTTCCGAGTGCCTTTCAGGACAACCAAGTTCACTGTACACATAAAATAAAACAGTGATATAAATACAAACAAAATAAAAACAAAGTACAGTTCAAAAGGGGGTGGGGGCGGGTTGTAAGGTTTATTCTTCTCTTTTCTTTATTAATTATCCATTATCCCTTATCGGTCAATTCATAATACGCTACAAAGCCAAGGAGCCGAGACACTTGTTTTCAGCTAAAAGGCCGAGTCAAGGTCCTAGCCTCAAAGCCATGCTGCGATCAGTGCGAATGCACCGTTCCCGGAGGTACTGCAATACCGGGCCGATGCGTGGAGTGGACAGAGCAAGCTCTTATTCCATCTCCAGATTGCAAAAATCAATCGTCTCGTGACTGGTTCATGCCGACTCTTCATAGTTGCAGCATGGCTTGTCGTAACAGTTTGAGGCAGCTTGTCTTTTTGTTAATCAAATTGCCATATGGCCAGAGATAGAAACCTATGGTAATCGGCTAATACATTCGGAACCCCTCCGACCCCATGGTTATCGTGTTTTCTTCTCCCTTTAGCATCAATTTAAGCCTGGAACAAAAAATACAGTATTGCATCGCTGACTCACTAAATCTTGACGAAGCTAAAAAGATTCGAAACTGAACAAACAGCTAGCAAAGCATTGTGGGAAGGAGTTTAGCCAATAGCATATCAGCATCTTAATAATGACGCAAACAAATATCGGACCAGCATCTTAAATGATGTTGACCAATTGCAGACAGGCATCTAAGCGATGTAATTCCTCATAAAGAAGAACACAACAAAGTAAAGTTTTTACGTCTTTGGGGCTTGCAAAGTAATGGTTCACAACACTGTACGTAAACACCTTAAAGAAGGGATGCTGTACCTGTCAGTCTACTGTATTTCAGATGTATTTTCTTGTATTGGTTTTATATCAGGGCAGCACGGGGGTGCAGTGGTAAGCGCGTGTGCGGCACAGTTCTGAGGTCATGGGTTCAAATCCAGCTACCAGCCTTCCTGTGTGGAATTTGCATGTTCTCTCCGTGCTTGCGTGGGTTTCTTCCGGGAGCTGGAATGGGCTCCAGCATCCCCGCGACCCTACTGAGGATAAGCGGTGCAGATAATGGATGGGTTTTACATTACATAATGATTTTAGCGGTTTTTATTGCAGTTCCCCACTTCCTCTCTCTTTTTATGAAAAAAAAGAACAATAACGTTAAGGCAATTTTTTTTTTTTATTAATTTCAAACTATTACTTTTTAAAAACTTTTAATCGCGAAGTTCCAGAAAAACAATTGTAAAATAATGGCTTTAGATCTGTCCAGACAGTAGGGGGAGCCCTAGAGCGAAAGGCAATTTCTTCTTACCAATTGAACAACATCACCTGTACTCCCTAAATTTAACTTGCTAGCATGATCTCTAGGTGGACCAATTATGGGAGAAACAGAAACCAAGGGAGGCGTGCTTAATAAGAGATGCTAGTTAATAAGATAACCCTGGAAAAAAAGAACACACAAAAAAAGTGGCATCACAACAACTGAGAAAATGTCCAAACCAGAAACAAGAAACTTAAAACAAACCTGACGTGACAATGGCAAGAGGCAGAATGATGAGGTGCAGTAGTGGACTCTACAGCCACTCCCCCCTAAGTTATGGGGGGAAAATCTATTGCAATATCCAGACATTCGCTCTAAAAATGTTTCAATGTTATATCATCTGCCCACTGCTCAAATTCCAACCACGAATCTCTCGTTACAGTCAGTAGTATGTGAGTGCAAGCATCATCACTGATCTACTATACCGGCTTCTGTGGCTCTATCAAACGAGCTCCGTCGCTTCCTCCCTCTCCTTTCTTTCCCTTTCATGTCTCGGCCTCCATGTTAGGAATGTTAACGCAAGCATCTCTTCGCTCTTCTTCACACACACAAGCGCGCTCGTACATGCACACACGTGCTCGTTCATACACACGTGTCCTCGTACATGCACACAATCCCTCCCATCGTGTCAGCATAAAGTCTCCACGCTTAGGTCGCGGCTAATTTTCTCCGGCCGGTTGAAAGCCGTTGGACCGGCTCGCTCGTGTTTCGCGCAAGCACTTTTCAATTGTAGATATTTGAGGGTAGGGGGTGGATGGAACGGCTTAGAGAAGAGACGCGGGTTGCAGTGGGGGGTTGTATGAAAGACCCCCTAGTCTATCTTTTCCTTTGCTAAGCTAGCGTGTCACCCCGCGTTGGAGTGGATTCATACAAGCTTAGGACATTTGTATTCGTGTCGGAAGTACAGTTCAGTAACGCTGGCGTTTGACACATCAGGCATGTATTAGTCACTTTTTTACGCTAAGGTAAGCAATTTTATGGAAGACAGGCCTTTTTGCATGCTAAAACTCAGTAGTAGTCTCAATATGTTTTCGGGTCGAGAGTGCTTTGATATGTATTGGGCCAGCTAAGTCTTTATGTTTGGGAATTTCCTAGCGATAATATTTTGTACTATGTTGCCTTGCCATATCAGGGTTTGTCCGTCTCTAAGTTGTGCTTGTTCATGGCTGGACAAACACGTGGACTTACATTAAATATGGATGGATACAACTGTGACATCCACTATATACAGGGTGTCAAAAAAATGTATACACATGTTGACATTAAGCAGCCCAAAAGTGTGTTTTTCTAATCAAGATTTGATGTTGGAGTAGAGCGGTCTGATGTTCGTACAAAAGAAATTGGTCAGCAAACATCTTGAAAATGTAAAAAATAAGGCTCAAGTATAAAGAGTTTTACACACAGATTTCCCAAAACGTATTTCTACTTTATCTTTATTACCAGTCCCTCAAAACTGAGGCACTTTGCAAATACCATTCTTCAGGAAAGACTACTGATCTTTTCCATTTTGTTTTACACGATTAATTTTATACATTTGTTTGCGCGTTTTCAGATGTTTGTTTTGCTTTTTTTTTTTCAGGGATTCTGTGTTGTGGTTTACATCTGTTCAGGGTGTTAAAAGTTAAAACCGTTTGTTGTTTGGAGATTCGAAAATATTGAACTATATATTTCTTTTGTTTTTTTAGGGATCCTATATCTGTTTCGTGTGGGGTAGCAAACCCCTACCAGAAAACTGTCCTGGAGAGGAATGTCACCACCAGGCTGTACTTGCCCATGACACACCACATAAAGTGGTGCATCTACGGTCCACGCGGTTAAGTGATCCATTAACCGTTGACTGTTGTATTTCACTCTACATTTGTTGTGTGTAAAAAAGCTAAAAGTATTTTCTTGTATCGTACATTGTATTTTTTGTTGCATTGTAAAGCAAACATCTTTACTCTACATGATATCGTGTGTTTTTCAGGGTTTCTGTGTTGCTTGCTTTTAAAGTCCCTTTGTAGAAACAACTTGAAGTTTCACTGTAGACTGAAACAATAAAGACTACTATAATGCAGCAGCAAAATACATCATCTAAATTCATTAATAATGAATTTGGTGCAAAATGTTTCATTTGTATTTGTTACATATTATTTAAAAAAGCAAAAAAAATCTGGAGCCATTTAAAACCAAAAAATGTACAGTCAAAAGAGAAGGGATTCCCATAATTAATCTGCACAGTAAGCTAAAAAAATCAGATGTTGATCCAAAACCGTATCAATTTCTCCTCATAATAATTAATACAAATATTATTTAAAATTTATTATACAATCGTATAGAATACGATAAAATAGTTGCTAGGTAAGGTCAAGCTAATTGATAACACAAAAGGACTGATGAAGCGAGTGACATTCACAGAGAAGTTTGAAAGTGTCCTTTCTCATGAGATTAATGATGTCATAACCAGAACAGATGGTAGACCCAAGTGCGTAACATTTCACACAAAGCTTTATTGGAGAATCGAGGAAATCTGGTGCGGGTAGACAAACAACAGCGATCCGGTGCTCGCTAAACAGGAAGAGCAAGGACCTCACGGATCGGAGCGCTGTCGGGATGCGGAAACAAGTGTAGTTGCCGGGACAGGTGATCGGAGCGTCGTCGATGAGCAAGAATGGGTCAAGTAGCCGGAGCGGGAGATCGTATCGTGGTCAGTGGGCAAAAACGGGTGAAATAGCCGGAGCGGGGGATCAGAACGTGGTCGGTGGGCAAAAACGGGTCTAGTAGCCGGAGACGGAGATCAGAGCGTGGTCGATAGACAGAACGGGTATAGTAGCCGGTGACAATCGGGAAGTCAGGGACAGACGAGCAGGATAAAGGGGAGGACGGGACAGACGGGTCAAATAGTGCTTGCCTTGCGTATGCGGAGGTTTACTGACGGACTGACAAGAAGTGAATGGAGTACTGAGTTTAAATAGCAGGGGAACCAATCAGGCAACGATCAACAGCTGGCGCAAAACGAGCGGGCACAGGTGAGGGCAATGGGTAATTGTGACAAATAATATATTGTGGTAGAAGGACATGTGTTAAAAAAGAATAACGTATACATGCTTTTTGCTTTTATTTATCTCTGAGATAGCAATTTCAAGACTGTCAAGAGAAAATTACATTGATGTTTCCCATGGCTCAAATAACAACCAATCAAGGTTTAACTGCATCGTCAACTGAAGTCATGAGTTGTCATTAGCTAAAGTTAAAAATGCTCTTTACTCGCCTGTCAACTGCCCGCCTCCAAAAATAGATAATTGCAGGTGTATAGTATCGTATTCATTTGTGTGTAACATTTTTTTCTTTCCCCAAAGAGAACTAAAAGTATAGGTATGCTTTATACATGGGGTTTTATGGTAGTATATCACGGTGTATGTGCACAAATTGATCAGTCAAAAAAAAACAGCTGACCAAAATCGCAAAACGTTGGTTCAAACGGGACAGGGTAGCGACAGTTAGAACGCCAGGTCCTAACCAATTGACCAAGTCAAGGCAAGTCAAACCCTTTTTATTTCTATAGCCCTTAATCACAAGAAGTCTCAAGGGCTGCACAGACCACCATTATACCATCCCCTTAGTTGACCTGAGGGCAAGGAAAAACTCAAAGATTTCAGCATAAGGAAAATGATGAAACCTTGAGAAGGGGCCGGACATGAGGTAATCCCTCTTCCAGAATGACCACGCTGCAATATATGTTGCAAGGGCATCAACAGACAATACACAAACATTATCAACATGAGATAGTTATAACAAAATGCCCTGTTACCAGCTCCCTGAGGTCAACATCATTCATAAGCTATTATATATTAGTGTGTTTTAAGCTTAGATGTAAACACATCCACCAGTGATATAGATAGCATACGGAAGGACATTCGATTTTATCTTATTATCACGCTTTTCTTCCCTTTTTTTCTCTCAAATATTTTCATGTTCTCTTTATAAGAAGTCAGGCAATTGAGGGAGACAGCAGACTTTATATTGAGCCTCCATTTAAAAACAACATTCACTGTACATATGCCATTTCTCACCTAAACAACATACTGTATTCAGCTACACATTAACACCATCAAGAAAACAAAAAAAAACGTATAAAGTAAAACAATACAGCAATAAAAGGGGAGAGAGATTTACAGTAATAATAAAGTATATACATTCAATCAGTAATAACAGTAATAAATAATTAATGCAATAATGATAATCAGAATAAGAGACAAATGACAAAAGAAGAACAGAAAACAGCTATTATTGATAATAAAATAAAAAGGGGGCAGTTCAAACCTAATAAACTATATCAAACTGCAGGGTGTCTATGTTTGATAAGAAAAAAAAGTTGCCATCTCTCATGGAGGGCCTGTAAAGAACCTTTAAGGGACTATTTTCTTATTCACAGTACAAGAGACGGATAAAACTGAGAAAACAGAAAGTCATCCAGATAGATATAAAAAAAGCAAAATTAGCACGAAGGGGGAACAACTTTTTTTTTCATCAGATGATAAATTGTACTTTGAAGGACATTAAAATAATTCATTGTAAATTTTACGTTGGTAATGCGTTCATAGTTTATGTTAACAATAAAGGACTTTAATCGTGGCCGCAGGTATTGAACAACCCTTGTCACTAATAATGCTTAATTTGAGCTGAGAGAGCTGAAACACAATTTCATACCGATTTTTAATCAACACTTGTGTGCATGTTATGCGCGAGTGTGCGTTATACCAATATACAGTAAATACGTTACTTCTTAACACAAACTGCCATGTATAACTAAAATAATACAGTTATTACCCTCAAAAAAATCAAAGACCTTCCTTATTCCTACACCCTTCAGCATTTATTTTCTTTTGCAAGGCCCAAGAGTACAATTCAGACTTCACCTGCTGATTAACCCAAACCAAAGTGGCCCATTTGCCGCTAATAAACAACACCGCTGACCCGTTGCGATTTAATGACGCATCGGCGATGACAACGCAACACAATTAGCATTTTGCGCCGATCAAATGTGCAAGAAGCTCAGCGGGTTTTGTTGTTTTAACGACCTGCTCAGCCGCGCTTGGTTTGATGCAATAAAGCTAGAACTAGTACGACACATACAGTTTGTTAGCAAGTTTAACGAGGAGCTGGATCAAGGTGAGGATTTAAGTGATGATTCGAGGGGGAAATTGAATTTGTTATTTTAATGAGGAAGTTCTTGCACTTTTTAGTGAAGATCAAAGAAAAAAAATGTTTTGTCTGGGTGGAATTTGAAAAGTACATTTAGTATATTTTGTTTAAGATCTACCTCAAAGTCTACGTTTTAAAGAAAATCTAGATCCAAGGATAAATTGGAATATGAATTTGAATCAAGATCTGAGTAATACTGAGGACCAATATGAAGAAATAGAATGAGGATTTGGATTAAAATGAAAATAGCGGTGGACCTCTTGTTGAATAAGCTTGGAGGATCTGTATCCAAAATGTGAAGTCTGTTGAAACCAGGCTAAAAGTCAGTTTAGGTTATGGCTCAAGGTCTAAGTTTGGTGAAGATCGAGCTTAAAGAATAAATTAAGTTTGATTCTGGATAAAGATCCTGGAGTACAGAGCGGTAAAGAAGACGTAAGTTACACCCTAGGTTTCTATACCCCGTTTTACAGCAATTCCAACTTTGTGATCCCTACCTTAGAACAAATTATTGTTGTGTCTTGGGCGTTAACATTATTTGAGTGGGAACCTTGATATAAAGGAGAATTTTCAAGGACCCTACTGCAAATGTAAATTATGGGTAAAAGTCTCAATAAAGATCCACCTTCATTGGGATTTCGATAAAACTGTTAAATTGGGTAAAGAAGAGATTAGGAAACAGTATTTTTCCCTCTCAAATTAGGTTTCTTTCCATCACTAATTCTAACAAAATGTTCTCCATGTAAAGCATGCGGCACCTCATTCAAGGTGATGTGCTGAATGCAATGTGCCGAAAGGTGACATTATAACGTTTTTTTTGGTTTGTTTGTTTTTTTCAAAAATCACCAAGCCACCAATCAGCATCGTTATCTCGCTTAATTGGGAATGAAGAACATGTCAACACCAGTCATTAACAATTTGGTGGTGTCTCCTTCATGGATGCTTCATATTATTTATTTATTTTGTTTACACCTTGACATCAATCACACAAAATGAAATTAAAAACGATTATAATTAGAGCGCGTGTAGCGTTATCGTGATTGGATTTTTGGACTGTGGGGAAAACCGCACCAATGAAATCCTTTTGTTTGAAATGGGGAATTAAATGTGCTCTCAACAAGACAAATAATACATGCATAAAGGAGTCAACCTGATAAAATGTATTAACATATTACTTTGAAGGTAGTACTTTCGAGTCAATATCCATAAATAGATTACTTTGGCCATGAAAGTCAAGCGAAAATGTCAACAAAAACATGTCATAAAGTACACCTGCATAATCCAATGAGTTGAAATAATACTTAAATTCCAATGTATAAATAATTGATATAAGTGTCAAAGTCACATGTCTCAGTCTTTATGTTAAAATACATTTATAACTTAGAATTCTAAAACATATATATATTTGCATTGAGATTAAAGTTATTTTTGTAACTTGTATAGCAGGGGTCACCAAAGTGGTCCCCAAGGGCATGGTCGCTCTTTTTTGCCATTCTGTCTACCTCAAAGCGAACTGCATTCATGCAGGGTCGGGTAGGGTTACTTTAACTTGATTACCTTCAATTACTTTTGGATTACTCCTATGCGAAATATGCTAATAAAACACAAAAGAAACTATGTATGAATAAAATTATCACTCAAAACACATGGTAAGCTTTCTCTCCTGGCTTTGATCTCTTTGATCTCCGGCAAAACTAACATAAAATGCGACAGAAACAAAATGAAAATAAATCCAAACAGCTTGCCAACATCATTTTTGCCGTTCCAAGTATTCCGTTACTCCCCAAGCCTGCACAAAATTTAGTAATTTTATTCATATTTAGTTTCTTTTGTCTTTTATTAGCATATTTGGTATTGGAGTAATCCAAAAGTAATTGAAAGTAATCAAGTTAAAGTAACCCTACCCAACCCTGCATTCATGTAGGAGTGAACCATTATCCTCGATTAAATATCCCTGCCAGCAGGGACCGGTAGAGCACACTTTTGTTGGGCCTGTCAACTATTTCCCTGCCGTTAATGTATTTACACCTCAAATGAACAATAATGCGGCCCGATCATTTATCTCCAATCCCATGTTGCTTATATGATGACATGACATCACCAGAGCCAGTGAAACTCTTCCAGCAGCTTTTATCCAGAGAGGACGTACAAAACAAACACGAGAGCGACTGTAAGCTAGTTTAGGAAAAAAAAGAAGAAAAAAAAGGAGCAGTGTGCTGCTTGACTGGAAGGTAAAACTCCTTGACGTAGCGCTAATATGCACTCGACTGTGATTTATGGCTTGCCGTGGAGCTAAAAAAATAATAAAATAAAATGCAGTCATGCTCACCAAATTTGGTGGGGGAAAAATGAATCAGTAGTGACAAGACAAACTTTTGAGTTAGACAGCGTGATGGAAGGAAGGGTAAGTTGTTTATAGAATCAAGTATGTTTCTTCAAACAAAAGACTTCAGCGCGAATGTGACAGATGAGCGCACAAGTGCGGCGGAATCCATTAAAGCTACAAAATGTACAATAACGTTGATTCCAAAAGGTTGTGGTCACGTAATGGCGCCAGAAAAAAGTAAATTGACGATGACACCTCGACAAAACAAATAACTTTGAAAGAATTTACAGGTGTTGAGTGAATCGGATTGTTGCTAACAGCTTTTAGCATTGTTCCTTTGGGAAACCGAAACAAATATTTGACTTCTCAGTCAAAGAGGCATACAAATTCCCCTTAAAATGACATTGTGTTTAATTAAATTGTTTAAAACACGTTAGATTGCTTCTGAAAATGTGCTTATAGCCTAGCTGCTAGCAAAACAAAGAAGCAAAAGCTAGCTTTCAAAGAGGAGGAGAATAAATATTTAGGATAATCCCTGCAAACAGAAATCAACGAGAGACCTGGACGACACCTCGATGACAGCTCGATGAAACAAACAACTTCAGAAGAATCTACAGGTGTTTAGAGTATCTGATTGTCACTAACAGCTGTTAGCATTAGTCTTTTTAAAAAGTAAAACAAATAGTCGATTATGCAAAACATGGAAAAATAAGATAGCTATACAAAATAGAATAGAATAAAAACAAACCTTTACGATAATACATTCCCCAAAAAATCTACGGCAATACCTAAAAAAAACAAAAACAAGAACTTTTAAAGTATTTACAGGTGTTTAGCACATCAGATTATTGCTAAGAGCTGTTAGCATTTGTCTTTTTGGAAACCACAACAAATATTTGACTCCACTGAAGTAAAAAAAAAAACGAGAAAGGATGAGAGGAGGCAATTATTTTGTGGACTGTGTTGATGTCTCGCTTTAAAATTTTTCTGTAAAATTACAATGAGAGGTAGAGGCTGGGGTGAGAGAGGTCCTTAATTCATTCAGTGCCGTAGGTATTGGATTTTTTGGGGGATGTCGTCAATACCACTAAATTCACTGCTCACTTTGTAAAAAATATTTTAACAAGAGGTTTCGAGTCTTTAGTTTTAGTTACTTGAGCCTAGTTTAAAAAATAGACACCTATACCCGTTAAGCGCTCTTATTCCGAGAAAATAAAAACTGATGTCTATAAATGTCACCGGCTGTGAACTAGTTGATAATGTTGGTGGCCCCTTTACAGTAATGTTAGATGGCAATGTCGTACAGACTGGGCAGAGAGCAGCCCATAATTTTCTGGGCTGTTGTTATGACTGTGAGGTTGTCCTGAGAGGTGGTGGCCGGGTCTTTAATAAGGTGTTCTCTGCTCTCAGTGTTAGGCGGCAATGTAGTTCCAACTGGGCCGAGAGCGGAGATGATTTTCTTTTCTATGTTGATGGTTCTAAAGTTGTACTGTTAAACTACAATGAGAGGTGGTTGCCGGGTGAGAGGAGTCCTCAATAATGCGCTGCGGTAGTGCTAGCCGGCAATGTCTTCCAGACGAGTTTCTCCTGTCTGTCGTCGTGATCCAAGCATACCCAAATAACCCAAAAGCAATGCTAAAACATACGTATCGTGACTGCAAATGAAGACCTTTCTGCCGCTAATGCACCCCCATAAATGTACCCTGACCCCCACATTCAGCTCTGAGAGACCCTGCGCTCGTAAAATTGTGGCTGTGGTGTTTGCGATGGCAGGCGCTGCACTCGTTCTCCGGCGCCGTTGCGACGCCGCTCGTGTCACGCCGATAAAAAGCCACGCATATGCTAGCATTCATCTAAGTAGAAAAATGGACACGATGAAGGATTTTTTGGGGCGTTTTTAGACAGCTGCTGGTTTCTTTTGGACTCGTACGAAATATAAAAGCCACAAAGAGCAATTTGAAGGTGATTACAGTCAATGCAATGAATGAATGTATTACCTTAATGGATGGAGGTGGGGCAGACTCTCCACATGTTTAAATACTTAGGAAATTTTACAGTGAGTAACTATCAAGATTTATTGATCAGAATATTTGAAGCAGAGGTTCTCAAATAGTAGGGTGGGGGGCATGACTGCAGTTCATTTTAGGCAGAAATACAATAAAAACAAAAAAGGAGCTGCCAGGCCTGACAAAAGTGCGCTTTGCTGTTCCCCACTCACAGCAATATGAGATACTAGGGATACTGGATCTGGGCCATAAAAGTGCCTTTCAATTAATGTGGGAAGACAGAACAGCGGGAAAAAAGGCATCAGGCCCGACAGAACTAGAAATAAAGGGAGTGGTCAGCTCAGGGCCTCTACCCTACAGGGTTAGGGTTAGGTTTAGGTTTAGGGTTAGGGTTAGGGTTAGGGTTAGGGTTAAGGTCAGGTTAGGTTAGGAAGCAATCTTGATTTCTCAAGGTCCCCCCGAAAATTTTTGGGAGGTCCTTGGGAAACCAAGTCTCTGCACTGGCCATCATGGAAGCTGGAGCGTTTCTCACCTGCGTTCGTTTAGTCCATCTGGGAAAAGAGTGTTAAGTCTTTCTATCCAGTGTCTTTCTGCCCTGCGTCTTTCCTTTTGATTCCAATTGCTATTTGTTTGCAGGCCCCATATTTCTAAAGCCTGTAGTCCATGTTGAATGAAGTGGGCGACAAGATGTGTATTATTTTGTCTAATATTCCTAATGTTGTAAATGTGTTGTGCTAATCTACATCTGATAGAATTCCCCGTCTCCCCTACATATTTAATGTCACAGTGTTTACACTTTATGACATATATACAGTTTTCCGTAGTAGGTGTGATTGTTTGTTTAATTAGGTAGTTTGTGTTGGTGACGGTGTTCCTAACTGTGGTGGCCTTTTTGTAGAATGTGGGGCCCTGCGTTTGTGTTATGTTGATTTCTGGTAATTTACTTTTTACTAGGTAGTCTTTTAGGTTTTTGTTTCTTTTAAAGGCTGAGATGATTTTGTAATCTTGGATTATGTCTGTGTTCTGTAGTGTCTGGTTTACATTTTGTCTAATTTTTCTATTAGCATTTTGGCTAAATTCTGAGTACGTACTTATTAGAGGGATAATTTTTTGTGTGTCCCGTTGCCCTGTGGTTAAAAATGTTTTACGGACTTGCCTGAGGAACGATCTAGAGTATCCTCTCGGTCCCAGTGCCTTGAACAGGGTTTGGGTGGCCTTTTCAAAGTCCGTACGTTGCGAGCAGATTCTGTGGTACCTGAGCAACTGTGATTTTATTAAGCCTCTGTAGGTGTGCTTTGGATGAAGGCTGTTTTTGTGTAAGAGTGCATGTGTGTCTGTGTCTTTAAAGAAGACCTTTGTGTCTAAAGTTTGTGTTTGGGTGAATGAGGGTCCCTTATAAGTAGTTGTGTCTAGAAAATCTATCTGGTGGTCATTTGTGGAGTGTTTGACCGTAATTGTACTATGGTGTGTGTTGAGGATTTCTATCCATTGTTGAAATTCCTCTTTGCTATGTGTCCACGTTCCCCAAATGTCATCTAAGTACCTAAAATAATTGGTGGGTAGTTTGTCGCATTTTTCAAAAGCTGTCTCCTCCCAATGTGCCATGTAGATGTTAGCATAGGCAGGTGCAAATTTTTTGCCCATGGCTGTACCACTGATCTGTAAGTAGAATTCCTTGTTGAATTCAAAGTCGTTCCTAGTGAGGTTAATTTCTAGGAGTTGTATTAGTTCTGTGTCTGGGCGTTTGTCGTCCGGGTATTTTTCCATCCAGCGCTTTACTGCTGTTAACCCTGCGACCGTGTTAATGTTTGTGTAGAGGCTATCTATGTCTATGGTAAATAAGATTGTTTCCTGCGTTATTTTAATCTGTTTTATTTTGTTTACAAAATCATATGTATCTTTAATGTAGCTATTATGTTTTGTGGATAGTGGAGTGAGGAAGTGGTCTATGTATTCCGCGATCCTGTAGGATTCGCTGCCACAGTCTGACACAATAGGTCTTCCTGTCGGCACTTCATACGGAATAGTCCACGTTAGTGGTGATTTGTGTATTTTAGGTAGCAGGTAAAATCTACGGGGTCTGGCTTCCTCTTCCCCTATTAGGTAGCGTTTTTGTTTTTTAGTTATATCTTCATTTTCTAGAAGTGTTTGTAGGATATCTTCTATTTTCTGGGCTGTTTCTGGGTATATTGGTTTTGTTAATTTCTTATAATGTGACGTATTGTTTAATTGTCTGTGTGCTTCATATATATATTGTGTTCTGTCTAGGATAACTATTGCACTACCCTTGTCCGCTGGTTTAATAACTATCTGTTTGTTGTTAGCTAATTGAAAGAGGGCTTCACATTCTCCTCTGCTAAGGTTATCTTTGTCTCTGTGAGACTGCGGGTTTAATGTGTTAATTAGGCTTTGGTTCTCCTCAATTACTTGTGTTATTATGTTAGGGATTTGGTTGTTTCTTGGTTCCCAATCAGATTTTGGTAGGGTTAGGGTTAAGGTCAGGTTAGGGTTAGCGTTAGGGTTAGGAAAGACCGTATTTTAGGGTTAGGGTTAGGGTATTTTCTTGTTATGTTAAAACTCTTGGCAGCAGACAGCATTAAGTCAATGAAATGAAGACACTTTTTTTTCAGCTGAAAGGTGGGGTATCAATGATTAATCATGAGTTAAGTGTCGGTAAGGGCACTATTATATTGTCCTTAATTTAATGCAATTTAATAAATTATACATTTCAAAATTTTTTGATTTTTTTAAAAAAGTGAGGAGGAAGTTTCAGACTAGAGGTATAGGTAATGATCATTGCTCAAGAAGTAGGTATCCATATCAGTATCAGTCTGAAAAAGTTAAAGACAACATTTAGTATATGTATTCAGTGTATATATTTGTGGTATTGTGCAAGAATGTTCCGTATATGAAGCACATCTTATTCTCAGAGAGGAATTGGAGGGCAGGGGGTGAAATCACCCTAACACAAACCAGCCCTGTTCTATGATGTGCATCCGAATTGCGTTTTGCACTTGAAAAGAGGTTGCGACGCCAGACCACAGAACGCATAACAGGGGTGACTATTGGGATTCTGCATGCATGCCAGCCGGCCTGCCGCCCAGCTGAGCACGAATTGAACCCCCACTCAACCCCCCACCCCACCACCTCGCTCAAAGGCACTGCATGCATCGAGCTACAGACTTCCAGAGCTAAATACCGCAGCAGAATCTCAAACCACGGCTGCGGTCGCCCGAAAAAACGATCTGCGGTGGGAAAACTGTGAGGGGAGCGAGCACATGGAGTTGGGGGGGGGGGGGGGGGGGGGGGTATTCGAGGGAGGCAGGGTGTAAAACCTTCCCAAGAAATATCCAGTTGTGCAAGTCACTTTGAATATAAAATAAGACCTGTGTAACATCACTGTAACAACATAGATTTGGCTTTGTGTTTTATGACTTGCAAGGTAGAGGAGAAATTGTGGTGCACAAAAGTCAGTAATTACAAGACATGGTCGCCCAACCAGATGCTGCTTCACCGATATTGTTTTTGGCATATGTTCATTTTCGTACCTGCCAGACGCTTTTATCATATTTGATAATACTTTTTTGCCAAACTATTTTAATATGATTTATTGAATTGATTTAAGAAATACAATGTTTTGCCAACTGTGCAGATTTCCATGCTCTTAAACATGCTGTGCCTTTAAGAGACAGTTTGATGATATCACTGTTGTTGATTTAAATATGTACAGTTTATTGGGGAAGTCTTAACACAGCATATTTCAGACTCCCTAATGCAATATGGACATTTTTCTTCTTATATGTTCATTTTAATACATGTTGACCCAACTGATTTTGTCATATTTTATATGATTTTTTTCTTCAGATTTCCCTGCTCTTAAACATGCTGTGGAATTAAGAGACAACCTGATGATGTCACGTCTGCTCCATTAGATGTGTGCATTGTTTCTGGACATGTTTGGTCTTGTAGAAATTGAGACACGATTAACACAGCATGTCTAAGATTCTCTTCCAACCAATATAACTTTTTTCTGCTGTGCTAAACATGTTATACAAGTGTTTGACAAAATATTTTCACACGATTGTATGAAGAAATACATTTTTTTTTTGCCTTCAATTCAGATATCCCCGCTGTTAAAACTTCTGTGCATTTAAGAAGAAACTCTCTAATGTCATTTGAGGCTTTAAACATGCCTAATTTCCTGCAAAGTTATTTTATTATTTACTTTGTATACTTTTATTTTAATATCTGTCAACAAACACAATTTTGTCGTATTCGATACTTTTTTTGCTAAAATATTTTGATAAAATAATTCTCAAAAAAATATTTTGACTTCCCAGACTTCCTATACATTTTATTGTATTTAAGTATTTCTTTTGGAGGGCAGGCTTTCTATACCCTTGAGCAGATTTGCTGGCTCTAAAATGTACTGTGCCTTTAAGAGAACACTTGATTATGTTACTTCTGTTTCTTCAGAAGTCCATTTTTTTGGGACGCATGTGGTCCTGCAGAAGTCATGACACAAGTAGCAGGCCATGTCAAGACTCAGTCAACAGGGATAATGGATCCCGGCCAACACAGTGTAGTTAACTTTCTGCGACAACAATGGCACGCTTCGGCGGCCCGAACCGGGGAAAAATGTGCTGTGGCAGCCCCTGCTCTAAGCAATGGTAACCTGGGGATAATTGATTGATGCCACAACAGTATCAGTAATTTGAGTGACTTTCAACATGGCATCGTTGTTGGTGCTGGAAGGGCTGGTTTGAGTATCTCAGTAACTGATCTACTGGGATATTCACGCAAAACCACCTCTAGGGTGTACAGAGAATGGTCTGAAAAAGAAAAACATTTCCAGTGATTGGCAGTTCTGTGGACTGAAATCCCTTGTTGATGCTAGAGGTCAAAAGAGAATAGCCAGAACTGGTTTGAGCTGATGGAAAGGCAACAGTGACGCAAATAACTACCCCATATCCAAGGTAAGCGGAAGAGCATGTCTTAATGCACATTACGTCAAACTTTGAGGCGGATGGGCTACAGAAGCAGAGGACCATGCCAGATGCCACACCTTTCAGGTATGAAAAAAAAACTGAGGCTACAATTTGCACGAGCTCATTGAAATTAGACAATAGAAGATTGGAAAAATGTCGCTGGTCTAATGAATCTTTTCTGCAGCAATATTCAGAATTTGGCATCAACAACATAAACGCATGGATCCATCTTGCCTTGTATCAACAGTTCATGCTGGTGGAGGAGGTGTAAAGATGTAGGGATTGCAATGATACCACTTCGGCATCATTGCAACGCCACTGTCTACCTGAGTAGTGTTGGTGACCATGTCCATCTCTTTATGACCACAATGTACCCAACTTCTGATGGCTACTTTCATAACACCAGAAATCACTAGAAATCATCTCAGACTGATTTCATCAGATCTCAATCTAATAGAGCATCTTTGGGATGTGGTGCAACGGCAGATTTGTAACATGAATTTACAGCCGACAATTCTGCGTCAACCGTGTGATGCCATCACGTCAATGTTGACCAAACTCTCTGTGGAATGCTTCCAGCACCTTGTTGAATCTAAGCCACGAATAATTGAGGCAGTTCTGAAGGCAAAAGGGAGTCCAACCCGTTACTAGCATAATGTACCTAATAAAGTGTTGTACTATTTTTATGTGTGTATTTTTATATAAATTTGGGAATTGCTTTTGGAGGGGAGGCTTTACATACTTCTTTGCAGATTTCTCTGTTCTTAAACATAATGTGCCTTTGAGAAAACACTTTATAATGTTAAGGATGTTCCTTTAGAAATACAAAAAAAAAAAAAAAAAATATATATATATATATATATATATATATATATATATATATATATATATATATATATATATATATATATATATATATATATATATATATATATATATATATATATATATATATATATAAAATATATATATATATAATATAATATAATATAAATATAAGATATATTGGTCCTGCAGAAGTAGTGACACACGTAGCATTGCATGTTTGAGATTATTTGATGTGAACCATTCTTGCAAGGCACAGAACGGCCTGTTAGTCATCCGCGTTCATACATGCATTACACGAGCCGCCTTTGATTAAACGTGGTCCACCGTTGCTCACCATAAGATGGCGAAGTCTTTGACAGCTCATCACTCCGGAATCACAGAAGCACTTTGGAGACGCGTCCTTTAAAGTGTTCCCATGTGGAGGGACGGCGCAGTCCCTCACGGCGCTTTTGTTTGCCAGCACTGGAGCTTGCTAACGTTTCAAGCTGGATTGCGAGTCTCCGTCCCGGATTCCAAACCAGATGCCCGGATCATCTGCTAACAATGTTGGTTCTTACCCCAAAATGCGGGAAATCAGTTTTTCGGAAAAATCTAAGCCTGGCGTGAATGAAAACTTGCTCGTGATTATTTATGGCAAATTAAATGATTGAACACATTTTTCATTGTTATTGGACTACTGTTACAATTTAGCCCAGTCTCTAAACATTACATTGGATATATTATTTTCTATTTATCCTGAAAGTCTTTTCTCTACTTTTTCTCTTCAATATCTTTATTACCTGTTTAACCTGGAGTGACATGTCAGATCTCGTTGCACACAATAGTTCACTACTTTCTTATCAATGACAATGAATACTTTTACATTTTACTCAAACCATGATTCATCTGTAGATATTTTTGCCAATTGTAAGAATTACAATTGTAAAACTGTATTCATCAAAAAAAAAAAAAAAAAAAATCATGGACTTACCTCCTCACATCTTTCAGATTTAACTTCCCCCTATGTTCCTGCTCAAAACCTTCTCTCGGACAACACTAATCTACTAGTGATCCCTAAAGCCAAGAAGAAATCAACAGATCAAACAATCCTAGCCATTGAGCCATACTCTAAATGAAATGGGATACAAGGGACGAAAGCATGACCAACTTGGGTGCCGAGGTGCTTAAATTTTTTTTTTAATCTCATGCGCCTTATATATAGGGAAAAAAATCATAAGGTTCGTCTTACAATCAAGTGCCTCTTATAGTCTGGAAAAAAGCACTTTTCATTACATAATAATTTCAAAATAAAATCAGTTGTGCAAATTAAGTGTAACCACAATTGGATCAAATTTGAACAATTACTATAGCAATAGTTTGAATGAATGAATGAAAAGTTTTATTTTGAACATAAAAATAAAAACAGGACAAAAACAATGAGTCAACAACAAAATAATGTCACATAACATGTTGGAAAAGCAGATGCTTATTTTTCCTACCCCTTCCCTATTAAATACATTTGGGTTGGCCATGGGTCCACAATTTTTGGGGATGTTTTCTTTTGCTACTTTTTCACTTTTTTATTTTCTTTGTTTTTGTATATGTTTGTCTTGCTGACCAAGATAGATAGATAGATAGATAGATAGATAGATAGATAGATAGATAGATAGATAGATAGATAGATAGATAGATAGATAGATAGATAGATAGATAGATAGATAGATAGATAGATAGATAGATAGATAGATAGATAGATAGATAGATAGATAGATAGATAGATAGATAGATAGATAGATAGATAGATAGATAGATAGATAGATAGATAGATAGATAGATAGATAGATAGATAGATAGATAGATAGAAAGAACCCCCTGGTGTTTGTTTGGGTCACTGGGCAATGTAAATAAAAGAGACAAGGTCTCTCTGAAAAACGAGAAGGAAAGACACGCACTTACGTGGAGGGGATTGAAGGAACACCTTCATTGTAGCCTAATGTGGCAGTGTAAGGGTACAGTTTGTTCTTCACAAATATACTCAAGTTTAATTAAAAAGACTAGTGATTTTAAGTAATTCTAAAGTACACAATGTTTTTAAAAAAATGTAGGTAAATGTAACGGAGTAATGTGTAATTCGTTCCTACCTATCTCTGCTTAAAACACACATCTATTCAATAGCTCATGAATGATGTTGACCTCAGGAGGCTGTCAACCGGAAATTCTGTTATTACCTATATTTCATGTTGATGATGTCTTTGTACTGTTTGTTCATTGTCCTCATACTGAGGTTTTCAAATTGTTCCTTGCCCTCATGTTGTTTACACCAGGGGATAGTGTAAAACAGCAGTAGTCTACACAATCATTTGTGACCTCTTCTGATTAAGGGCCATACTGACTTGACTTGACTCAGTTCAGGCAGCACAAAAACGTTTCGGATTATGATGTAACTTTATTATGTTGGAAGAGTCCGTCTTGAGATTTTGATCAGGAGCCGCAAATGGACGAAAGGTCGAGTTCATCAGCGGGACTTGAGAATAAACGTCCATTGTGCTAGCGTGAGTCATCTCCCCAGCTGTTCTCGCCTTTCAAAAATGTTAACGCTCTTATCGCTTTGCCTGCCAAAACCCAAACTGGTTTGGAACGGGGCAAACCTCCAGAACGCTTTTATTTTTTTGTTTTGTTTTAACGGCTAGCTCGGGTAAACGTTTTGTTTTGTCTTGGCTGATTTGTAATAAAAGCCTCCACAATCATTAATATCAATTACTTTGGCATTTTTTAAAAAACTCTTCGAACATGTAAATAGTATATATTTTTGCTGTCATGTGAAGAAGATGTACATCCGTTTTTCATTTGTTTTTGTTTTTTGACCTTTTTTTACATGTTTTTTATTCCTTTTTAACATGCACTTTAAATACAACACGAATAACAATAGTACTAAAAATAACATATGCAAAAATAAATATCACAATGCTTTCATGTCAAAAAAACAACTGTTCCATGATTTTGGGTAAGGGGGGGGCATTTTTCACATTGTATAAATGTAGATATCATGATCATGATATATAATAAAAAAAAAGTATCGTTGCTGTCAAGTAGAGAGAACGTATCGCCAATTGTTTTGCCTTTTTTTTTACTTTCTAAACATGTAAATATAAAAATAACGGCGTTTTTTCCAACACTGGACTTGAGCAAGTGTAGCCCAGTGGGGCCCATCCCTCTCCAGAGCATTTGCATACTTGTCGACCTGTACGTTTTTGCAGTACAAAGTACGCTTATTATGCATTTTAAGACGTGTACGATGTACAAGCAAATCTGTATGGAAAAATGCAAATTTGTCAATTATGGGTACCACCCGGTATACATCGACTATGACAAAACTGCAAATCAATCAAGTCAAACGAGTTTGCCGCGGTAGCCTTTATCTCGGTATCGTTTTCTTTTTTCGTTGCAAACGAAGCGAGCGGTTTGATGCAACTGTGCGCATGCATCTGCCGCCTTGGCTTTCATGTGGTAGTTATGTAGTGATAGGAAGTCCATCTCTTCTTAGAGAACTGGCTTTTTTGGCTCAACTCATTAAAGAGAGCCGGCTCTCAAACGGCTCACTTGCTTTGATGCATTATATTACGAATTATTGTGTTGTATAAAGAAGTTAAGAAAAAAGGGAAGTATAAAAGGAGAAAATGAAAAAAAGACAGGTTTGCGGTTATCCCTTTATATTACCTTGTATATTACCAACAATAATTTAATGCAGAAAATTAATTAATAATTTGAATCAAAAGATGTATTATTCTACTTAATTATATTCACATGTATTTTTTCCTTCTACAGTGAACGTCCAGGCTACTTCATTTTTGAACTTTTTCTATAATAAACCTCATTCATGTCGAGCAACACAGTATCTCACAACAAAATGTTAATTAACAACAATATATATATGATATAACGAAACATGTTAAACTACATAAATAAACACGTTTGAAAAAAAAATATGGTGTAAGATCATTTAGTATTTTGTATTTTGTAAGGGAAAATACAACTGGAGGGTGACAGGTATGTATTTTTTGGGGTAGGCATTTTGCTCCCCCACTTCAAACAGATAGTTTCCCAAGGTTACCATTAGCAGGAAAGGCCTCCTGATCTGACTCAGATACACCATCTTCATCATTTAGACGCCGTTGTTTTTGGGTGTAGCGCGTATTGTGAAAAAGACAAATCTCCATTTTGTTTTTTTTGTTTTTTTTGCATTTTTTTACATTATAAACATAGAAATACGATGATATGGTAAAAGCCTCAAACTATTGTGTGATTTAACCTTTTTGACGTCATAATCGGCAGCCTGGGATTTCCAATTCCGCTGTTAACATGCGCCAAATCAAATAGGAAGCGAACAATCATCCTCGTCTTGGATTTTAATTTTTGGTAGATGAGTAGAGGTAGAATAGAGGTTTCCCTGTGTTTGCTTTGGCTTCTTTGTGCACTCGTATTATTCCAAGGCTGCACAGGAATAATGAAGAATATTGTTACAGGGTCATAATAGCATGAGTTTTCATTTTTTTTTGTCTTCAATTTTCCTTTTTCACCACAACCTCGTGTTTTTTTGAAGTAATAAATGGCCAAGAGAAGACAATTCTCGTTTTGCTTCTGTATCTCAAGCGCCGCTGAGAGATTATAACAGCTTGCGTGAACGGTATACGTTTTTGTCTTCGACAGAAGGATATTCATGAAGAATACCGTGTTTCCTCTTGCTCAAGTACTACAAAAGATTCCCTTTCTTATACAGGTGAGGGATGGTAAAGAGAAAATGCTGTATACCGGCGGATACAAATATGGATATTAGTTCCAAACCTTCTGTACCATGGAATAATAGAATAGTATATACCAGTGCTTCATAGTTATTTTTCTTTTACACCCCCATTCAAAAAAGAAAATCCTCTCGCGTCCCCCCAGGAATACCGTCTCATTATCCAGGTTTTTTTTTTTTTTAATGGGGTGACTTGAGGGTCTTATACACTTCGTTTCAACGCATCATACTCAATGCTTATACTCTGTGCTTTATGCACGGCATTGAGGTTAAATGTAAACAAAACATTTCCAATAAAAGCGCCACTGGTCCCTAGTGAAGTGGAGGTGCAATTGCATTCGAGTTCCCCAAGGTCAAAAATGTGCACCCCTTGACGGAGCTTTGAATCGATCCGCCCTTCCCTAGTTTTTAAAATTTCCGCGTGTAGGGACTATCATGCCCTCACAAGGTTTCCCTGCATTAATTGCCTACTTATTTTCAATAAAAGTCTGGATTTGAGGGTAGGCATTTGTGTGCCTTCTTTAAAAGGTAAACCTTTGTTTATTATGGTTAATGGGGACCAGGACCCCCCCCTCCTAATGTGAAAATCTGCGAAGTAACCGCCCCCCACCGGTCCCACCACGCATGATTTACGAAACACACTTTTAGCACTATTAAACGGCATAATGGATAGCAGCCAAAACAGTGCAATTAATTTTAGGTGGGCCACAATAGCATGCTACAGCGGCCTGAAATGAAAGAAAAATGCACTCTGCTGGCCCCTGCTCTCAGTAATAGTTGACCAGGGATAACGAAACACAGCAGTTATGGATTGGGGATAATGGAACGCGACCGCACAAGTGTAGGTGATAAAAATTCGTCAGGCCCAACAAAAGTGCACATTGTCGGTCCCAGCTCACTGCAATTTGCGATCGGAGATAATGTATCATGGCCACACAAGTGCAGTTTACTTTTTTGTGGACAGCATGGCAAAAAAATCTTAAAACTCTGCTGACGATCTTGGATCAAGGATCATTGATCGCAGAATATTTCTCCACCCGCCACACACAGAGGGAGTATGAAGCAGGAAGTAACGAGAGATTACAGTATTTCCTGATAATTACCAGCTTTCCGTGGTTACCATGTTGTTTTGCTTCTCCTCTTAGCTTCACTACAAGACCCATAGCTGTCATGATTACTAATGTGACTCAGCTGTGCCCGTTTATTTGGCGTCACCCGCCGCGGGTTCTGATTGGCTCCCTGTCACTATTTGAACTCAGTCCTGTCAATCCCCTGTTGTCAGTCCGTCTGCGAACCTCCGTGTATACGAGGCTAGCCCTTTTTGACCCTAACTCTCGCCTGTACCGTTTTTGCTCCCGTTTGTCTCCGGCTACGACCTGTATGGATCCTGACCACATCTGCTCTGCCGTCCCGGCTTACAACCCATTTTTGTTCCTGACTACATCTACTCTCCCGTTATGGCTTGCGACTCGTTTCCGACCCCGATCACGTCTTGCTCTCCCAGTCCCGGCTACCGACCAGTTTTCCGCCCCTGACACAGCCGTCGCTCACTACGGAAGATCCACGTCCGTGTTCGGATCACAATCCGAGTACAAGAGCGACTTTCTTCCCGTGCCCGGCGAACACCGGATCGTGGGCGCAGTCCTTCCTCTCTCTTTCAATCAAACGTGTGGTAAGTGGGTCCTGTTTCCGTTCTGGTCCTGACAATAGCGGATAAGGACATTACAAAACATACAGCCTATGATTTAAAAAAAATGCACATTTATATAATAGTTCATATATTTTCTGTTCTTATTCATATCAATATTATTTTTGTTTGAATAACGAATAAAAATAAATTACCACTAAGAATTTCTCAGATAATACGCAATGTCTATTTGCTGTTTCACTAAGATTATTTTTTCTCATACATTTATTTTCCTACCTGTCAAACCATAGGATTTTTGTGTTTTTAATTGGATTTTTTTTTGCTAAAATATTTCAATATGACCGTTAAGAAATCTGACTTTTTTGCCTACTCTGCGGGTTTCCATCCTCTTAAAGGGACCTTGTGTATTATTCAGCGCGTCCTGGTGGTAAAATAAATCATTAAAAAACTAAACAAAAACAATATTGATTTAAGTAACAAGCAAAAATATAGAAACTATCATGTTAACACCGTTTTTATTTAACATAATATCATGCTCACTTAGAGGGAGCTAACATGATTGCCCGCCATCTTGCTGCCAAGGCTACCGTTAAAATCTGCCTTATTTTTTATTTATTTTTTATTTTGCACATCATTTTAATTGTTTTATCACAAAAAAAAACAATCTAGAAGGTGAAAAATATTCCCACTGTAAGTTATTGTGCCTTTATCTTTCCTCTTTTTAATTGTTAGTTCTTTTTCATTCTTTTAATTTCTGTCCCTTTTTCTTCCTTATTTTTTCTTTTCTTCTTCATCTTTTCATATTTGCTTGACTTTTTCCCCTTCTCCACTTTTCTTCCTTTTATTTTTCTATTTTCTATTACTTTTTCCTTTTCTCTTTCTTTGCAAAAGGATAGGCAAAAAGTAGGGGAGAATAATACTGTTTTTTGGTCACTTTTAGTCTCTGCCTTTTGTATTCTTCTTAGTGCTTTTTAGCACTCTTTTTGGGTTGCACACCACCATAAAGAGACATCCGGTGGTTAAATATTAAACATGCTCTACATCTAAAAGAAAACTTGATGATGTCACCGTGGTTCCTTTATAAATAAAATAAAATAATACACAAGGTCCCTTTCAAAAAACAAAGAAAAGTCATTTACATTAATCTCCTTGCATTCCACCAATAAAATACCGACACTTGGACCTAATCTGCCCCTTTGACTGTAATAAAATGATAAGAAGCCTAACAAGGTGGAACCAATTGGTAGTCTTATTTGTCTTTATGACAGGCTAACATTATTTCTATTTTTTGCAATGAATCCACAGTACCAGACTAGAAGCATCAGGTATAAAATTGACTCGCTAAGTGTAGTGACGAGAGCTAGCGACGCACTTCGGAATATCACAACCGGCAATTTGCTTCAATTTCTGTAGAAATCAAAATTTCACAGCTGGCAGCACAACAGGTGGGATGCGTTTTTTTTTTTTTTTTTGCAATGCCGACAACTCCGATTTCATTAACTCGTCTCAAGTGTGAAAAAGAACATTTGGCTTTTGCCCGTTGCGTGAAGCTGACAATTGCTACGTGTCGCTAAATAAATAATACTTGAAGAACAAAGCTAATGAGATATTTTTATTGCTTTTAAATTGATGACAGCGATTATAATTGTTGTGCAGGCCACAGAGGAAATAAACAGGACCAATCTCTTTTTTTTTCTTTTTTTTAATAAATGTTTCATTTAAGGGGTGTATAAAGGATGTTATTTGTACGTAATTACATTCTTTCAGCAACACGTTTCCTTTGTTTTTAATTGCTTATATTCTTTCATTTAAATGTATTCCTTATTGTATGTTTATCTCTTGTTATTCAATGGGCTAAAGTTATCTGCTATACAGTAAGTAGATGGTGTCTCAGGTTTTTTTTAATATATATATATATATTTCTTTACGAAAAATAGAAAACAATAGAAATGGAAAATGATCAGTGACATTGAAAAATGCTGCTTATTATGAGCATGAATTTTATTATTTTACTTGAAACAAAAAAGGTACAAATATACAACGTGTTAATACTCTTATTTTAGAGAATGTTTGTTTTTTTAAAGATTTGTTTTTACTTACAATGTACTTGAACATTTTTAACAGAAAAATGAGAAAGTGGCAGATTAATTGGCTTATCAATCCATTATTTGCACCGCTTATCCTCAGTTCATTTCATTTCATTTCAGTAGGGTCGCGGGGGTGCTAGAAACTATCTCAGCTATCTTCGGGCAGTGAGCAGGGGACACCCTGAACTCGTTGCCAGCCAGTCGCAGGGCAACACAGAAACAGACAACATACTCGCTCATTCACACCTAGGGAACATTTGGACCAGCCAAGTAACCTGACATGCATGTTTTTGTAAGTCCGGAGGAAACCCACGCAAGCACATGGAGAACATGCAAACTCCGCACAGGAAGGCTGGTAGCTGGATTTAAACACATGACCTCAAAACTGTGCCATGGATGCCACCTTTATTTTGCTCATTCTAAGGATAATTTATCTTATTATAGTAAATGTTTAAAACAGAACCAAAAAATACCTATTATATATGTTTGTGTTTGTTTATTTTTGTATAGCCCCTAATCACAAGGAGTCTCAAGGGGCTGAAAAATTATAGTGTAACCAAAATTTTAAAAAAGCTCACAGCAGATTATTTGGCTCATATTACGAATAACTTTTCCTAATATATTATTTTAGCAAATGTTTTTCAAAAAGCAAAATATTGCATACAGTATATTTTAACCCTGTTTTTATGTAAAAATCATCGTGGAAATTGAAAAAATAGCAGATGGAAAATTATTTTACTAATAAGATTTATTATCATCCATAAAAGAAGAGAAATGTAACAGAATTTGAATAATTGTGCGTTAAAATAGATGAAAGATATTTGTTTGTTTCCCCTAACTGTGATATATTATTACCACAGTTAGGGGAAAAAATGCTAGATGCTCTGCCCTCTAATATTCGATCTGCAACCTCAGTGAATTTGTTTAAATCTAGGCTTAAAATACATTTATATTCTCTAGGTTACGGATGACCTATGCTTCATGTTGACGATGTCTGTATTGCAACATCCATTGCAGCCTGGTCATCCTGGAAGGGGGGATACCTTATGTGCAGTCGCATCTCAAGCTTTCTTAATTTACCTCATGCTGAGGTTATTCCTTGCCCTCATGTAGGTGTTAGATCAGGGGATTGTGCAGTAATATCCTGTAGTCTGTACCAATCATTTGTCTTTGCAGTCCTCTGAGACTTCTTGTGATTAAGGGCTATTCAAATAAATTCCTCTTTTATTCTTATTTTACAAGAGCAACAAAAAAATGTGTTTTCTTGTGTTCAGAAATTATTGGATACATTATTAAAATTATTGTTTAAAATAGGGCAAAATTCGCAGAGATTATTTTGCTCATTTCTCTCATTCTTCCTCTCGCTCTCTCTTTCTGTTTTCATCTATCTCTTTATCTTGCTCTTTCTCTCTCTCTCTCTCTCTCTCTCTCTCTTCTTTCTCTCTCGCTTTCCCCGTATTTAACGAACACTTCCTCCCTCTCAATTTATTTCTCTCTCCTTTTCTCTCCTCTGTCTTACTGTCTCTCTGTCTCTCTGTTTTTCTCTCTCTCTCTCTCTCTCTCTCTCTCTCTCTCTCTCTCTCTCTCTCTCTCTCTCTCTCTCTCTCTCTCTCTCTCTCTCTCTCCCATTGTCACAAGCCAGAAACGGAAACAGGACCCAGTAGCTTTCGTTTGCTCAGTTTTATTGATAAAGAGGGAGAGAAGGGCTTGTTTCCACGATCCAATGGTAGAAGGTGGCTGCAACGCGGAAATGGCACTTCCGTGTCGAGCAAGAATGATCGTAGACTGCAGGGATACTGGTCACTAGCCGGGACGGGAGAGCAAGGGCCTATCAAGTTCAGAAAAGAGGTCGGCAACAGGTATCAGGCAGGAAACAGGGCAAAGCAGGTCGGTGGTCGGAATGGCAAATCAGGGTAGAAACGGGTACAGAAACAGGTCGGCATAGGTATCAGGCAGGAGAAAACAGGGCAAGAAAATGTCTGAAGGTATGAGCTTGCCTAGCTGGGAGCATAGGTTCGCAAAAGGTCTGACGGCTTTGGTTTAAAAAGAGTCTCCGAACCAATCAGCGCTCAGGGCTGTTGGCGCCAATTGGGCAGTCACCGGTGCCCTGAATCAGCAATTATGACACTCATATCTATGTTGTTTGCTTAGTGTAAACGATTTTAAATATTTAATCAGTTAAAAGTTCATTGAAATATTAAAAAAGTAAGGGCAATTCTAATGGACCAGGATATCACATTTTCAAAATGAATTAAGTAAGTGCATAACGTCATTATTATTGGAAATATATAACTCAATGAAACAACTAAAAACAGTGTTTGAGTGCTGCAAAAGCTTTTTTACTGAGCCAAGCCGAAAAAGCCAGTTCCCACAAAAAGAGCAAAGCAGCTCAGGTCATGTGGCAAAAGAAGAAGCAACAGAAAAGAAGAAGACATAACAAGACCATTCTTCATTCTGACGCTGCTAAATTAAACAAGCGCCTTTCTCCCATCTCTTGAATGTTTGCAACCACCCAACACAAAAAAACTTTAATTCTAACACACACAGGTGAGATTTTAATGAGTTTTGTTCCGTGGAGAAAGGACCTTTTTTAAAGGCTTATTGGGTGTAAACAGCACTCGTTAGAAGATTTTTAGCTCAGTTAAAGAATATATTGTTTCCTTTTTTTTTAACATGAATCCAAATTGAAATATACAATAAAATAAGAAAAAGGGATCGTAAAAAAAAAACAAAAAACTTTTTTTTCTCATTTTAACAACAAAAACAGGTTAAAAAACATATTGAAATAATAAAAGCCTTTCCGTAGTGCAGTGGTTAGCAAATACCCCAAACAGGGCAAAAGTTCTCCGGTTCGACACCGGGTGGAGCTCGAGTGCAATTCCAACTCCACTTCACTAGGGAGCAGTGACGCTTTTATTGGAAGTGTTTTGTTCAGGCCCACCTTATGAGTCTTTGCCAATTACTTCATGCTAAATGCAAAATCATATGTTACGACAGTGGAGCCCCGTGGTACTAGGGTGGGGATTGCTGTATATGGGGTATAGAAACCTATGCTAATTAGCTAATGCCCCCAGTACTCCGGATAAAAAACAAATACTTATTTAATACTTACTTAATACAAGGTTACAGATCAATATAAATCCACAACTTTATATTACAATTGAGGAAAACAGAAATTAAAAAAACAGCAGATTACTTTTAAAAGTAATTTCAACACTTTTACTTGTGAGGACTGTCATGATTGTTGATTGGTTACAGCCGTGCAATTTAGCGAGGGTTGCCATTCATAAGCATTCTTCATATTTCTTGACAATCGTAAGCTTCGTTTCCATTTGTATGATGTTAGCAGTGATGCTTAAGAGAGAGGTTAGCAGTGATGCTAAAACTTTGTGACCCATAGCAAAAAAAAAAACAGTACAAAAATTACAGTATTTTATCACCAACCTCTAAAATCTGACAATGATAACAAGATTCTGAACTGAAGGAAGAGAAATAGATTGCAGGAAGTAGTTTAACCAAGAGCACAATGGCATCTTTATGAAGCCATAATGCAGACAAATAGCACACAAGCATTTTACACGAAATTGACCAAAAGCAGAAAAGCATCTAAGAGACATAACTCGTTATATGAAACAAACACTGCAAAGACTAAATTGTATACGTTTTTTGGGCTTGTGAAATTCTCTGTTGTTGTATAGGAAATGCTAGAAAGAGTGGCAAAAAACAGGGTGTCTACTTTGTATCAGTCAAGTTCCTCATGCTAAATACTACGGGAATAAACAAAAGAGAAATTGAAAATCTCACACGTTTATTTTAAATTGGGTTTGCTAAGGTTAGTTTGTGGACATGATTTTGGAGGTGCACCAATCCTTTCAAGGTTCTGAAAAGGTTTTTAAATTCAGAGCAGCCAAAAACCAAAAAGAGTTTGCTAAATGGAAAAAAGTCTCCGAAAAACATCTTTTACAAAGTCAAATAAATAAATAAATGAAATAACCTCAACGTGAGGTGATTTTCTGTGGCTCAGATGCCCTCTCGCGCGAGTATTTACACCTTGAGCTAGTGGGAAAATATTTTTTGATAAAAGCTTTGCGAAAGAGGGTGTCTTAGGGCGCCTAGAAGACTTTGTTAGCAACACAGCATCTATTCGCAACCCTTACCATTTTGCACGATTTTATGAAATAAACTAGATTCCTCAATTACAACTCCGCCTATATTGCGTCAAAAAAAATATGACAGTTCAACAACAAACTAAATTAGTGTATATTTTCTATCCATTGTAAAAACTGACCATAACCCATTACTTTTGTTCAAGGTTTGGATCCTTGTGGCTTATACAAAAACGTGCTAGTCCTTTTTTTGTACACTAAATGGAAATATATAATTTACAATTACTACTAATATTTCATAAAGAAGGCAATTACATACTAATTCCCACACATAAAAACAGATTAGATATGTAAATGAGAAAGTTTCCACATTTTCGGATAATTAAGCCTTGTGCTTTTTCTTTACTTTTAACTTGTTTTTCAAATATTTTTGATTTCAGCTTAGAAATCATCAACCTTTTACAAAATCCTAAAAAAAATCCACGTTATTTTTGATATTTCACAATAGTAATCTGATTCAACTATACAGTGAAGAAAATAAGTACTTAAACACTCGGCTCTTTTGCTATTTTTCCCACTTTGAAATCATGGAGGGTTCTGAAATTTTCATCGTTAGTGCATGTCCACTGTGAGAGAAATAAATTAAAAAGAAAAATCCAGAAATCACAATGCATGATTTTTTTAACAATTAATTTGAGTGATACTGCTGCAAATGAGTTATTGAACACCTGAGAAAATGAATATTAATATTTGGTAGAGTAGCTTTTGTTTTCTATTACAGAGGTCAAATGTTTCCTGAAGTCTTTCACCAGCTTTGCACACACAGCAGGAAAGATCTCGGCCCACCCCTCCACACAGATCTTCTCTAGATCAGTTAGTTTGAGGTCCCTCGAAGGTTTTTGATTGTGTTCAGGTCTGGAGACCGGCTGGGCCAAGCTAGATGCTTGATATGCTTCTTACAAAGCCACTCCTTGGTTTTCTTGGGTGTGTGCTTTGGGTTGTTGTTGTGTTGGAAGACCCAGCTACGACCCATCCTCAATGCTCTGACTGAGGAAAGCAGGTTGGTTGTTTGTTGTTAACGAAATCTCACAATACACGGTCCCAGTCATCCTTTCTTTAATGCAGTGCACTTGTCCTGTCCCATGTGCAGAAAAACACCCCCAATAAATGATGATACCACCCTCATTCTTCACAGTGAATGGCTGTTGTTCTTCGGATTGTACTCTTTATTATACTTCCTCCAAACACGTTTAGTGGAATTATGACCAAAACGTTCTAGTTTTGTCTCATCTGACTACAAACTATATATATATATATATATATATATATATATATATATATATATATATATATATATATATATATATATATATATATATACCGTAAATTCCGGACTATAAGCTGCTACTTCTTTCCCAAACCTTCAACCCTGTGGCTTATTCAGTGATGCGGCCCATTTATGGAATTTGCCTAACAGCCGCCAGCGGCGCTCGAGTACAAAAGGTAAGATTTAGACCGGTGGATTATATGCGCCGAGGAAGGCTGCAACTTCGTAGCTTGTGCACAAATTAAATTAGCGTAGATATATCCTCATCATGCAACTTGCAAAATGAAAGGCACATGAGGTAGCTTTCAAGCTAAAAGCAAACGAGCAGTCCGATAAAGAAGGAATAAGAGCTACTGCACGAGAACTTCACTTTGCGAGCGTGTTGCTGGCGTGTTTTTGACTAAGGGAGCGTTTGACGTCGTCTGTGTGGCATAGTTTCTTTCCCATACTGGGGAAGACGACTTTGATGACGTCAGGTATAAGGAGGAAGATGAGGACAGTTTACCGTAGTTTCTACGATTGCGACTTAAAGCCGGGATCGGGCTAATTTTGTAATTGTGTTACATGTTTTAATGTGGGCGCATGCGGCTTATATACAGGTGCGGCCTGTGTGAGTACAAAATCGGTTTTCCTCCTAAAATGTGGTGGGTGCGGCTTATAATCAGGTGCGCTTTATAGTCCAGAATTTACGGTATATATATATATATATATATATATATATATATATATATATATATATATATATATATATATATATATATATATATATATATATATATATATATATATATATATATATATATATATATATATATATATACATATATATATATATATATAAACAAACTATTTCGTATCGGTTACATACCTTTTAACAGTGGTGTGATGGCATACATCACACCACTAAAAAACATTTTTATATTTCGCGATTATTTCCTTTTACAGTCCAATGGTTTGCCTCACTGTTTTCCTCATATCCTTCCCTTTATTATTGTTGTTCTTAGGACCCAAGTTCAAAAAGCAACGCAAAAGCACAAACCAGGAAAAAAATAACTTTGAAAATGACGTACCCCTTGGTTGTCCGGATAGAATTGGCGCTAGAGCTAGGCTAACTCGCGCCACGAAGTGCATCTAGGCTCCACTGGTTTTGCGCCAACTCTTATTCAATTCGATTATTTTCGACTTTTTCTACTCGGCTATTTTCGGTTGGGCACTGAATTCCATGTTGAGTATCGAAACATTTTTTGCACACATTTTTTGGTCAAACACCAATTTGCTTGAGCATTGAGGCAGTTGAGGACAGGGATACCACTGTACTTGACTATATTTTAACTTGTTTTTTCTCGTGACGAATAGACCAATATTTAATTGAATCCACCCATATTTTGATGTATAGCAAATAACAACTAATTGCCTGGTAAAAATGAGAGGAAATAATGTTACTTAAAATGAGTACAATTATAATTACATTCAATTTTTCACGTTATTAAGTCCTTAAGCCCTTATAAGTCATTCGTTTTGCTGTTCCCTATTTGGTTAAGCCTAAAATTAGCGCAAAAAAAGAAGTTCCCTGCATACCAGACAAAATCTTACGGTGATTTTCATGAAAAAAAGGCAGAATTAATGTGTTGTTAAAAATGACACGGGCAACTGAAAAAAAAAATGTGTCCCATTTTAAAAATTGCAGCCAGTTGTTGGGCTCATAAATATAAAAGACATCTTTTCCTACCGCGTAATAACATACCTAGATTCGGCCATGCGCCGCAAACAGCGCTTCTTTTCACTTTGTGAGAAACATTTTGTCTAATGAAAACCTCACGTCGTCCGTTTGTTGTGTGCAAGCGAATACGTCGCAGCGGTCGCCATGGCAACGGGCCTGTCAACGATGCTGAGAATGAGGATTCTCAAACACCCCCATCCCACAAACTCTCCACATCTGTTTTCATTTTTCTCTTTTGCTATGACAAAGAACCAAAAAAAAAAATAAAAGAAATTCCAAACTGTGGTCACATGAGCCCCCTCCTCTCAACTCAGAATCATGAGCGCTTTGCCAGGCGGTTCGCCCTTCTCAGATTTAGAGGAGAGGGTGGGGAGACAGAAACAAGATAGAAACCCCGGGCTACCAAGCTAACAAAGTCGTCAACATTATAAGGGTCTTTTCTCGGCCCGCCCACCATCTTGGGGACCTGTTGCCCTTCTGGTAGGTATTACAGGTCCCTTAAAAGACGGACAAACAAGCTCAAAGACAGTTTTTCCCCAGGGCCATCACCACTCTACACAAGCACGCAAAACAGTGAAAATATACAGGGCGTGTCAATAATGTTGATATGCTTTGATTTGCTAAAGTCATTATTATAACAAATATGTGTATTTCCCTGTACTAACTCACAAGCAGATACTTCTAATATACACTTTTGGTGCAACTTATAACACATCAGTGCTATAACAAACACCCTTGCCCAGGGGTCCCCGACCGGGGTTGATCAAGTCCCGGCTTGTGTTTTAAGAGCCTGTGACCACGTGTCGCCCCGCTAGATTATCTGTGAAAAAAAAAGAAAATAGTCATCTGCTGGAGATTTACCTAAAATATGCTTCAGCATGTTTAGCAAGAACTTGATTACGGACTTGCTGTGTTTCAGGTGGTGTGAATATTAAACATATGTAAATTCAATTAACATAATCAACATGCTATTAGATTTCTCATTCAGATTCTGAAGAATACATTAATTAATAATTAAGAAACATTAATACTTGTTGATTCAATTTGATTACCGTAAATTCCAGACTATAAGCCGCTACTTTTTCCCCAAACTTTCAACCCTGCGGCTTATTCAGTGATGCGGCCAATTTATGTAATCATTCTAACGGCCGCCAGCGGCATTCAAGTACAAAAGGTAGGATTTAGACCGGTGGAATATATGCGCCGAGGAAGACTGCAACTTCACTAAAACTGGCCGCATGCGAAAGGCAACTTTTTCACAAGTCTGCCAGTGGATCCTGACAGCGTGGGCCATCATCAAAAAAATCCACCATCACCAACTGGTTCCGAAAAGCCGGTGTTATGCCGAGAAATGCATCCCTGCCGAGAATCGCATCCCCTGTCGCTGGAGCGCGCACACGTCACTCCCGCTACTACAACCACTTTTACCTCGTTTTATCTCACTTTTATATCACTTTTCGGGAATGTAATGGTGAACATATATCCAAGACCACTTCGTCTTGGATTTGTTGGGAATGTAATACAACTTAAACCATTCTGTCTTGTATTTGTTGTGAATGTAATCGAACGGTAATGCACACCGTATGTAAACCACTTTTGAGCAGGTAACGTGTTTATTTTGCCATTTTCGACTCAAATCGCTCGTATTTAAACTGTTATGCACTCTACCATAAAGCTTATCATGCTGAAACGAACTGTCAAATCATTAACAGATATAAAAGTGAGATGAAACGAGGTACGTAAAAGTGGTTGTAGTAGCGGGAGTGACGTGTGCACGCTCCCGCGACAGGGGATGCAATTCTCGGCAGGGATGCATTTCTCGGCATAACACCGGCTGTGGGAGCGTGGGACGACGTCCATACGACAAAATTTCTTTCCGACACTGAGGAAGACGACTTTGATGGCTTCAGTACTAAGGAGGAAGATGAGGATGGTTTACCGTGATTTTTACAAATACCATATGTTTTTTTAACAGACCCGCTTACTGTGTTGCGAGCGTGTTGCTAGCGTGTTGCTACCATTAACTGCCCGGGTGAAAGTTATATTATTATTATTAAAGCTTTGAAAACTCTCGGTGTACTGTCTTTCCTTGTAAATATGTGTAACCATGTATAATATGTATTTGCAACTGTATATTTTTGTAATGTATTTATTTGTATTTATTTTGGACACTTATTCTGATATGTTTTGGACGGGCGAATTAAAAAGAAGGGGCGTAACAAACGCGGGCTGACAGGAAGTGGGGACCGGTAAAGGTGAGTGTTTGTGGACACGGCGGACAATAGTGGATATATATTTTCCCCACCCTTACCTTTGGAAATATACACTTTTTTTGGGGATTACTTTCAACGGGACCCGAACTCTGACGGTCTGCATCAAACCTTAAGTACTTGTATCATTTTCCGTTAATCTTGCCGGCTGTGATTATCGGACTGTGTACTCTAATGAAGGACATTCAGTTTCAATCTTGGGACTTAAAGTCGGTCTTGGTTAATTTTGTTTTTATGTTACATTTGTTTAATGTGGGTGCATGCGGCTTATATACAGGTGCGGCTTGTGCAAGTAAAAAATCTGTTTTCTTCTTAAAATGTAGTGGGTGCGGCTTATAATCAGGTGCGCTCTATAGTCCGGAATTTACGGTAATCATGTACTGTCTGTCATATTAAAACTTCAAATTATATCATTTTTTTTAAACACCCTGTTTATCTTATTTGGAATTTTTTTTTGCTGCTAATGTTATTGCACTACTTTTCATTGCACTATTATTACATTGAGAAACATTCTTGACTTTTACTTTGATAGTTTCCTTTCTCATTTTTCTCTATCACGGCTCACGATTCACAGCAACAATAGGGACACAACCCGAGACAGCTTTCTCCACTTTTGGCACCAGTCCATTCTCTAATTTGCCAGTCCAGTTCTTTTTCGGTCTTCCTCTCCTCCTGCCCCCTTGGACTGTGCCCTGGAAAGGTATCTTGGCCACTACTGATTATTAAGTTTTTGTCTGCGCACAATTCTTCGTAGGGTCCATTGTGCCCTCTGATGGTCTTGCGCACCGTTTTGTTTGTCACATGGGCTGAGTTGTTTGTGAATATATGCGTTATTTAGAAAATATCCCATGTCATTTGTGATTATAATACGTAGGGTAGGTTACCAATGTACGGTAGTCTGAATGATAAAGCATAATACTGAAAAACAACGCTAACATTTTGAAGTTGACATACCTTTACTGATCCAACCTGGCTCAGAACAGAAAGTCTGGATCCTGCCCCAGAGCCAAACTGAGTTTGACATCTTTATTTTAGGTATTTCTTTCATTTTTTGAAACATTAAACTGCATTTTTTTAAATTGCTAATTTTAAGTAGTAGGCCTATTTTTCTTTTTTTTTAAAGAATTTTTGAATTAACAAAATGTCACATGAGCCCTCTACTCTAGAGTGAGAATTGTGAGCGCTTTGCCAGGCGGTCGGGCCTGGAGAGATTTAAAGGAGAGTGGAAAAAAAAATAGAAACCTGACCCGGAGAGGCGTTGTTAAAGCTTCCCATAAAGAGCCGGGAGAATGGCCAGCAAAGACCAAAAACAACAGACTCATTTTTGATGGTTTGGAATCATATAAGGGTTAGACGTAGACAATGTACAACAAGGTTTTCGAGCGTATGGAAATGGAAAGAGTGACTCTTTGGTTTGAAAGCTGGCGATCAAAGAGAACTCTTGAAGTCCGGTTTGGTGGACTTTCACAGCAAAACTGCGTTTCAGATCAGTCACTATTGAAAAAGTATCAAAAATATTCATAAATGAAGCTAATTCATGACAGCAGGGTAAAATAAAAGTCCAGATGAAAGAGGAATAAATGAAAAAATGAACAAAGAAGAAATGAAGAAGGCTCCATCCATACGAAACAAGATCTAAAAATCTATCAAGATAAAATAAATAGGGCTCTAGCCATCTGAAACAGTGCTCTATCGGCACAAAACAGGAAATCAGCAACCTATCAATATGAAATAAAGAGGGCTCTATCGGTTAAAAACAGGAGCTGGAAATCTACTTCAATAAAAGTAGTATTCAGAGTCTGCCTTGCGTTTTTCAGACTGATTTTCAAAAGCTGGCAAAAGCAGAGCTATCGGGTCAGTTTTAAAAAAACGCGAGGTAAATGAATATTTTTATTATTTCCTCTATTCTTTGTGTTTTTTTACATTTTGTGCCTCCCATTTTATGTTTATTGTGCAGTACACCATTTTTTACATGTATCTGTTTAATATTCTGAATGCTCTTTTATGATTTAGTAAAAAAAAAAAAAAAAAAAAAATATATATATATATATATACCGTATTTTTTTTTTATAGGGCGCACCCCGAAAAAATAGTTTTTGGTCCTATTTTTGACATACATAAGACGCACCGGATTATAAGGCGCTACAATGGGAACGTGGACAAAACAGTCAGATAGTTCAGTCCAACTTATTACCCCCTTAACATTCCGAAAGCTTGCAAAGACGCAAAGACGTGTCGAGAACACGTGCGGATGCGGTGTCCGTACGATGTCACTCAAATGCATCGTTCCATCATTCGGAAGGTTAAAGTCTTTGGATTCAAGAAATGCCAACCATCCCTAATATCTATTTTCTTTTTTGCTCGCAACTTTACTGTGCATATGACAATAAACACTTGGAATTGAGTTTAATTTAAAAATAGACACTCTATTCCATCCATTATCTGCACCGCTTATCACAGAAACATCGAGTTCAGTCTGAAACAAGATACAGGGACAATATAAAATCCGGAGTAGCTCACCGAAGTTGTTGTGTTCATAATAATGTGCAGCAAATGTCCTCTTATATCCGTGAGGGTAGTAAATCCAGGAGAATACAATATTTACAAATACAGAATAGAAAAAAATGCTTTCTCTATGCCGTCAGACACATGCTATACACATTCATCTTTTTCGGCCAATTGCGGCTTTGTTTCGCCGTTTAAGCCAATGCCAGCCTGTAAATGATAAAAAGGATCTGCCCCTTGACCTCCGAATAACTTAAGCCAAATGTGATCGATTCAACTGATGATTGACACATCTTTTTCGGCCAATTGCAGGCTTTTTTTTGCCGTTCAAGCCAATGCCAGCCTGTAAATGATAAAAAGGATCCGCCCCTTGACCTCCAAATAACTTTAGCCAATAGTGATCGATTCAAATGATGATTGACACATTGGTTAGCCAATGAAATGCCGGTAAATAAATCCCAGCATACACCGCGTACTACTTGGCGTTCGGGGGAAAATCTAGTCGGCGGCTGCAAGTTAGTTGGAAAACTTTGCAATTTTAAAATTGATCCATAAATAAGGCGCACTGTATTATAAGGCGCATGGTCAGCTTTTGAAAAAAATAAAGGCTTTTAGGTGCGCCTTATAGTGCGGAAAATACGGTATATATATATATATATATATATATATATATATATATATATATATATATATATATATATATATATATATATATATATCTATATATAGATATATATAGATATATATATATATATCCAGCTCCAGACTTCCTGTGCGGAGTTTGTATGTTCTCCCCGTGCTTGCGTGGGTTTCCTCCGGGCACTCCGCATTCCTCCCGCGTTCCAAAAACATGCATTTCAGGTGAATTGGCCGGTCCAAATTGTCCCTAGGTGTGAATGAGCAGGTGAATTGTCTGTCCCTGTGTGCCCTGCGACTGGCTGGCAACCAGTTGAGGGTGTCCCCTGCCCACTGCCCGGAGATGGCTGGGATGGGCTCGAGCCCCCCCGCGACCCTAATAAGGATAAGCGGTACGGCTGATGAGATGAGATATATATATATATATATATATATATATATATATATGTATATACTTTTGGAGGGCTTTTGAAGGACAGACTAGCGCCTTTACATTCAAAAGGCGTCTCTAGTTACAAATGTTTCACGTCACAAAATTACGCCCAGGACAAAATAAATTCATAACTAGAGGCACCACAGTTTGTGACTTATAGGCTATGAAACGGTTGAACCAATTTTTGTGAAAATGTATGCAGTTGTATTTTAGGCCTTAGCAAGTGTTTTACTACTGTAGGTTTTGTGTCAAAGCACCATGAATATATTCCAACCAAATCGATAAAAATCTGCTTTTATATGGTCTCCTTTAACAGGGTTTTTGAGCCCTCTGGTGGCTAATTTGGGTACTGCAGCTCCTCCCCACAGACCACTCCAAGCAACCCGATTCTATCCTCCTTCGGCCCGGCAACGTTGTGCCATTTTCACTGTCTGGAATAGTAAAGTAGAAACGTAACCAATGAAAACAGTATACCTTAGTATGCTAACAAGCTAGCAGTATAAAAGTAAGTAACATGAAAAAGCAGATCCCTCCTCTTTCCGTCCTAACATTTAGTAGCAATCCAAAGTGTATGATATCGCCACGGAGACACGTGTGATCTATTAAGCGGCCTCAGATTTAAAGTTGTACCGGCGGCGGTCGTCCGGAGCGCCATCCGTCCCGGATAATTGCATCCCGGGAAGAGATTGCTTTCAGGAATGGCGTAATTGAGTGGCATGTGAGCCTAATCATTCCTTTCCCCTTACCGAGTCCCTCCGGGGCCCACCGGGAGAACTCGACTCTTTATCTCGGTGAGCTCGGAAAAGGGAAGCAGATACCCCTAATCAAAGTAAAATGGCGTCAGGTTGTCGTCTTTAGACGACGTTTTCAATTTCGTCTCGCGTCGATTCCTTTTATTTGTCGGCCGAAAGCGACTCGTCTTAATTAATGCGAAGAGGTACTCGCATATCTTTATTCGGAACAGAGGAAAGTGAAGGTTGGAGTGACTGTTTTTTTAATTAAGCTCACTCACGGTGTTCTAGCTTTCTCGTCAAACATCACGGAGTGAGATTCAAACACGGAACGAGCCCGGAATACCAAAATAAAAGGCTTTTGTTTACAAAAGCTAAACTACCAAGCTGTGATGAAGACACTTGTTTTGAGACAGGGCTGATAGATTGACTCAAATATGTAACACGGGTCTCAGAACACACAATAATCCCCGTGATACAAAATGAATCTGCAGTGAGGACAGGGATCACAAAGTAAAATTACTGCATAGCAGGGGATAGAAACCTATGGTATTTCGTTCCGAAACCCACAGTACCCCATACAGAAACATTCAAATAACAGTTTGCATGCCCTCCTTGTGATTCTTGACAATCAAACACATTGTTTTCATGGTTATCAGTTGTTAGATTCTACATTTAGCATCACTGCGAGTCTTAGGGGTAATAGTGAATTAATTACAGTACAAAAAAATAGAGTATTGTATTGCAGACTCGCAATCTTTACGGAGCTCACACAATTCTGAACTAAATCAAGAGAAAGGCTTTGTGGGTTATATTTCAGCAAATAGCAGAACAGCATTTTATCTGTCAACCATTAGTTCACAAGCATCTTGCAGAGGCATTTTGACAAATGCACAAAAACTGCAAAGATTTTGGGCATTGGAAATTATTTTATGTTGATGTTCTATCATGGGGACACTGCTGTAAAGAGGGATAAAAAAAAATCCACAAGGTAAAGTGAAAATGATGTAAGTATCTTGGGGGTCTACTGCATTTGAGAGTTTGACCATGCAAACGTATGGTAAAATAGGAATTACTGTATAATATCATGTCATAGATTGAGTGTGTTAATTATGAAAAAATCTTATTAGAATAAATTTGATGTCAGTAAATCTATTCTTATTCGATAATGAAAAATAAATTATGCAGTGCATGTTTTTATATGTAACAACTCAATCAAGATATTAAGCAATTTTCTTTCCTTATAAGTCAAGTCGTGTTGTTTTGTAGAGCCCTTAATTATTAGAAGTTTTACACGATCCTTAAATCATAAACCTACGCGAGGACAAGGAAAAATTCAAAAACCTCAATACGAGGAAATGAAGAAACCTTGAGAAGGTGCCACACATGAGGTAATCCCCCTTACAGGATGACCAGGCTACAATGATGGTTGCAAGGGCATCAACAAACAATAAACAGACATCATCAACGTGAAATATAGGTAATAACAGAATGTCCGGTAGACAGCTTGTGGAATTTTGGAGACATGCCTCATGGAGATAAAACAAAAAAATGGCTGTCACTTAACTTTTTGTGCCTTAACCTTGAAAAAACTGAAAGTTAATTGATAGTTTTTCTCAATGCCGTGATTTGTTCTCAAACACTGCTCTGAACCTTGACAAATGTATCACCCAAAGTGATATCAAGGTGATAATCAAGGTGTCATATTTGACCCTTATCTGTTGTTTCCGTTACTCGTTAACAATATCACTAGAACAGCCCAAGTCCATCTTTGCAACATTGCCCTATTTTGTCTAGGTCTGATGCTGAGATTATAATACCAGTGTTAATTTTACCTGTGAAAAGTGATGGGTCCCAGGGACTCGCATGCTCAAAAATCTATGGGTCCCAACAGAGATTTATGGGTCCCCAAAATTTAGTGTTATCGAGGTTGAAATTGTAAAGCGGCGACAAATATATAATATAAATCTATATATTCATTCAGTTTTAATCATCACTGTTTATCGGTAATACAAATGACAACAAAATGGCGGCGCCCTCTATGGCGGCGGCTGGATCTGCTCCCGACAGTTTCTCACATTCTAGTCAAAAACCCCAATCTTCGACTCAGTTTATGAGGGCGAACAAAGACAACTCTAACTGTAGATTAATATACGATCGCAGTTTTTTGCTGGATATGCGAACATCCAGGAATCCAGCGCAAATTTCGACGATCACTCTGGAGTGTTTACTTAGCCTCGGAGTGCTACGTCAACAGAACACAGCGGCCTACAAAGCAGCGAGTAAAAGTGGCAAGCGGAAGCGCTGTGACCGGGGAAGGAAACGAGGTTGTCGGGCCGGGCTAACGGCTCGGATGAAGGCTAAACCCTTCAAAACGCCTCTACCATCCATTTTCCTATCCAACGTCCGCTCCCTGGACAACAAACTGGACCATTTACAATTGGAATTCTCATCGAACCGCGAGTTGACGAACTGTTGTGCTTTAATTCTGACGGAGACATGGCTAAACTCATCTATCCCGAATGACGCTGTTAGCATTGTGGGGCTAACTGCTTTCCGCGCCGATAGAAGCGGCGAGCTCACCGGCAAAAGAAAGGGAGGCGGTCTATGCATTTATACAAACAACAACTGGTGTAGAAATGCGAAGATAATCTCGAATCACTGCTCACGAGACATTGAACTTTTGACGGTGATCTGCAGACCCTTCTACCTACCGAGGGAGTTTAGCGCGACCATCATTACTGCCGTGTACGTGCCCCCCAGCGCTAATACGAAGGAGGCAATGGACGTTCTCTACCGAACTGTGAGTGAACTGCAGCATGCTTACACCGAGTGCATTTTTATTGCGGCGGGGGACTTTAACCAGGCCAATATGAAAACAGTTCTCCCGCATTTCCATCAGCATGTAAATTTTGCTACAAGAGGTAGGAACACATTAGACCTGGCCTACACAAACATCAAAGGTGCATATAAAGCAGCCCCCCGCCCCCACCTTGGCTCATCAGATCACCTTTCTGTTATGCTAATTCCAGCATACAAGCCCCTGCTGACCAGAGAAAAACCTACAGAGAAGCAGGTGAGGGTGTGGTCTGAGGGGGCAATGGAGGCACTACAGGACTGCTTTGATTGCACTGATTGGGACATGTTTAAATCGGCTGCCACTTACAACAACAAAATAAATATAGATGAGTACGCCATTTCTGTGTCAGCCTATATCAGTAAATGTGCAGAAGACGTCAGCAATACCAAAACTATATGCACCCGTGCCAATCAGAAGCCCTGGATGACTGCTGAGATACGCAAACAACTAAAAGTACGGAACCTTGTCTTTAAATCTGGTGACATGGAGGCGCTGAGATCAGCGAGGGCTAACCTGAACCGTGCTATCAGACTAGCAAAGCGAACGTACAGTCAAAAAATCCAGGAACGTTTCCTCAACAAAACCAACACCAGGGATATGTGGAAAGGCATTCAGGCCATTACCAAATACAAGCCAACCACCGCCCCAGTGCAGGACACTAGCATGGACTTTCTGAATGACCTCAACAAATTCTTTGGAAGGTTCGAGGCACAAAACGGCACCACTGCAGCGAAAGCGGTTCCAAATCAGGACGAAAGAGCACTCCACCTGGACTCATCTGACGTGAGGAAGACCCTGAGAAGGGTCAACACAAGGAAGGCTCCAGGCCCGGACAACATTCCGGGGCGGGTACTTAGGGAGTGCGCCGATCAGCTGGCTTGTGTACTAACAGACATTTTCAACACCTCGCTAGACCAAGCCAAAGTACCATCATGCTTCAAATTTGCCAACATCATCCCAGTGCCAAAGAAACCCCAGATCTTATCATTCAACGATTACCGGCCCGTTGCACTGACTCCTATCATAATGAAGTGCTTTGAGAGACTGGTTAAAGAGCACATCACCTCCAGTCTCCCCTCCTCATTCGACCCCTTTCAGTTTGCCTACAGGACAAACCGCTCCACCAGGGATGCCATCTCCTCTGCGCTTCACCTGAGCCTGACACATCTAGAGGAGAAGAACACCCATGTGCGGATGCTGTTCCTGGACTTCAGTTCAGCATTCAACACCATCATCCCACAACATCTGGTAGACAAGATGAGACTCCTGGGTTTCAACACCCCCCTGCGGAACTGGCTGCTGGACTTCCTCTGTGACAGACCCCAATCAGTGCGGATAGGTCAGAACAGTTCAGATGTCATCTACCTCAGCACGGGCTCCCCCCAAGGCTGCGTCCTAAGCCCCTTGCTGTTCACCTTGATGACACACGACTGCGTCCCTAGGTCCGCCACAAACCACATCGTGAAGTATGCTGACGACACAACAGTGGTGGGCCTCATCAGGGATGACAACGACCTGGCCTACAGAGAGGAGGTGGAGCAGTTGGTGGGCTGGTGCAGGGACAACAGCCTGGTCCTGAATGTTGACAAAACTAAAGAGATCATTGTCGACTTTAGGAAAAACCAGCCCAACCATGCCCCACTTTGCATCAACAACAAGGCTGTGGAGGTTGTCAGCAGTATCAAGTTCCTAGGGGTGCACATTACAAACAAACTCACCTGGTCCGTGAACACTGCATCACTGGTTAAGAGGGCACAGCAGCGCCTGTACTTCCTGCGGAGGATGAGGAGAGCCCACCTGCCCCCACCCTCCCTCATCACATTCTACAGGGGCACCATAGAGAGTATCCTGACCAGCTGTATCTCTGTGTGGTGTGGAGGCTGCAGCGCTACCGACTGGGGTAGTGTGAGGAGGGTAACGAGGACAGCAGAGAAAATAATCGGGACTACACTTCCCTCCAATCAGGACATTGGCCAGAAGCGCTGCCTATCCCATGCTAAGAACATTACCGGGGACCCCTCTCACCCCCATCATGGACTGTTCACTCTGCTAGCCTCTGGGAAGAGGTTCTGCAGTGTGCGGTGCAGGACCACCAGGCTCCGCAATAGTCTAGTCCCCCTGGCCATTAGACTGTTAAATGGTCAATCTAACATATAGTTAACTTAAATCTAAACGGCTGCTAATCTGTCTTTTTGCACTACTGGCAGTTTTTTATAGCTTGCCACTCATTGCACATTGCTCTCTGCACTATGGTAATTACAGCATTATTGTTACAGTGTTAATGTTACTGTGTACCTGACTTGTTAACCTGACTGCCCATTTTGCACATCTGGTTAGCTACTCTTCTTGCACTATCGGCACTATGGTAAAATACTATACGTAGCCAATTACAATACAACTTTATTTATATCTGTACATTCAAGGAAACTGTGGGGGTCAGATGCATCGACATTTCGTTCTGTATACACGTGTACGAGAATGACAATAAAGTAGATCTGAATCTGAATCTGAATCTGAAATCAGTTATCACTTCAAGATTTTTCAGTTCACAACAATATTTTACATTATACAAAATAATATTGCTGAAATAATTATATTAATCTGTATTCTTTTGTTTATTTTCTTTCATCGAATCGTTGGCTTCAACACACTAGATTTCCCTGCCTCCGCGATCTTCCGAAGAATGTATCTGCCGTTTTTTCCTGCCGGAATTATTGCCGTTGTTATCACGTTCTGCATTATGTTTCGACTTATTACTTACACTGAAGAAATGACCAAATTTGTGTTGATTTTCACCTAATACTAACTGTTTTTTCGGAGGCATACTCATACCTGTCAACCTCCACGGCTCCATTACAAATATTTTCCCTTACAAAATACAAAAAAAATCTTACACCATATTTCTTTCAAACGTGTTTATGTAGTTTAACTTGTTATATTGTACATGTGTTTCCGTATATCATATATTGTTAATGAATATTTTGTTGTGAGACACTGAGTTGCTCGACATGAATGAGGTTTATTATAAAAAAAAAAAGTTCAAAATGAAGTATCTTGGACGTTCACTATAGAAGGAAAAAATACATGCAAATATAATTAAGTAGAATAATACATTTTCTTATTCAAATTATTAATTCATTTCCTGCATTAAATTATTGTTGGTAATATACTGATTAAAGGGATAACCACAAACCTGTCTTTTTTCATTTTCTCCTTTTATACTTATTTTTTCTCTTAACTTATTTATACAACATCATAATTCGTAATATAATGCATCAAAGCAAGTGAGCCGTTTGAGAGCCGGCTCTCTTTAATGAGTTGAGCCGAAAAAGCTGGTTCTCTAAAAAGAGACGGACTTCCACCACAACAATGACGTAATCTTGTTTTCCGAGATCGGCGTGCAGACGAAAGCTCAAACCGCGAGACCAAAACAACAATGGCGTATCTGCCTGACGAAAAGTTGAGTATCGGGTAATAATGACAATTTTGTGTCAAAAAAGTTGCGTCCCGGGCACGCACGTTGTTTTGACACAATGCGTCCCCAGCAAAAGTGATGCATCTAGGACGCAGGGACGCGGGCAAACGAGAACACTGTAATACATGGGTTTGTGATCTCCCTCCTCGATTACTGTAGTATTCCACTCTCCGGTCCCTCGAAGTCTAGCTTCAAGAGTCTACAGCTGGTACAAAATGCTATAGTGAGGTTTTTAACTGAGACAGGAAGTTTGGTCGCATTACCCCGATTTTAGCTCACCCACACTGGCTCCCTATTTAAGATGTTATTTTAAGGTTCTGTTGGTTATATTCAATTATTTGCATGGACTTCCCCCCTCATATCTTTCAGATTAAATTCCCCTCTCTGTTCCTTTTCATAGCAGCGTTTGCTCGGAAACTGCTGCTCTAGTATTGATCCCTAGAGCCAAGAAGAAATATCCATGTTTGAGAGCGTTCTCCATTCGGGCCCGATGCTGTGGAATGCTATGCCTTCTGAGATTCGATCTGCTACCTCAGTGGAAGTGTCTAAATCCAGGCTTTGAAACACTTCTATTCGATAGCTTATGAATGATGCGACCTTAGGAATCATAATGAAAAAAAAAATGTATGAGTGCAGTTTTTTTACTATTGTGCAGTGGTTAGCACATTCCCCCAACACACGAAAGGGCCCCGGTTCGAGACCAGGTGAAAATATGTGTTGGCCTGGAGAGGGATGGGAGTCACCAGGCTGTACTTACCCGAGACACACCACAGAAAATTGTGCCTCTTTGACCGTAGTGGTTAAGGGACCCAAATACCCAATATTCAAAAAAAGGATAGGCATCAAATTAACAGATGTGTCTAGTAGCACTATTGTGCCACTTTTGAGAAGCATTTTTTTTAAAATGGCTTTATAAAACACATTAAAATATAATAAACAAATGTTGCTCATTATAAAAAAACATTAGATTGTTTTCATTTTAGATAGATAGATAGATAGATAGATAGATAGATAGATAGATAGATAGATAGATAGATAGATAGATAGATAGATAGATAGATAGATAGATAGATAGATAGATAGATAGATAGATAGATAGATAGATAGATAGATAGATAGATAGATAGATAGATAGATAGATACTTTATTCATCCCCGCAGGGAAATTCACAAATGAAGAAAACTATTCTTCTTGGAAAATCTTAAAACAAATTATGTATTGTGCGAATGTATGAAACTTGTGCAATGTATAAGTATCGTTTTCTGAATCAAAAGTTGAAATAAAGTAATATCAGTGTTCTTGTTTTGTTTTGTTTTATTCTATACAGCGAGAAATAAAAGCATCATGCAAAAAAAGTCTAATTTTACATTTAAAAGGGTGCACAATGATAAAATTGTTCATAAAAATAGCAACAGGGAGCAGTGGACAGTATAACTGTATTGCATTATAGTGAGAGCTGTCACTTTTATTTTGCTTGGCTGACTTCAGGATATGAGAAACAGATCTGCGTTTGATCCCCGGCTGCAGACTACAAGCACCCGAAGCACGACTGGAAATATTCCAAGTTTTAGTCAGAACTAATAGACGACGCTAGTAGAAAGAAAACTGTACTTTTCTTTTGTCTTCTGTTGTGTTTTCTTAGCCGCTAAGATACATAGCAGGGATGCTATTTTGTGGATGCTACATGCAACTTGTTATCAATTGCATCAGAAGGGTCAGATAACGGTCAGCGGCTGTGCAGCTTTTCCTCTAACTGACGTTATCCGATAATTTTGGTTGCGGTTCAGAAAAGTAAGCCGATCTTCATTGGCGATATGATCTGAATGGGAATTAATAACACGGCTTCCATTTCCCGCCGCTTCTCCCGTCGGCAATTATTAGACATCTGCAGGAAACGTGTCGTCACCGGCTCCTGTTTTGTGCAGCTGACGAAAAAAAAAAAACGATCCGATGGGGGGTGGGAAAAGCTTTACAACAGTTTTGCCGAGTCAGCAGGAAAATGTTGAGCTGTTTTGCAGGGGCTTGGTGACACAGGCGGTCGCCTAATTGTCACATTTGCAACACTGCATTATTATTTGAAACAGAATCAATTGCCGGGGCAGCACGGCGGCGCAGTGGTTAGCGCGTGTGCGGCACAGTTCTAAGGTCTTGGGAACCTCCTGTGTGGGTTCAAATCCAGCTACCGGACTTCCTGTGCGGAGTTTGTATGTTCTCCCTGTGCTTGCGTGGGCTTCCTCCGGGCACTCCGGTTTCCTCCCACATTCCAAAGACATGCATTTCAGGTGGATTGGCCGGTCCAAATAGTCCCTAGGTGTGAATGAGCGAGCGAGTTGTCTGTCCCTGTGTGCCCTGACAACATATGGCAACCAGTTCAGGGTGTCCCCTGCCCACTGCCCGATGATTGCTGGGATGGGCTCCAGCACCCCCGCGACCCTAATGAGGATAAGCGGTACGGCTAATGAGATGAGATGAGATATATATATATATATATATATATATATATATATATATACCATAAATTACGGACTGCAAACCGCTACTGAGGAAGATGCCCTTGTTACCAATAGTTGTAAGAAAAAAGTTCAAGATGATTGACCATGAGGGGATTTTTTAAGGGTTAATCTTCTATATTCTTCATTCATTAATCATTATCGGTTAGTTCGTAATATGCTACAAAGCCTAGGAGGCCGGGACGGGACTCTTACCCTCGGTCATAAGGCCAAGCTAAGGTCCTAGCCTTAGAGCCTTGCTGCGATCATTGCGAATGCACCGTTCCCGGAGGTACTGCAATACCGGGCCGGTGCGTGGAGTGGACAGAGCAAGCTCTTATTCCATCTCCGGATTGTGAAAATCAATGATCAGGTTACAGCAGGATTCTAAAGTCCGAATACGTTCAAAATCTCGCGACAGCAACCAAACAATGTGAATCTAACTCGATCTCAGCTTTACATTTTGAGTCTGCCTGTTTCACAGATATGTTTAATACATTGCGAGCGTGATGTTACTAGCGTCTTGGTACCTTTCAAAGGCACGGTTTGGGATGAAAGTTATAATATTATTATTAATGCTTTAAAAAAACTCTCGGTGTACCGTCTTTCTTCCTAAATATGTGTGACCATGTATAATATGTATTTGCAACTGTATATTTTTGTAATGTATTTATTTTAGAGATTTATTCTGTTATGTGTTCTATGGACAAAACAAAAATAAGGGGCGGAGAAAATGCGGCCTGATGGGAAATGTGGTAAAGCTGAGTTACCGGTAGATCTGTCTGTTGTCACAGCGGACAATAGTGGATATATATTTTTCCCACCCTTAACTTTGGAAATATACATTTTGTTTCCTTGGATTACTTTCAACGGGACCCCGACTTTAGAAGTCTGCATCATACCTTAGTAACGGGTATCATTTGCCATATGTGATGTCAACTGTGGTTCTGAAATTATATACTAACTACTGTTTAGTGATAATGATATATCATTGCAGTAAGGCATTAGGGCTAGGACCTTAGTTTGGCCTTTTGGCCGAGAGTAAGTGTCCCGGCTCCTAGGCTTTGTAGCGAATCATGTACTGACCGAAAACTGTTATTGGATAATGAATGACGAAGACACAACAATAACCCATAAAAACCCCTAAAAGAAAATAATTCTGAAATTGTTTAATTGATATTGAAAATGTCAGGAAATAATGTTAAAACGTCATATCGTAACGTCATATTGTCAGATATAAAAAAATTGTGAATATGCTTGATGGCTGTTGAGATTGTCGCGATTGTTTTGCTGCTGTTGGTGTCGGTGGATTTGTTCAGACCGAGGACAATCGACTTTGGCCTGGACGGATCTATTGACACTAACAAAGATGTTATATAATGAAATTGTGAATATGCTTGATTGCTAATAAGATTTTCGAGAAGGGTTGTTCAAACCTCACATTGTGTTTGCTGTTAAAAACGTCATATTGGAATATAATATTGTGAATGTGCTTGATTGCTGTTGAGATTGTCATGATTGTTTTCTGTTATTAGTGTCAATAAATTTGTTCAAACCAAAAAAAAAAAAAGAAGTTACAAATGTTGAACCTACAATGTGGCCTGGATTAAACTTGTGACTTTGTCCCAAGTTTTACCGTGGACGCCCGCACCCTATACATGGGTGTGAATTGTATAAGTACAAAAGTGCCAAGTCACTCAAAAAGTGGGGGGTGCGGCTTATATTCAGGTGCACTCTATAGTCCGGAATTTATGGTACTCCATTAGCTGCAACCTTATTATTGTGGAGGCATTTGTGTGTCCCAATGATCCTAGGAGCTATGTTGTCAGGGGCATTAAGCCTCTGTTAGGATCACCTGTGGCAAACAGGTTTTAGGTGAGTGGCCAGACAAAATGCAGATCAGAAGACCCCTTGTGAAGAGAAATAATATTGGTCCACAATTTCCCTTTCCCGGACGCGGGTTACTGGGGCCCCCTTCTGGAGCCAGGCCTGGAGGTGGGGTCCGCTGGTGAGCACCTGGTGGCCGGGACTTTACTCACGGGGTCCGGCCGGGCACAGCCCGAAGGGACAACATGGGTCCCTCTTCCCATGGGCTCACCACCTGTAGGAGGGGCCAAAGGAGTCGGGTGAGTAGAGAGCCGGGTAGCAGTCAAGGGAGGGGTCCTGACTGTTGTTTGTGCTTATGCACCAAATAGCAGTTCAGAGTACCCACCCTTCTTGGAGTCCTTGGAGGGTGTGCTTGGGAGCGCGCCCCCTGGGGACTCCCTCGTACTGCTGGGAGACTTCAATGCTCACGTGGGCAATGACAGTGAGACCTGGAGGGGCGTGATTGGGAAGAACGGCCCCCCGGACCTAAACCCCAGTGGTGTTTCGTTATTGGACTTCTGTGCCCGTCATGGTTTGTCCATAACGAACACCATGTTCAGACATAAGGGTGTCCATATGGGCACTTGGCACCAGAACACCCTAGGCTGTAGTTCAATGATCGACTTTGTCGTCGTTTCGTTGGACCTGCGGCAAAATCTCCTGTCAGAAGAAGTTTCAATTCACACTTCCGGCAGTACTTTGGCCATGTCCCGAGGATGGCGGGGGACATTGAGTCCGAGTGGACCATGTTTCGCACCTCCATTGTCGAGGCGGCCGATCGGAGTTCTGGCCGTAAGGTAGTCGGTGCCTGCCACGGCGGCAACCCTCAGACCCGTTGGTGGTCACGAGCGGTGAGGGATGCCGTCAAGCTGAAGAAAGAGCCTTCTTGGCCTGTGGGACTCTGGAAGCAGCTGGCAGGTATCCGCTGGCCAAGCGGAATGCGGCTTCGGCGGTTGCCGAGGCAAAAACTCGGGCATGGGAGGAAGTTGGCGAGGCTATGGAAGCCGACTTGTGTATGCGCGCGTGTGTGTGTGTGTGTGTGTGTGTGTTTTGCTACAAATTGCTCATTAGACATCCTTTATTTGATTGAAATACGGGCCAGAATGGATGAATGACTTTACCATTATTCCTTATCCGGAAAATACATTCAGACTTTGACAAAACCAGAACATAAACCTGTAATCACTCACTCACTCACTCACTCACTCACTCACTCACTCACTCACTCACTCACTCACTCACTCACTCACTCACTCACTCATTTACTCTCTCTAGCTTCTCACCTACCTCCCGCTAAGCATTTCTATCCATGGAAAATAGTGTTGGTTTTGCCATCATGGCTGCCATGTGACCATTTAAGTCACATATTTCCTGCACGACAAATAAACCATCCTGTGGCTATCATGGACACAGTGCAACTTTTCCAGTCGCATTTGAGCTTTTCAAATCATAGTCAACATCTTCCCATGCTCGGTTAACTACACTTCTCGTTACAAGTTTGACACCCGAGATTCTGTTGTACAGCCCCGCTCTTGCGAAAGTATTGTTTGTATTGCTGAAATAACATCGAGCGAGTTTACTCTCGGCTTTCGGTTTCCCTTACCGACCGCAAGCTTTGTTTGTCTTTCCGAGTGAGCCTACGGCAAATGAAGACGTACAAAGTGCTCCTTCCTCATTTACGTTTTCAACAAAAGCAAAACAACAAGCTCATCGATCAGCATCAAGTCGGCGCTCGGTTCGTGCTTTAGCTTGCCGGTTCCGCTCCGGCAGCGTGCCGACCAATCAGTCAGCTCGCATCGCCCGCCGCTTCATTACGTTTGCAAGTCTGATTTGGTTGGCTCTTCTTGTAAATAGTCCATCCATCCGTTTTATGCCGCACTTATCCTCAGATAACTTGGGGAAGAGGGTGGGGTTTAATCTGGACTGGTCTCCGGCCAATGACGCGCTGCTCAGGAGCCGCATAGGAAGGCTATCTATTTTTCTTTTAATGTGTTTTTGTTACGAGGACAAACATGACACAAACTAACGTTTTCTGTAAAATTGTGTAAAATAAATATTAGATTTAAACTACAGGTGTTACTATGCAACTATAGGACGAGAGGCAAATAAGCTCCTTTGTATGTATCCTCTCTCCCGTCTTTCCTGTTTGATCCAAGCGAAGCCCAAGATCTGCCCCTTTTAAAGGGGAAGCTGCACAATTTAACGCTGCATTCCTAATTTCAACGCAGAAGTCCCATTGAACGGGTATGTGTCAGAACCAGAACAGATAGTTGACCCAAACGCGTAAAGTTTCACACAACAGTTTATTGGATAATCGAGGAAGTAAGGTGCGGGGAAATAAATGCCAGCGATCCGGTGCTCACAGGTGAAGGATTTTATACGATTGAATACAAGTTACATTTATTGAGTTTAATGCAAGATTTTCACAGAGTGGGCTTTAGTTCAATAACAGGACAGGCTGTCCGAAATGCATAATATTTTGTCTAGTTAATTTTGATAACAGGACTCTGATGGAGGACGGCAGGCTTTGTTTTGAGAACAATGCGCTGTGTTGTGAGAAAGATGGGCACAAACCATTCCTTGGCACGCCCGTGGGAGGAGCCGAGACGCCATCTTGCGGGAAGTAGTAGGCCAAGAAGAAAAAGCTAAAGGACTTCAGGAGAAGGCTTCACACAGAGTCCAACGTCACTTCGGCCGTCTTAGATGGGATACACTCATTTAAATCGTTAGGGAAAATAAATCTGCCCCCATGTGGAATTGTCGGCTTTCCTGTTCATTTTTACCTGAAGAAACGAGCGCGCAGAAATTGTTGGGTGAATGTAAATTGTGTTTGGTTAATGGAGTCACGTAACAAATTCGAACAATTTGGTAAACGGTACATTTTGATAATTAAATTCCAACACTGGGCAGGAGGAGGAAGGAGCTCACGGGATCGGAGCGTGGTCGGAATGCGGAAACGAGTAGAGTTGCAGGGACGGGATTTCAAAACGTGGTCGACGTGCCTAACGGGTCAAGTAGCCGGGGCGGGAGATCGGAGCGTGGTCAATAGGCAAAACGGGTCGAGTAGCCGGAGCGGGAGATCGGAGCGTGGTCGATGGTCAAAAACGGGTCACTAGCCGGAGCGGGAGATCTGAGCGTTGTCAAAGAAAGAGAAGAGTCAGGGAGCCGGAGACGATCAGGAAATCAGGGACGGGTGGGCACGATAAGGATGAGGACGGGACAGACGGGAGCCAGAGTCAAAGTGCTTGCCTTGCGTATGCGGAGGTCCGCTGACGGACTGACAAGGAGTGACTGGAGTACTGAGTTTGAATCGGAGGGGGATCAATCAGGCAATGAGCAGCAGCTGGCGCCAAACGAGCAGGCACAGGTAAGGGCAATGAGTAATCATGACAGTATGAGCACCATCCTTTTATAGGCAGTTTTTAGGAACAAAGCTGTTTTATTAAGTAATGGTTTTTTTTGTCAGAATTTATTTTGTATGAAATTTGGGGTTATTATTTATGTCCTGTTGCTCAGGTCCAAGGATGGCTTCTTTTAACGTGAAAAGATGATGCTTCTGTGTTTTACCCATGCACTGACTTGTTTGATATTTGCACAGAAATCAACCCTTACCTGCAATAATGAGATTTTATTTACTTTACCTAATCAACAAGCTGTTGTTTTATTTTTATAAATGCATTCTACATTTTATTGCTTTTTGTTGCCCGGATAAGGGCTTCTATGCATGTGACATTTTGTTGTTTTTTCGAATCCTCAAGATGAAAAGGACATCAAAAATTTTATTTTTTTATTGCATTTATTTAATTTTACGAAAAAAGTGAAACCTAGTGTAATTCGTAATTATTGTAATGATGTTAAACATGAGGAAGTATCTTACAACCGATTAGTCCGAGGAGCATCATTATATAGATATAGAAACACACAGCAAATGTTGCCTCTATTACAAGGCTAAAATAAAGTTTTTTTTTGCGGCTCCAGACAAATTGTTGTTGTTGTTTTTTTGTTCCAATGAGGCTCTTTCAACATTTTGAGTTGATGAGCCTTGGTCTCTACCTATCCATATCTTCACCACTCTAACCACACTGCATCACCAAGTCTGCTCGCCATATGAAGCTGCCTACATACACTCATTTACCAGATACAGGAAGCAACACTATGAAGTCGGCTTCGATGAGTGGACAAACATCTGATCACAGCCACTCCTGCCATCATATGGTGATTTATTATACTGAAATCACTCGTAGAGGCTTGCCACTTACCGATGGGCTGCGCCAAACCCTCAATAATATATATATATTTTTTTTTCAAATAAAAGAAAAAATATAGATTTTACGTTTTGGCACCTAGGAACAATGCTTCAGAAAACATATTCATATGTTATGGCTTTGAATGAATTAACCTTGAAAAGATTGGTGACCTGTGCTCCAGAGTAATTTGATACTCGCATCAAATTTGAAGTTTGACCATGGGCACTTGCTTCCAAATCGCACATTTGAGACTAGTTTTCCACTTCTACCTTGTTCAGTTGGACACCTAGTTCAAGTGCTTTTATTTACATGCTACCAAGCTTTAGTTGATTGTTCTCAGGATGGAAGAAAGGAGTTTGGGGGGGCAGCATAGGATTAAACTCTTCCTGCAGAGCTCCGATCTGATTAAATCAGAAGAAACGCTCAGCGTTCCATTGTCGGCATGAAACCCCCCGCCCCCTCCACACAAATCCTACCAGTTTTTCCATTGACTTAAAATGAAACCACGAGACACAGAGAGCACAAACGTCATTAGCCGCCTCGTTTCGTCGCACAAAACGGTGACGGGTCTCGAGTTCTTCGGATTATAATGTGGACGGCGATACTTTCAATGGCGTCTCCCATTGAATAGGCACAAAAGGATCACCTGATTGACGGACGTTCCCCGGGAGGAGACGCCCGAACAAAACAAGAGCCACCACTTCAATTCCCTCGATGAGTTTCCAGAAACGTCAGGAAGGACGACAAAAAAAAAGGAACTCATTGTGGCGGGAAAAGGGATGACAGAATGAGGCTGAAGAGGACGGACACGAGCGATGACTCGAAGATGATGAAAAGGGAGTTTAATTAGGAGCAACGGCCAATCACAATGAGCATTACTGGATTTCCAATGTTTCATTTACTCAACTGCCACCTGACGTTAGCGCTATTGGTAAAGTGTGGAAGAGAAAATGAATTGGGGACATTTTGGGACTGAAAAGTAATCAGACAAAAGAGTTGTCGGATTAAATGTGAAGCTGAAGAAATGTAATCATCATCAAGCGACAAACAAGCAACAGTAGAAAAAGAAGAGCTGTTGATTATCTAAAAAAATGTAGAAAATGTAATCATGTAAAAATGTTTTTCTTTTCTTTTTCTCATTCTCATTCTTCTTCTTTGCCTTTCTTTCTTTTGTATTAATCCCTATTTCTTATTCTCCTTCTTCTTTGACGTTCTCCTTCTCCTTGTTATGGTTATCTTTTTGTTTCTTTTTTTGTACTTTTTTTCTTTTTCGCCTTCTTCTTCTACATGTTTTTTTCTTCTTCTTTTTCTTCTTCTCTTTGTTGTCCTCCAGGTTTTCATTGTATTTTTTGTTCTTAAACATTGGCATGTTCTTTGTCTTCTTTTTATTCCTATGATTATTGTTATTCTCACTCTTTTTTGGGTGTTCTTTTTCTCCAGGGTATTTTTTACATTGTTCTCTTGTCCATTTTATCATCATTCATGTTTTTTTTCTTTTTGTTTGTATAATTCGTGTTTTTTCATTCTTATTTTTATAGGTATTCTACTTTTATATCTTGGTCTTGCTGTTCTCCTTGTTGATCTTCTTTTTATTCATCATGTTCTCCTTCTCCTTTTTTGTTCTTTTTTTCTGTTCTTGTATCCTTTAATTGCTCATCTTGTTGTTCCTCTCCTCCTTTGTTTGAATTGTTTCTGTTATTCTTTTTGTTCTTCACTTTCTTCTTGTTATTTTTCTTCTTCTATTTATTATCCATGTTTTTTCTTGTCCCTCTCTTTCCTTATTTTCCGATTCTTTTTTGTTTTCTTATTATTTTGTTTTCTTGTTTTCCTTGCGGTTATTGTTCAAATAGTTTTTTCTGTTATTGCTCTTTTTTTCTCCTTGTTCTTCCTAATTTTCTTTCTTGTTTTTCTCCTTGAGTCCTTTTTCTCCTTGTTGTTTTTCATCTCATTTTTTTTCTTTTTCTCTTCCTTCTCATTGTTTTCAATGTGTATCTGTTTGTTTTCCCTTTTCTTCTTTCTGTTCTTCACATTCATCTTGTTCTTCTTCTCCTCCATGTTCTTTTATCCTTGTTTTGTGTCCGTCTTGATCATATTCTCTTTTTATTCTCATTATTTTGCTCCATCTCTTTATTTTTTGACCTTCTTGTCAGTCTTTTCCTTGTTCTTCAGGTTTTCTTTTTCATTTATTTTATATTATTATTTCACATCCATGGATGGAGGGGAAAAAAACTGCGAAAATGATAACAACTCAGCATCTCTACAACAAGATATAATTATCCCCTGCCGTTTTGTACGGCATCTTAGGGGACTTGATAAAGAACAAAAAAAGAAATGATGAAGCGCAGCTCTGTTCTTGCAGGTACATTCATGTCTGGAGGCCGTCAGCCAGCATACACTTCCACTTCAAACAAAACCTCCGACAATAACAACAATAAAGCCAGCGCGTCACTTTACGTTTTTGACACCAAAAATGCGCCGGTCGCTCACTAGCTGCTCCCTTGCCTCAAGTTAGCATTGTACAAGAGAAACATGTAACCTTTCAAAATAAGGGTTGTAGTTCTGTGGGAAAAGATATGAATTCTTTCGGGCGAGTCACTCAGGGGCGCTTTGATTGAGCACATAGGTAAGCTAAATGCTAAATTCCAGTTCCTTGCGAAGGTATTGGCTCCAATGAATTGTTTGATATATTTCGGGGTTCAACCATATAGATAAAAAAAACATAAAATAGTTTCTAAGAACATATGAGACACACTTGTGAAAAGAAACCATATCTATTCAACCTCATATTGTACTAAGAAATGAAAATTGAAAAGTAGACCTTGCCAAAACATTTTTTTGTAAGACTTCCTTTTTCTGCAGTCACAGCCCCAAATCTTTTTGGGTGTAGGTCTTGACAACATCTTTATATTGTTCGTTTTAAACAATTGCATTGAAGATTTTGCTTTGTGCTTAGGGTCGCCCTCCTTTTGGAAGGTAAACCTGGCCCTATTCTTAGGTCTCAGGCAATTACCCTGTATTGGCTCCATCTATAATTCCCTCAACTTCTTCCCAGTCCCTGCTGAAGAAAAGCAACCCCAGAGCATGAAGCTGACAGAACTATGTTTGACAGTGCAGATGGTGTTTTCAGAGTGATTTGCAGTGTTACTCTTACCCCAAACAAAAGGCAAATTTTGGATTTATTTGAGCAGAGCATCTTGTTCCACATGTTTTTTGTGTTTCCCATGTGGCTTCTTACGAACACCAAATGGGCCTTTTTATGGTATTTTCTCTGAAAGTTTTTTCTTATTAACACTCTTCCATAAATGGCAGATGTATGTAGAGTACGGCTAATAGTTGTCTTATGCTCCAATTGCCCAATGTCAACTGTGTATGCCTGCCGGTCATCCAATGTGATCATGGGCTCTTGGTCTCTTCTCTGATTAGTTTTCTCCTTGTTTCGGCTGAGAAGTTTAAATGGAACGGCCAGGTCTTGGTAGGTTTGCTGTTGTTTTACGTATGCTTTTCCATTTTGATATTTTTGCTTGAAGAGTGCTCCGAGAGATGTGTAAATTTTGCAAAATCTTATCGTATCTCATTCATGCTTTGAACAGTTTCCAAAACTTTATCCTGGGCCTGACTGGTGTGTTCTTCGGTAATGTCTGCTTTCACAGACCTCTCAGCCCATCAAGGAGCAAGTGCGATTAAATTGAGACTTAATGTCGCTCTCTTTGTTATTGTTAGGCATTAAGGTCGACATTTGATAATTCATTAGTCTTCAGGTAACTGCTGGAGTGAGTTAGTTCAGAAGAGAGAACAAGGGGGCAATATATTTGCAACACCTACTTACCAGTTTTTTTGTTGTTAAAATGATATAAAATGTTGTCATAATTTGGTCCCACTTCATGCTTTTGTATTACAAGTTTGAAGCCTGAAATGGGGCAATGTGACAAAAAGTTCTTAAGGGACCAATACTTTTGCTAGGCAGCGTAAACTTAGCACAGCCTATTGGAATTATTTTGCTAAATAAGAATAAAGATCAACGAGTTACCGGCAGAATTAATCAGCCAAGATGCAAAAGGTCGCCCGACATCCTCCTCAAAGAAGTACAAATAAAATAAAAATCCCTCTTAGCCCCTGCGCTAAATTATGCTAATGCACTCCCAGGTTTGATTGTTGAGAAAAAAACACAAAAACACATCATAAGTACAGTACTCGACAATGATTGCCGCTCTGAAAACAAAAGAGCAAAAGGCGACCGTGTCAGATGATTAAAAAACAGTGAGGAGGTTCGGTCGAATTAAAGTCTGGTCGTGCAGTTTCATAGCAACGCTAACGGGTTGATTATGCGCAATAGCAAGAATATTACGCCCTCTGAGAGGGGCCAAATGTCAGAAATGAGCTCATCGGGGCATCGGCGTAAACATCTTGCAAAATAGATACTTACGTCCCGGTAAAGTGGGATATATTCCTATGTTTTGACTTGTCTTGGCTTCCCGATGTTTTTAAAGATAATTTTTAGCTAAAACTTTCCTCTACTTCGGATGGTAAATGTGCAGTACTGATACTAGAGCCACTGCTTCCTCTAGTGGTCAGGAAAAGAAATATTTACACTTTGTTCTGACCTTTTAATCCAAACGATGTAACAAACTTCTCTAAGGACTGGGACAATGTGTAAAAACCTTGTATCCAGTTAAAAACAAAACATTGATTTAAATATGAGGCAAAAATACATGAACTATCCATCCATCAATTATCTGTACCGCTTATCCTCAGTGGGGATGCTGGAGCCCATTCTAGCCATCATCGGGCAGTGGGCAGGGGACAACCTGAACTGGTTGCCAGCCAGTCGCAGGGCACACAGAGACAGACAACTCACTCGCTCATTCACACCAAGGGACAATTTGGACAGGCCAATTAACCTGAAGTGAAAGTTTTTGTAATCAAGAGTGCCCGGAGGTAACCTATGCAAGCACAGGGAGAACAGGAAGGCTGTGGTATCTGGACTTAAACCTGCCACGAGGCTCTTTAACTCCACCCAGCGGGGTAAAAGCCCACATTAAACCCCACCCCCACATTTGCATATTACCCTATTTTTATTACAGTGTGTATTTTCCGTAGCACTATTTAAATACTGTATAGTAAAACGTTATATTGGGTATTTTCGTATTCTATATCTTTATTATATTATTTTATTTTTCAACACAAGGACACTGCTGGAAGTGTGAATTTCCCTAAGGGAATGAATAAGGTATCTATCTATCTATCTATCTATCTATCTATCTATCTATCTATCTATCTATCTATCTATCTATCTATCTATCTATCTATCTATCTATCTATCTATCTATCTATCTATCTATCTATCTAACCACCTAGCCACCGTGCCTCCACATGAATTACCAAATCAATTTTCATTTTTGTAGAAAAATCATAGGTCAAGAAATGTGTATATCGTTTACACCAACATCTCCTAACTCGAGTGGTTTGTTTGTCCAGCATCATGCTGCCATGCTCTACCCTATATTACTAGCTTTCTCTCGTATCAGACACACAGTGCCATCTAGTGGTCAAAAATGACACATTGTGGCTTTAACAATTGGTAGCTTGACAACTTGGTGATGCTACCTCAAATTAAGGTTAGTAACTTATGCAAAACAACAATTCGAGTTGGTCATGTTAAATAGAACATTCGCCAATCACGCGAAAGGTCCCCAGTTTGGGACTGGGACAAACATTTGTTGGCCTGGAGAGGGATGGGCACCACCAGACCACCAGAATGTACTTGCCCAAGACACAGAATACAATGCCCCTGGAGCCCGAGTGGTTAAGAGAAACAAAGCACCCACCCACCCATGTTAAATATATATGATAATCAAATAAAATGCTTTGAATTTGTTTAAAACATGAAAAAAAAAATCTGATTTTAGGTCAATTAGTTGTAAAAAAAAATACATCTCCATCATGGCATTTTTGTATTTTACAATATTCTTTAGAAGGTGTGTTTCAGCAACTTAAGTAAAATAGTAAATATGTTTGAATTAATATATTTTGTGATGCTGAGTAAAATAAGCTCAAATCTTTTCTAGCTCCTCATTTTATTCTTTTTTTTTTAATTTTTGTATACATTTTTGTATTAACTGAGCATATTTTTCGATTTATTTTAATTTGTCTATATTCTAACGATTTTTAAATTTGTTTTAAAAAAAATACCAAAAAAACATACTTCAAGTTAACTAATTGTAAGTATTATTTATTTATCCATTTATGTTATAATAAAATAATTCTTCGGTTAAATATTAAATTAAGAATTAAATATCTTTAAATGTAAAATAACACGTTACCTGCAATTTGGCAATACACTGTATGTCAAAACATTCTTGGGGAGCCAATATTTTTGTAAGGCACTGTGTGTTATAAATATAAATAGATACATATATACATTTCAAAAAAAATATTTCTTACTTTAAAATGTATTTGAGGAATAGTTTTATTTGAAAAAATAGATGATAATAATACTTAAAATTAGTTAACTTTGAGTATGTTTTTTTGGGGGTCATTTTTTTATGCCATAAATGTAATATTGAATATTATGTAACAATTCTAAAGGACCAACAGATGGGGATACCTTATTTTTGGATTCTTATTTTAGTAGGCCCAATGAATCATTTATGTTTTATTTAAATATACATTCGCCATAACAGAAAAAGGACAAGTAATGAAAACAAGCAAAACTGAGCAAATGGAATAAAAAAAAAATCATATTCCATATTTTGTTTATTTATAACTCAAGTGTAAATAGATACGGTTTCATATAATCATAATCCCATTAGCAAGAGCGCGTGGCAAGAGGCGCCAAAGATCGTCGCCAACGTTAGCTTGCGGGTATGCGTGTAAACGTTGATCATTGAGTAATCCTTTTTATTTTACACAAATTAAATCGGCAATCGATATGTAATCAGAGCTGGGGAAGCATGTTGAAAAATTAAATTAATAGATAAAATAATCTCAAAGGCCCAAACTAGAATTTTTTATATGTACATGCATCCATTCGTTATCTGCACAGCTTATCCTCAGTAGGGTCGCGGTGGTGCTGCAGCCCATCCAAGCCATATTTAGGCAGTGGAGAGGGGACACCCTGAACTGGTTGCCAGCCAGCCAACCATTCTCTCCCTCATTCACATCTAGGGTCCAGCCAATTAACCTGACTTGCATGTTTTTGAATGTGGGAGAAAACCGGAGTGCAAGCACGGGGAGAACATTCAAATTTCACACAGGAAGGTTTGATCCCGTGACCTTAGAACTGTGCTGCGGACGCACTTACCAGTCAGCTGCCGAGCTATATATATATATATATATATATATATATATATATATATATATATATATATATATATATATATATATATATATATATATATATATATATATATATATATATATATATATATATATATATATATATATATATATATATATATACATATATACATGCTGTTGCACACTGTGCCATAAAAGTATTTTGGGCTAAAACTAAATATTCCAATATCAATATGATAAACCTTTGCTACCTTCCTTAGCTTGTCTATGATGGTGCCCATTATATGCTAGCTAGTTAAATATTTGTTTCATTTGCAGTGTCTGCACTACTACTAGAAACACTGCAGGAAAATTCTGATTATTTTTGTTAGCCTTAGTAAAGAAAAAAGTTTTTTTTTTTTTTTCAATTTGTATCGCGACTTAAAGTGAAAAATCGGTTGGTGGTACCTGTTGATAAAAGAAATGTCAGCTAGCCTCCTCGCAGCTAATTAAGATTACGTGCGATTCCCCTAATTGCGTGTCAACAGACACGGCGGGATCCACGTTCTTGGATCGAAATCTTACCGGGGTGTGAAAAGTAACATTTTTAATAATGGACACTCTTTATTGGATTATAGAAAGTCAGCACCCTGATAAAATTATAGAAACTGAATTCATGCCTCTTTGTGTGCTGCTGTTTTGGTCAGAACACAGTAAATCCCCAGGATAAAGTGACCCCTCCTTTAGACGTTTTTAATTGACGGTTTGAAATATGTTTTTTTTTTTTTTGGGCCCCTCTATTTATATTTTTCGCACACCAACATCAACAACAATTTTTTTGTGTGATAAAAAACGAGAAAAATGGTATTGCGGTGTTCGTGTGTATGTAGAGTTACATCCCTAAGATGTTATTGGTCGATGTTATTTAAAATTCTAGGCTGCTGCATCATTAAATTTTCCAATCTGATATTGGCTGAATTTCCACCCACGATGCCTTTCTGTTCATTTAGTGAAGAATTCCAAAACAAAACTCTTTCTACTGTGTTTTTTCGCTATGAGTCTCAAGGCTTGAGAGGATGCTAAGGGGAAAAGCAAAAACATGCTAACCATGAATATGAATTATTGTTTCACATGTATAATTATTTTCAATGTTATATAATCATGTATAATAGTAGGTTTAAGTCATGTGACACCAACGGTAAATTCAATTTGATATGCTTTTATTTGTGTATTTGTCACCGTTGCTATGGCGGCCAATTGGCCCCACCAGTGAGACACCAGCTGCGGCTTGTTGACGGATTAGTTTCCCTTCTATTTAAGCTCAGTGCTCTCACTCACCCTTTGTCAGTCCGTCATCGAACCTCTGCGTCCGCAAGACATGGGTTTTGACTCTGTCCTGTTTCCTGTTGGTATTTCCTGTCCGGTATCGTTCCCGTCTAGTTTGTCATGTTTAATTTCGATATCCAGTTTTGATATCAATCCTTTCTGTCTCGTCCTGTCCGGTATTGACCCCATCTGTCCAATATCTGCTGCTTATATCAATATCGTCGGCCTCTGGCTTCCTGTCATTCCACGCCAGACTGCTGCCTTACGTCTTCCGCCCAACGATCGCCGAATCACTGGCGATTGGGTTAACGTGCATGACTGACCCATTTCCAGTAAAATAAACGCTTGTGTGAGAAACGTCACACCTTTGGGTTCGCCTCCTGTTCTGGTTCTTGACAGTATCTATGTATAATGTTATTCAATTATATACACGAAACCTACTAATTACAATTTTTTAAATGTTTTTAGCTCATGTACTGAACAGCAGAATATGATAAAATGTTTAAATGCATGCACAAGCAAACACACACACAGACACATACAGAATCACACACACACACACATATACATACTGTATATGTTTTTGTTTTTAAAGTACTGAAAGCATTTTACTGTATTTTGTACTAAAATTAATTTTTTTAAATGTAATTAAGTAGGTCTTTTCAGACAAAGAATTGAACTTAAAATGCTGTGCAAAAACATTCGTTATACACTATCTGAATCTAGAATCACAATAAAACAAATACACAGAAATAAAACAGGAATAAAAACTCAATAAAAAAGGTTCAAAGGTTGAAACACTCAAAATAAAAACACAAATCATTTGAACGTAAATACAAAATACGAAACGCAAAGTCCTTTGATTTAAAATGTAACAAAAATAAAGGACTCTAAGTCATCACCACAAAGTTTGTTTTAAAAAAAATTTATAAAGGCCACAAGTATTATTGTACCACGTGAATGTGAAAAAAACAGACTCATTTGAAGTTTCAGAATGAAAGATATTTTCCTAGTGATTCAGGATCTGGTATTAGTATTATCACACTTGTGCCACAAGGCTTTGGGGGGGAAAGGTGTGCCACGATGGGCTGCAGTTGATGGACCCAGTCTGTCTCATTTTCTGGAGAGCGGGAAGACCCTATACACTGAAAACAACGGCAACCAGATAATGAAGGTGCTGTATCTGAGTCAGATTAGGAGACTTCTTCTGTCACTGGTAACCATAGAAACCAAGACCATCTGTTTCATGTGGGGGAGCATACCCCTACCCAGAAAGTTGGCTTGGAGAGGGATGGGAACCGCCAGGCTGTACTTGCCCAAGACCAGTGTTGGGAGTAATGCTGTTATAAACAAAGCCGTTACGTAATAGTGTTACTTTTTTCAGTAACAGGGGAATCTAATTAATTACTTTCCCCTGTAACAATGCCGTTACCAGTACTAAAAGCCAAAAGTGGTGCATTACCTACCTTTTTGTGCATTTCCGTGTGTTTTGACCTACATATCTGTGTTTTGACATGAGTTTTTGTGCGTGCGTTCAAAATTTTTTTTGTGAGTATTCAAGAACGATTATGTGTTTACTTACGTTTTGTGTGTTTATGTAAGTTTTTGTGCGTGTCTATGTACATTTTTGTTTGTTTTTATGTACATTTTGGTGTTTATCGTATGTTTTTGAGCATGTGTTCACGAATGTTTTGAAGTGTATTTACGAATGTTTATGTCTTTACGTACGTTTTGTATGTTTATGTGTGTTTTTGCGTGTGTTTACGTAAGTTTATATAGAATAGAATAGAATAGAATATACCTTTACTATCATTGTTACAAAATGGGTTGAACATTTTGTGACAACGAAATTGGACGTGGCACTCCAGGTCCACATTTTACTGTGAGGATAAAAAAAAAAAAAGATAAAAGATCATTTACACAATATTTACACAAGAAAGTGTGGGCATGTAGGGAAGAAGATATTTACATTGAGTGTTTACATACATTTTGGAATCGTATTAGTGCAATATGCGGTTGTGCAAAATAGAAATGCGGTAGTGCAAAATAGAACATTGGCAAGTAAGCATAGGCCTGAATACAATTTTACATCTGTATGAGGTAGTGTGTTTGCAAGAGTTTCAGTTTTTTGTGCAGTGTGTGTTAAGGGCGGTGATGGCTCTGGGGAAGAAACTGTCTCTGAGTTCATCTTTTTTTGTTTTGTGTGACTTGTAGCATCTGCCGGAAGGCAGCAGGTCAAAGAGGTGGTGGCCGGGGTGAGAAGAGTCCTCGATGATGTTTTCTGCTCTGCTGCGGTAGCGAGAGCAGGCAATGTCCTCCAGACTGGGCAGAGAGCATCCAACGATTCTCTGGGCTGTGTTGATGACCCTCTGAAGTTTTTTCCGGTCTGCTGCCGTGCACCCAGCCTGCCAGACCGTAAGGCAGTATGTCAGAATGCTCTCCACTGTGGCTCTGTAGAAGGACACCAGCAGCTGCTGTTTCAGATGATTTTTCCTGAGCACTCTCAGGAAATTGAGTCGCTGCTGGGCCTTCCCTACCCCCGCTCTGTGTGGTAGCCTTATAGGCCTAGCACCTTGGCCCGACCGGCAGCCTCGCATTTGCTTTCGCTCCCTCCGCCGTCTCCGTCGTTTTTCGGGCAGGCAGATAATGGAATAACGACATTGTTACTAATGTAATACATTCCCAGGGAGGGTACTTAATACATTATTCCTAGTAATGTACGTTGTGTGTGTGTTCTTGTACGTTTTTGTGTAGGCTTTTACGTAGGTTTTTGTGTGTATTTCCGTACGTTCTTGTGTTTTTACATACTTTTTTGTGCATGCCTTTATATATGTTTTTGCGTGTATTTATGTACATTTACACGTTCATGTATGTTTTGTGTGTTTATATATACGTTATCGTGTATTTTCGTTGATTTTTTTTACGTGTTTACTTACGTTTTTGTGCGGTTTTATGTAATTTTTTTGCATGTGTTTAAGTATGTTTTTGTGTGTTTTTTGTGTTTATGTAGATTCTGATTGTAATCTTATCATATTGTTTACTTGTTCTTTTTCTTGCACTTCAAATATAAGTTGCAATTAACATTACAAGGTTCGAAAACACAACTACCTGTCCATTCAACAGATTCAAATACTGCTCAGAAAATTTCATTTCAATTTATTTGACATACAATAACTTTATTTTTTGAAAATGTGGCACAGTTCTGAGGTCATGAGATCGAACTTTCCTGTGTGGAGTTTGCATGATCTCCCTGTGCAAGCGTGGGTTTCCTCCGGGCACTCCAGTTTCCTCCCACATACCCAAAACATGCATGTCAGGATAAATGACCAGTCCAAATTGTCCCTAGGCGTGAATGAGCGAGCGAATTGTCTGTCTCTGTGAGCCCTGCAACTGGCTGGCAACCAGTTCAGGGTTTCCCCTGCCCACTGCCAGATGATAGCTGGGATGGGCTCCAGCACCCGCGTGACCCTACTGAAGATAAGCGGTGCAGATAATGGATGGATGGATAGTTACTTTTAATGTAGAGTAATTCAGTTACTAACTCAGTTAATTTTTGGAAGAAGTAGTGAGCAATTATAATTTTTTTTTTTAAAGCAAAGTGCCCAACACTGCCCCTAGGATGTGTTTTTTTGTGTTATGTGTTGTTTTTAACTGGATTACCACGTGTTTGGAACACATTAGCCAAGGTTTCTAACCCCCTCTATACATCAATTTCACTTTGCGATCTGCACCTCAGAACGGTTCCCTAACTTATCCCGGGGGTGTAATCTATAAACTCACACACGGCACGTATTCTGCAGTTTGTTTAGGTTTCATTTATGCGAGACAATTTATCAAATCGCAGCTAATCAATTCCAATTAAACATTAGCCCCGAGTCGCCGGCGCTAGCGATCGATACGTGACGCATGTGCTACACAAAAGCTGCAAACAAAACCGGCTAGCCATTCGCTTAACGGCAACTACATCAAAAAGCTAATTGCTAACCGGGAATTAAAACGTCACGCCGAAAAATCGAGTTGAACTCCTCTGTAAGTCACGGTTCCTTAACGAAAGGGCAACCGTGCCGGCCAAAGGAGAAGACGAGTCGGCATTGTTTATCAATTCGGACTTTCTTGGCAGGTCGGTTGATTTGTATTCTGCGTGCCGCTGTTGATAATTGAGCTAACGTCCAGTCGCTGGTACAAATCGTTACCGGAGGATATTTAATATTTCATTATTCGCAACTTTAGAAAAGTGGAATACGCTCGATTACGTATTGACTGGGAAAACTGCTTCATATTTTTTTCAAGAAGTTGCTTTGTTGTTTTATAAGAATGTTTATGAACATGCACAGACGCTGTTTTATTTTTCTCTGTAAACTGATTTAATTTTGGGGGGATGTGGATTAAAAAATACTACAGAAATGAATAAATATCTTAGATATATGTTATCGAGCTACCGCATGACTTTCTATCTATATTTCCCAAAAATATATTCATAAGTACAATGTAAATCGTATATTTAAAAATATAAATACAATTGTAAAGACTAAAAAATAGATAATATTGAATCTATTTTATTTTTAGTTTCCAGAAGATTTTTCTATTTACATTTAAAAATAACAATTCTATCTTTTGAAAATGAGAATTTTTAAAACATAGACTTGAAATAAGATACATTTAACATATTTCGTTGAGTCACGAGATGGCTTTCTATTAACATTTATTCATGGATATAATTCAAATAAAACATGTTTTTTTTTAAATTAAATTAAATAAATTAAATTTGCTTCATTGAGTTTCCAAATGATTTTTTGTCTCGTGTTTTTAAATTATTAGTGATACATGTGCTTTCAAAAATATGTATTTTCTGGGTGAACCCCAAATTCAATTCAATTTTCATTTTTGCATTTATCAGAAAAATACAATGTTCCAAGTTGACTATTTTAGTCAATCTTTGGAGAACTTAATTAGTTTAGTTTAAAAAAAATAATTTTACAAATACATTTTTTCATTTTCACGTCCCGATAGAATAAATGTTTCCAAGTTGATGTTAAAGATATTTTTTTCTCACATTAAACACCATTTGTGCATAATTGTATACTATTTTTCTGGTAAACTTAATTTGCTAAGTTTTGTCAAAAGCAACAACTTATATATAATATATGATATTGTACTGTTTTTTTTTTTTTGTATCTTATACTTTGCTCCGAAGAATATTGTTTTCTGAATGAATGAAAATAAGACATTGTTTTCAAAACGTGAGCTTATTCTCATAATGCTCCTAAATACTTTAAAAATAGTGTGTGTGTGTGTGTGTATATATATATATATATATATATATATATATATATATATATATATATATATATATATATATATATATATATATATATATATATATATATGGGCAGCACGGCGGCACAGTGGTTAGCGCGTGTGCGGCACAGTTCTGAGGTCGTGGGAACCTCCTGTGGTGGTTCAAATCCAGCTACCGGACTTCGTGTGCGGAGTTTGTATGTTCTCCCCGTGCTTGCGTGGGTTTCCTCCGGGCACTCCGGTTTCCTCCCAGATTCCAAAGACATTTCAGGTGGATTGGCTGGTCCAAATGAGCGAGTGAGTTGTCTGTCCCTGTGTGCCCTGCGATTGGCTGGCAAACAGTTCAGGGTGTCCCCTTCCCACTGCCCGATGATTGCTGGGATGGGCTCCAGCACCCCCGCGACCCTACTGAGGATAAGCGGTGCAGCTAATGAGATGAGATGAGATATATATATATATATATATATATATATATATATATATATATATACGAACTGTATATTTTTATATATTATCTTTTTTAATTGATAAAATATACATAAAAAATACCGTAAATTCCGGACTATAGAGCGCACCTGATTATAAGCCGCACCCACCATATTTTAAGAGCGTAACCGCTTTTGTACTTACACAAGCCGCACCTGTATATAAGCCGCATGCGCCCACATTAAAACATGTAACACGATCACAAAATTAACCCGAACCCTACTTTAAGTCCCGCGATTTTAACTGAACATAAAATACACAGTTCAAAAACCACAGCCGGCAAAATGAACGGAAAATGATACCGTAGTCAACATTTGATGCAGACCTGCAGAGTCCGGGTCCCGTTAAAAGTAATCCAAGGAAAAAAAGTATATATTTCCAAAGGTAAGGGGTGGGAAGAATATATATCCACTATTGTCTGCCGTGTCCACAAACACTCACCTTTACCGGTCCCCACTTCCCGTCACCCCCCGCGTCTGTTACGCTCCTTCTTTTTAATTGGTCAGTGCAAAACTTATCAGAATAAGTGTCCAAAATAAATACAAATAAATACATTACAAAAATATACAGTTGCAAATCCATATTATACATGGTTACACATATTTACAAAGAAAGACGGTACACCGAGAGAGTTTTCAAAGCTTTAATAATAATAATATAATAACTTTCATCCCAAACCGTGCCCGTGAAGGGTAGCAAAACGTTACTAACAACACGCTCGCAGTACAGTTAACGGGTCTGTTAAAAAACATATACCGAACATGTAGAAATCACAGTAAACCGTTCTCATTTTCCTTCCTATAACTGTCGTCATCAAAGTTGTCCTCCTTTAGTATGGGAAAGAGACTTTGTCATATAGACTTCGTCCCACGCTCCCTCATTCAAAAACACGCTAGCAACACGCTCGCAAGGTAAAGTTTGCGTGCAGTAGCTCTGTTTCCTTCTTTATCGGACTGCTCCATTTCGTTTAGCTTGTAAGCTGCGTCATGTGCCTTGAACTCGAGCGCCGCTGGTGGCTCTTAGAAAAATTACATAAATTGGCCGCATCACTGAATAAGCCGCAGGGTTGAACGTTTGGGAAAAAAGAAGCGGCTTATAGTCCGGAATTTACGATAATAACGAATACACTTTAAAAAAACGGGCCCTCATATCCATTGTTATACATTAAGCATTTAAGCTCTCATTTATTTTTTTCCGATTGATAAAGAGCCCCGACAAAAGTGCCGAATGAGCAAGTCCATTGATTCATTCACACTAGTTCACTTGACAACGATTAGCTAGCGTTTCAAACGTGGGCACCCGATGACTGTTTGTTTGAGCTAGCGTAAGCGTCTGTTAAAAGTCGTGCGGGAGCTAATAGGAGAAATGATAATCAATGCCGGTCGCTGGAGAAGTGTAAAGAAAACTCATTAGCACGGCAACTGTGGAGCAAGCTACAACTGGAATATGTTAAAAAAAAATAAAAAAAAAATAAATGTCCAAACATTTATTACAGTAGTACCTCTACTTACAAAAATTTCAGGTTACGAAGTACCTGAACGGGAAAATATTGCCCCTTGTTACGAAGATTACCTCAGGTTACAAACTAAAAAATATTGTACAGTAGGCGCTGCCATTTAGCCACTCCGAGAGTTTCCCGAATCTAAACAAACTGGCTGCAAAATGGTAAATTAATATTTTTATAATTTCTTTTATTCATAGTCTTTTTTACATTATGTGCCTCTAGTTAGCCCCTGTGGTGAGGGGCCCTCTCCTTTTGAGAGGTAAGAGAATTTTCCCACCATGGTCCGCTGTGTGTCGCAAGAGGCGACTAAAGTGGAGTGAGCGAGGGGACTGGGGATCCTCTCCTCTCTATCTCTACTCTCTAAGAGACAGCAAGGCAAAGAAAGGGGGACGGGGGACCGAAAGGTCTCGCAAACCCTAGTTATAGAGTCACTAAATGTGAGAGGATGTGGAAGTAAAGCGACTGAGTGGAAGAAAGAGGAGATCGGAAGGATGATGACTAAAAGGAAGGATGATGTGTTAGCCTTGAGTGAAACAAAGATGAAAGGAAAGGGTGAATTACAGCTTGGATGTATGTATAGTAGAAGGTCTGGAGTTACGGGTGGACATGCTAGAGAAGGAGTGGCTGTGCTTTTGAGTGAGAAAGCAAAGGAAAAACTGGTGGAGTGGGAAGAGATATCTTCCACATCGATGTGGGTGAGGTTGAAGTGTGGTGTAGAAGTATGGATGTTTATAAGTGCATTTGGACCTGGTTCAGAAAGAAGCGCTGAGGAGAGAGAGGAGTTCTGGAAAGACTTGTCCGAATGTGTGGCAAGTGCAAAAGAAGGGTGGAAAGTGGTAATACTAGGTGACCTGAGTGGGTGTTGAAACGGTTGAAAATGTGATTGGTAGATATGGAGTGCCAGGAAGAAATGAGAGTGGGAAGAAATTGATTGAGTTAGGTGTGGAAAATGAGTTGGTGATTGGAAATACAATGTTTAAAAAGAGGGACGTGAATAAGTATACCTTTGTCGGAGTGGCTAGTGGCAAGATGCTGGACAGAGCACTGATGGATTATGTAATGGTTAAGAAAGGGATGTTAAGTAGATTGTTGGATGTGCATGTTTACAGAGGTGAAATGAGTGGTATGTCTGATCATTTTTATGTGGAAAGAAAACTGAGAATAGATGGATAGTGGAGGGCTAGTTATAAGAGTGTGAGGGAAGAGGTGAAAATGTCAGAGTCGAATAAGGCAGAAAAGGAAAGAGAGTTTAAAGAGAGGATAAGGGAAGAGTAAGAACAGATTAGTAGAATAAAAATGGAGAGTGTGGAAATTGAATGGAAGTGGTTTAAAGAGGCAGTGTTGAGGAGTGCAAAATAAGTGTGTGGAATGAGAAAAGTTGGTCGAGGTATTAGGAAAGGAAGTGAATGGTGGAATGATGAGGTATCAGAGGCTGTGACAGAAAAGAGACATGCCTTTGAGGAGTGGCTGCAAAGTGGCGATGTGTATGGAAGATATAAATTGAAGAAAAGGTTGGTAAAAGCGGCAGTGGAAGCAGCGACAAGGAAAGCAAATGATGAATAGCGTCGAAAGATAGGAGTGAACTTTGAGGAAAGGAGAAAAGTGTTCTGGAAAGAAGTGAAAAGAGTAAGAAACAGTGAGTCTGGAAAGGAAGAGAAAGTGAAAGATAAGGATGGTAGATGGCTGGTTAGCGGTAGTGCAGTCAGGACGAGATGGGCAGAGTATTTTGAGGAGTTGCTAAATGTGGAGGATGGGAGAGAAGTGAGAAACGAGGCGATGGTATGGAGAGAATGCCTGTGTTGGGTGATTTAAATGTAAAGCTTGTGGAAACATGGGAGGTGCAAGAGGCAGTGAAAGAAATGAAAGGGGGGAAGGCACCAGGGTTGGATGGTTGTACTGCTGAATGCCTGAAAAAAGGTGGCACAGCTATGATTGACTGGTTAGTACGCTTGTTGAACGTATGCTTTTTAAGTGGTGTGGTTCCTGATGATTGGTATAGTGCATGTGTGGTGCCATTGTATAAGGGTAAAGGTGATAAGTATGACTGTAGCAATTCGAGAGGTATCAGTTTGTTGTCTGTGTAAGCTGTATGGAAGAGTCTTGATTAAGAGAGTGAGAGACAGAACGAATGAGGTGGTGATGGAGGAGCAAAGTGGTTTCAGGAAAGGAAGGGGATGTGTGCATCAGGTGTTTGCAGTACGACAGGTGTGTGAGAAATATTTTGCAAAAGGTAAGGATGTTTATTTGGCTTTCATGGACTTGTAAAAGGCGTATGACAGAGTTGATAGAGAGGCATTGTGGCAAGTGATGGTGATGTATGGAGTGGGTGGAAAGTTGTTGGAAGCATTGAAGCGTTTCTATATGAACAGCAGAGCATGTGTAATAGTAGGGAGTGAGTTCCCTGTGTTGACCGGTGTGAGACAGAGGTGTGTGATGTCACCATGGCTGTTTAATGTGTACATGGATGGTGTGGTGAGAGAGGTGAATGCAAGAGTATTTGGCAGAGGTGTAGACATGATGGACAATAGTGGAACAGTGTGACAGGTAAGTCAGTTGTTGTTTGCAGATGACACAGTGCTTGTGGCTGATTCTGAGGAAACATTGAGATGGTTGGTAACGGAGTTTGGAAGCGTATGTGATAGGCGTAAGTTATGTGTCAATGTTGGGAAGAGTAAGGTGATTAAGTGTTCACGTGATGGAGTGGGCATGACGTTAGAAATCAGGTTGCATGGACAGGTGCTGGAAGAAGTTGAAAGCTTTAGGAACTTGGGTTGTGATGTGGCTGCAGTTGGTGGAATGGAGTGCGAGGTATTGCACAGAGTTAATCAAGGAAGCAAGGTTTTGGGTGCTCTGAGGAGAGTGATGAACAACAAGAGTATGAGTATGGATGTTAAGAGGGGACTGTATGAGAGTGTGATTGTGCCCACTGTGTTGTATGGTGCAGAGACTTGGAGCCTGAACGCAGATTTAAGAAGGAAATTTAATGTTTTTGAGATGAAGTGTTTGAGGACTATGTTAGGAGTGACAAGATTGGATGGATTGAGAAATGAAATTGTGAGAGACAGAACTGGAGTAGTCGTGGAACTGAGCAAGCGTGTTGATAAGAGAGTACTCGGTTGGTTTGGACACATGGAGAGGATGGATGAGGAGTGAATGTTAAAGAGAATCTACAGAGCAGAAGTCAATGGAAGGAGACCAAGAGGAAGGCCTCAATTGACGTGGATGGATGGTGTTATGAATGCACTGCAGGAAAGAGGTCTAAATATAATGGAAGCTAGAGCTCTTGTTGGTGATAGAAAGGAGTGGAGAGGTGTTGTGAAAGGATAGTGGGATTGTGGACGCGTTCTTAAGGATGGGCTGGGCTGGGCACCCGTATGATGCGGCAGGGGTAAACCAGTGAAAGCTGTCGGGCCCTGCTGTTGAACAGAAGAGTGTGTTGTGTCACCCTGACCCGAGTGACATGGCAGCTTTCTTGTGTCCCGTTTCATCTGGAGGGACGAAAGCATGACCAACTTAGGTGCCGAGGTGCATAACTTGTTTGGGTGTTGGGGGAATTGGGTTGGCCATGGTCCCAAAAATTTTGTGTGTGTTTTTTTTTTGCTATTTTTTTCCCTTTTATTTTCTTTGTTATTGTATGTGTTTGTCTTGCTGTCGGTCACCCCTCTTGAGGGATATGACCAAGGTACATAGACAGATAGCCTCTAGTTTGATGTTTATTTTACAAGTAATCTAATTTGTATTTGTATTTGTGTCATGTTCTGATTCTCTTTTATGATTTTAAAAAATATCATACTGTACTCTTGCGTTGCTTTGGAAAAGGATTGCCGCATTTACACTACAAATACGTCTCTCCACTTACGAAGTTTTCAGGTTACAAAGCTACTCCTAGAACACATTTAATTCGTCAGAGGTACCACTGTACATAAATATTACCATGTGAGTACTGTATGTAAAAATGTAACCAAAATAATCGGAAAAATAAGCTAATAGCTAGGCAAAGTATTTACGGCCCTTCAGCGCTATTAAAATTAACAGTGCCATTTTACTGCACTCTGTAGTCACGATAGCGCCGATGGCAACGTGCAATTACGGCATGCAATCAATAAAAGCCGTGACATCGTTTGTCCCGGATTAATTGTCGGCACGCTCGCAAAAGCACGTACTCGTCGCCTTACATCCAGTATAAAGAGCATTCGACACTAGAAAAATGGGATGGTGAGTACTAAATATGATATATTTAATATATATGCATACAATTACATTCATACATATATATATTTTTGTTTTGATAAATTGCCATATTTTAGGCTTTAAACTAAAATACTCGAAAAAAATTCAGAATCCACAACGTGTTAGAAACAATTGTGAAAAGAAACCCAATACATTCAAAAAGTTTGATTTTGCTTACGGACAAAAAATTGAAAAGGATACATTGCAAAAATATTGGCCACCCCAGAGCATGATGCTGCCACAACCATGTTTGACAGTTGGGATGGGGTTTTCAGGGTAATGCGCATTGTTACTCCTCCGCGAAATGTAATAGTTTTCCTTTAGCCCAAAAAGTTACATTTTGGTCTCATCTGATTAGAGCACCTTGTTCATGTTATCACAGTCTCCCATGTGGCTTCACCGGCCTGTTTATGGTATTCTTTTAGACAGGGCTCTCTTCTTGTCACCCGTCCATATAGGGTAGGTTTATGCAGTGTACAGCTAACTATTGCATTATGCACAGATTTTCCCACCTTAGGGCCCGGTCACACAGCCGTTTGCGTCTGTATCGCGGGTGAAATTTTGCGTTTTTTTCTTGCCCGTGGTTGCCCGCGATGGAAAATGCGCAAAATTGGCCAACCCGCTGTTCATCGGTGGTATGCCCGCAAAACAGACGCCGGCGACTGTTCCGCTTCCTCATCGCGTCATTTTCGCGTCATTTTTTCGTGTGGACGAGCCGGTGTTGTGCCCAAATCCGACTCCTACGCAAATTTCCCGTCCTACCCATGTGTAACCACGCCCTGGCCGCGGCCAGAGCACGTCGTTCCGCGTCATTTCCGTGTCATTACCTCGTGTGCCACCTGCGGTTAACACGTGCTCAAAGTTTTGAGCAGCTCAAAACTTTTTCGCGCGGCCAACCGCGTGTGAATTTCCGACCGCGAGTAAAGCACTGCTGTATCTAGTCTATATGGCGGTCTCAAAGCGTCCAACAGCGCCCAACAGCGTCTGCTTCACGGCCAGAAATTTCTGGCCGTGGTTCAGCCTCGATACGCTCGTGAAAGGCTGTGTAACCGCGCCTTAAAGTATTGAGCATCGTAAAACTTATTCGCGCTGCCAACCGCTCATGAATTTCCGACCGCGTGTTAAGCACTGCTGCATCTCGTCTGTATGGCGATCTCAAAGCGTCCAATAGCGTCCGCCTCACAGGCAGAAATTTCTGGCCGTGATTCAGCCGCAAACGGCTGTGTGACCGGGCCCTTAGCTGTGCATGCCTGCAGGTCATCCAATGTGATATATATTGGTTACTTCTCTGATTATTTTCTCCTTTTTTAAGCCGGAGGTTTAGGGGGAAGGCAAGGTCTTCATATTTCTCGCACACTGCTGCTAACATCTTTTTGTGACCGGCTTCTGCTTTAAGCGTTTCCACAACATTTTCCTGGATCTGCCTAGTGTGATACTTGGTCTTCATAATGTTATCTCTTTTCAAAGACCTCTGACCCCGCCATAGTAAAGGTGCATTTAAACTGAGACATAATGACATGATTTGCCATTGTAAGTCATTTAAGTCGACTTTGGACCATTCAAAATTCATCCAGGAACTTCTGGAGTCAGTGGGCTGGACAGAGCTAAGACACGATCAGGGAAAATCTCTGCACACCCACTTTTCAGCTTTTTGGCTGTAAGTAATATAAAATGTTGAAATTTCATGTCCTCACATGTTGATTCTTAGAGAATATTTAGTTTTTCAGCTTTAAGTTTGAAGCCTGAGGTGTGACAATATGAGGTTATTTTTTAAGTGGGGGAGAAAATAAGTTCACTGGGTACTGCAGATCCTTTTCTATATATGTAGCATCTCACTGAAAATGTGTAAAAGAAAAACAAATCACAGATGTTAACGTACCAGCGCGTCAGCAGAGCCTCTGATTTTCTCAAAGGGTTTGCAGGCACGTCCTTGCTAATGTGTGGGAACGTCCACTTTAGACCTTTTGCGGAAGATTTATATTTTCTGCGAGGCAGGTCTCAGTCCATCTGCATCAGAGACGCCAGGTTGCATGCTGGGAATGACAGCCAGCGTCAAGACACTTTATGGCGTTAACATTTTTTGGACGCTCTCGATGCATGCTTCCGAGTTAAGCTAAATAAAGACTGCAGGTGGATATATTTGCTATGAAAGGGGCTTTTTTGGGTGGTCTGCTTTATAGTTCCAAAAGTTTCCTTTGAAGTTTAGTCCAGGGGTGTCAATCTCATTTTTGTTCAGGGGCCACATAGTAGAAAAAGCACTGTCACGGGGCTAGTAGATTACAGAAAAGAGTAAAAACACACAGAAAGACATATAGAGGTAAGCAAGGATATAATAAAGAGGAATAGAAAGAGAGAGATGGAAAGAAAAAAAGAGACAAATAGAAAATAGAGAAAGAGTGAACAAACAAGAGAAATAACCAACAAAAGAAAGAGAATGAAGTAAAGGGAGAGGAAAAAAAGTGAAATAGAGAAAGAGAAAAAGAACATACAAACTAAAGGAGTAAGAAAGAGAGAACAAACAGACAAATGAAAGTGAGAGAACGAAAGTGAGTGAGAGAAAAAGGGCCTGCAAGGCAAGTGGCTAGCATGAATAGCCACAGAAGTAAACAGAAGGAAAAGTCCCTGGTTATAGTATGTTTTTCAAATTTGCTTAAAAACTTTTTTTGCAGAATTTTCTTTTAAATTTTCTGTTTCGAAATCTTTGAATTAGTTTTAGGCAAGAAACAGTGGGGCGAAAAGTGGCAGATGATGTCCCAATTATATTGTCATCCTGATACAATAAATATATTATGACAAAGAATCCTAAATAATTAAAATGCTATTAATGCTGTTTGAAATTGTGCCGGTTTTGGTAGAGAAAAAAACATGGCCTGAAAAAAACACATACACGAACTGTTTTGACTATTGAACTCATTTAATGCTTAAAACAAATACAAGTTACTTCACTGGGTCATCACAATGTTTAACAAGTGACTTTTTTTGTGTAACACCCTCAGAAATATACATTCACATGGCTGCACAATTTCTCGCTATTTATTGTTTTTTTTTCTTTTTTTTGTTCCCACCGCCATCAAAGTCTTTGAACGCAACATGGACATCAAAAATGTTGACTGGCGCTCCATAGCAAACTGAGAATTTTGGGGAAAGGGGGCAGGGCCAGGGAGGAGGGGCGTGGCTTAAGAGTCTCAGGCTGCAGTCCCTTTTAATTAACACCCTAATGCACATATTCACCCAAACATAGTTCCACCGATACTCTCAATCTTATGTACATTATTTACACAACAACAAATATAAAATAAAGAAGGATGGAATGAAGGTAAGGTTATTATTGTAAAAAAATGTAAAACAATGTAAAAACAAACATTTTAAAAAAGCCGTCAACCAACGTCCTTTTGTGCTTGGACAACATATTTTTTTTTTTTTTTTTTTAAATCTCGAACGTGGTATTTGTGCTTAAACATACGTTTTAAGACTTGATTTTTAAAGGGACAGTGTGTATTATTTGACCACTGACTGTGTTGTGCAGTGCAGGGGTATTCCCATCTTTTGTGAGCTGAGAGCTACTTTTTGTTACTAATTAGGACAAAGGGCACGGTTTGATGTGCATTTCTAAAATAACAACTTCTCGCTTTTGCTACTTTGTTATTACCAGGTACATTATTGTAAGTAGGCGTGAATAGACTCAGTCAACCACTAACACGAATAATTTTACTAGAAAATCACTATGTCTCCACACTGGGGAGCTATTTTAGGAACAGGTTCACGGGCACCTCGGCTGACCTAAGGGGGCACCCTGGTGCCTTGTGGCACCACATTGTAGACCCCTGGTGTAGTTTAATTGTAAATGAGTGTAAAAAGCACAAGAAGGAATACAAACTAGGGAGACTCAAAGTCTCGCCAGGTCTTTTGGTTTTTATTGCAGCACAAGAACAGATATTTATGTGATACTAATGATATGCAAAATACATATGCCTTTCTTGAACTACGAGTATTTTATACATTTATATGTTCCGAGAGTTTTCGCCTATATTTCAAATCAATAGTGTTTTTTTTTATGGTAAATCATACAGACTGTCCCTTTAAGCACTTGAAAACATTTAAGAAAGCGAATTTCACAATTCTAGGCACTGAATGCAACAGAGGGAAACAAAAGTTGATATGAGCAAACAAAGCCAAACGGACAAAAAAACAAAAGAAAAAATGTCTTAAAACTAAAAAAAAAAAAGAATAGAGAGGCTCAAGAGAGAACAAATGGGAGGACATTTAATTTAATATTCCTTAAAAAAATGCAAAAGGTTGTCATTCTCAACTCAAACCTGACTCCAATTGATTGAAAACATTTTGCTAAGATTTTTAAATCTGAAAAATGTTGACAAGCTCAACTTATTTGACAAGAAATAATATAAACAAATCTTTTTTAATGTCCATTTCATAAAATGTAAAAAAAAGAGGGAAAATAGAGAAAAATAAAACAACAATAACATATTTCACCTGACCCAAAGAAAACAAATTGTAAATTCAAGATAAAAAAAATAATGATAAAATAATAAAAACGTTAACATGTTCTGCTCATTTAAAAAAAAAAAATGTGGAAAAAAAAACAATTATTGAAAAAAAAAACTATTACACCCAAAAGAAAATCTCAGCACTGTGTTTTGTGACATTGTAAACGTTGATTTGTTCAACTCCTCTGCAGAAAAAAAAACTTAAATAGAAAAATGGCACCAATTCATTCAAAAAAGTCTTACAAAAATTAAAATAAATAATACCCAAAGCAAAAATCGTGTCATTGGCTTTTTTTTGTTAAATTTTATAAGCGTTGACATGCTGCACTTATATGACCAAAAAAAAAACATAATAATCGGCGCCCATTTATTCAAATAAGTCTTAAAAAATATAAAATGAAAATAATAAAAATCAAACCACACCAACAACAGGTGCCCATTTATTTGAATGTGTAAAAAAATGAATAAAAAATGTCTGCGTTAACATGTTTATCTAAAAACAATTAAAAAAAAAAACTTAAATAAAAATTATTCTCCACTTAGCTTTCTTCCCCATCTGGTTTTATTTCTCTATTTTCTACAAATCTGCTTGTGTGCCCATTCATTTCGGACTGCAAATGACACACACAAACATGCACACAGCACAGGAAATATTTAACTAGACTCCCCTGCTGAATATGGACCAATTTGAATTTTCAAATTTGAATAAAAACTTGGTGCCTGTTAGTCTGCGGGCTGCTAAACTGATTCAGAAAAACTATCAGCGAGTTCTGGATTTCTTTGTAAGATTCTGTTCATTAACATAGTGACGACCAGCGTGAAATATGCGAGGCGCTTCAAAGCAAAGTAGACCTCCGGGATACGTAAACCACGCCTTACTATACGGTGAGGAAAAGACGTTTTTTCAACGCCTGTTTAGAACAGTTTCCCCACTTTACGACAAAAATGATGAATTATTTTGATTACCCAAGAACAATAGAACTCATGTGTACGTAGTTACGTCTCCAAGATGCCTGTCTGCTATTGGTTGCATCACAAAAATGTTGATTTGCCATTGGCTTGAATGACTCCCATAATTATTTTATCTCTTTTCATTCCGTGGATAATCTCTTGCGATTTGTAAAGGTATTTTGTGTACCGTAATTATTCACTAGGAGTCCCAAGGTTGCTGTGATGCTAAAGGAAGAAGCAACAACATAATAACCATGGAAACAACGCTTATGCTTGTTAAGAATACAAAGAAGACACACACGTTGTTACCCTCGCTAAGGAAAACTAATCAAAATATTCAGATTGAGGAGGTGATTATATCAATGCGGCCTTTTAAGGGCATGACAATCCTTAAAAATGGACGTTTTCAGATAAGCTTTCACTTTAATACCCAGTCTCCTCCTTACTCTCTATCTACCCGCCACTTTAATGGACCAGCTCAAGTCATGTCACATCAAAACTAAATTATACTGCTTTTTTTCTTTACATATATATCAATTTAAAATGCTCTTTAGTCCTATGCACGTATATTACACCATACGCTGTACTTACTATACAAAGTTTTGTTACTTATGTTTAATATGAATTTACGCAAAAGTTTTGATCGCCGTACTTGAGGTTTGAGAAATCATTATCCCGTTTTTCTATCACCCGCTATTCGGCAATTTCACTTTGCAATTCCTACTTTTAGAACAGATTCATCCTGAATCCCGGAGCCTACTGTAAAACCCTTTGGCTTATATAATTAACATTGATTGAAAAAAAAAATGGAAATTAAATGTCAGCAGGGTGTCAAATCATCAATTTCTCCTGTGCAACATAAGGCAACTTACAATTTCTTTATTATTCTGAGCTGTGAGTTTTCCGATATACATTAAAAAGACAAAAAAAGACAAACTGGAGAGCAGCAGGCGACATCCTCAAAAACAGCCGCCGTGGTGGTGGTGGGGATTCCCTTTCATAGTTGCAACCTTAATAACGAGCACAAAACTGTCATTGATGACATGTCTCAACTCCATTTAGTGCTCTTAGAAAATATCAGGACATGTTGGATAAGGGGATAAATTGGCAGCTGGGGCAATGGGGGACAGGTTTTTGCCCTTTCACCTGTATAGACCACCCAAAATGCTGTCATTTTGATCGTAATGTAACAAACCATAATGGAACATACGACGTAAAAAAAAAATCCAGTGTCAGACAAATGTGCCCAAAATCCCTCCACCAGCAAGTGGTTTAAGTGACAAGACATTTACAACACGAGGATCAAGAAGATCCAAGACACTGATGAATCAAAAAGTCAAAGTCCACATCCCTCTGGGGTGAGCTGGATAAAACTGCGAGAAATGTCTATTTTGCCTAGCGATGGCCGGTTTCCAGCAGGTTGAGGGGGAAAACGAGTTTGAAGATTATTGTTGGACCGGGTGTAGCCAGTATGGGACTTGGTGTCCGGCGAAAGATCCCTCCACTGCTGATGACTGTGTAGAATTTTAGTCCCCTAGGTCATTGTGATCAGCAACTGGACTTGTCGTGGTTCAGGATCATTTACTCAACAGCTTTACAACTGTTGCGAACTCCCAAAGTCCATCACTGAAACTTTTGTCCTTGCCAAAAACTTTAGAACCGAATAATTTATTTTGGTGAAAAGTAAAAGACGTGGTGTTCCTGTACCAGGCAAAAGAACCCTCCGCCATTGACAATTTTATAGAATCTTAGCCCAACAAGTAATGGTGATTGGCAACAGTCCTATGTCAGTAACAGGACTCTTTGTGGTTCAAGACCTTTCACTGTCACTCGAAATGATTCTCCAGCTCTAGAACTTTTGAGGACTTCCAAAGTATAACACAGGAACTATTGTCCTTGTCAAAAACCTTAGAACCGAAGAATCTCTTTTGACGTAAAGTGAAAGGCGTGGTGTCGGACTTTGTGTCATGCGAAAGAAAACTCAGCCGATTACAAATATGTAGAATCTCAATCCAGCAGGTCATGGTGATCGGCAACAGTCCAACGTCAGGACCTCGACTCTTTGTGGTTCAAGTTCTTTCACCATCCAAAATGATTCTAGAGCTTTAGGACAGTTAAGAACTCCAGTACTGAAAGTATTGTACTCAACAAAAACCTTAGAACTGAAGAAGTGCTTTTGATGGATGGTGAAAGACATAGTGTATCCAGTGTTGGACGACCCTGCAAAAGGTCCCTTCAACAACACCAATGGTCTAGAATTTCAATCTCCTATGTCATGGTAATCGTGAACAGTCAAATGCGAGTAACTGGAAACTCTCCGGTTTAAGACATTTTACCATTATCTAAAAGGATTCTCCAGCTCTACAACTGATGAAGCTAAGTACAACGCTGAAACTTATATGGTTGTCCAAAAAAACATAGAACTGAACAATCATCTTTAACGGAGGGTAAAAGTCATGGTGTATCCAGTGCCGGACTTGGTGTCCAGCGAAATAACCCTACACCTAGGGCTATTGTGTAGAATTTAAATCCCTTCAGTCTTAGTCGGTCTTAGCGCATTCCATTATCAGTAACTGGACTCTCTGTGGTTGAAGACTTTTCACTATGATCCAGAAGGATTCTCCAGTTCTAGAATTGTACGTGTGGACTCCCAACATTGGCAGCAAGTGGACTTCTAGTGGTTTTATCAAAAAATTGTAGTTTTGGACCCTCAAAGTACGGTGGAAACTCAACTTGTAGTGTTTGAAATTATTTCCCTAGAGAATCCAGCTGTACAATTTTAAGTGTGGACTACCAACAGGACTTTTTGTGGTTTAAGACTTTTCACCTTCGTCCAAAAGGATTCTCCAGCTCTAGAATGTATAAGGACTTCCAAAGTATATTACTGAAACTAATGTCGTTGCCAAAAATCTTAGAATAAAGAATGCTTTATAATAAAAGGTGGGTGACCACAAAAACAAGTCATTTTGGGATTGCCACTACAAGACCTGACAAAAAACCCTTTCACCAGCAAGCTTTCTACACGGTAAGACATTTACGATATGATAATCCGAAAGATCAAAAACATCAACGAACCAGTTTTCAACACCTGGAAAAAGTCCGGGTCCTGTTAAATAAAATTGATCTTGGGGGTCCATGAAGGGCCCGAGAAGGGGATGGAGGTTAGTGAAGGAGGTGGGAGGGATTCTAGGGTTTTTGACCAGTTGGATGTAGAGAGGAAAGGGGGGTCGGCCGCCGCCGGGTGGTTTGCCATTCATGTAGGGGGCGCGGGGCTTGCTACACGTACCACTCCTTCTTGGAGATAACGGAGCCGTCGGTTTGGGAGATCATGTCGTCGGCGATCTCGGGTTCGGGGTCGTACTGGAAGGCCAGAGTCCGCTCGTCATAGTTGCGGCCTTCGCCCTCGTCTACTGTGAAGTAGGGCCTTTTCAGGTCCTCTGTTTCCCCATCAAAGTCGCGCTCGCCCCCTGTTTGCGTCGGTTTCTTTTCGTCATCCGAGTCGTCAGGGTACTGCAGGTTTTTGGGCATGGGGGGGTGCGCTGGGAGCCCCCCACCCGCCTTGCTGTATCCATTTCCGAAGACGTGTTTCTTGGTGCTGTAGTCGCCTTTGAAGGTGCGCTGACGGCGGCGTAGGAACACGAAGAGCAGTATGGCGGCAGCCCCCAAAAGGGCCACGCCCCCTACTGCTACCCCGATGGCCACGCCCGCACTGTGCTGCTCCGGCGGGATCTCGTCACCCCCGGGTGGGTTGTTAGGGAATTCTGGGTAGGAAAAGACAAGATGGAAGGGAGTGTATCAGTGCTCTGGTGGGAGGAGGTGCGGCTGTGCAGATGGAAGGACGGGTAAGATCGGGACGGTAGAGAGAGGAAAGGTAGGACCCACACCCAAACCCTGAGGCGGAACCCCAACCCGGGAACCCAAAATGGCAGCATGCAAATTCCGGCAAGGCTAAAGTACGGAGCCCCGGACATGACATTGGAAAAAATGTGGACACAAGAGGTAGAACCCTGGAATACAATGACCCCGCCTTGCGACCTTTTCACTTTATGTTGAGAATGCTGTGTTTTTTGGAACTTATGTGAAGCGTTTTCCCCACTATACAATGGACTGCATTGAGATGTTTCTCGGCTCCTCTTTATGGCAATTTCCCTATTGTGGAATGGGATGTTTTTTTTTCGGCCTTTCTTCACAGCATTTTCCCCACTACAACACGTTGTGGAATAGGATATTTTTTAATCCCTCTGTAAGGCAGTATCCCCTACTATACTATGGTGTGAAAAAAAAGATCTTTTGTCAGCCCCTCTTTACAGCATTTAGACCACGATACCAAGTGGAATACAATGTTTTTTTTTTCTTACCCTCTTTGTGGCTTTTTCCCCGTCTAATTGACGGAGTGCATTAAGATATTTTTCAGCCTCTGTTTAACACCATTTTTTCCCACTATGAAACGTTGTGGAATAAGATGTTTTTAACCCGTCTGTTGGGCAGTATCCCCATTATATAATGATGTGGAATGAGCTGTTTTGTCAGCCTCCTATTTCCCTATTTACCCCACTATACAATAATGTTTTTTCGTCAACTCGTAACGCAATTTCCCCCACCAAAGGTCGTGTCGAAAAATATGTCTTTCGTTATTCATTTCACCATTTACCCAACTGACTGTGTACAACAAAACAATTTTTGGCCCCTCTTTAGACCATTTTTCCCACTCTACAAAGGTGAGGAATAAGATATTGTTTTGTCTCTCTTTAAAGCATTTTCCCACTATAGGACTGGTTGGAATTAAATGTATTCCCGCCCCTCTTTACGGACTTTTGTCCACTAGACAAGGGTGTGCAATAAGATGTTTTTATGGCTCCTTTAAGCAGTATTTTCTCAACTTTACGACGAAATACAATGTTTTCTCTGCCTTTTTTATGGCATTTTTCCCACCGTGCAATGATATGGAATTAGATGATTTTTTTGGGCCCCTTTTAACATAATTTTCCCGATTGTATGAGGATGTAAAATAAAAGACATTTGCTAGTCTGCTATTTTTTATGTGTCACTGCATCATGAAAATACTGATTTCCCATTAACTTATTACCATTGGTTTCAATACCCACTCTACGGCAATTTCACTTTGCGATCCCCACCTCAGAATTGATTCATGTCATATCCAGGGGTCAATGTAATTAGTTATCATGGGGCGCTGTCAAGACCCCACCCCCCAATTCAATGTCATGTCTGGAGTTCCATTCAAAAGTGCATAGTGAGTTGATAAAAACAAATAAAAATCATGCACGACCCTGGAATTGTTCAGGATTTTAAGAGGTACCACTCGACAGGCAAGACACATGGCGGCGGATCAGACATCATCAGCGAAGAACACAGCGGTAGCGGACAAAGCAGCCGGCGCAAAACACAGAAGAAATTCGTGTCCCGCCATGCGGAACAGACACATTAACCAGGAAAACTTTTTCTGATGCTGCGAGGTTTTCAGCAAACAATAGAACGTTTGAATAAAGAAAAAATAACATACACGGCAACCTTCAGAGCGATGACATCATCCAGGCCACAAGAGGCCACAAGAATACTACACCCGACTACTTCATTCAAGTCAATGAATGCAACGAGTAATTCACCTAACATTCCTGTTTGCATACCTCACCTTTGTCTCTATTGTAGTCTTCAAATTGCAACAAACAGCCTTCTCCTTTCATTAACTGCAGCAAACCTGTCGAGGTGGGACTGACTGTCAGTCATCCCAAATATCTATCATTATATATCTATCATTTTATATATAAATTCAGACTTCAATCTTCAATACTCAGTTTATCAATCCACAAATATTTTTGACACTGCTAGTCGGCTCTGAAAACACAAAAATGTGTTTTTGGGACTTGAAAACAATTCACACATGTTTTTTACGCATTCGGGGTCAAAAAGCTCAACCGGCACTTAAAATTTCGTTTTTACACAGCAACCCGTCAATGCAGGTAAGAATATTTGTCAAACATCCTTAATATTGTGTTTTCATGTAACTGCCCGTTCTTGGCCAGCCTGAATAAATAATCCCACTCACAATTCAACACTTTCAAAATCCAAAGATTACTTAGATCATCATTTGAAATGAAAAACATATATACATTTTGCTCCATGCATGTGCACTGCAAGCCGTCTAAGCAGGTTTTTTCAATGAACACTCTCTGGTTTAAGACATTTTACAATCATCTAAAAGGATTCTCCAGATCTACAACTTATGAGGACTCCCAAAGTACGATGCTGGAACTAATGTGCTTCTCCCGAAAAAACGTAAAACTGAACAATTGTTTTTAACGAAGGTAAAATTCATGGTGTATTCAGTCCTAGACATGTAATGTTTTATTTATTTTCAAATTGAAATGCTTAAACATTTTTAGCAAGAGTTACAAAGTACATAATTTACTATACTGGAGATACTTTGTCCATTACGCAGACACGCAGCCTGTCATGAAGAAATTACCTCTCGTAAGGTTTTCATGACAAACAATCATTTGACTCGGAATGAACTCTATGTTTCTTTTAATTTCTTTTTCTTTCAATGGCATGTTCTCCTATCACCCGTCAAGTCTGAACCGAACAAATTACCTTGATGTTCCCTGACACACCATGACTTTTAAATCAGAAATCATCATAAATTGTAACACAAACATTTATAAGACAATTCCCTTTCCAAAACTTTTGCCTATCAAGGCAGTTGATTTTGTCACTATAAAGTCAGCGGCTATCAATCCTGGACCTGATCGGGTGCAATGCAAAAATGATAAATGCACTTCTATGGCGCAGTTGCTGCAATAAAAATAAGAGAAAAAAAGCTGCAGTATTTCATGTTATAGGCTGGCCGTATAAATCCATCACGCCCCCGGATTGAATTATCGCCTCTCACGGCACATCGGGGCATCTATTAATCTCAATGGTATGTTTTAGCGCTTCTGAGTCAAGGTTAAGGCGCTATTGGAATATTTTTCCCGCGCCTCGCTAATAGAGGCTGCCTTGTGTTGCTGGGAACAGGATCGCGGTTGTTTTATGGGCAGGATGGCAGGTGTCGCCGGTCGGGATGCTGGAGACGACTCTGCGACAGCTAACGTCACTTACGTAATAACAGTATCATAAAAATGAAAGACAATTTGAGTATCATGAAATAAAAAAGTATAATACAAATATAATATACAGTGAAATGCAATTTAATTCTACTGGTTTGAGCCAGCCACAATAATCCTAATACAGAATTTTGACTATAATTATACAGTAAACTCCCGGGATCTGGCAACCCTGCCTAACAATGTTTCATATCAGATCACAAGTGTCAAACAGGCAGCCCCGTGAGCCAATTAGGGCCTGCCAACTGTTTTAATACGGCCAGCAAGAGAAAAAATGAGCTGCAGTTTTAAATATGTCCACTTCATGTTACCCAAGCAACTGAAGTAGGATTTCTCTCTCACTCTTCTTTTTTTCTATCTCTCTAACTCTCTTTTTTCTCTTTCTATCTCAACCTTTCTCTTTCTCCTTTTTTCTTTCTTTCTCTTTTCTCTCTTTCTTTCTCACCCTATCTTTTTCTCCTTTTTTGTTTCTCTCAATTTTCTCTTTTTCTCTCTTTTTTGCGCTTTCCCTCTTTTTCACTTTCTCTCTTTCACACTCCCTCACTTTCCCTTTATTGTTCTCAAGCTCATTCTTTTTCTTTCCCTTTTTCTCTTCTCTGTACTTATTTGCATTGATTTAACACGCTAAGTGTCTCATAAATTGCGCAAGATAAAGAATCAATGATGTAATCAGTTGCTAACAATTTTAATAATTATTTTATTGAGTCTTTGTTGCAGCCCGAGGTACATCTCTAAAATGCCTGTCTACTATTGGTCAATATCATATAAAATGCTCTTCTAATGGCTGACTTACTTCCCACAATGCCATTCTTTCACCTTTTTGTTAAGAATCCCTCATTAAAGCATTTTCTCTACCACACGACATTAACAACTTTTTTTGTTTATCCCAAAAATAATCAAATTCAAAATTTGGTCAATTTATTTTGTTAGATTTTGTGTAAGATAAATAATGCACTGTGGATCCCCATGTCACGATCCTCCCTAATTTATATTTTTTATATTGCGAAGTGTAGTTTGGAGTGTCATTTTCCCCACTGTAAGGGGTCAATAACAAAGGTTTTAGCATGCTCAAATATTTACAATATTCAAACTTTGCTGCCATAGAACTGTCATTTGTTTTTGGTGTAACTAAACAATGTACAGTAAAGACCTGGGTTACTGCGTCCTTGCCTCGCCATGTTTTCAATGATTTTTTTGTCCCCTGGTTGAGGAATTTTGCCCACCGTATCATGTATACCCTGCTATTTATTGGCCGAATTACCTCCCACAATGCCTCTGTTCTCAGAATCACATTAACTCTATAAATACTTTGCGATTCGGGGATGTCCGGTATTTATTAGCTAAAGGTCCAGGTGATGCTCAGGTGAGAAGCAAAACAAGATAACCTTAAACACAAATCTTGGGATTACCAAGAAATATAAAAGTGGCACTAATAGCTGCCCTCGCTAAGTTGCATGGCTATGACTAATCGACAATTGGCAGTATTATTAAAAAAAGGTTATTAAAAAATGAAAATCTTCGAAGGGCATGTAAATCCTCCCTAATGGAAGTTATAAAATTATTTTTATTTTTTCAACCCAACATTGCCGTCTTCTCCCCTTTTCCATCCACTCCACCAGCTCAATTCACGTCACAAATTTAAATAGAATTTTCTTTTTCTTTTACATGTATATTATTTTATAACGTCATTCAGTAATATATATGCACATGTATAACACGCATATGTAACTTACGCTATAGTTTTTTTATTTTATTTTAATGTTTTTACCAAGGGTATCGATGATTTGGGACGCATTAGCTACGCATCATCATAGGTTTCTATCTCCCGCTATACAGCAATTTCACCTTACATTCCCCACCTCAAAACAGATTAATGTCATATCCTGGGGGCCTAATGTATGTTGTAGAATATTGCTTAACCTAGTACAGCGTCTCTGTAGCATTTTTCTTTCATCACTTTAATGTGATATTATTTCACACAAGAGTCAAATAACTGTCAAAGCACGATTCCCATGAATCATTTCTGCTAATAAAAGGAAATAGGATTTTAAGGACTGCAGCAATTTGATGTACTTTGAACATTATGACTCAGTTCTGAAAAACGGTGCATTATTTTAACCCTTAAATAAAAAAGACGTCCTTGGGACACGTTGTGTCTACCATTTATTTCTTTGTCCTTCCTCTCAGCCGTCGGAACGTCAACCTTGTAATTTCCCTTTTTTCTCAACCTTGCGTTGTCAAGTTAACACGCCCATGTACTTTGCTCCCTTAAAATGCACCTTCCATAAAGGAATGGCAATGCGTCATCGCAACATGTCCAGACGAGCCCTGATACGAACGGCTGCAGGTCCACTTTTTTTTTAAACACGTCTTTATTAAAGACGATAGAGTAGGCCCTTTGGGTGATTTAATCTGGTCCGCTGTAAATTTCTGTATTAGAAAAAAAAAAATCAAAGCTTTAATGACAATTGGGGGAAAACTACTTCCACACAATAACCAGACTAATTTAGTCTAAGGTGATATGTTTGGGTTGTTTAAGTTGCTAACAGTCCATACATGGCTACACTAGTTTCCAAAACTGGAATCTGGAAATGGCCATGGGACGCTGTATAAACAACAAGGTTTGTATAAAATTAATGAATGAATGAATGAATGAATGAAAACTTTATTTGGAACATAATAAAATAAAAACGGGACAAAAAAATGAAAATATACATGCCTAGGCCAAAGTTAATTCTTGGGTCGATTTTTTGGAAACCAGCAGCCAAAAAGGGTACTAGGACACAGTTTTTAACTTCAAAGGTTGAATAAAATGAAATGAGACAGGACTAGGTTAGGCTGAGGTTAATCTTTTGGGGATAATCAAGATCCTAACGGCACAATTATGGCTACGCTCGTTGATGTTTACGAAAACAGAATCTGCAAAATGTATCAAGAGACAGTTTTTACACTAAGGTTTGAATAAAACTTGAAAATAAACAAGACTAGTTTAGCCCAAGGTGAATTGTTTGGGTGATCTAATTGCTGATGATGCCAGTTTCAAGAATTACAAGAATAGATTCCTGTAAAGCTAATCAGGTATAAATTGAATCAACAACTACTTTTATTAACTAATTAACCCTCTCACATTGAAACACTGTGTTAATCAAAATAAACTTTTTAGCCGTTGTTAAAATGAAAACTTATATGTCACAAATGTGCATATCTGATATTCTTTTTTCGAAAATCAGGCATGGAAATGGGTCAGAGCTTGAAAAGGTGTGGAGGATATACCATATTTACTTGTGTATAACGCACACCCCAAATATTATCAAGTCGAACTTTCTGTTTACTCCTTTCTCTACTATTCATATCTGGTACAGTGAATAAAACAGTGAGATAAAATCAAATGCAATACTCCGGTCTGCACGAAGTACACTGATTTCATTAAGACGCACCACTTTGACACCCTACTCACTGGGAAATCTCACAATACCCACCACTCAAAACATTTTCTCCTCGGATCTATGACACTTACGTCGGTGATTTTTTTTTACAAAAAACGGTGAAGTACTCCTTAAACGGTAATTTTGATGTTCTCTGTCCCGAGGCACGCCGTTCCTTTTGTGGACGTGACGTCGGGGGACGAGTTATTAGGTCAGTGCGCTTTATGCCGTGACAATCTGCCACATCTATTTTTTATTTTTTCCTCCTTATCCAGCATTCCTGTTAGTGCATGCATTTATTTATGCATTTGTTTCCAATATATATATATATATATATATATATATATATATAATATTTTATATTTGGGACATACTGTATCTAAAGCTAGCAGCATGTGACCTACATGCGGGCGCTCAGGGGAAGGTGTGACATCGGGATTGGAGGACGAAGGACGTTCCAAACTCCTATCCTCCGGACAACCCAAAAACGATATCGTGAAAAATAAAATAGAATACCCCTTGATGATAAAACAAGCTTGCTTATCAAGTGTGCTCCCTCATTGGCATTTTATGCCCTCACAATAACAAGATGGAGGAGCTTGCGCCCGAGCCCCTTCTCCATCTTGTCAAAACCTCTCTTGTTGTGTTTACACGATTTGGAAAATATCTGGAAATTTAGCATGCACGGAGTAAACATATGATATGCTATTATAAAGGCTTCGCATTAAAATATATTTATTGTGATTATACAATACTATAATAAAATTGCAGGGCTTATCCTTTTCACTTCAAGAAAAAATAATTACAAAGATAAACATGTGTAAAAATTGATTAAAAAAAATGTAATGATATGCGATAAATACTTTGTGCATATTTACAGGGACAATTGACACTGGATTCATTTCTGACAGTATGTTGTCCAATATATAAATAATCCTTAATTTGGACTATTTAATTAAATATATGTTTGCATAGGACCCCAAACTATATTTAATAATTCCCAAAACTACATCCTATTCAAACAAACCAAAATTTGTATCACTCTAAGTTCCCAAGATATTAACCCCCAAAATAAACTGAGGTAAACTTCAGTGCAAAATCCGTTTGTTAATTGTTATATTTATTTTGGATGAAAAAATAAGTCGCAAACAGTTTTGTTTTACTATTTATTAAAAAGTATGTTCAACTAGTGATTCATTTCGAAATGTTATTCTATTTTGTGTTTTCCTTTTTTCCTTTTTGTTTTAAATAATATTCGATGTTTTTAGTAGGGTATTGTCAAAAAAGTAAATAAAAAAACTTTGGGCGTCTATAGCCGTCAATGGCAAAAACTATAGAATAAATGACGGCAAAATATGTTGTCAAGTCAAAAAGTTTCGAAAGCCTGCACATACTATAGTCTCATCCCTCGACATGCAAATGTTTGCAAAATATTTGGTGTCTATAGCCGCCATCGGCAGCAAATGCGGTTATTAAAAATTTATGGCTAAATATGTTCTCAAAAAATGTGCACGTTTGTAAAATTGTTGGCATTTATAGCAGTCATTAGCACTAAATGAGTTATAGAATAAATCCCGTTAAAATACGTTGTAAAAAACATCCCAATGTATGCAAAATCTTAGGCGTTTAAACCGTTAATGGCAGCAAATGAGTATTAGAATAAATTACGGCAAAATACTCTGTTAAAAAAATGCACATGTGCGTCAAATGCTTGCCGTTTATAGCAGTCTTTGGCAGTGAATGAGTAATCGAATAAATGACGGCAAAATATGTTGTCAAAAACATGCCAGTGTACGCAAAATCTTTGGCGTCTATAACTGTTAATGGCAGTGAAGGAGTTATATAATTAATTACAGAATATATGTAGTCATAAAATACAAACATACAGAATCAATTTGCTGTCTATAGCCGTAATTGGCAGAGAATGAGTTAAAGGATAGATGATGGAAAATACGTTGTCAAAAAAGCAAATGTATGGAAATATTTTGCCATCTACAACAGTATTTGCATTTGAACGAGTTCGACAAAAAATCAGGGCAAAATACGTCCACAATAATGCAAATGTATGCATAATATTTGGCGTCTATAGCCTTTATTGGCAGTGAATGAGTTAAAAAATAAACCACCGCCAAAAAAGTTTTCAGTGTCTACAGTCTTTACACCCTTTCATATCAAACGATTTAGGTCAGGAGTCAGTGTTCACCTACCACTGCATCAAGTGCCCTGAATTAACCCCTTGTTAACTTAAACAGTTTGAGTTGTCTTTTTTTGTCTGATTTCTTGTGATCATAATTAACCCCAATCCCAGGGCTCTAATAGGAAAGTACATATGACCCTTTTATGCATGTTGACGATTTTGCTCATTCAAGCGGCTAGAGTAGATCCCCATGACACTGTATCCCTGCCTAAAGATGTTTTTCTGTTACGGTGGGTAGTCAAGTGTTGGCCCCTCGTTACGACATTTTCACCACTATATGATATCAAGAACAAATGTATTTCGGTGCGCAAAAATTGACAAAACCCAAACTTTGCTGCCATATGGAGGTAATTTGTTTTTTTCTAGTTTTAGGTGTACTTAGACAATACACCCTGTAACCTGGGTCCCTTTCTTACGCTATTTTCACGTTACGATGAAGAAAACAATGTTCTTTTTGGCCCCTCTCTTCCCCACTTTACAACTTGACAACAGATTATTTATCATGCCCAAACTTGTATAAAATTAGTTGTTTTTGGTCCGTTTTTGGTGTAGTTAAAGTATAAACAATAAACCCCAAAGTTAAGGCATCCCCGCCTTACGTAGTTTACGGTGTAGAATAGAATCATTTTTCAACTCTCGTTACGGCATTTTCCCCACCATACGAGGGCATCAACAAATTATTCAGCAAAAATTTACAAAATTAGTTCAATTCCTAATGCCCCCAATAAGCAGGTAGGCACCTTGCTTGGCTGACTCCCTATTAGTGTGTGAGTGTGTTTGAGAATGGGTAAGTGTGAAGCACATTGTAAAGCGCTTTGGGAGGTCTTTGACTTGAAAAGCGCTATATAAATGCAGACCATTTACCATTTGTTTTTGTTAGTTTTTGGAGTAATTACATAACGTATAGTTGATCCCTCCCCGCCTGACAATGTTCTTAAAAAACAGTGTGTAGCCCAATGTTGTTTTGGCCACTAGTTATGGAATTTTCCCCACCATAAAGGTCGACGAACGAGTTTGCATGGCCCAAAAAAAATGACAAAATTAAGACTGCTGCTACCTAGTGGTCAATTATTTTAGTTATTTGTTGGGTTTACGGCGTCCCCACCTTACAAAGTTTTCACATCACGGAGTGGAATTGTTACGGCATATACCCCACCATACGAAGGCAACAACAGATTGTTTCGCGTGCCAAAAATAGATACAAAAATGTGCGTATAATCTTGCCAGTTACACGCCACAAAGGTCTCCAATAAGCCTATCTGCTATTTAGCGACGTCATGTAAGATGCTAGTCGGCTTAGTAACGTGAAAACATCATAAATTAAGGATGCTGTAACCTGGGGCTCTACTGTATGTTTCTTTATAATGTTATCTGATCATATCCATGTATATAGCATATATAAGTAGTGCTTTGAATTTACTCTTATTGTTTTTACTTGGATGTCAGGATTTGGAAAATTTTAGCTAGTTTGTGTTTGTACACCTTTAACCCCTTTATGTTTCTGTACAAGTCACTTAAAATCCCAATCCAAGACAAAACCCAAGTAAATTGATAATGTTCTCTGGTTTAAGATCAGGTAATTGTGTAATTTTGTAACTGTAATCCTGTGCAGTCCTTTGAGACATTTTTGTGATTAAGGGCTATATAAATAAATTTGACTTGACTTGACTTGACTTGAACCATTCGGAGAATGTGGCCGATTTTGGTATCTTTTGAAAGGTAATACTCTGAATTTTTGTCCCAAACTAAAATAATGACTGCAATTGCTACTAGTATTACATAATAACAAACAGAACACACAGAAATAGAAGGTTTATATTATTGCCTTATTTTATTTTTTAATTTCCTTGCAGATGAGTGTAGCTTGGACATCTTAGCTGGAAAACAGGTGAGAAAAAAGATTGAGGCCTTACCTGGTAGCTTGTCAAATTTGATCACAAAATGAAACAAATTGTATTTTACATATTTTTCTCAGGTAGGTTGATTCGTTTCCAAAAGTGGCCATTTGGTGTTGACTACTTCACTAAAAGCTTTGCAAATTAGCATTTTACTTTGGCCTATTTTTTAAGACATTGTGAACGAGTTGTAAATGTTTGACTTCTCTTTGCAGAAGTCAAATCAATGATTGTGCAAGCTTGCATGTAATCATGATGCGTACAAATGAATCACAAATTGCTTTGTGCATGTTTAATTTGAATACACATCTAAAAATGGTATATATTTATGTTGAAAATGTATTGGCTAACCATTGAGTCAATCATCATTCAAATCGGTTACTACTGGCTAAAGATAATGGGACCAATTGGAGGTGATAGTAGTTTTATCAAACAGGCCTGTATAGGATAATGCAGACTTTGGACAGTAAAAAAAAGGCCTGCTAATGGCCAAAAAAAGGTGTCAGTCGAAAGGGGAGAGCCTAACTACCATATTGGGAATCATTTTACGAGTCTTGTTATTTTTAAGGTGGACGTTTTGGAGCAAAGCGTACAAACTTCAAGAAGCAACTCTGAACGAAGCAGACACACTTTTAGATAAAATGTAATTGATCTGTTGCCATTATGGTGTGTTTTGAAATGAAATGATCGGCGGGCGTGTGCCGACTATGAAATTCTAAATGTGTCGGGTATTGCAGTGTCGGCATGGCCTAGTGACAATCAAGAGTCGGCACATTATGAAGTTTGATTTTTGCAATCTGGAGATGGAATAAGAGCTTGCTCTGTCCACTCCACGCATCGACCCGGTATTGCAGTACCTCCGGGAACGGTGCATTCGCACTGATCGCTGCATGGCTCTGTGGCTAGGACCTTGACTCGGCTTCTTGGCTGAGAGCAAGTGTCTCGGCCCTTGGCTTTGTAGCGTATTATGATTTGACCGATAACGGATAATGGATAATTGACAAAGAATATAGAACAATAAACCTTACAAAATTCCCCGCCCCATCTTACACTGTTGGATTCTATAGATTGTTCTTATTGTGATAAATCCATCATTGCGGACATTCAAATAATGCATCTCAAGAGTTTAAGCTTTCCAATGATATTTGGCATGACATATTTCAGTGACTGGTGACTTCACATTTAATTATCAAAAGTCCAGCGGCCTGCCAGTGGCCCGTCGGAGCCCTAAGGGATTAATGGTCAAGTTTAAGCACTTTCAAAGCAAATTTTCTTTTATTTCCAGTATCATTAAAATAAGAAATCACGCGTAAGTCCAGAGTCTTGTTGTTTGATGTTACCGAAGAAGAAGCACAAAATTGGATAAATCCTAAGCCAAATATTAAACCAGTATCTATCATTCACTGAATGGGGCATAGAAAATAATACTGAGTTTCTGTGCCCCATTTCATTAGTGTTTGCTGCCGCATCTAATAGGTCAGTATTGCATCAAATGTTCTTGTTCTTTTTTTTTTCTTTACCGACAACACATGTTGACGTCAAAATGTAGTGAAAGGAAAGTCATTTCTTTCAAAGTAAACGTATGTGTAAACTAAGGAGTGTAAGTGTCTTTTTTAAGCAGACTTGTTTTAATCTTCCATTTATGTGTGAACTATCTAGTCAGACTGCCAAGAAACAAGGCAAAAATGCCAACCACTTCAGCCAAGATGCAAGCTTTTTTCTAACCTTAAAAACACAACATTAAAATTCAAATATTTTCAAAAATGTCAAGCACTCGTATGAACCCTGTATTTAGCATAGGTTTTCATTCCCCTCAATACGACAGTTCAACTTTGTGATCCTTACTTCATAACAGATAAATGTCATATGTGTCATATATTTGTGTACATTATTACTGATAGCACGGGACTATATAATATATAACGTAATATTCCCGTTGCTAGGGAAGCTAATGCATGCATTTGTTGACATCAAAGTCTCCAGTGAACGCGTTTGTCGCTTCCAAACTGGTGCGAATGGGGGAAGTGTTCGCAGCACATCAAGGGAAAGCTGCCATTACAACAACTTTTTGTTTTTCTCCCATGAAGACGAAGCAATGTTCCCACTGTTCCGCACCCACCGGGAGACTGTGTATTTATTTCTAGCGTTCTTTTCATCAGACAACAAACAGCCGCCGCCCTGTGCTTTTCTCAGCGGGATTAGAATAGCGTTGAGCCGCCGTGCGAGTGTTCGTCTAAGTTCGGCTTGTGAAATTTGTTCGTCGTGTCAGAGTTAACCTCAATCGGCGCTCTCTACCCCTTTACATTATTCAGGGATGCGATAATACGTTGAAACCGCTAGTGGTGAAGCAAAGATATTCATAATTTCAAATTGTCGCTGCCATGAGAAAATACGTTTTTTCTAAGATTATCATTTGTTTTTCATTTTCTAAATTGTCCCTCGATCATTTATTGACTCATTCAGAACTTATGTATGACCGATACATGATCTTTGCAAGAGCTTTTCAGCGCCCAATTTTTCCATTGACGGGATCACACTATTTCGGTCACTCGGGGTTGTCCACACACACTCAATCACTGGATAGAGGAAGAAACAAGAGTAAGTGGGGGCTTCTCGTGTGTGGACAAAGATCTGCTCAACGCCATTCCTACCATCTAGTGTCGATTTATGATACTGAAACCATTCCCGAATACCTGATACTCACTGATCAGGAGCGCCAAAGCCTCAAAAGAAGTTAAAAAAAATACATTATAAAAAAATAACATTTTTACGTTTTGGCACAAAGACACAATGCAACTAAAACTGATTTTATGGCACGGAATAAGTTAAAGTAAAGTAGATCCCAAGATACAACATCAATATGTTAGTCATTATCCTGGTAGTCAATGAGGTAAAGGCCCGGTCATCACACAGCCTTTCACGGGCGTATCGAGGCTGAATCACGGCCAGAAATGTCTGCCCGTGAAGCAGACGCGGTGGAAAATGTGCAAAATTGGCTAAACCCGCTGTTAACCCGTGGTATGCCCGCAAAACAGACGCCGGCGACTGTTCCGCGTCCTTATCGCGGGTAACCGCGGCTGCATCGCATTTGACCGTGCTTACACGCGGTACACACGCTGATGCACGTATACAGGCACAGAACAAACGTGCTATCACCGTGCTCCACCCGCGATTACCCGCTAAAATTTCGCGTCCTACCCGCGTGTAACCACGTCTTGGCCGCGGCCGTAGCACGTCCTAGCACGTTCGTACCGCGTCTTTACCTCGTGTGTACCACGTGTGCTGCCCGTGGTTACCCGTAGTCTAAAGTTTGGAGCAGCGCAAAACCTTTTCGCGCGGCCAACGGCGTGTGAATTTCTTACCGCGTGTAAAGCACGGCTGTATCTCGCCTGTATCGCGATCTCAAAGCGCCCAACAGCCTCGATACGCCCGTGAAAGGCTGTGTGACCGGGCCTTAAACATTAGTTTCCATTAATACTGATGACAATTCTGTCCTCAGTTTGTCATAATTATCCATGCAGAGACTTCAAAAGTATCTTCAATGAAATTAGTGTACGTTAAAGGCAACTTCAAAAGGAATTGAGTCTCCACCAAGTCCATTTTCGTAAACATAAAGAGCGACTAACAGTTTTCAATAAACATAATGTTCTTGTTTTCGTAAGACATCAACCATATGTGAGACATCAAAAGACAAGTTACTATGAACGTAACGTACATTTCACTTGAAAGAAACTGCCGAGATTTTGAACAACCCTCGCGAGCTAGTTTCTATAAACTCATGAAGATGAACTCCATCCTTTATTGTCCAAAGACCGAAAACATGAACCACTAAAGCTTTGCCACCGTCGTTTGTGGTCATCTCAGAAAAACACAAATCAGCCGTTCATTACGCTAATGACCATTTGGAAACAAGCGCTCTATGTTGTTGCTGGACAGACACATTGATGGCGCCGTCTTCATCTTCTCTTGCGTACAATGTGCTCTGATGAATGAGCTCTCTGTTTGCCTTATGATGCCGTAATCACCCACACTGTTGCAGTCGTTTTCTTTTGTTTTTCCGCCGCGTTGACAAACTGTGGGAATAGTTCTTCGCTCCCTCCTGCTGAAATTAACGCTCTCTGAAAATTTAAGCCATACTCAGGGTCATTTTTTTCAAGTTAGTCTTGCCGAGTTTCCTGGGGTGAAAGATAAACCGAGTAAAAGATCATTGGCTGCTCTCTACCTAGAGGACACTGGCGGCTTACGATACCGCAGCAGAACATTTAATATTATTAATGACTCTTTCTACAACCTCTATGACCGGTTTCCCTTTGATAGGCGCTACAGGTCCCTCAAAACAAGAACAAACAGGCTAGAGATAGATTCTCCCTCTTTGAAGACATATCTTGTGATTTTTTTTTCTTATTCCTTTATTTTGTTGCTGCTAAATGCTAATGCAAGATATATACCATGTGACTTATTTTGGTGATATTTGTTGCTGCTAAAAATTATTGCACTTCTTTTCATGTCACTATCGTTACGATGCACTATTCTTTTCCTTTTAGAAAACTTGAACTTTTATTATAACTTATGCCAGTCTCTAAGCACTGCGTTGTAAATATTGTCACCGATTTATCCTGAGAGTTTTTTACCGTTTTTTTTCTGTTTAAGTCCGTCTTACAAGTTCCCCCTGGAGTGCCCATTGATATCATGACAGTAAAGACAATTCAATTGTTGTGTATTTTGTTAGATGATGAATGATTTAGAACTGTTTGGCGATTATTTAATGTTATTTATTTATGTTTTGAAATACTTAAAAATGTGCTAAGTACACACGTGTATACTGCAAATAAATATACATTCATTTTGGCAGATCATCCATCCATCTTCTGCACCGCTTAACCCCAGTAGGGTCGCGGTGTGCTGTTGCCCATCCCAGCCATCTTCAGGCAGTGGGCAGAGGTCACACTGAACTGGTTGCCAGCCAGTCGCAAGGCACATCAAGAAAGACAACTCCCTCGCTCATTCACACCAAGGGACAATTTGGACCGGCCAATTAACCTGACATGCATGTTTTTGGGATGTGGGAGGAAACCAGAGTGCCTGGAGAAAACCCATGCAAGCACGGGGAGAATATGCAAACTCCGCACAGGAAGGCTGGTATCTGGATTTGAAGCCATGACCTCAGGACTGTGACGCAAACCTGCTAACCAATCATCTGCCGTGCTGCCCATTTTGGCAGATCATTTATTAACATTGTTTTGGAGTATTTTCCAATATTCATCCATCCATCCATCCATTATCTGCAACGCTTATCCTCAGTAAGGTATATTGGAGATTACTTTTTTTTGAGCCCATCCCAGATATTTTCGGGCAGTGAGCAGGGGACACCCTGAACTGGTTGCCAGCCAGTCGAAGGGCACACAGAGACAATCATTCACTCGCTCATTCACACCTAGGGGGAATTTGAACCGGCTTATTAACTTGACATGCATGTTTAAGGAATGTGGGAGGAAACCTGAGTGCCCGGAGGAAACCCACGCAGACACAGGGAGAATATGCAAACTTCACACGGGGAGGTTGCAGTAAGTGGACTTGAACCTCCGCACCATGGGGCTGCGCGCTAACCACCCAGCTGCCGTGCCGCTAAGTTATCTTATATAGCAGATGTTTAGTTATTTTTTTTTCATTTTATTTATATGACTTATTTGAGCAGTTATTTTTAGCAAAAAAGTTTGCATATCTACAAAAAGCCTTATTTAGTGTTCACTCTTAACTGGATGTGAAGAATATAAAATGGGGGAAAAAAAGAAAAAAGAAGTCAGACTGATGTGGTTTCCCCATCTTAACCAGCCCAATATGGACAATCACAACTGTGATATGGTCTTGCGATGAAAACATTTTTCAACCATCCCTTTTATCAAGATCAACCGAGAAGATTATATCAGATAAAGTCAGGTTCAACCAGTGGGCGATTTTTTTCTTTCTTTGTTAAATACGAAGATTCTCTTTTAGCTGTGTTGAGGTGCACAGGGCTTTTAGTTAAAGCAGATCAACCTCCAACAGGAGGCAGTTAGAAGATCCACCGCAGGAACTTAAAGGAGGTCAGGCACATGATGAGAATGATATTTGGGGAAGGATTGAAGACCACAAGAAACTTTTTACTAGAATAACTTGATGCATGTTGTACTTTTGGGGGAAATGTAAGAATAATAGAATATTTTGGTAAAAAGGTTGCAGTGTTGGCGATTTCTTTGTTTTGTAAATGCTGGCCCACTTTTTAGTGGTCTCGCCAAGTGATTTCTACCAATCCTGCCATATGTGAAAAAAAATGTAAAAATAAGTATTGACAAATATAAATCACATAAATAACTAAACGAAATATCTTATATATTAAATAAATGCAATGTATTCATACATTTATGCATTGTATCATGTATTTATTTCTGTATTTAGTCTGGCATGTGTTTTGTCGTATAGTTACTCATTTATTTTATCATGTATTGTCTTTATAGTAATGTAATAAATAAATAATAATAATAATCATAATAAATCATCCTTATACATGAATGAATTGCATCCATCCATCATCTTTCGCTTATCTGGGGTCAGGTCGCCGGGGCAGCAGGTTGAGGAAGCCAATAGCACCAGATCATCTGCAGAAAGCAGAGATGCAGTGTTCCGAAGGTTTCCTCCTAGATTCCAAAAATATGCGTGGCAGGTCCAAATTGTCCCTATGTGTAAATGAGCGAGTGAATTGTCTGTCTCTGTGTGCCCTATGACTGGCTGGCAATCAGTTCAGGATGTTCCCTGCCTGGATGAGATGGGCTCCAAGCACCCTTGACCCTAGTGAAAAAGGTCTGGAAAAAGGATGGATGGATATATTTGTCAGTATTCATTTATTTATACTTTAATTCTTTTATAGGGTTGGATCAGTCTTCCATACCCTAATCTTTAAGTCAAGTCAATTCATGTTTATTTGTATAGCCCTTATTCACAAGACATCTCAAAGGGCTGTAAAGACTACATACTCCTATTACGGTCCCGCTTTTCATTTTTCATGATCGTTTTCCACTCGATTCTCATTTCTTTCTCCGGCATACAATTTTGTTTACCTGCCTTTGCATTTGATTTCCAAATCTGCTCTAAAGGGCAGAAATGTAATAATTCCATATTTTGTCAATAATTCGTTCACAGCTTGCCCTTTTCCCGCTGGCTCCAAACTGTATCGAAGTCGGCGACAAAATAAAAAATAAAAGTGTCCGGCGTCCATCGGGATCGGGACGTTATTCGAAAAGTGCCGTGCATTATGCATGAGCGCGGACAGACACAGCAATATACGCATGCCAGGAAAAACATGGACGCTTCCAGTTTTCGTCCGAGATAAAACGGCCGAGACAAGCTGTCGCGTATCCGAAGAAATCTGTTTTGCCGGCACTGATGGAGCACTTAAGTGAGGCAAATTTTAATCAAGCTCCTCGCTCTTCGTGCCACCATTTGTCAGCGCTCGGGAGATATCGGCGGCCAAGGAGCGCCTTGTATCAATTAGGTTTTTTTCCGTGGGTTCGCCTGACAACGAAGTGTTCTTTCCAAGGACGCTGTTTGCAATCTAGTGAGGCACACTTGTCTTTTAATCACACTTTGCCTTAAGATAAACAGGTCGGATTTTCACGGAAAAAATAGAGGATTCCCTTTTGGCTAGCTGGCAAGTGGTCCGATCCGATTAATCTGCTAGTTCTGGAGGGCATTGGATTTTGAGAGTATACTTAGGGTTTTGGCTTCCATGGCAGCAGATTAGCTAGTGAAATTGGTTGGTAAGGCTAATTTCCATAAGAAGTACATTTGTCTATGTCAAAGATACTAGGATATAGGTGCAAAGATTGATTAGTTAAATGAAAAAAAAAAATTCAATTTAAATTCAAATTTATGACAGCTTTTCAGCAGTGAATATTTATAAATTTATTAAGGGAGGGTGTGGAATACTTAGTGCCTCCTGGTAGTACAAAAAAAAACTTTCATTCATTAAAAAAATAATATTAAAAAATAAAATCATGTATTTGAATACTAGGCAAAAATACATCAATTGTTATATAAATGCATCTAGCTGCTACATAGTGATCATTTGGCACTAGTTTACATTCGCATAAGACTACAGTGACCTCTAGTGGTCAAATAATACACACTGGGGCTTTAAGCCAATTTTCAAAATACGTAAGGTTTAGTTTTTCAATCAGAATACGTGCAACAAATAAAAAGTCAATCAAAAATATTATCCAATTACCTAATTTGTTTACATAAAATGCAAAAAAAAAAACATTAAAAAAAATAAAAAGGAAGTCTTAAGTTTTAACTTTAATAACTGGTTGACTAACAAATAATTTACGATCAATTTAATTGCAATTCTTTTTTATCCATGAAATAAATGAATGCCTCTCGAGGGGTATGACCAGAGTAGATAGATGGATGGATTAAATAAAAATTAAGATATCACACAATTGAGAAATAGAAAACTAGGAACAAAAAATACTAATTTTAAAAAAATGATTTAAAGTAAATTAATAGACAATAATTTTTTGTTTGATCAAAGAATAATTGACATTATATGGATATTATATAAATATTATATACACACACATTATTCTTTCAGCAAATTTCCCGACACATTATAATTAGTACTTGTTCATAATTGTGTTTTGGGAATTGAGATCCATAGGAGTATATTTCACACGATGTATCAAATAATGGACAAAATAACTGACCAATTAATCAAATATTAATATTTTGGCATCCCCAAAATAATTAAAAAGTAATATTGTTTTGTATTGTATTGTTTCCCCTAAACTGCTAAAAATCCGTGTTAGAAACAAAATTAAATCATTCTTACAAATCTAATTTTCTTCAAATCAGTGATTATAGTCTGCAGAATACTATATTTGTTTAAAAGTGAATTCCCGCCCAGCTTGCCAATGTTTGATCAGCTAATTCTCAAAGATCAAGGAAATGAATAGCCGTTGATGCGCTTGCTAATCCATGCGCCAAACTGGAAAGGTCAAAATGAATATCTTGTCTGATTAGCGTTTCGGTGACAGTGTTGCACAGTTGTGGCAAGTTTTCATAAATCTATCCGTCATTTTTTTTATTGCTTAGAGTTATGAAGGATCGGAAGTCTGTCATGTCTGTCACGTGTCAATCATGGGACTGACATGTGCTATATTCCAGGTGCTATGAAATAGAATGTTTCAAGAAAAATCCAATATTGTGCCACTCAGAGTTCCTTCAAGATTATGGACTTGAATGGAGTTTTTACTTAGAATGTACAATGAATAATTGCTCAATTCTAGTGCACCATTTCAACATTTTCATAAACTTTATGACTATTGTATTCTTTGGACTATATGGTGCACCTAAAAACCCCAAATTGAACAGAAATTTAAAAGTGTACCTCATAGTTCATAAAACATGGCAGATATGATTGGAAATGCATGGTTACAATTAAATGATACCCTCAATACATTTGAAAATAATAAAATATTTTGTATTCACTAATTTGTGGGATTATTTTGACCCATTCATTTTGTATGTAGCTCGAATGCTGAAGAAAATGGGAGCAACCCTGTTTTAGAACATTCCAAAAGAAACAATTCATCTTCTGCATAAATTGTTGTTTAAATAACAAATATCAAAATGTTAACACTTAGATTAAACCAATATAATCTGCACAAATACACATTGAGTTCCTCTCCAGAGACACAACAAGGAAATTGAAATTCAAACGACAAAAACAAGCTGGGACCCGCGCGGACCAGGCAACAGTTTCATCGCCCGGTCACGTATGTAACGCCTGCGAGCGAGACGGGTCCCGACACGCTTGTGCATTCTTCGCCTCAATAAATATCAACCAAGTTGACAGTCATCTGTTGCCCTGCACTTTGACAGGATGCCAGCTCTGCGTTTGAATTCATCACCTTTTAATGCTCGCAATTGTGAACCTTTAGAAAGATATCCCAAACTGAAGTTATGGTTGATCAATGTGGAAACTACAAAACTTGATAGTACCATACAAGTTGTTGTTTTCCACATTTCCACACTTTATGTGAGACACTGAAAGAGACAAGATATGGTAAAACTGTCCCATATTATTGCACGCATGAAGATCTCTGAGACTTTCTTCTTTTTTGATTGATCGATACAAAAACTATAAAACTTAATAGGACTGTATAAGTTTAGTTTTTACATGAAAGGACATTCAGAGTGAGACAAAGTGTGAGAAACAATGCAGTTAAACTAACCTGTATTAATGGGTGAACATTAAACACTATCTTTAAAACTGGATTTTTGGTTGATCAGTATAGGAAAACAACAACACTTTGGGTGACACTAAAAAGAACCCTTGCTTGAATATTTAGATTCGTCAAACTGGTATCCGGTTGATCATAGTAGAAACTTTAAATCTCTCTAGAATTAAAGAAATTTGTTTTTCCCTTACTAAGATCTTTTATGAAAGACACTGTACGAGAAACAATGCAGTAAAACTACCATGTATAAATGCATGGATATTAAGGAAAATCCTAAATTAGATTTTGGTTGATCTAAATAGAAATGTTAAATCTCCCAATAAATAGTAACTATAGAGGTTTTTTTTTGCCTCAATATGACACTGTGTAAAAAAACAATGCAGTAAACCTAACCTGTATATTTAGCATGAACATTCAAGTGCTCTTAAAGGGGGTTAAACTTGATTAAAAAAGAAACTATGAAACAATAAAATTACACAAGGTTGTGTTTTCCATACTAAGGCAACTTTGTGTTATACACTGCTTAAGAACAAATGCGGTAAAACTATCCATATTAATGTGTGATCATTGGAGATCTATCAAAACTGGATTTTTGGTTCATCAATATAGAAACTGTAAAATTTATAGATGTTTTGTTTTTCTATGCTACGATATTTTGTTTGAGAAATTGCAAGAGAAACAATGCAGTCAAACTAACCCGTATTGAAACGGCGTATGCTAATACCCAGCAGCCGAACGCGCTCAAATGAAGTACCGGCTGACTGGAGTCGCTCAATACAAAGACAGAGTCGTCGGCAAAAGAAGAAAATTCCTGCTGCTCATTTGCAATAAAAATAAAAAATGACTCCAGGGCCTCGCCTTTATTTTTGTGAGGCACTGTGGTGCGTTTGTGTGGGATGTCCTTGGTACATTCTCGCTTTCCTTGTCTGGTGAGTAACGGCCACCTCTCACACCTGAATGATCACACAACCCACCAATCGGGAAAGAACGACATTGAAAAAAAAAAAAACGTATATGGTCGCTCTTCTTGGGAAGTGAGTCAACAACAACGGCGGCGGCCGAGCTGGAACAGGAAAAGCAAATCCATACAGGTGGGCTGAATCATCGATTCCTTAAATAAACTTCCAGCACTCCAAGTTTCTGGGATTCGCAACCACGCCATGTTAAAGAATTAGCTAGCAAGGCAACACAAAATCCAGCATAAAAAAATACCATAAAAACCACTAGTTTATAGCCTTAAACACAGAGACCGCTAACTTTTGCCTTGAACTTTACGCAACTTTAGCATTTAGTCACTAGTCACAGAAACAGGTACCCTGTTTTTGGCCAATCTAAATATCACCAATGTTTGATCTTAAACACAGAGCTGCCGCTAACTTTTGCTTCATGGGCTAAAGCTACACATGACCATTTAGTCGCTAGTCACATGCCTGTTGTTCTCTGTTTTAAGCCTAAATGTCAACAGATTTTTGCCTTGAACACAGAGTTATTGCTAACTTTTGCTATGAGAATTAAAGTTCCACATTAGCATTTGGTCTCTAGTCGGAGGTTTTGCATAATACAAACATCACTTTTTTGTTTGCCTTAACACTAAGTGGCTGCTTTTTGCCAAGAATGGTAAAGCTACACATTAGCCTTTAGGTTGCTAGTCATGGTCACAGGTGTGTAATTCACCGTTTTTAGCTATACACTTCAGTTAGTTCGATCGTGTAGGTCGCTTAGCATCTGTTCAGTTTTGTCACTGCTCAAACAACTTAGCAAAAAGACCAATCGCTACTCACTCCCTTTCTCAAGGCCTAGCTATTAGCAAGACAAACTTATAAAATGCATGTACCTTACCAGTTAGCAACTACAAAACTTTATTGGGTAACTCGCATCTTTGAAACTTCAGTGTCTATACTGCTCAGGCAACAACTTAGTGAAAAAACCAAAAGCTACTCCCTCCCTTTCTCAAAGGCTAGCAAAATCATAAACAAAACTTAGAAATCAGTCATTTCAGAACTTTATCAAATCAGATTTTATTTTCACCAGACCAAACGCTTGTCAGTGGTTAACAACAACTTACCGAAAAGACCATACACAAATCATTCGCTTGCTTAAGGCAAAAGTAACTTATAAATAATGGTAAATGTTAACAGTTAGCAACTTTAACACTTTATTCAGTAACTCACATCCTTGAGACTTCAGTTGAGACTTCAGTTGTCAGACCAAACACTACATCCTCCCTCCTTCAAGGCCTAGCTATTAAAACAACCTGATAAACAACCGTATAACTCAGTTTGCAATTCCAGAACTTTAGCCAGTAACTCGCACCTTAGAGACCTCAGTTTTGGAAGACCAAATACTACACACTCACTTTCGGAAGCGTTAATTATTACCGAAGAAAGAAAAAAAACAACTTAACGAAAAAAATCACATGCAACTTTCTCAACGCCTAGCTATTGTCAAAATAAACTTATAAACAAATGTAAAACTTAGTAAAAGTTAGCAACAACACTTTATCCAGTACCTCACGTCTGTGAGACAGTTTTATCAGGCCAATTACAAAACAACTCATCATCAGACACGTCAGGGAGCATTGTTAATTACGCTCAGCAATTGTCATTAATGAAGCCATGCCAGGGAGCCAAAAGCACGAGTTTGAGCAGACAAAAATTTGGTCCTACCGGTGATGTTGACGTCCACGATGCCGGTGCGTGTGCCGATACCATTGGTGGCGTCGCACACGTACGTGCCGGCCAGGTCGTAAGTAACTGGGCCTTTGAAGAACAGGCTGTTGTTCTTGATCTCCACGTTGCTGGGCAGGGAACCGTTCAAGCTAGAAGATGAAGGCGGGAAAAACAACGTTAAGAAATGACTGTGATTAGACAGCGCGTGGATCGTAACTATTGTATCGTATTTTTCTCGAGAATTACGAGGGAAGAGGAATTGGAGTGGATCCTGATAGGGCAACGATAGCCTCAAGAGGGAATGGGTACTTGATAAGACGCACAACTGAATGCTAATATGGGTATGCAGTACATCCCCCTGAATACAGCGTCCCCACCTTACAACGGTGTCGCTTTACAGTATGGATGTTTTACGATGTTTTATTTGACCCATCTTTATGGCATATTCTACATGATAACACTATGCACTATACTTTGCATGCCAAAAACCATTAAAAACTGAGTTAATCTGTGTGACGAATTATGTCATTTACATGCCAGTCTGCTATGGATGTTATATTATAAAATGCTTGTCTGCTATAGGTTTGTGCCATGGCATTATGAAAATGTTTATATGCTGTTGGCTGAAGTACTTCCCAAAATGCCTTTCCCCTCATTCAGGTAAGAATCTGTGCTTCGTAAAGACTTTGCGAGTTTGCAATAATATACTGTATTTTTTTAATGGATTTATTCATTATAAGCCCAAGGCTTCAGTGATACTAAATGGAAAAAAAGCTTGAGATAATGAAGAAATATGAAGAAGGCATATTACTTGCTCTGTCGCTGAGTTGTATGGCTGTAACCAAATAAAGATCAGTACTATTGTTAGAAATAACAAGGTAATTAACACAAATACATGTTCCTAGGGCAGCAGCTCTCATAAATGGAAGTATCTAAATCAGCTTAAATTTTGATCCACCCGCTACACTACTGTACCAGCTCAATTTATGTCACACGAAAGATGAGCACAATTTTCATTTTTCCTTTACATGTATATTCAATTATAAGGTTATTTACTCCTACACATCTATATTACACATAAGTATTACTTACTATATACTATTGCGTTATTTTATCTATAGTAAGGTAGTGGGAGTTCAGAACACATTAGCTATGAATTACCATATGTTTTTATGCCCCACTATACAGTAAGTTCACTTTGCACTTTCATGGTTATTTGTCTAAAATAATATTGACACTGTTTGAAATAAATTGCATACATTACTACCATACAGCAATAAATTTATATCGTATAACGGCGTATACTGTAATTCTTTGTAAAAATGGAAATCATCTGAACAAAATGTAATACAAAAGTATCTCATCTCATCTCATCAGCTGCACCGCTTATAATAATAATAATAATAATGCATTTTATTTAAGAGCGCCTTTCAGGCCACCCAAGGACACTGTACAAACAATGAAAGAAAAAAATACAATTTAAAAAGTTGTAAACGAAATAATAAATAAAAACAAGACATAAAATCATAAAAACATAAGAAATGGAGAAGCTATGTGTTGTAGGCAGTCCTGAACAGGTGTGTTTTTAGACGGGACTTAAAAGTGGAGAGAGGTGTGCAGTTTTGGAGGTCCGGAGGTAGATTGTTCCAAAGCTTGGGAGCAGCGCGACTGAAGGCTCTGGCTCCCATGGTGCTCAGATGGGCAGGGGGCACTGACAGTCGGAGGGAGGACGAGGATCTGAGGGAGCGAGTGGGGACGTGCACCTGGAGAAGGTCGGACAGGTAAGGAGGAGCCAGGTTGTGAATGGCCATATATGTATATAAGATGAGTTTGTAGCTGATGCGATGCTGAACAGGAAGCCAGTGTAGCTGTTGGAGAACGGGGGTGATGTGCTGCTGGGAAGATGTTTTTGTGATGATGCGAGCAGAGGCGTTTTGAACCAGCTGAATTTTATGGAGGGACTTTTGGGGAAGGCCGAAGAGGAGAGCATTGCAGTAGTCAAGGCGGGATGTGACAAGACTGTGGACGAGAATAGCAGTAGTGCGGGGGGTGAGGGAAGGGCGGAGTCTGGTAATATTGCGGAGGTGGAAATAAGCAGTGCGGGTGATGGTGTTGATATGTGAGTGGAAGGTAAGCATGCTATCCAGGATGACACCCAGACTCTTGACCTGGGGGGAGGGGGACACTAAGGAGCTGTCGATGTTGAGAGAGAAGTTGTTTACTTTGGATAAAGTGGATTTGGTGCCAAGAAGGAGGAATTCTGTTTTATTGGCATTTAATTTAAGAAAGTTTGTTGTGAACCATGTTTTGAGTTCGGAAAGGCAAGAGGTGAGGGAGGGAGGTGGGAGTATGGAGTTTGGTTTGCAGGAGAGGTAGAGTTGGGTGTCATCAGCAAAGCAGTGAAAGTGGATATTAAATTTGCGGAGGATATGACCAAGAGGCAAGAGGTAGACGATGAAGAGAAGAGGACCTAAGACAGATCCCTGGGGTACACCTGTGGTGACTAGGGAGGGCTTTGAGGTGAAGGATTTCAGCTGGACAAACTGAGTGCGGCCAGTGAGATAGGAATGGAACCAACTGAGGGGAGTATGGGTGAGACCAATGGAGGAGAGTCTATTGAGGAGGATAGGGTGAGAGATTGTGTCGAAGGCGGCGCTCAAGTCTAGGAGGATGAGGATGGAGACTAAACCGGAGTCGGATGCTATGAGGAGATCATTTACAATACGGATTAGGGCAGTCTCTGTGCTGTGGCGGGGGCGGAAACCAGACTGAAAGGGCTCATAGAGAGAGTGGAGGGACAGGTGCGAGTGGAGTTGAGCAGCAACAGTTTTTTCAAGGATTTTTGAAATAAATGGAAGGTTGGAGATGGGGCGGAGGTTGTCGAAGTTGTTGGGGTCAGCACCATGTTTTTTAAGTGTAGGAGTAACAGCAGCGGTTTTGAAAAGTGATGGGACAATACCAGAAGAGAGTGAGGAGTGAATAATGGCAGACATGAGAGGAAGCAGGGAAGGGAGGCAGGATTTAACAAGGGATGAAGGGAGGGGATCGAGCTGGCAAGTGGTGGGCTTGGATTTGAGTATGAGGTTGGATAATTCAGCAGTCGTGGGTGGAGCAAAACTGGAGAAGAAGTGACAAGGAGAAGGAAATTCAGATGGGGAGGGAGCAGACAGGTTTTGATGGAGTTGGTGATGAATCTTAAGGATTTTGTGATTGAAGTACTCCATTATGGAGTTGCAGGTTGCTGTGGAGTACAGGTGGAGGGGGAGAGAATTTGGTGGCTGGAGGATTTTGTTCATGACAGAGAAGAGAGTTCTTGAATTTCCTTCGTTGGAAAGGATGAGGCCGGAGTAGTAGCTGGATTTGGTTTGTGCAATTTGGTCCTTGTATTTAGCAGTATGGGTAGTGTACATGTCCTTATGGATGGTGAGGCCGGTTTTCTTATAGAGTCGCTCAAGTTGGCGGTTCTTTGATTTCATTGACCGAAGAGCGGGTGTAAACCAGGGGGCAGATGTGGAGAATGAGGCAGTCCTGGTTTTCAGGGGGGCAAGAGAATTTAGAATATTTGTGAGGCAGGTATTGTAGTGAGTGGTAAGCTCATCCGGGCTTAAAAGAGCTTCTGGGGGTGGGGAACGGTCAATAATGGAGCAGAGGGTGTCAATGTTGATATTTTTGGTATTACGAAAAGAAATGAGACGGGAGGTTTTGACAGTAGAGAGACAGAGTACGGTGTTAAAAGTGAGGAGGACATGATCAGATTCAGGAAAAACGTTGGAAGTGGGCTTGGAAGTAGAGAGGCCAGAGCAGCAAACCAAGTCCAATGTGTGGCCTTTAATGTGGGTGGGGAAGTCAATAAGGCTGTGTATCCCGAGACTCTCCAGGCAGGATGTGAAGTCTCTGGTGAGTGGCAGGTTGGGGTTGTCCATGTGAATATTGAAATCTCCTAATAAAATTAAATTTGGCGAGAGAGTGGATAAATGTGTAATTAAGCTGGAGAATTCATTGATAAAATCACTATGTGGCTTTGGGGGGCGATAAATTGAAGCAATAATGGTTGGCGTGGGTCCGGGGAGCTTAAACACCAGGCATTCAAAGGAAGTCGATGAAGTGACGGAGACAGGCAAGACTTTCCACTTCTCGCGGTGAATTACCGCGAGACCTCCTCCACGGCCGTTGCCACGGGGACGGCAGATGTAAACAAAGCCGGGAGGAGTGGAGTCATTCAGAGCAGCGAAGTCGTTTGTTTGTTGCCAAGTTTCAGTTAAAACGAGGAAGTCGAGTTTTCGTTCGGCGAGGACGTCTTGGATGAGGTGGCCCTTGTTCCTGAGTGAGCGGACGTTCAGCAATCCAAAGTTGACGGCGGAGGTGTCTTGTTTGACGGCGGCAGTGCTGTTAGCCGACCTAGCTAGGCGGGCTAATGTATGGCAGTTAGCCCTACGGCCGCAGTTTATGGGAGGGCGTCGAGATGTGGACCAGGTCGAGGTGATTGAACCAGGGTTTTTATACTCGACGTGCCTGCGCGATCCGCGGTGAATGTAGCGGCGTCGAGGCAGGCGAGTTATGTCAGGATGGTGGAGCAGCTCCGGTGGCGGAGGCCCCCGCGCAATCCACCGGATCCGGAGAAGATCCGCGATAGAATACTGGAGCAATCCTGTCGCTGGATGGTGGCAGAACGTCAGGAGTATCAGGAATAATCCAAAAGCGGCGAGGTTTTGGCACGCCATGACGAGGGAGAGAGGCCGGTGCTGTGACAGCTGGTATGTTTAAGTTAGCCCGAGGGCTAAGTTACGAGGGTTCGATTGATAAAGTGAAATGTTGGTTCAGGTTACATCAACCAAAGTACCCACAGTCCAAAACAGAAGGGCAAAAGAAAAATCTGAAAAAGTATCTGAGCTTCGAAAAAGTTTGGAAAAGTTTTTGGAGTGAGAAGCGGCGACATACACGCCAGCGTCCTCTCACCCCTCAGTAGGGTTGCGGGGGTGCTGGAGCACATCCTAGCAATCAACGGGCAGTGGGCAGGAGACACCCCGAACTGGTTGCCAGTCAATTGCAGGGCACACAGGGACAGACAACTCGCTCGCTCATTCACACCTAGGGACAATTTGGACCGGCCAATCCACCTGAAATGCATGTCTTTGGAATGTGGGAGGAAACCGGACTGCCCGGAGGAAACCCACGCAAGCATGATGGGGAGAACATACAAACTCCGCACAGGTAGTCCGGTAGCTGGATTTGAACCCACACAGGAGGTTCCCAAGACCTTAGAACTGTGCCGCACACGTGCTAACCACTGTGCCGCCGTGCTGCCAAACACAAAAGTATATATATATATATAAATTTATATATATATAATATACTTAACTTTGGTTACATTTGGTATATGTACGACCTTATTACAGTCTGCATTTTGTCAAGTCACGCACTGCTAGCTTTCTATTACAACGACATGGAAAAACTGCCTTGGGGGAGGTTACGGAAAAGAAAGAAAGAAAAAAGAAGACGGAGGAAAATAACTAGCATGCACGTGTGTGTAACATTAGACATATTTGCGTCTTCACTGTAATCCATCACACTCATTTATCAGTATAGCGGGTCGCGAAAGGTCAGCCTAAGCCAGAAAGGTTGTTAAACAGGTATGCATGTATAACATTTGTTTTTGGGACGTTGGATTATAAATAAATTAACTAACTAGTAGCTGTGACCAATTACCATATTTTTCGGACTAAAATCTCCAAATTGGCCGGATATTTTAAAGTGCACTTTTTAATCTGATGCGCCTGGTATACCACAGAATACAATGGATCAGCTTGGAAATGCAGTATTTTTAGGTGGGCATTAATTCACACGATTTTGCAGTATACTTCCGCATTTGAGCAATAATTGATCAATCGATAATCATTGCTGGCCCGGTCAATAATGTTGCAAGACAGATGCATAAAACAGAAAGCCTTTTAGCAAAAGACCATACAAGCTCTTTTATATACACATGCATATTAAACTGAGACAATATTGACGCACAGTTGAAGAATTAAGGAGACTTTAACCCGTCAGAATGTAAATCAGTGTTTCTGGCACAGGGAGTATACTTGAGTGATAAAGGAATAAGCTCCATAGCATTTTGGTATCGGCCACAACCCAGGTTTGATTTCCGTGCAAACAATGTCTTGCATATTTCAGCATTACCAATCGATTCATTATGCAGTGCCGTGACTGTATATAGAGCCCAACTGTTATACATGAAGCACAGTTAGCTCTTTCTATAGTCTCAATTGTATGTGTCTTATAGAGCAGTGCACCTTTTGTATGAAAAATATATGACAGAAGACTCATATTTTCCGAAACATAAGTTGCAGTTGTTTTTAATAATTTGGACGGGGCTGCGATTTATAATCCGATTTTTGTGTGAAATTATAAACAAACTATTATATCATCCACATGTAATTTCTACACTAAAACGGAAGTGGCTGCACTAGGCCTGTGTTGATAATTTAAACATTACCGGTAATTTATTTAAAAAAAAAAAAAAAAAAAACCTGTTATGAGCTAAACAAAAATGGTCATCAAAAGAAAATCATATTCTTCAGGTTACAAAATGCACAAAGTGAAAATATACAGCCAAAAACGATAATCAAGCAGCAGAAAGAAAGCTTTGAGTTAGTGAAAAAACATGAGAGGGACAAGTGGAGGTGAAGATGAGTCTGACATAAGCGATGTAGAAGAGGAAGAGGCGCATTGTCTACCTCCCAAGTTAGGGAGTTATTTAAAAGTGACACAGAGGATGAAGATTTCATTGGATTGTGTGATTTGGACGAAAAGTGATAGCTTGGTAAACATGTTTTTTATATGGTCGTTATCCAAATAGCATCGTGACTGACATTACCAAGCATGTCACTCATGTAATGTTAGTATAACGTACACTTATTCAGCCCCCGAATTTCTATTTTATTTGTATTCTAAAATGCCTTTCAAGATGGCATGTATGTCGTTGGTGTTGGATTTTATGAAACAAATTTCCTCCCAAAATGTGACTTATACCCCTGGGACAACCATCCAGTATCTGCACCGCTTATTCTCAGTAGGGCGGCGGGGGTGCTGGAGCCCAACCCAGCTGTATTCGGGCAGAACTGGTTTCCAACCAGTCGCAGGGCACACAGACACAAACAACTCACTCGCTCATTCACACCTAGGGACAAAAAAAAACCTGACTTGCATGTTTGTTTTGGAATGTGGGAGGAAACTGGAGTGACCGGAGGAAACCCAAGCATGCACGGGGAGAACATGCAAACCCCAACACAGGAAGGCTAGTAGCTGGATTTGATCTCATGAACTCAGAACTGTTCCACAGATGTGCTAATCACTCATCCGCTATGCAAACTATAGTCTAGAACAGGGGTCGGGAACCTTTTTGACTCAAAGAGCCATAAAAGCAAAAAATATTAATTTTATTTTGGGAAAAAGCCACACCATATATTATGAGACAAATTTACTAAAGCGATGGGAGGGAGTGCTTGCACTTTTTGCATAGCTCCACCCATCCCTCCCACTCACCCAATCAAATGACTAAGTTATCTTCCGGTGTTTTGGCGTATTTACAGTTCTGTGGATTCATCATAAGGTATCTGAACACTGAACACAGATTATATAGTGAACTTTTATATAAACGATTCTTTAGCGTTGTACAGCCAAAACGAGTTTTTTTCCCCCCTTTTTTTGTGTGACACCTTGACTGTAAATTGTAGTGAAAAACGTGCCCGATATATACTGCGAAGTAATACTATGTCATTTAGTTTTGGTTTGGCTTTGAGTGTACCTGAGAAGAATAGTAAACTCAAGTTTGAACAAGATGGAGAAATTTTGCATGCAATCAAATTTGTCTCTGAGCCACAGATACTCGTAGAAAGAGCCATATATGGCTCGCGAGCCATAGGTTCCCGACCCCTGGTCTAGAATATACGGTTTCATATATTATATATATATATATATATATATATATATATATATATATATATATATATATATATATATATCAGGGGTGGTGAACACGTGGCTCTAGAGCCAATATGAATGCGGTTCTTTGCCTCATCATATTTTCTATATACTGTGGCTCTTTGCCTTGTTTTATGTGTATTGAGGGTGGACACTTTCTTTGAAATCAACACAAGAATAATACTTGTATTGTAAGGAGAAGAGTGTGTTATGGGAAATAATATGTTTTTGATTGTGTGTGTTTGTGTGTGTCTGTCTGTCATGGCAGGTCAGTGCGTGGTGTGGCTCTTTGACTCTCCCAGTTAAAAATTTCGGCTCTTTGTGTTAACCTTTTTCGCCACCCTTCTATAAATAAATAATGATATCTATGTTTTTTGTTTTTGTTTTTTTGCACCTTTATAATAGGTTACATATGTTGGTAACGCACCGAGCACTGGTAAAAAGTGACGCAAGCCTTGGACCGGCCAGTTTTATCACCGCCCGGTTCTGACCACCCCCCTTGGGCCATTGGAAGCCTTCACAACAAATTTGGTGTCTCGCTTTTGGTGCTGCGATGGCCGTCACAGCCGATCTGTCAGCGCTTTGCCCTCGTCTCGCTACATCTTGTCTTCGCTCTCTGCTGCTTTTATATTACCCCTGATTTGTCCTTCTCGTTCTTTATCCAAGCTGATACCATATCTATCCATCTAGCTATCCATAATTGCAAGAATGTATTCAAAATGTTTTCTCCATGAGAGCTAGATATCATACATCCATTTATGGTATCTATATGTCTGTCTGTCCACCTACTGTATCTATTCATCCCTACCTACAATCTAACTACTGTACAGTATCTACCTACCTATCCATGTCTGTACCGTATCTAACAGTCTTTGTATACATCTACCTCTACCATATATATTTCTCCATCCACCACATCTATCTATCCATCTACCATATCTAGTTATCTATCTGTCTACCTTGTTTATCTTATCAGTATCTTGTAAATGTATATATGACTAATCATCAAAAAATAATCTAAAATATGGTAAAACAATCGAAAAAAAACAAATTACATTCTATATTAATAAATCAAAACAAAACAGATATCAACTGATGAATAAAATAAAGAAATCCCTCAAAGCAACCAAAATTAATATATACACAATAATCTATTTACAATAATAATAAAAATAGATATATTAATGTCAATAAAAAAATGAAGAATATCTGTGACTAGAAATACATCGTCATTTAAAAATAAACACATACAAATACATCGATGTATACAAAATCTGAAATAAATAAATACATAAATATGATCTACAATTGAAAATTATGTATTATTATATATACAAGAAAAAATATATCCATATATATAAATGGGAAATAGATACATATGAAAGAAAACTATTCATAGGTTTACATGAAAACATATCCATAAATATATGTAGATAAATACCTAGAAATAAAAGCGCACATTATTATGTATACATGTATATTCCTTATGAAGCATCTTATTAAGTGCTCAGTACGCAGCTACATTGATCTATTAATCTACGTTCTTGACTTATTTTCCCACTACGCATCTGCTGAGCAATTAGCACAGAAATGACCACATCCATCTCTCCATACTTATGGTCAAAGCTGCTGAATAAAATGAAACACATTATTTTTTATGATATGTGCACGCTTTCTTGTATTGTTTTTTTTTAATCTCTATGTCACCCATTTGCTTTTGGGTCACCTCCCCTAACTTTAAAGCCAAACCTCAAATAAAAGCTTTGTTTGGTTTCAGCATCGTTGCTCCCATTAAGCCTTTTGTCCCCACCCGGGCTAAAATTCTTATCTCCATCAACGCAAACAAACAAGGGGAGAGAAGAATGACGGCAAAGACGATAACGATATCCTTTTGTGTTTACACAATGCTAAGAAGCATCTTGCATTACATGAAGATAAACAAAAGCATGCATTTTCTGTAGAATCAACGTAAAGCTGCTGAAAAGAGGAACTAGATTCAAAAAGATAGGGTGTACATATTTTTAATAAGAATAATTTGCATTGGAACATGTGGAATATCCCAAAATGAATCAATTTGGTGAGGATATAAGTTATTTGGTAATTTTGAGGTAAAATGTAATGATAGTTTAATTTTGAAATAATTACCATTGGTTAATAAATAGTGAAGTGTTAAATTTGGGAAATGGCTCATAGCTTATAATAGAAAGTACTGTATGTTAATCAAGAATGTTTTTGTTTTACTTTAGCTCATACAATCTAGCAAGTTATAGTCTGGAAAATAAGGTACTAAACGTCTTATTCAAAACTCGTGTCTGCTTCTTTTTTTCGCAGAACATTAGTGCAATAAGCTAGGATCTTCTTTTTCTACTCTTGTGTTTTCCTTCTAGTGATTTAGTTGCATTACATAAGCCTAAAAAATAAAAATTACATCACCAGAGCGAGTTATAAACGAATAAATACGGTACTCAAAAATAAAACTCTCCATTTAATCTAGCGACATCTTGTTTTTTAACCAAATATGAGATTAATCTTCTTTTGCCAAGTAAGTTAGTATCCTCTTATTCAATTTCGAAAATTAACATAGTCTTTTTAGTAATGAAGTGGCATCGTTATATAAGCCGCAAAAAGTCCGGAAAATACAGTACTTACGGATAAACTACGTCTTATTTTTAATCGAAAATTAGCTTATTTTCGCTAGAAATCAGCGCAAGAAGAATTTCTTTCTTCCAGTCGGATTTTTTTTTTTTTTTAGAAATGTAGTTGCCACAAACAATGCTTATTAAAATACACGTCATCCATCTGACTTATAACCAAAATGTTATAATCATGAATAAAGCTAAATATACAACAGTGTGGCTTAAGATTTCTCATTACCTCATCTCATTAGCTGCACCGCTTATCCTCAGTAGGGTCGCGGGGGTGCTGGAGCCCATCCCAACAATCATCGGCCAGTGGGCAGGGGACACCCCGAACTGGTTGCGAGCCAATTGCAGGGCACGCAGAGACAGACAACTCGCTCGCTCATTCACACCTAGGGACAATTTGAACCGGCCAATCCACCTGAAATGCATGTCTTTGGAATGTGGGAGGAAACCGGAGTGCCCGGAGGAAACCCACGCAAACACGGGGAGAACATATAAACTCCGCACAGGTAGGCTGGTAGCTGGATTTGAACCCACACAGGAGGTTCCCAAGACCTTAGAACTGTGCCGCACACGCGCTAACCACTGCGCTGCCGTGCTGCCCGGCTTAAGTTTTGTTATTTTTTATTTATTTATGTTTTAATCGGCAAAGCATGTTAAACTCAAGAAACGACAGTACAAAAAAATGCCTGTCCTCTAATTCCGAACCGTAAACTAGACTAGTCTTTTTCCTGAACATTAGCGCAATGAACTCGGATGCTCTTTTTCTACTCTGAAGATAAGTCTCATCTCATCTCATCTCATTAGCCGTACCGCTTATCCTCATTAGGGTCGCGGGGTGCTGGAGCCCATCCCAGCCATCTCCGGACAGTGGGCAGGGGACACCCTGAACTGGTTGCCAGACAGTCGCAGGGCACACAGGGACAGACAACTCATTCGCTCATTAACACCTAGGGACAATTTGGACCGGCCAATTCACCTGAAATGCATGTTTTTGGAACGTAGGAGGAAACCGGAGTGCCCGGAGGAAACCCACGCAAGCACGGGGAGAACATACAAACTCCGCACAGGAAGTCTGGAGCTGGATTTGAACCCACGACAGGTTCCCATGACATGAACTGTGCCGCACAAGCGCTAACCACTGCGCCCCTGAAGATAAGTGCTGGCCTTTTTTAATAATGGAGTTGCATCGTTAAGTAAACTGCAAAAAAAAGAATTAAACTCCGGTGTGAATATGTATCTTTTTTAAAACATGCCATAACGATATACAATTGTCAAAATATGAGGACACGCAGGAGAGACTATGTCTCAAGGCTGGGCTGGGAACGCCTTGGGATCCCGTCGGATGAACTGGAAGAAGTGGCTGGGGATAGGGAGGTCTTGGCTTCCCACAAAGTTGTACATAAACACAGAGGGACTTTGCTTGCAAAATAATATTTTATTGCAAGAACACTGAACTTATGCATGAACGTTGCATGAACTTCTCAAGAACTTTTCATCCCCGATCTTTTCGGTGAAGTGATCACATGATTAGGGTTGTCATGACGATTGCAGAAATGCACTAAACATCCGCCCTCTCTGTCCCGAAGGTACTTTGTGATCTTTTTTAGAAAGAAAAAATATTTGATGCGTTAACAGTCTGTACTTATATCCTCACTTTTATGAACACCCCGCGCATCCTCTGCATATGGGCATACAGTGTCATAATTCAGATTCAGATTCAGATTCAGATCTACTTTATTGTCATTCTAGTACACGTGTATACAGAACGAAATGTCGATGCATCTGACCCCCACAGTTTCCTTGAATGTACAGATATAAATAAAGTTGTATTGTAATTGGCTACGTATAGTATTTTACCATAGTGCCGATAGTGCAAGAAGAGTAGCTAACCAGATGTGCAAAATGGGCAGTCAGGTTAACAAGTCAGGTACACAGTAACATTAACACTGTAACAATAACGCTGTAATTACCATAGTGCAGAGAGCAATGTGCAATGAGTGGCAAGCTATAAAAAAACTGCCAGTTGTGCAAAAAGTCAGATTTAGCAGCCGTTTAGATTTAAGTTAACTATATGTTAGATTGACCATTTAACAGTCTAATGGCCAGGGGGACTAGACTATTGCGGAGCCTGGTGGTCCTGCACCGCACACTGCAGAACCTCTTCCCAGAGGCTAGCAGAGTGAACAGTCCATGATGGGGGTGAGAGGGGTCCCCGGTAATGTTCTTAGCATGGGATAGGCAGCGCTTCTGGCCAATGTCCTGAATGGAGGGAAGTGTAGTCCCGATTATTTTCTCTGCTGTCCTCGTTACCCTCCTCACACTACCCCAGTCGGTAGCGCTGCAGCCTCCACACCACACAGAGATACAGCTGGTCAGGATACTCTCTATGGTGCCCCTGTAGAATGTGATGAGGGAGGGTGGGGGCAGGTGGGCTCTCCTCATCCTCCGCAGGAAGTACAGGCGCTGCTGTGCCCTCTTAACCAGTGATGCAGTGTTCACGGACCAGGTGAGTTTGTTTGTAATGTGCACCCCTAGGAACTTGATACTGCTGACAACCTCCACAGCCTTGTTGTTGATGCAAAGTGGGGCATGGTTGGGCTGGTTTTTCCTAAAGTCGACAATGATCTCTTTAGTTTTGTCAACATTCAGGACCAGGCTGTTGTCCCTGCACCAGCCCACCAACTGCTCCACCTCCTCTCTGTAGGCTAGGTCGTTGTCATCCCTGATGAGGCCCACCACTGTTGTGTCGTCAGCATACTTCACGATGTGGTTTGTGGCGGACCTAGGGACGCAGTCGTGTGTCATCAAGGTGAACAGCAAGGGGCTTAGGACGCAGCCTTGGGGGGAGCCTGTGCTGAGGTAGATGACATCTGAACTGTTCTGACCTATCCGCACTGATTGGGGTCTGTCACAGAGGAAGTCCAGCAGCCAGTTCCGCAGGGGGGTGTTGAAACCCAGGAGTCTCATTTTGTCTACCAGATGTTGTGGGATGATGGTGTTGAATGCTGAACTGAAGTCCAGGAACAGCATCCGCACATGGGTGTTCTTCTCCTCTAAATGTGTCAGGCTCAGGTGAAGCGCAGAGGAAATGGCATCCCTGGTGGAGCGGTTTGTCCTGTAGGCAAACTGAAAGGGGTCGAATGAGGAGGGGAGACTGGAGGTGATGTGCTCTTTAACCAGTCTCTCAAAGCACTTCATTATGATAGGAGTCAGTGCAACGGGCCGGTAATCGTTGAATGATAAGATCTGGGGTTTCTTTGGCACTGGGATGATGTTGGCAAATTTGAAGCTTGATGGTACTTTGGCTTGGTCTAGCGAGGTGTTGAAAATGTCTGTTAGTACACAAGCCAGCTGATCGGCGCACTCCCTAAGTACCCGCCCCGGAATGTTGTCCGGGCCTGGAGCCTTCCTTGTGTTGACCCTTCTCAGGGTCTTCCTCACGTCAGATGAGTCCAGGTGGAGTGCTCTTTCGTCCTGATTTGGAACCGCTTTCGCTGCAGTGGTGCCGTTTTGTGCCTCGAACCTTCCAAAGAATTTGTTGAGGTCATTCAGAAAGTCCATGCTAGTGTCCTGCACTGGGGCGGTGGTTGGCTTGTATTTGGTAATGGCCTGAATGCCTTTCCACATATCCCTGGTGTTGGTTTTGTTGAGGAAACGTTCTTGGATTTTTTGACTGTACGTTCGCTTTGCTAGTCTGATAGCACGGTTCAGGTTAGCCCTCGCTGATCTCAGCGCCTCTATGTCACCAGATTTAAAGACAAGGTTCCGTACTTTTAGTTTTTTGCGTATCTCAGCAGTCATCCAGGGCTTCTGATTGGCACGGGTGCATATAGTTTTGGTATTGCTGACGTCTTCTGCACATTTACTGATATAGGCTGACACAGAAATGCTGATACAGGAACGAAACTAGGCACTAGGTGTTAAAAAATATCTTATCAACGACACTCTTGCCATCTTGTAGTGATTTATCATACTGATATTATTACCAGAGGTTTGATACTAATGGAATCGATATTCCAAAGCCTTTAGAACATTAAAAAAAAGTGTTTTTAGGTTTTGGCACACAGTGACAATGATTCTGAAAACAAATTTATATGTTATGGCACTGAATAAGTTAACAGAAAACTAGCTTTTCACCCAAAAAAATATCTCATATTGTTCCACGTGTAAAGCTATCATTCTCTTCTTTGACCCTCTATTACCAATTAGCAATCTTTTTTTTTTTAGAATTTTGGGTTGCATAAGCCCCCCAATAAAGTTAATCCTACTCCAGTGTGGCTCATGTGTGTGTTCATATATAGAATATATATACATAGACACAAATAAAACATACATACATCTTTTTATACACGAGAGTGAGTTATATTCCAAGAAACATGGTGTAAAGGAACAATCTAGAGCAAAATAAATACGGACACAATTCCTTCATATTCATATTGGTTGTACAATAACATACTAAAATATATTTGTTTTCCACTTGTGTTACCGTCAAGAACACTGGAGCTGTTTATCGTGTGGTTGATTGTTTTGCTCTCGACAAAGATGGTGGACTTTGGTATGCAAAGAGGCCGCGTTTTTTTTTAAAAATGCGACGCCAAACTGAGTGCGCCCACGCATTCCGTTAACTCGAGTTCATTATGCGCTTCATAATGCTTTAATACCCGCGGGGGTGCACATTTGTCGTACACTAGCTTGCGGGCAGATTTAGCAAAACAACACCCCCTACCGCCAAAAATGTTGATACATAAATATAGAACAGTAACGCTCTGCGGGAAGGAAATAGCTGAGAGATACAACAAATGAGGAAGGCGACAACACAAAAAAAGGATGGAAAAACAAACTGGCTGTGGGATATAGTAAAAAAATAATAATAAATGGCATAAATATAAGGTGAATATTAGAAAAGGAAGTCAAAATATACTGTAAAAAAATAAAAATAAGAAAAAGAACCAGCAAGAGAATCAAAGTCCAATATATATATATATATATATATATATATATATATATATATATATATATATATATATAAAATATAATTTCTATTAAAAAAACACAATACATTATGTAAAAAAACATTAATAAGTATGATATAAAATAAAAAAAACTAGTAAAATAAACAACAACAAAAGTAAGGATGAAACAACCAGAAATAAGCCAACATCTGAAAGTTTAAGTTTAAAACATGTCTCACACAAATAAATAAAAGAGAAAAAAACCCTTCCTAAAAATAAACCAAAAAAGACCCGAATGAGGATAAGTGGTACAGCTAATGAGATGAGATGAGATGAGGTTTGTTAGAAACTTGTCCAAACATTTTAGACATACTGTACAATTCGGGCTATATAGTGCACCTGAATATAAACCGAACTCAGAATATTTTGAAAGACAAAACCATTTTGTACATAAGTATATAAGCTACATGCGCCCACATTGAAAAAAATAAATATTCACAAAGAAAAACAGTATAGATGCTCCCCTACTTACGAACAATCGACTTAAGAATAACGGTACATACGATCATTTTTGTTGGGATGTTGAAAAATATCTGGACATTGTTGTAAGTTAGATTTTGTATTGTGCACCTTTTTTCGAGTACAGGACAGTACAGTAGTGCTTCTTTCCGCTGTTACCAGAGTGTCCACCTTGAATAAGAAATCCGCTTCCTCTTCCTAGTTCGTGTGTAAAATACTGTACTTTGAACTTTAAAATTTGTATTGTGTAATATCTCGTGCATCCATTCAATATGGTTGGTGTAAAGTGTAAAGAAGAGGTGCGTTTCATTTGAAATGAAATAGCAACCTTGATGCGGTTGAGGAAATGGTTGGATCGCTTTTTTACTGCCACTTTTCACCACGGTGGAGGAAGTAGCTTAACTCTTGAAGCCCATGTTCCAAATGTAGGTTAAACTTCCATTTATTTATCTTTATAAAGCATATTATTTTTTTTACTTTTTCAGGAAAAAACAATGCAGGTTACTTATACAAGCCTTAAACATACTTATATGAACCTTAAACAAACATTCCGTACAAAACATAGCACCGAAGCAACTTGCCAACAAATTCAACTTAGAAACAATCATAAGGAACGTATCTTGTTTGTAAGTAGGGAAGCGTCTGTACACAGAAAGTTGTAATACTATGCAGTACCTTAACTCCTTAACAGTGCGCCAAATGCGTGTCTGGTGGTTGTCACCAGTCACTGAAATATGTCATGCCACATATCATTGGAATTTAATTAAACTCTTGGAATTCAACATATGACGACCATTTCAAAATGAACTTATTACGATCAGTCTGAAACAAGATACCTGACAACTATAAAGCCGGCATAACTCACTGTTAACATTACATCCCCTGGATCATATTTGGTAAAAACTAAGAGCATACTCTTTATTTTCTAAAGTAAAGATGAGGGTTCAAGCTTTCTTTGGATGTTAAAAATGGGTCTATATGTTACACCCGTTAAATAAAGGGAGAAAAATGAACCACTCAAAAACTAAAGCCTAAGTTAAAAAACAAACAGACAAAAACAAATAAATATGGCATACAAATAAATGGCAAAATTAATAACACCAAAAGAAGGGTTAAAAGGCCGAAAACTACCCAAAAATATAGGATTTTTTTTGTTAAAAATGGGTTGGAATACCAATAATACAAAAAGGTAGGACAAGTGGTTATGTTAAAAAAACAAACAAACACAACAACAACAAAAGAACGGGCATTTGAAAATAAGTAAACAAATGCAATATTAATGTGGGTTGAAAATAAGGTAAAATAAAGTTGTTTTTTTTAAATAACAAGATAAAGAAAAAACAATTACAACTGTGGATTGTTTAAAAATGAAAAATAAGTAGTGCATGGTTGATAAAATGAAAGCAAATCATAATAAAAATCAATAAAACTCACATTTTTTAATAGGCAAAATCATATAATAATGATAACAAGCAAATGTGGGTTTGAAATAATATTGATTAAAAATATGATTAAAAATTTGAAAGAATGGATTAAATATATTGCTGACCAAAATCGCATTGGAAATCGAATCCCGGCCGCAGGAGTGAGAGCACCGAAACCTTACCAGTAGACCATCAGACAGTATACGAAAAGGCATGAGATTTTATTTATAGTTTTACTCATGGTGCCAGAAACAAATGTTAGAGAATAAAAAAACAAAAAAAGTTCTCCTGAAAACGCAAAAAGCATGACTTTGGAAACAACTGGTATCTGATGATGAATTAGACTCAATCAAGTGCACACATAACGTAGTATACCGTAAAACTTTTTATAGTATAGTATAGTAAATTTCTTGCCAATTTGGGATTTTTAGGTGTGTCTTATAGTCTTGCAGTAATTAGGGTTGGTGAAAAGGTAAAAATTTGGATTTACAAAAAATGAAGGAAAATCTGATAATAAGGGTGTTTTTTGAGACACAGAACAAAAGTTCAGGTGCATGGCTGGCAGCGGGAAGCACTCACAGTTTCCATTGGTAAATAGTGACGGGTGGGTTGGCGTCGGCCCGGCAGGTGAGCTGCACGTTCTGGCGGTTGAGGTACCAGTTAGCATCGAAGCCTTCGATCTTTACCTCAGGTTCGTCTGCAAAGGGAGGGGAGACGTTCGGGTCACAATAATGATAGGAATTCGCAAACACCCTTAACAGACGTGTTGCGTTCTGTCCTTGTCGCTCGGCCTCATACCAGACGACTGACGTCCGTCTCCGCTTTTGTAAACAAATTCACGTTCTTGTCGTTACCTGCTCGTTTCAAGTACCATATAGAATGCCGTTCCATTTGTTCACTTGGAAGTCCACTTGTGTTTTAGGTTGGAAGACATCACTAACATTAACATCGTAAAATTGCTGTTTGAAAAACAAAACCTGGAACTCGAAGACAGTCGCTTACCCACGGCTATAACCACCCAAAACAAGCACATTGTAAATAAATCTCATCTACTGTATGTAAAGCAAGATTTGTATTCATTTTTGATGTATTCATTTGTATTTCTACATAATAGAATTGCTTATAATTTTTTGGGTTTAATTTCTTTTTTTCTTGGCCGTACTATTCTTTCACTGCACTTAGGCCAATCAAAGAGCACTACCTTGAAAACGTTGCCTTGGTAAGAAAAAGTAATTTGCATTTTTTTCTAAAAGCCAAGCTATGAGCAGATAATTTTACTTGTTTAAGGTAATATTTTTTCCTGATTCAAATATATTATTTACTCTCATATCACTATAACAATTCAATAAATACATTGAAATTATGTCCTTTTAATATTATCATTTTTAATTAGGATATACTTCAAAAAATCAATTAGGCACATCAATGGGGTTATCTTATTTTTCTGATATTACTAAAAATCATTATTTGAATCATTCATGATAAACTAGCTCAGTGGCCTTGAATGTAGGGCTCCTGTCTTGAGACTGGGCGGTTGCTGGTTCGAGCCTCGGCAGAGTCATATACCTAAGACTTACAAAATTGGTACGTGTTGCCTTCTTGACGATTGACATTAGGGGGTTTGGTCAAGTAATGACTCACAACGACAGGTGTAAAAAAATGGGAATCCCCTCCTCTGTATCAATCTCCCAGTAAGAGTCAAAAATGTGAGTGTGTTCTTGACTCTAGCCGTCTCCCACTAGGGGATATGGCTCCGTATGTACATACATACATACATAATAAACAAAAACATTGTAGTTGTAAACATGATTGTTTTTCTAATGTTATTTTTTCCTCCATTTTCAATCAATATAAATAAAAACCAAGAAAAGAAACGCGTAAAACAATCTTTAAAAAAAAAAAATTAGCAACACTATTCAAAGAACCTTGTGTTTAAGGAGCACCCAAACGTTAAGTTACTTTTTTAAGTTAATATGCATTATACAAGGATCTATACAGTACATGACATTATACTATTAATATGGAACAATACAATCCTACTGGTAAAGATGATTATTTATTCTGTCGTTTGCCCTGACTTTTCACCAGGACTTTTTATGCAGCACAGTTAATGATATTCTTTCTTTTTCAGAGCGAGCGATTGTCTTACACTGCACGTTGAGCACCACGCTGTCGGTGAACCTCTCGTTTCGGTAGGTGACAATGCAAGTGAGCTTCTGCTTGTGCGTCTCTCGCCCGGGCACCACCACGTAGTTGCTGCGCACTGTGACGGTTCCGTTCTGGTTGCGAGTCTCCTGGAAGGTGGCCTCGCCCTTCAGTCGGGTGTCCCAACGGATTACGCTAGGCGGCTTGCCGTTAGCCGAAACGCACGTGGCAACTGTCATCTTGCGGCGCTGAGAGCGAGCCACAATGGTGGGCGTGGTCAACGTCATGCGGGTCTGGGGCCGGGCTGAGGGAAAGGGAAGACAGGGTACAAGTTCAAGTCTGGGTCATATCAAGTCTATTTGGTACCGAACTCAGGTCATGTTTGCGCTTTTATTCATGCAAAACGCGCCAAATTACATTAAACTTGTGTCTACCTAGACACATATATTCCTTCAGTCTTACTCTTACCTTTACTGCTCGGGCGCCTCTGGTGGGCGTTAGAAAAAAAATCCCTAAATTAGCTACAATTTTTTGCATAAGCCGCAGGGTTAAAAGTTTTGGGGAAAAATCCTTTCTTATAGTCCGGATTTTACGGTATTGCCTAAGCTTTTAATAATCAATTTTATTCGCTTTTGTCGATTAATTGTTGCAGCCCTAGTCTACACTGTATGTGCTCAGCTTTGAAATCCCCATCTTAAATGGTCACAAGATCTGACAACACATGTCCTAGGCAAATTAGAGGGTGGAGGGAGGAAAATGCCGCAGATGAAAACATCAAGTCAAATCAAAAAAGCAAGTTGTACTGTACATTGTGCTCATGAATGCTAAAAAAAGGCAAAAAATTGCTCCTCAAAGTGATTTATAAAAACATTTAGCACACAACAAGATAGTAAAATCCCCATGGCAGACATTTACAGTGGAACCTCGGTTCTCGACCATAATCCGTTCCATTTCTTTGTACGATCACCGAAGTCGTTTTTTCCTCATTAAAAGTAATGTAAAATCGTTTTAATCCGTTCTAACACCCTGAATTTTCACAACGAACGTAAACATGAAGCTAACCCAGGCTAATCGTACGTTCGCGTTAGCGTAATCTTCCGTACGAAAGATTACGCTAACAGGAACGTGTAAAAATGAAAAAATCAGGTCATTTACACGTCATTTAGCACCCGGGTCTCCACAACAAGTGGTGAGCGGTTAAAGGATAAAGAAAAGAATTATGAATAGGATTTCTCACCGGTCGGCAGAAGCCATGCTCTAATTCCTGAAAGAACGCACTACTCCTCTTTTTTCACCTGTAGCAACTTTGCTGCTTGCACCAACCTTCTTCCGAGGCATAATTAGGGGTTAAAACACTCTCTTCACCGCTTTTTGAAACGAAAGCAGAAAAGGAGTGCGCGTTGCCGTGACAACAGTTCTTCACGATGGGTGGGGGTAAACTACACTCGTACGCCGCTCAGCATCGCCCCTAGTGTACCGGCGTTCGAACTCCGACTTTTTGAACGAAAAGCGAAGCAAGAATTTCTCAAAATTTTTGGTCGAGAACCGATTTGTTCGAACTGAGAGGCGTTCGAAAACCGAGGTTCCACTGTACTTTTATATTGGATGTGTGTTCCATGAGTGAAAAAACAAAACCTACACTTAGAGGAAAATGAAAGATGAACTACCAGGGTAGTGGAAATTTCCTCTGCACATTGACACTTTGTTAAGCTGGTTACAACAAGTACTGATATCGTTCAAGGCCACTTCCTGCTTACAAAATAAAACACAACTGAAACAATCAAGAAGTTGATTTATAACAACCGAATACATGAATAGATTAAGAAGTAAATGACGACGTTAATCAATTATGCCTAAACTATGCTAAATGGAGAAGTTATAAATTAATGAAATAATGAATAGCTTAAGAACAAAAAAATGCATATAATCATGATTCTGTGGATCTGGAGTGACACATTTTAATATTACAAGAATACTAAATCCAAGTCATGGGCTTTTACATGAGTTAATCCACAAAAATAAATATAAATTCATAAAAATGCTGATTGCATTCTAACAAGATTTGAAAACTTTTAATCGTGCTTGAGTTAGGCTGATAGAAGATTGGATTCGGATGGTTGGAGTGTTCAGAAGGTGGAGTACACAATTTGGCTGCCAGAGGGTTTGAGAGACCTCACAAAAGTAGACCATACAAAAGCAGATGGTTTATCGATCTACATACAAACACACCTATTGTGTATTGCAACATCTTAGATTTTCATTCATCATACCTAGCGATTTGCTCGGAAATGCTAGGTCACCTTAGAGGCCAAAAACTTGAACGGTGATGTGCAAATAGCAATGTAATCTATTCAAGTCGATGTGTTTTCCTGGAAAGGAAAGCAAGCACTTGTGTGGAGTGGCAGCCGTTTCCCAAACAAGTTGTCGACGGCCCTTTGAAATGCAAGAGCCCTTCGAGCTCTCCCTTTGAGCGTGCAAACTCCCGCCGTTATACTAAGGCCTTCCCACTTAGCATTTACTTAAGATCAAGATGGATTTTAGAGTAAATGGCTAATTGGCACCTCACAATGAATCCGGCTGAGATGAGCGGGGGCATCGGGACAGCCTATTACATCTGCGGGGTGTGCTTTTAGCCTTCAGGTTAGCTTGATTGGCGTTGCTTTGCTTACTTAGCGCCGCTCCCTTGAAGCTAACAAAGTCTTTAGTTTAATGAGTTGAAATGACCAGAGGTGCGAAACTTGAATCACTTCAGTTGACTCAAGCAAGGTTGTTGAGTAAATATTATGAAAATGAAATATTTGGAAAAGTTAAAAACAATCTTTACACATTTTAATATAGAGAGTAATCAACACAGCCCAGAAGATGAAGATAACGCAGCGGAGCCATCAGCCTTATAAAAGACTCTCACCACCCTGACCACCACCTCTTTGACCTGTTGCTCTCTGGTTGGTGCTAACGGTCCTTTAAAAAAAAAGGAACGTCGCCCTTACAGCAACTGTTTTTCTTTCATAAATAGGTCATTGTGTTTAAAATGTTAAACAAGGCTAAAAACAGTTGTCAGTTAGGAAGTGTTCTACATGGATATTTCTGTTAATTTGTACTTAGAGTTGAAAAATATAGCAAAATAATACTAATTCAGGGTTTTTCACGTCACTTCCGGTACTTCAATCTGATTTGTCATCAGTAGTCTCACACAAAGCCTATCAGGACGGTAGCATGTCCAGCCCATCTTCACCCATATTGAAGGATTAACAAGTCAATGTAAACTTCTAAATGTTTTTATATGAAGTAAAACCAATTATAACTTGTAATAGCTCAGATAGATGTCATGTTTAGGCATTGTATTTTCATTAACTAATAGGCACATGGTCTCAATACATTGTAGTGCACTTTTGGAGTTTATTGTTTTTGTTTTTTTTGCTTACTTTTTCAGTGGCTGCCTTGCAACACTTGTAGCACTTTGGATTACTTTTCTATCCTATGGATATGGGTTTTAACGCGCAAAAAAGCAACTCCTCGACCTGAAGAATTCTCGAGCCGGCGTGGTCCATAAAGCTGCTATGCCAACAACAAGCCCTGGATCACGAGTGACATCAAGTGCCTTCTGAACCAAAAGAAGAGGGCCTTTAAAAATGGTGATCAGCAGGAGCTAAAACGAGTACAGAAGGAGCTCAAAGTCCAGCTCCGGAAAGGGAAGGAGCAGTACAGGAGGAAGTTGGAGAAAAAGCTGCAGAACAACAACATGAAGGAGGTGTGGGAAGGGATGAAAACAATTACTGGCTGCAGCACCAAGCAGGGTGTGGCTGTGAATGTAGATGTGGGGCGAGTCAACCAGTTGAACAACTTTTTCAACAGGTTTGACCACTCCGCCTCATCCTCACCCCTGAGTACTGCAGCTGTCCTTCCCCCTCCCCCTCTGGACACTAGCATGGAAGACATCCTCCCACTAAAAATAACTGCAGCCCAGGTGTGTGGAGAGCTGAGAAGGCTGCGAACCAGCAAGGCAGCTGGTCCAGATGGAGTATCCCCCCAACTGCTGAAAGCCTGTGCGTCTGAGCTGGGAGACCATCTACAGCGCATCTTCAACCTGAGCCTTGAACAGGGGAGGGTCCCTCAGCTGTGGAAAACATCCTGCATCATCCCAGTCCCCAAAAAATCAAGACCTGAGGAACTCAACGACTTCAGGCCGGTCGCCCTGACATCACATGTGATAAAAACCATGGAGCGGTTGCTGCTGCACCACCTGAGGCTACAGGTCCGTCACGCCATCGACCCACTGCAATTTGCTTACCAGGAGATGGTGGGAGTGGAGGATGCTATAGTATACATGTTACACCGATCCCTCTCTCACCTGGATAGGGCTAAGGGGGCCGTGAGGATTACATTTTTGGACTTCTCCAGTGCCTTCAATACCATACAGCCTCTGCTACTGAGTAGGAAACTAAAAGAGATGGGAGTTAGCTCACACCTTGTAGAATGGATTACTGACTACCTGACAGGCAGACCTCAGTATGTGAAACAGGGGGGCTGTACATCGGACACTGTGGTTAGCAGCACAGGATCTCCGCAGGGGACCGTGCTCTCCCCGTTCCTATTCACTCTGTATACATCGGACATTAAGTACAACTCTTAGTCCTGCCATGTGCAAAAGTTTGCCGACGACACTGCGATCGTGGGATGTATCAGAAATGGGCAGGAGGAGGAGGACAGGAAATTGATTCAGGACTTTGTCCGATGGAGCGACGCAAACCACCTGCACTTGAACACCACCAAGACCAGGGAGATGGTGGTGGACTTCAGAAGAACCAGAACTCACCCGGTTCCTGTAACCATCAAAGGAGAATGTGTAGAATTTGTCCAGACCTACAAATACCTGGGTGTGCAGCTGGACAACAAACTGGACTGCCAACACAGAAGCTCTATGTAGGAAAGGGCAAAGCCGACTTTACTTCCTCAGAAGGCTAGCCTCCTTCAAAATCTGCAAAAAGCTCCTGAAAATATTCTATGAGACAGTTGTGGCAAGCGCCCTCTTCTATGCGACAGCGTGTTGGGGAGGCAGCGTCAAGAAGAAGGATGCCTCTCGTCTCAATAAACTGGCTAGGAAAGCGAGCTCTGTTGTGGGCAAAGAGCTGGACAGCCTAACAACAGTAGCTGAGAGACGGGCACTGGAAAAGCTGCGGTCAATCATGGACAATCCATCGCATCCACTACACAGCATTATCTCCAGACAGAAGAGCAGTTTCAGCGACAGACTGCTGTCACTGTCTTGTACTACGGACAGACTGAAGAGATATTTTCTTCCTCATGCCATGAGGCTCTTTAACTCTACCCGGCAGAGTAAAAGCCCACAGTAAACCACACCACCTACATTGCATATCACCGAATCTTATTGAAATATGTATTCTGTGTAGCACTATTTAGTTATTCTATATAACACGCTACAGTGGGCATTTGCACGTCACACTGGGTATTTGTATATTGTATTCTTTTTGCTTTATTATTGTATTGTTCTCAGCTCAGGGATGCTGCTGGAAATGTGAATTTCCCTTCGGGGATGAATAAAGTATCTATCTATCTATTTATCTAAAGCTTCAATTACACGTCCTCTGTGGTCACAGTTTTTCTGGTGGTTTAGCTTGGTGTCATATGGATGACAACAGTTTTTCATACGTAAATGAATACAATATTTTGTAGATTTGCGTGTGTGTGTTTCAAAATCAATTTAATTAAATAGTCCCTTAAAAAAATAAACAATGAAACACAACTTGTGCAGGTAAATGCAAACGAGAAGAAATGGATTGGCTTGTGTAATCTATTTTTCTCATATTATGCCTGGGTATCAGATTTAAGATTGTCGGCATATACAAAAAATTAAATACATTAATCAACTATTTTTTTTTTCTTCTTCCTGTCCCTGTGTAAATGTTTTTCAAATCAATGCAGCCTGCATCTCAAAAAGTTTGCCAAACAGTTAACAAAGCTGTGTGCTGTATATAGTAGTCTTTTACTGTTAATAAATAAATAAATACATAAAATAGCGCGGTTGTGAAGGCTTGCTCAGGGTCCGTCACCCCAATAATCACACTCAACCCGTGGAGTAGTCATCGGTGGTGAGGTCAGGCTAACACAGATCGACAAAAGTCTTTGATACAAAAAGCTTCAGGGCAAAGCGTCGAGCGCAACTCGCTGGAGGGCCTTCAAAGGTGCTACAGCCACACATACGAGCTCCCAAACCCGAAGACCATTCTCTAAATGCTCGACTAAATTGGAAGATGCACCTTTGACCGCGTTGTAGCTGACTTTAACCCCCAAAAAAGGAAAACATTCCAGCAAAAAGAAGACTAATTCCACTGAAAAACCTTTCACCCTTCTTCATGGCTATTAAAAGACTTTCAGCACATCCCTTCCTTACGGATAAAAAGTTTGCGGAAAAAGCTTGCTATTGATGTTGTGGCAACTCAGAAAATCAAAAAAAAAATACAAATAGTAATAAATGATTTATGATGAATAAAATAATCCTATAACAATACTTAAATAAGCAAAATAATCCCCAAAATTGTTTTTGTTTTTATAGTGCATCCTATTCATTGTAATCTTGCCCCACTAAATCCTGTTGGGACCTTCTTATATAACAGTGAGGTTCACCATGTTCTTGCAAAAAATATATGGAAAACATTTTTTTTTTAAATACTCTAAATAAGCAAAATAAGCCTGCAAAACGAGGAATATTTTTTAGTGGTGCTTTATCTCTAATCATTGATATAATCTTAATCCAGTTTGGACATTCTTACCGAAGACGGTGAGGTTGACCATGTTCTCTCTGTTGCCAGCCGGGAACGTTGTGTACTCGCAGATGTAGGCAGCCTCGTCGTAGAGTTGCAGGTTAGAGAAGACAATAGTGGTGTCCTCCAAAGATGGTGTTCGGTGGCGGACGGCCGCCTGCTTGAAGCTGACACGTTCCTTGAAAGGCGACAGCACGGAAACGCCGAGCGCCGGGTTGGCAATGGCCACATTCTGCTTGGTGCCATTCAGAAGCTTCTGCCAGGTCACCTGCGAGATCTTCACCGGAGGGTTGCTGTTGATGAAGATGCAGCGAAGCTCCACCTGAGAGCCCACGAAGCCCGACTTGCTCGAGTCCATCTGGACCATCTGGCTGCGAGCCCCTGTGGGATGGACAGAGACCATTGTCAGGAAAAAAAAACAACAAAAAGAAGGTTTTTCCTGAAATAAACTATAAATTGAAACCCTTGAGGCCCAACCCCAGCAAGTTTATTGCAGACCTAAAATAACCTTATAGAGAGTCATCAACACTGCCCCAGAAAATCATTTGATGCTCTCTGACCATTGTCAAGAAAATAATTCAAAAAGGTTTATCCCCTTTTCTCCAACATAACAAGAACCAAAAGAATGAGGAAAAGCTTCTTCCCAAAAGCCATTGCCACTCTGAACTTTCATATACAGCCTTCATGAGCACGATGTACAGTACAACTGCCAGTGTAAATATACACATATTTGTTGCATATCATTAATGTATTGTTTTCTAAATGGTTATCTTTTTATTGTTTGTATTTTTATTCTTTAATTGATCTTACTTAGCACTTTTTATTGTTTTCTATTTTTATCTTTTTAATTGATCTTACTTAGCAATAAAAGGGGAAGGCCATCAGATTCTAATATATTATATTGCTAAAATAACTATTAATGAAGCCCAACGCTGAAAAAAAAACACTTCATTGCAGACCTAAAATAATCTTACAGAGTCATCAACACAGGCTGGAAAACCGTTGGTTTCTTTCTATCTGGTCTGGAGGACACTGCCGGCTTTCGCTAAGCCAGTAGAACTGAAAACATTATGAAGGACTCCTCTTACCCAGGTAACTACCTCTCATGGTAACTTTACTTAACAGTCATTATCGGTTATTTTAAAATAGCTAAACAGATATGGATAATAACTGCAACATCTTGAAGCACTCAAAAACATCAGAACACTGCCATAGTAGTTGGTAGTAAATAAATGCCATTCTTGGGTAAAATGCACAAAATTGATTTATGAGGAAAACCAGCTAGTTAAACAGCTAGTTAGCTAGAGATACGAATATATACAGCTAATAGCTGCAATGGCCTGGCTCACAAACAACAAAACTTGGCCATAGTACTAAGCAGTAACAAATGAACATCATGCTCTGGCGGAATGGCTTAAAATAAATTTGTCAGAATAGTTAGCTAGTAAACTATAAATGCCATTTTCAGGCTGAACAGCGTATAATTGATTCGTCAGACTAGTTACTGAGTTAAGCAGCTAGTTAAAAAATTAACAGACACTGATGACAACTACCATGTCTTGACGCACCCACAAACTGCGAAACTGCAATAGTAGTAGGAAGCATTATTAAATAAATGACATTATCAGGCAAAGCTCATACCTGTCAACCTCCACGGCTCTATGCCCGTACAAACTGTCGTATTTTCCCGTACAAAATAATCGTACACCATATATATATATATATATATATATATATATATATATGTATTTATTTATTTATTTTTTTCGGAATGATACATGATGGGAAAACCCCAATGCGATTGACAAATTTCGTTTTTCCGTACAGATTTCCTTGCACGTCGTACTCGTCTTAAAATGCATGGAAACGTACAGGTTGACGGGTATGAAAGCCGCATGATATGAACTTGTCAGGATGGCTTGTTAGTTAACTAGATACGGTAGTCACAGAGGAAAATACGAAAAAAAGACTGCTACATCCCCCGCGACCCTACTGAGAATAAGTGGTGCCGAAAATTGATTGATGGAACTGCTACATCTTGACGCACTCACAAACATTAAAAAGGTGTCGTGATAGTAGTGAACAGTTGTAAATGGACCCCATTTTCAGTCGTGAACATGTGGAATCAATTTGTCAGAATGGTTAGCAAGTCCAGCAGCTTGTTAGCGAGATAGACACGTATAATAACTGCCATATCGTGAGACACAAACATCGAAACTGTGCCAAAGTACTCAACAAACAGCATCCTTCGGCGTAACGGCGTGATAAAAAAGAAAAAAGGAGCAATTCCATGCATTGTTATGGCTTTGGCTCAAACGCCGCCGCTCAAGTGACTTAAGTGACAACCTTTAGAAGTTAGCGAGCGCGACATCATCTTTCATTTCCCCGCGCGCTTCGTCCGAGGAGATTTGGAGTCGCGTGGCCCGCAAGATGACGGATTGATTCGCTAACGCGCTTTGACAGCGAGGACTAGCAACCTTGTCATGTGTACCTTGAGGAACACCTGTGTCCTTGCGCACCTCTGCTCCCCTTCATCAATGCTCGTATTAGCTCGGTGTTAGTTGCCGGTTTTTGGTGTTGTGCCAAAAAATGCCTCCCCGGCGTGAAATGCCGCCCCCTCGCCCAAGCGTTACTCACGAGACTTTATATCTAGGGGGATGTAATAAAACCGTAAAGCACAAGGCATTTGCACCTCGTTATTTAACTTGGGAAAATGACGCTTTATTTTGGACGTTCTTTACCTGTTTTATACGTTGATATTTTGACAGTTTATTTCAGCGTAATAAGCGCAATAGTAAAGCACGATTTTCAACACAACATCGGCCCGCAAGATATTTCATGAGACAGCAAATGCAATACAGTATAACGTGTGACGACCCTTTCTTAAATTGCAATTTTTGAGTAGCATTTTTTTCTTTTTTAATTTTTCGTAAGAGTACTGTACGTCTGTGTAAGTAACAGGAGCAAAGGGTTTTATGTTGTTTTTTAATATTTATTTTCCACAAAAGAAAATATTACTGTTTTGATTTTGGCGGCGCAGTGGTTAACGCGTGTGTGGCACAGTTCTGAGGTCATGAGATCGAACCTTCCTGTGCAGAGCTTGCATGTTCTCCCCATGCTTGCATGGGTTCCTCGGGGCACTCAGGTTCCCTCCCACATTCCAAAAACATGTATGTCAGGTTAACTGGCCGGTCCAAATTATCCCTAGGTATGAATGAGCAAGTGAGTTGTCTGTCTCTGTGTGCCCTGCGACTGGCTGGCAACCAGTTCAGGGTGTCCCCTGCCCACTGCCCGAAGACAGCTGGGATGGGCTCCAGCACCCCCACCGACCCTACTGAGGATAAGCGGTGCAGATAATGGATGGATGGATGTTTTCATTTTTTTTAAGAGACAACAAGAAAAACTAGAATCTAGTTTTAAGGTAAAACCCACAGAGTAAAAACTGGTTGTTAATCTGTTGACAAGATGCCACGGTTCAATCCATAGATTATTTAGTAAAACATTAAAAAGGCAAATTTTGAGGGGCTAAATTTAAAACAAAAAAACTCGATACAGAGCATTTTTTGGCGTAACAGCCTGAAAGCCACCAATGCTAGCAGAATTATTTAGCAACAGCAGTCATTGACGCTAGTCACAATGCTAGTAGCAGTAGCCTGGATTGGCAAAGCTAACATTTATATTACTGTTTTTTGTGATTCAATGCTAAGTTAGTACTGTTTTATCTTCATAATGAATGGAAAAAAGTCCTGGACTCATGGCACAAATTTGCTTTATTAACCCCTGCTCTCAGCAATAGTTGACTGGGGATAACGTATTGTAGTCAATACAGTGCAATTCATTTCAAACGTGCCACAATCTCCCAAACCGAAAAAAGGTTACTTATATAAGCCTTAAACATACTTACATAAACCTTAAACATACAAAATATACCACTGAAGCAACTGACTAACAAATTCAACATACGAACGAATGTCCAGACCCTCTGGTTCATAAGTAGGGCAGTGTCTGTATAAATATCTGACCAGGGTCATCACCACAACTGTGCATTTCATTTAAGGCAGTTAAGAACAGCAAGCCTCTTGACAAAAGTGCCTTCTACCAGACCACGCATGCAGTAATTTTGGATTGGGGATAATGGATCTCGGTGGCACAAGCGCAGTTTACTTGATATACATCTGGTTTGCCGACCACTGTTCTAGGCAATAGTAGATGGGGGATTATCGATCACAGCCACAACTGTGCCTTTTATTAATGGGACACATCCAAAAAAACTCATTTTATGCTGAACTACAGTAACGGCAAAAAAAAAAAAAAAAAAGTACAAAGTAGCAAGGGACAACAGTAGTCCTATCTCCCGTCAGACTAAGAAATACTAGAAAAGACACTCTGGTGTAAAACTCTGCTACCCGCTCTTTTTTCTCGCCCTTCCTCCCTTTCCTTTAACGAACTAAAGAAAATAAACAGGCGCTGGCGCAAATGGAAAGCAGAGGGCTGCGCGTAATTACGCAGCCGCAGAAGCCAAATCCCAGTTGTCGGAGGGCCAGGGGCGCCCACGGGGACTCTGAAAATTGGAAGAAACCTAGCCTGACGCGGCAGAGCTATAATCACAGTGTTCCATGGAAAGGTAGTCTTGAGGATGAGTCCTGAGAGAAGGGTCGCCATTACGAGAGATTTATTGTCGTTTTAAAACTGGACGACCGAGTCGAGAGAGGAAAGACTTTGACACACGCCCACTTGGACGCAGAACCGTCTGGCCGTCTACCGATTGGGTAGGAGGTGGGCGGATCGATAATATCGTCCCGGGATTGATACTTTGCCACCCATTTTCTAAAAGCATCACTTCTGTATGGAGATAGCACAGCCTTTCTCCCTCTCACCCATTTCCATCAGCCACTCTAAGTTTTTGCCCGAGTTGTGACAGAAAGGTACACTGTTAGCACTCCTGCCTACCTGGCTTTCTGTTGAATCTTGCCTACCTGGCAGAAGAAGATGCCAATTCTATGCGCACATCCCTACCAGAAGCTACAAATGACCTAGGAAAACAGTGTGGACTTATATTCAACGATAGAAAAGGAAAATGCCTGGTGTAATTTGCATACATTTCAACTTATATGTTAACCCTATATTTCATATGTTTTTTAAACATGACAAAGTGTGTACACCATCTGGCATTTTTTGTGCGACAAAGAAAATAGCTGTAACTTTTTTTTTTTTGACCAATCTCATTTTGCCCTGGCTGCAATTAGGATTGTCTCGGTCACTGGTAGCAGACAACAATGTAATTGTAGATTGCTATTATTGTCGCGGTAAACTAGCAAATGTTATCCTCAATATTTTTTTTTTTTAATTTGAGCGCGTATTGTGGCACTGCTACGTATATGAAGTTGACTGCATGTGGGGAAAAGACTTAGAAATAAAATTTAAAAAAATGTTTACACAAATGATCTTTGCTTTAATTCTACATAGTTTATCTTTCTGTGAGTAAATAAGTGTTGTGGTGTCTTTATTAGGTGTATTATCACTTATTAACGGAAATTGAAATCGTAAATTATGGGATACCTTGGCTGAGGTTGAATGCATTTGTGCTGTAAAGTGGACTGCTACTGTGGCAAAAACACAAATTTACGTAAACACATATAAAAAGCTCACCCTGCAGAGAGGAATGAGCTGCAACCAAAAATGTAAATATTTTACTGTCCTTGAACAAAAAACAGCAAATCCAATAAGAGACAAGTCACACTTTATTTGTATTACTGATTTTATCTTGAAAATATTGTGCAATGGAAGAAATTTTCTTTAGCTAGTTAACAATGTTATATCGTACTTGTATTTTGTATTATATTGTACTACATCAAAGCGGCGCTGCCATGAGCGGCTGCCTTTTCCAGCAGCTCCCCTGTTATCTCTCACTTTTTGTAATTTTCTGTTTTATTGTCTGCTTCTATCTTCGGTGTTTTTCTTCCCGTTTTGACAACTACACTATGGATTACTTCTATCCTATGGACATGGGTTTTAGCGCACAAAAATGTGTTTATCCAAGGAATCAACTCCTTGCCCTGAAGAATTCTCGTGCCGGCGTGGTGAAGGGGCCTATCGTGGAGGAAGAACCGGAGCTAGCTAAGCGGCTAGCGGCGTTATAAGTCTTCGGTACCATCTGCAATCATGGTAAATCCAAACTCACTACCAAATAAGATCAACGAGTGCTGTTGGAAAACATCGAAGCGCACAGGGCGCGCAGTTGCTGTGTTTTGCGGAAACATGGCTCACGTTTAGCATTCCGGACGCTAACGTGTAGCCACCCGGAGCTACCTGGAGCAATCCGGCTTCAGCGTCGCTATACAGAGACACGAAAGCCTACGGTAATCGGAGAGGAGACGGACTCGCTAACACGAGGCGGTGTATCCCTGGACACAAAGAAAAAGATTTCCATCTGCCGCAGGGATGTCGAACTTTTGGACTGGCGTGTGACGTCATCCACTTCGCTACAAGCACCCCTAGGGCATCATGTTAATCTGTTAATAAACAACGGGGTAGACTGCTGGAAGTGTGAATTTCCCTACGGGATGAATAAAGTATCTATCTACCTATCTATTTATGTTACCTAAGTGATTTTTGGGTTTGATTCTTTTGGACTTTGTTCTGAAACAGTTGTCATACAAATATTTGTATTTATTTCCATACGGTTAAAGTTAGAAATGTAGGTATTTAATTAAAAGTGGCTAAAATGTTTCTGCCTTGTTTATCCTAATTATATACCCTAACTCAAGGGGGAAGAGTTGAATTATTCAATAAGCATGACATTTTCTAGCAAAAACCATTGGTATTGGATCTGTATCAATCGATTACTTGGATTGGATCGATACTAACATTCCCAGTATCGCCCACCCCGAGTATTTGGGACCGTTTGGGACTTCTTTGTGTGGTCTGGCTAAAACAGAACCACCTTCCCACGCTTCGATAAGCATTACGACAAACACGAGAACGAGCCCGACTGGTTGCTATCATGTGGCTGCGGGATGTTTGCTTTTTCATCTCGGCTACAGGGAAAAGAGTAGAAGGTCTGGCCAATCGCATCGTGTCTCTTCGCTGGCCTCCAGTCGGCAGAACAATATCGCGGTGTTACTTTCAAGTGCGACCGCAAACCCGACCGTCGTCAAAGTAGAGTCTGTTTGAAGTGTAAGCACACGTAGGAACAGATTTAAATGTAAAAAGTAAAAGCAGAGGAAATTACATATTTATTTATCTTTCTAGCACTAAATCCCTAGATAATAAGAAAGCGATTTACAATATAGTTTGTTGAATTTGACTTCTTGTCTGAAGGGATATGCAGATGGCCATATGATTAGGAACCATTATTGTTACATCACAATGGTTTGCTAAGATAAAACTGGTCTATGAACATTAATAATTTATGGTAACCAAACCATTTAACCAGTTAATTTTAGGCGGGCCACAATGGCACCCTTCAGCAGCCTGAGAGGGTAAAAACGTCGTCATGCCCTGCTCTAGGCAATTGTCAACTGGGTATAGCGGATCGTGTATTTTATTCGAGGCCAGAACAGCATGCCTTCCTACATAAGTGTCATTTTCCGGTCTCTGGTCGCAGCAATATGTGACCAGGGATAATGTGTCGTGGCCGCTTGAGAGCAGTTTGCTTTTAGATGGGAAGACCGGCAGAAAGAGCCAGCGGGCATAACTAAACTTTTCTCTGTCGGCCACTGCTCTTATAAATAGTAGTCATCCGGAGATAATAGATTACAGCCAAAATGGTGCATTTTGTTTGAGGTAAGCCAGAATAGCAGGTCTCCTGACAAAAGTCCTTTCTGTCGGTCCCCGCTCGCAGCAGTTTGGGAGAGGGTAATGGATTGCGGCTGCACAAGGGTGCAGTTCATTTCAGGCAGATACAGTATTGGCAAAACAGAGCCACCATATCTGAGAAAAATGCACTCTGCCAGCCCTCAAGTATAGTAGTATATGATCGGGGATAACAGTTTGCGGCCGCACAAGTGCACTTATTTTTCAGGCTGGAAAAATAACGGGAAAAAAAGCAACTAGGCCCCAGAAAATATATTTTGCTGGTCTGCACTTGGAGCAATATGCCATCAGGGATAATGGCTTGTGGTCGCACAATTGAAGTTCATATATTCGTAAAGGTAACAACAAAAACAAGCTTACAGGCTCAACAAAAATGCATTTTGCTAGCCCCCGCTTTTAGAAATATGTGATTGGGCATAAAGGATCACGGAATATTTGTTTTAACTTGTGATGACTATAGGCCGCAAAGAATGAAGTACAAAGTAGAAAGGGATTGTTAGGTGACTTACAGTTTGGAGTTTAGAGTAATTAAAATAATAATACAATAAAACAATCAAGTCCTCAAACGTGAGAAGAAGAACCAAATCAAACTCAGCTCAAAATCGACATGCTAACAATATCACTAGGAAACGTCGCCCATTTCTTAACCTTACACGGCCCATCACATTAAAAACAAGAACACCCGTCCCCCGTTCTTTTGTCGCCCCATAAAACAAGCGCTTCCTGGAGGATACGCATCGCCCAGCTGGCCGGTGCCCAGCCATCCTTTTTCGAAAGACAATTATTGACTCATTTTTGGCGCACTCGTCCCACAAGAAACTCATTTGAGCCAAGATCTGTATATAATTCCAGGAAGTTGGGCCGAGACCAAGTCGGACCCCAACACGTTTTTACAACAGACATCCATTAATGTCGTCTATTGAATCCCACTTCAGTGGTGTCAAACATGTAGCCCGCCTGTTTCAGGCAAGCCAAGGGTCATAATCCGGCCCGCGAGACAATGCCAAGAGAAACGTAAGAGAAAAACTGACTGCAATTATAAATATGTCAACTGTATGCCGCCAAACCTGGCTGCCACTGGCAAAAAAACTTAGCCGCTACTTTCTCTCCTTGTCTCTTTTGGTTTCTTTCGTTCTCCTTTTTACTTTCTCTCCTTTTTCTCTTTCTTTCTCTCCCTGTTTTTGTCTATCCCTCTGTCTCCATTAAACTCTCTCTCTTTGTATTTATCTCTCTTTCCCCTCATTTCCTGTTTCTTTTTCTCTTTCCCCAATCGCTCTTTCTATAAATATTTCTCGGTTTTCATTTTTTCCCCGCTCTCTCTTTCTTTCTCCCCTTTTCCTATCTCTTTCTGTTCCCCCATCAGTTTATTTCACTCTTTCCCCATCTGGCTTTCGTTCTCCCTCATACATCCTTGCATATTTCTTCTAATTCCCCCAACTATCTTTCTTTTCCTATTTCCCCATCTCCCTTCCCCAATCTCTCTCTCTCTCTCTCTCTCTCTCTCTCTCTCTCTCTCTCTCTCTCTCTCTCTCTCTCTCTCTCTCTCTCTCCCCCCCTCTCTCGGTTTGTTTTCCCTCCTCGTCTCTCTGCTCTTTTGTGTCTCTCTTTCTCACAATGCTTTCTCACTTTCTCCTCTTTTTTTTACCCACTGTCATTTTCTTTCGCCATCTCTCCGTTTGTATTCATTTTCCCTTTTCTTTCTCTATTTGCCCCTCTTTATGTTTCTTCATCTCTATTTTTAATATTTATCTTTTTTTTGTCGTTCTATCAGTCTTCCGTTGTTTTTTCCTTACTTTCTCTTCAAACTACTTTTTTGGCATTGCTGGAACGCTAGCACGACGCTGGCATTTTATTTTGAAGGCTGGCGTTATAGGCGGTGATGAGAACACCACAAGATGGCTGGCAAACTTTTGTGTGAAATTTGGGGATCAAAACGTTTAGTATAAAGAGCGTTTTGTGTTGTCACTTGTTCCTACGACGACCGTGCACGAAGTATCCTCATTGGCTAGTGGCCACCCATACATGTTATTCAATCCAAAACAAGTATTTTATATAAAAGTAATACATACTTTTTTCTTTCTTGTTCATGATTTTGTCTGAGGTACCAGTGGGTAGCTACGCATTAACACATTTTTCTATCCCCCGTTATATGGCAATTTCACATTGCAATTTTATGGTTCTTTTTTGTTATTTTTTTTGTAATTATGCTTTGCATGGCTGGATATAAATGCAAACACATTAGCATTAGTGGCTAGCCTACATTGTTAGCATTAGCATTAGAAGTTAAGGTCTATGAACCTGGCATGAGCTGCTAAATTATTTTTAAATAAATGCTAAAGCGAAGCTAGCCAAGATAACAATGTAATTTGTTAATGACACCAGCAGCTATGTTAGCGATTACATGAGCTAGATCGCTACAGAATACGATATAGAAAATCTAATGGTATTTTGATTTTTTTTAATATCACAATCTTGTTTTAAGCCCTTCATGATCAAATATTGTGGTCTCTGTTTCTATCTTTAGTGTGCATGGTTTGATATTATTTCAAATACATTAACACCGGTCAAAATCATGTTTTTGATTTTTGCTTTGATGACAAAAATAAAGTCATTAACTTGCTGCTACACCTACTCTATGCTACTTTGCGCGGTTTCTATCTTCGATCTATAATCTTTTTGTGTCAATGGGCCGCTATAAACTGACATGACTTCTGCCATTCTGCTACAACGATGCATGCATAGCTTCAACATATCACACTTGGCTGCAAACATGAAAAAGGCTGTTGGGTAAAAATGGAGTTCAAAATGGAAGACAAAAAAGTAACAAAGTACGCTATATAAAAAGCAGAAAAATGAGCCAAATTTTGACTCATTTTAATGATATTGGTTGTGCAGAAGCAGAGTGCATTCAATCTTTAAATCTTGGAGACCAACGATCTTTTGCTTTTTGTTTTACTGATTTTAATTGATGTTTTTTTGCGTCTTTTTCAGATCATCTGTGTCTGAATTGGTTTAAATAGTTTTGTAAATATTTTTTTTTGCGTTTTAAGAATTATTTATAGCACTGAACAATTTATATGATTCGTTTTATTATTGTTTTGCATTTTTAGACATTTTGTGTTGCTGTACGACTTTCAATCTGTCCAGTGTGTAAGCTATTTTTTTTGGATTAAAAACATTTTTATTTGATGACTGAATATTTTAATTTATATTTCATGTGTTTAGCACGGCTCAACTACAAGTCATATGGGATTACTATTACTAAATAATTTGGTGCATACTGTCTTATTATTATCGATAATTTAGTGTTTAAAAGAAATAAAATCCGAGGTGGCATTTAGGTGCAGGCTACTTAGTGAGCCGAGGTAAAAGAGCCGGTTTTCTTAATAGAGCTGTCCTCTTAGGTGCCACCAGTAGGGGGGTGACGCTTCACATGAAGACACCATTTTGACAAGCCACCAGAGCAGGCATGTTGGCGTCAAATTCAGTGATTTTAAATAAAAACTTGTTTCATTGCATGGTCTAAAGAGTCAGGCAGTCAAGAAACATGGCAATGCCAAGAAACATGGCAATGGCAACAATTTCAGGTATTTTCAAGCACTTGTATTATTATTGTTATTTTTTACTACAAAAACATAACATTATAATTCAAGCATTTTCAAGAATGCTAAGCACCTAATGAACTCTGGACTTTTGTCTTCAGATGGTACGGTTAAAAAGTTTGTCAACAGTCGGGAATTTTTCCGACAAGTTGAGGACAAATAAAGGTCACATACTATCTGCATAAAACTGATATAAACAATACCATACAGTACATGTTAATGAGTTAAATGACATCATCTGCATCATTTTGTATGACGAAGTGAAATAAAAAATATTCTGTGGTTTGTAAAGCACGGCGCATGTTTCTAATTAAGCTCCTGTTGACGTCTCACGTCACAAATCAGACTTATCTTTGTTTTTGCAACTGACAATTTTCTTTCCTGCAGATTTATTTTGAAATCCTCCTGTCCTGCTTGTTTATCACCACTGCCAATTAGCTTCTGCTTTCTCGGCGTTTTCACAACTGTGACACTTGTCGAGGGACGGCGGATTTTTATTTATTCATATTTTTTTTTGAAGCCACGTTTTGCAGTTTGTGGCAAAAAAGTAATTTCCTCCAGCATAAATTAGCGCATGGAAGGCAGGGAGTTTAAAATATGATTAATTAATGACAAAACGTTATTTTGTTTTGGCGGGATGTTCCGTAGAGAGGGGTTTTTATTCTGTTTAAAGGGCCAATTAAAATTTGCCGTTTTTGACGGAAAAGTAAAGAAGACAAAGATGAATGGATTATTTGGGACAACCAAGGAATTATTTTTACCATTGAACACATTCTCAGTTTTTCACAATAAAATACCCAACTGATGATATACACATAAATTTACATCTGTTTTATAGTATAACATCTATATGTACTATCGTGTAGCCGTAACACAAGGAATCTCTTGATTTTCCACAATATAGCATTTTACCACGATTCTTCCCACACATATATCATACCACAATTTGTCTTCAGTTAATTTCCAATTGTGATTTTATTGCTTTTATCCAGGATACGGTTAAGTCGCAAAGCAGTGTGGGATTTGTACTATAAATATGAATGATACATGCAACCTAAAGGCCCACATTAAACCACACCACCTACATTGGATATTACCGAATCTTACTGCAATATGTATTCTGTGTAGCACTATTTAGTTATTCTATATAACACGCTACAGTGGGCATTTGCACGTCACACTGGGTATTTGTATATTTGGCTTTATTATTGTACTGTTCTCAGCGAAGGGATGCTGCTGGAAATGTGAATTTCCCTTTGGGGATGAATAAAGTATCTATCTATCTATCTATCTATCTAAAAAAAACAAAAAAAAACGCATGGGTAATTTCTCCGGGATGTTTCTATTTCATTTTCTGCCCGCGTGGCAAACATTATACAGTCAATTTTTGGGGATGCAGTCACATATAGTGTTAGTCCATGCTTCTGGCAAACCACCTATGAGCAAACCATGTAAACAGACAGATTGTCAGACTGACAATCTCTGTCAAAATGATGGTGCCTGACCAAGGTAAATGCTAATCGTCACAGTTGTATCCATCCACATATAGCTTACGCCCATGCTTCTGGCAGGCCACGTACAAGCACACTTGGTACCTATGTGTATGTGTTGTTGGAATGAAAATTCCTTTCGAAATAATGCTAGTCAACCCGGCTCGATGGCTAAATGTCACAGTTGTATCTATCTATATATAGTGTAAGTCCATGCTTCTGGCAAGTCACATCTGAAAACACCTTGTAAACTGAAAGGTCGTCAGACTAACAATCTCTCTTGAAATGATGCTAAACAAATGGTCTACAAGTTGTATCCATGTAAATACAGTATCGTATTTGTCTATTACACATACGATCACATGGGTCAGGTCCTGCAAGGCTTTCTCTGCTGGCCTGAAAATTTCAGAATCAGGTGATGTTAATAATATTTTGTCCATACCTAATAAATAATGCGAAAAAGTCTGTCAGCTTCCTTTCTAAAGGCTGTGCTGCTTCCAGATGTATGCTTTCATTTTTAAGCATTTAACCAATCACATTTCAGCAATTTCTTGTTGTAAGTGTCAGAAATCTACCTGGAGCCCTCCACAATCAGTTTGAAGCAATTTAAAAAAAAAATAGAAAACACTGGATACTAACGTTACGGATATGTGCATATCTAGGACACACTTATATAATTGCAGTAAAGACGTAACATATTAAGACGTATTCAGATAACTCTAGCATAAAAAACATGCTTACCAAATAATGAACTTTACTCCAAATCACTAAATCCTTTCACATATTCATCCTCTGTTTCACTTTTGCCGGTAAACAACTCCCCCCACTCGGGAGGTAGACGAAAATATGCTTCTTCTTCCACTTCTACGTCTCGGTCATGGTCGAAATGATCAACACAGGCCTAGAGCGCCCTCTTGTAGTTGAGTGTAAAAATAGCATGTGAGTGATACACAGTATCGGTAATAAAATTATAAAACTTAATAAAATAATAATGCCATAAAAAATGTCACATATCAGTCTCACCGGAATATACGTCGCACCCCCGTTCAAACTATGTATAAAAAATGTGATTTATAGCTAGGAAAATACGGTACAGGTCAATAAATATTTAATCCCCTTCTCTCCTTCTCCTCCATAGTTAATGTGTTAACCATGCTCCCCAGCTGCATTTGAATCAGTTTCAGGTCAACAGTTTGCTAGCCTACACTAACTGGTTCACCAGGTGGACCCTTACACAGGCTAACCACCAAAACCCCCACGAGTCCCTTTTTTTTCCCAAGCCGACTTTTGTTTGCGGACAGTGGCTCGGTTTCGGGTGTCAGCGGCTAATGTCATGTTGCCATTTGGTCAGATAGCGTCATCTCTATTTATTTTGTGTCGTCGCACCGAAACCGGTTGTGACCTTGTTTACGTAAGATTCGTAAGGGAAGGGGCGTTTTACTAAGGGGTTTGTGGTGGTGGGGGACTTTCTCTGTTTACGATTCCTCGGACAGCCAAAAGCTGCTTTTTGTTTGACTTTGCAGTAGTCAAGAGAGCAAAATCCCAGATAACGGTGTGTCTGTGTACATAAAAGCATTTATTACAGCTGTCAAGTGCAATTTGTGTTAAAAAACACAGAAATAATATCGCTGAAATGTACTTAATACACAAAAAAAAATCTAAGGAATACTGCATTATTTATTCAACAAATCTTAATATACTCTTAGATTATAACGTATAATTGTATACTTGTAAATTATTTTTGTAACATTTTTCGAGAGGAATCCATTTATTTTAGGGATACTGCACCCACTGTCACTCCCATTCCAGTAATACCTTTTGAAGTTTATTCTAAATATACATATAGTTATATCATTAGTAATAACCCATCCATCTATTATCTGCACCGTTTATCCTCATTAGTGTCGCGTGGGTCGCAGGGGACACCCTGAACTGGTTGCCAGCCAGTCGCAGGGCACACAGAGACAGACAACTCACTTGCTCATTCACACCTAGGGACAATTTGAACCAGCCAATTAACCTGACATGAATGTTTTTGGAATGTGCCCGGAGGAAACCCACGCAAGCACGGGAAGAACATGCAAACTCCACACAGGAAGGCTGGTGCTGGATTTGATCCCATGACCTCAGAGCTGTGCTGCGGACGTGTTAACCACTCACCCGCCGTGGTGCCATTAGTAATAATATTAATAAGAAATATATATGGCAATAATACAAATGACATTTACACGGTTCAGGGATCCCTAAACCGCATGGGTCGTCAGGGCACCAATGAAGGCAGCTCTAGACAGCCTCATCCACTGTTGACGGTCCCTGGCCTGTTTTTGGGTTGTGGCAAAGTTGGCACCAGTCCATTCCTTAATGTTGTCAGCCCAGTTCTTTTTCGGTCTCTCTTTTTTCCTGCCCCCTTTGACTGTGCCTTGGAGAATTATCTTGGTCCGTCCAGATGATCTTGTGAAGTGATCATACCACTGAAATGTCCTTCTGCACACAGTTGACAACCGTTCTTCATAGGGTCCAATGTTCCCTCTGAATGTTGCGCACCATTTCTTTGTCACATTGGCTGAGTGGCTGATGCCTAAACGTTTCAGGTAGCATTGCATCTCCATGGCCTGGATTTTCTTTACCAGTTCTGCCGAAGATGGAAGTAACCAGCGCTTGCATGAGTCTTATATTTGAGTTCATTGCTATGTTCTTGTCCCTCCTAATGAGTTTAAGCCTGGCAAGATTGGCTTTGGTTTGAGCTATCCTGGTGTTGATTTCTGGTTCTGACCCCTCTTTTGACATGACAGCTCCAAGATATTTAAATTTGGTGACAGGTTCTAGCTCTCTGTGGCTTATGGTATGGCGTCTGTGGCAACATTACAAGCAATAACATTAATACTGCAAAGACATAATAATTACCGTAGTAAAAAATAACAATAATAATACAAACGCTATTACTAATTAATGTATTGATAACTGCTTATCCACTAATTCACTGTCAGCCTACTATGTTATACATGACAAACTAAAAGGGAAACACATTTAAGTAACCTTAGTGAGAGCGTTCGAATCTAGGTATAAAAGACACTTATATTCAAACGCTTATGAATGATGTTGACGTCCTGTCAAATGGACATTATCGGTGTGTGAGCATGTGGAAGACACTGTAAACCGCTTTGGGAGGTCTTCAGTAACTTGAAAAGCGCTATAGTTGTCACTGGCACAAATAAATATATTACAAATAATAACATCAATAATACACATTATAGTAGTAATAATAATTACATTATTAATAATAATTACACTTACAATTATTGTGATACTATTACAACATTTGGTAAATAATAATAGATTATGATATGTGATAATGACATGTAATAATATGATTAGTATTATTATTATTTTATAATAATAACTACATACATAGTTAACTAATTGATAACTGATTCCAAACAAATACACTTCCAGCGTAGGACGTATCAAGTCTATAGCCTCAATAGCACCACTAATATTATAGAAAATATTGAATACAGAATATTAATAGTACTAATTATAGTATAAACAATTTTAACTTCTAATTAACAATTTCACAGCCAGCCTTGTCATATTTTAAAGTCTATAGCACTATGACTAATAATTATAATAATAGTAAAACAGAATAAAAATATCAGTATAAATACTCATAATCCCAATAAGAATTACACTAATAGTAATATAAATACTGAAAGAAATACTAGTATTAACAATTCTAACTATAATAACACAAAAAAGGCATGATAAATAAAATTGAAGAAATAAACAGATATTCATTATTATATAAAGAAACAGGGTTTCAAAGTATTTTAGTTGTTTTGGAATCATGATATCAATTTATGTTACGGCAAATAATATGTTCGGGGAATATAATGGAAAAAAATACATAAATCTGGTAAAGTGCTACATAAAAACAATAGCAGACTGCAGATGCCTCATATAAATCCTATTTATATTATTTCCGTTTGAGTACCTTAAAAATTAATGTATAGGACTATTTATTGAACAAAGAAAGGCTGACTCTTACACAAGCGCAGAAAATCTATATAACCGCTCCGGGTGACCTTTGCAAAGATTCAACCATCGTTTCTTTTTTGGGGAGCATACGATTTGTAGAAATACCACAAGAGTTTTTCTTCCTTGTTTTTTCTTCTTCTTGTTTTTCCCCCACAAAGGCCAGGTTGACATCTCTGGGACACGAGTGAGGCAGAGAGTAAATATGTGCACATGCTCGAGACTTTATTAAAGGACAACCCACAATCAATATTTCATGGGGGGAGGTGCCTGGGGGTCATATTTCGACTGTCGCCTAAAGAATTGCGAGCGCCATACATTTTTAAAAACGTGTCAGAAAAAAAATAAATCATCCAAGTGCATGGCTCACGCACCAAGGACAGGTTCTTCCTCAGCTTTTCCAACTGCCTCCTCTTACATAAGGTTAATTTAGCAATATATAACAATTTTTTTATTTCTCAAATACAATACGATCTTAATTTTGAAATAATGATTCCCTTAAAAATGTCAAAAATGATCACTTTTTGCCAATGATCTAGATTTTTCACAATCTTTCCCCAAAAATGTAAAAAATGTCATTGTCAATATTTATCAATGAAATCACAATCTTGATTTTTTTTATTATTCTTATCCAAAAATACATAAATAATCAAAAGTATCTGCAAAGAGTTAATTTACAATGTTCATTAAATAAATATAATTTAAAATGAGAAAATGAACAGCAATCTGCAATCTCGTATGTTTTCCTGTATCATTTTCGTTGTTTTGCTGTCCTGATAAGCCAATGAGCTAGAGTACATATATATACAGTATATACAGTCCATCCGGAAAGTATTCACAGCGCTTCACTTTTTCCACATTTTGTTATGTTACAGCCTCATTCCAAATTGTATTAATTTAATCTCTTAACTCAAAATTCTACACAAAATACTCCATTATGACAATGTGATTTTTTTTTTTTAAATAGAAAACTAAGAAATCACATTTACATAAGTATTCACAGCCTTTGCTTAATACTTTGTTGATCCACCTTTGGCAGCGAATACAGCCTCAAGTCTTTTTGAATATTATCCCACAAGTTTAGCACACCTATCTTTAGGCAGTTTTGCCCATTCTTCTTTGCAATAAGTCTTAAGCTCAATCAGGTTGGATGGGAGACGTTTGTGCACAGCCCTTTTCAGATCTCTCCAGAGATGTTCGATCGGATTCAAGTCTGGACTCTGGCTGGGCCACTCCAGGACATTCACGGAGTGGTTCAGAAGCCAATCTTTTGAGATCTTGGCTGTGTGCTTTGGGTCGTTGTCCTGCTGAAAAATGAACCTTCGCCCCAGCCTGAGGTCAAGAGCGCTCTGGAGCAGGTTTTCATCCAGGAAAACTCTATATATTGCTGCATTCATTTTTCCTTCTATCCTGACTAGTCTGCCAGTTCCTGCTGCTGAAAAACATCCCCACAGCATGATACTGCCACCACCATGCTTCACTGTAGGGATGGTATTGGCCTGGTGATGAGCGGTGCCTGGTTTCCTCCAAACATGGCGCCTGGCATTCGCACCAAAGAGTTCAATCTTTGTCTCATCAGACCAGAGAATTTTGTTTCTCATGGTCTGAGAGTCATTCAGGTGCTTTTTGGCAAATTCCAGACGGGCTTCCATGTTCCTTTTACTAAGGAGTGGCTTTCGTCTGGCCACTCTACCATACAGGCCTGATTGGTGGATTGCTGCAGAGATGGTTGTCCTTCTGGAAGGCTCTCCTCTCTCCACAGAGGAACGCTGGAGCTCTGACAGAGTGACCATCAGGTTCTTGGTCACCTCCCTGACTAAGGCCCTTCTTCCCCGATCGCTCAGTTTAGAAGGCCGGCCAGCTCTAGGAAGAGTCCTGGTGGTTCCAAATGTCTTCCATTTACGAATAATGGAGGCCACTTTGCTCATTGGGACCTTCAAAGCAGCAGAATTTTTTCTGTATCCTTCCCCAGATTTGTGCCTCAAGACAATCCTGTCTCGCAAGTCTACAGACAGTTCTTTTGACTTCATGCTTGGTGTTTGTGCTCTGACATGCACACTCAACTGTGGGACCTTATATAGACAGGTGTGTGCCTTTCCAAATCATGTCCAATCAACTGAATTTACTGCAGGTGGACTCCAATTAAGCTGTAGAAAGATCTCAAGGATGATCAGTGGAAAAAAGATGCACCTGAGCTCAATTTTGAGCTTTATGGCAAAGGCTGTGAATACTTATGTAAATGTGATTTTTTAGTTTTCTATTTTTAATAAATTTAAAAAACGTTTTCACATTGTCATAATGGAGTATTTTGTGTAGAATTTTAAGATAAGAGATTAAATTAATACAATTTGGAATGAGGCTGTAACATAACAAAATGTGGAAAAAGTGAAGCGCAGTGAATACTTTCCGGATGCACTGTATATTATATATATATATATATATATATATATATATATATATATATACATATAGAGTATATATTTAGCTATGGTCGGTTGGTTGGATCCCTTAACCACTAGGGTCATAGGGGCACCATTTCCTTTGGTGTGTCTTGGGCAAGTATAGGCTGGTGGCGCCCATCACGCTTCAGGCCAATAAAATAAAAAAAAACTCCCCAAACACTCCCGCTACTCACTTTTTTCAATCACATATAATCCCAAAAGAAACAATCTTTTTTGGATTGGCCTACCTCTATAACGCCCCTCCCACTTCAGTAACTCAACACTTGTTTTGCGCCACGATGCCACAAAATGACTCCAAAAAAATTAAACGGCGCTCTGGCTTGAGTACAACACAACCAGTAACTGCTTCAAAAGGGATTAAAGGTTGAAGGTTCCAGGCCCGTCCAGTCACCGTATTGGCTCGCTAAACTCATTACACAGACGCTAACAAAAACCGCTGTCTCGACGCTAGCACGCAGCGGCACAGGTTTTCAAAAACAAGGTTCGAACCTCAGCTGTTTTTACTTGGGTGTTTTTTTTCATCATAATTCGGCCACGGTCGCCTGCTTGGAGGTTGAAGCGTTTCCTAAACCACGACCGCAAGTCGGCTAGCTTGGCTAGCTGGGCTCTGTGTTCCACATACATACGAGCATCGGAATGCGTGCCTTGACGCCGTGCTGAGATTGTGCCGTGCTGCATGTGTTCTGCAGCTGCGAGTCCCTCTCGCTTGCATGACGTGCTTCCCTCTTGCAGTAAATCAGATATCGCTTCTGGATTATGTCCCTTTTCACAAGGATGCTAATTGGTAACATTGGTGGGGATTAAAAATGTGTAATAATAGATCATAAAAATAAGATATATATATATATATATATATATATATATATATATATATATATATATATATATATATATATATATATATATATATATATATATATATATATATATATATATATATATATATTCACACACCGTGACTTTAATTTTGCAGTAAATCATTTCTAATGTTAGGAAACGTCTCTTGTCAAAAAACTACTAAATTATAAAACTGTCTGGGACTAAGATTATGTTACATTTTAATATACTATATACTGTATGTATACTGTATACAATATATGAATGAAAAAGTGAGTTGTCTGTCTCTGTGTGCCCTGCGACTGGCTAGCAACCAATTTAGGGTGTCCCCTACCCACTGCTTGAAGACAGCTGGGATGGGTTCCAGAACCCCCGCGACCCTACTGCATAATGGGTGGATGGATATATTTCAAGATAGCTACATACATACTTTGATTTTAGAGTAAATTAAATTTACTTCAGGATTATGTCTCTTGTCTCAAGTCTGAAAAAGTATAAAACTGGTTGGGATGAGGATTAGATAAATATATATATCCATCCATCCACTATCTGCACCGCTTATCCTCAGGAGGGTCGCGGGGGTGCTGGAGCCCATCTCAGCTATCTTCGGGCAGTGGGCAGGGGACACCCTGAACTGGTTGCCAGTCAATTTGCTCGCTCATTCACACCTAGAGACAATTTGGACAGGCCAATTAACCTAACATGCATGTTTTTGGAATGTGGGAGGAAAAACGAGTGCCCGCAGAAACCCACGCAAGCACGGGGAGAACATGCAAACTCCACACAGGAAGGTGTGATCTCACGACCTCACAACTGTGCCGCACACGTGCTAACCACTGCGCCGCCCTGCTGCCCATATATATATATATACACAAACATATACATACATATACATACAAATTTTTATAAATACATACATACATCAGCTGAGATGGGCTCCAGCACCCCTTACATACTTCAATTTTCCATTAAATCAAATTGCACATAAGGATTATGTCTTTTGCCACGAGACTGCTCACTGCTTGCCTATGATTATTGTCTGGTAAATGATATATATTATACTGTATATAAACACATACATCGATTTTGTAGAAAATCTGATATTCTCGCCGAAATACAATATCTTGGCAAAAGACTGCTACTTAATACAAATTGTCAGGATTAGGAATATATTACATTTGAATACATAATATACAGTATAGACCATAATACAAATCCAGACTATTCACGCGCAAGCCACGCTGCTCCCCACTCATGCCCTTTAAATTCTAACAATAAATCTAAAAATATATGTAAACAGTAGTTGTTTAGTTTCATAAGATTCGCAAATGGAAAGTACATATTAACTGAGCTACAACTTGGTACCAATAGCATTCGGATTATGAGGGGATGTTTGCACCATTACAGGAAGGAATGCAGATGGCTCAAATACAATCGAAGCAGCTCTCCCCTTAAATGTAGAACACCACAATTACATGTAGAGCTGTATAGTTTAGAGAGATCTGCAAAGTACATTTCAACTGAGTTAACCAACATGATACTAATAGCATTCAGATTACGAGGGGGCTCTTGGAAAAATAGCCCCCCCAGCCCTAAAAAGTTTCAGAACTCTTGCTTGAGAAAATAAACATTCTCTGAGTCAGTAGACGAACCGCAACCACAGAAAGAGGGAGAGCGAGCTCGGAGGCTTCGAGTTACTTAGAATTAAAAAAAAAAACAAAAAACAGGCAGCAACAGGGCAGCCGTATCCCTAAAAAAAATGGCTGCCGGGAAGGGACAGCGGCAGAGCTTAACATTGAGCTACTTGGCCACGGTGGGTGGGCTGCAGCCTGGGGGTACAGAGAAAGCCAGGAAATGAACTAATAGCGAGAGCCCCACTCCCCGGATTTCATTTTTCCATAGTCAGAAAAAAATGAGGACTGGGATCTGCCAGTAAGGGAACGATAGTTACAAGAAGAAGAGCTTGGTGTTAGAGAGGTTGCGGAGTTAATTCAAGTTGTTCGATTAAAGTTGGGGAGGGGCGTGCTTAACTCTCACTACTGATGCAGGTTTAAGTAGCTCATTTTAAATGGGCTGATAATGGCCATTTTGGGGTTTAAAGGTCATATCAACCTATTTAACATTTGAAAAAATCAGGAATTTCTTAAATTAAATATTCATACAATAAATATTATTTTTTTTAGGAAAATAAATACTTTTATTTTCTTAATATGTTTCTAGTAGAAGTTATATTTAAACTAAACATAAAACAAAGGCTAACTCTCTAGTGCTATAATCCGTTAAAATAATTTCTTTTTTTTATTACTTTGTTGCCATTCCAATGTTAAGTCATATTTTAACTGAACCTAAAACAAATATTTGTCAGTCTTTTGTATTTTTATAACAAGTCTAGCTTTGTTATGCAACCCATTATCTTTATACTAATGCTAAATATTAGGTGCTATAATCTGTATAAGTACCTATTTTTATTTGATCAAATAATCTATTTCAGTTCCACATAGAAGTTACCTTTAATCCAGACAAAAAGAAGATTTGTCTTTCAAACTAATCTAGCCTTGTTATTCAATTATTTAGCTTGATGCAAACGCTTATTTGGCTAAAATACCTCCCACAATGCCTCCCTCTTCATTCAGTTCAGAATCTCATTTGCTCCATAAAGATTTTGGTTAGATGATATAATGCTGACATATTTTGCACTGTATTTGTTATGGATCCCAAAACTTGCTGTGATGCTAAGGGAAGAGGCAAAAGCATGATAAGCATGGAAACCAAGCTTGTGATTATCAGGAAATACAAACACAAAGCTACCATGTCCATCACAAATCGACGATCTGGATTATTAAAGATGAAAAGGCAAATATCAGCAAGGAGACATCTGCATCCACGCACTACTCTCCTCGACCAGATCAAGTCACATCAAACCGAAGGTAAATATTTTTTTTTTTCCTTGAGTGAATATTTATTTATAAAAGTATTTGATTATATGCACATACGTAGTACTGACTATACCTGTACTGTATATGATTTTGTTAGTAAGATGATTATAAAATACCCATCAATTTTAATCTGGAATCCCCACTGTAGAACGGAATAACGTCCTATCCTGGGGGCTACCGTAGTCAAATATATAATCGAGCCAACAACTAGCGATTAATTTATAATAATTTAAGATTGTCACGTTTTCAGGTCACTCCTGAACAATACTCCAGGGATAATCACACTTTTACAGATTGTAGTACTTAATATACATATATATATATATATATATATATATATATATAATTTTGTTAGTTGGCGAATTGGCATAGTTTTCTATCTCCCGCAATTTGACTTTGCGAGGTACTCCTTAGGATGGATTAATGTTGTATCCGGGGAATCTATTGTATTCAAATACATAATCAAGGTAACAGCTACGCATTCATTTGTTTATTATTCCCCATTTTTCAGGTCACTCCTGAAACGACACTCTGCCGTGAATTAAACGTTTCTAGGTTGTAGTATTTAAAATACATACAAATTGTTTTGTTCATTAGCTACTTAGCATCCGCGGTCAAACTGCAATTGCAGTTTATATTTATCGGTACCTCAGAATGAATTTATGTTTTATCCCGGGGACTATTGTATTCAAATATACGATCAAGTCAACAGCTAACCATTTATTTATATTTGTTATCCTTTTAGGAGTGGTACACTTTTTAAGTCCCTCACAATACTCCGCTAAAAATGATAGTGCTCTAGCTCATAGTACTTAATGTACCTGTATATCATTTTGTTAATTATTAGCATATTTTTCAACACGCCACTATTCGGCAATTGCAGTTTGCATTTAGCACCTCATAACGGATTACTGTCATATCCTCCGGTTTTATTGTATTCAAACCCTTAAACTCTCTTCAGGATGTCACCAGTCACTAACATATGTCGTGCTGTAGCTCAAGAGGTAGAGCGCTCGTCTTGGGATCAAGGGATCCCAGTTCGAATCCCGGCTCGTCCGTGTTACATGTCGAAGTGTCCTTGGGTAAGACACTGAACCCCTAATACCCCCAATAAGCAGGTTAGCGCCTTACATGGCTGCAAGGCCGCTATTGGGAAATGTGGAGCACATTGTAAAGAGCTTTGGGAAGTCATTGACTTGAAAAGCGCTATATAAATGCAGATCATTTCATTTCATTTACATATTATCGGCTAGGTTAAACTCTTGGAATTCTATATATGAATAGCAAGATATTTTCACGCGCGAGTGTGCACAAACGCAATATAGAGATGCAGAAAGAGAAGTTAAACATTTACTACTCTTTCATACTGTCTAAGAATTGGCCAATGTACATGGTTGCAAAAGTTTTAGGGCTGTAAACTGGTCCTTTCCAAATGGTTACTTTTGGAAATGCTTTGACATGCATTTGGAAAAATGTGTAAAATACAATATTTTGTATTTCAGATTGTGATTCTGATTGTGACCAGGTCAGTTTTCATGCCATTGCCTCAGCTGTTTTCCAGCTATAGAGATCATGCTACACTCTTCTGCATGCATTTGCATTCAAAAACAAATTAAGGAAACAATAAATACCTTTTTTTCTGCGTGTCCCAACTTAGATTACTCAATTTTAGTAGCACTTGCAGTGATTAGTTTAATTTGGGACACGATTTCAGTGTTTTACCTTTCAAAAGAGACCAAAACCTTCTATATTCTTCAAACGGTGCAATAACAGTATTCAATTAACTTTGGGAATGTCTTGGATTGGGTTTTTTCTATTATTTTTTTCTCTCTGTTTAGAATTGCAGGTTTTTTTAGAGTCAGTCCCAAACCGAACTGCGCCAATAATACTTTTCAAGACCATGTCATTTTGAAAATCACATGCACGCACTCCATAATTTTCACCACCAAATAAAACAAATTAAAAAAGCATGAAAAAAACCAAGACCTTTCAGGTATGCAAATATTTATATACAATAGTACTAGCTGAGCAATGGTAATCACCCCTCCACTCCTAACCATCAACATCAATGAACTGAGAACACAAATTACACTGAGTGTTAAACGCTTCGGACCAGACTGCGGGCAAAGGAGGTTATATAAAACCTGCGACTCTCTTTGATGAAAAAAAAGCAAAAACATCGCTGACATATTCTGATAGTGTAGCGCTATTGATCACGAAGTGGCTAGCGCCCAAGATGGTAAAATCCGACGACTCAATTACGCCGTGTTGAAATCGTCGTCTTTCACCCTTAGAAAGAAACAGCCGTGCACAAATGTTTCTCCTTCTTCTTCTTTGTTTTTGTTGTTGGTATGGATCGAGGCTAATTAGGATTCTTAAAGCGCGGCAGAAGTTAGCTGTGTTGTTGTTTGTGGATGAAACCTGGGCTCTGGGGCTTTTTGATTCTAAAGAGCATGTTCTCGTTCTTAATCAAACACAGCCCAAACCCCATTAGGCAGAAAACCGGCAAGACTTTGAATCGAGGAACTTACTTGGCATCCCGAAAAGAGCAATGGTAGCGTTCAAAAAGTGACTTAAAACCATGTTGATTTTTATAGCGTCGCTGCCTTTAGTGGCATGTGTAAGTATTACTTAAATATGTTGTGTAGCTTAAAATTGTTTTTAATGTAGAAAAATATTGTTGACTAAACTTGTGAATGGTTGTATGTTGTATGTTTCTGTCATGTATAAGTTGCCCTGCAATTTTATTTGCATAAATGGATAATTTAGGAATTGTGTGAATATATATATATATATATATATATATATATATATATATATATATATATATATATATATATATATATATATATATATATATAGTATAAGTAATTGTCCCGGATAAATGAGGAAAAATATAAAAAGCAAGAAAAGAAAACAATAAGAAAAAAAGGAAAAGGGAAGAGGAAAAAAGAAACAAAAGAAAAACAAAAAGAAGAAAGGTAAAGAAAAAAGGTTGAGGAAAGATGAAGAAAATAAAAGAGAAAAAAAGGGAAAAGAGTGAAATGTGGGAAGACAAGTCAAGTCAAGTCATGTTTATTTGTATAGCCCTTAATCACAAGGAGTCTCAAAGGGGTAATGTGATAAAACTTTCTTGTCTTAGTTGAAAGCCTCTCTGCAGCATTTTGTACCAGCTGAAGGCTCTTGATTTTGGACTTCGGGAGACCGGAGAGTAGTACATTACAGTAATCGAGATGGGAGATAACAAACGCATGAATTATAATCCCCGCATGGAACTGGGACGGCAAAGGGCAATTTTTAGCAATGTTGTGAAGATGGAAAAAAACTGTTCTAGTAATATTCTTAACGTGTGTTTAGAAGGAGAGATTGGGGTCAAATGTGAAACCTACATTTTTTGACTGAGTCACTCTGGTTGATATTACATTTGGAAAGAAAAGGAAGGAAATCAAACACAAAAAGAAATAATTTGGAAAAGAAAAACTAAAGAAAAAAAATGAAAAAGAGAAAATTAAAAGAAAGATAAAATGGGGTAAAAAGGAAAGAAAAAGGCACAAAAAATAATTAGGAAAAGAAAAACTAAAGGAAAGCGAAAATTAAAAAAGGGGAAAATAAAAGAAAGGAATAAAGAGTGGAAAAAAGAAAAAAAAACATTTATATTTGAAAAAAAAATCCATCTTTCATGAAATGAAATGAAATGATCTGCATTTATATAGCGCTTTTCAAGTCAATGACTTCCCAAAGCGCTTTACAATGTGCTCCACATTTCCCAATAGCGGCCTTGCAGCCATGTAAGGCGCTAACCTGCTTATTGTAAAGTAGTAAAGCTTTGTCTGTTGGATTTTATGAAAATAAAAAAATAATAATTAAAAAAAATTACTTATTTCACTTTCATAAGGTGTATCACAACCGGAAACACATTTTATTTTTCCATATGGTCACAAAAAAAAGAAAGAAAGAAAAAAGAAAATCTCGTCTCTCGAATAGAGTGTGCTTATCGTAATTCCGCATCATCCCGAGTAAATTGAAATGTCCGCTGGTGGATTATAAGTCCCGGACAGTGAGTGCGGCCCCTGTCGGGCCCTCAGAGGCTGCCGTAAACTTAATCGAAGAGGTTTTCGAATGAACTCTGACATCTCTCTCACCATCTATAATCCATAGGCCGGTAGCCCAAGTCATATTTATTTATTTTTCCAGCATGTTGCATGACAGAAGGCCTGACGCTGCAAGTCAAAATCATTTAACCCCTCAACGATCGTGTCAAATTTGCCTAAAATCCCAATCCAAGACGTACCCAAAGTAAATTGAATGCTGTTCTTCAACCGTTTGGATACTATGAAATATGGGAGTTTTGTGCAAAACTAAAATCATCACTGTAAGTGCTAATAACATTGAGTAATCTGAGTTGGAACAGATAGAACTAGAAGGTTTTTATTCTCACCTGAATGTATTTTTTCAAAAATATGCCTGCAAGGGAGTGTAGCATGGGCATCTTAGCTGGTAAAATGCTGAGACAAGAGCATAAAGCCTTACCTGATGCCAGTCAAATTTGACCAAAGAAAAACTAAACATTGTGTTTCACTTATTTTTCTAAAAGGTATGTCAAAGAGTTTGGTCATTTGGACACGACCAGATTACAGCCCTAAAAACTTTACAACGGTGTGTTTTACTTTGGCCATTTTTAAGAAAATGTGAAAGAGTTGTACATGTTTAGCTCCTATTTCTAGAAGTCAATCCATGATTGTGCACACTTACATACAATTTGTAAAATTGCATAAAATAAATTGGGAATTACATTGAGTAATTACATTGGGTAACCAATCGGTGAATCGGTCACTATTGCCTTAAGATTTTTATATGCAGTATGGTAGGTCCCGGTTTAAAGAAATACATTTATAGTATTAAGGTAGTTGTTTTGTTTATTATTTTTGTACTATTCCTGCAGTCAGATTTTGGTACTATTTCTGCAGTCAGATTGTTTTAGTATTTCTGTAGTATTTTTGTACTCTTATTGTCTGTTAAGTTTTGTCGTCCATCCATCATCTGCACCGCTTATCCTCAGTTGGGTCGCAGGGGGTGCTGGAGCCCATCCCAGCCATCTTCGGGCAGTGGGCAGGGGACACCTTGAACTGGTTGCCAGCCAGTCGCAGGGTAGTTTTATAGTATTTTTGAATATTTTGTAGTATTTCCATAGTAGTAGTTTAGTGGTTTTTCTGTCGTATTTTTGTTGTAATAGGTCTAAATTAGTACTTTTCTATGATATGCTGCTTTTCGTGCACTTGCAGGGCTTTTCGAGTCTTTTTTTTGAGAATATATATTTTTTTAATTGATAATACTTAAAATGTGCATAAAAAGAATGCAAAAAAAAATCCCTTTTTTATACATTTTAACTCATAGTTTTCATTCATTATTTACAGGTTTCACAGTTTAAATGTTTTACTACTATTATGTTTTAATAAATTATATATTAAAATCTATCATATAAAAACAGAAATTGAAAAAAATAATATTTCCAACAAAGGTCCTGTTATTTGGAATAAGAAAAAAAATATAATTTATTGGCTGGCAAAGCAAAGACATAAAATTAAAATCACTAATAAAAAATAAATATAAAAAAACACTGCACCTTCAAATATATGGACATTCTTTCTTCTTAATCAATTCAATGTAAAGTAAGTCATACAGACAAAAAAAGAAAATAAATTCTGTTTCTAGAAATCCTGTTAGCTTAAAGGCTAAGCAATTGGGGGGACACAAAACTCAGGCAGGGGTTGTTTGTGCCGTTGAAAATAGAAAAAGGCCGAGATCGATCTAGCGCTAGCTAGTCAGGGGACCTCCTCCGTCTATCAGATTTCGTTCCGTATCTTTGACCTTAAAGCTTTTAATCAGCTCGGCTGGGGAGCTTGTCGATCTTGTCAAACGTTGCCTGGTCCGTAAGATGCGGCGGGAGGCCTACGCTCGGTCCGAAATCTGCGAATGACGCTAAGGTATAAACTGCTGGTTTTCTCAGCGAGTTTGTCGGAACCCGTCCGGAAAGAAATCAAAGGTCAACAAAGAGCAAGTTTTTGTCTATAAAGGGACAGAGTGTATTTGACCACTACATGCTGGGAAGGGATGGTCGCTGCCAGGGTTTACTTGCCCCTGTGATCCAGGTGGTTAAGGGATCCGTGAACTGTAAACATGTTGGTGTAGAAAGTCCTACAACGTGAATTGAGTGCTAAAAAGCACAAGGAGGAATACAAACTACTGAGACCCCAAGTGACCCAAATGCACAGTTTTCCTTCTTGTTATTTTGCCCAGTCTTTTGCAACGTTTTTGAGCCCTTGGGGTACCCATAGCAGCAAGATGGCTGAAAATGTCAGCTCCCTTTAGATGAGCATTTTGTTCTGTAAAAGAAATGCAAATGTCTCAACCTACGAATATGTGAAGAACAAAATGCACATTTAGACGATACTTCGTGATTATTATTGAAATGTGTGTTTTTTTAACATTTGTACTTATAGAAAATGCTAAATAATACAAACTGTCCCTTTAACAAAACTTTAACTATTCTATTCAAGACGACTTACATAATCAGAGAGTGAAAAAATATGAAAAACATGTTCAATAAAACCCAAATTGGATCAATAAAGGTCCATTTTATTAGATACTTAACCAATATTTGGGGTTGAATTGAGCAAAAGGCACATTTTTTGAAGGGTAAAGGGTTAAAACAGAAACATTAACTTTTCTTTAAAAACAAATCCGTATTGATGAACAAATTTGGGGGAGGCTATTCTAAGAGTATGTCCTAATGACGCTTATAAGCGCTTATACACAATATTGTTCGAAAAATGTTTGAACTCAGCATTAATTCCAATTGGTAGAAATCGAAACATGTTCATTTTCGAAGCATTTAAGCTAACCATGTGCATGCTGTGGCTATTTCTTATGACAGTTATAACCACTTGTAAAAAAATATTGCTTTAAAACTGTTAGAAGCTTATGTGACGCATATAATGTGGCAATGGCAATAGAAGCCAGGTAAACAGTTTATATGTTGGCTACAGTGGTTAACTTATTTCTTCACAAGTACGTGGAATTGAAATGCACATACTGTCCCTTTAAATACAGAATATTTAAATCTAATTGATAGAAGATAGGAGATGCCAACTTTTCCAAATCATATAAACCGGGCCACTTCCTTCAACACTTATAACCACTTTCCAAACAAACAGGCCGAGCTCGTCGCCGTTTTTATTTACGGATCCTCTCATCAGCGCTGATGAATGCCAAGTAACAAACTCATTTGCATTTAATTGCGCATCTTTTGTCCGCGCCGGCAATAAAAAAGACAGCGACTCCCGCAGCGATTGTGTCCCAACTCCCCGAGCACCGTCATTTATTTTGCCTGTGCACTTTACTACGAAGTAGGGACGCATGATTTTAGAAAAAAAAAAAAAATTGTGATTTTTCAGACCAGCATTGCAATTTGTATATGATTTTTGTACTGCCAACAACTCAACTTCAGAATAACAGCTATTTATTTGAATTTTTTGTTAATGAGAGTCTTATTTTACTATAGTCAAAAATCTGAAACTACATTTTTAAACTAACATTTTGCCAATGCTAGGTGCTATGGCTAGCAGTCGCACTGAATAACACGTTTTTTTTTAAACCTCAAAATTTAACAGAAAATCGAAAGCACATTTTATAAATCGGTGTGCCTTATAATACTGAAGGTTATTTTTTTATTTTAAAATGAAACTTGAAAATACAAAATCACCTCGGCAAATTCAAGAATGCCGTAAAAAAAACTCCTTTCTCTCTATATGACCAAGATATTTGGTAAGAAATTTACAGAATGTTGCGGACTATAAGGGCGCACCTAAAAGCCCCAAATTTGCCAGAAATCCAAAAATGATCCTTTATAACCTGGTGTGCCTCATAGTCCTGAAAATACAGTACCAACTACTAGGGCTGCAGGATTTTGGAAATAAAAAAGTGGTTTTTCAGACCAGTGTTGCAATTTCGATGCAATTTTTGATTTTAAAAGAAAAGTGCACTTTCTGCGCTAGCTTAGTATTCTTTTGAGTACTAAGGCATAGTCAAATGCCTTGACCTTAAAAAAACAGCTCCCTTACCTGGGGATCTTTGTTAGGGTTGCTGTCTGCTGACCATTATTTACTTTTTGATTCCCCGTGTGTCTGCAAACTTCTCTTTGCCTTTATTAGCTAGTGGCATTAAAACTTGCCTTTGATTAGCCGGCACAGTTAAAAACCCCAACTGTGACAATTCTAATTGGCCAATCACTCCATCACTAACATAACAAAGGGGGAAAAAACACAAACACGGAACAATAAAAAAAATAAAAATAAAGCAGTGTCTTGGGATAACATGATCACTCTACGTCACATCGCATTATTGTTTGGATTCTGGTTAATCCTGCAGCCCTAATATGCAAGACATATAATTTTTAGATCTTGAGTAAATCACAAATATTTGTTTTTGAGACAAATCTCTTTCCACATACTATAAGTATTGGGTAAAAATGTAACATTTGGCCTACATTTTAAGTTCTAGGAAGTTCTTCCCATTACAATTTATTACTGAGAATCGCTACCTTAATTGTTTGCGAGGTCCAAAAGAGATGCCCATAATTGATATGTAATTTTTGTCCTAATACACATTTCATAGTGTGCCGTTTAGGTGCAGCATGCACCTGTTGTCTTAGGGGGAAAATGGTGACAAACTAATGCCAGCTGCAATAGCAAAGCGAAGCCACCAGATAGCAGTGTTGGCATCAATTTTACGCACAATTGTTCAGAAACATGGCAAACATTTCAAGCATTTACAAGCACGTCACCCAAAATCCAAGCAATTTTTCAATCGTCCATAAAACTGAAATTTAAGCATTTTCAAAAATGTTAAGCACCCATACATACCCTGTAAATGGTGGATGGTAGAAATAAAAACATTTCCGAAGGATACATGCTGTGACCACTTCCTATGACGCTTATTTCCAAACAAACACGACCGAGCTCTTTCCGTTTTTATTTACGGATCCTCTCATCAGCGCAGATGAATGCAGACTAACAAACTCATTTGCATTTAATTGCATATCTTTTGTCCGCGCCAGCGATGAATAACACAGCAACTCCCACGGCAATTGTGTTCCAACTCCCCGAAAGCAGTCATAGCACGGCGTTATTTTGCCTGTGCACTTTAATGCGAACAGGCCTGCAAAATTTGGGAAAAAAAATTTTGGGACCAGTATCCAATAACATGCGATTATTATACCACGAAACACTCAACATCAAAATAAGAGCAATTTATTTGGAACTTTTGCTATTGCAAGTCTTATTTCGAACTGTCAACTTACATAGTAAAGTCACCAGTCTATAACTGCATTTTAATAACCAACATTTTGAGAATATTAGGTGCTACGGGCAAGCAGTCACGCCATATTAAATGTTGCAAGTGTCCATTATTAATAACTTCTCAATTCCCAAAAAAAAAGGCAATTAATTCCTAATGTTTGCTATTGTATTATTTTGAAATTCCCCAACTCCTGTGCTACAATCAAAAAACTGAAACTGCATTTTATATTCAACACTTTGACAACTTTAAGTGCTATGGCTAGCATTTGGACTGTATAATACATTTTCTAAGCCTCTGTTACAATATTTTCCAGACTGGAAGGCGCTCCCGGAAACAAGATTTTTAACCAGAAATTTGAAAGCACCATTTAAAATCCGTAACACCTTAGAGTCCGGATAAAATTGAAGGTTAAAAATTATATTTTGAAAATAAAACTTGAGAATTTGACAAAAAACATTTTGATATGAATAATGACTATATCTGGGCAGCACGGCGGCGCAATGGTTAGCGCGTGTGCGGCACAGTTCTGAGGTCGTGAGATGCATGTTCTCCCTGTGCTTGCGTGGGTTTTTCTCCGGGCACTCCGGCCCTGCGATTGGCTGGCAACCAGTTCATGGTGTCCCCTGCCGACTGCCCGAAGATGGCTGGGATGGGCTCCAGCACCCCCGCGACCCTACTGAGGATAAGCGGTGCAGATAATGGATGGATGGATGCATGATTACATCTTTTATTCGTTCACATTTTAGGTCTAATGAAAGTTGACAAACCAGATGCTGCTTTAACCAATCTTTAATGTGAGAACAAAGACGCATGGTGACAATAGGCAGGTTTATCATGCAGCCCTATTACAAAGGATAGAAAAGAGGCGCACATGAATAGATGTTAAATATTTATCTAAGGACGAGCTTCGCCCGCTCGCTCGGATGCACTAAAACGATCCTGACCTAGTTAAGGGCGGAGATCACGTGACCGCGACCGCGCCCACTACGCGGCCATGCGGAAAGCGTGCCGTGCAAAAGAGCTCTCCCGCAAAAAGTCACCTTCTATATCCGCTTTGAAGGGAAACATTGTGATAAAGCACAAGTGACTCCTTGACTTTGTGGCATTAAAAAAAAAGTAACGTCGCTGCAAACAAACAAAGCAATTTGTAGGGTAATAGCGCTGGGACCCCAAAGCAGGAAAACAATATGTTAATTCTGTTATTTAAATGTTATTTTCTGGATCCCTGAAGGAGATTCGGTGTTTTACTTTTATCTACGAGCTAATGCATGTTTATACCTTCTTGATTATGCAGGCTTATTCTAATATTGACAGCACAAGAAGAGGTTTATAATAGGGTAAACATTATCTCGCTGTTTCTTTTTTCATATGAAAGTATATAATCATAACACTATACCTTTCTTTTGAGGTACTGTATTTAATCATTCTACATATGGAATGTATGTTACATGTTAGGGTTAGTTGGTTTAAGGATTAGTCGACACCCAAAAGCAGGAGAGAAACACATGGAACATGGAAGGAGAACAGGGGAAAGAGCCTAAACCTTGGATAAGAATGTCCAGTGGTTTTAAAGGCCCTCTAATGAGCCCTTTCTATCTTCTATGTAACAATAGAAGATCTAATCTTCAAAGGATGTTAATATCAAAGGACAGCAACACGATTGGCCGAATGTGACAATGATGTAAACAGTTTATAACATGAACAAACAACAAACAATAGTGAGGTATAATTGTCAAAATAACAAACTAGCATCCTGTGCATACTCTTGCAACACTTGATTAGAATTTAAAATGAAATTATTTAAAATTAAATAAATTAAATTAAAGACCAGAACTTCCCAAAACATATCTTACCTATTTATTATACAAACATACTACATCACATTTAAAAACAGGAATAAAAATATCAATACCAAAAGACTTGAGAAACCTTCATTTGTAGTTAGAAGAATTGCCTATTGATTTAAAAATGGCTGAATTGATGGTTAATTAATATGTTGTGGATTCCTCTTAAAAATCCAAATATCTCTTCTTTTAACTCACATAGTCCAATTTCTAGCCCTTACCATAAACATATCCCTCAAAGTTTTTCTCCAACACTTCTCGCAAATTGACTTACAGGAAGAATGTTTGCTACTGAAGATCACAGCTCCAAAAAAATTGTAGTAAATAAAAGACGGCAGGATGCTGCGAGATTCATTGAGTGCAGTCCGATATCTAACCCTTACCCCCTAAGCCTATCCCTCAAAGGTTTTTCTCCAATACTACTCAGCCAAGCGTAAAATGTACTTCCAGTAAGTGAGCTACTTAAAATATCTGTTCCCAAACCAATAGAAAAAAAAAGCGCCGGATGCAGTAACATTTCTCTACTGTAGTCCGGATTCTAACTCTTACCACTAACCCTCAAAAGTTTTTCTCCAATACGACTCAGCCAAGCATGTACGTTTCTCACAAATTCACTTCCATGAAGTTAGTTAGCTACTAAAAAAATCTTCTTACAAAAAAAAAAAATAGAAATGAAAGATTGCAGGATGCTGTGAGATTTTTCAATTTTAGTCAGAATTCTAACCCTTTCCCCTAACCCCTAAAAGTTTTTTCTCCAATATGACTTAGCCAGGCATTAACTATCTCACAAGCTCACTTCCAGCAGTGAGTTTGTGAGATAGCTACTGAAAATCTTAGCTTCCAAAAAAGATTGAGAAAAAAATCCGGCAGGCTGCTGCGATATTCCCAAAGTGTCGTTGAGGCGCAGATGGCGCACGCTAGCGACAAGAATGCTAATTCAAAGATGTGTTTTTTGTTGGCTTCCCTGCCTGTTTGAAGGCTTGCATGATCAAACGGTTGAAAGTTTTCCAAGACGTAAATCGTGTCCGGGCAGGTTTTCCTTTTTTTCTCCTTTCACAATGGCAGCCCAGATCTTTCAGGTGCGCATCCAAGTGTGTCGCCCGATGAAGGTCGGCAACGTGCCTGGCTGTTAATTTATTTATTTATTTTGCACGGCCATTGTCATCAGGTCGAAAACGGTCATGCCTGGCTTGTGAAATAATGCAAATGTGATGTTCATCATAAAAAAGGCATACAAGTCAAAGAGTGAATGCTTATGCTAGGCTAGTAGTTGGGAAGGTCACCATGTAGTACATAAAAAAACACACCGTGAAAAATGTTGTTGGAAAATTGTGGAAAAATGGAGGGAAAAAAACGTAAAATATCCCTTTTCCATATGCAGATAATTCAATCAAATATTAATATTCTTAGTTTACTATACAAACATACATAGGCTTGGAGAGGGATGGGCACCTCCATGCTGTACTTGCCCAAGACATCCATCCATCCATTATCTGCACCGCTTATCCTCAGTAGGGTCGCGAGGGTGCTGGAGCCCATCCCAGCTGTCTTCGGGCAGTGGGCAAGGAACACCCTGAACTGGTTACCAGCCAGTCGCAGGGCATACAGGGACAAACAATTCGCTTGTTCATTCACACCTAGGGACAATTTGGAACGGTTGATTAACCTGACATGCATGTTTTTGGAATGTGGGAGGTAACCGGAAACCCACGCAAGCACGGGGTGAACATGCAAACTCCAGACAGGAGGTTCGATCTCATGACTTCAGAACTGTGCCGCACACGCGCTAACCACTGCGCCGCCTACCCTTGCCCAAGACACAATAATATATATATATATATATATATGGCCGAGTCATTCCTAAGACTTAAAAAGTGGTCGGCGGCGCCCTCTGTTGGCTGCGGCTGCATCGGCTCGCTACAACGGGTCAGGTGCAATCGACATTTCGTTCTGTGTACATTGTTACACAGAATGACAATACAAGGAAATTATTATTATTATTATTATTATATATATATATATATATATATATATATATATATACCCACACATAATGAGATCATGAGTTGACGCAATAGAAAAGCTAACTGAAATGGAGTTCTGCTTGATAATACAGAGATTTAATCACTTTTTCACATTAATTAGTGAATCAAAAAAATAATCAAATTAAGACATCTTATTTTGTGAGCCTATGTTCTATTACGTGATTTTGTCTCAATTAGAGGTGTTTGTCACCAGATTTTTATATCGTTTTTTTCCAATTTGTTTTGTTTTAAATGTGAAAAGTACATGAAATAAGTAAACAAATAAATGGATGAATAAAAACAAAAATAGTGATTAAGAGTCAAGATAGGTTTAGAAATAACGGTTTTTATATCAAGCAATTTTTACAAAGCATTTTTTTTTAAATATTTTACTTGACAATGCCTATTGTAATTATTATTATTGCCAAATGTTACGAAAACCCCAAATAAATTGGGCATTTTTAATTTGAAAGCTACAACACTGCACCCCAAAATATTTTCTCCTAAAACAGATTTTCCGAAATAATATCAATAACTATGAAAGCAAGCCTTGTTTGCAGTACGTTGGAATTTTCTAAGACAGAAGATTACAATTAAAAGAGGAGGCGATGCGTTCAAATAACAACAGGGCAACGACAATTCACACCTTTTGTTGGGTTTTGATTCTGCTGTTGGTGTCCGGTGACAAGTCTCACTCCTAACTTGTTATTTTGCAATCAGTTGCTTGTCTAAATAAACACAAACACGCCCTCCCCCTGCTTTGTAGGGCGTCCATGTTTACCCAGCTAGCATAGTAAAAGGTCGTGAATAAACTGCAGAATATGTAAAGTAACTAAAACACAACAAGCTGAATAACTATTGACTTGGAGAAAAATGAACAGTCCATAATGTAACTTATGCAAAGTAAACGAATAAAAAACAAACAAAAAAAAGAAGAATTTAGCGTATTGTGGCATAGTAAATAATCAACGCATATAAGAGCATGATAGAACATAAGCTAATGGACTACATGACAAAACACAACGAAAATAAGCTAACAATCCAATGTCAGTCATAACAATTTCTGTACCGATCTTGATTTCAGTTCTTCGAGCAAACCTTTGGGGTAGATAATGAGCATATTTTCCTTTTAAGGTTTAATTAAGAAAGAATGATATTTTAGTCATAGACACGAGCATTAGCAGCTACAGGCTATGTCTATATGTTAGCATAACTAGTTTGTATTTAACAAGCCACCAATGGCAAAGTGTTTGCTAATACAGAGAGGGGTTGTGTAAAATATTTCGATTAATGGTAGATTTTATGTCAAAATTTCAATTTTTAAAAAGAACAATTATGTTGACAACAAAATAAAAAAAAAAAACACTAGCAATAGTACAACATTAGCATTAGCAGTTTGTATTTGCGACACAAGCATCCGCTTCAAAATTATTAGCATTAAAGCAAGACTAGTGAAAATGTTATTGCAGATAGCAGTTGCGTTGGTTAGATTAATACATTCTTAAAATTTCAAAATTCGCCTGTAAATATTCCTTAGAAGAACAATTGTTTATGTTGAGTAAAAAGAAATGCGAGGGGCTAGCAGCCACGTCCAAAATGCTAGCATTTGGAGTCATAATTAACGACAATAAGAGTACTTTGAATTAATAAGCATTGACTGCTAAAGTTTATCATAGCATCTAAATATATTAGGCACCAAAATAAAGTGTTTGTAAATGAAGCTACCAATCTATGTTATTGTGTTATTGTTAACTGTGAATTCGTACCTTGTGTATAATAAATCTAAATATATAATATTGATATGAATTTTCAACAATACATATTCCTTAGAATTGCTGAATCAAAGAAAAAACTATCATAAAAGGCTAGCAGCAACATCCACAATATTAGCATGTGTGGCATGAGCATAAGCCTGCAAAATTAGATAACTGCCTAAGCAATGCTAGCGCCTAAATTTAACCTAGCAACCAATGCAAGTGTTTGTCAATGTAGATAGCCGTTGTGTCCACATTACTAGCATTAGTAATGAGAATTTTTGACACAAAGATGAGCTGCTAAATTAATTAACATAAACTTTTAAAGTTATGTTAGCGGCTGGATTTAACATAACTACCAAAGCGGAGTGTTTCTTAATGCAGATAGTAGTTGTGTTAGCGACAATATGCACTGAATCAAGAATAGGGACTGCTGCAACAAGTACTCAATTAATATTTTTATCAAATTGTTTTAATTAATGAATCAGTTAGGCAACTTTTAGCTCAGAAATGGACAACACAACCCTTGCAAAAGAAAGTTTTAAAATCAGTTTAAATTATAATCCATCCTATTCTCCCCACCCGCATCCAGCTGATACTCTACTGGATCAGTTCAAGTCCCATCTTACAAAAGGTAAAAGGTAAAAGGTATTTATTTATGTTATTTCAACCTTAACACGTATATTACATGTAATCAGTATTTATATTAATATTTTTTTATTTAGGATACTAGATAAATCAGGATGCAATGGATAATTAAAAAATATTTCTATCCCGTGGCACATGGCAATTTAGCTTTGAGATCATGGACCAGATTAATGTCATATCCCGGGGCTCTTCAATATATATAAGCGCACATCATATAAACACGCAAATCCTTAATATAAGCTACACTTACCCAAAGACAAAAGTGTTTCCAATATCGCAATTTAAGGTCAGAGACAAAACATTTACGCTACCGCAAGAACATCTGACCCTTAAAACAACTGCTACACATTCGTCAGATCAAAAGGGCTTTGAGGATTGAGCATTTGTACGGTGTTTTTTTTATTTGTAAAAATAAATGAATAAAAATAAACCCGTTAGCGAGAGTAATAAAAGAACAAAGCCGCATTGACGGAGCCACACAAAGCTTGACAAACAATGAAAAATTATGGAACGCTCGGCCGGAATAAACATGGTAGTGATGATAGCGATCATCACTTGATCAAAACAAAAAAAAGGAAACACGCCAACGCTTTAAGTATGCGCTAGCTAGCATTAAGAGTGGCCGCGTTTGATGGAAAGAACCTGGAACGCTAGCATTAATTCGTAAATAGAAGTCGTCCACGTCTTTTGGCTTTCCCCGCACATTAGCGCCATTTGACACGCGCCAACTTGACATTTCTATTTTAGTCGCGTTGGCATTTCCAAATAATTAAAACCACGTGCGGCAGTTGTACTCTTAGCTGGCTCTAAAATAAGAAAACCTTTTTACTTGTAACTTGGAAATATCAGTTCAGACTAAAACAGTACACCTCCCTGGTATACAGCAACCTTGCCTTATGACGTTTCTCGTTAAGGTGTAAAACACAATGTTTTTTACAGGCCAAAAACTGTACAAAGTGTGTGTGTATACAAATTGTTTGTCTGCTAATGGTCAGCATAAGAAAATGCTGTCCTGCTAATGATTCGCGTCACAGCATCATGCAGATGCTGATATGCTATTGGCTGACCTACCTCCCACAATGCCTTTACCTACATTCAGTTCAGACTCCTGTGTGCTTCGTTAACACGTCATAATTCTTAATACGTTACAGTATATACTTGCGATGTGTCCCAAAGCATCAAGTGTTGTTAAATGATAAAGTAAAAACATGCTAACCATGGAAACAAAGCATGCTGTTATGGAGAAATAGGAAGCAGGAAAACGATTATGTTAGACATTGCAAGACAGGAGCCAAGCACAGACACAAGTGTCAGATTGAATTTTAATGGGAAAAGGGGAATTGAAGACAAAGGGCTCCAAAAAGGAAGATAGAAGGAAGGCCAACAACAAAAATACAGATTCCATTCAAAACAAGGCTGGTAATAATGTACGTAACTCATGGCGCAGCGGGTATAACTGGTACAGGCATCTCATCAGAAGAACTGACATTGTATGCCTGTCACAGCTGCATTCAAATACTGGGGTCCTAATGAGAATCCAATGGGCCCAATTGCCTAATCAGTACTCTGGCTGGCCTTGACGTGCCTGAACTTCAAAAATTTGTTACCCTGGGTAAAGATTATGGCTGTAACCAAATATGGCAAATTGTTCAAAAAGATACATGTAGTAAGTTATCTGTGTAGCATTGGCATGTTGGAAATTTAGCCGTCTGTACTTGACGATTATTTTTAGAATAAGACATGACATCATGAGAAATTCTAAACACAGAAAATCAGGTTCCTTCCTAAATTCATAAGAATGTCACAGTGGCTATGTGGCAGAGCATACATACGCCTGCTATTGAAAACTTTGAAATCCAGCTGTCTACACTTAACTATCGTTTTTCGGAAAAGACATTTCAAACAAAACAGTCAAGTCTGTTCAGTGCAAATTTTTTGGTGTTGGTTTTCCTTCCTTAAAAATTTACAGAGTAGATTATTTAGTGCATCGCTAAGTTGGAAAAAGTAAACAATTACTTTACAACAAAGCGCACAAATTTCTGAATTTTCTGAACGAGACCTGATTGGGTGTATTCCTAAATTCATAAAAATTAGCTATATGGCAAAGCGTACTCGTGCAATTAAAAATGTCGGTAATTCAGCTGTCCCCACATGACTATTTTTTGGGAGGACGAGACGCGACAAAACGAGACAGTTGAGTGGGTAGAGAGCGGCGAGGAAGAGCACTTTAGCTCCTCTGAGACTGATTTTATGAGACATCACTTCCCCCGTTCGCTCTCCTTGTATTTATATATTTTTTTGGTTTATTTGTATGTGTTTGACGCCCACGTCTTTGTGGCTAGCACTTTTCAGTTTTTCCGCCCAAGGAAAGGGAAAATATTGTTTGCTACTAGATGAAAACAAAGTGGTGCTAACAGAAAGAGATTCTGCCGTATTTCTGTTTTTTTCAACAGTCCGTCAAGTGAAAAGAACAGCATGAGAAGGGATTCATATGTTATAGCTGAGAGACTCTTTTGTAGCCTCTGTTTTGGCGAGCAATGGTTGCTTTTTTCACATAATATAATACATTAAAATGTCTTCAAATGACTTTTAGGGTGTCTGTAGATTCGTGGATACAGTCTTTAGATGCTAATGTTAATGTTTTATACCCTGGCCTGGATTTTGATCATATTTTCACAATCTCAGCAGCTAGACAGATTAGCAAAAAACATCACTTCGGTGGTTAGCTTGGCTTTAGTCACTAGCATCACTTTTGCAGTTTTAGCTAAACCAATTAATGCTAGAGTCAATGACCTTAGCTACTAATGTTAATCCTAACAATGTGGTAATTTGCTGCTAATGCTAATATTTGTTACCCTGTCTTGGCTTTAGTTAAGTTTTCGCAAACATAGCCGCTACTTCCATCTGCAAATACCATCTTTTGGGTTGCTCCGGTCCTTTAGCCGATGTCACTTTAATAGTTAATGTTAAACAATTTAGCACCCAATACAAGTGTCAAAGACCTTAACTACCAATGCTGGTGCTAGCATTGTAGATACGTTTTATAGCAGCTAATGGTCGTCACTTTGCATTAATGTCTAATGTTAAACTATGCCATTGTAAATAAAATTCCAAAAATCTATAGAAACTGTCGTAAAATGTATTAAAACACAAAAAAAATTATCAGAAGTGTTTACTCACATTTTTTATGTAAGAGTCATAATAATTTAGTTTCAAACAAATCTTGATACTGTTATTGCTTGCTACCTTGCGCTTTGTATTACGCAACCTCAGTGCATTGTGGGTTGAATATTATTCTTTGATCCATTATTCCTGATCGTATATTGTTTTGAGCAGAGGCCAGCAGAGTGCATTTTTGTCAGGCCTGGCGGCTCTTTTTTGCCCTCGTTTCCATCCAAAAGTGAACTGTACTCATGCGGCCCCGATCCATAATCACTACTTGCATATTTGTGCAAGCTGGGAACAGCAATCGGGCCTGGCAGTACTTTTTACCCAGTTAATGTATTTTGGTCTAAAATGAGTTGCACTCATGTGTTTGCGATCCATTATCCCCAAACCAATATTACTGCAAGCGGGAACCAGCAAAATACATTGATGCAAGACATTAATGCATGATTGTCTCTGGTAGACAATTGCGGAGAGAAGGATCCAGCATAGCACTTTTTAAAAAATGTGTTTTTGTTTTTAGTTCGGGCCGCTGAAGCAAGCAATTATGTCACACCAAAAATAACTGCACTGTTTTGGCCAGGATCCATTATTCACAGTTGTTTTCTCAGGTGTGGCGATTTTTTCCCCCCGTTTTTGTGCATAAAATGAAAAGCAGCCGTGAGGCTGTGATCTATTATTTCCAGTCCACTGTTGCTGTGGATGGGAAGGTTTCAGAGCAGAGCGCATATTAAAAAGTTGGAGCGCATTTTTTGTTTGTTTGGGAAGCTGAAGTGAGCCATTGTATCCTGCCTAAAATGAACAGCACTGTTTTGGCTGTGATCCATTTTCCCGCAGTTGACTTTTGTTGAGAACAAATGCCGAGAGAGCAAAGATGTGTCATGCGCGGTGGCCCTTTTTCCCCCTTTCTTTCTGCCTCAAATGAACAATACTCATGCTCCCGAGATCCATTATCTCCTGTGGAGCGCGGTCGTGCAGAGTGCATGTTAAGAATGTGGGTGGAGGGCTACCTTTTCCCATATTGCAAGTGGTTCTGGTCACCATTAAGCAAGATGAACAAAGGACTAAAGTATATTTTTGCCATATCGCCCATAAGTGTACCTAATATTGTGACCACTGTTCTCTCAAATCCTTGCAAACAACTCCCGCATATCAATAATTTACATTTGCATATAAACGCCTCTCCCTCGTTTATAAATACAAACAGTATGGCGCAATATGATTGCAAAGTGAAGCGTACATATTTTGTCCTTTTAATTAACTTAATGAGTGCAGTCAGCTGTCATGAATAAAGAATATATTTTCTCCATCTTCTCCTCTTCCTCCAGGAGATTTTCTGCTGCTTTGCTTCCATCATGAAAATTTCATGCGTGCTCGCTTCGAAACATAACCCCCCCTGATCTTGTTTTTCGCCAGATGTTCCACCCCATCTGCTTTCTCCCGCCAGCAGGGGGCGACTTTGCAAATATGACAAAAAATGAAAATAAAAAGTACTGCGATTGCCTGACCTTTCGAGTGTCTTTTGGGAAAAATGTCAGCACTCTCCGAAACGCGCTCTGTGATTTTTAATTAAGGCAGATTAAAGGTGATGTCAACTTAATGACTCACTTTATTCCCGAATACGAGCTCCAGCCAGGGGCTTTGCTTGCTTCTCATACACGTGCTGGACATAATTATTAGTTTCAGGTGGTTGTTTTTTCAGAGGGACACACACAAGAAAAAATAGATGCAGTTTTGTTCAAAGGCTTAAAATTTAATTCATTATTACAGTATTCCTTCTATTTTCACGGTTAGTCTGTTGTATAGCAACCTGTATTAAGTGAATACTTGAGGAATACTAAAACTAAAATGCTTGAAAATTGTTAGCTACCAGCCTTAATTTTACAACCTAATAAAAGCATCTTCTCAACAAAACCTCTGCATCTTTTTAATGTATTTTCAACCAGTTTGTGCTGTGTGCTAGCATTATCATTAGTTCGTAAGGCCCATGACACTAGCATTAGCTATGAGATTGATCACACTACTACAAAAATGATGCAAACAGCTAAAGCAACCAATAGCAACTATAAGCCATATTCACAATGTGAAAATCAACATTAGTAATTAGGGGCCATGACACTGGCAAGGGCTGCTAAATTATACAGCTTTAGCCTCAGAAGTAATGCTAGCAGCTAAGTCAAAGCAGGCCAACAAAGTGAGGGCATTTGCTCATGTAGCTAGAGGCGGATTCATTGACTAAACCAACCGAAAATTGGCGGAATAATCAAAAACTGAAATGAAATAGTTCTTTCACAATTCAAACAAATAAAGATATCGTTAAAACGTCTTTACAACATCTGTTCAACATATTTTATCTTTGCTGGAACCTTTATAATAAAAGAATTCAGAAGAAACCATTTGGTTGGTCCGATTTATCTATTACTGAATTTATTAACACAAAATAATCAAAAGCTAAAGTTAAATGTTTGTTGCAGCCTTCATGATGTTACCAAACAACTCTAATTTTTCAATCCAATAAAAAATGTTTGGGGTTGGAACCTTGGCGTCTTTTCAACGTATTTTCCACCAGTTTACGCTGTGTAAGATGCCTTAATGAAAACATATTTGACACGTTTGGCTTTTTGATATAACTTTTTTGCGCAATGAATAAAAATGTATCACTAAAATCACATTTCAGTAGATTGATTTTGCTATCTAGCATATAGCTATGTTTTGCCATAGAAATGCCGCTAGTTAGCTGCCGTGGCTATTCGTTTGCTAATACACATGCTAGTGATGCTAATGCTAGTGAAACCTGTCGGGCCCTGCTGTTGAACAGAAAAGTGTGTTGTGTCACCCTGACCAGAGTGACATTGCCACTTTCTCGTGTCCAGTTTCATCTGGAGGGACAAAAGCATGACCAACTTGGGTGCCGAGGTGCTTGACTTGCTTGGGTGTTTGAGCATTTGGGTTGGCCATGGTCCCCAAAAATTTTTTTGTGTGTTTTTGCTACTTTCTCCCTTTTTTATTTTCTTTATTTTGGTGTATGTGTTTGTCATGCTGTCGGTCACCCCTCTTGAAGGACATGACCAGGGTAGCTAGATGGATAGATAAATAGAGAGATAGATAGTTTTACATGATTCTTAGTGTGAGGATATATTTTACTTGTGTTTTGTTTTTTTCCTGAGGTAAAATGATAAGACATAATCATTAAAGACCCCAGGGAAGTCATTTAGAGAAATACTGTTTTGTCGTACATCGTCCCCAGGCATATTCTCTTTATTGACCTCAGGTGAACGTAGCATGCCTGTGACTTATCGTTTAAATCACTCTGGGGGGTAAAAAAATATAAAATGCATGCACTGCTGTGTTGCTTGTCCACGCACTTTCTCGGACACAATTACATGTCGACATGAGCGAATGGTGTATGTGCGTCTCATTTGTTTTACACGAGGCCACTTCCTCTCCATCATGGCACATCTGCTCACCACATCTGGGAAACGAGAGGGGAAGGTGGGGCTAGCAGGTGTCGTTTGTCAGCCTCAACAAAATTTATTTTTATTTTTATACGGGTCACAAGAACCTTTTGAGGACCACAGGAACCTCAGAAATCGTTCATTTTTACGCTGATTGAATCAAGGGTACTCATACTTTTTTTAGCATGTGAGCTAAATACAAAATAATCAAGTAAAATTATCTACCCACTTAAAAAAATAAGGTGAGTTTAGCATAGAAAAATGTCCCAATTAGTGGAACTGAATGCTCACAATATTTATTTATGCAAAAAATCAATATAAAACAATATAATACAATAGTTGAATTGTAATAAGTGTCAACTCCAGTAATCAATTTAAGTCAGTCTTGTTTTTCGTTGTCAATGTTTTAGTCCAACGATACGAGGGTGGTTTTTGAGGCCATTCTAAACTATTCGTATTTATTGCCTTTGACAAAACATTTTACAGCACATCAGTTGGTAAGTCATCTAAATCTAAGCTGATCTAATCCAAATCAAATCTATACTTCTTGATAAATTCCGATTCGTGTGTTTAAGTGTGTGCGTGTCTTTATGTGACGAATAGGCTCTAAAACAGCTGAACCGATTTATGTGAAAATCTAAACAGTTGTACGTTAGGCCGATGTGAGGTTATTTAGCTAGGTTTTGTGTCAAGAAACCATGAATATATTCCAACAAAATCGATAAACATTTGCTTTTTTGTACAAGCATTTCTGGAGCGGTATGTGGCTTTTTGTCCTTCGTGGCTCCCAGGCACTTTTTCAACAAGCCACAACTCCAACAACCTCGCCCAACCAGACTGCCCAGCAACTCTGGCCAAATATGCTTGTTTATATAAACTTCAAAAAAATTTAATTGATTCCCCTTTTTTATTTTCAATATCAAAGTGGCCTTTGACACTTTTTCCTTGGTAGTTGATTGGGATTGAAATTCCGAGTCAGTCCTTATAAAAGGAAACCTTCTTCCCTGTCAGGGGTCCCTGGAGAATCCTTGCTTTAAAGTAGATGCATAATAAATTACTTTCCCAGTCGTTTTGAATGCACGATTCCTTGTGCAAACTAACTAATCACTTCCCGGCGTCTGAATGAGACACTCTATGCGCTCTCCGCCGCAAACAAATCCCAAATGGAGGCGTGTGCTAAACTAACACTTCGTCTCCGGCGAGGGATATTTTTTTATTCTTATCCGCCGGTTGGTTCAGTGGCCTGTTGCTGATCTGTCTAAGACGACCACACGTGTGCCAGCGAGAGCACTTGCAAGGGTGCTAGCAGAGCGTCAGCGTTGAGAGGGTTACTTTCAAATCTATTCTGATACAATTACTGTACTAGGTACCAGTTGAAAAATGTAACCACGATTTAATCTGAGTACCATAAAATTGCAGCAACTTAACTTGGTTACTGTCATTACTTTTGGATAACTCTAAAACCAAATATGCAAATAAAAGATAAAATAAACATGATAGACATAAAATTACTGAATTTTATTCAAGATAAATGAACAATTTAACCTCGAAAATAATTGGAGGAAACGAAGGTCAGGTACTTGCTTTTAGTCGAACATAAACGTGATCAGGTTTCAACCAAATAGTATCATTTAGTGATTAAAAGTACAACCGTTTATTTCACATGGGCGACAAGATATGTTTTGTTTTAGTTCCCTTTAAGAGCACATTAAGAACCCGACATTGTTTTGTTCACTTTCTAAATTCCCAACAAACTCTGGGATGCCTTGTGTTCAAGTTTGCTTTGGATGATATGTGTGTGCCAGACCTCTTGACAATGTTAAATGTCCATGAACACATCACTAGTGCTCAAGTATGCTGCTCTCAGGACACTGCAAAATGAGTACTACATTGAAGAAGAAATGCTAACAGACAAAATGAAGAGTGCTCTTATCTGCAACACAGTCTGACAAACGTGCAATCTGCACTACAAATACTGTTGTTACTACAATGCGCACACACATTGTGTTTTAGCTTCAGCTCACTCTCACGTAAGTGATTTAAATTATGATAGACACATTTCATGTATCGTGGGAATACGTAAATGTAATTATACTTTTAAATAAAATTGTAATCCTGCAAAGTAATCTTATTTTAACTAATTATACCTGTCATTTGATTATGTCAACAATTTTTGCATCCTAATTACATAATAACATTATATGGATTTTGTTATTCCCCAAGCCTGCGTGGGTGATACTAAGGGTGCTAGTGAGGTTGCTAGCATGGGTGTTCCCGCCGCCACACCGCAGTTGAGGCTTCTTGAGATGGCCGGGATATAATTACAACACGTTTGGTTTTGACCACAACATGGCCGCCGTGACCGAGCCCCACGGGCCGCGGTCGCCATATGATTGCCGCCTTTAGCTGAACCAAAGCTTGAAAGTTTCAAGCTCACGTTGTGAATCAGCATCTCCTGGAGGAGAGCAAAGGGAAATTGTGGGTGTGGTTACCTTGGAGGCAGTTGGAACTAGGGCCTGGGGGAGGTTGGGCCAAATCGTGTTTTCCGCAAGAAAACTGATTAAAAATATTCCACTTGTCTGAAGTATGTTTAAGGAAATGTCCTGTATGAAATTAATTGTAAAAATAAAAACCATAATGGGACACTGTGTGATATTTGACTACGAGATGTCACTGTATTGTGTAGTGCAACCAAAAACGAGTGCTACAAAGCACAAGGAAGCCTACAAGCTACGGAGACTCAAAGTGACCAAACGTCACATTTTTTTTCTTACTATTCTGCCCTGCCTCTCAGAAGGTTTTTGGGTTTTTAGGGTTAACCGTAGCAGCAGGATGGCCGACAATGATCTCAGCCTTTTTGTAAGCCTCATGTTATGTCACACATGTAAACATTTTGTCAAACTACGAGTATTTAAAACTAAATGTGCACGTTTATATAATAGTTTAGTTTTGCTTTGTTTTTTTACCTTTTTTTTTTAAATGAATGTTTTTTTCTCCACTTCTGGGAGGCAAGAGATAATACACAAGGTCGATTTAAAACTTAATATTATGGCACGGGGATCACAATATCATCCTGCAAGTTGCAATTGGCCCCTGGGCCACAAGTTTTAAATCCCTGGTGTAAAGTAGAACCCCCTGAGATACCGTGTACCCGCTTTACAACATTTTCACTTAAATTTTCCGTGTCCAAAAACGGAGAAAATGAAACCTGTGTGTGTTTGTGCGTATAATAATAATAATAATAATTTCCTTTGTATTGTCATTCTTTGTAACAATGTACACAGAACGAAATGTCGATACATCTGACCCGTTGTAGCGAGTCGATGCAGCCGCAGCCAGAGGGCGCCGCCATTATACCAATTAGGTATGTCTCGGCCGAGGCGCGAACCAGCGACCTCCCAGTCTCAAAGCAGGCACACTACCATCTAGGCTACTGAGCCTATGAGATGCCTGTCTGCAATCTACAATTGAGTAGCTGGTCTACTATTGGCTTGCATCATGGCTCCGAGAAAATACTGATATGCTATTGGCTGAACTACATCCAACAATGTCCTTCCCTTCATTCAGTTCAGAATCTCGTGTGCATTATAAAAATCTAGCAAGTCAACAATACAATACTGTAGTATTGTACTGTATTACTTAGCTACAGGACCCAAGCCTTGCAGTGATGTTAAAGGGTAAAGCAGGCTGTCATAGACTTTCTGGACTAGTTTACTGGCTGGGGGCGTTGTTGCTGTCATGCACTTTCCGGACTAATGTTTAACATGTTACCTAGTTTTTACTATGTTTGTGTACTGTAATGCTAAATCTATTTCACCCCGGTAATCCTGGAAAGGGGATTACCACTTGTGAGGCCCCTTCTTAAGGTTTCTCTTTTTCCTCAAGCTGAGGTTTTGAGTTGTTCCTTGCCCACATGTTGGTGTAAGATCCGGTAATTGTGTAATTGTAATCCTGTGCAGTCCTTTGAGACATTTTTGTGATTTAGGGTTATATGAATAAATGTGACTTGACTGGACATGATAACCACAGAGCTGCCAAACATTAAAAATCTTATTTTACTTTTATTGCACGATTGTCACAATGCATTTTTTTTTTATCGCATTATTATCACACTTTGGGCCAGTCTCCAAGCACTACTTTGTAAATATTTTGACTATATATCCTGACTTTTTTCCTTTTAATCTATTTTACATGTTAAAGTCCTCATTGAGTGTTTATTCTGGAGTGCCATTTCTAATTGCCTTGCAAACAATGTATGCATTCCTACCACCTACTCGATATAAAATTAAGAGCAATTTATTTTGTATTTTTTTCTTTTGTGGGTTTGAAGTTTCCCAATTCCTGGAGTCAGAAAGTTCAAGAAACTTCAAGGTGTGGTAAAATGGCGCAAGAAAAACAACAGCAGCGGATGTGATGAGTAATAGTTTCGGGGGAGACAACCACAGCCAGCTCAGACTTGTCCGCCTGATTCGGATCAGCTCTCGTACCGAAGCGCACATTGATAAATGCGCCTTAACGGAATGTATTCAAAACCGACAGTGGCGGTTTTATGAAAACATATGTATTTTTCCAATCGGAAGTTCTTAATGCTGTTGAAGACTATAGACTAGATTTTTCATGAGGCTGAAAGATCAATGTATACATATTATTTTTTGTTCTTTATATATTTTGTCCCGGCAGCATGGCGGCGCAGTGGTTAGCGCTTGTGCGGCACAGTTCATGCCATGGGAACCTGTCGTGGGTTCAAATCCAGCTCCAGACTTCCTGTGCGGAGTTTGTATGTTCTCCCCGTGCTTGCGTGGGTTTCCTCCGGGCACTCCGGTTTCCTCCCACGTTCCAAAAACATGCATTTCAGGTGAATTGGCCGGTCCAAAATTGTCCCTAGGTGTGAATGAGCGAATGAGTTGTCTGTCCCTGTGTGCCCTGCGATTGGCTGGCAACCAGTTCAGGGTGTCCCTTGCCCACTGCCCGGAGATGGCTGGGATGGGCTCCAGCCCCCCCGCGACCCTAATGAGGATAAGCGGTACGGCTAATGAGATGAGATATTTTGTCCCTTTTGTTGCCCCTTACACAATTGAGCTCTTAATTACAACATAAATGCCTGTTAACCATTCTTTGTTCCCTCATCGAGCGAACCACACCCGTGCCCCCCACCCACTTTTGTTTTATGCCTTATTGTTGAACAGCACAGCCCCACGTTCCCACAAAACGACCACCCCCCCACCAGCCACCCAACCATGCTGCACTCTGATAATTTCCCCAACGTGCATCTAGTGCTGCATCTTGTTTTTACAGTGCTGCACTGCTTTGATCCCCCCCAAGAGACCCCAGCACCTCCTGTGTGATCAATTAGTGATCGTGCACCCCATTCATTAATCGCACCAAACTGGGGCCTCTACCGCTTTTTACACCCACTCAAATAACAGTGGTGGGCGGGGATGTGAGGGGGACAAGGAGAGTGTCTCCCTGGCTTGATTACACTGAGGTTTGGCTGAGACGCCGCCAATTATTTTCATCTATGTGGCGCAAACATGTAATCTTAAACCGGCGTTGTGATCCTTGCACAGGATTTTGCGCACCCTTAATAAACTCGACCCCCCGAAACACATGGCCCCGCAGACCCCAGAGCGCACAACTGCACAAATGAAGGCGCTGTGGCAGAAACTTACGTTACAAAGATACCTCAGTTACCCGCGGTTAATGGGGACCAGAACCACCCGCGAAAAGTGAAAATCAGCAAAGAAATGTCACACCTTTTTTGGGCGGTCTTCATATGAGAGAGAGAGAAAGAGAAAGAGAGACAGAGAGAACAAACCAGAACGTATTATAAATTAGCCGAATTCATTTTTTTGGGGCGCACCATTATTAAATGGAATTACCAACTAAGAGAAAAAGTGAGAGAAAAAGTGAGAGAGAGAAAAAGAAAGAAAGAGAAAGAGAAAGAGAAAGAGAGAGAGAGAGAGAGAATTGAAATCAATAAATTGTGTGCCTGTACTTATTGATATGAGAGAAACACTAAATACCTTGTTTTTTGTAATCATGCATAAATGAAGCGGTCATGGTAGCAGCAACTTAAACTACTTCCTGTTTGCTGAGTTAATAAACGAACGGAGGATATTTTAAATACCTCATATGGATATATTATATACTTATAATAGAAATACATTTATTTTTTTATAGATATTAGAGAAACATACACGTTCACCATTGAGTGTGTCTCTTGTAATTTCTTTTTTTTTCCTCATGGTTGTTTTTTTCCCATTTCCACTTGAAGTCAATGACCAACAAAAAAACATACTGTACACAATGAATAAATTGTACCTTTATTCATTGAAATTAGAACAACAACCGAATCCACTAAAAAGCTTACCTCTTTCCTACTCCTGGTTGAAGTTACCATTTAACAAAAACATACTTACTCAATGGATAACGTTGGTGCTATATTGAGAGGAATTAAAGCTATTTTATCGATTGCTAAGAAAATTAAAAGAATGTGGTAGTGTATTTCTTAGGATATAAACAACGATAAAACCACACAAACCAAATTCGTAATTGTCACGATTGCTGAAGTGAAGACACCTGCGGCAGTCGTGTGGCGCGCTGGAGCGCGCTCCCTGATTGGCTGACGTATTGTTCTTAAGCGGTCAGCGCCCAGACCAGTTTGTCCGAGCGTACTTCTGTGTTCCTGTGTGTTTATGCCAGATTATCAAGTACTAAAGACTACTCTCTGTTTTGATTCCTGCCTTCGGTTCCAACCTGTTTTCTGCTCCACGTTACGACCTTCTCTCCTGCCCTGGCCATCGACCTGTCAGCTAAGAGTGAATCTGCTTACCTGTCACGGAACTGCCGTTCCGCCCCAACGCTGCTAGCGACCGACGCCCGCCGGCTTCCTAAGCCAGCTCTGTCATCTAATCAATAAAGATTCCTTTCAAACGTACGCATTTAAGTCCGAGATTCCATTCTGGATTCTGACAGAACGCTCGGACCAGAAACAGGACTCAGCTACGTTTTTTCACGCACCGATCAGTGAAGAGAGCCATGTCACGTTCGCATCGAACTGAGGCGGAGCTCCGAAGGCTGTCGAGTGACGTGTCCGCCATTCTTCGACTTGTCCGGTGTTGTGCCCTTTTCCGACTCCTATGCAAATTCCTCCCCCCCTGATCGTATTCTGTATAAAACGCTTTTTAAAACAATAAAGTGAGCTAATTATAATAATTGGGAGATCCTAGTCTGTATAACGCGTTTATTTAAACAATAAAGCGTGATCTTATTCTACAAATTGCGTTTTTTAACGCGGATGAAAATGTCACCAACGTCAATGTACGCTTCCGACAAAAGCGATCGTATTCTATATAATACGCTTTAAAAAAAATAAAGCGAGCTAATTATAATAATTGGGAGATCCTAGTCTATATAAGGCGTTTATTTAAACAATAAAGCGCGATCGTATTTTACAAAATGCGTTTGTTAACGCGGATGGAAAAGTCACCAACGTCACTGAACGCTATGATTTCCGCAATCACAACTAATTGTACACAAATAATATGTATTTGATTTACTATAATATCCGTATGTAATGTCTTTTTTATTGTGAATGAAACCCTGGTTGCATTGGATCCCGCAGTGTAAACAAATTGTTGTTCTTTTTCATTTAAAATCGGAGGGGGGGAGGAATTTGCATAGGAGTCGGAAAAGGGCACAACACCGGCAACAACACGAAGTGCTTCAGCACCAGCAAGCAAGGTTGGACGCCCACCCAGAGACGCTCGCCCTTCAGCTGCACGCATCGGCTCCTCTTCCTGGAGATTCTCCGCAAGCTGTGCCGCCACAAGCCCCGCCCCCTCCACTCGTGAATTTTCCCGCCATCGAAACGGCGGAGCCACAAGTGGACGCGCCAGAGAAGTTCTGTGGAGATCCCGCTCAAATCCGCCCCTTCCTTGTTAATTGTCGGCTGATATTTGATCTCCAGCCTCGCAATTTCAGAACCGAAGAGGCGAAAGTGGCCTTTGTTATAAATCATTTGTCTGGAAGAGCCCGCCTTTGGGGAACGGCCGCATATGAACGAGGGGCGGCGGCATGCACCTCATTTAGGCTCCTGGCCCAAGAAATGACCAAGATTTTTGACTCTGGTTCCTCGACGGCCGACGTCTCCCGTTCGATCATGAACATTCGCCAGGGAAGACGTTCCATTGCGGACTACGCAATCGACTTCAGGACTCTGGCGGCCCAAAGCCACTGGAATGAGGAGGCGCTGGTCGACGCCTACCTCCACAGTTTAGCGTGCTACATAAAGGACGAATTGGTGTCCCACGCTTCCCCGGCAACGCTTGACGAGGCAATTGATTTGACCGCCCGGATCGACAGTCGGGTTCAGGCGAGACGCCGTGAGAGAGGCCACCAGAGCTACCCTGCTCCCTGCTCATCCGAAAGGGTCGACGACTCGAAGGTCCATCAACCACCCGCGATTCCTTTAGACCCTCCAGAGGCTATGGAGGTGGATTGTACGACACTGTCCGTCAAGGAGCGCCAGCGCCGACTCTCTACCGGCCTCTGTCTGTACTGCGGGGGCAAGGGCACCGGGCATCGTCCTGCCCGGTAAAGGGGGGATCTCACTGAACGATTGGGGTCGTCCGGTTGGGTTCCGTCCACACCCCGATGTCCCCGACCGGAAGGCCAAGGCTCCAGGTGCACCTTCAAAGTTCCGGGTTAACACAGTCCCTGTCCGCCCTTTGTGGACTCGGGCGCGGAGGTCAACATCCTGGACGCGGCCTCCGCCCGGAGTATGGGAAGAAGAGGCATTCCCCTTCCAACCCCAGTTCCGGCCCAAGCTCTGGATGGGCATCTGTTGGGCACGGTAACACAAATTACAGAGCCTGTGGAGATGAGACTTTCTGGGAACCACCGCGAGTGGATTAGTTTCTACCTGCTTCCCTCCCCCGGCCAACCGCTTGTCCTGGGACAGCCGTGGCTGGTTAAGCACAACCCTCACTTGGACTGGCTGACAGGGGCGGTCCTGGAGTGGGGGGTTGAATGCTGACAAACCTGTTTTCACCCAACCTCTCGTCCTATCCTTTCCAGGTCTCCTCCTGCAACGCGTGACCTAGCTGAGGTTCCCATCAGCTTTCCGATTCGCCAGTCCTGCTCTCCTGCCTGCCAGTCCAGTCCGTCCGTTCGCCAGTCTCGACGTCTGTCTGCCTGTCCGATCCTCAATCCGCATGTCTGCCTGACAAGACGTCCGTCAGGGCGCCCCGACGTCTGTCCACCCGTCGGTACCGACGTCCGTCTGTCCGAAGTCCGCCTCGACGTCCGTCCGTCCGCCGGCCTTCCCACCGGTCTCGACCTCCGTGTGCCAGCCATCCCGGGTCATCCGTCGGAGTGTCTCGAGACTGGCCTGCCAGGAAGCCCGCCTGCCAGTCTACCTACCGCCTCAATTTGGACCAACCTGTTCCACGCCGAGGTCGTCCCCGAGGGTCTGGTACCGCAACCCTTCCACCTACAGACCCACCCTCTCCCGCCCCTTCGGATGCTGACGATGGGGTCCCGTCCACTCGGAGGTGTTCTGAGGACTTCCTGTGAGGCTCCTTGGGTTTATCGGTAACGTATTTTTGGATTTACTTGTGGATTACCCTGTGCTTTCCTGTGACTCTTTCTTGGTTTGCCTGTCGGATTACCTTTTTTTCTGGGGACTTCTGGAGCTGTCCCTTGAGGGGGGGGTTCTGTCACGATTGCTGAAGTGAAGACACCTGCGGCAGTCGTGTGGCGCGCTGGAGCGCGCTCCCTGATTGGCTGACGTATTGTTCTTAAGCGGTCAGCGCCCAGACCAGTTTGTCCGAGCGTACTTCTGTGTTCCTGTGTGTTTATGCCAGATTATCAAGTACTAAAGACTACTCTCTGTTTTGATTCCTGCCTTCGGTCCGACCTGTTTTCTGCTCCACGTTACGACCTTCTCCCCTGCCCTGGCCATCGACCTGTCCGCTAAGAGTGATTCTGCTTACCTGTCACGGAACTGCCGTTCCGCCCCAACGCTGCTAGCGACCGACGCCCGCCGGCTTCCTAAGCCAGCTCTGTCAACTAATCAATAAAGATTCCTTTCAAACGTACGCATTTGAGTCCGAGATTCCATTCTGGGTTCTGACAGTAATAGGTGTAGTAAAAGTACTATTAAATAGTAGTAGCTTAACTAGTAATAATACACACCCATCACTTAGTATGTAGAGCCTTTGTAGCTTAATACCATCACTAATAGCCTTCAATGAGTGTCATGGTTTATCTCATATGACATATACAACGATAAAACACTTCAAATTAATAGTACTAAATGATATTAGAATTAGTAGTGGTACTAATTAGTAGTTATGCTACATATGTAGTACACAACCAGCATAAACTGGTCAAAAAGATGATGAAAAGACACAAAAGATCTGCCTAAAATATGTCTTTATTGTAAGTGGAAAAAAAAAAATAATAATAATAATAACAATAATAAGGCTGAATTTGTTCCACACGTACTAAAATGGTGCAACCTAACCGGGCTAGCAAGCTCACTCGGCCACGTGTTTGGCTAAATATAAATTAGAATTGTTTGTCCGGACACTGCTGCAAAATTGAGTCTTATTTTTGGGTCAAACACTGGTTTGTTCCAAAATGTAATTGTGAGAGGCATCATTGTATGTAAGTGCATTCATAAGTATTTATATCATTATGTATTCAATCGCTTCAATGCATAGATTGAAATGCCCTATATACCTAGCTTTAATATAGTTCTGCAATAGTCTCCGTGTTCAGTATTTTTTTTCCAATCAACATCCGAACATGTAATTGATAGTCGCGAGTAATAGAAAACCCGTTATTATCATCACATTGCCACAATATCGCTCTGGCTTAGCGGGAGTCAGCGCTCCCTTGAGTGCCGTGTTAGCTTGACTCACTCCACTTATATAACGCGCCGTGCTTGTATGGATGGAATTTCAACAAAAGAATGGAGAGGCAAAAAAGCATTGGGATGTTTTACACGCTGAGCATCAAGTGACCCTAACGTCTCCCCGGGTGACGGCTAAAAATAATAAGAGTGAAAAAACATGTACCACGCTGTAAACTTTCACCCGGAGGAGAAAGACGAGCGCTCAGTCAATAATGAGTCGGTTTCTCTTGAGCCAGATGTCACCGTGTATGTTCTGTTTTATTTATTTATTTATTTTATTTTTTTCCCAATAGTTTTTGGATCAATCTCAACAGGAATAACTGACAACATACAACACAAAAATTCAAATCACAAATCTGTGAGGAAAAAAATCCATCATTCAAATCCCAAACAAAGTCAAGGCAAAAAGGAGCCAGAATGACCAGTGAGCAAATTAGCACACATACACAGACTTGTAGTCTTCAGCACATTTGCATACTGTGTCATGTTTTCAACAAAAGACCAAAGGGTGTAATCGATCTACCGTAAAGTTAAACATGAATACAATGGCTCTATTGACATCACAATACAGTAGACCCCCGCCTTAAGACATTTTCACATTACAGTGAATGATAAAATGTTTTTAGGTCCTTCTTTTCGGCATTTACCCCACTATAGACATCAACCAAAATTAATTTTGCATGCCCAAAAATGATTTAAGTTCAAACTGTGTTTGTGCATATGAGTTATTTCTTTCAGATGCCTGTTTGTTTTTGGTCAACTTCTTATAAATAAACAAATGGTCTGTTTGTTATTATTTTGCATCATGAAAAAATAGATACGTTATTGACTGAACTACCTTCCAAAACTCCACTTTTTTTCATTCAGTTCAGAAATTTTGTGTGCTTCATAAAGACTTTGTAAGTCAGCGATAAAATACTGGATTTTTGTCCTGGATTTTTTTCGCCAAGGGTCCAAGGCTTACAACAACGCTAAAAGGAAAAGCAAAATTATGAAAACAAAGCTGGCAATCATCAAGAAATATAAACAAGGAACATGAATAACTCCTAACTATTAATAAAAATAAAGAGGTGATTAAAGCAAGGATTTTTTAAAGACATAACAATCTTGGCAGTGGAAGATCAAAAAAAATGTTTTATTTTTATTTCACCCTCTCTAAATTATACCAGGGTGTATTAGCAGCTCGCGTCCTTGTCCACTATCCATGCATTAGTAGCTAGAGTTCTTGACACTAACATTCGCGGACAATATTTTTTATTAGTTGCTTAACTGATGCTGTTGGCCAAATCAAAGCTAGCCATCTTAGCGATGGTATTTGCTAATGAGGCTGGCAGCCAAATTGTCAATTATTTCAAATGAAATGCTAGTGAGCTATTCAGCAAAGTGATGCTATTGTTTGTCTGCAGCTAGCAGAAAAAAAATATCGACTATGTTTTTCAATTATTTGAGAGTAGAATCTTGTTTAAGGCCTTCACAATCTAATATCTTGCCCACCCCTAAAATTGTACCCTGTTTATTATCTCCTCTTGATATTTGATGCTCAAATGCATTAGGCCTGATCACAATGCTAGCATTAGTCGTTAAAATCCGCAAAAGTGGCATTAGCTGCAAAAGAAACTGTGTAAATTATGCTGGCGGCTACAGTTCAGGTATGAGTGATGTTATTTGCTAATACGACTCGTGGCTAATATTATCCCCTCAATATTACTGGTGAAATAGACGCTAACCACCAAAGCTATTTAAAAGCTACATTAGGGTATTTAACCAATCGATGCTATACATTAAAGTGACTAGTGGCTGTGTAAGAAAAAATGTGCGCTCTATCCAAGCCAAAGGCTGTTAGAACAGAATATGATATAGACGACGGGGATGTCCATTGTGGTGCCTGCGGGCACAAGGTAGCCTTATATAGACAATATAACAATCTTTAAATTATTCAAGCTCCCAATTTTGTTTAAGTCCTACACGACCAATATCGTGATATCGCCCACCCTCGCTAAATTCCTCCCTCGATACCTGATGCAAAGACACACCAGGTGTCATATCGTTGGACAAATTGAAGTTTTGAAGCACTTTCAATCACAGAGAACAGGATGATGGCTTGCCGTGTACGTTTCATAGCACATCAAAACCCTGTGATCGTGGAGGTGTCAAGAGCCCAGGCGCAATCTGATGGTAAATCTAGTCAAACACCCCCCTACCGCCACTACCGGCCTCTTTGGGAAACAGCCCCGTCAGGATATGCGTGGTGACACCACCCCCCCCCCCTCTTTTGTGTCACTGTCATTTTGTATGGGCGGCCGCCTGTCGAACTGAATGCCAAGCCGGCACTGGCTGCGAGATGCCACATCAGACAGGATGCTGAACAAAGGCGGCGGGATGATAGATGATGTCGTACAACGGGGCTCTCTTTGTCGGAGAGGAAGAGGAAGGCCACCGCTGCCTGACGATCGCTGATGGATACTGATGTGATTGAGTCGGGCGGCAGGACGGAGCTATCGTTGGACGAGCATCCCTGTTCCAGATTCTGCTTTTGATTTTTGACATTGGGACATTAGTCGAGGGCAGCACTCTCTTACTTTCATTTATAAATATGTATACATAAATATTTATCTAACAATTCATGAAGTAATCCCCCTACATTTCTATTATATGGTCTGCCGGCCTTCGTTCGCAGCAATAGATGACTGGGGATAGAATGCAGGTGCACGGGTGCATCTTCATTTTAGGTGAAAAGAACGGGGAAAGGGAGACCACCCACGATACAAATGTGTTCTCGTGTCTGTATGGGTTTAGTTCTATTAAGAAGGAAGAGAAAAAAGTTATTACACATGACACAAATTTCCTCTCTCTTAGCCCTCACATTCAGCAACCGCGGCAAAACAGTGCAGTTCAGATAAGGCGTGTCACAATGGTACGCCACAGCACCCCAAATTGGAAGATAAAAGGCTCGGCCCTACTCTCAGCAATAGAGGACCAGGGATAATGGATTCTGGCCACAACCGTTTATTGTATTCTAGTGCCTTCTTCTTGTCCCCGCCCGCAGCAATTTGGAATCAGGGAAAATTATTCCCTGCTGAGTTCCCAGTTGTTCATTTTAGGCAGAAAATACGGTAAAAAAAAGAGTCACCACTCCTGGCATGACTCTTCGAAACAATGAACAGGGATAATAGATCCAAACAGAAAAATAATGAAAAAAAATGTTGCCACGCACAATATTTTTTTCTGCGAGGCCCCCGTTCTCAGCAATGGTAAACTTGGGAACTTTGGATCGCAGCCAACAGTGCAGTTCATTTCAGGCAGGCCACGAACCACGCCTCAGCATCCCAAAACCAACACAAAATACGATTTCATTTTCTATATATTAGGTGAGACATAAAAGAATAACTGTCGCTAAAGATATCAAATTTCAAGCTAGCGATGTCTTTGGTTGCGACAAAAGCTAGCATTGTGTTGTTCTACGCCAGAAGTTATGGTCTTCTTCTACAATGCCAAAAATTTGCTTAATCATTTTCTGGAAAATTATTATATCGTTTGTTTGTATACATGCTGTTATGCCAGTTCAGAAAAGGACAAAGTTCACTACCTGCCCGATGAGGATTTACTAAGTCAATACAGGTCTTAGAGAAAAAAAAAGGAACCTGGTACTAAAGGACAACAATTCCAGCGCAGCTGTTGTGATGGGAACTGCTCCACTTGTACTTTCTCACCCAAGGACCCTTTTGTCCCCCCTCCACCACCAGATCTTTTTCCGGGTGCTGACAGTACTCACACTTGATACTTATGTAGAAGTACACAAAAAACATGTGTATAATAAAGAATAATAAGTATGACGTAAAATGAGATCTTTGAAAGCGCTAAGAGACACCAAAACCAAAATATAAAGCTAGCTAGACTGCTAGCTAGGTACATAATAAGTATGGCTAAAACAATTTCTTACATTCCACATTACTCAAAACAAAATTACTATCCTAAGTTGTATCAAGATTGTTTAAAAAAAAAAACTTTCTGATAATTTTACTTGAATCATTGGCCTAAAGAAAATGACCAAAATTTCAGGAAATTTAGCTGCATTCTGGACACCCTAGTTTCAAATTGTAGACACTACCCATAGCGGCTAGCGGCAGGTTCCACACAATGCATGCTTTAGTAGCAGGTAAGGTCCAATAGCTGCATAATTACGGAGCAAACAATGTAATAAATATGCAAACGGCTAAAGTGAAGCTGGCCACAATAGGTCTCAGTTAGTTTATATATAAGCTAGAGCAGGCAAAGGCATAAAACATTAATATTAGCCTTGTCCACAATGTGAGCATTAGAAGTGAAGGTCCGTTAAAGTAGTCATCATCTCATTAGCTGTACCGCTTATCTTTATTAGGGTCGCGGCGGGGCTGGAGCCCATCCCAGCAATCAACGGGCAGTGGGCAGGGGACACCCTGAACTGGTTGCCAGCCAATCGCAGGGCCCACGGGGACAGACAACTCACTCGCTCAGTCACACCTAGGGGCAATTCGGATTGGCCAATTCACCTGAAATGCATGTCTTTGGAATGTGCGAGGAAACCGGAGTGCCCGGAGGAAACCCACGCAAGCACAGGAAGAACATACAAACTCCGCACAATAAGGCCGGTAGCTGGATTTGAACCCACGCAGGAGGTTCCCACAACCTCAGAACTGTGCCGCACACGCGTTAACCACTGTGCCGTCGTGCTGCCCCCGTTAAAGTAGTATTAACTGCTAAAGTATTTTGCATTATCGACTATAGGTATGTGTTGCTACAGCAAAGTAATAATAAGAAAATAATAACATAAATAATCCAGACCAGGGACTAAAATAGGCCTCAGGGACAATATTTACCTTTTTTTAGTCTTTCATGATCCAATATTGTCATATTGCCCACCTGTAGAAGTCTTTAAATTCAATAAAATTAATATATAATCCATCCAGACAATTATATGAATCCCGTTTCGATTGTGTGTATGTGGCTTTTAGTCTCCAAAAGGGCTGGACCAATTTCCGTGATAATTTATATAATAGTACTTAAGGCCTCTGGAAGTGTCTTTAGCTAGGTTCTGTGCCAAGACACCCCCAATAATTACCAACACAAACAATAAACATCTGCCCTAATGTACAAGGGGCTCTGTAACTGCACGCTTGGCGATTTTTTAACAAACAACCCCAACAACCTTGTTTTAGTTGAATGCCCGCAATGCTAAGCCCGGTAACACCAAGCCCGGTAACGCCGAGCCCGGCAACACCAAGCCCGGCAATGCTGGACCATTATGCTTTTATTACATAAATAATGAGCTGAGCCCAGGCCAAGGAATGTGATAAGCCCCAGAGACAACTGTTGAAATACATGTTTTGAAATCACGATCTAATCAAGTCTTTTACAATCACATATCTTCATACCACCCACCTCTAGAATTTTCTATATTAAATAGATGTATTCTACATTTCAAATATTGAGCTTAATCCAAACCGGGGACTGAAATAAGCCCCCAAATGATCTAACGACGTTTCAGTTTTTTGGAGATCGTGATCTTTTTTAAGTCCTTCCTAGTCTGTTATCAATAATATAGATTAAAAATTAAACCAATCCTTATTTGGGTTAACCTTCTGAAAAGACGAAATACCGCTACAGTCAAAGACGCGACCAACGAGGGATCATAGGCGGGTCAGCGCAATACGTCGATATCTCTTACTACCAGACGATTATTGACGTTCATTTGGCTGTGGCGTCAGACAGTTATTAAACCCTTTACGACACCTCGATTAGCCACGTAGCATTTCACAGCGCATCACAGCGGCGTTTAACGAGGGTCTCCATGGGTCATTAAAAAGTATTACGTTTGATTTTCCAATCTTAAATCTCTAATTATCCTTAAAAGATGTCACTTAATCGGTAAATTGACATTGCGGCAGAGATGGTTTCCCACGGGGAAAGGACTAAGATTTGATATCATGTTGTAAGTCTTTTGGCAGCTGAGACGATCCAAACAAGTGTGAATCACCACCAAGGTTGTTGCCCGACCTCGTGCTATGACAAAAAAACAACGGGTGGAATCCAAAACCTGCTTCTTGTTTTGTTTTCCTTGAATCTTGTTCATTTGAATCAAATCGAAAGGAACACTGTTCTTTTGAAGATGAAATACAACTTGTTAGATGTTTTTTATGGTGTTAGTCTCTCAATTACAGCTACCAAACATTATGATTTAAAATATTGTGATTCTAGGGGTGGGCAATATGACATTAGTAGATCGTGAAGGAGTTGAGGATATTCATCATCTCAAAAACTTGCAAGATCATTAGTTTGTCTCATTTCCAGTCCCTGGACTGGATTTAGCTCAAGTGTTATCAAATATATTGGATTCATTTGATAGGTTATAAATTATTCTCATGGAGGGCACTATGAATATATAAATTAGTGAAATACATAAAAGATAATCATGATCTCAAAAACTTGAAAGATCGTTAGATTGTCTCTGGAATCTATTTCAGTCCCCCTACTGGATGATGTTTTATGTAATATTCTAGATTGATTTGATTATTATAAACCGTACTTAGACTGGGCAATATGGCGATGTTAGACCTTGAAAGATTTAAACAATATTGTGGTTGTAAAATAACAACAACAAAATTAAACACTTTTGCGGCTGGCATCCCTTTAGTATGGAACACTATAAAGCTTCACAGCTAATGGATCTTGACTACTAATGCTAGCATTGTTGAAAGGGCCACTAGACACTAATGATGGCGTCTTTGCATTAATGCCTAATGTTAAATCATGCAAATTTTCATCAAAAATGACACAATTTAGATTCAACCATGTAGAAAAATGTATAGGTAAAATAGTGAGAAATGTGCTAATTGGCACGAAAATTAAAAGAATAAAGAGTCTTCATAAAATTTGAGATGGTAATTGTGTTTGGAAAATATGATTGATAATTGATAGACCATACATATTTTAATATGAAAAAGTGTAGTAATTTATAAACCAACTACTTCACAATATCCATGCTAGGTAGCTTACTATGTGGCTTGCTAGTTCCATATTTTTGTTTTTAGCAGTTGGCCGCTCCTACAGCCCACACATTTCACATTGTTGTCCAAACAAGCATGTGTTTATGCGGGTGCTCGCATGCTCGACTTTTGGCTGAGAAAAACGAAACTTCCGTGACATTGGGGAACTCAATGGCTTGACAAAGATCTGTTATTTAGCTAGGAGGCATATTTTGATTGATTAAGTACCAAGATTACATACTGGGCTACCAAGCCAAGTCTTTGATTGGGTCATTAAATTATCAAAATTAGATTCTGCTACCCTGTCATTAAAAGAGAAAGGAAATGAATGGCCTGTTTATTGTAAATAAAAACATTGTGAATTTCCCTACGGGGATGAATGAAGTATTTATCTATCTATCTATAAGACCTCTCTCTCTCTTATTTGTTTGTATCCATTTCTGTATATTTTCCTCACCCTCTCTGTATTTATTCATCTTTCTATTATTGTCTCTTCTTATTTCTATTAATCTCTTTCTCACTCCATCTATCTACAATTTAATCATCTACGTATCAATTAATCTACCTATATATCTACCTATCTCTCTCTCTCGCTATATATATATATATATATATATATATATCTCATCTCTCATTAGCCGTACCGCTTATCCTCATTAGGGTCGCGGGGGGGCTGGAGCCCATCCCAGCCATCTTCGGGCAGTGGGCAGTGGGCAGGGGATATATATATATATATATATATATATATGTATATATATCCATCTCTCACAATCTCCCTGTACCTCAAATATTTGGAAACACCTGGAGATGTCGTCACTGACCCCCTGATTAGCGTTATTAACCCGCTCACTTCCAGCCACTGCCAAAAACAATAACCCCCGGCTGGCCATCTTTGTTTTCCTGTGTCGGCATCTGTTTCCAGCCAGCGGGAGTCGAGCGACGCTGGATGGAGGAAGTTGGACAGCTGCGATGGACGAACGTCCAGTAAGGGGAGGAAGGGGTGGTTCTTTTATGAGGCTAATATTTACATCATCACAAGAGTAAAATACTACGCTATGGGACTTTGATAGCCTTCATCTCCCAACCATAAAACCGATTGGAAAGCCTGTGGGTTTTTTTTTGTTTTTTTTTAATATACTTTAAGTATCTTATAGAGGTTTTATTTTGTTTGTTTTCCTTGTCATAGTAGCACTGTTGAGACTCACATTTCTGAGTTTTTTGGGCAACAGTGTGACTCTCTTATTATTTAGCAAAAACTGCAATAATGTTGTCTTGTTCTTTTACCAGGTATTAAATGATGGGCATGTGTCATTTGAATATTTGAAAAGGTAACTTATTCTTATTGTTTAAAAAATTCCAAGTATGTATTTTATTATTGTTTTTATGGTTGATCCGTTTGGTTATGTTCCGCAAAGGTACTTTACAATATGTTTGTTTTTTATATTTGGTTATGTTACCTTATGTAATGCTTTGATCATTCTACTTAATGCTAAGTAACGCGACATTTGGTTACATTACACCAGTGGTCCTCAAGTAGCGGGGCGAGCACCCCTGGTGTTGGGCGCGGAGCTCCTTCAAGGAGGACGCGGGTGCATTTGATTTAGGGGAACTTTTTTTTTGGTTTAAAAATTCCCAGGATAAAGTGCAATTGCACCACCACTACACTAGAGGGCACTGGTGTTCTCTGTGGCAGAGTGGTTTGAATTTAGCCTCCACGCATTGCATAAAGCACAGAGGATTTTTTTTTTTTCTGAGAGGCGGCTTATCAGAAAATAATTGAGAACCACTGCATTACACAAAGTTACTTTACAATACCTTTTGTTGACGTTACATATGGATATGTTACATTGTGTACATCATTGCATAACATTGTTTTGTCACACTGTTATGATCATGGTACCTCAGGTCATGCTACATCAAGTTATGTTTGCTGACATTAAGCAAAGTTACTTTAAGTTACAGTTTGGTTATGTTACCTCACAGTAGGTTGCATTAAATAACATTGTTTTGGAACAATACGTTATGGTATGTTGAGCTACATGGCGTGACATGACATTATATCACACTAAGTTACCAAACATTATGTTTTGATTATATAAACTAACATTACATTACGCTGCATTGGGTTGTGTTATGCAGTTATTTTATGTAACGTTTTTGTTATGGTATGATTTATTGCATTATAATTGTATAGAGGGCAGCACGGCGGCACACTGGTTAGCGCGTGTGCGGCACGGTTCTAAGGTCTTGGGAACCTCCTGCGTGGGTTCAAATCCAGCTACCGGACTTCCTGTGCGGAGTTTGTATGTCCTCCCCGTGCTTGCGTGGGTTTCCTCCGGGCACTCCGGTTTCCTCCCACATTCCAAAGACATGCATTTCAGGTGGATTGGCCAAATAGTCCCTAGGTGTGAATGTGCGAGCGAGTTGTCTGTCCCTGTGTGCCCTGCGATTGGCTGGCAACCAGTTCAGGCTGTCCCCTGCCCCTTGCCCGATGATTGCTTGGATGGGCTCCAGCACCCCCGCGACCCTACTGAGGATAAGCGGTGCAGCTAATGAGATGAGATAATTGTTTAGGCAACATTGCATGACATGACGTTACGTTTGACTACAGTATGTGATGGTAGTTTATAATATTTTTCATTTATGTTACCTTACGTTGTATTACCTACAGCTTTGTTGGTTTTGAAGTTACATCATTTGGCTACGTTTGGCTACATTACTTTATCTAATGTTACATAAAACCATCTTGTCAGGTTACGCTACGTTGTTAGGCCTAGCTATATTTGTCGAGTTATCTTATGTTAAAATGCGATAAAATACCCTACATTACATAACATTATGTTTGGTTGCATTAGTTTTTTTTCTTAGGTTTTTGTTACGGTACATTACATTACCATTCTATACAATATGTCACGCTACGTAAATGTATGTTGAGTTTTGATTGTTTCCTTGTGTTACATTACTTAATGTTTGGTGTCATCACTACACTATGTTGAGCTACAATGTGACGGTGCGTTATGCTACATTATGCCACTTTAAATAACTTAATATTTGCTTGTATTATACTAAGTTACTTTTCACAACGTTTTGGTGGAATTACGCGATGTTACATTGCATCAAGTTACGCAACATTAAAAAAAGATAATTTGTCTGCCCAACATCGGTAATCATGTCAACGTGTCCTATAAAGGCTGACGATATTGACTATTAACCTCTTCAAAAAGCATAAATCCCGCTTTTACCGCCACACAATTCGGATTTCGTAAAGGCAGTGGGATGTGAGGCGAAGACGCCGAGCGTAATAAAGCATGTCAGCTCCCTTTTTCCAGGGATAAAAATACTAAATCTCTCCCAATTTTAGAGAACGGATAAAGAAAAAAAATTCTGTCTCCATTTTATTTGTGGGTCTGTCGGTCTTTAAAGTAAATCCGCCAGGCAGATAAGTCACTCACTTTGCCGTTAACGTCGAGCAGGATGCTTACTCGTGCGCAGAACCAGGTCAACACGTGACCCGGCGCAGCCCCCACCACTGACATAACCCATCTAGCCCCCCTCCAGGCCTGGATACAAACGCATCCCTGCGCCCCGGGTACTAAAGACCATCTGACTGAATCTTAAACATGATGCTGCCCCTCACCCATCGCATGTGTAGCAACTCGTTCTTGCATGCATGCGTGTGCGTTAGCGTAGCTAAAAATAGCGCCACGTCCCAACACAACTTAGCCATGTGTGTAAGTCGACCTGAAAGAAAACTGAGCGCACACTCTGTTGCCATGCATGCCTCCCTTTTCCGCAAAACCAGCCGACCGCCACAAAACGCGTTGAGTACATGCACAAAAAACATCCGGCACTTTGTCAGCAGAGTACGATCTAAAATTTGTTGCATTGCGCCCCACTGTTATCACCCTGACATTAGTTCATGCTAACATGTTTGGAAACCAAGCAAAAAATAAATGACATCTGGCATATCCTCAGCAAGGAACAGTCCGAAATATTTTGCACAGCTTGCCCATGTTATCGGCCTGCCTTTTTTTATTTTTAATACAAACATTTTGGTGGACCAAAAAAAGTATTAAAAAGTAAATAAAATCTGGCAGTTTCTTAGCAGAGTACGATCTGAAATATTTTGCAGTGTACACCACTGTTATCGCCCTGACTTTAGTTCATGCTTTTTTATTCCTCAGCAAGGCACAGTCCGATATTATTTGCTGTGTGCACCCTTGTTATCAGCCTGGCCTATTTTGTGGTAACATTTTTTAGACCAAACCAAAAAGGAATGATTGAAAAATAAGTAACATCCTGCACTTTCTTAGCAGAACACGGTCCAAATTGTGCACACCCATTATTGCCTTTACTTATGCTAACATTTTTGCAGAACATCTGGCACCTTCTCAGCAGGGCACAGTCAGAAATATTTTGCAAGAGCACCCCTGTTATCGCCCTGATTGTTTTATGCACAATTTTTTGAAAACCAAACAAAATATCAAAAATTGATACATAGATAACATGTCACTCTCTCAGCTGAGCATAGTCCAAATATTTTGGGGACTGCGAACCTGTTTATTTCCCCGATTTTCTTTTATGCTGAAATTTTAGAGACTAAATAAAGACAAAAATAAAATAAACAACATTTATCATTTTGTCAACAGTGCGAAATATTTATTACTGCGCATACATGTTATCCCCGAACATTTTTTATGCTAAAATCTTTGGATACCAAACAAAAATAGTAAGCAGTTAGCATTTTTTCTGCAGAGCAATCCGAAATATTTTGCACAGTGTTATTGCCCTGACTTTTTTTATGCTAACGTTTTTTAAGACCAAAACGAAAACCAAAAGGTAAAAAAAAATTGCAAAGCGCACCACTGTTATCGCCTCGATTTATATTTTGTGTTAACATTTTCGGAGACAAAAGGAAAAAAAAAACTATTTAAAATCCGAGGTAAGGTTTTTCTTTTTTATTTCACTTTTTATAAATAAGCAAAACAGGACTTGACTATATCAGCACTTTTTTACGATTTTGCACCCCTCCAACATTTTGACAGATTTGTTGCACCTTCTAATTGGATTATTACAAAATGTATTCCCCCAAATACATTGAAAAAAATCTGCAAAATTTTAGATATATTAAAAATTATAAAGCACTCTTTCTTCATTATTCCTCTTATAGCGGTTATTTTGCACCACCTCCAAGATTATGACAAATTTGGTGAACCCATTTTAAAAGACTATGCATTCATCCACCATCAAAAAACCACAACAAATCGAGAATAAACTCATGCATAATTTTACAGATATTAAAGTATATCTTAATTGTTTGTGATTATTTTGCATCTCTCTAACATCCTGGAAAATTTGGTGCACCCCTCTACTGGGTTCAAACAAAATATACCCTCCCAAAATACATAAAGTAATTACAGATCCATTAAAAATTATGTCGCAATCTTTCCTCATTTTTGACACTATAATGCACCCCCTCCAATGTCCTAACAAATTTGGTGCACTCCTCTAACAGGATTACTACATAATTCACCCCACACCTCCCAAAAATAGAGAATAGTCTTCATAATATTAGATGTATTACTACAGGCAGTCTATACTGTTTTTTGCCACTCAGAGAATTGGCACACCCCCTTTTCCAGGGTCACGGTAGCTTGGCAACATAGGTGGATGGAACCGATGTCAATCTGCAAATTACATGCAACATTACAATTTTAATCCAACGCACCCCTTGGGGGGGTTCATTGGTAATCCCTAGGATCGCTGCGTGGGGTACAAGCAGGAAGGTTACTCCCTCCTAATTGGCTCTTTTTTGCGCACTGCTGTAGCATTTTTATTTCCCCTTCTGCTTAAATCGTGATTTACGGGGCATCGGAGCAGCCCCTCCCACGTTGATTCATTGAAGGCCGCTGGCTCCCCATAAATATGAATCGTAAATCTAAGGTCAAAGTCGCGGCGGGGGAATAATCTAACTCAGAATATTAAACGAGCGCATTTGAATAATCCGTTTTGAAAATACATTGTCGTCTTTGACAGTTAGCATGTTAGCATTTAAACACTTACTCATTACAAGCTAGCCTTATTTTGTTTCCTTCATCACAGACTAAAATTCAATTAAGTGTTTTTGTAAAGGCCAAAGAGGCGGTTTTTGAGATCGACGGGAAGACAGAGTCGAAGTAACCGGCAATTAGGTGGGATTACGGAGAATTGACCGTAATGCTCGTAATCCGCACGCTATTCATAACTCGGCATCTGTAAAGGGAGAACAAAGACAGCAATCATGTCGACAAGATCCTGAAATGCTTTTAATGCACAATGTAAACACAGCTCCCACTGGGGGAACGGAGGCCCTTCGATGTATCGAGGAGAAAATCTTAGTGTGCGGCTTTCGAATACCGCATCAAAAGTGACGCCAAAATGTGGGTGGTACAATATTAATAGAGAGGCTTTTTCTATCTTTGACCAGAAATTCTTGTAGGCAAGTATTTTTTTTAAATACATAAAGGTAGCAGAGTAAATAAGTGAACATTTTCGTTGCATACACTGGTATTAAGTAGAAGTAAAAAGAATCAATGACACAATTTCCATTTTCATTTCATCCTTTTAGATTGTTACTAGACAAATAAATATTCAGAAAGATTAGCACTGAAATGTGTATAAATGTGTATATATATATATATATATATATATATATATTTGCAGTGGTTAGCGCGTGTGCGGCATAGTTCTGAGATCGTGAGATCAAATCTTCCTGTCCGGAGTTTGTAAGTCCTCCCCGTGCTTGCGTGGGTTTCCTCCGGGCACTACGGTTTCCTCCCACATTCCAAAAACATCATTTCAGATTAATTGGCCGGTTCAAATTGTCCCTAGGTGTGAATATGCAAGCGAGTTGTCTGTCCCTGTGTGCCCTGCGACTGGCTGGCAACCAGTTCAGGGTGTCCCCTGCCCACTGCACAAAGATGGCTGGGATGGGCTCCAGCACCCCCGCGACCCTACTGAGGCTAAGCGGTAAAGATAATGGATGGATATATATATATATATATATATATATATATATATATATATATATATTGAAAAATTACACTATGGACTATTTTAGTCTTTTTTTGTGTAAAACTAAAACTTCAATCAAATACATATGTTGATAGTTGTATCCGTTCATTTATGTTGTTATTTAGAAGGAATATCAACATAGAATTAAGAGTCAACTATATACAGTAAATTCTTATTTTTTGCAAAACGTTATAAAGTGTTACCTCAAAAATGTTTTTGACAGACCAGCAAGATAACAAAACCAGGGATTACATTTATAAACAAAAAGTAATGTCAATGTGGATTTGGGGCCGTTTTAGTCTCATTTTTGAAGGAAAATGAAAAGTCACCTAATTAATGACATATTTGATATTTTTACATAAGTTGCACTTTTATTCACATCAAAAAGGATTTCATATATTACTTGACCGACCAAAGTTTTCGTAATGCACAGATTTACCTATTTTGTTTTAACATTCAGACAAATGTTTTTTTTGATATACATTTTTTTTTTGTTTGTGAAAACACTCACAATTATTCAATGCCAGGCCACTGGAATTCTTTAATTGTTAATAATTTGTAATGATGATTAGAGGAAACAAAAAATAAAATGTTTTTGATACATTTCGATGCATTGATTTTTACCATGCGTCCACAAATTTCTTAAAACATATTCTCAACCTAGTAGGAGTATAACAGGCCTTGGGTCTAATTTCGAAACCCCTACCCCGCCCGGCACGTTTGTTGTGTTTCTCCTCTGATGTGGTCTTCTTGTTGTGATAGAGGACAGGCTGATTCTGCGCCAGTGGGGTTGACGAAGAGCACGGCGGGAAGGCGTAAATTCCCCACACAGAGTCTTAAGGGAGATGAGCTGGCTGATGAATACCGAAGCCGCTATTAGCTGCAGATGCGTATGTACGTTGCTTTCCAGTTCTTTGCCGCAAGCCGGCCCGGGGCTTTACTGATCAAGTGGGGGAAAATAATATTTCACGTGGTTAGTGTTGTCCTTTACAAATTGGATTTATTGCTTTTTTAGTGTTGTGTAGCATCTTGAAGGCGAGTAGTATGTATCTATATTGTGGCTTTTATTTTTTTCTGGTTATAAGACTTCCACAAAAACAGAGCCTCGTCTGAGCAACGTAATTTCCGGACTATAAACCGCAATTTATGTCACACAATTTAAACCTTTTGGGTCATGCAAAGATGCAGCTAATGTATGTGTTTTTCATTTTCTTTTTTTTTGTGCTGTTTTACGTGTGTCACTGCTGATTTCTGCTGTGTTAGGGTACTTATGTTACTGCGTCTAAGGCTAGGTTCACACTGCAGAGCTTTGAGCTCAATTCAGATTTTTTTGGTCAAATCCAATGTTTTTGTAGCTTGTTCACATTTCCAACTAAATGCTACTTGTTTGCGACTTTCACACAACGGTGGTAAGATTAAGCATCAAGTTTTCATTTTCTGGCAAAGTCTGAGTGATTAAGTGAGGAAACGTAGCGTTAGAACCTAGTCGATCCCTTGATGTGCTAGGATTTGTAGACAGCTTAATAGTGACTGTGTGTGTGTGTGTGTGTGTGTGAGCAAGATACTTTTTATTTCAGATAAATGAAAGAAATATTTTTTTTCTAAGTATGTTAAGAGCCAGGATTGCATCAAAAAAACTCAGAAAATAAAGAAAGTATTTCCTAAAACAAACATGAATAAATCTGGTTTCACCACTAAAATTAATTGATTTATTCATACATGGATATTGTATGTAGTAGCATTTTATTGTTATCATGCATTTCGAAATGTATATGTCTCCACTGGTTTATAAGGGAAACTTGAGAAGTTTGAGAATTTTATGTGTGGCTTATAGTCCTGAAAATGTGTTACTATTAAACAAAATGGCTTCACAACTGCAGTCAGAATTCTCTAATAATTCCACTATTTTTCTTAAATTTCCATAAGAGTTGGCCCATGTTTTTTAGTTTGGCAATAATCGAAATGGACAGTATGAAGGGGAAAAGCCAAAACTGTAACAATGCAAAACAGGAGCAAGGCCACAACCTGATCTAAGGGGGCTTTTGTTCACCCAAAAAGGAGGCAGGCGTCCTTTGTTCGAACCTATCGAAAGCGAAAGGAGCGCTAATGAACATGATGGCTGCTGGTCAAACCGCAATCAGCGCTTTGGCAACGGCACTGCCATGCTTCGAATCCTTTAATAAAACATCATCTGATGGTCAGGTGAAGGTAAGGAAGAACAAACAACGCAAAATGCAAAACGAGGAGCTTAAGCATGGACGGCCGTGTCCAACTCTTGGAATATTATATAATACAATTGAATTACTCCACAAAGCTCGCACCAAAAGTAGAGCTTCAGTTAAGCTGCCACAGACATGTTTTGTGACCTTCACCTTGTGGAAAAATGCATGGACGGATAATCATAAATAGGTCACTAGTATTAGCGCTAAATTATTTTAGCATAACTTCCAAGGGGATACTAGTAGCTAAAGAAAAGCTGCTATATGCTACTGCAGCTAGCAGCTGAAATAGCAAAAACATGGACTGAATCCAGGCCAGAGACTGCCAGAACAAAATTGAATAAGCGATATGACAATCTTTCATCCTGATCTGAAGCTAAATCAAAGCTTGCCACCCTGATGCTATTTGCTATTGCAGCTAGGGACTGAGTTAGCCTAAATATGCACTCAATAAAGGCCAGGGGCAGCCAAAACAATTGAATGAACAATCTAAAAATGATTAAAGACCCAATTCAGCTAAAACAATGCTAGCGGCTAAAGCAAACCTGTAATCAAAGTGATGACATTTGTTCATTAGTTTTAAATCTTGATCTGCTAAAGAGATGCTTGCAACTAGAGATGCAACAACAAATTGATAAAATTGACAATTAAAAGATTAGTTCATCAATTCATTGTGTCATGCAAATTTCGCGTCATTCAGCCCGCCGCGGAGCCAGTAATGTCAAACTCAGCGGGAGTCAGCGAGCTTAACAGAGCGTGTTGGAGTGCAAACTAAGGCGCTCTTTGTAAATATTTAGGTAAATTGAACTTATGCAACATGACGAACACGGAAAAAGTGTGGGAGCATTACAAACTGCACAAAATAAATAAGTGCATTACTTGTAAGCTTTGCAAAAGTGATTTGGCACGGGAGCACCACAATGGTGAGGCAGCAATTAAATGCGAAACATAGAGTCACTGACGAGGATGAAGGGAGCTCAGAAGAAGGGTAAGAAGGGTATTTGTTTTTATGTGTGGAAACGTAACCTGCTGATTAATGACTGTGTGCATGTGTGTGGTGTGAGTGTGAGTGTGAGTGTGAGAAAGAGATACTTTATAACGCTAGTCTCTGGTAGCTCACTTGATGTGCGAGCATTTGTTAGCTTAATAGTGACTGTGAGTGTGTGAGGAGGACACTTTGCATTTCAGTTAAATGAAAGAATGAAGTGTATTGGGGCACAGCATTAAAAAACAGTACCAACCACTAATTATCAAAAGGGAACAACAAAATATTTGCACAATACACACAAAAAAACAGGTGTACAATACAATACTATCAAACATGTGCCCAAAGGGAGTAGGCTTAAGTAATGTTTATTTGTGCTATATAAAAAAAGCTCAACTTGCACACAATTGTTTTAATAGGTTTACGATTAAGCATTAAGTTTTACTTCTCTAGCAAAATCTGAATGATTATTGTGTCCTTGTAAATTGTGCCATAATAACACTCATACTATACGTACTTACCTCAATAGAAAACAGCAATGACATGCTTAATGATAAAAAAGAGACGTCATCAGACATCATTGCGATCCTCATTGACATCTTCACATTTTTGCATTGCAATGCCAAGTTCTCAAACAAGGAAAAGTGAGTGAGTTAGTGAGCAAAGGTGATAGTGGTTACTTTTTGCTTGTTAATATTGAAAATCATGTTACTAAGTTTTCACGTTTCAATTAATTTCTAGTCAAAAGCTCATGTGCCTTTAAACGACAAAGATGCCTATTGTCTGCACTTTATTAAAAAAAGGATATACAGTACTTGCAAGTGTATAGCATACAATTGTATATTTTGTTTGGTATTTGACAAACACTGATTTGTTCATTATTGTTTAATAATGTAGAATCTTCTTTTTTTTGCACTATTTTCTTTCTTGCTTATTTTTTTTTCTTAATTGAAGAAATAATGGTCATATTAATCGATTATTAAAATAACCGTTAGTTGCACCCCGACTTGTAACTAAATCAAAGTTCCCCACTAGAAGCAATGCTTATGTTACTTGCAGCCGAGTTAGCTACTCAGTTACTAAATCCAGGGTAGGGACTGCCAGAAGTAAATTGAATAACTGATCTAAATCCATCTTTTTCTTTTAATCCCGATCTGGTAAAGAGATGTTAGCAGCTTAACCAAAGCCTGCCAAGAAAGCAAAGCTATTTGCTAATGCAGCTAGCACCATAAGATAAAGAAAATATGCATGAAATCCAGATCAGGTTCCAAAATAACAATATTGCACTTTTTTTAATATCACAATCAGCTTACGCAACGAGAAGTTGTCCATTAGTGTTGTTAGAAGGTGAGTTTTTGAAAATATGCACAAAATCCAAGCCAGAAGAAGAAATGTGTAAACAATGTAATGATCTTTCCATTTCCTTTAAAATACCAATCTGCTTAAAAGATAGAAGCGGCTAAAGCAGAGGTCACGATCAAACTACGCTATTTGGTAATGCAGGTATCGAATGAGATAGCCAATTTACAGTATGTCACAAAAGTTAGTACATTTATGCAGAGATTTAATCATAGTGTTTAGTATAACAACACTGATTAAACATCACTTAGACACAATAAAAGGTAGTCTGTGTAAAGCTTTTATAGCAGTATTTTGTTTTAACCCTCAAAAAACTCAAAATATAGCCATCAGTAACTAAACCCCTTGGCAACAAAAGTGAGTACACTCTAAAGTGAAAGTTCCTCAGTTGTATGGTATGAGTACTTCCAAGCTGTACCTCCCTCCCCTCCAATCTCTGCAGCAATGCTAACAACACTCCTGACCTTATCTTTCTTAGATAGCATTGATGTGACGCTGTCCACGTTCAATCAGCTTCTTTAGACATTCAGCACAAGCCCTGTCGTGACAGAATATGACACAACTGCTCCCTAATAATATTTGAGACCTTGTGAGAGTAACCAGTCACATGGTATTTTGTGAGAAAATGAGAAGCGGTGCTTTGTTTAGACTTAGAAAGGTGTAGTGCCTTTCGGGTGTACTCACTTCTCATGCCATGGGGTTTAGTTATTGATGGCTATATTCTGAGTTTTAAAGGGGAAAAATAAATTTACTGCGTTATATAAGCTTTACACAGACTTGTTTTCATTTGTCAAAGCAAAGTTTCTTCAGTGTTGTTCTACTAAACATTATAATGAAATCTCTGCAGAAATGTGAGAAATATTTAGTGCATACTGTATACACTAAATTAGGCTGAAGGCCTGACAGAAAAGAATTTAAAAATAATATCTAGCAGTCTTTTTTTAATAGGTCTTGATATAATATTGTCATATCAAAATTAGTGATTTTTTGTAACTAGCTACCATCTTTCAAGATCCCTTGCAATGTAGTTTTTTGTAATAAAATATTTGTTTTTTTTAATGTTTCCCAGTTATCATTTGTACATTTTTGTAAACCCTGACTTTGCTAGCCCAATAGTGTATTTGATTTTTTTTTACATTATTGCAGACCACTACGCTTATTCCTCATCTTAGTCATTTTCCCCTTATTTCCCTTCCAGGTGCTTTTTTGAACTATACTGGCACCAACACGTCAACATGCCCCGCCCCTTCTGCCCATTCCCTGACCTCCATTTTCCTGCTGGTCACTTGGAGGCAAATCCGAAAAGCCTCCTGGCATCTCCATGGCGACTGTGCCTCAGCAGATGGGCTGAGTGCGGCGCATGGCAATTAAACAGTCCGCCGTGGCAAAAAGTGGGTCAGGATTGGGAGGCGGGGCTTAAGCGGCTCCACGAGACCAAACTACCCCGCCCCCTTCGCCCGTTCACAACAAACATAACTTCACTGTCAGTTGCAAACACTGGGATACAACAAAGACGGTGAAAATATGAAATATTCCTAATTATTAGTTCATATAAGAAATATATTATATCATAATATATCATTCAACTTGGTTCAATTCAGCCCCCAATCTGAAAATAACATTACAGCTAGGATGAAAAAAACTTGAAGAAGGGATTATTGTGACAAATCCCACCGTCCAATCAATAGAATTAACCCTTGAACATCCAGATAAATAGATTGAACATACAACACAACTGGATTTCTTTGCTGGGCCCCAGCAAAAATGTGGGTCACTGGTGGCAATAGTATATCTAGTGTTTTTCAAAAAAGGAGGCACAATTGGGCCAAAGTTTGCCTTGTATCGATGTGGCAATTTTTGTTTGGGTGATTAAATGTTTTTTTCATTGAGTTATGGTATTCAATTTTCTTTACAATGTTTAGTGTGGTGCTCTAAAGCGGACTTAAAAGAAAGCCCAAATCGGGTAAAGTTTGACTTATATCGATTGCATCCAAAATCTTTGATTTTCAATTAAACCCGGTGGCAAAAATAATTTGGGTGATTGTGTTCTTAAATTGAGTTTTGGTATTTTGGTAGTGTAATGCTAAATAAGTGACTCAAAAACAAAAATTCAGGTCCTATAAAGTGAATATAGGTGTGACAGTGAATTTTCGTCCGTTTCTCTAAGCCCTTTAAAACAGTGGTGAGCAATGTTCCCTCTAAACTGCGTGTGTGTGCAATTGTGCACTACCCAGAGCTTTTCCACGCACAAGAAAATCTTGCCAGGTCACAAAAATCAGGGCTCGAAATTGCTGATTAAGAAGCAAATTAAGTCAAAGTTACAGTGCAAGTAGGTAAAAATACAAGGGTTGCCTTGACGCTGTGTTCTAAACGCGGTATTTTGAAGTTAATGTTGAAGTAGAACGAAGTTGAGTAAAGTCAGTAGAGTTTTTCGAGAACCGGCTTCTTCGGCTCGGCTCACTAAAAAGAACCGGCTCTTGCGGGTCCCAAATGGCTCTTCAGGTTGTTTTTGCTTCTTTAATCCCTACATGACCATATAATATGCAAAAATTATGCACAAAATGACAAAGGAAGGGGGGAAATAGAGCATAAAAGAAAAAAATGCCAAAATGAAAAAGTAGTGAAAAGCTGAGAAGAAACAAAAGGAGAGAAAAAGAGAAAAAAAGAGCAGGGAAAATCCAGAAAAAAAGCCAGAAAAAAAGAAAGAAAGAAATGAAAAAGGTAATAGAGAACAAAAAAGAAAAACAGTTAAGAAAAAATAAACACAATGAGATTTTTTTAAAAAGGAATTTAAAAAAAGGAGAAAAAAACAGGTAAAAATAAAATAAAGTTTGTATTGTATTCAAATAATTTCCAATTCTATCAAGTCAATCTTGTTGCCAACATTGTACTTCCACTACAAAATGTGATCAAATACAGTTCTCTATCGTGCAACCGACTAAATTTTTTTTTTAATTATTTTTCTTATATTTTCTCATCGTTATTTTGTTATTTTTCCCTGTATTAAAAATGTATACATTTTTATATTTTAAAAACATTTTTTTAGTTATGTATCTTCTTTATTTAAGTATTTAATTATTTTAATTCTTATTATTTCCCTTTTATTTTGTTTATGAATTTATTTATTTTTACCAGCTCATCATTTTTAATATATTTTCATTTTTAATTTTGTTTATGTATTTTCTTTTTTTAAGGGTAGGATAGTAACCCATAAAAAATATAAAATATTTTAATTTCTTTTAGCCATAATAACCTCGAGATGAAAACGATTGAAACCTATCGAAATAAAAAGTCTACTAGTTCCTTTAAATCGCTTATTAAACTCGTTTAAAAAAATTGAATAAAAAAAATCCCGACAATGACAGTGCTAATTAAATTAATTCTCACTGTTCAGTGTCATTAAGTCACAATTATGCAAAAGAAGGAAAAAAAAAAGAACGTGTAAAGCTATGTGAGGGACTTCCCTTTTTGTTAGTCCACAATTTATTTGTATTTAATTTTTTGTACTGACACAAAACTCCTGCAGAAAAAATTACTTTTTAAGTACTTGGACACTGATCTTAATTTGTTTATTTTTGAACATAATAACAAAAATAACCTGAATTGGGTAAAAAAATACACCAAGCAATTGTAAATAGTTTTTACACGTTTTTTTTTTTTTGGGGGGGGGACAACCCAATAGTTTGAGTTGTTGAAAAATGTCAAGTAATGACGAAAAAGCTCTGAAAAGAAATTGACTATTTTATTGCTTGCACACTGACTTTATTTGGGCTCTATTAGGAAAACACTGGGGTCAAAAATAACCAATATTGGGTCGAATACACCAAGCAATTTTGAGTAAACTTTCTGGGTTGTTGTTTTTCTGCTGAGTTGCTCGTAGTAAATATACGTCTTTTTAAAGTTGTTTGAAAAATGCAACCCATTTTTGGAAGGTATTTAAAAAACAGAAAAAGGATTACAAAAATAAACCCAATTGTGAGAAATAGACACATTTTACAAAAGTATTTGAGGGTCAAAACAACTCAGTTTGGGACATTAATTTGTACAATACGACCCAATTATGGAGATTCTTCTTTGATAAATTGACCCAAATCTATTGGATTATCAAGCAAAAAGACCTAAGAATTTGCATCAAAGTGTAAGAGGTTATAGATTGTTCCACTCTGACCCAAATTTTGACCCAACTGTTTTTAAAGTGAATAATACTAGCTTTCCAGGTCCGGCATGTCATTCTGGGGCTGCTTTGGAACTCCAGCACCAGGACGACTAACTATTTTTGATGAAATTAATCCTTCCACAGCCAAATTCTGAAATAAAATCAGAGCAAAACATTCTCGGGCTTCTTGACATCAGTCTCTAGTGGCTACTCAGCTCTGGGAACAGCTGGCAGTGAATGACTGAAGCGTGCTTAACATGAACCTAAAGACGGCGACTCCATCAATAACGACGGAATCGAAAACATTCGATTACATTCACGAAACGATTCACTTAGCAAAGCTACAGAGTCCCAACGTGCCCAGTCTTTCCAGCCCCTTGTACTCGCATGATATAGCGTCTCCGTAAGTGCCGTAACGCGCTTGTTTGACCTGCAGGGGTCGCCGCTCCTGGCACCACTTTTGGCTTCTTTCAGAATATAAAATGGATGCTCCCGTGTGGAAAACGGAGGCAAAATTATTCAGCTGCAAGGAGGAAACAGAGGGAGGGGAGCAGAGGTGGGCGGCGAGGACAGCAGGAATTTATTTCGAGGCATGACTAAAGATGCTAAGAGGACATTATTTTTGGCGAAGATTTCTTCTTACTTTGCTTTCGAGAGGGATCATATTTTACATGGGAAAATGCGAGGGACATCACTGAAAGAAAACTAAAAAAATGGGATTTTCTCTACAGGTCTGAATTTTTTTTATCAAATATATATATATATATATATATATATATATATATATATATATATATACACGGTTGACCCCAGGGATATGTCATCCCATTCCGTCATATTCTCTTAATAAAGCGTAATAAGATGTTTTTACAGCCCCTCTTTACAGCCAACACACACACACACACACACACACACACACACTGTTATACAATATTCACAATATAATATGTTATATCATTATCTTAAATCTATTAATTTGTTTATAAATGTATATGTAGCGCAAGGCCCAGAATGGCATGCTTCCCGGCAAAAGTCCCTTCAGACGGTCCCGACTAGCAGCAATATGGGATTTTGGATAATGGAATGCAGCCGCACAAGTCCAGTTCATTTTAGGTGGAAATACAGTCATAGCAAAAAGGGAGCCGGCAGGCTTGACAAAAGGGAACTCTGCTGGTCCCCGCTCACAACAAGCCATCAGAGATAACGGATCAAGGCCCCACAGGTGCAGTTCAATTTTAGGGGAGCAGAACGGCAAAAAATAAATAAATAAATAAAAGGACAGCAGGGCCCAATAAAAATGCGCTCTGTTGGTTCCGCTTGCAGCAATATGCGATCGGGGATAATAAATCGCAGCCGCAGTTCAATTTTCAGTGGACACACAGGCAAAAAAGATTTGTTGGGCCCGGCAAAAATTTGCTCTGCCGGCTCCCGTTGCATCAATATGCAACCAGGGATTAAAGCTCACACAACATTTTTTAACGTACGATGCACGGCCACGAAATACGAGGCCATAAAGTACAGAAAGATTACAGTAATTATTTTTTGAGTCGGTAAAAAGTAGACAAGGCAAGTCCCATGATTAAGAAATTCGGGAAAAAGTATTTGCTGTCACGCCCGTTTCTCGTCGCCTCCCACAAAAGTGTTTTTTGTATTTTTTTGTGTTTGTTTCACACATTTAATTGCAGCTCGGCACTCGCTCTGCCCTTTTTTGTGTGGCGTATCTCCAAAGAAGCAATAAAAGCAATTGGCTGAAGTATGTTTGACACCTGAAAATTATGCAAACGGTGAAAAGCAGCAAAGCTTGAAAGTGGACTATCAATAGAGGGCTGTGTTTTGCTCCAACGGAAACGTGGAGGGATCGATGCCAAACGGCACTTTTGTTTATTTTTATTGCACTCACGTTGCAGTTTGGACTGGTTGCTGTGAAGGCCAAGGCATTGTGGGGACATGAGTGTTCCCAACACTGCATGACTCTAATATTGCACTCTAAACCTAAAAACAAAAAATACTAACTCAAAAAATAAATATTTTTCTTGCTGTAACATACATATTTTTGGACATAAACCATCCATCCATTATCTGCACGGCTTATCCTCAGTAGGGTTGCGGAGGTGCTATAGCCCATCCCAACCATTTTCTGGCAGTGGGCAGGGTTCACCAGGAACTGGTTGCCAGCTAGTCGCAGTGCATACAGAGACTCGCTCATTCACACTTACGGACAATGTAGACCGGCCAATTAACCTGACATGCATGTTTTTGGAATGTGGGAGGAAACCGCGGTGCCCGGAGAAAACCCAGGCAAGCACGGAGAGAACATGCAAACTCCCTCTAGGAAGGCTGGTAGCTGGATTTGATCCCATGACCTCAGAACCTTGCAGCAGACAAGCTAACCATTTTAACAATACATATTTTTGAAATGAAATAAGTTTTCTGTACCAAATTTTGTAATTCTATGTCTTTCTAATTTTTGTTGAGGTACTATTTTTTATTTTGTTATACATTTAACTCCAAAAGTTAAATAAATGAATGAATAAACCTTTTTTTATAACAAATGTAGAAAATAGTAAAAAAGTAACATTGGTATTGTTTTATTATTTGACAATAGTTTTGACCTGCTTTGGTCAGTAAAATAGGAACATCAATATTTCATATGACTTGAGATGACAAGTTGAAAACAAAAATAAATAAATAAAAAGAACAGAAAATTCAAGACACAATTCAAATGTTCCTAATACTATTTATCTTGCTGTCCAATGAACTGAAAAAAGAGCACAAACAGAAAATTTTAACATACTCAAATACATTTTAAATAATTGTACATTTAAATTATCATTATTTATAAGTATTGTCTTTAGTAATTCCTTTTAAGTATTTTTTGTTTATTTTACTGTATGTTTAACTGCTAAAAATAAATCATACACCAAGCAATTTAAAAAAATCACACACAAAATAAACACATTTTATGTTTCTTGTTGTACTATATAATCTTAGGGAATAAAAAAATGTTTTTTATTTCATCTATTTATTTGATTACACTTTAAACTTTATTGGTTTCTTGTGTAAAAGAAGAATAACAATATTTGAAGAAAGCCAAATAATTTGATTGGGCAGCTTAACCATTGCAAAAACATTTTTAGAGTCAAAGAAAAAAATCGTTACAAAAATAGGGGGAAAAAATTGGGAAAATGAAAAAATACAGAGAAAAAAATATTTCAACATTATCTTTTTTATTAACAAAAAATATTATATGGTGAAGTTATATTTGTTCTCCTCTTACTATATTTTCTCCTTTATTAAAAACATGATCAATTTCCATTTCCAGTGGCCTCTAAACCAGGCGTCATGGCAACGCTGCTACCCCAAACAACAAAAACAAAACAGCACACGTGTCAGGTCCACTTAAACGCCTCATCAAGATCAAGCCCAGTCTTTCCACTCTATTCTACAGCTAAATAAGTCCTAAAATCGGTCTTTTGAGACCCACCACCTCGGCTACCAACTGCGACCCCAATCCCCCCACCCCCCAAGTGGGAATCATCAGGATGAAAAGGAGCCATGCCTGCTGCCAAAAACGCAACTCGTGCCTGTTTTAAAGCCGCTTTGAAGCGTCGTCGTTGTCTCCCGTCTCCGATATCGTAGTTGACATTGTCGCTCATTAAAAAAGGAAACATATCATGCAACAAAGCCCCCTTTTGTAAGACGGAGGGTGGGCTCAATAAAAAAAAAACGTAAGAGTTTGGCAAGAGAAGATGTGCACGCGTGGAAGGAATGGATATGTCATCAACTTTCGGTATGGCGAGGTTAGCACTGCGGTTTAACTGTTAAAGATGGTCGTCAAAAGGGGGGAAGGCAAGGGGGGATTGACACTTTCTGGGGGAAGGTTGTGATGGACGCTTTGACTCACTGTCTGGAAGTAGGGACCATTTAAAAAAAACAAAGAGGATCTTGCAATCACGTTTTGCAATTCAAAATGTCGTGTTTTCTTTTGTTTTAAGACAGTAGACCAGGAGTCGCGAACCTATGGATTGCAAGCCATATTTGGCTCTCTTCGTGAGTACATATGGCTTGGAGGTAAAAAGTATGCTCAATCAAATTTCATTTGTGTTGTTCTAAGTCCAATTTTCCCTTAACAGAGTTAGGCACGTGCAAAGCCAATCAAACACTCGAAGTAAGATTGGTTCGGTCCAGTATATAAAGGGCACAGTTTCCACTGCATTCAAGGTGTCTCACCAACAGACCCCGTTTTGACTGTACCACGCTTAGGATTTTTTATATGGAAGCTCGTTGAATAAGGTATTTGTACTGTTGAGAAACCTCATGATGAAAACCTACAGAGCAAACCGTGAACTCCCAAAAATGCCAGATCAATTTGACTGGGTGAGCAGTAGGAGTGACAGCAGGTCTGCACAATTTTAGGAAAAAAACTTTTGAATCAGAAATGTAATTTTGGTGCAATTTATTATTTTAAAAGAAAAGTGCATTTTATTTGATAGTTTTTTGTGAGTACTTAATCATAGTGACCAGTGTTTCCCAGATAATTTTGTGGACAGGCTAGGGCAGTGGTATCAAACATGCGAGGCCAATTGTGCCACGTATTGTGCTCGTTTTACAATATGAAAATTTAAAATTGTGTTACTATGAGTCTCCTAGTGGTAGAAAAAAAACCATTTATTAAAAGCAATAATGATTTAAAAAAATAATCCAAAATACACGAACTATCAAATGAACGTATATAAAAAAATAAAATACCCAAATTTGCATTTATTCTACATATCATGAACAAACTGTCAGCCATCTTGCTGCTACGAGTAACAGAAAAACCTCAAAAAGACAAGGCAACAAAATGGGAGGTAAAACTATGCATTTTGATCACTTTGAGTCTCCATAATTTGTATTCTTCCTTGCACAGTGCAGCAATATATAGTAGTCACATAATACACACAGTCTCTTAAATGTAAGTAAGGCCCATGCAAATTACGCATCAAGTAATATTTTTTCACATTAATTGAATTATAGTTTCACATTAATTCTTACTTTTTTTTCTTTGGGTCTTATTCTGTGTACCAAAATAAACAATATATTTCAGAACAGTGGAATCAGAGCCTGATATGGCCCAGATTTACCTGGACCCTAGTTCCAGAGCAGCGCTAGGAATCAAATAGACTGCAACATTTCAAGGCAGTGGATTATTTCTGACGCTGCATTGTTCACATTTTTGTTTGGTTTTATTCTTTATCAAGCGTTTTTCATCATACTTAAGCCTATCCTGTTGTGTGTTAAGGATAAGAGTCTTAGAATGCGGTAACTTTTGGCGTTGCTTGTGTCGAATTTGTGCTTGAACACCCTCAAAAACCTGCTGGTTACACCCACGGGTTAAAGTTCACTGTAGATTGGAATATAACACCATGGGGATTGCATCATTCAATCTACATTATCTCTCCACATCTATCCATTTATCTCTATCTAGGTCTCTATCTCTCTTTCAATCTCTATAACTGTGTTTCTATCTCTACCTAAATATCAATCAAGTCATACGTATATATCATATAATAACGTTGCTAAAATATTGCTAACGAAATAATCAATAGTTGCAATACTGCGAAGACAGTTGTAAAGTCCAGCCTTACAATTTCGTTTTTTGCGATTCATTCTCGCCTTCCTTTTTAGGAGTCGTCAGGACCATCTACACTTTTCTTCTTCCAATCGTTGACATTCAACCAACGAAATCAGCAAATTGAGTCAAAAGAGGAAATCAATGAAGGGGATCAAATCTGGCCCCGAGCTTTTTTCTGATTCGTTTAATCTGCCTTCAACAATTTCCCTTCTATTTAGCCGACAGATTCTTGTCGAGGGATTAAAATCCCGCTCGACTCGACTCCATCGCAAACGCTACGTCTTGTCTTTGTGGGACCGTCCCGCCTCCTTTGAGAGACATCTAATGCCTCCCAAATTGATCTTAATCTTCCCGGGAGTTATGTTGGAGGAATTCTGACAGCCAACTGAGGTTTTTTTTATGACACTAATTGGCTTGCAAATAGCTGGTAGGATTGCTTTGAGCTTCTTCGGCTGTTACCATAGTGACAACCTTTCTCGTCAATATGTTGACAACAAAGCGAATGGTATTTATTTCCATTCGTCTTATTTATTTAGAGTCAGGAACGCTGGAAAGATTTTAAAAGATGGGTTTAAGTAATTAGTTCATAGTATTAGGGACTTTTGTGGTTACTTCAAAAAATGTCAATTTTTATTTTTTTGTACAGTAAAATTGGAATCGTTTGGAAGTTGAACATAAAAAACAGAAACAGAGAGTTTGTTAGTGGAGTTTAAAAAAAATGTGAAGAAGAGCGTGGGTAAAGGTTCAAGGCAATGGGTGTGCTAAACATATTGTCCAAACGTAGATATCTGCAAATGAATGCATAATGAGGATTGTATGGAGGTGTGGTGGTACCAACAGTGTTATTCGGCTCAGAGGTGTGGGATTTGAGAGTAAATGAGCGTGAGAGGTTAAATGTCTTTGAAATGAGATTTTTGCGTAGTGTGTGTGGGGTGACTGGGTAGGTTAAGGAATGATGAAGTAAGGAGAAGACCTGGTGAGAGAGATTCCTCAGAGGGTTGATGAAAATGTTCTGAAATGGTTTGGACATGTGGAAAGAATGAATGAATGCCGTTTGACTAAAACAGTATGCAGTGCAGAAGTGGTGGAAAATTGAATGAGAGGAATGCACAAATATAGTTGGATGGAAGGGGTGAATTGTGCTCTTGATGTGAGATTTGTTAATTTATTGGATGGAAGAGCGTGTGATAGGGACGGATGTCAATGGTGAAGGATAGTTAAGAATGACTCAAATTGGGAACTACAATGCGCAGGAGGTAAACCAGTGCATGCTCTCGGGCCTCTCTGTTTCGTGGTTATCTCAAACTAAAAAAAAAACTCAATTGTTTTTGAGTTCGTAGTAAACATCAATAAAAAACACATACTTTGGTCTGGATTTTCAAAAAAAGTTTAGGCTATTAAGTAATTTGCTGGTAAGGGACTTCAGTAGTTGTTTCAACTTAAATTTCCGTTTTTTTAAACATTTTTATAAGTAGCTTTTATTAAAGCAATTTGACCTTAAATGCTTTTAAAATACAGCAGCTCCTGATAATGAGAATTTTGACTTGGTAATTTTGTAAGGAGATGGCATGCTGAAAAGATATGAGCAACCCTGAAATAAAGGATCAGCTAATTCTTGACTGAATTTCACCCAAAAAATAAAAAAAAGTAGCATAGTGCCAGCTACTGCCTAAGATATTTTGACTCAGTTGATTTTTTTAAGTAACTTGCATGCTGAAAAAGTGTGAGCATCCCAATCCTCATTGGCCCATTTTATACCCAATCTCAATTTAAAGATTAGAGTACCAGCTACTACTAAGAAGTATTTAATCAACGCTAAACTGTGTTTCAGTTGTTCGTATTAGCGGCCTTCACAATCACCTAAAACCTAAAGAAAAAGCACTTGGCCAAATGTATAGTACCTAAAAGTGCAACTAAAAATGACTCCAGCCATCAGAAAACGCCGCCACGATTTGGTTTAATGTATCGGCGGCAATGCTGCCCTAACCTGGCACAATTTGTTCTGCAAAACTCCGTCTTGGAAAGGCAAAGAAAGCATTTGAAATATCCTCAGTGAGCTTTTGAGAGACTCAAAAATAACTGCGAGGCAAGTCGTAGCAGACAAAACGGAATCTAAACTTTTCCATTTCACAAGGCGTTCCGGGAGTGACTTTGAAAGCGTCGCTGCAACAAGCAAAGAGAAATGGGATCGAGCGGAGGAAAGCCGGCGCTTCCATCCAAGTAGCCCGAGAGTGCGCGCTAAAGCTAGCGCCGCTTAATCTGCTGTCAACTCGCCTTGTAGCCATTCTCCCGGGAACGTCGCTGCCCATCCATCATCTGAGGCGACGCCCCCCGGAGGAGGTCCGGAACCACGGCAATTAGGATTCACGCTCGGCCTATCAAGCTTTACAATCCCCGTGCGACTTCGCCCACGCATCGCCGCTGTCGTCCACGCCTGATACAAATTGGCGCCAACCGGCAAATTACAGGGGATGAGGCGCGAACCAAAGCCGAGGAAATCACGTCCTCATTTGCATCAAATATTTCCATGGGACAGAAAACAAAATAGGAACAATTTTGTGAGCCGGCAAGACATTTTTCATCATCATCAATAACTCAAAAAAAGAGCCGAGTTAGAGATTACTGCCTAAAACCTGTTATTTTTAGGACAAAAGTAGATGAGATTCTGTCCCATTGAAAAAAGTAATTTAAATTAATTTTAAAGCAGAAAACATCCCATAACAATCTTATATGGTATGGATTAAATGATTAATAGAGTTAATTTGATCAATCCATAATCTTAAAAATTGTCAAATGAACATTCAATGTCATTCACAGCTATGTACAAGTAAAAATCAATTTAAAGCAGAAAACCCCTTCCAAACAAGATTATGTGATTTGTACTGGGTGATTAATTGAGTTTATTCGATTAATCAGTCGTCTTAAAAATGATCAATTCAATATCCAGTGCCATATGCAGCTATATACAAATAAAAAAAGGCATTATAAACTAAAAAAATATACCCCTAAAATATTATGTGATATGGGCCAGACATTTAATCAAGTTAATTTGAATAATCAGTCAACTCAAAAAAACATCAATTAAACATACAATACTGTTGACAGCTATATACGTCAACATTTCATTTTAAAGCAGAAAACATTATGTGGTCTGATTTGGGTAGTTAATCGAGTTATTTCGATTGATCCATCATTTTAAAATTCGTCAATAAATCATACAGTGCCATCAACAGCTATACAGACATCAAAATTCATTTTAAAGCAAAAATATCACCCTAACAAAATGTAATTCGATACAGTTTTCATTTTAAAAATAGACAATTTACCAGTCAGTGCCATTGACAGTTCGGCTTTGGAAAACAGGTGAAATGTGATTAGCTGTCAGCTGAAGCAAAGACATAGATGTCTTCTTCGCTATTGGTGTGTGAGTGTCTGTGTGAATGGGCACGTGTGAAGCACATTGTAAAGCGCTTTGGGAGGTCTTCATTGACTGGGAAAGCTCTATATGAATGTAGACCATTTACCATTTACCATTCTTCCCCCGACAAAAACACACAAAATGGCCGCCCACAGAGAATAACTCTCAAAATAGCTGAACAGAGAGAGGGGTAAAAATGTCTCAATCCTGGGAAGAAGTCCATCCAAATAATTAGCACAAGAAGAAACAGCTTCATGCTGGTATCAAAGAAACGAAGGAAGAGTTATTCAAAAAATGTTAGAGTGGAAAAAAGTCAAACCACCGTCGACAGGTGCAAACGTGCTCATGCTAGCGGCTAGCAGCAAACCACTCAGTGGGAAACCAAAGGACACACTGTCAAATTTAAAGAGTGCCCAAGTGTTGTTATTTTGTGTTAATTTTGAGCACAAAAAAAAAAAAACACGTGGCTTACCTCTACCAAGGCTCGACGCATCATTTCCTAAGAAATTGAGGAAAAAAATTGAGCAAAATGGATCATTCATCGTTTCAATTCAAAAGGGAAAGTTCAGCTTTGGACAAATAAGGTACTCTCTGATAAACATACAGATAATAAGGCAGTCCTGACATGAAAATAAGTTACGAATAATTATATTGGTTTATTTGGATCAATTTCAACAGATTTCAGTTGTTAGTTATTTGTTTATCAAATAATTGACAAATATTTTTTTTTCAAAGCCCGTCTTGTTGTTCTCATCACTTTTGACTGAGTTGCGGCCATATCAAAACCTCAGGCAAGGCCGGACAACCATGCAATCAAGATTGATTAATTATTGATTAATCTGTTTTTAAAACCACATCCCTTGGTCACCTTTGATGGAGTAGAGAGCATTCCAGAACCTCCACCAAGGCTTAACGACTATGTAATCAGTTTCAGGTTTGATATTAACCGTTTTCAGTTCCAATTTGATAATTGAATAATTGTCGATTAAACTTCCTCAAACCCATACTGTTATCTTCATCAACTTTGACTAAGTACAGACCATCCCAAAACCTCTATCAGGGCCCAAGAACCTTGTAATCAGGGTTGATGTGAACCAATTTTAGTTGAGCAATTATTTGATAATCGCTCATTTGTTGATTAATCTATTGTTAAAAGCATATCCCTCTTGGCTGAGTATGAGCATCTCAAAACCTCCATCAAAGCCAGACAACAAGGTAATCAGTATAAGGATCAATATCAACTAAATGCAGTCGGCAATTAATTTGATAATCGTTTGATTGTGGATTAATCTATACTCAAAAGCGCATGCTCTTGTAATCTTCACTTTAGACTGAGTTCCGACGATCCCAAAACCTCCATCAAAGGCCCAAAAATGTAATCAAGATTGATTTCAGCCGACGTCTGTTGTCAGTTAATTTGATAATCAATTAATCTATTTTCAAAAGCACATATCCATATCATTTTTGACCAAGTATAAAGCACCTGAAAACCTCCATCAAGGCCCGAAAACTATGTAAGCAGTACCAGAATTGATATCGGCAGTGAATTTGATAATTAATTGTCGAATAATCTATTTTCATCCCTATATCCCCTTAATATGAACCCTTTTAACTGAATTCTGAGCATCTGACTCTCCCAAGGCCTGACCACCATGTAATCGGTATCAGGATTTATACCAACCGATTTCACTCATCAGTCGAAGTATTATTATGGAGGACTGATACCTCCACCAAGGCTCAACTGGGCTTACAAACACCCTGCTGGGGAATTATATAACGCATTGGAAAATGCAGAGAAAATGATTGAGTTACTGCCTGCTCCACAATGTGCGAGAGTCATATGGATGGCTAACAAACCACCAAAAGGCCTTGGCGGAGGTAAAAAATGTGCATAGTTAGCACGCTAATTAAACACATGTGCACCGAGTCACCATCAAAAAGAGCAGGACCTGCTAGCCCGGCCCCTCTGACCTCCGAACCCCCCACCTATTTGCTTGACCCCGGAGTCCCCAAAAAAGAAAGTAAGTCGACATCAAGGGCCAAAAAGGGACTTGATTTATACATCATAGATAGCACGGCAATTCTCTTTAAAATAAAACAGACGCTGTCATACCGCGACCACCACCTGGTGAAGGATTCAAATTATAGCAATCCCTTGCTGTATTGCCATTTTCTTATTGCGGTTTTGTTACTTTGAGGATTTTTGTTGTGCATTGTGCTCTGGATTCTGATTGGCTTAACAGTCGCCCCACCCTTTTCCTGCCTGTGTCGCCTGCGCGTCAATGACGTTGCAGTCAGTGTTGTACATGTACTTAATACATCTTTGCAAAATCTACCTTATGTGTCTGCAAATCTTTTCCAAATTTGTTTCTCGTATCATGTAAACAAAACGCTCTAGTCCCTCAGGAAACCAAAAGGCAGAGCAGGATGCTTTCTATCGCCAACAAATTGGAACTTCTCGACCTGATAAACTTGACCAGTAAACTTGTTCTGCGGCCACATGCGGCCCTTTGGCACAGTATAGTGGTTCCCTGGTGCATTTCCAAACATTTTTGACAGTGGAAAAACTATAGAAGGACAAACAAACACATTCTTAACATTTGCCAATAAATAATAATAGATACGGAATGTGTTTCCTTCCTTATATGAGGCTTCAATTTTTTTGCAGATTGAGACATGATTTTTGGGGGGGTCAATATGGCTCTTTCAACATTTTGGGTTGCAAACCCCTGCCTAAAGGAAGGTAAATGCAGTTTTCCATAACATCCATTGGATGGCGACAAAGTATCACATTAAGTTAAAACAAAAGGTCTTGAAATCATTTAATGATTGATTTAAAAAAATAATAAACGATTGTATAAAAAAATCGATCAAAACAAATACCAAAAAATGAATCTAAAAATTAAAATCGTCCAAAAACATGACAAAAATGCAACCAAACAGACACCAAAAATGCACTGAAAATAAATACAAATGAATCAAAAATGGAAAAATTTGAATAATCTACTCAAAAGTATGAAAAATAACTAAAACAGGAGTGAAAAATATGGTAAAAAATCCAAAAACTATTAAAAAAAGCTAAGCACAAAAACTACTAAAAAGCATGAAAAAGTGCTAATAATAGTAAGTAGAAATGCCAAAAGTAAAAAAAGAACATATTACTCAAAAACATTAAATTGAACGAAAAACGGATTGAAAAATGATAGCAACAGAAAAACCTAACCAGATAACGAACAAAAACGATTGAAAAATTACGGAAAAACGACTCAAAATGATCAAAACCACGTTTAAAAAATAATGTTTTTTCCTAAGACCACAAACTACCATCCCATCCCTGTGTTTGAGACACCTGCTTTAATGCAACCTATGTAGCAAGATTCATTTTACAGTTATAATTTGACAGTACAGACGATATTTGTAAAAAGAAAACTTTTATAAAGTGGAGTACTATTATTTGTTAAACAAATGCTTGGGCCAGTAAATTAAGTTTGTTCTCTGGTTTCAATGTATCATAGAGTAATCAACAAATAACGTAGTTTCCACAATATAAGGCACACGCACAAAAAAATTGTCTTTTGCCATATATTTTTCATACATGAGGTGCACTGGACTATAAGGAGCAAGAAATCGAGACTAGTAAGAGCTTCTGTGTTTTCGGGTACACATTAATGTAATGCATTATTAATCGCAAAGCATTGTACACAAGGGAATCAAACCCCAGTAATAGCCGTTAAAGCCCTCACACATTAATACTGGATCAACAGGTGTGAAAATGACATATGAAAAGGCATTAGAGGTAATCTCATCATCAAACCGTTTTTACTCACGGTGCCAGAACACTGATTAGCATAGTGCATCTAGCAAATGCTATGCTAATCATCACCAATAAACGCTTTAGCCCTTTGTATAAATACATATTAAACTGAGAGGTTATTGACACACAGGTGAAGTGGAGAGACTGTTTAAGCTCTCAATGTACTGTGCAAAACAGTGTTGTGTCACTGTGAGTAAAAAATTGTGATAATGAGATAAATTTGAATGCCGTGTTGTATGTCATTTGTAGCACCAGTGGTCTAGTAAGTAACGTGTTCGCACTCTCACGTGACATCATCACTCGTTGTTCCGAGGTTTTGCAATTTAAAACAGCAATGTTTATTGTTTTGATCAATCATTGCTCAAATACAGTATTACCCAAAAACCAAAGATGGTAACAGATACCCATAAATGCTTCAAACATTTCCAATATTATCCGCTGTATTCTGCAAAATATAAGGCGGACCGGGTTGTAAGGCGCACTCTCAAATTTCTGACCAAATAGGGATTTTTAGGTGCCCCCTACAGTGAGGAAAATGTGGTAAATAGATAAGTTTTCACTTTTTACAACCGTGAGACCTTTTTGGGGCGCCCCCCCCCCGTGAAAAACAAAGGATAACTGAAATCGGTAAGCAAGGCCGGCCAATCACAACAGCAGCTCCCATTACTCACGAGCGACGATCATTTCTTTGGTGAGGCTTTGTCGTTTGGAATCTGGCACACACACACTTGCTAGCCTGCCATTCCTCCTACTAGGTTGTTTGTATTTCCACAATGAGGCCAAGCTGTATATCAATTACGACTTTAAAAAAGGGGGCGGGCATTTATAGCGACGCCCTTTGACCCCCGGGGGTCGGGCATAGCACAATCCGACAGCAGCCTCTATCCATTAAAAAAAGCTCGCTCTTTACTCTGCAAAAAAAGTGCCGAGTGATGACACGTCGTTAAAGCCTCCTTATCGTTTGGTTTGGTCTGGCAGTGGGCCAAGCAATTACCCGGGTCCAATATTATGCTCTTAATTGATTGGTGCGCGGTAAAATGTTGGGTCAATAGACACAATTAGGGTCCAGAATGGACCGATCCACAACTAGGATCCATTTGACACAACTTTATAGGTCATTTTGTGCAGAACTAGACACATCCAGCAGTTTGATCTATCTATCACCATGTGACCAAAATAAAGTGATATAAATAAAACATATCAGGAGTCACAACTTGGGTCAAACAGATTCAAAGTGGGTTTAAAATGAAATAATTCACAAATAGGGTCCTTGTGACTCAACTTTGAATTGTTTCAGAAGAAATTAGCCAAATTTTAGAGTTGTGTTATCTATCTATCCACATTTCAACCAAGCCAAACATAATTAAATGAAGAAAAAGATCAATTCAGGTATCTTGGGTTTAATAGACTCAAATTGTGTCCGAAATGGATCAAAATATTACTTATGTTAATTTGACTCAATTTTCTGGATTGTTTGATAAAAACATACCTAAATTTAAGAGACCTGGCCTCAACATGTTAAATTGATAACATACACAAAGTATGGGTTCACAAATTTGTAGTGTTAGCATGTAAACACAGCATGGCGGCGCAGTGGTTAGCGCATGTGCAGCACAGTTCATGTCTAGTTTGTATGTTCTCCCCGTGCTTGCGTGGGTGTCCTCCCACATTCCAAAAACATGCATTTCAGGTGAATTGGCCGGTCCAAATTGTCCCTAGGTGTGAATGGGTGATTGAGTTGTCTGTCCCCGTATGCCCTGCGATTGGCTGGCAACCAGTTCAGGGTGTCCCCTGCCCACTGCCCGATGATTGCTGGGTTGGGCTCCAGCACCCCCGCGACCCTAGAGGATAAGCCGTGTAGCTAATGAGATGAGATGAGAGATGAGCATGTAAACATTAAACAAAATCTAACTTGGGGCTGAGAAAAACATGGAAGCGGAGGGGTGCTAGAACAACACAGAAAAGGTCCGGTTGGTAAAAAAAACCCGGCATGTTTTTACCACCATCTACTGATTTGTTGTGTGCAAAATGAAAATTAAGCAGCTACATCATGTACAGACTTGCTTAAGTGCATGCCAGCTTTGCAGGGCTTGCCTCACTTTAGATGTGATGTCATTACAGCGGTGTTTGTTCTGCAAACTGTTTTTATTTATCTTTTGGCCAAAATTTAAAAAATGCACTTTTGATAATTTTTGGAAACAAATTCCAGTGCATCCCTAATAATTAATGTTGATTCATGTTTATTATTTTTCGGAGCAGTTCATAACAATGTATGACATCTGTCCGCTATAGAATAGGATGTGTATATATAGCAGACCCCGGGATACGGCGGCCCACCTTATGACATTTTCAGTTTGCCGTGTGGAATAAGGTTTTTATGTCGAGCCCTCTTAACAGCTTTTCCCAACTATCTGAAATCAATAATTATTTTAAGTGACCAAAATCATTTCTAACGTTGGTGTGTTCATGCATATGTAAAGTTATGTCTTTAGAGATAATACAAAAACTTGTTTGCTATTAGTGAAAATGCAGATATGCCATCGGCTGAACTACCTCTAACAATTTACCTCTTTTATTCAGCTCAGAGTCTCTTGTGCTTAATGATTTAAAGAGTCGGTTATACGAGACTGTATTTATTCTTAATAAATATGATTTTGTTGTTTAAATATGTTTACTTGAAGTGCCAGGGGTTTGGGACGCACCAGCTAATTCCCATAGGTTTCTATCCCCCACTATAAGGCCATTTCCCTTTACAATGCCCACATCAGAAATTATTCATTCCTTATACTGGGGATACACTATATTCTTAACTGTAATCAAAATGTGAGGTCCTCCCCAGCAGACCCGAGACATCTACCACGTCTAAAATTCTTACATCAGCAGCTCTGCAAATAAATCCCCATTTTCACAGGTGCTTCGTCATCCGCGCCCGATCGGAAACCGTTAAGAACCATTACCATGTCATCGATTATAATAGTGTCCCGAGGAGCATCTCATTGTGGCTCCCCGTTTCTTTCTTCCACTTCCCCCCAGATGCCTCAAGTCGAATTTGGGAGAGGTTTTTTACATGCACTCCCGATTTAACAGCTTCAAACGCGGCAAACATAGGAATGGCACTAATCCTGATCTTCTCCACAAGCAAAGGGATCATCTCGCTGTAAATCACACCCAGCTCTTTCTGATCAAAGTGAAAACACGGCGCTGAGCAAGGTCGACATCTTCCCTGTTTTTTACCTTGAAGGAGAACACACACACCCCAAAAAAAATTCCGTGGTTCTTACACAAGAAGGGGGGGGGTCTTTATGTGCATTTTCTCCCACAACTGACAGTTATTAAGGTAAATAGCTTTTAATGTGCACACACATCTATAAAGTAATACCTCAGTACTCAATTATCTCTGTATGAGATCAAATCAAATCATCTTTGCTGCAGTAAATTCGTAACTTGAACACCGAAACACCACACAGTAAGACGTGAGGCGATATTGGCTAATCTACCCTGTTCGGCTAGCATCAATTCAAGAGAGATCTTGCGCCCAATGCTACATCAGTCTACAAGGTGTACTGGCTTGCCAGAAGAATTCATTTACACTATGAATGGATGCAACTGTGGGCTGTAGCGTTTTTGCCGTGGGGGCAGAAAATTGAACAGAAATGTCCTGGAGAAATACACAATATATATATTTTTTTTTACCAGGTAAGCCGGACATTGTAGGTTTACCTTTTGTATCTGTATTACAAATAACAGTGCTTTGCAGCATGGATATAAAGTGGTACCCTGGTAGTTGATAAACTCCATTAGAAGACCTCGGTATTCCTTCCAAAAATTCATTTTTGCTGAAGTGTTCAAACAAAAAGTCAGAGCTCGAACAACCTAACACAATCAAGTGAGATGAGCAGCCATCTTGAATATTCGTGCCTGGTCCATTAGCATTATATCGTATTAAGAGTTTATTATGATGTGTTGTCTTTAACTGTGTTTTTTACAGATAATAATGTGCCCCAAAAAACTCATCCATAACGTGAAAAAACAGAGAAAAAAACTAAGGAATTTATTGCTGTACAAGTTTCTGCCAACAAAGAATGCTTACAAATTGTTAATGTAATACATATATTTTTTTTTCAATTCAAATAATTATTATTGTTTAGGTACACGTTTACTAATATTTTGTGTATTCATGGTTATCTATACACCAATTGAATTCATATTTTGGGTATTTATGGTTGTTTAGGTACACATTTTATCAATATTTCGCTTATTTATGGTTGGTCAGTTACATGTTTTACTCATATTTTCGGTGTTTGCGGTTATTTAGATACCCATTGTCTTCATCCATCCATCACCTGCACCATTATCCGCAGTAAGGTCTTTGGGTAGTGGACACCCTGAACTGGTTGCCAGCCAGTCGCAGGGCACACAGAGACAGACAACTCACTCGCTCATTCACACTTAAGGACAATATGGACAAGCCAATTAACCTGACATGCATGTTTTTGGAATGTGGGAGGAAACCAAAGTGCTCAAAGGAAACCCCCGCAAACACAAGGACCACATGCAAACTCCGCACAGGGAGGCTGGTAGTTGGCTTTGAACCCATGACCTCAGAACTGTGCTGCGGACTCGCTAAGCAATGACCTGCCGTGCCGCCTCATTGTATTCATATTTTGGGTATTTATGTCTGTTTAGGTACACATTTGATCAATATTTGGGTTATCCATGGTTGCCCAGGTACACGTTTTATACATGTTTTGGGCGTTTATGGTTGTTTAGATACAAATTTATTTTATATTTTAGGTGATAGTGGTTGTTTTGGTACATTTTTTTTTTACATTGTGTGTATTTATGATTACTTAGGGACATGTTTCAGTCATATTGGGGGTATTTATTTTGCACATTTAATTTATAATTTGTGTATTTGTTCTTTTTACGTAGACATTGAGTTCATATTTTGTTTTTTTATGGTTGGTTTGGTACAGGTTTTATTCACACTTATGGTATTTATTATTTGCTAGGTGGATTTAATTTATATTTTTGGTATTAAAGGTTGTTTCAATCCATGTATTTTTGCCTATTTTGGATTTATGGTTGTTTAGGTACACATTTTATTTGTACTTTATTTGAGGTTGTTTAGGTACATGGTCTATTCATATTTTGCTTAATTGTGGTTTTAAGGGACATGTTTTATCAGTATTTTGTATAATTTATGTCTAACTTTGTTCTTACCTTGGGTGTACAATGCTGTTTGGACACGTTTCCTTCCTTATATTTTGATTAGTTTGGAATGCGTAGAACATATTAAAATGATACCATAACTTCGAATGAGAACAATATTTCAGTACTTGAACAAGTCGACTGATCCCAAACCAATTATGGTCAAGTACAGAGGTATCACTGAATTTAGATTTACTATTCCCACTACTGAGGGCAGCACGGCGACGCACTGGTTAGCGCGTGTGTGGCACAGTTCTGAGGTCATGAGATTGAACCTCATGTGTGGAGTTTGCATGTTCTCCCCGTGCTTTTGTGAGTTTCCTCCGGGCACTCGGGTTTGCTCCCACATTCCAAAGCATGAATGTTAGGTTAATTGGCCGGTCCAAATTGTCCCTAGGTGTAAATGAGCGAGCGAATTGTCTGTCCCTGTGTGCCCTGCGACTGGCTGGCAACCAGTTGAGGGTGTCCCCTGCCCACTGCCCGAGGATAGTTTGGATGAGCTCCAGCACCCCCGCGACCCTACTGGGGATAAGCGGTGCAGATAATAATATTCCCACTACTGGCCTGGAGAGGGATGGGCGCCACCAGGCTGTACTTGCCCAAGACACGCCACATTAAACCGTGCCCCTTACGATCCAAGTGGCTGAGGGACTCGACCAACCCACCAACTATTCCCACTCCAAAGCGGATAAAGGAGAATGTGAGGGTGGAGGGGGGCTTCATTACATTAAAAAGATTCATCCCATTACAACTGGAGAGCAGAGGATGCTTTCATTCCAGGACCCTTCGCCCCAAAACCCCCACCCAGGCCATAAACCTGACGGAGCCTCGTTTACTACGCCATCTCTCGGCCGCTTGCGTTAATGCACCTTCGTTCTAGGACTGCAGCGAACTATTTCAAGTTTCATCAATATAAACCCGCACTAAATAACACATTAAGGGCGTAAATTGTTTTGTTAATTCTTACCTTGAAGGTGCAAAGCCAAAATGAGCACACAAATCCTCGCACACAGCTGCGCCATGGCACCTCAACTCTCCCTTGGGGGGTCTTCGGAGTTAGAACCGCGCACAAAGGGGGAGCATAAAACTTGGGGGCAAATCCCACTTCAGAAAGAGGTTTTGGGGGCGAGAAATTGAAAATGGGATCCTCTGGACTAGACTGCTACTTCCAAAAGCGAACAAAAAACTCGAAGCATCAACTGGCCAGGTCGCTTCCGCGCTTCTCTGAGTTCTCCATCGAAGTCAACCAGGTAGTGAGGTGGAGGGATCTAATGGAGGGAACGGGGCGAGTTTCCAAACACTTGGTCCCGTTTCTCCTTGTTCGTTGTCGCTGCTTTGTGTTCGTTCCGAGATGGCAAGGGGGGTGGGAGTGAATAAAGCTCGGAGAAGGATCCGCAGTGTTCTCCTTGAGGGAGGGGGGGGGCGTCAAATCCTGGCAATAACGCTGACGGGCGGGCGTCCTGCCTCCTCAACCTTAACTGACTGACTAACCGAGTCAGCTACTGAGCGAGAGAGTCCCCTCCTTGTGGTGACGTCAAAAAAGAAGGCGGGGTCGGGAGGGATGGAGGACGCGCCCGCCAAAATGTAATGGCTGGCGAATGGTTTTAATTTAGATATAATTTCATTTTGTTCTCCTCACACGTTTTTTTTTTAACTCAAGAAAGTAGCTACAGTGGCCCCTCAGGAAACTACATGTATCCGCTGTGTGTATACATATTGAACATTGTTGTTTATCCCTTACTTTCATCTCAGACTGTTCTTTCTATCTCTCCTATTTTCCTTCCCTATCTTCCTCTTTCTTTCCTTCCTTATTTCTTTCCTCTCTTTTTTCTTTCATCCTTTTATGCAATTATCGCTCTTTCCTTCTATATTTTCTTTTTTTGATCATCCTTTCTTTCATACTTTTTCTTTACTTCATTCATTCCTTTCTTCTCTCCTTCCTAATTTCCCTCCTTTTTTCCCTTCTTTACTCCCCCTTTCTTTCCTTTATTTATTTCCTTCCTTAATTACTTTCTTACTTTCTTCCTTTCTTCCATCCTTCCTTGCTTCCTTCCTTCTTTCCTCCGTTCCTTATTTTTCCTTCTTTCTTTCTTTGGTGTTCCAGGTTAGTCGGTGGGGAAATGGGAGGGAATTTCATTTTCTTATTAGATTTGTAATGTTTTTATACAATAACGTTTGATAATTGTTGCCTTTTGAGTTGTTTGGGATAAAATAAAAGTATAAATATACTTACACGTAAAGGAACCCTAAGTTATATTTACCTTTGGTGTGATGTGATTTGAGCTGGTAGAGTGGAGTAGGAGATGGATGCAGAGGAGGAAGATACAGCGATTAAAACTGATACATATTTCTAAAGCTTCCACTTGTGAGGATTGTCATGCTCTTAGGCGATGTCTTCGCTTTGATCACCTCTTTATTTGTGTGTATCTTTTTTGTTACAACAGGATGCCATTACAAGTGAACATACATTCTACTTTTTTACAACAAGCGCATATGCAAAACATTTGATTATTGGTTGTAACAGTCTAGATCGTCAAATGGTTACAGCCAAACAACTAAGTGAGGGTAGCAATTTGTGTGCCTTCATGTGTCTTGATAATCACAAGCTTCATTTCCATGGTTATCAAATTGTTGCTTCTCCATTTAATATCACACAGCAAGTTTTGGGACACACAGCAAATAAATACATGACAGAAAATACAGTATTAAAAAGCAGAAAGTAGTATTAGTCATCATTTTTGTTTATGCATGGTCAAAATGTATTAATTGAATTCTGGTTGATGACATGTGAAATTTTCCAAAAAGAAATTTCCAATGACACGCTAAGTGGTACCTGGGCTTTTCAATTAGTTCAATTTATTCATAGACCAAATGAACAACACTCTACTGAAAATAATTGAAATCAGGGGCGGCTTTAGGTTCAGAGCCTTGGGGGTGCTGAGCAGTGTGTTTGCTCTCAGGGTGACCACCAACTTCCACATGCAAACATCTTTCAGTCATTAAAAATATTAATGCAGTCATTTAAATAAGTAATACAAATAAAATAATAAAAAAATATTATATGTCCGTGTTCTCAAACAAAAGCTGATTTATTTTAAAAAGTATTACAAAAATCAGTATCAATTCATAACTTTTTTATTTTTTTAACAGTTAAGGTTTTATAGATATTCCATTAAAATATGATTTTTTTAGTCAACTGATGAGGATAAAATACATAATTATCTAAACACATCTTAAATTTTGTTTTAGGTTTGACTTTTTTGACTTTAGCCACTGTTTATATTTTGTTTCATCGTGAAACAAAGTCGCGCTAAGACAGAAAGCAGAAGCGGGGCTGTCGTGCAGGGAAGCGTGTGAAGTCGAAAGAGCAATAAGGACACGAAGATGTGTCTAATCCAACCATTATTTCTTCATCGATCTTGCGGATCAACCGACGCCTGAAGCTCAACGCACCCGAACGGCGACATCTTGTGACGATCTCGACAAAGACTACAGCTAAGTTAAATGATTTAGCAAAGCTAAAATTTGGTCTTTTAAATGTTAGATCGCTCGTTCGTAAAGCTTTACTTGTTGATAATATTATTCGCGATTATAAACTTAACTGTATCGGTCTCTGTGAAACTTGGTTACGCCCGGACAAGTTTTTACCGCTAAATCACGCTTCTCCTCAAGACTACGTGAGTAGCCATGTGGCACGCACGTTGAAGAAGGGTGGCGGTGTCGCGCTAATTTCTGAAAAAACGCTCAAATATACTCCTCATACCTCTAATAATTACAAGGCGTTTGAGGCTCTTGTGATGCGGTCCTCTCTATTGTCAATTTATGGAGTAACTATTTATCGCGCACCAGGGCCATACACAGCTTTCTTGGACGAATTTGCTGAACTTTTGTCTGAACTAGTAACCTATGCAGACAAAATTATAATTATGGGGGACTTTAACATTTATATGAACTCTCCACTCAATTGACTCACTGTTGCGTTTCCGTCTCTAATTGATACATTTGGTTTTAGCGTGTTTCCAACTCATAAAGATGGAAACACGCTAGATTTGGTTCTGACTCGAGGAGTTTCAACCTCAAACGTACTACAGTTATCTCGGATCATTATTTAGTTACATTCGAGGTACTAGCTAAATGTAGTACTAAAAAAGCTGAAGGGTTTAGTGGACGCAATATAAGCACTGGCACACTTTCTGAGCTCTCTGATCGTCTTCCAGGAGCAGTTGCGTCCTTTCCTTCATACAAAGGCTCTATCGACTCACTCATGAATGATTTTAATGCTACCCTGGCTAGTGTCCTGGATTCAGTAGCGCCCATACGGCTGAAATCACGACCTAAAAGACGCACGCCTTGGTTTAATGATGAAACTAGATCCCTTAAACAAGAATGCAGGAAATCTGAAAGAAAATGGCGCGCTCCCAAGCTTGAGGTTTTCCACCAAACCTGGTGTGACAGTCTGTTGAAGTATAAAGCGGCCCTTGCCTCTGCAAAATCAGCCTACCTTTCGATGTTGATTGCCTCACAAAAGAACAATCCCAAAGTCCTTTTCGACACTGTAGCATCGCTTACATGGCAACAGACTATCCAAGATAGTTCCACCGATTCAGCCCATGACTTAATGGTCTTCTATACTAAGAAGATTCAATGCATACAGGAAGAAATTGCTAAAGACAGTATTAATACAACACATACTAAAGCGCTGAAATCTATAGATGCACGACATGGTGGCTGTCCAGGGAATTTGTCCCGTTTTAGTGAACTGTCACTCGATAATCTTAAACAGATGGTGAATACGGCCAAACCGACGACTTGCCAGTTCGACCCGCTTCCAGGTTCACTTATTAAAGGTGTTTTTGGCGTCCTTGCACCTTCAGTTCTAAATATTATAAACATATAACTCTCCTCAGGTGTATTTCCAGCGGTTTTTAAGTCCGCCGTCATTAACCCCACACTGAAACGACCCAACCTTGATCCAGAAAGTTTATGGAATTATAGACCTGTGTCAAACCTACCGTTTCTTTCTAAAGTACTTGAAAAAGTAGTGGGACAGCAGCTGAATGATTTCATATCTAAGGACAATCTTTTTGAATCAATGCAATCAGGACTCAGGGCTAACCACTCTACTGAGACAGCTCTGATTAAGGTAACCAATGATCTCCTACGGGCAATGGACTCTGGCGCTTCATCACTTTTGCTGCTGCTGGACCTTCATGCTGCTTTTGACTCAGTGGACCATAATATCTTACTAGAACGGTTGGAGAAATGGATTGGTCTCTCAGGAACCGCCCTCTTATGGTTCAGATCCTATCTCTCAGATAGGACGCACTGTGTTAAATATGGCGAAATGACATCTGAGCCCTTTAGTGTTACCTGTGGTGTTCCGCAGGGTTCAGTGCTTGCCCCCCTTCTTTTCAGCATTTACATGCTTCCATTAGGTGATATAATGTGCAAGTATAATATCAGTTTCCATTGTTACGCAGATGACACCCAACTATATCTCCCGATGGAGTAATCTGCCACACTAAACTGTGCAAATTTGGAGGCTTCCCTTACTGAGATAAAAGAGTGGATGTCACTCAATTTCTTGCGTCTTAACTCTGAAAAGACCGAAATGTTAGTTATTGGTCCATCTAAATGCCGCGACTTATTCTCTAAAACCGCTGTGAACAGTGACAAATGTCACATCACACAGAGTGACTAACTTAAAAATTTAGGTGTCACATTTGACCCCGATCTGTCCTTTAAAACACATGTGAAGAAAATTACTAGAACCGCTTTCTTCCATCTTCGTAACATTGCTAAAATTCGTCCTATACTGTCTCAGTCGGATGCGGAGATTATAATTCACGCGTTTGTTACCTCCCGTCTCGATTACTGTAATGCACTACTCTCTGGTCTTCCGATGACCAGACTCAAGAGTCTTCAGCTGGTACAAAATGCCGCAGCGAGGCTTTTAACTAGGACAAAAAAGTCCGATCACATCACCCCAATTTTGGCTAACCTGCATTGGCTCCCTGTTAGCCTAAGATGTGATTTCAAGGTTCTCTTATTATTATACAAAATCATACATGGACTTTCCCCCTCATAACTTTCAGATCTGATTTTCCCTATGTCCCGGCCCGAAGCCTTCGTTCTGAGAGCGCCGGTCTCCTGGTGATCCCAAGAGCCAAGAAGTGTTCCGCAGGTTCGAGAGCGTTCTCCATCCGGGCACCGGTGTTGTGGAATGCTCTTCCCCCGGAGATCCGATCTGCAACCTCAGTGGAAATGTTTGAATCTAAGCTTAAAACTCACTTCTACTCTATAGAATATGAATAACCTAAACTGCTTATGTGTAATAACCTGTGAAGCCCTTTGAGACTCTTTGTGATTAAGGGCTATACAAATAAAAATGACTTGACTTGACTTGAGTGTGTCACCAGTGTTCTCCAGGGTTCCCTCTCAGTGCCCACCCACGGACCCGCTCTGCCCACCTAAAGAAAACTGGATGTAAATGTGAGGGCAGTCTAAACAAATTAAAATAGAGGATCCAAAGGAGAAAAGATAAGAAGAAAAAAAGACAGAGAAAAAAGAAGCAAAAAATACTAAAGAAGAAAGTAAGTAAAAAGCTTAGTGGGCGAACAAAAGAATAAAAGAAAAGGCAAAACAAGAAAAAGAAGAATAGAAAAGTAGGAGTTTTTTTTTACAAAGACGAAAAGCCATGACAAGATAAAAAACTAGGGAAAAGAAATAAACAAAAAAATGATTAAAAAAAGGAGAGGAAAAAAAAGCAAAAAAATAAAAGATCAACAAAGAAAATAAGTAAAAAGCTAAGGGAAAAAGAAATGAAAAAAGAAAAAGAGAAGAAAGAAAGAAAAGGAAGAAGATGCAAACTCCGCACAGAAACACTGGTAACTGGATTTGAATCTGTAACCTAAGAATTGTGCCGCAAATGCACTAACCATTTAGCTGCTGTGCCTATAATGGTTGAAAGTTGGTTGGACCCCTTAGCCACTATGGTCGTAGGGGGACCATTTCCTCTGGTGTGTCTTTGGCAACTTCAGCCTGGTGGCACCCATCGCTCACCAGGCCTTCATATGTTTCCACCTGGTCTCGAACCAAGGACCTTTCGCATAATAGGCGAATGTGCACTTCGGAAACACAAATAAATGAATGAAAACTTCATTTCGAACATTAAAATAAAAACAGGACAAAAACAATGAGTCAACAACAAAATAATGTTACATAACATGTTTGAAAAGAGGTAGTCAGAAGCAGATTCTTTTTTTTTTCCTACCCCTTCATCTTCCCCATTAAATACATTTTACAAATCCTCTTCTCCTCTTGTGTCTAATATAACAAAACCTCATGGATATACTTATTACATACGTCGGATATCAATAATTACAATAATTACAATAATAACATATTTTATACACTAATCTTCGTAATACCCATCCCTCAATGTCATAATGCCACTAGTTACGAAACATCACTGTGGCACCGATGGTAATAACAACGACAAAAATAAAAATAATATTTATTATAACAGTTATGATGTAATAATAGCAACAATAACAACAAAGTTAACCATAGTTTTGAACGCAGTATTTCCAATCTCACTCATATCCCATTTTCTTCATCGCCAGTAATGTTTTTTTGTGTTTAAATTTGAACACATGAATAGTTGGACATTGTTTGATCTCATCTTGTAAGTTTGAGTCCACACACAGACACACACATACTTTTCCTTTGGGATTTTGAATTTACTATAGCCCCTCAAGTTATAATTTCCCTCTTTCCGAATGAATAATTTTTGGATGTTTTCTGGCACCATGTTTTTGTTTTGACCTTAAATAACAGTTGTGAAGTGAATGAAAACGCTGTTACTAAATATATTATTCTACTAAATTATGTGCATTTTTATGGGGGGGTAATGGTATTTGTGCCCCCATGTACATTTTGATATGAGACTGAGACTTATGTCTGGCAACGGCCCTGTAATCTCTCTTCCCCTTTGTTCCCCTCTTTATTCTAGCACTGACCAGTTAACCATATGCAAACAAATCAGGAGGAAGTTTTGTGTATTTCTTTATGGTTATTGTGGTTAATACAGTCTCACCTGAACATGCTACTTTTTACAGAAAAAAACTGCGGATGTCCATGCTAGTGCTGGTAGGGTGACCACACACATAGCATACGCACACGCAACAATTAAGCAAAGCTTATTGTTGTTGCATACACATCAACGCAGCTAAAATGCGGACTAATATATGTTGATGATAATAAGGTAAGGGCATTGGGTGGTCATTCAACATAACCAATGAGTAACATACTCTCACCTTTATACCCTCCGTAGCCGCAATGTCTCAAGTACAAGGAATCAAATAGACTGAACTATTTCAAGGCAATGTGTTTCTGACACTGCGTTGTTCAAGTTTTTGTTTTGTTTTCCTTTTTTATTTTTCATCTAGCTTTTTTTTTAAAAAAAAATCATATTTAAGCCTACCCTGTCTCTTATAAAGGATAAGACAGTTTTAAAGATGCTACAATTTTGGGGCGTGCTTAGGTTGAAATTTGGGGTGCTTAGGCTAGAGGTAAGATCGGGCCCAAAAAAAGCACCCGAGCCCGACGCAGGCCCGAGGGGTATTAAACCCGACCCGGACCGAGCCCGACTAATTAACTGGATTTGCTGGCCCGGCCCGAGGGGGCCCGAAATTACATATTTTATTTATAAGGAGGGGTGATTTATGATAACAAATTAAACTCTGCCTTTTGTTACAACATCTAGGCCTAAGTTAAATAAAACTGTATAAACATTTACATCTTTTATATTTCTGTGTCTGCACTGCACATGTTACATTAAGCGACAATCTGTCATTGACGTTTTTTTTTTTTTTGAGGTAGCGAAAACATTTAAGGGCGTCCGTCATTTTGACGACTTGATCATTGGGCCATAATCCACAGCAGCAGTAGTAGTACGTCCTTAAGATTTTAGCGCGGGGGTGTTGACGTGTTGTGCCCTTTTCCGACTCCTATGCAAATCCCCCCCCCCCCCCCCTGATCGTATTCTATATAAAACGCTTATTAAAACAATAAAGCGAGCTAATTATAATAATTGGGAGATCCTAGTCTATATAACGCGTTTATTTAAACAATAAAGCGTGATTTTATTCTGCAAATTGCGTTTTTTAACGCGGATGAAAATGTCACCAACGTCAATGTACACTTCCGACAAAAGCGATCGTATTCTATATAAAACGCTTATTAAAACTCTTACCAGAGTGCGTTTTCCTCGTCAGTTCTCCTCTCTTGAGTTTATCCTTAACTTCTTGTTGGTCCGACTCCATATCGGGGATACCAGGCCAAAATCACGCGAATTTGCGGAGGGGAAGATTATTAAGAGGACAGAATTCACGTCACGTCACGTGCACAGAGCATGCTCTGGCTCCGTTAAAAGCAATTACAGCTCCTTCTCCGTTTTATCCAAATTATTTATTTTATAACAAGTATTCCTTGGTCTAGTATCCATACATAGTTTAAGTATATATTTTTAATGAACATATATTTATAATTATTAATTAATTTAAAAAAAAAAAAAAAAAAAAAAAAAAAAAAGCAGGACCGAACCCGACCCGACCCGACCGTATGACTGACATTTCAGGCCCGACCCGGCCCGAAATTGCCTCGGGTTCGGGTTCGGGTTCGGGCTCGGGCCATGAATCTTAGCTCTAGCTTAGGCACACCCCAAAACAGGATGGTAACGCCGATGGTTAAAATTCAATTAATATAAAAAATTAAATAAATAAAAACAACACTTCCACTTACAGGTCCTTTTTGAATTTCACCAAAAAGCACAAAAAGTGTATATGTAAAACTTTTAAAAAAGGTCAAATAAACTGTTTTCAGCATATAAGTCTGAATCCCCCTCGACCATAGCTGTCACCATGCTTCAATCTAAAAACATTTTAGGGCAAATTGGTTCAAAGATTGATTAGTAGGCCACCCTAAGGGTGTCCATACTTTTTCACCATGCGACTAATTCAAAATCAACCTTGAAATTACACACGCTCCCCTACTTACAAACATTCGACTTACAAATAATGGTAAATACGATCATTTTTATCGGGATGTCGAAAAATATCCGGACATTGTTGTAAGTTAGATTTTGTATTGTGCACCTTCTTCCGAGTACAGGACATTACTGTAGTGCTTCTTTTCACCACTATCTGAGTGTGGCGCTGTGAGAGCTCACCCTGCATCCACCCTGAAGAAGGAATCCGGCTTCCTCTTCCTAGTTCGTGTGTAAACATATTGTACTGTATCTCTAGCGTGCTAAGAATTTTGACATTTTTATTGTTTAATATCTCGTGCATTTGGGCAGCACAGCGGTGCAGTGGTTAGCGCGAGTGCGGCACAGTTCTGAGGTCATGAGATCGAACCTTCTGTGTGGAGTTTGCATGTTCTCCCCGTGCTTGTGTGGGTTTCCTCCGGGCACTCCGGTTTCCTCCCACATTCCAAAAACATGCATGTCAGGTTAATTGGCCGGTCCAAATTGTCCCTAGGTGTGAATGAGCGAGGGAATTGTCTGTCTCTGTGTGCCCTGCGACTGGCTGGCTACCAGGTTGGGTGTCCCCTGCCTACTGCCTGAAGACAGCTGGGATGGGCTCCAGCACCCCCGCGACCCTACTGAGGATAAGCAGTGCAGATAATGGATGGATGGATGGATCTCGGGCATATATCCGCACTGTAAAGGAGAGGTGAGCTGTTTTATCTGAAATTGAAGTGGAATAAGAAATCTTGATGCGGTTGAGAAAACTGTTGGATCGCTTTTTTTCGGCCACTTTCTACCCCGGAGGAGGAAGTCGCCTAACTCTTGAAGCTTATCTTACAAAAGTAAGTAACTTTATTTATCTTTATAGAGCATACTATTAGGTGTTTAGATTTTAGTAGAAAACAATACAGGTTACTTATACAAGCCTTAAACATACTTATACTGTATAAACCTTAAACATACATTCCATACATGATATAGCACTGAAGCAACTTACAAACAAATTAAACTTACGAACGATCGTCCGGAACCTCGTTCGTAAGTAGAGGAGCCTTTTTAGGTTGAATTGGATAACAATTAGATCAATCTTTGATTTCAGGAGTGCTCGCACTTGTCTTGCATGCGAGCTATTCATAAAATGTGCGAGGCAAAATCCATGGTACGCTGCATTCGAAAACTCCACAAGTGCTCACACTTTTACAGCATGTGAGGTACTTACAAAATGAGTCAAAAACTTTCCTTGAAAGTAGCTTGCACTATGCTGCAATATAAAAACTCTTAAAAATGAATTGGTTCAAAAATGGATCATTCCACTTCTTCATGGATGCTCACACTGTTACAGTGTGTGAGCTGATTACAAAATGACTGAATCAAAATTCGCTTTGAGAGTAGCTGGTGCTATGTTGCAATCTAAAAATTGGTTTAAAAAGTGTCACGACCGGAACAACCAGGGGACCCAAATGCGTAAAGTTTCACACAACACTTTATTAAGGGATCGGGGGGATTAGGGAGAGAAGAAAAGATAGTTATCTGGTGCTCGCTCGGCGGATGGAACAGGAAGCCTCGGCGGATGGTGACAGGTGGCGAGAGCAAAGCGTGATCGTGGATCGGGGCAAGTCGAGTAGCCGGGACGGGAGACCGAAGCGTGGTCGTGGATCGGAAGCAAGTCGGGTAGCCGGGACAAGAGAACGGAGCGGGGTTGTGGATCGGAACAAGTCGAGTAGCCGGGACAGGAGATCAAAGCGTGATCGTGGATCAGAACAAGTCAGGTTGCCATGACAGGAGAACGGAGCGTGGTCGGGGATCAGAAGCAAGTCAGGGAACCGTGGACAATAGGGAAGCCAGGATCAGAAATGCTTGCTTTGCATGAGCTGAAGTATGCTGGACAGGTGGAACAGGAAGCCCCTGCGGCCGGTGTCAGGTTGCGAGGCAGACAGTTCGCTGACGGACTGACCAAGAGTGACCAGAGAGGAAGCACTTAAATAGGGAGAGGACTGATAAGTACAGGAGTGGCAGCTGGGGCTGAAGGAGTGGGCGCAGGTGACGGTAATCAGAGGGTAACTGACAGGATAGTGACAAAAAGAGATCGATCCTCAGCTCCAAGAGTGCAAACACTTTTTTTATTATGCAAGCTACTTACCAAATGACTGAGTCACAATTCTCCTTGATATTAGCTAGCGCTAAGCTATAAACTAAGTGTTTGAGTCAAATTGAATCAAAAATGGATCAATCCTTTATTGAGGGGTGGTCATCCTTTCAGCAAGTGAGCTACATATAATATGACCGACTCCTAATCCTGCTTGACAGTAAAAAGCACTTTTCTGAAATATTTTTTCGCATGTGGCCCACTTACAGATTGAACAAGTCCAAATCCTCCTTGCTGCAATCTAATAACATTCGGTTTAAAGAAAACGGACCAATACTCTACATTTAGGACTGCTCCAACATTTTCGGCATGCAAGATCCTGACGAAACGACTGAGTCAAAACTATCCTTGTCAGTAGCTGGCACTGAGCTGCAATCTAAAAACGTTTTAGAGTCAAAACTGGATCGATATACTTTCAAAGTGCTCACACTTTCTTCAACAAGCGAGGGACTTACAGAAATGACAGTCAAAATGATCTACCCACGCAAAAAATGCAAAACAATCAAACCAGAAAGCATTTATGATGTAACGATTCCCCCAAGTAGCCGAGAGCAGCTTGAAATCAGCCAATCAACAAGATTGGATGCTTCCAACTGTAGCCTCCGGTCATATACAAGCATTATCACTGTCCCAATAATATCACTCCTATATCCTGACTTTTTTGCCATACCACTGGGAAGTATTACACGAGCAGGGAACGGTTTGTGCAATGCCACCACAGCTTTAAAGGGCCCAAATAAAACGGCCAAACTGCTTTAGTAGCTCATTACAGACAGTGGCCTTTGTTTCCTGGAATGCTGCATGAAAGTCATCGGGGAGGCGTTCACTCCATTTTCTATATGTCGGGGGCTTCAAGTGAAAGTTCAGGGAAAGAAAATTGGAGATGCATGAAAACAGTTCACCACTCCTTTATTAGAGATTTTGTCTATTTTTGTGGCTAATCCGTAACCACCTGTATTAAGTGATTTTGCAGGAAGTAGGAACAGCAGCTGAATATAGTATATGCCGGAACAATATGTTCTAAAACAATGTATACTCACTTTTAAGGGACAGAGTGTAAATTGAGTGTTTCTTAGTGGTAGAAAAAAAACTCATACTTTAAAAAAAAACAATATTGTTTATTGGGGTCAATGGGGACCAGAACATCCCGTATTATGCGAAACTCCACTTAATAGAACCCCCAAACACACACATAGCAAGAGTCGACAAGAGATATTGCATCTCGACGACACACGTGCTGTTCATTTTAGGCAAAAATAACAGTGAAAAAACAGCCGTGACGCATAACACAATCTGCTTTCTAGGCCCCATGCTTACAAAATGGGGCAGGCGATAATGGTTTGTAGACGCATCAGCGCTGTTCATTTTAAGCATTTCCCGGTCACCGCGCTTTGCAATGAGGGACTGAAGATAATGGATCCCGGCCAAAACAGTGCTGTTCAATTTAGGTGGACTACTATGAATCACTTCAGTGGCCTTAATGGAATAAATGCGCTCTGGCAGCCCTTGCTTTTAGCAATACGGACACTCCCCTACTTATGACCATTTGACTAACGAAAAACAGTAGATACAAACATTTTATCCAGGATGTCGAAAAATATCCAAACATTGCTGTAAGTTGGATTTTGTATTATGTGCACCTTGTCCCAAGTACAGGACATTGCCGCAGTGTTTTTTACGCCGATACAGGCGTTTGGCGCTGTGAGAGGTTACCCAGCATCCACCCCAAAGAAGAAATCCGCTTCCTCTTCCTAGTTCGTGTGTAAACATTCTATACCGTAACTTTGACATCTTGATGGTTTAATATCTCGTGCATCCATTCATTGTGGTTAGTGTAAAGTGTAAAGAGGAGGTGAGGCGTTTCTTTTTAAATGAATGTGGGATAAGAAAGCTTGATGCAGTTGAGAAAATGCTTTTTTTTGGCTTTTTTTCGGCCATTTTTTACCACAGAAGAGGACCTCTTTGAGCGCATCTCCCAAAAGTAAGTTAAACCTCACTTTATTTATCTTTATAGAGCATATTATTTCATGAAATAATTATTTTTTAGTACAAAACAATACAGGTTACTTACTTATAAACATACAAAATAACAAATTCTACATCTCGTTCGTAAGTAGGGCAGCATCTGTAGTTTACTGATGGAAGTAGATCACGGCCATAAACCGTGCATTTCACTTTAGGCGGAACAGTACAGAATGGCACAACTCCAAACCAAAGTACCTTCTGCCGGTCCCTGCTTGAAGCAATATAGGACTGGTTATAAAGGATCACGGCTGAGCAAGTGTAGTTCACTTTCGGGTAGAAATTTATTAACGAAAAAAAACAGGGCAGCAAAGCCTGACGAAAATGGACTCTACCATTCCCAGCTCGCCGCAATATGGATGTACTTCACATCAGAAGAAAAAAAAGTCAAACCACTCAATATATATGGCTGCAATCATTCAGCTTCAGTATGCAGAGGGAAAACACAGGTGTGCACAGTTCAGCCATTCCCCCGGTTTGGCGCACTTCAGAGGGAGTTGGCCTGCCAGATTCTCACAGTTATTCAATGCTTTATGCAATCCACATACAAGCACAACTTATAAACAGAAGGGACACAGAAATGTCAAAAACTAAATGCAGAAAAAAGTTTATCAGTGTAATGACATCTCTCCCGCTTCTCATTTATAATTGGATTACTCGCAAATACCATGAATACAAGATTAGTCCTTCGTCACTTGATATGTAAAAAATACATTCGGATTGCTCCAATCTCCGCCCGGGAAATAGAAGGCAGTTCTCTGGTTTGGGTGCAAAGGCTGTTGGAGAGTAAATCTCTTAGGTATGTATATATCCCCTGAAAAAGATTCACAATGCACTGAGGACGCAAAAATCGAACCGTGAAAAGCCATGGAATACTGTATTTGATTGAGATTTTTTTAATATATACACGTAGGAAGTAGATACGACTGTGATCATTGATTTTGCAAATGCATGACTCAGGTTCTTCTTCAAAAGCTCCATTTGGATCAAAAAGTGCACATTGAGTCCAAATTCATTAAATAGCAGTCAGAGATCAAACGAGGGATGAGTGCAATCTGGGCTTCATTTCAAATGAGTTATATTTGATATCACTTTTACGCCCCGCTGAGTGATCCCCAATACAGGTTGTCAGTCTTGACTAACCCTTAGTGCCTGAGGCTGCTAGTACGATTTTTTTCAACCCAAATAAATAAAGATAAACCATTTTGTTCAAATGACCATGAAATGCGATTATATATAAAGTTGAGAAAAAATTGTTCACCCCAATTAATACAGGACTAAAAAAAATATTATTGTGTCACCACATTTTAATTATTTACAAATATTAAAACTCCTTTTTTGTCGTTTTTAAATATTTTGGGCATGAATCTAATGTTTAAAATGAAAATAACCTTAAAATTGGATATAGGTCTTTTCAAAATAGCAGCAACCATATAAGAAATTAGAAGGCCTACATTGTCCGTTTCCCTCATGTATTGCGAGGTATTGGATTTGAGACTGTATTGGTGGATACAAAAAATGTTTTTTTTTCCTTTCCAGTCTATTTGCCTTTCTGTCAACCCAATGCTAAAAGGTTTGCCCACCCCTTTCATAAACTGTACCCAAAACGCTTCCAAACTCCAAACTCCCTGACCAACTATAACCTTATCCTCCTTGTTTTATAACCTTATCTTCTCTGTTCCTTTATCTTCTTGGGTTTTTTACCTCACTGTGAATGTGTGAAACTGGAGTGTCATGCCCAATTTCGTTGTCACAATATGTTAACCCATTTTGTAACAATGACAATAAAGGTATGTTCTATTCTATTCTATCAAACATTTTGATAGAAAGGTACAACATGCTTACAAACAGTATTGAAATGGTCTCATAAACACATGTCGTAAACTTAAACAAAAAAGGGAGAAATTCTGTGAAGCGTTCATTAAGATAGGTAACTAATGCTCACTAACAGCACTAAAATGGTTTTACAAACACACAAGCAAAATGGACCAGGCCGATAGAAGTTTGTATTCAGCTGCCAGGGGCCATAAGAGACCCCACAAAAGCAAACCACATGAAAGCAGATGTTTATTGATTTTGTTGCTATTTATTGGGGGTGCCTTGGTGTGAGACCCAGCTAAAGACACTCACAAAGGCTTGAAGTACAACTGCATATATTTTTACAAAAATCGATTCAGCTGTTTGGAGCCTAAAAGTCACAAACACACAAATCGGGATTGATAAAGTAGTTTAGAGTTTGATTATTTTAAATTTAAATGAGATATTTTTAGATTAGGCAGCACGGTGGAGCAGTGGTTAGCGCTTGTGCGGCACAGTTCATGTCATGGGAACCTGTCGTGGGTTCAAATCCAGCTCTAGACTTCCTGTGCGGAGTTTGTATGTTCTCCCCGTGCATGCATTTCAGGTGAATTGGCCGGTCCGAATTGGCCGGTCCAAATTGTCCCTAGGTGTGAATGAGCGAATGAGTTGTCTGTCCCTGTGTGCCCTGCGATTGGCTGACAACCAGTTCAGGGTGTCCCCTGCCCACTGCCCGGAGATTGCTGGGATGGGCTCCAGCCCCCCCGCGACCCTACTGAGGATAAGCGGTACGGCTGATGAGATGAGATGAGACAAATATTTTTTCCACCACCTAGTGGCCTTTAGTGAAATTAAACCTTGAGTAGATACAAGTTACACCAACATTGTTGCAGGTAATTTTTGGAAATTCACATCCACCAATAAAGATGAAGAAATGCTTTCTTTTGTGACGTCATTGTGCTGATTTTCGTATAATGTTTGCCGCCATCTAGGGGTCTGTAGTTAAATTACACCTATAACAAATAAAAAGTAACTCGTATTTATACAAGGTGTAATTTCACCATGGACCACTAAACGGCAGCAAACAACTTTAAAAAACAATCCTGCTGTCGCACAGCAAGTATTTCACTTAAACTTTCACAAGAACTTGTTTTTTTTTTTCAACATTAAACTAATGTGTTTTTTTTCCCAGTCGGTATTACATTTGATATTATTCTCCATTTTAACTACAATTTTCATTTTTCAGCCAATACCCAATTAACGGCATTTAAAATGCTGCCATGCTATTGGCTGAACTCCCTCCCACAATGCCTTTATCTCTCTTCATTTTGTTCAAAATCTCACAAGTTTCTTACAAACTTGGTGAGTGAGCGCAATACAATACTATAATTTTCTTTTTGTACTATATTGGAAACAAAGCTTGCGATTAATAAGAAATATGTAGAAGCCACATTCTAATTCTAATGTTATTGACATTGGAAGAAATACCGATGCCCTACTTTTTCAAATCACATTCAAGAACGAGTGAGCTAGCAGAGGGCATAACCTACGCCACCTTTGACTGGCACTAATCACTGCACTTAATTCTCTGACGCTTGCCAGACGTGTGATCAATGGCTGGGCCCCTCTCATGCCCGCCAGACGCTACGGAAGATCCAGCTTTGCCCAATCGGATTCGCTGCATTGACTCCAGCGCTCTAGGCGCTCATCAATTTATGGGCGAGCTGACGACAATTGATATGCCGGAAGCAAGCTATACTTTGAGGATAAACTGGATCGCTTGAGGATCTGCCACAAATTGGATCCAGTGCAGGGGTCACTAAGCTTTTTGAAGCTGAGAGCTACTTTTTTAAGGACTAGTGCAAAGGGCTAACAGTTTATAAGTTACCATGTTATTACTATATTATTACTATGTTATGACCAAGTTGTAATTATAAAAAATAGGGTTCAAATTGGCTCAGTCAACCACTAAAACATTATGCCAGTTACAAATGTCCTCCTAAAATCACATTGACCCATCACAAGTGAGCCATCTTTAGAAACGGTCCACAAGCTACTTGAGTGTCTATAAAGTAAGAGCAGTCATCAATGTAAAAAATCGAATTACTTACTGTACCTATTCACAATTTTAATGTACGTAATTGAATTTCTTTCGATGATTATAAAAATCAAACATTTTTTTTAGTAAGTGAGTAAAGCTGAGTTATTGTAGGCGTATTATTTTCAAATTAATGGTATTAATGTGTTTGCATAAATATTTCTATTTCAGATGCCAAGATTAAGTTTTTTTTAATGTCAATATGAGAAATAAAGAAATGAAGAGATAAATAAATAATTATTACCTCATTGACTTATTCATTTGCATGATTCAAATATTTATTCCTATTTTCCCATTTTTTGCAGAACATTTTGTTGATATTTATTGTTAATTCTAGGAGTATTAATGTGTTTAAATAAACAATATGTTTCCGAAGCCAAAATTTATTTGTTTTGAATAAATACATGCATACATAAGTAAATATCTAAATAGATACATAAACAAATACAAAAAAAATAATTAATTGTTCTTTTTTAATTCATGCGTTTGTTACCTCCCGTCTCGATTACTGTAATGCACTACTCTCCGGTCTCCCGAAGTCCAAAATCAAGAGCCTTCAGCTGGTACAAAATGCTGCAGCGAGAATTTTAACTAAGATAATAAATTTTGATCCCATTAACCTGATTTTAGCTAACCTGCATTGGCTAACAGTTAGCTTAAGGTTCTGTTGGCATTATACAAAATCATGCATGGACTTGCTCCATCATATCTTTCAGATTTAATTTCCCCCTATGTTCTGGTGCAGAGCCTTTGTCTGAAAATGCTGATCTACTAGTGATTCCAAGAGCCAAGAAGAGATCCGCAGGTTCGAGAGCGTTCTCCATTCGGGCCCGGGTGCTGTGGAATGCTCTTCCCCTTGAGATTGAAAATGTTAAAATCTAAGCTTAAAACACACTTCTATTCTATAGAGTATGAATAACCTATATTTTATGTTGACAATATCTGTGTATTATTTGCCCTCATGTCGGTTTTAGATCAGGGGATGGTGTCATAATAGTCTGTGGTTTGCAATAATCTGTGGTCTGTGCAGCCCTTTGAGAATCTTTGTGATTAAGGGCTATACAAAGAGACATGACTTGACTTGACTTCTTTGCTCAGACTAAATATATGTTCTTATTTTAATTTATTTTATCTCTATTTAAAAAGAAAATAAATCAAAAATTTAACAGATGGCTGATAAATGTTTATCAAAAAAAAGAGTCCTTAAAATGAGCAGAATTATGATGTATGGAAGATGTCTTTAACCAAATTAGTAATATTTTTGGTATATTACTTCATGTATTTCTCCAGTTAGAAATAAAAAACATATCATATAATGAGTGTTTGTATCTCTTATGGCTAAACACTTTGTTTGTATAAGAATATATAAAAATAGAGTCTTTAAAGCGAGCAGGATTATCAAGTATGAAATATTTTTTTCACCCAAGTTAGTAATACAAACAAATTACATTAACAAAATGAACTGCTATCTGCCACATTAGCCTTTTTCTCATTTTAAGGACATTATTGTCACGGTTGCCCATTGCCCTCACTTGGGCCTGCCCGTTTGGCACCAGCTGCTGTTCGTTGCCTGATTGGCTTCCCTCCTATTTAAACTCAGTACTGTCATTCACTCCTTGTCAGTCCGTCAACGAACCTCTGCACTTGCAAGACTTGTATTTTGACTCCGTCCTGTATCCTGCTCGTGTATCCAGTATCCGGTATCGATCCCGCCTGCCTCGTCCTGTTCGGTATTTTTCCCCAGTATCCGGTATCGATCCCGCCTGTCTTGTCCTGTCCGGTATCTTGCTCCAGTCTCCAGTATCCAGTGTCGATCCCGCCTATCTCGTCCTGTCCGGCATTTTTCTCCGGTATAAATCCTGCTTGTCTCGTCCTGTCCAGTATCTGGCTCCAGTCCCCAGTATCCTGTATTGATCCCGTCTGTCCTGTCCTGTCCGGTATCTTGCTCCAGTAGCCGGTATCAAATTCCATCTGTCCCATCCTGTCCGGTATCTTACTCGTGTATCTAGTATTCGGTATCGAACGCATCTGTCCCGCCCTGTGCGGTATCTTGCTCGTATATCTAGTATTCGGTAATGATCCCGTCTGTCCCAGCCTGTCTGGTATCTTGCTCGTGTATCTAGTATTCAGTATCGATTCCGTGTGTCTTGTCCTGTTCGGTATCATGCTCGTGTAACCAGTATCCGGTATCTTGCTGTTGTATCCGGTATCGATCCCGTCTGTCCCGTCCTGTCCGGTATCTTGCTCGTGTATCCAGTATCGATCCCGACCTGTCCGGTATCTGGTATCGATCCCGTCTGTCCTGTCCTGTTTCGATTACTTCTGCCCAGCGGTCGCCGAATCGTTGCCGTTTGCGTTCCCGCGCATGATTGCCCCGTTACCTCAGAATAAAGCTTGTGTGAAAACGTTACGTGTCTGTGTCCACCGTCTGTTCGCGTTCTGACTATTATTAGATTTCTTTGATTACTAAAAACAACCCTCTAAAATAGATAGATAGATAAAGAGATAGATAGATAGATAGATAGATAGATAGATAGATAGATAGATAGATAGATAGATAGATAGATAGATAGATAGATAGATAGATAGATAGATAGATAGATAGATAGATAGATAGATAGATAGATAGATAGATAGATAGATAGATAGATAGATAGATAGATAGATAGATAGATAGATAGATAGATAGATAGATAGATAGATAGATAGATACTTTATTCATCCCCGAAGGGAAATTCACAAAATGCAGTAAAATAAATAATAATCATCCATACATTAGGATTTGCAATCCGACATTTCATTAATCCCAATACTCCATTCTTCAGTGTTCATCAATACCAAAACAGTATAAAATTTAATTAATTATATCCTTTAATTTCATGTTGTTAACTGTTGAAAGGTAAGCTGATATCGGCACCATCGCAAGTACCGAGACCCTTGCAAAAGCTGGTATCTGCATCGTTACAAGTTCATAGGTATTTTTTTTAATAATCAGCTTTGAGTAATATTGTCCATTTACATTTAGTTAAGATATTTAAAAATGAGAAAAATTTAACAGAATTATTCAATATGCTTAATGTGCCACATTAAAATTGCTACTTTGCTTTTCACTCCAATGTTATTTTTACTTTGGTATACTCACACAAAAATATATTTGACGCTGATATTGAACACATAATGTTGCTTTTTTAAATTCGGGTTTTGGATGCAACCGCCACTCTTCAAATGCAACTAATGCAAATGCCAAGCTAACGAAGCCCCAATTGAAGTCGTTATCGTTTCCATATTTCATGAGTGCCTTTGAAGAGGAATACAAGACATAAATAGCATACTCGCTAAACAGATGAGCTAACTTGACTTGTGCTGATTTACGTTTCATGTTGCTATGTACTTTGTGCACATCAAATAGTCGTCAGCATTTAACGAGATGAAACTTTATCATTTAAACTTCTCGATAAAAGTCTATTAGTTTTGCTTTTCAACAGACAAACAGTGTGGTGCGGCGTTGCCAGGCTTGGTGTTGCTGGGCATTCTACTTGGGCGAGGTTGTTGGGGTTTGTTGAAAAAGCGCCAGCTAACTACTAGGGGGTGCCAAAGAGCCGCATGGCCGCCTACAGCTCCAGAGCTGCAAAAACAGGTGTTTATTGATTTTGTCTGTATTTATTGGGGGTGCCTTGACATCAAATCTAGTTAAAAGACTCCCAGAAACCTGAAGTACAACATTGTACATGTTCACAAAAATCAGTACAGCCGTGTTCGAGCGTATTAGCCTCATACGAACACAAACACACGCACATAAATCTGAATTTATAAATCTGTTTGGATTAGGCAATAGATAAGATCTAGATAAGGACTACGTTTACATGCAGGCAAAATTCCGATTGGAATCGCCAGGCTTGCAGGGAATGCGTTAACTGCCACTGGTGGATTAGCATTAGCTTAAAATGCATTGCCGAAATAAACAAAGCTTACTTTTAATTTGTGATAGCGGTTGTGCTTTGTTGCTGTTCAAGGTGCAGTGTGTGTTATGTAGCGCAGGGAAGGGCAGGGCAAACTATGGCCCTCAGGCCACATGCCACCCGGTAGGCTTTTCAATCCTGCCCTCCGGAGGAAAATGGTCAAAGTATAATGACAATATGATAGATAGACGGATACTTTATTCATCCCCGTAGGGAAAATCACCCTTACATAACCTTTGTAAGAAACAGCACTGCAAATAAAGAAATGTAAGTTGTGTTGTACTAGATTTGTCACCATGTGAATTTCCCTGCGGGGTTGAATAAAGTATCTATCTATCTATCTATCTATCTATCTATCTATCTATCTATCTATCTATCTATCTATCTATCTATCTATCTATCTATCTATCTATCTATCTATCTATCTATCTATCTATCTATCTATCTATCTATCTATCTATCTATCTATCTATCTATCTATCTATCTATCTATCTATCTATCTATCTATCTATCTATCTATCTATCTATCTATCTATCTATCTACTACAAAAATACTACACCTCAAATACTACAAAATTACGACAAAACTAAATATTAAGTTCAGTGCAGAAAAAAAAAAAAATACCAAAGATTTTATGTTGCTTTGATTATGAAAAGAAAAAAGAAACACTACATGAATACTACAAATATACTAGGACAGTAATACTACTACAAAAAAACTGCAAAATACTCCTACTGTCATGGTTGCCATGGTGCCCAATTGGCCCCGCCAGTGTGGTGCCAGCTGCGGCTCGTTGAGAGATTGACTTTTTGTTTATATAAAGCTCAGCGCTCTCTTGCTTCGGTGTCAGCCCGTCAGATGAACTTCTGCCCCACAAGACATGGGTTCTGGCTCTGTCCTGTTTTCCTGTGATATCTCCAGTCCGGTATTGTTCCCGTTTATTTTTGTCCTGTTTAATTTCGGGTTCCAGTTTTGTTTCTTGTTTATTATTTTCTCCAGTTTTCGTTCCCAACTAGTTTCTCCTGTTAGTTATCGATATCTTGATTTGTTGTCAATTCTGTCTGTCCCTTCCTGTCCAGTATCGACCCCATCTGTCCGATATCTACTCAGGCAATTGGAATCGGTCTTGTCGGTCTCTGGCTTGCTGTCCTTCCACGCCAGACCGGCTTCCTTACGTGCCTGACTCCCCACTTCCCGTAAAATGAAAGGCTTGTAAGAGAAAACTACACGATTGGGTCCTGATCCTGTTCTGGTTCCTGACACCTACAGTAATACTAAAGAAATATGAAAGAAATAGGACGGACATATTACTACAGAAATACTACAAAAATATGACAAAAATACTACTATATTAACACTAAAGAATTTTTACAAAAATACTACAGGATTACTACAAAATTACTACAAAATTACTACAAACCTAAATATAAGATTAGAGTATGAAAATGAATTCACCTAGTATATTATGTTGTTTTCATTCTGAAAAGAAAAAATCAATACTACATAAATAAAAATACTAAGACAATAATAAAACCACATTAATACTACAAAATACTGCTGCAGTAACACTAATAAAATACTAAAAAATAAGAAAGAAATAATACTACAGAAATTCTCAAAAAATACTACTACAGAAATACTATATACTGTAGTACTTCTACAAAAATGTGACAGGAGTACTAAAAAGATACTACAAAACTAAATATAAAATGTAGTGTATACATTTGTTTATTATAACAATATATTATGTTGCTATGATTCTGAAAACATATAAAAACTACAAAAATACTACAAAAATACTACAAAAATACTCGGACTGTAATACTACAAGAGGAATACTAAAAAATACAAATACTAAAGGAATACTACAAAATACGACCAAAATATTACAAAAAAATCTACAGCAGTACTACTACAAAAACACTACAAAAATCCTATAGTGGTCTAACTTCTATTTATTCAACGCATGATTTTACTATAGACCACACGATAGCTGCAAACAGTATTCAAAAATCGTATAAACGTTGTGACAAAATATTCAATTTTTGTTCAGTATTTATTCGTGAAAGAAAATTTACAATAAAATGAAACATGCCTTCTGTTTATGAAAATGTTGTAACTAAAATGATATTTCTTAATTTGATAGTGTAAATAAACAACATTTTTAAAATATAGTGTAAGTATATTAACAAACATAAGTGAGAAATGATATTCCAACGGAAATACAATTTTAGTAGTAGTATTTTTACAGTGTATGTGATCCATTTTATGTCCCATGAGAACAAATACAAATATAAAGTTTAAATAAAAAATATTTCCCGAAAGACTAAGCATTTTTTTTTTTTTTTTTGAAGTGCATGTCATTCTCAGTCCCATGTGTTTACAGCAATTATGAAGCCACGTGCTCTAATTAAAACGTAATTTATTTAAATTAAGACCCTATTTGCTTCAATATGTTGTTTTCCATTATAATTTTTGTCACTTCCTTGATATACAGCAATAGTGGTTGTGCTTTATTGTTATTAAAGGGATAGTGTGTATAATTTAGCCCCTCCTAATGGTAAATAAAGCTTTATGCATTTAAAAATATATTGATTTAAATGATAATGAAATTAAAATGAAATGATCTGCAATTTATATAGCGCTTTTCAAGACTTCCCAAAGTGCTTTACAGTGTGCTTCACATTTCCCAAAAGCGGGCTTGTATTGCAGCCATGTAAGACGCTAACCTGCTTATTGGGGGTTTTAGGGGTTCAGTGTCTTACCCAAAGACACTTCGACATGTAACACATGTAACACGGACAAGCTAGGATTCGAACTGGGATCCCTTGATCCCAAGACGAGCGCTCTACCTCCTGAGCTGCTGCCGCCCCAGTAGCTCAGGAGGTGAGGAAAATTACGCACACTGTACCTTTGTTTTTCTTTTAAAAATTGATAACATCTTTAGTAATACTACTACTTTTACTATTACTACGAAAAATAAGGCATTAAGAAAATATTGTTTCTGAGTTAAAGTGATCAAATATTTATCAACCCTGGATTTTTTTTTTAATTTCTCCTGAGAAATTCCCAGAGACGTTTAAGCCACAATTTAAAAGTCAGTACCGCCCACAACCCTTCCCCTTTTGTTTTGGAATGCGGCGAGAGCAGGGAAAAAAATGGCTGCAAGGTCGAAGAAAGAAAAACAAAATATGTACAGAACGATAAGAACAGGTGGCGGAGGTCACACTTTCAAAGCCGGAAAGACAAAAACACAAAGCGTGTTGTTTCCATCTCGCGAAATTTCAGCTTTTTGTTTGTTTGAAAAAAAAATGGGAGAGATGAAAAAAACGGAGGAAAAAAAACATAGATAGAGCATAGCGCATTGATATTCAGTGTATTTTAAGGGGCTTAAAGGGACAGTGTGTAATATTTAGTGCGTCCTAGCGATACAAATATATTTCATTCAGTAAAAAAAAACCATTGAACTATCATACCAATGGTAATTTTCATTAAGAAAAATAGAAACTAGTATATTTTTTTACATACCTCCAAGTCGCCGCCATGTTTGTCTGTCATCTTTCTGTTACGCTGTGCTCTGTGGTACTGGTTTTGGTTGGCATTAAACAACACAATGCTATCTAGTGGTTACAGAGTGTTGGGAATAACGGTGTTGAAAATAATGTAACAGGGTAATCTAACTAATATTTTTTTTCTGCCGTTACAACGCCGTTACCCTTATTGACAGTCAAAAGCGGTGCGTTACGTATGTGTGCGTTTACATAAATTTTTGTGAGTTTTTACGTACATTAGTGCTTAGGGTTACATAGATTTGTATGTGTTTTACGTACATTTTTGTGTGTATTCACATATGTTTTATGAGCTTACGTAGGTTTTCGTGAGTGTTTACGTAATTTTTTGAGCATTTTTACGTACATATTCGTATGTTTTTATGTATGTTTTTGTAGGTTTTTATGTACATGCTGATTGCTATTTTATTATATTGTTTACTGTTTATTTTTGCTGCACTTCGACTCTACGTTAAATCTGTTGCTGGTAAGGTGCTATAAATATTACGATGTTCTATAGCACAAATACCTGTCTGTTCTTTTAGAATTGTTTTTAATTGTTTTGAACTCATGTTGCTAAATGTCATAAATATGAAAAATCGAAATGTAACACTTTATATTAAGTGTCTTCAATCCTTGTGCTAGAAGGGTTATTATCCTAGCTGGATAAGCTAGCTTAATTTCTAAATGTTTTCTCATGATTCTGAGATACAGTATGTTTTTGTTCTTGATGAAAAAACACTGTTAAATAAAATGTGAGGGATGATTTTATTTTTTATATTCAATATATTTTTAGGAGCGTCAACCGTTGGTCCACAATAATTATTTCGCTGGCAAGATAGTAGCTTCATTTCTAGAAATGTTTTTATGACTAAAATCTGTGCCTTAAGAAATACTATGCTAGCTAACTAATCTAATTACTACAACAGATTGGCATGACACTTAAATCGTTTTGTTATTACTTTGTTCGTTTCTGCAATTGTGCAGTTAAATAAAATGCGAGAGATTAAAAATCTATAGAATGAATGAAACACATTAATGTTATAACATTGTAAGGAGCTTCGGCCACTGTGAAACAAGAACATATTCTGCTGGATAACTGGCTACCTTAATTTTAGAAAGGTTTTCTGATGCTTCTGAAATATGTTTCTGTTACTTTTTGAAAAAAAATTCTTTCAAATTGTTTAAAAAAAGGTTAAATATAGTGCTTTAATGTTAAATACATTGTAAGGAGCTTTGGCTGTTGTGCCATTCTCCTGGCTAACTTGATAGCTTCTTACTTTTTTTTCCTTTGTATCATGACACTGAAATGTTTTGTGCATATCATTTTCCAAAGTAGACGCACAGAGAACACAAGAAAAATGGAGAGGTGGTTCGGAATCAAGCCAAAACCTCTGGCCCAGAAGAAATATTCAAAAGAAGCTAACAAAATTGATGACGCTACAAAACGTAAACGTACATTAAAAACATGGAAAGAGGAGTTCACGTGGCTTGTGGCAGACGACGCAACGCAAACATTGCATGAATGAAAATGAGTAAGGGGCCGGTCACACAGCAGTTTGCGGCTGAATCACGGCTAAAATTTTGCGTTTTTTTTTTGCCAGTGGTTGCCCGGGATGGAAAATGCGCAAAATTGGCCAACCCGCTGTTCATCGGTGGTATGCCAGCAAAACAGACGCCGGCGACTGTTCTGCTTCCTCATCGCGTCATTTCTGCGTCATTTTCTCGTGTGGACCACGGGTATAAAAAATCCCGAGCCGGTGTTGTGCCCAAATCCGACTCCTACGCAACACCCACACCGCCCCACTACGCTGACGGGGGGGAGGGGTTTAAGTTTTATTGTTTTATCTTTTTTATTCATTATCCATTATCGTTCAGTTCATAATACGCTACAAAGCTTAGAAGCCGGGACTCTTACTCTCAGCCAAAAGGCCAAGCTAAGGTCCTAGCATTAAAGCCTTGCTGCGACCATTGAGAATGCACCGAAAGATTTATTCGAAATGAAGAGAGACTACGCTGACGGTGATCCATGTTCACCCCCTTGACGTCACGAGCACAACTGACGTGTGCTCGGCATTCGCTCTGTTTATACGCGGAGAAAGGCGTTTGACTGTCACACGCGTAACACAATAATTTCACGTAATAACACCGCGATACAGGCGCAGAACATGCTATTACCATGCTCCACCCACGATTACCCGCTGAAATTTCCCGTCCTGCCCATGTGTAAGCACGCCCTGGCCGCGGCCAGAGCACGTCGTTCCGCGTCATTTCCGCGTCATTTCCTCGTGTTGACCACGTGTGCGGCACGCGGTTTAACACGTGCTCAAACTTTTGAGCAGCTCAAAAGTTTTGAGCGCGGCCAACCACGTGAAAATTTCCGACCGCGAGTAAAGCACTGCTCTATCTCGTCTATATGGCGGTCTCAAGACGTCCTACAGCGTCCAACAGCTTCTGCCTCACGGCCAGAAATTTCTGGCCGTGGTTCAGCCTCAATACGCTCGTGAAAGGCTGTGTACCCGCGCTCTGAAGAATTGAGCAGCGCCAAATAATTTCGCGCTGCCACCCGCGCGCGAATTTCCGGCCTCGTGTTAAGCACCGCTGTATCACGTCTGAATGGCGATCTCAATGCGTCCAATAGCGTCCGCCTCAAAGGCAGAAATTTCTGGCCGTGATTCAGCCGCAAATGTCTGTGTGACCGGCCCCTGAATACAGGTACATACTGATGGCTGATGGAAAAGACCGATGTCATATCCATGAAATGAATGTTATAAGTAGATTTATGATAAACTTAATTCTAAAGTGTTGTTCTGTTATATATTCTGATTATCAAGATGAATATTTAAGCCAGCTAATTAGCTTAATATCTTTAAGGTCTTGACTTTAAAATAAATTTTGAATAGAATTGCCTTCATTGTCTTTGATATCAATGTTGTGAAACATTGTATGCAACAAGATTGGAAAAGGCACTCCAGGGTAAAACCTTTGATAAATATTTTGGAGCGAAAAATGATAAAACACTATAAGGATAAAAAGTAAAAAAAAATTACAAAGTAGTACCTGGAGACTGGCCTAGATTGAAATCATTGTAAAAATAATATTTGTAAAATAAAAGAATAGTGCATCATATAAATAGTGCAATTAGAAGAAGTGCAATAACGTTCAGCAAAAAAAAACAAAATAAGTCACCAGGTATATATTTTCACAGTTTCATGTTTCAGTTTCATTTAGTGACTTCAAAAAAGAAAAAAAAAGTTGCCAATAATGTTTTCACAGTTTTGTGCGCTTGTTTATGGTGTTGATTGCACTCGGGGATAAGCTGTCTCTGAGCCTGTTTGACCTACTTTTGAAGGACCTGTAGAGGGCAACAGATCAAAGAGGTGGTGGCTGGGGTGGAAATGGTATTTTCTAATGTTCCTGGCTCTGCTACGGTATCACAAGCCAGCAATGTCCTTTAGACTGGGCATGGAGCAGCCGATGATCTTTTGGGCAGTGTTGATTACTCTCTGTGTGTTTATTCTGTCTCTAGCGCACTCCAAGCATACCTCACAGCGATGCCGTATGCCAGAACACTCCCCACTGTGGCTTTGTAGAGGGACAACTTTTTGTTCCAGGTTGTTCCACCTGAGAACCCTCATGATGTGGAATCGCCTTCCCACTAAAGTCCTGGTGTTGGCAAACCAGGAGAGGTCATCGAAGATGTGGACGCCTGGGAGTTTGAAGGAGTGGACTCTCCTCACACAGCCTCCATTGACGATGAGTGAGGCTGCGTATGTTCGTCTCTTCGTCTTGCATGCCATCTCAACTCCATCAGAGACAAGTACCACCAAGGTGGTGTTGTCTGCAAACCTCACAGTGGAGTTCGCGGTGCGAGTTGGTGAACAGTCATAAGTATTCAGAGTGAACATTAGAGGGCTCAGCACGCACCCTAGGGGGATTAGGCGCTCAGCGTCTGGGTGGAAGAGACATGGTGGCTGAGTCTCAGAGGCTGCGGGCGCTTGAAGAAAAAGTCCCTAAACCAGCTGCAGTTGCAGGAGGAGAGCCCCATGTGGGAGAGTTTGTCCACCAGGCTCTCCGGGACGAAGGTGCAGAGAATAACTCCAATAAGATCATTCTGACATAGCCCCTATGTTTCTTTAAATGGCTTTGCACAGCTGTTTGTTTTGTTCTGTTTGATTTAGGTAGAAATACATTTCAAGAGAAAACAACTTCTTTCGTGGCAAAAAAAGGAACCAATAAGTAAAATTTTATAGTTGCTAACTAGCATTTGCTAGTTAGCAACTATAAAATTGGTACATGGCCGCTTTCTTGTATCCCGTTTCATCTGGAGGGACGAAAGCATGACCAACTTAGGTGTCGAGGTGCTTAATCTGTTTGGGTGTTTGAGCATTTGGGTTGGCCATGGTCCAAAAAATTTTGTGTTTGTTTTTTGCTATTGTTTCCCTTTTATTTTTTTTTGTTATTGTATGTGTTTGTCTTGATGTCGGTAGAAGGTAGATGGATAGATGGATAGAAACTAGCAGTTTAGCCTAATTTCGAAAAAAGTCATGACTCTGAAATCATTTTGAATTGAATTGTCTTTATTGTCATTGATATTAACGTTGTGAAACATTGGATGCAATGTTTGTGTTTGCTTTTCGAAAAAAATCATTGAAAATAAGTTTCAGGGGACAAAAAGATCCAACGAGGCCAAAAATAAAAAACAAAATACAAATAACTTTAAAATAAGACATTATTTGACCAATAGACGTCGCTGTACTGTGTCTTGCTACCAAAAGAATAATACAAAGTACAGGGACTCAAGCCACAAAATATGTCTTCTTTACTTTTTTCCCAGCATTTCAGAAGATTTTTGTTTTGTCTGGGTGCCTGTAGCAGCAAGACGGACAATTATGTTAGCTGGGCTATGCTCATGCTGTATGAAATGAATGCATAATTTCTCAAGCTACGAGTATCTTAAACCATGTACGTTTATGTGATGTATCTTTGCTTATCATTTAAATCAATATTGTTTTTTAATTAGTTGTTTTTCACTTGGAGCTTCTAAATGATGCACACTGTCCCTTTAACAACAAAATAAAAACCATCCATTTGTAGATATTAAAGATATAGAATACAGAAGAAGGAATGCCATATTTTTTTCGCGGCCAGCCCGAGGCCGCTCGTTTCATTTTCATTATCGGATAGAAGCGCATTAATAAAAATATTTGCATGGAAACAACCAGCACGGTACACTTCTCGTTTACGTGCGTTGATTTATGCTAGCTGGGCGACGGCGCGACTCACAAGGACACTTTATAGTCGCTATCTCCGCTCATGTTTGCCCGCTATACTGCGGGCTGCAAATTAAAACTCTCAATGTCCTTTTATACCGACTTGAAATTGCTATCGTTTTGTGAGAATGGTATCCAGAAGCGGACAAAATGCTTTTAGCGCTCGCTAGCTCGTCGCTCTTCGTGATTGTGAGTTGTCAAGTTAAGCATCCGAAACCGATCGATAGATTTCCCGTGAAGATGTCAGCGAATGCACCGCCGGCGACGGCTTTAATGTACTTGAGAATTTCGAGGGCTATTTGAATATGGAGATGACGCTTGGGTACATGCAAAATGCTGTTTTGCTTCATAGCAGTGTTTTTTAACTTTTTTGATCCAAGGGACATTTTTTTCATTGAAAAAAATCCACAGGACACCACCAGCTGAAAATATGCAAAAAGCTCATATTAATAATATTAATGATTTTCCACATTGATCAATAATGTTATATATAAGCACGTACAGCTCAGTGAAGGAATACCATTGGGTGCATTCCAAATTCATTGTGTTCAATATGTGAAATGGAGAGTGCATAGCCGAGGTTACTACAATGTTTAAAGTTTGATTCATTTAATATTATACATAGCAGTTTACACTACAGTTCACAGTCTAGGATGTACACCAACAGACCCCGTTTTGCCTGTACATTGTAAAGAATCCTTTACAATGTACCAGGGGCAGCGAACACGTGCCTCTAGAGCCGCATGCGGCTCTTGGCCAATAAGAATGCGGCTCTTTGCCTCATCATATATTCTATATACTGTGGCTGTTTGCCTCGTTTCATGTTTAATTTTTTCCCCTCTTAAAACACGCTTGAATCCATCAGAGTTAATAACTAATATTAAATAATATTTTGAAATTAATTCGGCAGATTTGTTGTTTTTATGCTGCCCCGGACACATGACTGACTACCAATCATCTGCGTAGGTTACGTCTAATGCCAGGAAATTAAGTAAACATTTCATGAGCGTGGTCAAAATGGCAAAATGCAAAGCGAAACTGAAATATGAAGATGAACACAGGGCATTTTAGAAAGAATGGGGAGATGCTTACTTTTTTGTTGAAAGGAATGGCAAATCACTCTGTTTATCATGCAGTACCACGATATCCCATTTCAAGACTTCAAATTATCAGCGTCCTTTTAGCACAGCCCATGTTAATATTGACACGAAATTCCCCAAAGGTACTGAACTATGCAAGCAAAAATTGAGCACCTTGAAAAGCCAGGTAAAAAGTCTCAAATGCTCAGTGCGTGGTGTGGCTCTTTGACTCTCACAGTTAAAAATGTTGGCTCTGTGTGTCAAACTTGTTCGCCATCCCTGATATTAAATTATGTTTGTTCACTGTTGAGACAATTTATGATAAAAAATGACACACCAAATTGTAATTACGCGCCAACACTAGCCGAGCACACAGAACAATTTGATTGGGTGAGTGGTATGGGTGGGTGGAGATATGCACACACAGCACACTCTACTCTCTTTTACATGCGCTAAAGGGAAATATAAACCATAAACGTTTAGTTTGCTTTTTTTGTGACATTTATACAAAATAACTCTGCTTGCACCTTGTTTCAAATCATAATAAAAGTAAAAATAAGGTCAAAATAAGCCCCAATGATCAAAAGAAACTGTGAGAGGGAAACCAGTTTAAAGTGGTATTATTTTTTTTGTGTTGTCTTTAGGTAGAGCTAGTTAGCATTCCAACATGATGTTTCAAGGTCTTATTTTCTTTGAATTCTCGTTTTTGTGGTTTATTTTTTGCCCTGTAACAATTAGTCACATGACCAGGTAAATCAAAATAAGAAATCAAAATAAGAAATTGGATAGAGTAGAGTTATACAATGTACTACTAATACATTTTATGGTACTGTTACTCTTAAAATGTAGGCACAAAACGTAAATTAGTGTATCAATAGATGTTCGACACAAAAGATGGAATAAGTTGAATGCAACGGAAGGATACTTGGTCATTCCCTTCCGTACCACTAGAGGGAGACTACCTATCACAGCTTTTGATTTTGTCATTTTGTACATTGCAAGGAAATCAACCGGCAACAGGGATCTGACTTTCAATTATTTTATTTCTGAAATATTTCAGTCCAAACAAACTGCCTCCTCCTACGTTTTAATCCCGGCTTTCATGTTTCCTCCTGTGAAACTGCTGAGCGAGTCCGTAGGCCGCCTCCGTGGAAATTTTCGGGTTTGCGAGGCGGCCTCGTCCCTCCAGATCGAAGCATGTATCAAAGTGGATTAATTAGCCCAGCTTCGCTGTCACAACCCAAATCCGGATTAGCTATTAGTGCGTAGCTCAAGGACGGCTGTGAGTTGACACTCTTAAAGGTGTCAATCATTCACTTGAAGCGACATTTCCATTCAAACACCGCAGTTTTGTCAAAATAAAGTCGATGTTTAAATCCTTGATATTTTAATCAACGGCAAATTTGTTGATCACATCACTGCCGTGGTGGCACCCATTACAACAACCACATTTTTATTAATTAAAGATTGAATTTCATGTTAATTTTATTAACTATAAAATTTGGACTATATGCTGCGACTTTTTTCCCAAGCTTTCAAACGTATGCAACGATGCAGCTAATTTACGCAGCAGCTCCCGGGGAGCAAAGGTAAGAGTGAGACAGGTGGAATATATGTGTCAAGGAAGGCGCAAGTTTAATGTATCTGAGCGATAGAGTTAGGGTTAGACTTGAAGAAGTTGAAAACATCCTAGGGAACGTGTTGGTGAGTTATCTCGGCGTTATAGTTTTCGGGTATCTTGTTCAGACTGCTAGATATATTTCTCTGATGAGTAATATGGGTATCATCCCAAGAATTCAAGCTTTCCAATGATATGTGGCATGAGGTATTTTCGTGACTGATGACATTTTACAGACATGTATTTCAGCAAAGCTGAAATTTGGTCTTTTAAATATTAGATCGCTTGCTCCTAAAGCATCTGCCACACTAAATTGTGGATATTTGGAGGCCTGCTACACTGAGATAAAAGAGTGGATGTCACTCAACTTATGCGCCTTAACTCTGAAAAGACCAAAATGTTAGTTATTGGTCCATCTAAATGCCGTGACTTGTTCTCAAAAACTGCTCTAAACATTGACAAATGTAAGATAACCCAGAGTGACTCAGTTAAAAATGTAGGTGTCATATTTGACCCCGATCCGTCCTTTCAAACACACGTGAAGAATATTACTAGAACAGCTTTCTTCCATCTTCTCAATATTGCTAAAATTAGTCCTATGCTGTCTCAGTCAGATGCGGAGATCATATTTCACGCGTTTGTTACTTCCCGTCTCGATTACTGTAATGCACTATTCCCCGGTTTCCCGAAGTCCAAAGTCAAAAGCCTTCAGCTGGTACAAAATGCTTCAGCGAGACAAGAAAGTTCGATCACATTACCCAAATTTTAGCTAACTTGCATTGGCTCCCTGTTAGCTTAAGATGTGATTTTAAGGTATTATACAAAATCATACATGGACTTGCTCCCACATATCTTTCAGATTTAATTTCCCCCTATGTTCCGGTCCTTCGCCTTCGCTCTAAAAACGCTGGTCTACTAGTGATCCCAAAAGCCAAGAAGAGATCCTCAGGTTCGAGAGCGTTCTCCATCCGGGCCCAGGTGCTGTGGAATGCTCTTCCCCCTGAGATTCGATCTGCAACCTCAGTCGAAATGTTTAAATCTAAGCTTAAAACACACTTCTACTCTACTTTATTTTATGTTGATAAAATATGTATCATTTGCCCTCATGTACGTTAATAGTCTGTAATAATAGTTTGCAATAGTCTTTGATCTGTGCAGCCCTTTGAGACTCTTGGTGATTAAGGGCTATACAAATAAACATGACTTGACTTGACTTGACTAATCAAAAGTCTTGCTCCCCACCGGGCACACCTGCAGAACGTTAAGCGATAAAGGTACTGTATATCATTAACTCTTTTCTGTACCGTCTTTCTTTGTAAACATCTCATGTTTTAATGTGGGCACAGGCGGCTTATAGTCAGGTGCAGTTTATGTATGCACGAAAATGTTTTTTCCTTCAAAAATGTACTGGGTGCAGTTTATAATAAAGTGTGGCATATAGTCGGAATTGTATAGTAGATTTCTTTGTCTTTGTGGAATGAAGTTATGGTTTGTTGTTTTCTTACCTGCCTTTGTTTGGCCCTCTCGGATATGCTGTCCCCAACATAAGATGTTTTTTTAGACCCCATTACAATTTTTTCCATTATACGACGAATATATATTTTCCATTCCAAAAAGCGTATAAAATTCAAACTTTATGCAGTCTGTACTTATCTCTAGATATGTTTTTAAAATACTGGCTGTTATTGTTTCATGTCATATTAAATGCTGGTCTGCTATTGGTTTGCGTTACAGAACCATGAATATACAGATATGCTTGTAGAGGAACTACCTACCACAATGCATTTGTCTTTTTTCATTTAGTTCTGAATCTCATTTGGTTTGTAAAGGATCTGTTTACGGTCATACCACCCTGAGAACGCCCAGTTCCCGAAAGCTATGCAGGTTTGGGCCTGGTTCAAACTCGGATGGAGACGGCCTGGCAATATCAGGTGCTGTGAATAAGTAATTTGGCGCACGCTCTGCTGCGACAGCACTGACTTTACAGTCGGGTGAAATGGGTTTCCCTAGGAGGACCAAATACATTGAATTATTATTATTAAGACTTTACGAACCAGGAATACAATACTGTATATTTTGTACTCTATTCATCACGATGGTCCCAAGGCTTTCTGTGATTACAAAGGGAGAAGCAAAAACATCATAACAATGGAAACAAAGCTTTTGATTTATTCAAGCACGGCACACAAATTTTCCTTCCAAACAAAACGTAGAAATATGACGTGTCCATTGAACTTTTTTGACAACAATCGGTGATGAGGCAAAAATTAAATGGCGGTGGCAGGCATAAATTCCCACGCTGAAAAAAACGGGATGTAATCAATTTAGCCTCAGCCTCCTTATCCGCTTTTGCAGATCCTCCCCACCTCCAGCATCAGACGACCACCTTCCCTCCCGTTTTATTTATTTCCTCCCGCTATCTTTGAATTCTCAAACGATGCTTCCTGTGGGGGAAATAACTTGATGAGACAGCTTGTTACCAGCAAGGTGAGTGGTGAGAACCTGACTTAGAGCGGGAGGAAGGGAGAGACTGATAGAAAGAGAAAGCAAGATCGAAAAACAGAAAGCACGTAAGGGAAAAAGAGAACAAAATAAAAGAGAGTGAGAGACAGGAGAGATGAAGACGGAGAAAAAGACAGATACACCAGAGAGTTAGGAGATCAGAGAGAGAGAGAGAGAGAGAGAGAGAGAGAGAGAGAGAGAGAGAGAGAGAGAGAGAGAGAGAGAGAGAGAGAGAGAGAGAGAGAGAGAGAGATGTAATTAATGAGAGGGAAAGAGTGAGGGAAAAAGAGAAAGAGAGAAGGATTGAGAAAGACAAACAGAAAAGAGAAAGAGAAAGAGAAAGACAAAGAGAAAGAGAAAGAGAAAGAGAAAGAGAAAGAGAAAGAGAAAGAGAAAGAGAAAGAGAAAGAGAAAGAGAAGGAGCAAGACAAAGAGAAAGAAAAAGAGAAAGAGAAAGAGAAAGAGAAAGAGAAAGAGAAAGAGAAAGAGAAAGAAAACGAGAACAGGATCAAGAAAAATAAAAATAAAGAAAGAGAGAAGGAGGGAGAAAGAAAAAAAGAGAATGGAAAATAGGAAGAGGGAGAAAGAACAAGAGATGTAGATATTGAATGGATCCGTTGAGCTCCAGACTGTTTTTTTTTTCCTGCCCGATTTAGTATGTATTTTGCATTTTTTTTTTACCTTGGTTGTTTGTCTTTTCCTTTATCTTACTTGATATCCAATCAGATTGCAGCTTATCGGGCGCAGCAGACTGCAAGGAAGCTAGCGTCAAGATAGCACACTGCCAGATGAGCTCTCAATCCGTGTGTCGCACATTAGCTTTACGTCGCCTCGGATGAATAAGTAATTAAAATAAAAAACATTTTCATTAGACAAAGATTGGTGATTAACAGCGACTGGACTCGAGTCACTAACGAGAGAAAGTTTCGTTTGTTTCAAAGTCTGCAGGGCTAAAAAACTGGTTGAAAATACATTGAAAATATGTTTAAAAAAAGACATCTGTCCTTTGTTTTCAAAGTCAAACATAAAATTAATTTGATAAAATAAATTCATGAAATAGACAGAAGAAAAAAGAAAAAGAAAAAGAGAGAGAAAAAAATGAGAAAAGGGGGAAAGAAAAGAGAGAAAAAATGAAATAAAGAGAGAGACAGAGACAGAGACAGAGAGAGAGAGAGAGAGAGAGAGAGAGAGAGAGAGAGAGAGAGAGAGAGAGAGAGAGAGAGAGAGAGAAAGAGAAAGAGAAAGAGAAAGAGAAAGAGTGAGACAAAGATACAGTAGCAGAGAGAAAGGGAGAGGGATAACTAAATGGTGTGGGGACAATTGAAAGAGAAAAAAAAGAAAGCAAGAAAGGAGAAGATGAAACATACAGCGGGGAAAACGATAAATATAAAAATCCAGAATCAGGATGCCCCGGAGCGGCAAAGATAATAGCACGGTACAAAGAAGAAACCAGCGCAAGGACATCTACTTTCTCTCGTGCATATATCGCCGAGTGGTGCGCTATCTTGATGGCCTTGGAATAGATCGTGGAACGGACGCCGCTTTAGTCTTCAGTTCAACGCAGTCGCGCATACTTTGAGGTCAGGCGTGTCCAAGAGCAAAAACCGTCTCACTAAATGTGCAATCAAATTGTTTTAATGCGCTTGACTGAATGGACAAACCAGGCAAGTGAGGAAACCAGTGCGGAATGCCAACAACTTACACACCAGGATATTTACTTTGAATACCTTAATACTATGTAAAATATTCCGCTTGGATATGACTTTAATCAGTTCTATTAAAAAAGAGACCAAGTCATTGCACTGAACAGAATATTTTGGAACACAGACTCGCTCTAACTGAACAAAACAAGAACAGAAGAACAACTAGTTCTAACATGAGATAAATACGAAACAAGAACCACTGTCACATGTGGACAGAACCACAATAAGAGTTCCATGTCGACACCATGAAATATAATGAACACTAGATACTAACTAAACAGAACATGAAAGAAAGACAACACAGGGAATGTACTCACAGGCGGCTAGTACAGTAAAAGGAGTGGGGGGGGATTATTTAACTAAAGTAGCGTGTGGGACCGGGAGGAGTTCTTGAGAGGAAAGCTTGCGAGGGAAACTGGAAAGGGGGTCTTGGGTGAAGAAAAATCCTGAAGGGAAGATTTGGGACTAGCTTTCAGGAAGTTGGCTCGGGGGGGACATTCCTTGGAACTGGAGGAGAAGAATGGTGTGGCACGTCTTGGAGTGGTGAAACCGAAACGTGGACGTTTGAATGAGGAGGTTGTGGGAAGCGAATCTTGTCTTTTTATTGAGCAAAAGTCTTCAGGAATGAAAACAGTAAAGCAAAGTAAGGAGGAAGCCTGAGGTATTTATTTGCAGAGGTGGTTGTTCGTCTAATTGCAAATTATAGTTGCCAACTGAACAAAATGCTTAAGGAAGACATCGCAGGATATTTTGAAATACTAACTGGATCCAACTAAACAATGCGTGAAGATTACGTAGTATATGTACTTATACGGGGATGGAACAATAACTGTGAACATTAACTGGATCGAACTGAACAAAACTTGTAAGTAAGGTGATGCCGAACTTGTACTTACACGCATTTCGAACCATAACGAGAGTAACAAAATGACGAGACAATAACAAAACAATAACAAAAATACCAAAACGACAAGACAATAAACATTGTTAGAAAACTGAATGGCTCTAATTGAACAAAAAATGAAAGGGACAGCGAAGGACACTCACAATAATAAACAGTAACGGGCCCTAAAGTACTGACACAGTCACAATCCAAGACACCGGAAGTTTTTGCTTGACATAAAGTCAACAATAGCTTTTGAGTATTGAAAAGACAGGACCATTAAACAGATTTTGAAACACTAACGGGCACTAACTGAACAAATCTTGGAGAAACACTAACTGGATCAAATGAACAAAACATGAGAGTGACATGATGCAGCATATGTACTTACACATAATTGAACAATAATGAGTGTACTAAAACGACGAGACCATCGAACAATTATTTGAGCACTCGGTGGCTCCGACTGAAAAAAACATGAAAGAGAAATGATGCTTATACGTACTCACACGTGGATTGAACGATAATGAGAGTACTAAAACGACTAGACCAAGGATCAGCAACCTATCACACGCGTGCCAGCAGTGGCGCGCGAGGGGTTAACCAGTGTGCACGCGAGCGAACGGCAAAATAATAATGATTTTTTTTTTGTTGTTTTAAAGCGCATTTACATGAAATTTAGACATTTTCAGTTGCGCACCGTGTTATTTAGAAGCTTTACTTAAAAAGCGCAATATAAATGCAGACCATTTACGTTAGCGCCCCTTCGTGTGTCAGTGCGTGCTTGCGCGGTGCCGCGCCGCGCCACGCAAAGGAGAGCTCCGTGTCTTAACCCAGCCAGCGAAACACACGCGCGCGATAAATGAACGAATCATGACAAAACTCTCGTTCTTTCCAGCCAGCGTGGACAGATGACTGGGGCTTTGTGCAAAAAATGACCGTGCTGTTTTGTGCATTATGCTTCGAGAGCGTTGTACCTCGCGCATCAAGTGTTAAACGTCATTACGAGACGAAACATGAACATGAATTCAAGGAGGAGACATTAAAATGCGCTGTGTCCAGGTAGCAAATAAACATAGACTCTAAAAACCTTTGTTGCTGCTAAAAACCCCACCACTGAAGCTATCTAACAAATTCCTCACTGAATAGCAAAGCACGGAAAACCATTGACTGATGGCAAATATTTTAAAGAAGAATGTGTGCGCGCGCGCGTGCCTTCTACATTGCTGCTGTTATTTCAAGTTTTGATATTTTCTGGAACAAGATTGATCATTGTTGAATAATATAGTGGCTGACCATATTACTTGTTTTTTGATTGTAGTTTATAGTTGATGAAGAATGGCTGATTCTGGTTAATTCTTGTGGTAAAAAGTTGAAGTCAGAATGGCTACAGGCCTTTCCAAATGTTGTTCACATTCATATTTTAGTTAATTGGTGAACAAGAATAGTGGAGAATAAATAGATGAGTTATACCAGTGTTTTTCATCCAGTGTGCCGTGAGACCCTGTCTAGTGTGCCGCTGGAATTTTGTCTTTCCAAAATCAGGCCATTATTCAGTATGTTTGCACTCTTCAGACGAGGAACTGTAATAGTCATTCATATCAGTGGGTGGCAGTAGATTTTTACATACTCTTTATGTACTAATTATCTGCTCTTTAGGTAGCACAGCACATTTAATAACTTAATTTGTTTAACAAAGCGGTTTTTGATTGCACTGTAAAAAATAAAAACATAAAGCACGTCATTCTATTTTTATTTGAAGTATTATTTTCTTCTTTTTATATACGTATTATCTGCTTATGAGGTAGTACAGTAAAATATTTGACATAACTTCATTTTCAAACATTTTCGACGGACAGTGTGCCACGGAATTTTTTTTATAAATAAAAGTGTACCTTGGTTCAAAAGGCTTAGAAAACACTATTATACGATTAAAATGTCTATGTTGTATATTTGGACTGGTGTAAAATGTTGGATATTAAAAAAATGTTGTGCGAGTCATTAATCTTGGAACAAGGTGTCACAATCACCCGGATCGGGGACACCTGTGCTCAGGATTTGGCGCCAACAGCCAGGACAGCTGATTGGCGCATCCTGTCCATTTAAATCCTCAGTTTCCGGAATCAACTTGTCTGATTGTACTATGCGATCTGTTGCCATCTGCTCAGAAAGCCCATACCTCCGACTCTTTGCCTGCCTCCTGTTTTCTTCTACTTGATCTCCGTTGCCGACCCGTTTCCGAATTTGCCTACGACCTGCCCTGCCCGCCTGACTCCTGATCTTTCTTCCGAACACGACGACGCCCTTCTTCTCCAGCCCCGACCAACAACACGACGACTACGCCTGTCCACGACCATTCCCGCCAAGCCTTCACCCGCCTGTCAAGCCTTGACAATCTGTCAAACAACGGATCGAAGAATTACGCCTTATCAATCTTTCCTTCCAATAAAAACCAAGAAACGAGTGCAAGTGATCTCAGTTTTCCTTCCGTCCCGCCTGACACAAGGAAATTTGAAAGTGGCACTCCGCACCGAAAAGGTTGCTGACCCCTGGATTAGACCATTGAACAATTATTTGAACACTCGGTGACTCCAACTGAACAAAACATGAAAGGGAGATGATGCTTATATGTACTCACACGTGGATTGAACAATGGGAGTAGTAAAACGACGAGACCATCGAACAATTATTTGAACACTCACTGCCTCCAACAAAACATGAAAGGACGATAAAGCTGGATACGTACTCACATGTGTATTGAACAAAAGCAAGAGTACCAAAACGAGACTATAGAAGATTTATTTGACATGAACGTGAGAGGACACAGTAAATGTACTCACAAAACATGAAAGGAGACAACGGAGGACACTTCCACATGGCTAAAATAATAATGGACCATAAGGTACCAGACAGGGGTGGCGAACATGTGGCTCGAGAGCTCTTGGCCAATAAGAATGCGGCTCTTTGCATCATCATATTTTCTATATACTGTGGCACTTTGCCTTGTTTCATGTTTGTTTTTTTGTGTGTATTGAGGGTGGACACTTTCCTTGAAATCAACACAAGAACAATACTTGTTGGATTGTAAGGAGAGGAGTGTGTTATGGGAAATAATTTGTTTTTAATTCTTTGTGTTTGTGTGTGTCTGTCTGTCATGGCAGGTCAGTGCGTGGTGTGGCTCTCTGACTCTCACAGTTAAAAATTTCAGCTCTTTGTGTCAAACTTGTTCCCCACCCCTGCTCTAAGACAACTGCAGTTTTTGCTTCATGTAACACTTTCTTTTTCTACAAAGACGACTTCATATCTCAAAGCGGAAAAAAGCGCTAGTTCTCCGAGAAAAAGAGGACACTGTTATTCGACTTAGAACGATAACCTCGCCAGTAAATGTAGTTGACACGTATGAAATGGAAGATAAAGTGAACATTTACGACATTAGTGTCTGACAGTTAAAAAAACAGAGTTTTTATCACGATGACAAATGAGTTCGAGACGACTGAACGGCATGAGCTTAAAGCTTCTGTTGCTGGCTGCGATAATGGTTCAGACAGAATGTTATTTTGCCTTTGGCCGGTTTTACTGATCAGTCCGGTGTCACTAGCCATCCATTTGCGGATAGGCCACCACTCACTTTTCAGCGCTCTCATTTTGCCTTGGTGGCCTTTGAAGCCTGAGACTCAAATTAAAGATCTGCTGATATCAGCCACCCATAGTTGGCTGCGATTTCCTCCATCCAGCTTAACGGAAAAGCGCTGACGTCATTTCTTTTTTTATTCGTTTGGATGAATGAATATGTATTCATATTCTAATATAAAACATATTTTCACACAAAATGGGTGAGCAACGCTTGAAACAACAGTGAGCAACAGCAATCCAGGGTGTGGCAACAAATCCATTATCAAACATGTCCAAAACTTGACATCAAGTTATATTTTGCTGAGTTTCCGGCAATGCAAAATTATTTTTCACTTTTGAATGAATTGACTAATGTACTTTTGCAAAGGTTGTACAGCCTACAAACGTCATTTGTTTTTACAATTCTTTCACAAAATTTCCATTTCTTTTTTTCCCCTGGTATCTTTTGTCGCATAATACTAACATTTTCGGGGGCTTATTTAGTCGGTTGCACGATACAGAACTGTATTTAATTACATTTTTTTAGTGGAAGTTCAATGTTGGGAACAAGATTGATCTGATATAATTGGAAATTATTCAAATGCAACACAAACGTTTTCTTCTCTTTCCCCGTTTTTTTCTACTTTTTTAAAATTCCTTTAAAAAAAAAATCTTATTGTGCTGTTACTTTTTTTCTTGCTTTTTGTTCTTTATTTCCTTTTTACCTTTATTTGTATCTTTTTCTTTTTTTCCTGGCTTTTCTCCTGGCTTTTTTCACAATTTTTATTTGAACACTTATATATAAAATACGTATATATATATATATATATATATATATATATATATATATATATATATATATATATATATATATATATATATATATATATATATATATATATATATATATATATATATATATATATATATATATATATATATATATATATATATATATAGGTTTCCAGCTGCTGTTTGCAGCTCAGACCAGCTCCAGATCTTCACTATCCCTTTGGCCCTGAAAACTGATAAAACATCTTAGGATAGCAAGCAAAGAAAAATCAAAACACCTAACAAAAAGGCTTCTTTAATCAGGCTGACGCGAGTGGCGGAATTGAATTGAAGGAAAGTTGTGGTCAGATAATGAGGCTTACATCTGTAACGCACAATACGATTTCCTCGGATCCTGAAGAAGGAGGAAGAAAAGCTCATTATCCTTATCGCTTGTCGGGGGAAGGCCAGATATCGATATTATGCATGTTTTCCGAAATGAGTTTAATTCTTCTTTTTTGCTTTGCGCTGTCCGTGTCCGTTTTCACGCTCAGAAATGCATGAGACCGCCGTTTCAATTTGTGGCCGGGCGGTTATCGAGGAGCTCTCTTTTTTTGGGGGCCTGCCTTTTCATTCATTTCGGGAAAAAGCTGACAGTTAATTGAACAGATGAATGATAATCGGAAACGTCTCTGGCTCCCCCTCGCCCCAAGAGAGAATGCTTTCCCTTTCCTGGACTTTTTTAGGGGAAATTCTGCAATATTCTCGGAAGTAACAATTTCCCTAGCTCATAATGTGAGCAGTTGGACTACTTATTGGTTAGTTAGCTTAGTCAAGTCAAGTCCTGTTTATTTGTATAGCTCGTAATCACAAGGAGTCCTAAAGTCTCAAAGCCTTAACGGCTTAGCTCCTTGTCCGAAGACTTGGAAATGATTAAGCAAACTACTAGCTTTTAGTTTTAGTCAAAAGGTTTCACAATTGAATGCCAAAAGTGAATGCATATTTATATTTACAAAGTTAGTCATCTATTCTCACGAGGTAACTCAATCTTTTTATGTGGAGGTTTTTCGAAAGGTTTCATCGAATACGAATTTCCAAAACGCCAGAAAATTACTGGTCATTTTTTACAATTATGAAATGCACTAGCTCATTTGCTAAGTGCTTCAAATTTCTGCTGTCAAGGTTTTAGACTTGAAGAATTTCCTCTCAAACAGAATTCACAAAGGCTGGTATTCTGCTAAAAACATCCTACCCTCTTAAAACGTCCTACTGTAGGCAGATCCGAAAATCGTATCTGTCAAAATGTAATTTGTAGAAGTGGAGTCAAAAAGGGCAAGAAAAAAACGAAAATCGTAATTAAATACATTCCTGCTTTCAAAGGTCTATCTGATAGGTAAGGGAATAAACACACACATTTCTGGTAAATGCGCACCAGTCAATGGTAGAAAATATCGATGAGGAGGAAGGAATTTCAGAACACTGGAAAATGTTTAGTTGCCATTTATTTTTACAAGATCCAATATTTTCAGGGTATCTCCTGCCCACTGCCCAGAGATGGCTGGGATGGGCTCCACGTTTTTGCCGCAAGCTGGTGTGCCGTCTCCTCCCATGGGCATGCCAGGGAAACCCCCAAGTGGGGTCCACGGCTCCACCACCTCGCCTCGATGTCTGGAAAAACTCAAAACAACACAGAGCGTTTCTACGTCATCAGGGCCTTGTTCTCTTGTGTAAAATGTGAGCTTCATATTTCTAGAAAACAACACCAGGGCAACCATAATATGTAGAACAGTGCCAGATTGCAAGACAGATGTGTCTTTTTGTGTTGTTGTCATTGGTGGTTGTCACTGTACAAGACAAAATTGCATTCGCTTGTTATCGATCCTTGAGGATTAAAGGAAACTTCAGCTACCTGACAATTACACAGAAAGAGAAGTGTAGCTTTTTTAACAGAAAAATTCCACCTCTGTTCAATTTGGATGTATGAATTGAGGACTTGATTTGTGGGTGAAAAAGCGGAAATTTCGTAAGTACTGTAATAACCTGTTTTTTCCTGTTGTTTATTTTGTAAACAAGTTTGGCAAAAACAAACTAATTTCACTTGAAGGGCACAATAAATGTTTTCAGACATCACTTTGGTAGGGTTCGGGGGATCAATCCAAATATCGATATTATCGATACTATGCAAGTAATTGGATTGTATTGACACAATTTTCCTGCAAACGATGCTTCATCCGAACAAAAATGTCCTCTAATCGCTGCTTCTTTATCCTTCTCTCTCTCAGCCAGCGCCCTCTGCCACCCCAAGATTCTGCCTTTTTTTTGACTGACAGGCACACTTTTTGCACCTCCCCCTACCTGGCCTGCAGCTGTACCTTGCCTCCCAGGCAGAAGATAGGGCCAAATCTATCTGCGCACCCTTATCAGAAGCTTAATATAACAGAGGCAGGCAAACAGGATATGCATCGCGGTCTGGAGTTTTTTTTGTCACAGATATACAGAAATGGACAATGCCAGGTGTCATTTGTTTTGTAAAGTGGTCTGCTACAGTGGAAAATTTACATAAACACACAAAAAAAGCTCACCCTACAGCAGGGTTCTCCAACCTATTTCAAGTTCAGAGCTTGTTTTTTTTTGCCAAGTAGTGCACTCTGCTACCTGCCGGCACAACATTGGAGACCACTGCCCTACAGATTGTAACAAGTTGCAATCAAAAACGTAAACATGTTACTGTTCCTGAACAAAAAACTTGTCCCAATAGCAACAGAGCCAAAAGGGCTTGTTTGGTACATAGCTGATTTTTTGTGTTCTACTTTCTTGAATTCAGCTCTGTAACAGTTGTTTTGGTAGTATTTCATTTTTATATTCTTAAAGGTTTTTCTTTTGTATTGTTTACACTATTTGCACCTTCTGACTTTCAATGAACTATGCAAAGAAAAGTATTGGTATCGGATCGATATGATTAATCTTAAAATTCCCAGTTGTGCCCATTCCTACACCGTAGTGCTTTGTATTTAGAAAATAAACATTGTGTTAAAGAGCAGCTCGCCATTTTCTATGGTGCTGCCACGAAAAAGAAGGATAAGTCACAACGTATTTCAAGCCATAGTGTTTACAATTTAGCAAAAAAAAAAAAAAAAACAGTGGCTTGTGGTCTGAAATTTACGAGATCGCCCACTCCTACGCTTCTGTGTTTTGTATTTAGAGTGAATGCGTTGTGGAAAAGAGCAGCTTGCCATTTTCCACAGTGCAGCCATGAAAAAAAAGAACAAGCGGCACTGTATTTCAAGCCACATTGTGTAAAATTTTGCAAAAAAACAGAAGCTTGTAGTCTGGAATTTACTGTATCGCCCACTCCCATGCTTCGGTGTTTTGTAATTGTAGAGTGCACGGGTTGTGGAAAAGAGCAGCTCCCCTTTTCCTCGGTGCCGCCACAAAAAAGAAAGAATAAACCGCATTTTATTCAAAGCCACATTGTGTAACATTTAGCTACAAAACAGTGGCTTGTAGTCCGGAATTCACGGTAACGCCCATTTCTACACTTGTTCTTTTTTGGCATATAGACCGCATTGGTTTGGAAAAAGAGCAGCTCGCTATTTCTCTCAGTGCGACCATGAAAAAAAAAAAAAAAAGAATAAGTGATACCTTATTTAAAGCCACAATGTTTGAAATGTAGCAAAAAAAAATAAGCCTTGTAATCCAGAATTTAACGGTAACTTCCTTGGTTCAATAATAAAACATAACCAGATTTAACATGTTTTCACCCCAACTGATACCTTTTCATTGGTTTCAAATTATGTCCAACTGCCATCTTTATCAAAAAATATTGTGACTGCCTTGATACAATGTGAAGATTTGCAAGAAGCATGGCGAGCAGGTTGAGAGGTTAATTATAAAGTACACGCCGCACGTCACCCACGGGCTGACATCTTGCTTGTCTTCGGAATCAAGACCCGTGCAGAAAAAAGCGAGACGCTGCCTGTCGCTCTCCTTTCAGTGGGGCGAGACGGGCATGAGGTCGACATCTGTGCTGCATTTGACTTTGAAATGAATACAAGACTCAAAAGCGTCGGTCTTCATTTCTGAAGGAACTCGTTCCTATTCGGCAAAGTTCACATTGCGAACTATGAGCGCACTGAAAACATGTGAGACGTAGAATACTTTACCAGCAATAACAGCGGGAAAATGTTACTTAAATGAACACAATGCAATACAAAATATGAATAACAAGCAAATGGCCTCGTGTTCCCAGGCGGATAACGATTGATTTTCAAGAAACTTACAATTTCATTTTCGCTCTGTTCTTAATATTTAATCATATATATGTATATAACATAAGAGTATGCCCTGCGATTGGCTGGCAACCAGTTCAGGGTGTCCCCTGCCCACTGCCCGATGATTGCTGGGATGGGCTCCAGCACCCCGTGACCCTACTGAGGATAAGCTTTGGAGCTAATGAGATAAGAATGAGACATATGAGTAGTTCTTGCTATATAGTATTTTCTTATTTCAATATTTTTATCTGGAATACGGTTGTTCAGAACCAAACATAATTAGATAATTAGCAAAGGTTTCTATCCCTTGCTTTATTACAATTTTACATTGCGTTCTCATCCTCAAAAAGGATTACTGTTGTATCCCGGGATTTGCTGTATTTTAAATAACACAATTTGCAATGAGGAGGGACAATCGTGAACTTTATGTTGAAATACGGGATGGAGTCATCGAATTGTAACAAAGAAAATGTTAGTATAATCCCCAGCCTACACAAAACATGTCCTCAAGAATATTCATCAAAAAAGGTATCTCAAATGCATTAACGTTATTGTGTTATTTCACCCTAACCCTAACCCTACCTAAACCCTTTTCAAGGCACTGAGACCAAGAGGATACTCTAGATCTTTCCTCAGGCAAGTCTGTAAAACATTTTTAACCACAGGGCAACGGGACACACAGAAAATTATCCCCCTAATAAGTACCTACTCAGCATTTAGCCAAACTGCTAATAGAAAAATTAGACAAAATATAAACCAGACACTACAGAACACAGACATAATCCAAGATTACAAAATCATCTCAGCCTTTAAAAGAAACAAAAACCTAAAAGACTACTTAGTAAAAAGTAAATTACCGGAAATCAACATAACACAAACGCAGGGCCCCACATTCTACAAACAAGCCACCACAGTTAGGAACACCGTCACCAACACAAACTACCTAATTAAACGAACAATCACACCTACTACGGAAAACTGTATATATGTCATAAAGTGTAAACACTGTGACATTAAATATATAGGAGAGACAGGAAATTCTATCAGATGTAGATTAGCACAACACATTTTCAACATTAGAAACATTAGACAAAGTAACACACATCTTGTCGCCCACTTCATTCAACATGGACTACAGGCATTAGAAATATGGGGCCTACAAACAAACAGCACAAGGGGAAAAGACGTAAGGCAGAAAGACACTGGATAGGAAAACTTAACACTCTCTTTCCAGATGGACTAAACGAACGCAGGTAAGACAAGAAACGCTCCAGTTTCCTGAATGGCCAGTGCAGAAACTTGGTTTCCCAAGGACCTCCAATTTTTTTTTTTTGGGGGGGACCTTGAGAAAGTAAGATAACCCTAACCCTAACCCTAACCCTAAACCTAACCCTAACTAATAAGGTTCCGTAGTCCAGGAAAACTAGAAGCTAGTGCACAAAACAAAAAACTGCAGACAAAGAGCTAGCTGGAGTTATGTAATCTAGGTTATACATGTCCCCTCCTTTTTTTGCAGGCTGCTGCAAGTATTATTTATTCATGAACTCGGGCTAACCTTGGCACATCTTCGGGTTTATTAGGCAGAACACCACACAAAGGTGAGGCAAGCATAAGGACCGCCTCACCTACATTTTGTATGAGTGACCACCCGGGGGAATTATGGGGTTAAGGTTTGCAGAAGGGTTATTATCTGGGTTAAACAATAGATCTGGATGGCAATATGGTGTTTTAAAAAAAAAGTGTCATATACATAAGGTTAAAAATTAAAGTTTGATGCCAGGGTTAGTCGACGCTAACTTGGAATGACAGAGACGAGCTACTTATATAAGAGACGAGACGGTCGGGAGGGGGACGTCCTACCGGGGCGACAAGCAACCCGGTCGGCGCACTCCGCATGCACTTAGACGCTCTCGGCCCTACCTCGGATTTCAAAACATGTCTTTTTTAAAGCTCTAAAGGAGGACAAAGACATATTTGGAGTCTGATTTTTTTTGTAAATGGAGTTTAGGTTTCGAGCATAGCATTCTTATTAAATTACAGATCAATGAATATTGTTAAATTACATTGTATACCCTTGTATAAAATCATATCATGTATGTTATATTGTATCATATTGAATTGTATCTGCACCCCTTATCCTCAGTAGGGTCGGGGGAGTGCTGGAGCCCATCCCAGCTATCTTCGGGCAGTGGGCAGTGGACACATCGATTGTGGAAAAGAGCAGCTCGCCATTTTCTATGGTGCTGCCACGAAAAAAAGGATAAGTCACAACGTATTTCAAGCCATAGTCTGTACAATTTAGCAAAAAAAAAAAGAAAAAAAAACAGTGGGTTGTGGTCTGGAATTTATGACAAGTATTGGAGCTGAATGCAGGTAATGGTTTTATTTCTCTTCATTTAGTATTCTATTGAGTCAGACCGTCAAAAGAGTAGCAACAATGTCAAGCATTTAAAGCACTTTGTTCAAAATTGAAGACCTTTTTAAACCTTGAAAACACCAAAATGTCAGCATTTTAAAGGATTTTAAGCATATAATACTACAAATAATACAACAATACAATAATATAATAGTATTGTATTATATCGTGTCAAATTAAAAGATATTACTACATGTTATTTGTTTCTCATATAAACATATAATCTGGACTATATCATATTGTATCACATAGTGTCGGATCTTAAAAACAATCTACATAATCACTTTATGTGAGTAGATGCATGACCCAAATACAGTTTTTGTCTTCTCGGCTTTTATAAATGCATTTGTAAACTTTAAGTTGTGTTTGTGTGAAGAACAAAATGGAGCCCAGTGTAGAGCACACCAGGGTGTGCGCATGAATGTGTGAGGCCATTAACAACAGCCCCCCCCACACAGACACAAACACACTCGCACGCACACACCCCATTCGCAGAAATTTTCTGCTCTAATTCCCTCCCTTAAATTAGGCAAGAGGCATCAAATATGAACAAGGCAGAGATATTTTGAAGAGGTCATGTGATGTACTGGGGAGGGAGGGAGAGCGTAAGGTTTTTCTACACATATATGATACTAACAAACATTATTTAGGTAATAATAGACATTATCTGGTTTGGGTATAAAATGGGAACTCAACTATCAGTTAGGGTTTCAAGTAAGAGTTCCATAAAGATATATATTAAAAAAATAAATAAATAAAAAATAAATCACGGTTCACAGATCCCTTGACCACCTGGGTCGTTGGGGCACCAGTTCCTGATGTGTGTCTTGGGCAACTATAGCCTGGGGGCGCCCATCCCTCTAGGCCAGGGGTGTCAAACTCATTTTAACTCGGGGGCCACATGATAGAACAAACATTCTGTCGGGGGCCGGACTAGTAGATTAAAGAAAAAGGGAAAATTGATAAAGAAATAAGAGAAAGAGGGAGGGAAAAGGAGAGGGGGCGGGACAAAGAAAGAAAAAGAGAGAGAGGGAGGCTTAGAACTCAATTTAAAACTAAAAATTACAGATTTCAATTATTAAGATAAAATGTAGTGAGAGAGGGGGAAAAGAAAGGGAGAGGAGTAAAGAAATCAAAGAGAAATAGAAAGACAAAGGGAAAGTAAAGAGAAAAGAAAGCGTGAAGGGTAGAAAGAGAAAAGGAGAAAAGAGAGAAAAGTAAAAAAGGAAGTTAGAGCAAAAGAAGTTAAAAAGACAAAGAGCAACAAAGGAAGAGAAAAATAGAGACACAGAGAGTGAAAGAGACAGAGACAGAGAGTGGGAGAAAAGGGGTGGAAAAGAGTGAGAAAGAGAGAGAGAGGGAGAGAGAGAGAGAGATAGAGAGAAAGAAAAAGAGTGAAAGAAATACAAATACAGTGTCTTTGTTCGAGGCACCTGGCTTTGGCAACATCAAGTTGACATATTTCAACCTGCAGCTCATTTTTCTCTTGCGCTTCTTTGAGTGTTGTCTCGCGGGCCAGATCAGGCCCGCGGGCCGCCTGTTTGACACTTGTTAGGCTGTTATTTTTGGGATAGGGTTTGATCCCCGACATGAAACAGATAGTACTGGTTTCCATGGGTACCAGTAACAGGAGAAGACTCTGATTGTGACTCAGATACAGCACCTTTCTCATCTGGTTGCTGTTGTTTTTCCTTGTCAAGCTTCATCCCGGTTTTCAGAGATTAGCCAGATAAACAAGCTAAAGAGGGAATTGAAATAAAAAAACACAGTCGGTAAAAATGAATCACTTCATCATTTTTTCAAACGACACAAATCGGCATCCTGGCAAGTTCACCTAAAGAACGCAAGTTGTCCATCAGCAATATACAGTACTGTAGTTACCTGCTAATGTTTCCGAGTTATCCCCCCCACCCCCAAAAGAAAATGGTACCCACACACAATTCATTTTCCTTTTGGCACCTTTGTGGCAGCGGAGATATATTAGTATCCGGCGGCACGGCGGCGCCAGGCCGTGATTTATTCGGCGCCGTCTTGTCAATCCCGCCGGCGTCACCTTCGGGTCGCGTAGGGAAAAAAAACAAAAATATCAGACAGTTGTTTACAAAAATCTCGCCTTTGATGTCGTTGCAGATTAGCAGTTAAATTGGGTTGGATGTTTTGCTTTTGGATGCCAAAAAAATGAAATGTGAAGAAGAGTTGATACGGTGGAAATGCTGCAGCGATATGCTGGGTAACGACGTGATTTCTTTAAAGAGATTGGGGTTAGGGTTTTGAGAGTAGGGTTTTTAGACTAGGCAAGGTTTCCAAACAAGGGTTAGGAGTCGTGTTACATTGTCAAGCCACATTTTAGGTTGTACATTTTGAAAACATCTAACAGGATTGAAGTTAAGGGGCCACTGATTCTTAGTAAGGTTTCAAGAAAGGTTTATAAATTGTGGAATGGAGCTTGCACATAATAATTTGAAATTAAGGTTTTAATCAAGTGGCAGGGTTTTCTAGTAAGGTTTCAAGGCAAGTTGATAAAGCATGTTTCAGAGCATGTACATTAAGGTTTGAAAAAAGGACCAGTTTTCAAAGTAAGATTTCAAGAATGTGGCAAGGATTTAAATATAGAATTATAAACAGGTTAATGGGTCAGATATTGGAGCTTGTTCATTGGAGTTTGAAAATAAGGAACAGCTTTGAAATTAAAGTTTTAAATAAGTCGCAATGGATTCAGCCTTTCAAGGCACGTTTACAAGTCATGTCTTGGAGAGTGTACTTTGGAAAACAAATTTAGGTTTTCAAATAAGTGGCAGGGATTTAGAAGGAAATTTCAAGACAGGTTTTTAAGTCAAGTTTTGGGGCCTGCACATAAGCGGTTAAAAACAAGGAACAGGTTTGAAATTAAGGTTTCAAATATGTGGCATACATTTTTAGTTGGGTTTCAAGACAGGTTTGAAAGTCATCTTTTGGTGCTTGTGCATTAGGGTTTTAAATTAATGTTTAAAATAAAGGGCATGGATCCAGAGTAATGTTTCAAGAAAAGTTGATTTTTTTAGCCTGATTTAGGGAATGGCAAACCTCCCACCACCAGAGGGCCCTAACTGGCATTTTTGAACTGGGAACAACTGTGTGTACAACTATCACACACCTGTGCACAATTATCCTGAACCCCTTAAAAGGACATTGTTCAGCAAGTTTTGTCCGGTCATTTTTAGTTCTTCTGTCACTTTGTTTCCTCCACCATGTCAAATATTTATGTATTCTTTTTATTTTTTTTGTTACTTTGATCATTGCTTTTCTAGTTCCTGCCCTTGTTTTTAGTTTGAACTTGATCAAGTTCGGTTTTTGTTTTTAGTTTCTGTTCTGGGCATGTTGTTAATTGCTTTGTGCCAATTTGCCTGTTTAGTACTTTGGTCCTTATTTTTGTTAATAAATAGTGGGGTTCTTTTTGGAGCACCTCTGCCCCCAGTTTCTGCTTCCCCTACAAAGATTCCACCATCCAAAACCAAAACTTAACATTTTGTACATCATGGTTTAAAATTAAGGTTTTAAATCAAAGGCAGGGATTCAGAGTCACATTTCAAGATAGGTTAGGTTGACGGGTCATGTTTTGGAGCAGGTGTATTAAAGTTTGAAAACAAGGAACAGGTTTGAAATGAAGTTTTCAAATAAGTGGCAGGGATTCAAGGAAGGTTTTAAAACCAGTTTATAAGTCAGTACATTGACTACATTACGATTTAAAATTATGGTTTCAAAAACGTGTCAGGGATTCAAAGTATGGTTTTAGGACTATTTGTTATATTTTGGAACTAATGCATTTGGGTTTGAAAACAAGAAACTGGTTTCAAATGAATATATTAAATGAGAAATAGGGATTCAGAGTAAGCTTTCGAGATGGGTTATTAATTAAAGTATTGGAGCTGAATCCAGGTAAGGTGAAGTTTTTAAAGATAGGGTTTAAAAGCATTGCTAGGGTTTTAAATCTGGGTTACGACTTGAGTGAAACAATTTTATACAAAGTTGCAATATTAAAACTATAGTGAGGATTTCAAATAAGTGACTTGTATATATTAGGTTTTCATAAAAAGATGAGGGGGTTCAAGTTTTCAATAAAGTCTAAAGTTCCAAATATTTGTTACCATTGCAAATAATAGAGGTTCGAAGTACCTTTTCCCCCGCGACCCTACTGAGGATAAGCGGTGCAGATAATGTACCTTTTCAATATGATATATTCATTTTCAAAATAAGGCTTGCAGTGCCGTGATGGTTTTGAACCTCAGTTAGGTTTTTAGGCAAACTGGGCAGAATTTTTTTCATTGATGTTTTAAAAGCTTACCATCATTTTGAAATCACACTCTATTTACACCTGGCCTGACACCTCATTCTTAAAATTTAAAAACCTTAATCTAATTATATGTGGAAACATAAACACTTACCTCGTTTTAAAACCCCTTTTAGAGAATCTAAACTAGCTTTAAAATCCTAACCCAGCGTTGAAACTGCTTTGAAACCACACCCAGGCTTAGAACTCAATTTAAAACTAAAAATTCCAGATTTCAATGCTTATTCCCCACTGTTGTTCCTCTTAGAAAAATACTTTTGATACCCTATACCTGAATAGAAGCCCTATTTGAAAACCCTATTCCAGTCTTAAAACCATAATTCCCTGGATTCAAAAGCTACACGGAAGACTCAATGCTTGTCTTAAAATTGAAATCCTTTTGAACCATAAATCCAAACACTACATCCTGATTTTAAATACCCTAATCCATTTGTTCCCAGTTGGACTTCATATTGAAATATCATCTAAAATTGTGCAATCTAATGCTAGCAGTGGACTAATGCGTAGCGTCCATATCATGCTTGTTGATGCGTGCTCGTATCCTGCTCTCAGAGACTGTTGATGTGCCGCATCTCCATGTGATGGAAGTGCGGACATTAAACCAGAGCCTCCCCCCTGCCCCCTTCTATTCCCTATAGTGTATTCCCGGTGGGAAGCATTCATCCCAGTAAGGTTTATTCATGAGGACAGGCGAGCGGCCCTCGCTTTATAAATAGCACGACGCTCGCCGCAAACAAAATCCGGGACTCGCATTTGCTGACGAGTTGGAGCTAGCGGCGCTAACAGCGGACGAAAGCAGACTGCTTTCTTTGATAAGCTAGCGCCAGGCTGCTGATTGACGCTATTCTTTGGGTGAAACCGTTGCCTTGGCGCCTGATTCTTTTTTAGGTGTCAAGGAGGGGTTTGGCACTCTGAATCTTACCTAGTTTATCTTAAGTGTTTTATTCTTACATTGTTTTATCTTCCATTCAGCCATCCTTTGAATGATACATCCATCTTTCACTCATAATCCCCCCATCCGTCCTTCACTCCAACGGTTCATCTAACAATCTTTCCATCCATCCATCCCTTGATCCATTGTTTATTTTGTCTATTATGCATTCGTCCATCTGTCCATCCATCCCTTTGCCATCCGTCCATGATGCCTTTATCCATCCCTCACCCCATCCCTTTTACAATGCAGTCTTCCCTTTATCCCTAGATCTATCCATCCTATCATATTGTTTATCTCATCCGTTTATACATGTATTCTCCAGTCATTAGTCTATAAGTCATCGATCCATTCTTTATTTTATCCATACATCCTTTGACTCACACAATCCTGCTTTTATCCCTTAGATATTCATTATACATTTATTAATTCTTTCATATATCCAACGTTCCCTCCATCCATTTATTCATCCATTCCTGCTTTTATCCATTCAATTTCCAACTATCCATTCATAATTCATCCCCAATTCTTGTATCCATCATCTATCACTATATGTATCCCTTAATCTGTACTATTCTTTATTTGTCGATCCAGATATCATCTCTGTTTTTATCTGTCAATGTATTCCTTTATTTGTGGATCCATCCACAGAAATTAATGCAAATTTCACAAATTCCAATGATTATTGAAAATAAATTGCAATTGAAAATATTTTCAAATAGTATGTCTTACAATAAAAACCTAGCTGGGATAAACACCAGCACACTGCAACCCTGGTAAGGATAAGGGGTGCATAAAACGGATGCACATAATAAAAAAAAAAAATAATAATTATAAGAATATATATATTATTTGTAATTGTTATAAGCAACTTTAGAAAATGACCCTTCATGACTCATGGGGATCATTACTCATCACTTTTGAATTTCTAAACAAAATAAAAAAAACATTTTTTTTTCTTTTCTGTCAACTTATCAGCCCATTTTTTTCCTGATCTTTTAAGCGATGCCTCTAAATCCCTTCCCGTTTTTCTTTTGTTCCAGAAAATGTCATAGTTTTAATCCCGCGTATCAGAAATTGCCTTGTGCCATTGGTGATTGTCGCCGTGTTGCGATAAGTGTGGCTTTTGATGCTGTGTTTTTTCCCAGCCAGGAAACTAAATGGCCCACCTGGTCATCCAAAGGCGTCTTTGTGCCCGCTTGGTCGATTCCGGCTGGCGATAGAGTTCAGGTGATTATCCTTGATGGACTCTGCTGCTAACTGTTGCCTTTCATTACATGAGTAATAAACGCGTCATTAAAACGGCAAAAGACTTGGTGCTCTTTCACCTCTGATCTCTTACATGACTTAAAAAAGATAATAGCATTGAGTAGCATCAGATTTCGTTAATTGCTCAGAAGGCCCATCAAACAAATTTGTAACATTAGAAAATATAAATGATCACTAAGCTCTTCCAAGGTTATATCTTAACTTTACTTATATTGCATTTTAAAGTGACATGGTGTAATTATTCACCACTAGACGTCGTTCTGGACCAGAATGAGGCTTAAGTGTGTGCATTAAAAATAAGATGCTACGGAAGCCACTTGGCAAAATTTGAAAGCCCACTTCCAAATTAGCTTGCATGAGGAAGAATGTATTTTATTGGGTAACAGGACATGAATACCGCTGTCGAACCCTGTGAGTGACAAAAGAGAATGAGTAACCTGGATACACCCAAAGCGTCTGAAAAGAGCAAATAGCTGGAGGTCGTCAGAGTTGGTGTGAATGGCTAACTTTAGCGGCTTACAGGAGAAGCTACCAAGCTAAAATTGTGTTTATGAAACGGTACATGTGTTGTTACTTATTATTTGAATCAACAGTGTTTTATTTAAATACAATAAGGTAATTTTTAACACCACGAGCTGTAGCTATATAATACACACTGCGGCTTTAAAGCCAATATGACTGCATAGAAAGTTATTTGTTTTTTTTATTTAAAGTATTTTTAAAATTTTAAATATGCTATTAAATATGCTATCTTTATTTTCCTGTCTTCGGCACTGAGTGAGATCATTTGTTTTAATGACATTCACAGGCTTTTATTCTGAATGCCTCAAATGCACAGAACATCAAATATTTGCAGGTGATCCAAATGGACTTAACTATTCAGCCAATCAGAGCCCCCGAAATGCAAATAAAAGCACCCTGGAGGACACACTCCTCCCCTGTCGGCCGAAATAAATAACAGCCAAAAGACATTATCTAGCTTGCGTATTGCCAACACTGCAGGAAGAGTGCTAGCCCGCCACCGCTAACAATCCCCCACCGCCCCCCCTCAGCCATGTCACCACAAGTAAGCTTCATGCGCAAATAGGTAGCGAATAGGAGGTGAAGGCGTCAGGCCGACTTAAGTCAACAAAGAGCGCCTCGTTGTTTGCAGATGGTCCCGCCCCCATTGGCATTCAAGATGGCGGCGACGTGAGTGTGGGGAGCGGGCAACAAAGCGCCTGAGCGAGATGCTAGTCACCCTCAGGCAACGGCGGACCTTTACTGGGAAAGAGAAGCATTTTTGGTAACAGAAACAAGTTGTTGAAAATAAAACAGTCGGACAAAAAATACGTTCCGATTTCTATCCATCTATCCATCTATCTATCTATCTATCTATCTATCTATCTATCTATCTATCTATCTATCTATCTATCTATCTATCTATCTATCTATCTATCTATCTATCTATCTATCTATCTATCTATCTATCTATCTATCTATCTATCTATCTATCTATCTATCTATCTATCTATCTATCTATATATTTATCTATCTATCTATCTATCTATCTATCTATCTATCTATCTATCTATCTATCTATCTATCTATCTATCTATCTATCTATCTATCTATCTATCTATCTATCTATCTATCTATCTATCTATCTATCTATCTATCTATCTATCTATCTATCTATCTATCTATCTATCTATCTATCTATCTATCTATCTATCAAAGGATCTAGCGATGGATCTAGCTATGGATCTAGCTTTGATCGATGAATCTCTCTAACTATCGATTTATGTTTCTATGGATTTCTATGGATCTCTTTAATCCCAACAACTTTACTTTTCTAAATATTATTTCCAAATTTTATTTTTTAGTTTTTTTTTTCACAATTAGTTTGTTTTTTAAATTATCCATCCGTCTATTTATTTGCTTATTCTTCTTAGTTTTTGAATAGATTTTTGTTTTGATTTTTTTCTTTTAAATTTTCTTTAAAACGTTTTATTTAATTATTCATTTATCCATTGATTTATTTAAACTACATTATGTTGCCATACAATTCTTTTTAAAATGTATTTTTAGTTACCTTATTTTCAATTCATTAATTAAATAAAATAATTGATTTATTTTTCTACCTGTTTTTGTATTTACTACTTGTAATTACTTTATTTTTAGTTTATTTTTACTATTCAATTATTATATATTTCATTTCAAGCAAAATACCTTGGATGAATTTCCTCAATGTTCCCTCGTTGATTAATGGTAGTCAGCAAATACAGTTATAGTGGGTGTTTTGTGAGTGGCGCCCGGCATTGGCGACATCTAGTGGACATATTCCAAATTGCAGGTCGTTGTTTGACTATTTTTTTCTCTTGTTCTTCTCCCAGCATTGTCTCAAGGGCCACATAAAATGAAGTGGTGGGCCACATTTAGCCCGCGGGCCACTAGTCTGACACATGTGCCCCAAACGAATGGGAACCCAAGGTCCCCCCCCTTTGTGGTAAAATCCAAACGGAGCTTTTATCCCATTAGCGTAAGAACTAACGTAAGTGAGAAGTGTGGGCCTATGCTCTCTTAAAATAAATGTAAAATTGTTGAGCGAGCGTTTTACGGCCTCTGTCAACCTCCACACAGGAAGGAGGTGCCATAAAAGACGAATGGCGTATAATCGACCGACACTTTGTGTGAATTATGATTTGATGGCGATTCGCTGGATGGGAGTCCATTTTGCTGTCACTTTCGCTGTCTTTGTCACATTGAGTTTATGAAACGTCACAAGATTTCGATTTTTCGCTGATGATGAAGATGAGCATGCTTGAGTAGGTTTGGGAGAAAGCTTTGACATCAAGTAGGCCTATTGCATAAATAAATAAAGACGTAGAGGAGGAAAGTAACCCTAGTGCAGATAAGTGGTGCAGAAAATGGATGGATGGAAAATGTTAAAAAATCTAATCAAATGGAAAACAGACTGATCAAAATGAATAAACAGATGAATTAACAAAATAATACATTGACATATAAAAGTAAAAACATATGTAACTGGCGCGGCATGGCGGATGAGCGGTTTGCTCGTTTCCCCCACTGTTGAGGTTTCAATTCAAGCTACCGATCTGCCCGTGCAGAGTTTGCATGTTCTCCATTCAGTGGTGGACTTGCTTGTGTGTTTCGGATCGTTGTCCCGCTGCATGATCCATAAATGCTTGAGTTTGAGGGCACAAAATGATGATCAGATGTTATCCTCACGGATCTTCTGGTAGACACCAGAATTCATAATTCTGTTAACCACAGCAAGTTGTCCAGGCCCTAAGACGGCAAAGCAACCTAGTTAAGGTCCTTGTCCATGACTTCACTATAAGAAATACACTGGCCAAAGGTGGCATCAATGGAGTTTCCAGGTGCAAACCACTGCACAAAAGAACACAGAGTCATCTCAGATTTCCCACAAAGCATCTTGATTATCCTCAAGACTTTTGGAGAAATATTCTGTGACCTGATTGTCAAAAATGTAACTTATTGGAAGGTGTACAGCCCGTTAAAAAGAGTGGGCGAAAAAATTCTCGTCAGCGATGTGAAAGACTCATTAACGATGAACGTTCGATTTCTGTCATTACTGCCAAAGGTGGCCCAACTTGCTATGATTACTTTTTCGCATAGGGCCAGAAAGGTTTTGATTTTTCTTTTTGTGCCTTGATGAATGAAATCAACATTTCAAAACTGCAAGTGGTATTTCCTTGGTTTGTTTCTGTGTGATATTAAAATGGGTTTGATGACCTGAAACCTTCGTGAGTGATAAACATGCAAGAACACAGAAATCAGAAACCGCACTGTACATATTTCAACCAGGTTGACAAAAAGTACTAGCTAGCGCTTTCTAGCAAAAGAGCATGCTTGTTTGTAGTTCGATGGGCTAATCATATGCAGGCTGCCGGCTTATCTGCACTTGTAACGCGACGGTTGATAATAATATAATACGACACGCCTGTCACATGTTAGCAACAGGACATCCGAGCTAGCCCGACACAGCTAACGTAGCGCCGCATGTCACATGGATAATGGCCGCTGACGCTTGATGGCTGCCGGCGTCCGTCTGACCGACCAATCAAGCAAGAGCAAGGTGGATCACTTTAATGAGCTTGCACAATTTTCAAACATCAGAATTTGTTAGCAAGATCACTTGATATAACAGGAAAATAGCAAGGACTGTGAGTAATTTTTCAAAACAGCACTGAAATTAAAAATTTGAAAATGATTCGTGTTTCTTCTTCAAATTGAATGATAATTGCAAGGTTTGTTTCAATAGTTTTTTACAATTTTGCTACTTCCTTTAAGCATTATTGCAAGTCTTGGGACACCAACAGGAAAGAAAAATTCTGAAAAGACAATTTATAGTGATTATAAAGAGCAGTGGTCTCCAACGTGCATAGCCAGAGAACACCTGAGTAGTCCGTGTACAGGTTCTGAAAATAGTTCACCAATGATGGGTCGTTGTGATTTACTAGGACATTTTATTTGACTGGGCCTATTTTACTACAAATGTTTACAACCTGATCATAGAAAATGGACGGCATTCACATAAGAGGACCTTCAATGTGCTTTACAATACACTTCACACTTTACCCATTCACACACACACTCAAACACCGAGAGCAGAGTGAGCCATGCAAGGCAAGACTACCTGATTAATGGAGGCTTCAGGGGTTCTGCATCTTGCCCAAGGACAACTTGACATTTAAGCCAAATATCGATCCTGAGACCTTTTTGGTCCCAAGATAACCGCTCTACCTCCTGAGCAACTGCCGGCTGTAATAACATAGTTACAACATCGTAACATAAGTTGTTATTTTTGGCCTGTGTGTGCGTATGCATACCACTTTGCCCCAATCAGTTACAAAATTAGCTCTTAAATGTAAATAGATTGGTGAGCCATAATATGCACAGCATTATTCCCAGGATTTCAAATAAATCTGTTCTGAGGTGAAGATCACAAAGTGAAATTGCCATTTAGCAAGGGAGAGAAACCTATGCTAATTAATGTTGTCGCCAGATAAAAAAAATAGAATAAACTAGTATATAATAAATACTACTTAGATATGTTTATATTGTTAATTAACGTTTTAAATAAATACAAATGTAAAGTAAAAGACAATTTTAAGGACTTTTACAGTGACGAGACTGTGGCTGGTACAGAACTTGGTGGATGAAATGAAACTTCCACTTGCAAGAATTCTCATGCCCTTGTTTGCACCAATCACATCCTTACTTTTAATAATCTTATCTCATTAGCTGCACCGCTTATCCTCAGTAGGGTCGCGGGGGTGCTGGAGCCCATCCCAGCAATCATCGGGCAGTGGGCAGGGGACACCCTGAACTGGTTGCCAGCAAATCGCAGGGCACACAGGGACAGACAACTCACTTGCTCATTCACACCTAGGGACAATTTGGACCGGCCAATCTACCTGAAATGCATGTCTTTGGAATGTGGGAGTAAACCGGAGTGCCCGGAGGAAACCCACGCAAGCACGGGGAGAACATACAAACTCCGCACAGTAAGTCCAGTAGCTGGATTTGAACCCACACAGGAGGTTCCCAAGACCTTAGAACTGTGCCGAACACGCTCTAACCACTGCGCCGCCGTGCTGCCCCACTTTTAATAATAACAGTTTGAAATAACGTCTGCCCATGCATCTTTTACGTCGGGCCTAAAACTTACAAAACGGCTCCGCCCGGGTGGCCGACAACTTTTTCAAGAAAAAAAAACAAAAGTATTTTTTGCGATTAGTCTTCTTATTGTGTTTCTAGTTGTGAAAAATTGCGCAAGCAACTTTATGGCTGGGCAGGCAACTTTTCAGAGTTGTCTGCCCAGGTGTCATGTAACATTTTGTAACGAGTTTCAGACAAAAAATACAGCATCGTATCACATTCATTCACAAACAAGATGCTAAACTGAACAAAGAGAGAAACATTTATTATTTTGTCGTGAGTCACAAAACATATGTTTCATGTTTAAAAATGGCGATACCCCAGATTGTTTGGTAATTCCATAAAGCTGAGCTAACATTGCTACAATACAAAAATATATGCAATTTGTTCTCATCTTCCTTTCATGTTTTGGTCTTTAAAAGTTGGTTGGTGTTGGAACATTATGTTGGTATTCAATCAGTCAGTATACAGTTGGTATTCCAACGTAAGGCCCGGTCACACAGCCTTTCACGGGCGTATCGCGGCTGAATCACGGCCAGAAATTTCTGCCTGTGAAGCAGACGCTGTTGGACGCTTTGAGATCGCGATACAGACGCGATACAGCCGTGCTTTACACGCGGTAAGAAATTCACACGCAGTTGGCCGCGCGAAAAAGTTTTGCGCTGCTCAAAATTTAGACCACGGGTAACCGCGGGCGGCACAGCGATGCAGCCGCGGTTACCCGCGATAAGGACGCGGAACAGTCGCCGGCCAATTTTGCACATTTTCCACCGGGGGCAACCACGGGCAAAAAAAAATTGCAAAATTTTACCCGCGATACAGACGCGAAAGGCTGTGTGACCGGGCCTTAGGCTGTGTCTTTACTTTTCATGTGTTGTCTTACTTTTCCGTTTTGGATGTAGTTAATGTTCCAATATATCGTTTGTTGTCTTCCTTTATGTCCGGACCAGAACGGAAACCAGACCCAATTGCGTTACGTTTCTCTCAAGTTTTATTAAAGGAAAGAGAAAGGGCTGCGCCCATGTTCCGGAGTTTTCTAGGCGCGGGAAGCAAGTCGCTCTCGTACTCGGATTGTGATCCGAACAAGGAAGTGGATCTTCCGTAGCGAGTGATGCGGTGTCAAGGACGGAAAAACGGGTCAGTAGCCGGGACAGGAGAGCAAAAACGTGATCAGGGTCGTAAGCGAGTCGTAAGCCAGGAAAGGAGAGTAGACGTGGTCCGGGACAAAAAACGGTCGAAGGCAGGGACGGGAGAGTAGACGTGGTCAGAATCAAAAATGTGTCGAAGCCGGGGGACGGACGGGAGCAAAAAAAACAGGTGGGAGTCAGGGTCGGAAAAGGCTTGCTTAGTGTTAACTGAGGTTCGCAGATGGGCTGACAACAGGGGACAGATAGGAGTGGGTTCAAATAGTGACAGGGAGCCAATAAGAACCCGCGGCGGTTGGCGCCAAATGAGCGGGCACAGGTGCTTCACATCAGTAATCATGACACTAAGTTTACGGGTGGGACATTATGTAGTTGGGCTATCCATGCAAATATATTCCCTGAGTCCTCAAGCTGGGTTTATTTAGAACCCGTTGGAATTCCAACATATCATGTGCCTTTACTTTAATGTTTTGTTTGGCTACAACCAGCTGGCATTCCACATATCTTGCATCTCTTTATTTCATGTTTTTGTTCAGTAAAAGGTGGATAGTTTTTCAACATATCCTTTGTTGTGTGTCTTTCATGTTTTGTTCTATTTTAGCTGGTTGGTGGAACATTATGTTGTTGTTCTATCCAGGCAAGTACATTCTTCGTTTTCTTTCTTGCATGTTTTGTGGGGCTACGACCAGTTGGCACTACAACACATCACGTGCCTTTCATGTTTTGTTCACTTAGAGGAAGTTAGTGTTTCAACATACCGTTCCTTGTATCCTTTCATGTTTTGTTGTGTTTGAGTAGGCTGGTGGAACACCATGTAGTTGTTCCATCCATGCAAGTACATTTTATGCATCCTATTTTTTGCATGTTTTGTTTGGTTACAGCCAGTTGGTATTCAATCCCATCCTGCATCTTTTTATTATTTTGTTCAGTTAGAGGTAGTGTTACAGCATATACTTGGTTATTATATCTTTCCATGTTTTATTCTGTCTGAGCTGGTCTGTGGAACATTAAGGTGTTGTTCTATCCATGCAAAAATATGCTTCGCATCATGTTCCTTTCACGTTTTGTTCGGCTGCTACCGTTTGGCATTCCAACATATATTGCGATTTTTACTTTCACGTTCTGTTTAGTTAGATCTAGTTAGTGTGTCATCATTACAGGCTGCAAATTCTAGTCTGTGATAGAGTAGCTTTCATGTCTTTTAATTCTGAATATCGCAGTAAACGTTCTTGTCTCTCATTCTGTACACTATCTGGTACAAATCCATTTTCTGTAAATATATATTTTTTCAATTATATATTTATGTTTACATTTATGAAATTCCTTTCTCCAGCCACCCTTGGTCATGGCACATTTAATGTATACATTTTTAAACAATATTCAATTTCACAGACTTGTCAAATGTTAAAAGAGTTGTTAGTTGCAGCTTTTTTTAACAGTGTAGCTGGTGTCCTCACTTCACTCAGCCTATTAAAAGAGTATAAAGTAAATACACAGCTAGCCAACGTCACAGGAACAATGTTTTTTTTTTTCAATACTGTATGTCCTTGCCTCAAGCGATCCCTCAAATATCCTAATCATAAGCTGAAGTGGCTTACAGGAACAAAATGACCTGAACTGTTAGTTGTTGATGTTTGTTGTCGTGGCCGACCAATTTGTGGCCACTGGCGTGTGATGACTGTTATTACCGTAGCAACTAAAATGGAGTGCGAAGAAAAAACAAAATTACACCCATGAGTGAGGGGGATTTATTTGATTTGCTTTTCGTCTGGGTATCCCATTGAAACAGTTAACAGTCCTTAGTGCACTTCATCACTTTTAAATGTTTTAATCAAATCATCCAGGGAATTAGTAACTTTTTTTATATTTGGCCAAAAAATGACCCAAATTGGGGTAAAAAAAAATGGATCGAGTTAGGGTAGACAAGCAGGATACAGCTTAGAATCAGTTTTTTTTCCTGCCCCTATTTACAGAATGTTCCCCACTACACAACGTCAACAACAAAATATTTTGTGTGCCCAAAACATTCTAACAGGACTATGATTAAAAACTCAAACGTTACCCCCAACATGTCTAAGATGCTTGTTGGCTATAAAAATCCGGTCTGCTATTGGCAACATGACAAGGCATGATTATGGAAACGTAGCTTGCTAGAAAATATGAAGAAGGCACACAAATGGCTACCCTTGCTATGTTGCGTGGCGATAATCAATTGACGATCTGGACTAGTATAAAAAATAGGGAGTGATATGTTTCTTCCATTCTCTTTAAGAGATATTACCTGCAAATTATATTATTTGTATCAATTTTAATCCAAAGTCAAGTCAAGTCAAATTATGTTTATTTGTATAGCCCTTAATGACAAAAAGTCTCAAAGGGCTTCATAGACCACAGAATATTAATGCCTAATGTGTAGCTTTGTTTTTTTAGTACTATGCTTTATCATTCACCCTGCAAGGTATTTTCTTTTTTTTTTTTTTAAGAAAAACGGGCCTATTTAGAAATTTTACCCAGTTCAGGGGGTTATTTATTGTAATATAATTTTTGATGTGTTATTTTAGTCTAGTAAACAGATCCAGTTTTTGATGGTGTACAATATGAGCCAATTTTCAAGTTTTTTTTAATAGTTTTTAATTCACTTACCCAGCTCTTTGGGATTATTTTCTCATATTTAAAAAATGAACTAACGTGCAAACGAGGCTGTGGACCGCTTTTACAAAATTACTAATTTTGGTAAGTAAGTTTAAACAATACGATTTTTGGATAGTGTTTTATTTTTTATTTTTATTTTTTTCAACAAAAGATCCAGTTTTTTGTGTTGTTTTTGGTACAGTATAATGCAAATTGTTGATATAGGCACATGACACATCCAAAGAAAGCTCCAGCCCAAGTCTTACATGAGAAAATAAAAAGTATGCTTTTACCATTCTTTCTTGAAAATACTCGTTTCCATGAAAACTTCTAAGAGAAACATGTTCTTGTGAAGGGAAGAATTTCATTTAGAACATTCACTTTAGTGCTTTTTAATATGTTTTTTTGTGATACCTAAGGCTACAATCTCTAAACAATGCTTTACATAAACAAATCAGCACTTTCCTTGCAAAATAACATTTTATTTTAAGGAAACTCAACTTATGCATGAACGATGCATTAACTTTTTAGGAACTTTTCATCCCCAGAAAACATGATCACATGATTCAGGTCATTATGACGATTGCAGATGTGCATGAATTGTAGACCCTCTCTTCCCCAACGTAACGAGGGGACTTTGTTATCTTTTGTAGAAAGAATAAAGCTTTGAATTGTTAAACTGTTTGTACTTATATCTTTGCTTTTCACATTGTGCAAATGGGGCTGTGGCCTGCCGTCACACTACCATCGGGTGTCATACGTGTGATACGGAAAGCAAAACAAGGCATAAAATGTGTTGACAAAGATCTGGTCAAAGCCATTCCTGCCGTCTAATGGTGATTTATCATAATTACCTAATTTAAAGTGATTTATCATAATTACCTAATTTAAAGACGCTTGTACCTTACTGATCTATTGCGCAAAACTCTTTGTAATAGTTTTAAAAAAAATGTTTATGTTTTGCTACTCTGGGCCAATGCTTCTAGAAACATATTTATATGTTTTGCCACTGAACTAGTTAAGAAGTTGATGGGTCCAGGGATGGCTTAAATTGGGTTATTTTAACCCAATTATTTTGAAAGTGTTGTCAAAATTGTATAGGCAAGAGAATGTTCCGCTCCGACGAGCCACGGTATAACCCGAAAATGACAATGCCGACCTATCATCAATCATCAAAAAATCCATCACTTTCAACGGCGGGGATGTAGATTGCTCCGAGCGTGGCCCGAAGGTGCAAGAAAAGAAACGCCGACTTCGCTTTGTCTACTGTAATCTTCTCCAGGAAAACTTATTCCAGAAGAAAGTAGTAATCCCGTCGGTTCTGGTGACCCCCTCCCCCGGGCCTTTCCCAGGGTCCTGTGACAGCACAGATGCTCTGGTCCTGGAGTGTCAATCACAATCAGCCCGGGAGTGGCAAAGTGCATTCATCCACAGAATGCCACATCTCACCGTAATCACTTTTTTTCTTATTCCATCTCGTCCGTAGGATTCTGAAGACGGGACGTCGACAGATTATGACCTTGAGAGTATGGAGGATTTATACTGCTATATGTGGAAATAAATGTAGAAATAAATGTAGGAATACTTAAATACCTGCCAATAGTTAGTAGGGTAGTAACAGAGTACAATTACTCCGTTACATTTACTTGGGTAAGTTTTGAGACATTTTGTACTTCTTGAAGTATTTTTCAATCCCTATACTTTGTACTATTACTTGACTAAATTTGTAAAGACGAAACAGTATACTTACTCTGCTACGTTAGGCAACATTTGGGTCGTTACTTTGTTACTTAATACATTCCCTTGACATACGCATCTGTGTGTCTCTGCTAAGGCGCATTTATTATGACGGAGACCCCCGGCAGGCTCTACCGTGTTTTTTTTTCTTTTGTTTTTTCATGTATTTTGTCGAATATTTTATCATGTACGTTGTTGCGTATTTTGTCGTTTATTATGTCATTTAATTTTTTCTGGATTTTAAAAATTATTTTCTTGTGTATTTTTTCATTTATTTTATTGTGTATTTCATTATTTATTTTGTAGTGTATTGTGTAAGTGCACCAAATCAGCTGCTATGTCACGAGGCGTGGTGGAGTGGAAGGGGTGACCGGACCGGAACGGAGGCAGGAGGCAGGAAGGGAGAACTCAATTGCGTGACGATCCATAAGTTTTATTTAACAAAATAAAAGTGGTCCAAAACTCAGGGACAAGACAAACAAAAACATTCTTACACTCAGAACAGAACGGTACAGAGTTCCTCCGGCATGAACTCAACAGGACAGGGCATAACAGACAGAAAATGTTTAAAACTAAAACAGGACAAGGCATAACAGACCGGGGAATGTGTATATAATGAACCAGCGCCCGCCAAACCCACAACCCAGCCTTAAGTAGCAGACCAGCAATCAGCTGATCTGCTACAGCTTGAGTTCGGGGGCGCGGCAGACTGGTCGCCACGGCGACCGTGACAGAGCCCCCCCTTTAAGGGACAGCTCCTGAGGTCCCCAAAAAAGGAAAAAAAAAAAAAACACTACCTCACGCCTCGGAATGGTTCGACGCTCGGCAGGGTTGGGGGGGTCCGGCAGGCAAACACGAGGACAGACGGAATCAGGACCGGCGAACACAAGGACAGACAGACTCAGAACCGGCGAACACGAGGACAGACGGAATCAGAACCGGCGAACACGAGGACAGACGGAATCAGAACCGGCAAACACAGAGGACAGACGGAATCAGAACCGGCAAACACAGAGGACAGACGGAATCAGAACCGGCAAACACAGAGGACAGACGGAATCAGAACCGGCAAACACAGAGGACAGACGGAATCAGAACCGGCAAACACAGAGGACAGACGGAATCAGAACCGGCAAACACAGAGGACAGACGGAATCAGAACCGGCAAACAGGCGAGAGACAAAATCAGAACCGGCAAAACAGGCGAGTCAAAATCAGAACCGGCAAAACAGGAGCAGCAGAGTCGGACTGGCAGGCAGCAGAGTCGGAGTCGGACTGGCAGGCAGCAGAGTCGGACTGGCAGGCAGCAGAGTCGGAGTCGGACTGGCAGGCAGCAGAGTCGGAGTCGGACTGGCAGGCAGCAGAGTCGGACTGGCAGGCAGCAGAGTCGGACTGGCAGGCAGCAGAGTCGGACTGGCAGGCAGCAGAGTCGGACTGGCACGCAGGGGAGACGGAATAGCAGGCAATCGGCACGGGAGTCGGGCAGGCAGGCATGAGAGTCGAACAGGCAGGCGTCAATTCTTCCCGGGACCCCATTCGAGGCACAGCAATGGCCACGACGGGCGGGGCCGTGGTTCGAACGGGCAGGGAAAGTTACCTCAGTGGGCGCTTGCCAAACTGCGTTCTCCAGCTCTCCCCAAGTCGCGCTGGGATCGTTCGCTGAGTTCTAGTCGTGGCTGGCTCATTCTGTCACGAGGCGTGGTGGAGTGGAAGGGGTGACCGGACCGGAACGGAGGCAGGAGGCAGGAAGGGAGAACTCAATTGCGTGACGATCCATAAGTTTTATTTAACAAAATAAAAGTGGTCCAAAACTCAGGGACAAGACAAACAAAAACATTCTTACACTCAGAACAGAACGGTACAGAGTTCCTCCGGCACGAACTCAACAGGACAGGGCATAACAGACGGAAAATGTTTAAAACTAAAACAGGACAAGGCATAACAGACCGGGGAATGTGTATATAATGAGCCAGCGCCCGCCAAACCCACAACCCAGCCTTAAGTAGCAGACCAGCAATCAGCTGATCTGCTACAGCTTGAGTTCGGGGGCGCGGCAGACTGGTCGCCACGGCGACCGTGACATGCTATGCCTTCAATTCTAGCAAGTGACCAACCAATGGGTGATAAGATCCACTAGTTTGACCTGTCCCCTCAGTTAAATAACATTGTATTGTGAAAATATACATGACAAAATACGGAAACAGATATATGACAAAATATCTGACGAAATGCGGAAAAAAATAAATACACTGCATTTATGTCACATATTCGGGTACATCGTGATTTATTTGTGTATTCTGGTAAATATATGAGATATATATTTAAACATTAATTTCTACAAAGGGGAGGGTGTGAGTGACCAGGCCATGTTGAGGTCTGTCAGTTTTTTGGGTGAAGAAATCAAATCTATGGCGCTTTCGTCTTTGCATGCCAATTAAATCAATTCCTGACAATATTACAGCTGAAAGTGCAAAGCCAAGCCGGTCCCCGCTTACTCGTTTGGGGCACAAGACGATAAAATGCTGTGTTAATTTCTTATGGGGCTCAATGAAAATGGAAGTGGATGGCAACTAAAAGTTCACATCAGCATTAAAAAAAACATGACGGGGAACAAAGACTATGGACATGAACAAAAGAAATGGACTACTGAAAAATTACGATAGTAGCTGCAATAAGTATGCAGCAACGAAATTAATTTGTAACCTGTTAGAGCTGAGTTTTCTTGTAGCGTATTTTAATTTTAAAGAATTATATTATGTGATCAGTTTCCCAGACTATAAGGCACACTTGACCACAATGCATGCCTCAAAATGACAGTCATTTGCAAAATATTTTCACATACAAGACTATAAAGTGTAATTAAATGAAACTACTTTAGAGGCGAGGTTTGCATAAAAAAAGGTCTTAGAACATAAACCAACTTAAAATTGATTGATTCATAAAAGCTTACTGTGTTTAATACTGTTCCAATTTAATTATGAATTTCCAATTTCATTTACCATATTTTACAGTACATAAGACACCGCTGGCTGTACTTTGCCCACCCTTGGTCTAATGTATATATTTCAAAATAATTTATATATGGAAGGGGCACCATTTCCTGTGGTGTGTCTTACAAAGTACAGCCCATCCATCTCCAGGCTACATTTATATATATATATATATATATCTATATATATATATATATATATCTATATATATATATATATATATATATATATATATATATATATATATATATATATATATATATATATATATATATATATGTATGTATATATGTATATATATAAAACCCTTCCCTGCATACACTAAGCCATGGGTAGTTTGGAGACGACAAGGAGGAGGACGCAGCCATCAATTTATTAGCCCAAGATATTTTGGCAAAATTCCCCGTAGTCACGGAAATTTGGAAAGAAATTAACCAGAAAAACTGATGACAGGTCGGGCTATTGCTAATTAAGATGACCTCTGCCTCGCACATTTCCGCCAGATTGTCAAAAACCACCAAAATCCGATGTTATTTGTTCAATTTTTCAAGAAACGAAGGGCAAAAAAACACTGCTGAGAACCAGTAAACAAAGGTAAAAGGTAAATTTGTATTTTTATTATTTACCTTATTCTTTTTTTTTTTTACATTTTGTGCCTTTTATTTTATAACAATCCGTAATACTCTTGCAATATCACACAATCTATATGATCACTGTCATGTGAGTTAAAAGTCGGCAAAAACAGCAAAAAGGTTGAAAAATCCATCAAATTACAAGTGCAACACCGTTGATGCACTTTCAGTGCCTTTTAAAATGCCCTACACTGATTTCTCTTTGTTGGGCGAGAGAGAGAGATTGACCTTCCACCAAGCAGAGTAAAGTTTAAGCATTAGTGCAAAAAAATGGGAAAAAAAATCACATCTGCATGCCATCTAATAATACTGCCTAATTTGCATGATTAGAGTTTGAAGCTGGGAGAGATTACTCACTTTGTGTGATGCAGAAAATTTGAGGTGAGAAAAATTAGAAGGGCTTGCTTTACAAGGGGAGATGAAGCGTTGTGCCCTCTGTCACTTTTATCAGCGAGGGTGTATTTTGTTCCTTTCTGGGCTTTTGGATTTGAAATCGAGGTAAAAGTAAAAACATTTGCGCAGCTGATATTTTAGCGAGATTATTGAAACATTTAACGATCAGGAGTCATCAAAGATAAATAACGATGGCACCAAGTAGTAACGTTGGCATTTCAATACAAATAAGAGAGATACTCACAGTACAAAGGTGTAAAAAAGGCCTATTTTGTCCACTTTTTAATAGATTGATTTTTACAAAGGCATTTTCGAACTTGTTGATGCAAGTGCTTTTTTAGATGGATCAAGGACATTGTAATACAGGAAGTTGTGTCTTGAGATTTATTTGAATTACCAGGTGGCACCATAGATCACTCTATGATTTTTTTCGACACGAACATTCATGGAGACTTTTTTAAGCAGTTATTCAAAAGTTTTCTTGTGTATACCATTACTGTAAGCCACCTTTAAAGTACCCGACCCCTCCATTTTTAAAATGCGCTGTGCCAATCCCTGTTCACACCAATAGTTGACTAAGGATGTTAGATCACGGCCACACGGGTACAGTCCATTTTAGGTGGGAATAACTATAAAGAGCTGCCACGCATGACACAAATATGCTCCCTATCCCCCCGCTTTCAGCAATAGACAACTGAAAATAGACCGCTGCCAAAACAGTGCAGTTATTTTAAGGCTGGCCACAATGGCACGCTTAAGCAGGATAATTGAAGAAAAATGTGCTCTTCAAGCCCCTGCTCACATTAAGAGACGACCAGGGATACTGGATTTCAGCCACAACCATGCATTTTATTTTAGGCTGGCCAGGACGGCATGACTCTCGACAAAAATGTGATTAGGATAATGGATCGCAGCACGGGTACAGTTCATTTTATCCTGGAATATATCCATCATTTGCACTGCTTATACTCAGTAGGGTTGTGGGGGTGCTGGAGCCAATTCCTGCTATCTTTGGGCAAAAGGCAGGGTACACCCTGAACTGGTTGCCAGCCAATCATAAGGCAAACAGAGACAGATACCTCACTCACCAGTTCACACCGAGGAACAATTTTGACCAGCCAAATAACCTGACATGTATGTTTTTGGAATGTGGGAGGAAACCGGAGTGCCCAGTGGAAACCCACACAAGCACGAGGAGAACATGCAAACTCCTCACAGTAAGGTTTGATCTCATACAGGGAATACAGTAAAAGCAAAAAAATAAAGTAGCTTCTGCAGGTTACTGCTCGGGACAATATACTATTAGGGATCATGGATTCTTAACTTATGAGTGCAGTTCATTTTTTTTGCGGACCGGACGGCAAAAAGAGTTTCCAGGTCAGACAAAAAAAATATTCTTCTAGCCTCCACTTATGGCAATATGCGATCGGGGCTAACGGATCACGGCCGCATAAGTGCAGTTCACTTTATGATGGACAGAAAGGCAATGAGGAGCCCACAGGCCTCGCTCACACAAATATGTGATCGGGGCTAATGAATCCAAAATTATTTCTCAACCCGCAAAGGAAGCAATGCTGTTCAGAGCGCAGAGTAGTGAGGGATTACATTATATGACCTGTTCTACTGAAATGAGTCACAACATAAATATGGAGTTTGTCTTTTTTGGTAAAAATTGAGAGTATAAAAATGTGCTTTAAGAATAATACCATAGCCAAAGCTTTATGATGAACTATTTTGAAGATATTGCCAAGTGAATTACGGCCTTTCATCCACCATTTTCTGATCAAAAACCTTAGAAAATCACCTTTAGACCTTTTTTTTGGTTTGATGCCATTCAAATGTGTTTACTGTTAAATGGAATGTCTTACAAAGGCATTTATTTTTACACGGATAAATGAAGAATTAGACCAGACTGAAATTGATTCTTATCGCATACTCTTTTAAATACACATTAAAAGGACTTTCATTTTTTTCTCAAAATTGAAAATATTGAACTTTAATCACTGTTCTTTTTACTTTCCCTATTTATGTGGTTTATGAAATTCGGGCAAAGTTTTTTTGGAATGGCTTGTCTTTCAAAAAACATGTAAAAACATTTTCTTTTCATCATTTTCCTGTTTTTGTTTCTCAGTTATTGTAGCTGTAGCTAAAAAGAGAATGGTACTACTTGCGACTCATATCAGCAGAGCGGATCTCGAAAAAAACACAGCTCTGAAATTCGATTTTCTAAATCATCCCTCTTTTTTCAATTTTGTTTTAAATGACGGCAACCAAGTGCTAAACCTATCAAAGGAAAATAAATGACTATCCCTTGCAACAGAATGCACCCAGTACAAGCAACAACAATAGTCAAGAAGAACACAAACAATAACGTTCACAAAAAACTACCTAAAAGTTTGGAAAAGCATTTCCTCTGTGCAAATAGTGAAGACCTCCGCTTCCATTTTGCAAAGTGTGCAGCGATTCAAAAAACTAGAAAGTGTCGAGAATTGCTTTCAAACATCCTTCGTCTGTTTCCTTTCCACGCTATCGCAGCAATTGTCACAGTCGGGGTGTCGCGTGGTAATAATCCACTTTTTGACGAATCGGAAATGTACCTTGTGCTCTTCCGACTAGTTGTTCTTCAGAAATACAGAAGGAAACAACTTCCTCTACGACAAACAACATGCACACAAATAAGAGTGAAAAAATATACCCTCTATATGTGTGTGTGTGTGTGTGTGTATGTGTATGTTGAACCTTTACACCCGAGGTCACGTCGCCTTCTCTGGCAGAATATGAGCCATGGTGGACGGCATAATGCACTTGAGCGCACGGCATTTGAATAGGCAGTTGAGTTGAAACTAATACCAAAAACCACAAGAGAAAAATGTAACCACAACTTTTGACCATGGTGATATATTCCTGTGCGGTGTTCAATCTCCTAAGCCTGATTTTTAATGTTTTCCCTTTTGATGAAGGAAGAAGAGGGCAATGTTTATCTGCAGTCAAACGAAGGCACAACACTGGTAGGCTGGCAGCCCTCAAGTATTCTGGGATCGCAGCAAACCTTTTTTACATGATATCTTGGATCCATTCACAAGCAAATGTATGCTAAGTAGGTACGAGTCCTGTAAAAGAAACTATATGATAGTTTAGCTAATGCTAACTAGCTACATTAGTGTCATGCCTTTGCTACATATTACTATGTAAATAAGCTCCTTCTATTGTGATTACCCAGGCATTTAAAACAGTCATCTTCCGAATATCACATGCAGTGAAAACTGTTATTTTCTCCATCATAAAGGTTGTTACGTCCAAATGAACTGAATTATCAACGGAAGAGAAGGGGCAAATGCCCCGTCCTTTACTGTTCTATTACATTCTCCAAAAATGTAGATACGAAGTCCTTTTCGTAACGTTTGCGCAAGGGGGACATTTTATGCCATGGGGGAATTTGTCAGCAAAACGAGGCACAGTAACACGTACCAGATACCAAGAACTGGTAAGCATCCAGACTTTTGGATCAGATGCTTTTAGATGAGCACTGGTGTATGGGGATACTCTCTTAATGGTGTAGTGGGACAGATCGTGTGGACTGAAGTCAGGAAGACTGGACGATTTGGTTGGACGCATGAAAGTGTCAGGAAGAGAGGCTGTATGGATCGGTAGCTAGCATTGCTAATGCTATATACGATTTCTCTAAATAGCACCCTTTGTAATTTCCAACCAGGTGGGCCACCTCCTTTGACAGATGTGCAGATGAGTTTGACTAGTCATTGCCAATGGTGTTGAATAGTATAGCTGTTTTATCTGAGGTGTTTACTGTTTACTGGCCTCGTCCACTGTTTACAACGGGCTACTACCATCCGTCATGAAATGAAATGAAATGATCTGCATTTATATAGCGCTTTTCAAGTCAAGACTCCCAAAGCGCTTTACAATGTGTTTCACATTTCCCAATAGCGGCCGTGCAGCCATGTAAGGCACAAACCTGCTTATTGGGGGCATTAGGGGTTCAGTGTCTTACCCAAGGAAACTTTGACATGTAACACGGAGGACCCGGGATTCGAACTGCGATCTCTTGATCCCCAGACCAGCACCTTACCTCCTGTCGTTGCGCTAGGGCTAGGGTTATGGTTATGTTAGGGTTAGGGTAGTGGTTAGTGTGCTCAGCTATCAAGTGTAAGGGACCATTGGTTTATTCTATTGTTTTTAAAAAGATAAAGACTGTTTATGGTATAGTATGTACCCATTTCTTCAATATCAATCATTGTTAGTATTTAAAGTATTCATAATAAAATGAAAAAAAAAACAATCGAGACTTCGCAAACAATGTTCAAGAAAATGACATTTAATGAAATTAAGAAAACATTTCTTTGTGTTTCAGCTTTATTTACATGCAGCACTTCACAATAGCAATAACAGAGAAGCTTATTTTGCAGTGTCTAGACTGAGTCACAAGGAATGACACCGTGAAAAAAAGTAGAAAATGTCTGAATGACAGGACTCGACAAGCATCACATCAGGGCGGACATGTTCAGAAGACTCGTACTCAGGGCGGACAGGTTCAGAAGACTCGTACTCAGGGCGGACATGTTCAGAAGACTCGGACTCAGGGCGGACAGGTTCAGAAGAGTCGGACTCAGGGCGGGCAGGTTCAGAAGAGTCGGACTCAGGGCGGGCAGGCTCAGAAGAGTCGGACTCAGGGCGGGCAGGCTCAGAAGAGTCGGACTCAGGGCGGGCAGGTTCAGAAGAGTCGGACTCAGGGTGGGCAGGTTCAGAAGAGTCGGACTCAGGGCGGGCAGGTTCAGAAGAGTCGGACTCAGGGCGGGCAGGTTCAGAAGAGTCGGACTCAGGGCGGGCAGGTTCAGAAGAGTCGGACTCAGGGCGGGCAGGTTCAGAAGAGTCGGACTCAGGGCGGGCAGGCAGCGGAGTCGGACTCAGGGCGGGCAGGCAGCGGAGTCGGACTCAGGGCGGGCAGGCTGTGGAGTCGGAGTCGAACAGGCAGGCATGGGAGTCGAACAGGCAGGCATGGGAGTCGAACAGGCAGGCATGGGAGTCGAACAGGCAGGCATGGGAGTCGAACAGGCAGGCATGGGAGTCGAACAGGCAGGCATGGGAGTCGAACAGGCAGGCATGGGAGTCAAACAGGCAGGCATGGGAGTCGAACAGGCAGGCATGGGAGTCATTGCGCAGTCATACGGCCGGAGGTGCCTTAGCCAATTTTGCCACATCGGAAAGGACTTGCCGAACTGCACATTCTGAAGGGGAATTGCGCTGCTGATTCAGGCTTTCATAGTGGTCAGGGGGCAAATGTACGAACGCGGGGTCCATTCTGGTCAGAGGATTCTGTCAGGAAGGACCAGAACAGAGCAGGGGACCCCAGAGCGTTCGTTACAAGTCTTTATTTGGGGAAGCATAAGGGTTAGCGGGAAACACGATGACCGTCGAACGTCAGCAGCAACGTCGTGAAGACAACTTCGGAAGACGTAGCTAATCGTAGCGTGGGACGGAAGCAGGTCGAGTTTACCAGGACTGCAGAGAAGATCGTAGCGTGGGACGGAAGCAGGTCGGATCGGAGGCAGGCAGGCAGAATCAGGTAAACAAGAAGGCACAGGTAATCGGGAGAGTCTTACGGGGTACAGAAGTAATCCTCCGACAAAGAGTTCTCCGCGTAACGCGTTTAAAAAGGGAGCATTAACCAATCAGGAAGCACATTCCAGCGCGCCACATGATTAGTCCAGGTGGCTCCACTTGGGTAATCATGACATCTAGCTTATGAACCAAACCTGTAGACTTAAGAGGAAGAAAGAAAGAAAAAGAAAACAGAAATAGAGATAGAAAAAGAAAGAAAGCAACCAAAGCAAGAAAGAACAGTCATGACATAAAAGAAAGAAAGAAAACCAAAGAGAAAGAGATTTAGAGAAAGAGAGAGAGAAAGAATAGGAAGAAAGAGAAAAAGTGAAAGAAAGTCAAGTCAAGTCAATTCTTGTTTATTTGTATAGCCCTTTATCACAAAGATTCTCAAAGGGCTGCACAGACCACCGATTATTGCAAACCACAGGCTATTATGACACCATCCCCTGATCTAAAACCGACACGAGCCCAAGGAAAAATCCAAGAACCTCAATATTAGGAAAATGAAGAAACCTTGAGAAGGGACTGCACACGAGGTAATCCCACTTCCAGGATGACCAGGCTGCAATGGATGTTGCAATAACAAATAATCCACAGATATTGTCAACATGAAATATAGATTGCAGTATTCATATGCTATAGAATAGAAAGAGATAAAAGATAATTTCAAGAGAGCAAGTGGGAGTAAAAAAGAAGGAAACATAGAAGATAAAAACCGAAAGACAAAGAAAAGTGAGAGAGAGAGAGAGAGAGAGAGAGAGAAGAAAATGAGAGAAGGAGAGAATGTGAGGAGAGAAGAGAGGCAGCTCCGTTTTAGTCGCTCTCGCGAAAAAAAGCGCGTCTCACGGAAAAGGCAGCGCTATCCGCTCGATCGCGCAAAAAGCGACGATTACTAGCGTGCCCGTGTGAACTCGCCGCATGATTGAAGCCATTGTTGCTGACTGACTGTGTCAAGTCCATGTGATATACATGAACAGCTCGCATGGAAATAATATCAGGTGCAAATCGAGCATTTAAATATGAACTGCAAATAGTCAAGTCAAGTCAAGTCATTTTTATTTGTATAGCCCTAAATCACGAAGAGTCTCAAAGGGCTTCACAGATTATTACACTATTGTATTTTTCAGCCGACGAGAAGAGTAGGTTATTCATATGCTATGGAGTAGAAGTGAGTTTTAAGCTTAGATTTAAACATTTCCACTGAGGTTGCAGATCGGATCTCAGGGGGAAGAGGATTCCACAGCACCGGTGCCCGGATGGAGAACGCTCTCCTACTCCTCAATAAAAAGCTATTTTGAATGTATGGATTCGTGCACGCAAGGCTAACATTCAAATAGCTGGTTACATTTTTACTAGCAGTTTTTTTTTTGATTGGATATTTATTTTATTTATTGAATAAATGTCAAATTTATTGTAAGAAAAAAAACTTTAGAGGTATCGCTATTGCATTTTGAGTGTTTCAATGTATATTATCAATTGTTGTAAGTTAACCAGTTCAGGGTGTCCCCTGTCAACTTCCTCAAGTTGGCTGGGATGGGCTCCAGAACCCCCCGCGACCCTGCTGAGGATAAGCTTAGCAGAAAATGGATGGATGGATGTGCATTTCTTCATGTTATTTCTTAAATAAATGCATATGAGATGAGATGAGATGCATATGAAAAAAAATGAATAGCCTGACATTACTGTATACTTTTCCTGTATCTATCCCCGTGGTATCTGATTTGAGTCTTTGTAGTTTGCACATTCAGTGTTCCTATACCTTTTTCATGGCCGAATTCAAGCACTTCATAAGCCCTCTCAAGGCCAATTAAAAAAAAATCCAGTTCTTTCAAAAGGAAGAAATCCAGCGCTGATCAAAATATTTTTTATCTTTGATGACTTAAATAAAGTCGTTATCTTGCTGCTAGCACATACTTTTTCTATTCTGGGCTGTGTCTATCTATGATCTGATTTATTCTTGTGTCAATGGGCTGTAATAAACTGACGTGGATTCTGCCATTCTGCTTCAACAATGCATGTGCAGCTTTTTAAAACAAATATATTAATCTATTGCAAGGTCCATAGAGTCAGACTGACATGAAACATGGCAATGGAAAAACTTTCAAGCATTATCAAGCACTTAGAGCAGTTTCTTGAACTTGAAAACATGACATTAACATTTTCAAAGATTTCAAGCACCCGTACAAACCCTGGTAAAGCAACCTAGCCTACTTTAAAGTCTAAATAAGGAGCATGGAAACAACGCGTCTCCGTAAAACCCGTAAAAGTTTCTACGTTTTAAAAACTTGTCAGATCAGCAGCTATCCATCTTAGCAAGCTGACATCTTGAGAAACAAAGAAAGAAAAAAAAATAATAATAAAGAGAACCAATCAAGAGCACCAGGGTCCTCGGGGACTTTCAAAGAGCTACCGTAACTTTAAAGCTAATTTTCATTTCCGTGAAGCGGAGTACAGGAAAAAAGAAAAATACAGGAGATTAGTTCCCGCAGCGTCCAAAAAGCACAACATCACCCAAATCGCATGGTGTTAAAAGTAGCTTCTGAATAAAATGCTCGGCTAACCAATTAAAGAGCCGGCGGCTTTTTCGACTCAAATGATCTTTGTGGAAGTGTTTGTGTTTGTGTGAGATTGTGTTACCTAAGCATTATGGCACATCAGCGCAACAAATTACACTTGGGAGAGGGGATGAAATAAGAAAATTAAGTAGGAAAACTTCCGAAATTACACATCAGCGGAATACGTCAGTTACCATTATGGAGGGCGTGTGGTGGAGCAATGGTGTTTGTTTCAGGGGTCGGGGTGCAGAAGCAGATTCTATGGAGAACCAATCCTGCCATATGTAATAAATGCATACATGAATAAATATCTGCAAATATATGCCATAAAAATAATAAAACATATTATTTTACAAATATACAGTTGCATATATATATATATATATATATATATATATATATATATATATATATATATATATATATATATATATATATATATATATATATATATATTTTCTAATACTTAAATATAATATACATATAGAGTTATGCATTTTGTCATTTCAGTATGTCTGTCTTTATGTTGTAGTCTATTTTGTCATTTATTTTTGTTGTGTATTTTGTTGTGTATTTCAACGTGGATTTTGATGTGTTTTTTGTCATCTTTTTTGTCGTGTATTTGGTTGTGTACATTGTGATGTATTTCAGCGTTTATGTAGTTATTTTGTCATTTAATTCGTTGTGTATTATGTAGTGTATTTTTGAGGGGGTTTAACTTGTCATGTATTTCATTATGTATTTTGTATTACATTGTGAATTAAGTCAGTAACATTTTTGGGGTATGTTTCTTGGTGTATTTCGCCGTGTACTGCATTTCGTTTTGTTTTGGTCGTGTTTGGCTTTTGTCATTGTCACTCACATTTTCCCATTGCCCCCAAATTACCCCGCCTGTTTTGCGCCAGCTGCGGATGGCCGACTAATTTCCCTGCTATTTAAGCTCAGTGCTCTCACTCAACCTTTGTCAGTCCGTCAACGAACCTCTGCATCCGCAAGACGTGTGTTTTGACTCCAGTATCCTGCCTGTGTATCTTGTCTCGCCCTGTCTGATACCTTGCTACAATCTCCAGTATCGGGTATCGTCCCCGTCTATCTCGTCCTGTTTGATATCGAACTCCAGTCTCCTGTGTCAGTATTGATCCCGTCTGTCTCGTCCTATCTGATATCTGTCTCCAGTCTCCTGTACTGATATCAATCCTGTCTGTCCTGTCCTGTCCGGTATCGACCCCCATCTGTCTGGTATCTGCTCGTGTAACTGGTATCGATCCCGTCAGCTTTTGGCTTCCTGTTGTTCCACGCCAGACTTCTCCCTTACTCCTTCCGCCCAGCGATCACAGAATCACTGGCGTTTGTGTTAACGTGCATGACTGCCCCATTCACGTAAAATAAAGCTTGTGTGAAAAACGTCACGCATCTGGGTCCTCCTCCTGTTCTGGCTGACAGTCATGTGTTTTGTCATGTATTTGTGTATTTTGTCGTGTATTTTTTTTATTTATTATGTGATATTTTTTGTTGGGTAATTTGTTGTTTGTTTATGTCATGTATTTTGTAATGTGTTTTAACATTTATTTTTCGTGTATTCTGTCATCTGTCTTATCGTGTATTTTGTTGTGCATTTTGTCGTATATGCTCATTAATTTTAACTTCTAATTTGTTGTGTATTTAATCGTGTATTTTGTCATGCAAATAGTCATATATGTTTTTGTGTATTTTTTTGTGTTTTCTCATTCATTTTGTTGTGTATTTCGTCATTTATTTTGTGTTTTTTATCTTGTCTTTAGTCATTTATTTTGTCAGGTATTTTTTTTCGTGTATTTTCCCATGTATTTTGCGGTGTATTTTTACAATTTTTTTACAAAGTAAACAAGGTGGTCATTTTATGTATACGTTTTCCTATTTTAAGATATTTGATCTCGTTCTCTGGTTTTCCATAATTTTTTCTAGTTTTCCAATATTTTCATCTTGTTTCTGTCATTAAATGGTGCTTTAAAAAAAATCTAAATTTAACTTTAAATTAAAAAACGGCCAATTCACCTGACATGCATGTTTTTGGAATGTGGGAGGAAACCGGAGTGCCTGGAGGAAACCCACGCAAGCACGGGGGGAACATGCACACTCCACATAGGAAGGTTGGTACCTGGATTTGAACCCATATATATATATATATATATATATATATATATATATATATATATATATATATATATATATATATATATATATATATATATATATATATATATATATATATATATATATATATATACACAGTGCATCCGGAAAGTATTCACAGCGCTTCACTTTTTCCACATTTTGTTATGTTACAGCCTCATTCCAAATTGTATTAATTTAATCTCTTACCTCAAAATTCTACACAAAATACTCCATTATGAAAATGTAAAAAAGTTTTTTTTTTTAACTTTTTTTGAATTGATTAAAAATAGAAAACTAAGAAATTACTTTTATATAAGTATTCACAGCCTTTGCTAAATACTTTGTTGATCCACCTTTGGCAGCAAATACAGCCTCAAGTCTTTTTGAATATGATCCCACAAGTTTAGCACACCAATCTTTAGGCAGTTTTGCCCATTCTTCTTTGCAATAAGTCTTAAGCTCAATCAGGTTGGATGGGAGACGTTTGTGCACAGCCATTTTCAGATCTCTCCAGAAATGTTCGATCGGATTCAAGTCTGGACTCTGGCTGGGCCACTCCAGGACATACACGGAGTGGTTCTGAAGCCAATCTTTTGAGATCTTGGCTGTGTGCTTTGGGTCGTTGTCCTGCTGAAAAATGAACCTTCGCCCCAGCCTGAGGTCAAGAGCGCTCTGGAACAGGTTTTCATCCAGGATATCTCTATATATTGCTGCATTCATTTTTCCTTCTATCCTGACTAGTCTGCCAGTTCATGCTGCTGAAAAACATCCCCACAGCATGATGCTGCCACCACCATGCTGCACTGTAGGGATGGTATTGGCCTGGTGACGAGCGGTGCCTGGTTTCCTCCAAACATGGCGCCTGGCATCCACACCAAAGAGTTCAATCTTTGTCTCATCAGACCAGAGAATTGTGTTTCTCATGGTCTGAGAGTCATTCAGGTGCTTTTTGGCAAATTCCAGACGGGCTTTCATGTTCCTTTTACTAAGGAGTGGCTTTCGTCAGGCCACTCTACCATACAGGCCTGATTTATGGATTGCTGCAGAGATGGTTGTCCTTCTGGAAGGCTCTCCTCTCTCCACAGAGGAATGCTGGAGCTCTGACAGAGTGACCATCGGGTTCTTGGTCACCCCCCTGACTAAGGCCCTTCTTCCCCGATCGCTCAGTTTAGAAGGCCGGCCAGCTCTAGGAAAAGTCCTGGTGGTTCCAAATGTCTTCCATTTATGAATAATTGAGTCCACTGTGCTCATTGGGACCTTCAAAGCAGCAGAAATTTGTCTGTATCCTTCCCCAGATTTGTGCCTCAAGACAATCCTGTCTCGCAGGTCTACGGACAGTTCTTTTGACTTCATACTTGGTGTTTGTGCTCTGACATTCACACTCAACTGTGGGACCTTATATAGACAGGTGTGTGCCTTTCCAAATCATGTCCAATCAACTGAATTTACTGCAGGTGGACTCCAATTAAGCTGTAGAAAGATCTCAAGGATGATCAGTGGAAAAAAGATGCACCTGAGCTCAATTTTGAGCTTCATGGCAAAGGCTTGAATACTTAAGTAAATGTGATTTCTTAGTTTTCTATTTTTAATAAATTCAAAAAAAGTAAAAAAAAAACTTTTTCAAATTGTCATAATGGAGTATTTTGTGTAGAATTTTGAGATAAGAGATTAAATTAATACAATTTGGAATGAGGCTGTACAAAAACAAAATGTGGAAAAAGTCAAGCGCTGTGAATACTTTCCGGATGCACTGTATATATATATATATATATATATATATATATATATATATATATATATATATATATATATATATATATATATATATATATATATATATATATATATATATATATATATATATATATATATATATATATATATATATATATATATATATATATGTATGTTCTCCCCGTGCTTGTGTGGGTTTCCTCCGGGCACTCCGGTTTCCTCCCACAGTCCAAAAACATGCATTTCAGGTGAATTGGCCGGTCCAAACTGTCCCTAGGTGTGAATGAGCGAATGAGTTGTCTGTCCCTGTGTGCCCTGCAATTGGTTGGCAACCAGTTCAGGGTGTCCCCTGCCCACTGCCTGGAGATGGCTGGGATGGGTTCCAGCCCCCCCGCGACCCTAATGAGGATAAGCGGTACGGCTAATGAGATGAGATGAGATGAGATGATATATATATATATATATATATATATATATATATATATATATATATATATATATATATATATATATATATATATATATATATATATATATATATATATATATATATATATATATATATATATATATATATATATATATATATATATATATATATATATATTATATGCCAATATATTCATGATTTCATTTTCAATTTTTTAATAGTTTATGTTGTTTCTGTACTAAATGTACCCATGCGGGTGATATTGAAAGGCATAGCAAGCTTCATTTATACAAAGCAACAAATGATAGCAATTGTGGATAGCGGTAAACCATGACCTGCAGCCAAGAGGCTATAGTGGGTGGCAAGAGAAGCAAACAGTGGAAAAAAAGTAGAAGATAACCTCAATTACTACACTCGATGACAATCACATGCAGCGCTCAGCTGTGGCACGTGAGTTGCCTTTTAGTGCTAAAACCAGGACAGGCTATTCAGTAATTGCTATGAAAAAACATTCTTTTTCTTTTTCTTTATTGAATTTTTCCTTTTATGAAATGTGACAGTGATGGTGACAAGGCGTGTTTCTGACGTGACACCATCTCGCCTCAATAAATAAATATCAGTTCCTGTTGTCAATCTGCCATCGCACCAAATTTAAATGGTAATGAGACCGACCCGGTCGTGATTTTTACACAATTAATCCCTGTACGAATTAATCTCGTTGACAGGATTTATCAAAACGAAAAAACAAGAAAAAAAAAATAACGTCAGGCAGTTCTTGTCTGATTGGCACGATTGCTCTGTGAACTTTTCTTCACCTCTTAATTTTCCCTTTTAAAGTGGAGAACGTTGCGCCAAGGGAAATAGATCTGTCTAGAAAAGGGTCACAAAAATACGTCCCGGGGCCAATTGAATACTCGTAGGTGGCGAAATAAAGAGGCAGCTGAGATCATTGTCAGCCATTTTGCTGCTCCGGGTAAGGTTGACGTGGTTCAGTTGTAACACACTTTGCTTCCTCTCTCCCCATTTCAGAATATTTTGTGCTAGTCCTCTCAAACATTTATATATGGTAGACATCAATGCTCGAGTGCTAAGAAGCTACAAAAGTCTGTGACGGTCTCTCCAATAGCTGATTATCGGGCAAGTCGATTATCAGCACTGATATTTAAGAATTTGACGAATATCGGTATCTGTATTTTTTTCCCGATTATTTTTAAGTGACAGACTTTCGATCTTGTTTCTAAAAGCCATCTTTCCTACACTTCCCTCCCATCCTAACTACCTACCCCACGCCTTCTGATTGGATAAATGACTGGGGGTGGAGCCATTACATCACGAATATTAGAGCAATAGCTCTTGCGGACGATCGTTCGTTAGTTGAATTTGTTCGTAAGTTGCTTCAGTGCTAAAACCTACACGAGGGCAAGGAAAAACTTCAAAACCAAAAATAAACGTTTTATAGAATAATATGCTCAATCAAGATAAATAAAGTTCAGTTAAACTTACCTTTGGAAGATGAGCTTCAACAGTTAGGCCATTTCCTCCTCCGTGGTAAAAAAGTGGCCAGAAAAAAAGCCTTCCGACCATTTTCTTAACCGCATCAAGCTTTCTCATTCCACTTTCATTTCAAAAGAAACCGCTCGCCGCTTCTTTATTGCTGAGCATAATTTTTTTTCCTGCACTCTTCCTTTTTATTTAAGTGAAAGATTAGTCATGTTAGTTATGTTGAAATTGTAATTTTTTTCATTATTAAACATTTCTTACGGCAATTTTTACACGTTTATATCAAACAAATATGGTCTCCAAATATTAGTCATCAGCCTTCTCTTAATACTAGTAATCAATATTGGCCCTGAAAAACCCATATCGGTCGATCCCTAATACACAGTGTTACAACCGTACCCAGTAAGCTACCGGGTATGGTTGGACCACTACTAGTGTACAGTTGCAACTGTGTGATTTATTATTACAAATAAGCTTCATATAGTCCAATATTCGAAGAAGTCAAGTCAAGTCATGTTTATTTGTATAGCCCTTAATCAAAAAGAGTCTCAAAGGGCTGCACAGACCACAGATTATTGGAAACCACAGATTATTATTACACTATCCCCTGATCTAAAACCTACATGAGGGCAAGGAAAAATGCAAAAACCTCAACATGAGGAAAATGAAGAAACCTTGAGAAGGGACCTGAGGTAATCCCTCTTCCAGGATGACCAGGCTGCAGTGGATGTTGCAATAACAAATAATAAATAAATATTGTCAACATAAAATATAGGTTATTCATATGATATAGAATAGAAGTGTGTTTTAAGCTTGGATTTAAACATTTCCACTGAGGTTGCAGATCAAATCTCAGGGGAAAGAGCATTCCACAGCGCGGGGGCCCGAATGGAAAACGCTCTCGAACCTGTGCATCTCTTCTTGCCTCTTGGGATCAATAGTAGACCAGTATTTTCAGAGCGAGGACTACGGACCGGGACATAGTGGGAAATTAAATCTGAAAGATATGAGGAAGCAAGTCCATGCATGATTTCATATACTACCAACAGAACCTTAAAATCAAATCTTAAGCTAACAGGGAGCCGATGGAGCTTAGCTAAAATTGGGGTTGTGTGATCAAACTTTCTTGTCTTGGTGAAAAGCCTGTTTGCAGCATTTTGTACCAGCTGAAGGCTCTTGATTTTGGGGAGACCGGATAGTAGTGCATTACAGTGATCGAGACGGGAGGTAAAAAAACGCAAGAATTATAATCTCTGCATCCGACTAAAACAGCATGGGGCAAATTTTAGCAATGTTACGAAGATGGAAAAAAGCTGTTCTAGTAATATTCTACACGTGTGTTTGAAAGGACAGATTGGGGTCAAATATGACACCTACATTTTTGACTGAGTGATATTACATTTTTCAATGTCCAGAGCAGCTTTTGAGAACAAGTCACGGCATTTAGATGGACCAATAACTAACATTTCGGTCTTTTCAGAATTAAGGTGCAAGAAGTTGAGTGACATTCATTCTTTTATCTCAGTGAAGAACTCTTTATTTAAAGAAATATATATGGCAAGAGCATGTGCTTGTGTCTTATCCATCCTTTTGTATGGACAGCGTTGCTGATCAGAGTCTGACAAGCAGTGGCAGATGTAAGGCAAATTGCTTGCAATCAAAACACTGTACCCACTAGTCTTTTCTTTCTTGTCCTTTGCCGTTCCATTTATCCATACAGACTACCCAGAAGTTGTTGTTTTTGGATGTGTTACAACTGTCCCTGTCCCTATTAGCCATCATTAAGCTACCATTTTCCCGATGTGGTTGGTAACCAGCATGAAAAAAACAAATAAGATTGAAGCCAAGAATGTGGACATTACAGAAATGTGCCAGATATCTGAAACTCTTTAGCATATTTGACATTAAACTAAAAACAGTGAGGAAGATCAAATTTGAAATCATACCTGAAAATTAGTTTTCGGACCATAAAATTGACGTCATGTCACTCAGGGTCTTGAAATGTCTTAATTGAGTGAACAATGGAAAGGGGAGTACAGGTATCTATATTTGTGGCATCAATAAAACTCTCTTTCAGTTACCTATACCCGGTCTCCCTTACCCCTAAAAATGTTCTTTACTTGAATATTTGTTATCTTTTTTTCTGTTTTATGCTTTCTCTTTGCCTTTTCTCTCCTTATTCTGTTTTTACTTTTTTCTTTTCTTTTCTTTCTTTCATTTTTTTCTGCATGTTTCTGTTTTTCCTATTTTATTTTGTTTTCGTTTTTAAAAAAAAAATCCTTTTTTTTCTTTCTATCTTTTTTCCTTTTTCCCAGATTTTTTCCTCTTTTTTCCATCATTCCTTTCCTTTCATTGTTTTTCATATTTCTTTTCTTTTCTTTTTTAGTTCAGTTAATCAGCTGTATCACAAACCAAAACCAGGCCAGCATTTTGTATGGCGTCAACCAATAGCAGACAGACATCTTAGGGATGAAACTTTGCATACGCACGAACACAGCAAAGTTTAAATTGTATATTGTTCAGTGAAATAATTTTTTATTGATTTCATATATAGCAGTAGGGAAAATGCGGTAAAGAGAAGGCGGAAAAAAAACAACATATCCAACATCACAAAGTGAAAATTTTGTCAGGCTGGGTCACCATATCTTGGAGGTCTTCTGTATTACACACTGAAATAATTTTAGAAATTATGTGAACATTGAGTTTTAGAGATACTTGAACTTTCAAAATAATTTGCACGTACATAAAATTCAAACCATATACAGTATTAGTGATTGCAATTCAATCAATTTATACAGTATTGAATACAATAGGTATTGTTTACCAGGACTTCGCATAGGATTAAAAAAAAACATTTCACTTAATGAATATCAAAAATCAAGTACCAATAGTAAGACGCATTATACCAACATCAACAGTGGCCAGATGATGGAGGTACTGTATCTGAGTCAGTTCAGGAGGCTTCTCCCGTCACTGGTAACCATAGAATCCAGTACTGTCTCATGTAGGGAAGCAAACCCCTAGCCCAAAAATAACTACCTGGAGACTGATGGGCGCCGCCAGGCTGTCTCTGCCCAAGACACACCACAGAAAGGGTGCTCCTACGACACAGGGATCCGTAAACCACGAATGGCGGGTGTAGACATCCTAAGGTGGGAATGCCATATCCCTGGGCCTACTGTATTATACTACTGTTTTGAAGTTTTTCCTTGCCCTCATGTAGGTTTTAGATCAGTGGATGGTGTAAAAATTGTCTGTGGTTTGCAATCATCTGTGGTCTGTGCAGCCCTTTGAGACTCTTTGTGATTAAGGGCTATACAAACAAACATGACTTGTTGACTTCATATAGTAGGGGAAATGTCGCAAATAAGGGCCCAAAAACATCTTAATAGAATATTATCTGCTGTATTACACAATTGTGTGTTGATGATGTATAATGGGTAAAAATGCCTCAAACAGGGGCAAAAAAAAGCTTATTCTGCATCATAAAGTGAAAACATCATAAAGCTGGGACATAGTACATCGGGGGTCTACTTTATTGTACAATTGCAAAAAGTATGTTGAATTCGTAAAAGAGGAGAAATGGCATACAGACGGGCCAAAAAACATCTTATTTGACCTTGAAAAGCTTGGATTGCCGTATCCCTGGGGTCTATTGTATTTTCCAATGAAATACTTTTGAACATTTTGTCGACATTCTGGGTTTCAGACGACCTTGAAATTCCAAGATTACTTTCCCTTTATGCAAGTTTGGCTAGCTGTTTGACTTCCATGTGTATATTAACACCAACACGTTTACTGGTAGAAAATACGCAGAGGTAGTGTTTAGCCAATCAGAACTCAGAACACAACATATAATATAAATTAATAAAGTAGTAAAAAAGTGAACTGCGTTGTGGAAAAGGTTCTCTCTACCTACAACAGAGAAATGAAACCGTCTTTACATTCTGGACCATGTCGGAGACAGATAATTATGTTATAATTTCATGCTGTCTTCACTGATTACAGATACATGGCCGACTGATAAAACTTTGCCGGACGTTGCAATAGGAAAAAAAAAAAAAAGAAAAAAAAGAAACGCAATATGCTGCACTAGCACTTGTCCGGTAATAACCCTCCACAGGCCCAGAAGACTTTTTGCTGGGATTATTTGAAACTTTCTCCTTGTAAAATGACTTTATTAAACCTCCCATTGGGTTTGTTTCTCAGGAAGAGCAATAATGTCTCCGGGAAGATTTGAACCGTTACCATAAAAGTGTTGTAAAAGAAAAAAATGGCATTATTAACTTGATTACAGTGAGAATGATCAACTTTTTTTCCTCCTTTCATTTTCTTTTTTACGGTATAACATTTCAGCGATTAAACGTAAATGCACCCTGTAATACAGTAGTAGGAATGCACTGTAACTTCTTTTCGTACTGATAGCCTATAAAATCATGCTTTGGGGACCGTAACGATTACATTTTTGGTAACTACATTGTACAATTCGATTACAGTAACAAAAATAAACATGTGCAAAATCCAAGTATTTTACTGTGTTTCTTTATTTTTTGTTTACAATTACAATGACATGATACAGTTTCGCTAAACACAAGTAGTGTTTGAGAGACTAGAGCAATGGTCTTCAATGTGGTGCCCGCGGGTACCAGTGTGCCCCCAGAGGACAGCTGAGGTACCTGTTCAGAAAATATCTTACCATTTTTTGCTTTCTGTCTTCCACACCTCTTCCTTTCTCTCTCTTTTTCTGTTTCTTTTCTTTCTTTCTTTCTTTCTTTCTTTCTTTCTTTCTTTCTTTCTTTCTTTCTTTCTTTCTTTCTTTCTTTCTTTCTTACTTTCCTTCTTTCTTTCTTTCTTTCTTTCTTTCTTTCTTTCTTTCTTTCTTTCTTTCTTTCTTTCTTTAAAACGTCATGACTTGGCAAAGAAAAATATGTCCTGTATTCTTATCAAGTGCCATTATCATAGCAGCGATAAAATAACAGATTGGCAGCGATAAAATAACAAAATACATATACAAATTCAGATGAAACTATATTGAGTAAATTTAACGTTTGGCCAAATATGGCTGTACAAGTCTCTCACAGCTGCGTTAGTGAAGCAAATTTATTGATTTAATAAATGAAAATCAAAATATACACTAATGAGGAGCAAAAATGCTTAGAATTTTCCTAACAAGTAGGGTCAGCTGATTTAACTTCATAACATTGCATCAAGTGACTTGTAAGTTTAAAATATGCCACAGCTTATATTTAGTCATGACTAGATAATTTCTTCATTCGTATTTTTATCATTTATCTAATCGTGATTATGTCTCTTCAGCTGTGTTGTATTTTGTGGCTTTGGGCTTCATTGTTAAGACTATCACCTTATTTGCATGAATTAAAGATCACATCAACTGGAACTTTTGTCCCTGTTTACAGAATAGAATTGATTCCTTCAGGCAAAGGTTAAGCGGCTCGAGCAAGACTCACCCAAAAGGTGATGAAGTTATTGTGAATACAATAGTGCTCTATTCACCTGTATGATCCCATCAATGTTTAATTTTTAACTTTGTAATCGACTTACAATAAGCTTGAGGACCACCTTTTTTTATATAAATATGACGGTAAGCCACAGTTGCATTTGTAAATGTATACAGCCATTGTCTGTAGCTTCATCATCATCCACCCCAAGATCTGCCACTCCATCCATCTTCTAAAAGGCATTCTCAAGACAGCTTTTCAAGATTCTCACCACCCAAAGATCCCTTCTAATGTTTCCCTCTCAAGTGTTCTCTCCTCGGCAGCCATGTCCTTTATCATCAGAGAAGCTTTTTTTCTTTCTTGAATAAACAACCTTTGTCGAGGTTTGATCACATCCCTCTTTTACGTCTTCTTGTGTCCTGCATTTGGGTCCGTCTGAAATATTTTTCCATAGGGCGGCAGTAGCTCAGGAGGTAGAGCGCTCGTCTTGGGATCAAGAAATCGTAGTTCAAATCCAAAGTGTCCTTGGGTAAGACACTGAACCCAATGCCCCCAATAAGCAGGTTTGCGCCTCACATGGCTGCATGGCCGTTATTGGGAAATGTGAAGCACATTGTAAAGCGCTTTAGGAAGTCTTCATTGACTTGAAAAGCGCTATATAAATGCAGATCATTTCATTTCATTTCATGTGCATATCATTGGCAGTGTTGGGCACGTTACTTCAAATAAAAATTATACATACTCACTACTTCTTCTAAAAAGTAATTGTGTTAGTGACTGAATTATTCTATGGTAAAAGTAATTAGTTACCGGGGAAAGTAACTATTTCTGTTACTTTAAAAATAAGCTGTTGTACGTTGAATAGTTGTGAATTTTCTGAGCAGCATTCAAGTCAGTTAAATAGAGAAGACAGACATTTCATCTCATCTCATTAGCTGCACCGCTTATCCTCAGTAGGGTCGCGGGGGTGCTAAAGCCCATCCCAGCAATCATGGGGCAGTGGGCAGGGGACACCCTTAACTGGTTGCCAGCCAATCGCAGGGCACACAGGGACAGACAACTCACTCGCCCTTTCACACCGAGGGACAATTTGGACCGGCCAATCCACCTGAAATGCATGTCTTTGGAATGTGGGAGGAAACCGGAGTGACACAAACTCCGCACAGTAGGTCCGGTAGCTGGATTTGGACCCACACAGGAGGTTCCCAAGAACTTAGAACTGTGCCTGCACACGCGCTAATCACTGCGCCGCCGTGCTGCCCGAAGACAGACATACTTTGTGATATTTTTTGCACCTCACCAGCAACATATTGAGACTACACTTGATTGCAACGAATATAAACGGCAAAAAATATAATAAATAACAATCAGCAGTAAAAAAAAGAAAGTTAGTTCGTTAAATTGAATACTCTCAAAACCTGAGACAACTGGTCATGTAGATATTGTAGACATATGCTACTATACCTTTTTGCACAACAAAAGTAAACAGTAATAGACTAGTTTCCCCCAATTGAGAGGTTAAGTATTGTGAATTTAATGGCGCCCTTACTCCTAAAATGATTGTCAGACGTTCTCCATTGTATGACGTCACCACGAACGCACCGCATTGTTTTGTGTTATTGCAGATGGTTGCTGTGTTAGCTTGAATGAGAGCTGTGTTCACGTTCGCAGTTTGTTGGTCAATAAATGTGCTAAAAGCCTGACCAAGGCTGTCCTGCTTATCTTCTTTGCACACAAGAAGACTGCACACTCTGACATAGCCCTAACATGAGACAATGTGATGATTGATATTAGAAAAAGTAACGCACCACTTTTGACCGTCAGTAACGGTAAAGGCGGAAAAAATAATTAGTTAGATTACCTCGTTACTGAAAAAAAAACACCGTTTTGTAACAGCCTTATTTAAAACGGTGTGATTCCCAACACTGGCCATTGGTTATTAGGAGCAAGACAATTCTGGTTCTCGGTGAAAAAAAAAAAAAAGTGAAAAAAAATCGATATACTGATCACACTTATTAAGCCAAGCAAAAAGAAGTGGGTCAATTTGACCTACAACATAGATCTCCTATTGGTGCTCTCGAGTCACACGTTGGGATTTTTTCTACATTTGATTTTCTAAAACAACCCCAAAAGGCACATTTTTCCACATCTTTTTGAAATGTTCAACTCCTTTGTGTTGGTTTCCTAGGAACAGAAAAAAGGCCCCAAGTCAATTTGACCCAGCCCATGAAATGGTTATATAAAAAAAAAACTTTAATCTCATCACTTTTCACTGATAATACTTCAATTTTATTTTTCCATCAGCAATTTGTTATTAAAGGTTGAATTTATTCAAGTGGATGATTGTTTAAACGCAATTTGACTTTTTTAGATAGATCAAAAAGGTCCACCTTTTGTGTCAAAGTCAAACTGAAAGTCATGAGAGAGTAAAATATATTTCTTTTAATATCACACATAGGTAATTAAAAAGAAAACAAAAAATAAATTTCTATTCAACAGAACCATATATCTTAAAAATGACGTGTACTCAATTGGGTAGTCATCAATTCCAGTACTGCTAGTACAAAAAAATGACGCTTAAATCCATGCATCTATCTATCTATCAATCCTCACTAGGGTCACAGGAGTGCTGGAGCCCATCCCAGTTATATTTTGGCAGCGGGCAGGGGACACCCTAAGTTGGCTGCCTGCAAGTCGCAGGGCTCACTGGGACAGACAACTCCCTTGCTCATTCACACCTAGGGACAATTTGAACCGGCCAATTAACCTGACAGCCAAGTTTTTGGAATGTGGGAAGAAACCTGAGTTTCCTATTTTATGTTTCTCCATAATCATATGCCTAATCGAAAACTCCCCAGGATCCATCCAAAAGACTTTCTATTTGGACCAAAAGTCTCATCTCATCTCATCAGCTGCACCGCTTATCCTCAGTAGGGTCGCGGGGGTGCTGGAGCCCATCCCAGCAATCATCGGGCAGTGGGCAGGGGACACCCTGAACTGGTTGCCAGCCAATCGCAGGGCACACGGGGACAGACAACTCACTCGCTCATTCACACCTAGGGACAATTTGGACCGGCCAATTCACCTGCAAATGCATGTTTTTGGAATGTGGGAGGAAACCGGAGTGCCCGGAGGAAACCCACGCAAGCACGGGGAGAACATACAAACTCCGCACAGTAAGGCCGGGAGCTGGATTTGAACCCACTCAGGAGGTTCCCACGACCTCAGAACTGTGCCGCACACGCGCTAACCACTGCGCCGCCGTGCTGCCCTTGGACCAAAAGTGAAAGTTGAAAAATCTTTTTAAGACTCTGAATAGACAAAATTTGGGGGACTATTATTTGACCAATTCGCACAAGGTAAACACTAAAATGACCAAATTGAGTGATATATTTTCGTCAGCTAAGGAAGCTGTGACGTTAGTGGTATAATGTTTAGAAGTGACATGTATTTTAGTTATCGGTTATTGGTGACAGTCACCCAAAGCAGGATTTTAACGGTAATCAGTAGTAAAAACATGTATCATACGTCCCTAGTAAAAGCTTCGAAAATGTAAGTATTTCAGAAGAATTAAAGTACAGTTAGTTTTGGTCACACAATAAGCCGTGTAACTTTTATTCTTGCATTAGGAAGCCAGTAAAGATTTTAAGTGCAAAGAGTCTGGAAATTGATTTTTTTTTTCAAGATTGTATAACTTGAATTATGACTTGCCTAAAGTCAAGCCTTGACTCAACTCCAAATTTCCTGGACTGGACTTGATTTGTGAAGCAGTAAGTCGAGACTTCCTTGAAAGTTGAAGGTTGAGACTTGAGAGAGAGGGATTCATAATTTAAGACGATGACAAAAATGTGACTTGTCCCTACCTCTCAATGACTTTTTTACATGCAGGCAATAATCTGATTGGAAACACAAGAATGGATTTCTACACGAGTAATCTGATAACAAAAGATCTAACACAACCATATCGATCAGAAAACACGCTGTCAGCCTAAGGTCTGAATATGATTGTTGTGCAAGTTGTCATCATGGGAATACTGGCAATAATCCAATCGGATTGCCTTCATAATTACATATGCAATGACCCAGAAAAAGTGGAAGTCAGACAAAGACACAAGATTCTGTATATTTTACTCAGAAGCGTCAATGATTGTTCTAATCATCGGAAATGAGACCCCCGGACTAACCCAGCCATTGTGATCGGAAAACTCATTCTCGAACTAAAACCTTAATCCGATTATTGCACAGTTTTACATGGTGTTACATAACTGCAAAACGCACAATAGTCTGTTTCCAATTGGATTATTGTTTGCATGTTTCTCAGAAGTTTCAACGACCATTTTAATCATCGGAATTGAGAACCCCGGACTAACACAATCATTGTGATCCGAAAACTTATAGTTTGACTAAATCTCCAACCCAATTTTTCAGTCTGTTTACATGACTTTATGTAATCGGAATACTGTCAATTGCCCGTTTCTAATCGGACTATTGCCCGCATGTTAACATACGCAATGACCAAGAAAAAGTGGTAGTCCAAGACACAAAAACGCGTCTGTATTTCTCAGAGGGTCAAGATTTTTAATCATCAGAAATGAGACCCCTGGACTAACCCAACCGTTGTGATCGGAAAACTCATAGACCCTAATCTGATTATTGTACAGTTTTACATGACGTCACATAATTTGTAAAACTGTCAGTAGACTGTTTTCAATCGGATTACTGTTTGCATGTAAACACACCCAATGACCGAGATAAAGCGAAAGTCGAGCCAAAACATAAAAAGGCGGCTATATTTCTCAGAAGAGTCAACGATCGTTTTAATCATTGGAAATGAGAACCCCGGACTTACACAACCATTGCGATCCAAAAACTGATTGTAGGACTAAGACCTTAATCCGATTATTGTGTCTGTTTACATGGCTTTACGCAATTGAAATACTGGCAGTAGCCTGTTTTCAATCGGATCATTGCCTGCATGCAAACGTACCCAATGAGTGAGATAAAGCTGAAGTCCGACCAAGACACAAAATTTCGGTCATTTTGCTCAGAAGTGTCAACGGTTGTTTAATTCATCAGAAATGAGACCCACTGAACCAACCCAATCTTTGCAATCGGAAAACTGGTATTCGGACCAGGACCTCAATCCTGGAATACTGGCAATAGCCTGTTTCCAATCTAATTTTTACTTGCATTTTAACGTACCCAATGACCGAAATAAAGTGAGAGTCGAGCCAAGACACAAAAAGGTGATTCTTTTCAGAAGCGTCAAAGATTGTTTTAATCATCGGAAATGAGAGCGACACCTCAGCAATCGGTGACACAATCTCGAGCGTAAGGGAAACTCAATTAGCACATAGGCGAGGTAATGTAATGGCACTCCTCTTTCATTCTTAGATGAAAGTGTTTTCAGTCGCTTCGTAACAACGCTCTTATTTGCCGCGCCAGCAAAATCCGACAGCGGCAAGAATCAAACACGCCACAAAATAGCCCAAAAAATTGACGTTGGACATCAAAATGCTGCTTTAATCTCGGCAAAGACGACACTTGTGCGCTGTGCGCCTTGAAATTCTTTTTCATCTTATTAGCCGAGAGACCCGAAAGGGACGTCTCTGGCTCCCCCGTCCAAAAAAAGACATCAAAAGTAACAAAATGACACTTTTCTCTGTAAAAAAAATCCCTTGCCTAAAAGCTCCAAAGTAGTGGTACAAAATGTCCGTGGAGAACCCGGTTTTCTGTGACCCTGAGCTGCAAACACATTGATCGCCTCCGTTCCTAAATTTGTCCATGATGAGAGGTGACACTCGCCCCTGAAAAGGCTTTTGATGAGATTCCACTCTTAGAGCTGAAGCAAATAGTTTATCTTAAAAGAGCCATGAACGGTGCGGTGAATAAGTATTTGCCCTGTTCATGATTTCTGTATTTTCTGCATATTTAGCACTCACAAAGATTTCAGATCATCAAACCAATTTTTGGAAACGTCTTCATTTTTTTTAGTCGTTATTATGTAACTTAAGTTTTATTTTGTCGTCAGTAGTTGTCTTGAGCGCCATTGTTAAGGTATATCACCTTAGATTTTCGAATGGAATTTACAATCACAGGCACGAAACATCCAGCATAGAAGACCACTTGAAGTAAAGTCCACCTCTTTTCCTTGTTTACGAGATACAATTGGTTTTCTCAGGCAAATGATAAGTGGCTTGAGTAATACTTCGAGTATAACGAGCCTATATATATCGTAGGATATTCCTCTATTCAACTGCGGGATCCCTTTAATGTTTAATCTTTTTCAAAGACATTCATAATCAATTTAATGTGTTTATCAATTTGTCTCATTTCGAGACGACCAGATTGCAACACTAAAACCTTTGCAAATGGTTTTTTTACTTTGGCCAACTTTTTAGACATGGAGAAAGAGTTGTAAATGTTTGACATTCTCTTTCCAGGAGTAAAATCAATGATTGTATATACTTGCGCATAATAATGGTGTGTAAAAATAAATCGCAAATTGCGTTCAGCACGCTTTTTTTGGACTGTGACTTGAATACACCCCCGGAAAATGGCATACTATTAAATTGGGGATTTTATTGGCTAACCAATCACCATTCGAATTGGTTACTAGAGGCTGAAGATATTGGGGGCTACAGGTTTTTCTTTTTCACGTTTTATCAAACAAGCCCGAATAGGCTAATGCAGGCTGTAGACCATGAAAAATAAGGCCGCATTGGCCGAGAGGGGTGTCAATCGAAAGACTAACGACCATATTGGGGATAATTTACGAGTATGTTTGTTTTAAAGGGGAGTTTTGGAGCGGAGCGAAACGCTTTGTCAGTTTTTTTAATCTCTAGGCATTATCATGTGTGTTGGAGTATTTTTTCACACAACTGTATTGTCTTTGTTGTCCGAAGCAATTTTTGCGGACATTTTAACTAATTTGATGACTGCCAGGGGACGTAAGAGTTGAAGTACGCTGGCCTTGTAGTATTCAGGTATCTTGTTTCAGACTGATCTCAACGTTTCTGTGATGAGTCCATTTAGAAACGGTCATCATTTCTTGAATCCCAAGATGTTTAGCTTTCCAGTGATATGTAACATGACGTATTTCAGTGACTGGTGACAACGTACAAACAAATCTTTTTTTTTTAATCCGTCGGAACGTTAAGGGGTTAAATTGTCCCTGGAAATCCAATTTTTCTACAATGTTAATAATGAATAGTTACATTACAGAAGAAATATCTCTTTATGCTATGGCCCGTTAATAAACGTGTTGACGGCCCACAAATGACCCCCTAATATTGAAGTTGGGACACCAAACTAATCAAATTAAAAACCGTACCGTAATTACTGCGGTAACTGAGCATGAAGTTTTGCACCACTGCACAAACTCAGAGACGCCACAATCAGGGGCATCCCTGGGCAAACAATTTAAAAAAACACTTAGCCGTAATACCTTCTCTTAAATATATCATTAGCCTCCTCGCACTTCATTAACGTAAATGGAGGGCAACGGAAGACTCAGACATCGTCTTCCTTAGAACTCCTAGCTTTCTGTGACCCGTACGAAATAGTGATTGGAATTCCGGCTCCTTGGCGAGAATCGGGTCTTTCGGCCGGCTCACTAAAAAGAGCTGGGTCTTTCAGCTCTCAAACGACTCTTAAGATTTATTTTGATGCTTAAATCCTTGTGTTAGGACTTATCATGTAACCATATGCACAAATAACTTTAAAAAATAGTAAAAGCAAAGCAGAGAACGACAAAAAATTGTCTATGCCTTTGAGCAGTATAACTTGAATTTCAACCCAACAACAGTTGCAGGAAATGTATGTATTGGATTTTGTTTTCTTCATCCCACTCCCTCTCAGGCATTGTTTTATGCATTGAAGTTATATTTACATGTGAGCACATATAAAGTAACGGCCTGGAATGGATTAATAGATAAATATAAGAAAGGAAGGAAGAAAAAAATAAAAGAAAACGGTGGAAAAAGAGAAAAATATTTTTAATCATCATTTTTTGGGGGGTTGGTTTTCTAAAGAAAAAAGATATTTGCAGGTCTATAACATATATTTGTAACAATTTTTATCCATCCATCTATTATCTGCACAGCTTATCCTCAGTAAGGTCGCGGAGGTCCTGGAGCCCATCTCAGCCGTCTTTTGGCAGTGGGCAGGGGACATCCTGAACTGTTTGGCACCTGACATGTATTTGGAATGTGGGAGGAAACCGGAGTGCCCGGAGGAAACCCACGCAAGCACGGTCTCAGAACTATCTCAGAATTATGCTGCGTACGCGCTAACCACTCATCCGGCATGCCCCCTATTTTTGGTTATTGTTGAGCTATTTGACTCTTGTTTTTTTTTTTTTTTTTGCTTTATATTATAGAATATATTATTACTCTCTGCACTATTTTTTTCTGTCCAAAGCTGTCAAATAAAGAGAAATGTGTTATTTAAACCGTCACCCTCTATGTTGGTGTCTTAAATCAGCTGTAAAATACAATAAAAACTATAATAGATAATCTTTTTTAATATCTTTAAAGATATTAATATGAACTTAGAATAATTATATGGATACATAAAAGTTTATTTTGCTACATGACTTTAATTTAGCGGCATTACAACTTATCGGATAAATACAAGTTTTTTCATTCTAATATGACTTACTGCGATTGACTTACGCCGCGATTGACATGGATGGATGGTGTCATGAGTGCACTGCAGGAAAGAGCTTTAAATATAGTGGAAGCTAGAGCTCTTGTTGGTGATAGGAATGAGTGGAGAGGTGTTGTAAAAGGATAGTGGGATGTTTAGACGCATTCTAAGGGATGGGCTGGGGACCCGTATGATGTGGCAGAGGTAAACCAGTGAAATCTGTCGGGCCCTGCTGTTGAACAGAAGAGAGTGTTGTGTCACCCCGAACCGAGTGACATGGCCGCTTTCATCTTGAGGGCCGAAAGCATGACCAATTTGGGTGCCAAGGTGCTTAACTTGTTTGGGCCTTTCGGTTGGCCATGGTCCAAAAATTTTGTGTGTGTTTTTGGCTACTTTTTCCCTTTTGTTTAATTTCTTTGTTTTTGTATGTGTTTGTCTTGCTGTCGGTCACCCCCTCAACGGATATCACCAGGGTAGATGGTTAGATGGATAATGACATACTGTATATAGAGTTAGTTTCGTTTTGACCTATAGATGTTTACTTCTAGATCAACTCAAAAAAAATCATTTTTAAATGCGTATTATTTGACACTAGATGACATTCTGTTGTTCGGTGCATGCAAGGGCCAGTAACACAGCGGACAGCGTGGGGGCAGGATACCGGAGTAGTAACATGGCGGCGACCTAAGACGGGGTTCTACTGTATAAAAGAAAAACAAATTCCTCAACGCAAAAAAACTTTTCCTACCGGCTGAGTAAAAATACAAGAGTGGCTGTGGGTCCCTTTTATCGGGATGCACGAAGCTAATAAATAATATGGCTAGCAGTAGCCGTTGGAAAACAATGCTTAAAACAAAATGGTATATAATTTTCTTCAAAACACAAACACACAATACTCTTACCGGTGCGGCGACTCAATGCTTTCAACGGGGATCTCTTTGTGGTAGTATCTCCATGTGTCAGACTAAACGGGAACTTCGCCAAACACATAGCAGATATAGTCGCTTTGAGTGCCCATAGCAGCGAGATCAGAGGTAAAACCCCTACAAGGCACTATATGACTTCAGTTTTGACTGTAGGCAGTATTTCATAATCTCGTTTTTAAAGAAAAATTGAAACTGATCCTAACCATTCAAATGTAACACTTTCAACTAAAGCATTTTTTTTTAGCGTAATCGGAAAAAAGTAATCGGCGGATTCGTTGATTATCAAAATAACCGCCAGTTGGAGCCCTCATTTACTTCAGAAAAACGATTCATTTGTGAACAAAACATCACTCGTACAAAATAAAACAGTCAGTATTTTGTGGAGCTTTCAACGTCGAAGCCGTCCAGAAGAAAAAAACGTCCGAAAACCCTTGGTCGCTTTTATTGAATCTTCCGTTAAATGTTCCGTCAGGAGCTAGCGTGTGAGCGCGTCATGAGTAGCTTACGTAAGCGGCGAGATCTCCTGCAGTCGCTCGCACGGAAAATGTTGATTTGAGCTCGCTGAGGCGTGCTAGGCCATGACAGACATTACTTCTGCTTCCTTGTACTACCGAGAGTGTAAGTACCGTTTCGATGACTCCCAAAGCAACAAAGTGCTCATAAGACTGCAATTAATTTTATATATATCTATATATATATATATATATATATATATATATATATATATATATATATATATATATATATATATATATATATATATATATATATATATATATGTATATGTATGTATATTTACATGTACATATATATATATATATATATATATATATATATATATATATATATATATATATATATATATATATATATATATATATATATATATATATATATATATATATATATATATATATATATATTCCTGGGACCGTTTCCGGTGGACAAAATTATTAGTCCATCGGCAGTCCGCCTGCGCCTGCCCAGCACCATGAGGGTTCCCCCGACGTTTCATGTTTCCCGCATTAAGCCTGTCCACCAGAGCCCCCTGGTCCCTGAAGTCCCTCCCCCCCAGCCCCTCGCTTCCTGGATGGTGACCCTATCTACACCGTGCGACGTCTGCTCCGCTCTTGTCGTAGAGGACGTGGTCTCCAATATCTCGTGGACTCGGAGGGATATGGCCCGGAGGAACGATCCTGGATCCCCACCCAGCAGATCCTGGATCGCTCGCTCATCTCCGAGTTCCACCGCCAGTATCCAGATCAACCTGCTCCTCGCCGAGGTCGTCTTAGGGGTGTCCGGCCAATGACTACATCTCCGCCGGGTCCATCATCGACTACGCCGCCTGAAGACGATGATGGAGCATCGGTCCGCTCAGAGGAGTTCTAACTGGCCAGCCTGTCGGATTATGTTCCTGCATGTCGGATTACACTTTTGCCTGTTGGATTATACTCTTGCCTGTCGGATTCTTTTTTTTTCCTTTTTTCTGGGGACTTTTGGAGCCGTCCCTTGAGGGGGGGTTCTGTCACAATCACCCGGATCGGGAAAACCTGTGTTCAGGATTTGGCGCTAACAGCCAGGACAGCTGATTGGCGCACCCTGTACATTTAAATCCCCAGCTTCCGGTAACACTTGGTCTGATTGTACTATGCGATCTGTTGCCATCTGCTCAGAAAGCCTGTACCTCCGACTCTTTGCCTGCCTCCTGTTTTTCTACCTGATTTCCGTTGCCGACCCGTTTCCGAATTTGCCTACGACCTGCCCTGCCCGCCTGACTCCTGATCTCTCTTCCGAACACAACGACGCCCTTCTTCTAAAGCCCCAACCAACAACACGACGACTATGCCTGTCCACGACCATTCCCGCCAAGCCTTCACCCGCCTGTCAAGTCTCGACAATCCGTCAAACAACGGATCTAAGGGGCCGGTCACACAGCCGTTTGCGGCTGAATCACGGCTAAAATTTTGCGGGTTTTTTTTGCCCGTGGTTGCCCGCGATGGAAAATGCGCAAAATTGGCCAACCCGCTGTTCATCAGTGGTATGCCCGCAAAACAGACGCCGGCGACTGTTCCGCTTCCTCATCGCGTCATTTCTGAGTCATTTTCTCGTGTGGACCACGGGTATGAAAGCTCCCGAGCCGGTGTTGTGCCCAAATCCGACTCCTACGCAACACAACAACTGACGTGTGCTCGGCAAATCGCGCTGTATATACGCGGAGGAAGGCGTTTGACTGTCACACGCGTAACACACTAATTTCACGTAATAACACCGCGATACAGGCGCAGAACATGCTATTACCATGCTCCACCCACGATTACCCGCTGAAATTTCCCGTCCTACCCATGTGTAACCACGCCCTGGCCGCGGCAAGAGCACGTCGTACCGCGTCATTTCCGCGTCATTACCTCGTGTTGACTACGTGTGCGGCACGCGGTTTACCACGTGCTCAAACTTTTGAGCAGCTCAAAACTTTTTCGCGCGGCCAACCGCGTGTGAATTTCCGACCGCGAGTAAAGCACTGCTGTATCTCGTCTATATGGCGGTCTCAAAACGTCCAACAGCGCCCAACAGCGTCTGCTTCACGACCAGACATTTCTGGCCGTGGTTCAGCCTCGATACGCTCGTGAAAGGCTGTGTACCCGCGCTCTGAAGAATTGAGCAGCACAAAACTTTTTCGCGCTGCCACCCGCGCGCGAATTTCCGACCGCGTGTTAAGCACTGCTGTATCTCTTCTGTATGGCGATCTCAAAGCGTCCAATGATTCAGCCGCAAATGTCTGTGTGACCGGCCCCTAAGATTCACGTCTTGTCATTCCTTCCTTCCAATAAAAACCAAGAAACGAGTGCAAGTGATCTCAGTTTTCCTTCCGTCCCGCCTGACAGAAGATGGCAAGCAATAGCTGCCTGAATCACAGATGACATGATGTCGCTTGCATGTTCAGATGTGGAAGGCGAGCAGATATAACAATAGCAAAAGCTGGCTATGGTTAGTGGCTAGAGAAAGAAACCGTGGAAAAAAACTAAAGACAACTACATCACGGAACTCAGAAACGCTCCTTTGCTTAACGGCTGTTGTACGTGAGTGACACAAAGAACAAGCAGGAGCAGCAGACAAAAACAATAGTGTCTTGTGGCAAACAATGGCCTACAGCCAAGTGTCTAAAATCAATGGCTAAAAAGAGGAATCAGAGGGGAAAAAGCCGAAAATGCCTGAAACAGGACTCTGGGATATTCGCTTGTATGAGTAGTTATGAAAGTCAAGTGACACTGAAAGGCAAATCAGGAGCAGCAAATAACAGCTATAGCAGCTGGCTGTGAGCCATAGTCTTTAGCCAAGTGGCTAATTAAAATGGCTAGAGAACAAAACAAACAGAAAGGACACAGAAACTTACATAAACACACACAAAAACAAACGGAAAAACACGAAAAAACGCCTGTAAACACCCACAAAAAATGGACTTAAATACGTACAAAAATCTATGTAAACATGTACAAAAACATATGAAAACACACAAAAATGTACTTAAATACACACCAAACCGTACATGAACACACACACACACACACACACACTCACACGAAAACGTATGTAAAAATACACAAAATTGGACGTAAACAAACACAAAAACGTATGTATTGCACTGCGTTTGACTGGCAGTAACTGAAATGGTGTGGTAACGGCGGAAAAAATAATTCATAAGATCACCTCATTACTTAAAAAATACATAATGATGTCATTCCTAACACTCGAAAAGACTGGGGATTACCTAAAATCTTCTGAATGTTTCTTCATTTTGAGTTTTACCTTGCCCTCATGTAGGTTTTAGATCAGGGGATGGTGAAATAGTCTGCGGTTATTAATAATCTGTGGTTTGTGCAGCCCTTTGAGACTCCTTGTGATTATAGTGATTATATTACAGTGCACATTAAGGCTTTGACTATTTTGCGGCCATTAAAGACCCACCCCACCCCAAAAAATGACTTTTTTTTTTGATTTACAATACATTCAAATTGTAAACCGTGTTTGACGATGTTTCTATTTTATTTACAATGTGACAGTTGTAGCAAGCTAGCAGTCTCTTTTGTTTATGCCATAAAATAAAAACAGAAAACGTTTCCTCTGCACCACACAGAGACGATAACATTTGATTTTATGGCGATGAACATTTGTTTATGAGCAATAAATAGCTACAAATTTAGCAGGTGTACTTTTGTTTTGGCTCCGGGCGGTCTACCAATGATGGGGAAAAATTTGCAAGTGATGAAATGTGGAGTTGTTGTTGAGCGGAATTCCACATCAAAACAGATTCAGATCCGTAATTAGTTTGGCGACGTTCGTCCAAATGTAAATGAGATATCTGACTTGTGATGGAGAGAAGATTCCCACGGTGATGCCTGGCAATGGAACCTTTTTGCTATTCCGCTTGCGACAGCACCTTTTTTTCCCCTGTTGTTTAAGTGCAATATTTAATTTAAAGTATTTTCCGGACTATAAGTCGCAGTTCATTTCATAATTTGGTCATGGGTGAGACTTACACTCCCCTGAAACGTATCTGTATTTCCATTCCATTCCATTTTACATGTTACTTTCACACTAAACCGCAAGCAGGTGTTCCAGGCCTGTGTTGATAATTTCAACCTCTCCTTGTTACACCGTTACTATAATTAACAGGCATGTCAGTCATTTAACGTTTGTATACCGTGCGAACTTATTCAGCCTTTTATTTTTTTTAATCTATATTAAATTCCCTTCCAAGATTACATGTATGTGAGTGTTATCAAAAACGTTTCCCCACAAAATGGGGTGCAACCTATATACTGTATGTTTTGTCCTCCACCTGGGACAGTCTGTTCACCTCTCATATTTTTGGCCCCGGCATACACACCCCTCAGGTGGCAAACAAAGGCCAAGTGACAGACCAACATCACCTGGCCTGACGACGTCCTCCCCAGATTCCTGCTTTGAGCAGACACAGTGGGACGCTTTCCATCATGAGGACCCGGCCACATTCACAGACACAGTACTGTCGTACATAAAGTACTGCATGGGTGATACCACTGTGTTGAAGACCATCCAGGTGTACACGAACCAGAAGCCGTGGATAACCAGCCAGGTCAGCTCACTGCTCCAGGCTCGTGATGCAGCCTTCAGAACTGGCGACAGAACGCTCTACAGCACAACTCCAGAACATCGTTGGGAACTTTGCAGACGAAACAGCGGTGGTGAAGCTGATCACAGGGGGTGACAAGGCGGCCTACAGGGATGAGACCCTGACAGTTAGTGAGTGGTGTGCCCTCAACAACCTGGTGCCGAACATTGACAAGACTAAGGAATTCATTCTGGACTTCCGTCGGAATTTATTGTCAATATTTTCTTATTCCTATTTACACGTACACTTGTGGTGGAGCTTAAGTTTTGTTATACTTGAATAATGACCTAAAAGACATTCAATTCAATTCAATTTAATTCCTTAATAAGGCATGTTTTGGCTGGTGCAATTTATACTCTTATACTCCTTTTGTTTACTCTACTTTGCCTCAATTTACTATGTTCCACTGTACTTCAGTGTTCACTTTGCTTCACTTTATTACACTTTACTTTGCTTCACTTTACTTAAGTTCCCTTTATTCTGTTTCTCTTTAATCTTTTTCACTTTACCTTGTTTTCCTGTGCTTCAGTTCCTTTTAATTTGTTTCCATTTAATTGTATTTTTTCCCCCTTGATGTCACTATTACCTATTGCCCTCACCTGTGCCCGCTCGTTTGGCGCCAGCTGTTGCTCGTTGCCTTATTGATTCCCCTCCTATTTAAACTCAAAGCTTCCATTCACTCCTTGTCAATCTGTCAACCTCCGCTCATACAAGGCAAGCACTATTTGACTCTGGCTTCCCGATTGTCTCTGGCTCCCTCCCTGACTTTCTCCCTCCTTCGACAATGCTCCCGACCCATTTTTGCCCACCGACCCTGCTCTGATCTCCCGTCTCGGCAACTCAACTCGTTTCCGCCTTCCGACCACACTCCGATCCCGTGGTGCTTGTTTTCCCATATCCTAACTTCTCAGCTTCCGCAATAAAGTTTGTTGTGAAACCTTACACGTTTGGGTCTACCAGCTGTTCTGATTCTGACACTATACATCAGTGCACTTGTCATTGCTCCATTTCACTTTTTTTATTTCATTTTACTTTGCTTCAATTTACTCACTTTGCTCCATTTTATTATTTCTTTAATTCAGTTTATTCAGTTCACTTTGCTTCACTTTATTACACTCTACTTTGTTTTACTTTACTTCAGTTCCGTTTACTCTGTTTCCCTTTAATCTGGTTCGCTTTACCTTTTTCCCCTGTACTTTAGTTCGCTTAACTTTATTTCAGTTCCCTTTAATATTTTTCTCTCCAATCTGGTTCACTTTCTCTTTACTTTGGTTTCCTTTCATTTTTCCCATTTACTTCAGTTCCCTGAAAATTGTTTCCCTTTACTTCAGTTCAAGTTCCTTTGCTTCACTTTACTTCACTTTATTTCACTTTGCTTCACTTTACTTTAAACACTTGGCTCCATTTGATTATTTGTTCACTTTACTTCAGTTTTCATTTACTGCAGTTCACTTTGCTTTACTTTACTTCACTTTATTTCACTTTACTCGGCTTCACTTCACAATAACTTTATTAAGTATTCCCTTTACTTCAGTTCCCTTTACTTGGTTTCATTTTACTTCAGTTCACTTTAGTTTAATCACTTTGCTTCATTTTATTATTTCTTTACTTTATTTCATTTTACTTCAGTTCACTTTACTTTAATCACTTTGCTTCATTTTATTATTTCTTTACTTTATTTCACTTTACTTCGCTCCACTTATATTTACTTTAATCACTTACCTTCATTTTATTTTTCTTTACTTTATTTTCTTTACCTTACTATATTTCACTTTACATAGCTTCGTTTTACTCAACTTTGTGTCCCTTTGCTTCACTTCACTTGGATTAACTTTTTCGCTTCACTTAGATTCACATTGCTTCATTTAGCTTCACTTTACGATTCACTCTACTTGTCTTCACTCTACCTCCCTATATACTTCACTTCACTTAACCTGCTTCACTATAACTTCACTTAGATTCACTTTACTTCACTTGAATTTGTTTCACTCTACTTTGTTTTAATTGGCTTAACTTTACTTTACTTAACTTTATTTTAATTCAATTAATTTATTTCAATTAACTCTTCATTGCTTCACCAAACGTACCTTCACTTTGCTTCACAGAATATTATTGCTTAAGAGGCCACCAACCGGAAATGTCAAAGATAGCACCAGAGCCTAATCGGCCACTAAATTTCAATTTTCTTGTAAGAAAAGGAAATAAATGTTTACGATATTATATATGGACTACGTATATTTACCTTGCAATAAAAATAATCACAAAAATAAATAAAAACAAAATTCTGGCAGTTTATTAAATTTATAACAAGATTATTTTAAGGTTAAAATGCACCACCCCAAAAGTACACCATCCCTGAAAACATGATTGATATCATTGTGTATGCAAATATTAACCAATGATAAAGAATAATCATAATAGTGTTGTAAATATATAAGATACATGATTTATCTCCAAATACATTTGAAATTCAGAGAGATCATAAAAAGTTGACACACTTCTAAGCAATTCGTTCCCAAAAGTGTTGGGCATGTTACTTTAAAAAAATATAGTTACTCACTACTTTTTCCAAAAAGTAATTGGGTTAGTAACTGAGTTACTGTGTTGTAAAAGTAACTAGTTACCAGGGAAAGTAACTATTTCCTTTACTTTAAAAAGAAGTTGTATGTCAAAAAATTTGAAATTTTCTGAGCAGTACTGGAGTCAGTTCAATAAAGAACAAACAGGTACAGTAGTTGCATTATAGAACCTTGTAATATTTATTGAATTTCAACAGCAACAGATTCAGATTCAGATTCAGATTCAGATCTACTTTATTGTCATTCTAGTACACGTGTATACAGAACGAAATGTCGATGCATCTGACCCCCACAGTTTCCTTGAATGTACAGATATAAATAATGTTGTATTGTATTTTGGCTACGTGTAGTATTTTACCATAGTGCCGATAGTGCAAGAAGAGTAGCTAACCAGATGTGCAAAATGGGCAGTCAGGTTAACAAGTCAGGTACACAGTAACATTAACACTGTAACAACTGTAACAATAACAATAACGCTGTAATTACAATAGTGCAGATTTATCCTACGCTTGGAGTGCAACAAAAAGAAACATATAAAGTGAGTTTTGATGATTATATCTAACTCGAATGGTCCGTGATTAAACTGGGAATTCCGATGTTTTTAGAGAACCGGCGTTTTTAGCTTGCCTCACTAAAAAGACGGCTCTGTCCGGTCCCAAATGGCTCTTCAAGTTATTTTTTTGTTGTTAAATCTATCTACTGTATTACTATTTATTATGTGTTATTATGAATCACATGTCAAGTCAAGTCAAGTCAATTTTATTTGTATAGCCCTAAATCACGAAGAGTCTCAAAGGGCTTCACAGATAATTACACTATATTACACAGACTATTTTTCAGCCGACGAGAAGAGTAGGTTATTCATATGCTATGGAGTAGAAGTGAGTTTTAAGTTTAGATTTAAACATTTCCACTGAGGTTGCAGATCGGATCTCAGGGGGAAGAGAGTTCCACAGCACCGGTGCCCGGATGGAGAACGCTCTCGAACCAGCAGAACACTTCTTTGCTCTTGGGATCACCAGAAGACCGGCACTCTCAGATCGTAGGCTTCGGACCGGGACATAGGGGCAAATCAGATCTGAAAGATAAGAGGGAGCAAGTCCATGTATGATTTTGTATAATACTAAGAGAACCTTGAAATCACATCTAAGGCTAACTGGGAGCCAATGCAGGTTAGCCAAAATCGGTGTTATGTGATCGTACTTTTTTGTCCTAGTTAAAAGCCTTGCTGCGGCATTTTGTACCAGCTGAAGAGACTTGGTTCTAGACTTCGGGAGACCAGAGAGTAGTGCATTACAGTAATCGAGACGGGAGGTAACAAACGCATGAATTATAATTTCCGCATCCGACTGAGACAGTATTGAACGGATTTTAGCAATGTTACGAAGATGGAAGAAAGCGGTCCTAGTAATTTTCTTTACATGCATTTCAAAGGATAGATCAGGGTCAAATATGACACCTAAATTTTTAACTGAGTCACTCTGTGTGATGTGACATTTGTCAATGTTCACAGCAGTTTTTGAGAATAAGTCACGGCATTTAGATGGACCAATGACTAACATTTCGGTCTTTTCAGAGTTAAGACGCAAGAAATTGAGTGACATCCACTCTTTTATCATAATGAGGCAGGCCTCCAAATTTCCACAGTTTAGTATGGGAGATTCCTCCAACGGAAGATATAGTTGAGTGTCGTCTGCGTAGCAGTGGAAGCTGATATTGTACTTGCGAATAATATCACCTAATGGAAGCATGTAAATGCTGAAAAGAAGGGGGCCAAGCACTGAACCCTGTGGAACACCGCAGGTAACATTAAAGGGCTCAGATGTCATTTCACCATATTTAACACAGTGCGTCCTATCTGAGAGGTAGGATCTGAACCACGAGAGGAAGGTTCCTGAGAGACCAATCCATTTTTTCAACCGTTCTAGTAGGAAATTGTGGTGCACTGTGTCAAAAGCAGCACTAAGATCCAGCAGCAGCAAAAGTGATGAAGCGCCAGAATCCATTGCCAGTAGGAGATAATTTGTTACCTTGATCAGAGCTGTCTCAGTAGAGTGGTTAGCCCTGAATCCTGATTGCATGGATTCAAAAAGGTTATTCTCGGATATGAAATCATTCAGCTGCTGTGCCACTACTTTTTCAAGTACTTTAGAGAGGAAAGGTAGGTTTGACACAGGTCTATAATTACTTAAGATTTCTGGATCAAGGTTGGGTCGTTTCAGTGTGGGTTTAATAACGGCGGACTTAAAAGCTGCTGGAACTACAGCTGAGGAGAGTGATATGTTTATAATATTTAGAACTGAAGGTCCAAGGACGCCAAAAAGACTTTTAATATGTGAACCAGGGAGCGGGTCGAACTGGCAAGTTGTCGGTTTGGCCGCATTCACCACCTGTTTGAGATCATCAAGTGACAGTTCACTAAAACCGGACAATTTCCCAGGACAGCTACCCTGTCGTGCATCTGTAGATTTTAGCCCTTTAATAAATGTGGTATTAATAATTTCTTTAGCAATTTCTTCCTGTATGCATTGAATCTTCTTAGTAAAGAAGACCATAAAGTCATGAGCAGAGTGCGTCAAACTATCTGCGATAGTCTGTTGCCTTATAAGCGATGCTACAGTGTCAAAAAGGGCTTTGGGATTGTTCTTTTGAGACGCAATCACCTTCGAAAGGTAGGCCGATTTTGCAGAGGCAAGGGCCGCTTTATACTTTAACAAGCTGTCACACCAGGTTTGATGGAAAACCTCAAGCTTGGTAGCCCGCCATTTTCTTTCCAATTTCCTGCATTCTTGTTTAAGGGTTCTAGTTTCATCAGTAAACCAAGGTGTGCGTCTTTTAGGACGTGATTTTAGCTTTATGGGCGCTATTGAATCCAGTACACTAGTCAGGGTGGTATTGAACTCATTCATGAGTGAGTCAATCGAGCCATTGTATGAAGGGAAGGACGCAACTGCTCCAGGAAGGAGTTCAAAGAGCTCAGAAACTGTGCCAGTGCTTATATTGCGTCCGCTAAATCCTTCAGCTTTTTTAACACTACATTTAGCTACCACCTCAAATGTAACTAAATAATGATCCGAGATAACGGTATTACACGGTAACACCGTAATGTTTGAGGTTAAAACTCCTCGAGTCAGAATCAAGTCTAGCGTGTTTCCATTTTTATGGGTTGGCAAATCAACCAGTTGATTAAAACCAAATGCATCAATTAGAGACCTAAACGCAATAGTAAGTGAACTGAGTGGGGAGTTCATATGAATGTTAAAGTCCCCCATAATTATAATTTTGTCTGCATAGGTTACTAGTTCAGACAAAAGTTCAGCAAATTCGTCTAAGAAAGTTGTGTATGGCCCAGGTGCGCGATAGATAGTTATTACATAAATTGACAATAGAGAGGACCACATCACAAGAGCCTCAAACGCCTTGTAATTATTAGAGTTACGAGGAGTAAATTTGAGCGATTTTTCAGAAATGAGCGCGACACCGCCACCCTTTATAAGTTCGTCCCTACTGTAAGTATTTTTGGCCACACATGTGTCCAAAAGTGAAAGCAAAAAAGACAAGAGAACGGCAATAAATAGAAGATTAGCTGGAGAGCAACTAGCCGCAGCATCAATGCGCGCCGCCATGTTGAATCCAAGATAAAATGTGTAAGAAAATAAACAAAATTAACACTTACTTGTCAACAATTAAAAACACAGAAAACATATATTAAATATTAACAAATTCAAAACGAAAAAAAAAAATACAAAACAATTTGAACCATTTATTACACTCAACAAATTGAAAGTCAACAGAACAGAATTCCTGAAAAAAAAGCATTATCGATCAATCAAAGAGAAAAAACTGGCGTCTTAAAAGAAATCGGCTCTCAATTGGGGGGTTTACCGTCTCCCACTTCTAAGAGAAGGCTCATGAGCCATTTTGTTCACTAACGACATAAATCGGTTGCGGCATTCGCCACTTCGCCTTTTCTCTTGTAGTAAATACTGTATTCGTAAACACTATCCAAAAATCTTGTACTGTAGTCGCTATTTTGAATGGTTACGTGATCCCAAAAGACGTGACGTGAATAACTCAAGGAAAAGCGAAAAAACGCACAGATGAAGAGGCCGTGAGGTGTGCGAGGACACGCCGCCATAGGTGTTGTGCAGTCAAAGTAACGCACCGCTTCGTCAGTAACGATAGCGGCGTTGTAACTGCAGGAATAAGTAATGAGTTCGATTATCATGTTAAGGTAAAAATAACGCTGTTATTCCCAACACTAGTTCTCAACTGGCCTTACTTCAGGGCCCACCATGACACCCAAATTACAAGAGGCAAGCAGAGGTGGGTAAAATAGCCACGAATTTGACTCAGTACTGTTACTTCTGAATAATATGACTCAAGTAGATGTAAAAGGTAGTCATCCAAATAATTATTTAAGTAAAAGTTAGAAAGTAATTGGTGAAAAATTTACTCAAGTACTGAGTACCTGTAGCAACGTCTTATTGATTTTTTTTTAAACAACGATTCAACCAGATAATCAAAGTCCATCCCGTCAACAATAAATTACATTTAATGTATAAATGAATTATAATAATCAAAGTGAAATCACATTATAACACTTTAAATCAAATAAATAAATGAAGCACGTGTAGCACATTTAAAACCCTAGTACTTTTTTAACAGGCTCTGCAGGCAGAACATCAATCCAGCCCAGGTGTCGGCAACCCAAAATGTTGAAAGAGCCAAGTGTGGCAATAGACAAGCAAACGCATCTTCACTGAATAAAAAGATCTTTATTTGGTGTAACGATATTGTACAAACAACAAATTGCACCATTTTAGGGATTAGAATAGGGTTTAGCTTTTCCAAAAGAAAATAACCCTCAATTTACATACACATGAAAACGTAAAGAGGCACTTTGACTTTACTTTGAAGTGGCAATATGCAAGATTTTAGTGCTGGTTCATTTGGCAATATTGCCCAGCAGTTACAGAGCAAGTTCATTAAAAAATAATAATCATACAGAAATTAAAAAAGGCAGTAGATGGAGAATTGGAAAGTATGCAGATACAAATTTGTTTAAAACATATGTTTTTATGAGAAATACAAATGAAAATGTAATCATGTATCGAGCAGAAACATAAATTAATCATGAAATGTTTACGAATTGCAAATTTGTAAATTGAACAACCCTCCATCTTCATTTTTTTCAGTGTTGGATGCAGCACCCTCCTGAGAAATATGACGTGACTACTCTGTTGTATGATACCGCCTCAACTTTAACTCCATTACTATATTAATGAACTACGAAATGTATAATTGTTTTGACAAAATTTAATAAATGCAATTAAGCAATCAAATTTCTGATGTCATTTTTATTTTGAGAATTAGGGACATCAACAATCAGCAACTTTTTGAAAAGTAAATAAAATCACATTTACACATTTCATTTCTCTGCAGTTTTCTTTTTCTTTTTACCTTTGGGGCCAATGGCTTAGATAATTTTTTTTGTCCAATATGGCTATTTCAACATTTTGGGCTAGCCTGCTGTTCAGCCTGCAGAGCCTGTTAAAAAAAAAAGTACAAAGGTTTTAAATGTGCTATTTGTGCTAAATCTACTTCTTTGATTCATATTTTCCCTCTTTTATTGTTCATTAAAGAACTTAAAATTACCTTAAGTATTATAATATATTTTTAAATTAAATGGAATGTATTGTTAATTGGATGGACTTTGATGATTTGATGATCTGTTTGAATGGTTGTTTAAAAAAATGTATCGTTGTTTGCGGAAGTACTCATGGATGCTAACAATATTGTGCTACTGGAGGCTGAATAGAGTTGTCCCCACCAAATTGTAATTACATCCAAAACCCCTTTTTTTCTCCATTGAATCCTTTCCATCTTTTCGTCCGCCATGGTGAGTTGATTTCTACGCCTTGCGAAGAAAATGGAAACGGAGCACCTGCGAGAGAATTCGAGATTAATGACTCAAAGGTTCGTTAGTGGAGGAAACTGAAAAATGAACTCTGAAAACATTTTATCTGCGTGTTTTAATTCGGGATTAATACTTAAATAAATCACAACAAAACTCAGTTTTGCTCCCGATGTACACTATTTCAAATAAACACTTGAAAGCTATGTTATTTTAAGTCAGCTTCAACAGAGGGCACCCGTGCCATAGCGTGCAGTGCGCCCGGTTTGTATTAAATACAGAAATAAAACCAGATACAGAGACTTGGCCTTTTAACACGGTGCACTCGATGGTTGTGAAAATTGTATTTTTTAAAATATGTGTATTTTTTTTCCCACTGAGGGTTCACTCAAACAAACTGAGTACACAGACTTACAATCACACAGACTTGTAATGTATTACTGATTGGCTGGACTTTGATGAGTTGATGATCTGATTAAATAGTTATTTTTAAAAAAGAATCTATAAAAATCAATAAAAAAGACAGTTACTCAGTACTTTAGTAGTTTTTTTTCACCAAGGGCTTTTATTCAAATAAATATTTCGGTGAATTCTATTTTTACTTCTACCTAAGTAATATTATCCTGACGTAACAGTACTTTTACTTGGGTAAAATTTTTGGTTACAGGACCCCCCAATTGACAAACACTGTCCTGAACAGTCCCCCCTTACCTTCCATTTCGAAAATTGTCCGTATTGACAGGGCTCGTAAACAGATTCCAGCTGGGCACTTTGCAAAATGTCGCCGTTGTGATTTTGACAGGGCCAAGGCGGCTGCTTCGGCCAACGCTTAATCAATCTTGGCAAACTTTCACAAGCTTAATGAATGTCCCTGACAACTTTCATAAATGGGGATCAATTACAATTGATTTGCCAGTCTCATACATTTATTAAAGTGACATCCATTTATCTGATGCCTCACCTGCCGGCTGGTCGACTAAGGCAACATTTCCTGCGTTGTTCGGAGGATCGTGTTTGCATATTTGTGCCGTAATTGCATGAACATTCAATTTTCTGTTTGTCAAAATGTTTGAATTTCTGTATGATTGGCCCTAAAAACATGAACTGTACTTTCATCATGCTATTGGTAAATTCATACCTATCATCCTCAGCCAATCACGCCCTTTATTAATGATTCAGGGTCCTCACACCTTTTTCAGGGCCAAATTCAAAGACTTTTTAATTTATCCAGAACCATTAAAAGAAGAAATCCGGTGTGAATCATGAATTTAATATCTTTATTGTCATTGATATCAACAATGTGAAACATTGTATGCATCAAGATTACACACGGCACTCCAGGGTAAAAATGTAATAATTATTAGAAAATACACCTTATAGTGCAACCTGGACACAACGTCAGTGACTCTCCCAGAATCATAGGGTGTTTCGGGTCTTAGTCAGACACCCTCGCCCAGGCGACCCAGCCGAGGGTGATGAATCCCTCGAATGGAATCCAGGTAGTGCATTGCGCCACGCCTCTCCCCTCCTCAACCAGAGCCAGCGTGAAGCTTTTTCATCCGCTGCCATGATGTTGTTGATAGCTCTTTGCTTATGCAGTCCACAAATACCAAGGAGCCTGAGGACAAGGTGTAAGAACCTGCCTGAAAAGCTCCTGCAGTCCACCCTAAGTAGGCTCGCAGCGGGTCCTCCACCCATTCCTCCGGCATTCAGCCACAAGATCGGCATACTTTGCCCTCTTCCTCTCCTGCGCTTCATCTCTCCGGCCCTCCCAGAGGACCGTCAGCTCAAAGAGCACAACCTGTTTGCTGGCTTCAGACTTTGGCACAATATCTCTCCGGAGTGTAGCAGCTGCGATGATGTCTGGGAATCGCAACTGCTTCCCTATGTCCACCGAGAGCTGCCAGTTCCTTGCATTCGTGAGCAGGCCCCCATCAGTCTTCTTGGAGGGTTAAGGTCTCTCATACTTGGACAGAGGAAATCATGCTCTGGGTTAGATGTTGACACTTGCTGATGTTGACGCCAGTGCAGATCGTGTCTGCTATTGCTCGCTGGACTTGGTAGTGGCGCCACCTATACCTGCCATCTCCCAAGGCCATTGAACAACAGCTGTTCTAATGATCCTATTTCCTGACAAAGCTGACAGGAGAATCTATTAGGCCCCAGATGAACAGATTTGGCAAGGCTTGGGACGACATCATAATGTACACCGATTTGACAAGGAATTGAAGTGGTGTGGCTCCGTTTTCCAAAGTTCAGTCCATGTGATCTTCAGGCCAGCAATGTGTTCCCACTTTGTCCAGGCCTCTTGGTTGCTCATGCCCACCACTCTGCTGAAGTGCTCCTCTTCCACCTCAGCACAAACCTCGTCCTGGATAAACTTTCACCTTTCCTTGCCTTTGGTTCTTCTGTAGCATGGTTTTGGGTTGTTACCGAGCCCGGCCCGGCATGTAGCTCCAGTTCCCATGAGGGTGCTGTGCCTCCTGGACACGCCAATTCCTCCATGAGAGCAAACAAACGACGTTTTAATCAAGTGAGTGCGAGTGCGCAAGCCTACTTTCAGGAGACTTCGCTCTTCAGTGTAACAGCGCTCTCACTTGGTGAACACGCGTTACTGCACATGTATGATGTGGATGTTTTTTTCTTTTTTCCACCATCTTTCCCTATTGGGTTTTCATGATAAATTTAGCCTCTGCATATCCCCCTATGTCTGGCAGACATACACTCTTAAATAAGCTCCCGAGCACGCATTTGTTTTTGAAGGCAAAAGGCAGTTGAGAGCGTCTCCTCGGAGCCAATCTCTCTTTCTAATGGAGGACTTTTACAAACTCGCGTGAACGCGCGCGTATATGCACGAGCGCGCATTCACGCTATACAGAAAAGGGTTTACCACCATGTCAACACTTGATGAGGTGCGTGACAGAGGTGGGTAGAAAAGTACAAATTGTACTCAAGTAAAAGTACAAGCTAGCCCCGGGGTCTGCATCCCAAAATGTTGAAAGAGCCACATTGGACCAAAAATACAAAAAAACTAATTTGTCGCAAAAAGAAAAAAAGCTTCCATAAGTCTTATAATGAACTCATGCGTTGTGTACTAATGTTAGCTATATTAGCCTACTTTCAAAATGGCTAAGTTGGATTCAGCACATACTGTGGAGGATGAGGTGACTACTCAGTTGAATGTTACCACCTTAAGTTTAACTTTTTTGCTTTAATAATTATCTGTGGAACGTTTAATTGTTTTGATAAAATAAAGAAATACAATTAAGAAATCCTATTTTTGATGTCATTTTTATTTCGAGGTTTGGAAAGAAACTGCATAGGTGCATAATATGTCAATTGGGAAGTTGGGCCAGCGGAGAAAAAGAAAACAGGCCGATAAGATATAGGCATATCTACGTGGAGGGGATTTAAGTAACAGGGTCAATGTAGCCTATCGTGGCGGAGTAAGAGTATAGTTTCTTCTTCATAAATCTACTCAAGTAAAAGTAAAAAGTATAGTAATTTCAAATACTCTCAGAAGTGCAAAATATCCCAAAACTTACACAAGTAAATGTAACGGAGTAAATGTAACTCGTTACTAACCATCTCTGGTCCGTGGAGCAGAAAATATGTACGTTTGACTTTTAAAAACGACATTTACTGTCACCGGTTTGGGCTGTTTTCGTTGAAGTCTGTGAAGAGTATCCATCAAAGTAGCAACGTTTAACACTAGTTAAAAAAATATGACTGCTTTTCTTTTTGTGTTCTACTTCTTGAACAGGGGTCTCAAACTCGCAGACAGGGGGCCAACTGTTGACCCCAGGACAATAGTGTGAGGCCACCACCCTTATACGAAAGATAGAGAGAGTGTGTATTATTTTCCCACTGGATGTGGTTGTGTTCTGGCATGCCACCCTAAACCAGTGCTAAAAGCACAATGAAAGAAGACATAATACGGAGATTCAATGTGACCAAAACGCACCACCTTTTGAAAAAAGGAGAAATAAGAAAATAAAAAAGATAAGATAAAAAATAAAATCAAAAAAAGAAAGAAACTATTAAGATGAAGTGTAATGTGATTAGAAAATTACAAAAAAGAAAAGAAAAAAAGAGAATAATCTGTGGTCTCTGCATGAATAGACATGACTTGACTTGACAAATGCATTTTGATTGTTTTTTTTTGTTCTCTTTAATTAATTTATTTTCTTTCTTTCCTTTTGTATTATTTTTTCTACAGTTTTCTTTTTTCTTTCTCTTCCCCTACTTTTATTTGTATTCACCTTTTCCTTTTCCCCCTTTTCCTATTTCCTTTTCACTATTTGTTGTTCATTTAAAAAAAAACTTTTTTTTTTCCGAAAAGCTGGGTAAAAGCTTAAAAAGGGTGCTTTTTGCTCAGTTTCGATCTCCCCAGTTTGTATTTTTCCTTGGACTAATTTTTGGTTGCACTACAAATTTAGCAACATAAAGTGGACGAATATAAAAACTGTCCCTATAAGAACATCGGAATGTTTTTATCAGGGCTGTTTTGGTGAAAAACCCCATCTTGCCGAACCTCACCCGGACCCTTGCCTCAGCGGCCCCAACTCAATAGAGTTTGAGACCCCTGTTCTAGAAAGAGCGGACCAGTGCCGAAATAAGATAAGAAATACAATGCTGCTCTCTAGTGGTAAATGTTAAAACAACCACGAGTGTTTCCATTGTAATTCATCCAGATTCACAAAATAGTTCATTCCAGTCCAAAAAAGATATGGTCATCGTGATTGATTAAATAACATATTTGAAAAAAACAATGATCTATGTATAATATATTTCCTCTTTTCACCGCATCACACAGTTGAATGTGCGCCCAATATGCGTGCAAGTAATCAAAGGCAAATTTGTTTTGAAACATTCATTATTAAAGCCAAATAATTCATTTGGGCACGTAGTTAGAAGATACGTATACAAAAACTCCTCTTTTGCACGACTTTTGATAAACTTTTACACGATATAGACAATTTCAAATACAGAAAAATGCACATTTAAGAATTTATACTAAGAATGGCATTTGCGTGACTTGAATTTTACACAACTTAATGCATTTTTATTGAGGAGAAGAGGTCCTTAAGGAAAAGAAGAAATTAAACGACCACAATTTTTGGTTGTAGTTTAAAAAAATCAATGTTTAGTAAACTGGAATAAAATGCCTTACTGCCTGCAGTATGTAACCCAAAGGCCATAGTTTACCAACCCGTGATATAGATGCTATACTTAATATGATCACTGTTGGTTTCAAGTCAAGTCAAGTCACATTTATTTGTACAGCCCTTAATCACAAAAATGTCTCAAAGGACTGCACAGGATTACAATGACACCATCGCCCTATCTCAAACCAACATGCGGGCAAGGAAGAACTCAAAACCTAAGCGTGAGGAAAAAAGAAACCTTGAGAAGGGGCCTCACAAGTTCTTTGAAAAAGAATTGCTGTTTTGAAGATTAAAAGCTACAATTTATACGATGACTTTTTTTCAGATGCACTTAATGCAGGTGTCAGTATCGGTTTGAAAATTGGGTATTGGACATTTTTTTTTAGAGCTAAAATGTCTATGATGTGTCCTTTTTTCCCACGCAATTAAGTCCTCGTATCATTACTGGTCTGATAAAATGTGGTTATTGAACATTTCTCTTAAAAGCTCAAATTTTATTATGTGTGTTTTAAATACACTTTAGTCCCTGTATCAGTATTGGTCTGAAAAAAACAGCATGGTATCAAACATCCCTATTAAGAATAACATTACTATAATGTGTCTTTTTTTCAGAAGCACAGTCCAGGTATCAGTAACCATCCCAAAAATTGCGATATTGAACATCCCTATAAAGAGCTAACTTCTATGATGTGTCCCTTTTCAGGTTCACTTACATCCAGGTATCAGTGTCGGTCTGACAAAATCCTAGTATTTAGCATGACTCTTATTTGTATGATGTTTTTCATATACTTTTAGTCTGGGTATCAGTAGAAATCTGAAAAAAAAAAACGAATCAGACATCTCTTTTAAGAGCTAAAGTTTCTATGTTTTTTTTTGGATCCACTTTATCCCGGGTATCAGTATCAGTCTGAAAAAAAAATGTGGTATCTTACATGCTTCTTTGAAGGCTAAAATATCTTATATTGGTCCACGTATAGGTATTCATCCGAAAATAATGTGGTATCGAACATCCCTATGTAGCATTTATAGGATGTGTCATTTTTCAGATGCACTTTTGTACAGGTATTAGTACCGGTCTTTAAAAAAACATGGCATTGAACATCCCCATTTACAACTAATATTTCAACTATGTTTCTTTTTTAAAACGGACTTTAGCAAGAAATCGATATCTCTGAAAAAAATGGTATCAAACTTCTCTCTTAAAGTTCAGTAATGCGTCTTTATTTCGGATACACTTTAGTCCTGGAATACGGTAAGTATTGGTCTTTAAAAAACATGGTATTAAACATTTCCAATAAGAACAAAAATGTATATGATGTGTGTCTTTACAATTGCATTCTAGTGAGCTAACAGTATCAGTCTGGAAAGAAACATGGCCTCGAGCATCTCTTATGATTTTATATTTTTTCTGATGCCTTTAGTCTTGGTATCGATATTTTACCCCCCCAAAAAAATGGTATTGAACATCCCTACTCAGAGAGTTTTTATGATGGGTCTTTTTGCAGATGCACCTTATCCAGGTATCAGTATCAGTCTGAAAAAATGTGGTATCTTACATCCTTCTGATAAGCTCAAATTCCTATGACGTTTTTATTTTCAGACACAGTTTTGTCCAGGTATCGGTATTCACACGATAATAATGTGGTATCGAACGTCCCGATGAAGAAGTAAAATCAAGATGATGTGTCATTCTTCAGATGCATGTTAGTCCAAGTATTAGTCCATCCATCCATTATCTGCACCGCTTATCCTCAGTAGGGTCACGGGGGTGCTGGCGCCTATCACAGCCATCTTTGGGCAGTGGGCAGGGGACACCCTGAACCGGTTGCCACCCAGTCGCAGGGCACACAGAGACAGACAACTCACTCGCTCATTCACACCTGAGGACAATTTGGACTGGCCAATTACTGAGTATTTTTCAGGACCAGAACAGAAACAGGACCCACTTGCGTAGCGTTTACCACAAGTTTTTATTGAAAGAAAGAGGAAGGGCCACGCCCACGATCCGATGTTCGCTGGACGCGGGAAGCAAGTCGCTCTCAGACTCGGATTGTGATCTGAACACGGAAGTGGATCTTCCGTAGCGAGCGATGGTGGTTTCAGCGTCGGAAAAACTGGTCAGTATCCTGGGAGAGCAAAGTGTGGTCGCTGTCAGAAACGAGTCGTAAGCCAGGATGGGAGAGTAGACGTAGTCGGGATAAAAAACGGGTTGTAAGCCGGAGACAAACCGGAGCAAAAACATGACAGGCGGGACGAAAAATCAGCCTGAACAAACTGGTATTGAACATCCTTCCTAAACAATAAAATGTAGATGATCTGTCTTGATCAGGTATACTTTTGCCGTGGTATCGGTCTGAATGAAAATAGTATTAAACATCCTGCTTAGTAATTAAAATAAAGTTTCCCCCGATAGTGGCTCAGGGTTACGCAGTTTTCCGATGACTTGGCGCAGCATATTGTTGCAAAGCGCCGCGTACGGGTTGAGCAGAACTGCCTGCTGCCGGGCAAAGCCGCTTCCGAGCTCTGCCGCCTTTTGGAAGTCTTGGAGCGCCTTGTCGTTCTTGTCCCCTAGCCTGTGCAGGAGGCCCCGCTGCACTAGCGCCCGGCAACCCGTCCGACCTCGGCCCTGGCTAAGGGAGATGGCCCGGTCCAGGTCCACCAGAGCACCTGAAAGCGAACCAGAATTTTTGGGGGGTGATCTGAGATTTATTATGGATGAGTAAATCCAATAAATTGCTGCAAGTACCTGCTGTGTTGCCAAGCAGTCTTAGCGTCTGTGCCCGGTTGTTATAGGCAGAGGCCCTCTGCGGCAGAATTTGCACGGCCCGATCGAACAGACTCAGAGACTCTTGTAAATTCCCGGCCTCGGCTGCGGAAACTCCGCGAAATTCCAAGTCTTTCACTTGCCTCAGGGAGTCGGTGTCAAAGACATCATCTTGGAAGGGGATGGGATGATCAAAATGTTTGGCAAAAATTTCAAGGTATGGTCAATGACATTTTCTGTGTGAACACAACCTTCAGAATTGTACTGTGTTTGTGTAAATATAAAGTGATAGTGTGCACTGATTACCCACTCGAGGTCGCTTTAGCTTAGAATGGAGCTGAAGCATGTGCATCTGAAGAGGTTACGCCGTGTCAGCCTGAAGGATACTACTATACAAAAATTAGGAGCCTAATTCAATATATTTTTGTGTGACAAAGGAACAAAACATGAAAGATGGCATTAATTCTAGTGAGCAACATAAGAAAATCGAGTGAGTTGGATACACATGGAGCAGCTGAAAAGTGCCGATAACTAAAGAAGGTCATGGCTGGGGAAAGAGGCTAACTTTATCAGCTATTGAAAGAAGAGACTAAAAAGGCCAGTAAAAGCCTGAATTAAGGAACTTGGAGACAATTTCTTTAATGGGTAGCTGTGAAACGTGTGAGTGACACTGAAAGACGTAGCAGGGGCAGCCAAAAATAACAACACCACCTAGCAGCTAGCCTGCATAGCCTGCTGCCAAATGGCTAACATGTGTAGTTTGAGAAGAAAATAGTGGAAAAAAGTCAAACATGCCGGAATCACGTAACTCAGCGTCATTTGCTTGGGTGAAAGGCAGTGGATATCGAAGTGACACTGAAGGAAAAAGCAGGACCAGCTAACATTAACAGTAGCAGCTAATAGCTTGCCCTAGCCTGCAGACAGGTGGTTGACATGGGTGTTTAGAGAAGAAAATAGTGGAATCAAAGTCAAAAATGCCTGAATCACGGGTCTTGGCATTGTTCACTTGTGTGAGCACTTGTAGAAAACAAGTGACACAGAAGAACGAAGAAAGATAAGCTATCAATGATAACAGCACCTAACGACAAGCCATAGCCTGAGCAAAATGGCTAACATGAGTGTCCAGTGAAGGAAACAACGGAATAAAAGTTGAAGATTCCTTAATCATGGGACTCAGCTATTTGTGCTGGCGTGAGCAGCTGTGGAAAGCAAGTATCACTGAAGAACAAAGCAGGAGCAGCTAACTTTAACTGCTAGCGATGAAACGTAGCCTGCACCCAAGAGGCTAACATGAGTGACTAGAGAAGGAAAAAGTCTGAAAAAATGGAAGTTTCTTGAATCACAGGAATCGGCAACCATCAGGCTTCGGCTGTGTGTGGTAAGTGCTAAAAGAACCTGCGGGACAAACTACCTTGACAAAATAGTCCTTCAGACTTCCGTAGTATTAAGTTGGCGTAATATCATTACACATTTCTAACCCTAATATCATATGTATGAGATAGTTCACATGTTTTTTTTCTTATCATTTGATTGAATATATTTTTACACCACTTGGGGTTGCCATGTGATGCACACTGGTGCTTTGATTAAAAAACAACAAACATACTTATTTTGTTGCACCACTCGAGCTTCAAGCGTAAATTGGAATGTATATTTTAAGGATGAAAATACAAATTGTATTCTACTATTATTGAACTATTCTCATTGCAACTTTATGGGCAGGCTCCTAAGCTAAAACAAGAAAGGTTTGTCTGTCCCTTACCATCATCTGTTGGTTCCTGATCCTGGTTCAGACCGGGGACCTCCCCAAATGGGCTGTTAGGACTGAAGATGGCCTGCAGGACCGCTTTGTCATGCTCGGACGCCATCAGGATCAAGTTGAAGAGAAGTGTTCTCGAGTTTTCGTCAGGAGGATAATACTACAAAAATGTGCAGCTAGCCAATCGGGTGAGGGGGTGGGAGAGGAGGTGGACTTTGAGCACATCTGTGTGCAGTTAGCTGGAAATACACTACATTGATGGTGAATATTTAGGAACTGGGACAAAAAAGAAGGTGGTGTACATATTGTTTTCCCATTAGGATTGGTTGAAAGTTGGGAAACTACTGCAACATCGATTCAAAGAAGTAATGCTATGGATGCTTGCGATATTATATTAAAACCAGAGGTGGGTATCAGGAGTAAAAGAGCTGTTACTTCAAAATAAAATGACTCAAAAGAAAAAAGAAAAAGTAGTCCTTCTACTAATAACTTGAGTAAGAATAAAAATGTACTGGGTGAAAAAACTACTCAAGTACTAAGTATCCATAGGAACATCTTATTTATTGATTTTTTTTTCAAACAACCAATCAGATCATCAAATAATCAAACTCCATCCAATCAACAATAAATTAAGAGTCTATGTACTCGGACAGTTTTTTGGAGTGAACCCTCTGTGGACTAAAAAAAAATATATTTAAAAATTGACTTATTTACTACCATAGGGTGAACCCTTTTAAGAAGCGCCTCCGTAGCTGGATCTATTTGAATATATAACATATAGACAGGGTTCACCGCATTACAGGGCACGGGTGCCATCTGCTGTGGCCGCCTTACAACAACATAGCATACAAGTGTGCATATTCAAAAAATATACAGGAGCAAAACTGGGTTTGGTAGTGGTTTATTTAAGTAAAACACACGGATACAAACTTCTCAGAGTTTGTTTTTCAGATTCCGCCACTTGCGAACCATTGATTCAATAATCTTCACTTCTCTCACCGCTGCTTAGTTTCCATGTTCTTCCATGTAGCATGTAAATAAACACACAACGGTGGCTGGAAACACGGAAAGCATTCAATGGGGGGAAAGTGCGGTTTTGGATCTAATTAATATTTCAGAGGACAACTCTGTTCAGCCTCTGGTAGCACATTAACTTTCAAATTGCTGGATATGCTACGGCATTAGAATCCATGAGTACTTCCACAGACATTGCATTGCGTGTGACATCAAGTATCTTCTTCTCTCTCTCTAAATATGTACCTTTGCAGAGACAGACAGACACATACATTACATACTGAACATGGAGAAGATTTAAGTAACATCTTCTATGTGCCCTTATGTAGCGGAGTAAGAGTACAGTTTCTTCTTCACAAATCTGCTGGAGTAAAAGCAAAATATATAGTGAATCAAAAATACTCCCAGAAATACAAAATTTCTCAAAAATTACTCAAGTAAATGTAACTGAGTGGATATAACTCGTTACTACCCACCTCTGATTGACACTATTGAGTAGTCATTAGGTCAAGGGTATCAAACTCTGAGGCCACATGATAGAACAAACATTCTCATGGTGCCCATACTAATAAATTTAGAGCATAAAAAGTATGCCTGAGCTGGAGGGATGGGGGTCTTTTCGGAGGATAACAATTCAATTTTGACTTATGGATGTAAGATTTGATTTTAAAACAATAATTTAGTTTTTTCCCTGAATATTTTTCTTTCACTGAGATTTAGTCTCTTGTAGTGTTTATAAACAGGGCATTTGCAAATAAGTAGCAATACGTCAAGTCAATTTATTTCCACTACAGTTTAATTAACTTTAACATAAACACTGTATAGGTGTCAAGGATAGCATACAAACACAGATTCAAATGATTGATTTAATTATTCAAAAAACTTTCTGCTTTTTATTTTTTGATATAAAAAAAATGCCTGAAAATGGGATCCTTGCTGTTGGATTCTGTGTCTAGATTTAGACTGTATTATTAAAATCCCAATGTCCATTCATACATGTGTTTGTGTTCATATGGTGCTTGCAAGCTTTAAAAAAGGCTAAACCAATATTCGTGAAAAATTACACAGTAGTACTTTAGGCCTCTGGGATTGTCTTTAGCCAAGTTTCGTGTCAAGGCACCCCCATTAAATCCTACAAAATTCATAAACATCTGCTTTTGTGGTCAAGATGTTCTGAAGCTTCATGTCGTCATACTTCTTTGTGGCACTCTCTATAGGCTCCCTTACACTTTTTAAACAAACCAGTGCCCCAAAACCTCGCTCAAGTACAATGCCCATCAACGCCAAGCTCGGCAACGTCAAGCTCGGCAACGCCAAGCTCGGCAATGCCAAGCCCAGAATTGCCGGGCCATTATCCTTGTCTATTAAAGAAAAGAGATATAGCTTCTTTAAAAATCTGATAGACATCAAGGTGCTATTTTTTTTTAATTGCCTTTACAATGGGCCTGCGACTTTTATTTTAAGAAAAAGTAAATGGGTTTCCTTAATGATCTCTGGTTGATTAATGGTAATCAGCAAATACAGTGGGTGCTTTGCAAATTGCGCCTGGCTTTGGTGACATATTTAAAACTGTGATTCATTGTTTTATGCAATGCAGCTCATTTTTGCTTGTATTTATCGCAGCCTTGTCTTACAGACCACATAAGATAATGTAGCAGGCTACATTTGGCCCGTGGACTTTAGGTTGACAAATATGCATTAGGAGGGCATTGTGTATTATTTCGTGCCTCCTTGTAGCAAAACAACTCCATTGTTAAGAAAATATATATCTACTGATTTGAATAATCAAAATACATAATATATCATACAAATGTGCATTCCTTGACACTCGCGAGTCACGTAATCACTACGAGGGAGCTGAATGATTCCCTGCCACTTTGCTGCGATGGCTAGCCCAAGAACACAAAAAAACATGTTAAAAGTTGGGCAAAAAATATTATAAAAGTGCTGCAGTTTGATCACTTTGAATATTTTGTATTCATCCTTGTGTTTTTAGCACTTATTTTTGGTAGCACGACACAATACAGCAACGTCAAACAGTCTAATATTTTACCAAGTGTCCTTTTAATTTCCTAAGCCGCTCCCCGCTCCCCCTAAATAACACTCCAATTGTACATGAAGAAAATTACAAGTAAATGATTTCTAGGAATTTAAATTATTAAACATTCGAAGCGGACATATTCACCGTGACATAATTTTGTCATCACGTCACATGGCCAATAAACAGTGTATGTATGTATCGATTGCCAGGTTAGTTTGCGACATAGAATGAAATATATATTGATATTTAACGACATTAATATATTCACTCATTTCATATTCATTTCTTACATAAATAACTATATTACACAATATACATATATTTTATTACATTTCACAACTGTATTTTTTGAACAGTTTTTACTGTATTAGTTACTACTGTACTGTATACTTATTTATCCATTCATGTCTATAGTTGAAGTTAGTTTATGTATTTTATTGATAGTATTTGAATTTTCTGCTGTGATATCTCCCTGCAATTCCTATTAATACGTGAAGAAATAAATACACGTTTAATGAATTGTTGTAGTAAAAGTATTTTCAGAAATTCACGAATAAATAATACATAAACTAACTTAAACTCCAGACATGAAAATTTATGAAATGTAATAAAATATATGTATACTGTGTAATATAATTATATATGTCAGAAATGAATATGAATTGAGTGAATATACTAATGTAGGTAAATATCAATATATATTTTATTCTATGTCGCAAACTAACCTGGCAAGAGATAGATACAAACGCTGTTTATTGGCCACGTGACATGACGTAGATATATATATATATATATATATATATATATATATATATATATATGTATGTATATATAAAGACAACCATTGTGATATATCATGTTTCCATTGGAAGGTTTCCATTACAATTATTGTGCATCTTCTCTGCAGACTTCCTGAAGGCCCCAGAGGGCCACGGGCTCCGTGCGAAGTTCCCTCAGGTAGAAGGGACAGGTGAGCAGGTGGACAGCCATGGAGGGCGCTTCATTGAAGCGCCATCGCTCAACCGGGCAAAAGAGTGAGCTGAACTCCCAAACCTGAAGATCACAATGCATGACCAAAATTATGGATTTTTATAGGGTACTCAAATGTCTTATGCTAGCTACATCCATTAAAAAAACGGAAATAGATAAAGAAATAAAGAAATATTTTTATTTTTTTGTGTGTGTGCAAGTTGTTTTATGTCATATTTTCTTATATTGTATTGTATTATATCATATTGAACTATAATATACTTATTATACTGCATTATAATTCATTATATTATTCTGGATTGTATTATGTTAGATTATATTGCAATGAAGTATATTGTATTTCATTGAATGGTTTTATTGTAGGATGTTATATTATTTGATGTTTTATCATATTAAAATGTGTTTTTTTAGCATTTTATTTCAACATGGATATATTATACTGTTTATATCATATTAGAATATATTTTTATATGTATTTATGTTGTAGTCTATTGCATTGTATTACATGTTATTGTCTTTTATTATATTGTAATGCAATAGATAGTGTTGTGATATGTTGTATTGTATAACCAAATAATACATAATTTTGTTATAACCATCCATTATCCTTACAAATCATCCACACTAGTGTCGGGGGGTTGGTTGGACCTATCCCAGCCATCTTTGGGCAGCAGGCACCCTGAACCGATGCCAGTCAGCCAATGGGCACAAAGAGACAGATAACACGCTCACTCATACCCAAGGACAATTGATAGATCCGACATGACCAGTAAGCCTCGCCGACCATAGTTACGCTGGCCATGTATCACACGCGGAGCAAATAGAGCGACTCTTTAGTCGCTATTCCTGATAACATTTCTTCCTTATTGTGCAAACTATTCTCAAAAGATAGTAAAAACAGGTCTCCATTATTACATACAGTTATATTTAGGTCCCAATATCATGTGGTGAGAGACAGAACTGGAATAGCAGTGGAATTGAGCAAGCGTGTGGATATGAGAGTACTCGGTTGGTTTGGACACATGGAGAGGATGGATGAGGAGCGAATGTTGAAGAGGATTTACAAATCATAAGTAAATGGAAGGAGACCAAGAGGAAGGCCACGATTGACTTGGATGGATAGTGTTATGAGTGCACTGCAGGAAAGAGGTCTAAGTATAATCATACCTATCAACTTGTACGGTTTTGCCGTACAAAGTACGTTTATTATGCATTTTAAGACGTGTACGACGTACGAGAAAATCTGTACGGAAAAATGCGAATTTGTCAATTATGGGTACCATCCGGTATACACTGACTATCACGAAACGGCAAATCAATCAAGTCAAACGAGTTTGCCGCAGAAGCCTCTATTTCGGTATTGTTTTTTTTGTTGCAAACGAAGCGAGCCGTTTGATGTAGTGAAAGGAAGTCCGTCTCTTTTTAGAGAACCGGCTTTTTCAGCTCAACTCATTAAAGAGAGCCGGCTCTCAAACCGCTCACTTGCTTTTTTGATGCATTAAATTACGAATTAATATGTTGTATAAGTTAAGAAAAAAAGGAAGTATTAAATGAGAAAATTAAAAAAAGACAGGTTTGTGGTTATCCCTTTATTCAGTATATTATCAACAATAATTTAATACAGAAAATGAATTCATAATTTGAATAAGAAAATTTATTATTCTACTTAATTATATTTGCATGTATTTTTTCCTTCTACAGTGAACGTCCAATGTACTTAATTTTTTAACTTTTTTTATAATAAACCTCATTCGTGTCGAGCAACTCAGGATCTAACAACAAATTGTTAATTAACAATACATATGATATAACGAAACACATGCACAGTATAACATGTTAAACTACATAAATAAACACGTTTGAAAAAAAAATATGGTGTAAGATAATTTTGTAGTTTGTAAGGGAAACTACGACAGTTTGTAAGGGCATGGAGTTGTGGAGGTTGACAGGTATGTATAATGGAAGCTCGAGCTCTTGTTGGTGATAGGAATGAGTGGAGAGGTGTTGTGAAAGGATAGTGGGATGTTTGGACGCGTTCTAAGGGATGGGCAGGGCACCCGTATGATGCGGCAGGGGTAAACCAGTTAAAGCTGTTGGGCCCTGCTGTTGAACAGAAGAGTGTGTTGTGTCACCCTGACCCGAGAGACATGGCCGCTTTCTTGTGTCCCCTTTCATCTGAAGGGACGAAAGCATGACCAACTCGGGTCCCGAACTTGTTTGGGTGTTTAGGCATTTGGGTTGGCCATAGTCCAAAAATGTTTGTGTGTTCCTTTGGTACTTTTTTCCCTTTTTTATTATTTCTTTATTTTTGTATGTGTGTGTTTTGTTGTCGGTCACCCTTCCTGAGGGATATGACCAGGTTAGATAGTAGATATTTAGGTCATCAAGGTGTCTAAAGATGCTAATAACCTTTTAAGGGTTATTAGCACATTAAATTCACAAAACGAGTGCTTCCATCTCCACCAATTCTGAGTCTCCGGCGAGGAACTTAGTGAAACTACATAATGAGCCTCACAATCCCGATACACTGGATCACAAACTGAACATACTATTTTTCCCATAATTTACAAGTTTTACTTTAATTGCAAAATGCCTCGATGGCCTTGGGGGTATGGCTCTAGCCACCTCCCACTAGGGGGATATGGCTGTGGTAAATATATATATATATATACAGTATATATAACAAAATGCCTCCTTTGATTGTATTCCTTTTTCGCATATGCTGACGAAGGCGCAGTGATACTTCTATCACTGACAAGTAACCGACCCAATAGCAGCGTAATGAAAATAAAACTCTTACTGTAGAACAAATAACTTTGTTTCTGTTACCATCGATCCTATGCACGTTGAGTTCATCGTGAAGCTGCTAGCATGATATGCATTGAGTGATACAAAAAGGGGCAGGGCTATTGTCTGCTTTGCGTTCTGATTGGCTGAAAACAGGCACTGTCGGATCTATTAAGTGCGAGCCACCAATTAAACTGCCATGAGAGAGGAAACCCTCACAGGCACGGGAAGAACCTGCAAACTCCACACATTTTTTTAGTCTTGATTGTTTTCATTACCAAGCTGAAAACACACTGGATACAAGTAAGTTAAATAGGTTTAGAAATGTTTTTTTCTAAAAAGTTCAAAAATAAAAATATAATAAATTTGAAAAACGGTTATAGTTGTCAGAACCAGAACGGAAACAGGACCCACAAGTTTAATTGAAAGGGAGAGGAAGGGCTGCACGCAGGATCCAGAGTTCGCTGGGCTCGGGAAGCAAATCGCTCTTGTACTCGGATTGTGATCCGAACACGGAACTGGCGGTGTCAGGGGCGGAAAAATGGTTGGTAGCCGGGATTGGGAGCGCAAGACGTGGTCAGGGTCGGAAACGAGTCGAAAGCCAGAACGGGAGAGTAAACGTAGTCGGGAACAAAAAGGGGTCGTAAGCCGGGAGAGTGGACGTGATCGGGATCAAAATGGGTTGTAGCTGGAGAAGCACGGAGCAAAAACGGGACAGACGGGGGTCAGGGTCGAAAAAGGCTTGCCTTGTATACACGGAGATTTGCAGATGGACTGACAACAGGGGATTGACAGGACTAGGTTCAAATACTGACAGGGAGCCAAGAAGAATCCGCGGCAGTTGGCGCCAAATGAGCGGGCACAGCTAAGTCACATCAGTAATCACGACAATAGTACAGTATATCATATTTTATTTAAGTTACTGTACGATTTTATGATTTAATCTTTTAGTTCAAAAGTCCAGTTGATGTTGTGAAGAAATAATTTAAATAATCGGTGGAAAAATGAGCAACATTTTTTGTCCATTGTTTACTCTATTTTTTTATATGTATAATTCAGGTTAGGAAAGAAAACGTCAAACTTATTTACTTTTTTTTCTAATCATTTTTTTTAAATATACTTTTTTTAGAACATACATTAATAAACAAGAAACCTCCTTAGTTGGTTGGCTGTAGATATAAAAATTGTCCTCACCCTGTCAGTGCACTTTTTTTTTTTGTGTCCCCATTTCAAAAGGTTTTCCAACTTCGGTTCAGGATCACATTCTCAGCTGTCGGCCAGGTCAACTCTTGTTGTCAACATTTCCGTGAATGATTAACTATTTGGCATCACAAGCTTCTCATCGTGTGATCTATACATAAATAAACCGCATTTGCCCTTCAAATCTCATAAAGAAGCCCTGGCTGCACTTCAGTACGTTAATTTATCTCAGTGGTTCTCAAAAAGTGGGGCGGCGGGCAAGGTAACGGTGTTAGGGAATCAGAATACAAAAAAATGGAATTGTATTCCGTTACAGATACATAAAAATACGTCATCAAATTACAGATACATTTAGGTAAAATACAGATTTATTTGCAGGATTTAATTTCTATCCAAAATCATACTTACATGCACTTAAATACGAATTGTGTCATAATTCCAATTACTGATACGAGAGCGAGATTTTACCAGACGTCCACCAGACAGCACGCCGGTGAAGATGCTCGCCAGTGATGCGTTTGGTGGATTATATTTTTTTCTTTTTGTTATGTTGTAAAAATAATTAACTTAGTCCAGTAATAAAGAGCAGCAAGGCAGCACAGTGAGTAGCGTGTATGCGGCACAGTTCTGAGGTCATGGGATCAAACCTCCCTGTGTGGTGTTTGCATGTTCTCCCCGTGCTTGCGTGGCCTTCCTCCGGGCCCTCTGGTTTCCTCCCACATTCCAAAAACATACATGGCACTCCGGTTAAAACTACTGTACTGTATACTACGTGGTTACCACATTATCATGCTGATAAGACGCTTGAGGCTTTTCTGTAACGGAAATGTGCCGAAAGGTGTAGATCTGGCATGGACAAAGGTATAGTGTGATCACTTACATCGAGCAATAGTTGTTTTGTCCCCGTATCATATATTATTTCGCTTTCATTCGAAAAAAGATCGAAATACAACAAATTATGTTAGAAATACCAAAATAATACTACTGAAATACTACAAAACATATAATTACAGTGATATTAGACAGCTACTAAATAAATACCATGAAAATACTATTGTGGAATAACTTCAAAAACACGTTTACAGAAATATCACAACAGAAATGCTACAAAGATGGAACTACATTAACATTAAGAAAATACTAACGAGAAAATTGAAAACTAATACGATGGATATACTTCAAAAACACCTCTACAGAAATACTATAAAAGTACAAATACAGTAATACCACAATTCAAAATTACTTCTACTGAAAAGATACAACAGAAACGCTACATACGACATAAATACTACTAAAATACAACTACGGTAATACTGAAAAAAAAAAAAAAAAAAAAACTACAACTGTTGAAATACTACCAAATAAGAATACAGCAATTATACAAGAATACTACAGAAATACCACATAAATGCAACGAAAGTAAAATTACAAAAAAATCTAATAAATACAAAACTAATTCTATGGACCTTCTACAAAAACTCTACTATAGAAATACTACAAAAAAGCATACATGCACCTCTATGGAAATACCTTAAAAATACCTCTATGAAAAAAATACAAAAATCCTACAACAGTAAGACTACAAAATACTATTATAAAAATACTACCAAAAAAAAAACTACTGCAGAAATATTACAAAAATGAAACTACCGGAATACTCTACAACATAATTACAAAAAATAGAACTACATTAATACTACATAACTAAATATAAAATTGGGTGATTCAAGCAGGGACTTAGTATATTACGGTGCTTTAATAGTGAGTTTCAATACCAATTTGATGAAACTAATCTAATTAAAAATCGAAAATTAGGAAATATAACATAAAGATGTCTGCGTGTATACAGTATTTATTCAGAAATAAAAATGGAATAGGACTCTAGGATCGGCCCCTTGGCCACATTTTTTAACTCAATGCGGCTCGCCACTCCAAAAAGCTGCCCACCCCTGCTTCAGCGCATATCTTTAAGTATGAGCTAGCCAGTCCTAAATTAGTGACGTGACGAAATGCTCCCGGCATAGTTTGTATTGTTGCAGAAGCTCGCCAGGAGTCTGGCTTGTGTTTACAATGTGGCAGCTGTTTACATTTTCCATTTTTGGAGGGGACGGAAGGCTAGACTGATTTTTATTTTTCATCTCGAGATAATATTTTAAAAGTGAGGTGGTGATGCAGCAGAGTAGTTGGCTCCTCTGGAATCAGGAAGTAGGATTAGCAGTTAGCTCAGGCGACGCCATTAACATTAGCTTACAAGCGATACAAAGGGACGTTGAGGCCATGTTTCTCTATATCTTTCACCTGGAGATTATATTCAAATGTAGTTGAGGAGTGAGCTCACTTGGGGTCAGGAGGTAGGCTTAGCAGCTAGTTTAGGCAATGCTTCTAACATTAGGAACTAGCCTAGCCAACACCGCTCGCGTGAGCTAAAGAGCCATACGTGTGGAGATTAAGCCCTGACTGCTTTTTATTTTACATGATATCCAAATGTAGCAGATCAGTAAACTTGCCATATTAATGCTGATAAAATTAGGAGGTAATTTAGCCGACAACGCTAACATTAGCTAGCATAAACTACAAAGGGAAGTTGAGGCCAGGACATCGAAATAAGGTCATTAGTTTACCCTAAGCAAGACGATTTCAATAAATAAATAAAGTAAGATAAGAACCTCATTCTACTGATCTTATCAAAACTAAAATAGTGTGTTTATGTACAACGTATTTAATTAATGGAAATGTATGTTTTTCCACAGCTTTTGTATGAACATTCTAAGTAGACTTCCTGTTACCATTCAATTAAGACCTTGCGGCAAACGATGCTCTAGGCCAGCACTCTGAAACCTTTTTGACCCAAAGAGCCATAAAAGCAAAATTATTCTGATTGTTTAGGGGAACGAGAGAGACATGCTAAATATTTTAAGACAAAATTCAACAAAACCTCTGAACCTGTTCTCCAGACAAAAGCCAATTCTTCAGCACATTTTATTTCACTATGTGATGTGATTTGATGATTTGATTTATGAAATAATAATGATGCCATAGCCTGTGTCCCGTATCAGTACAATTATACCACTTAAAATTCATCTTGCTCCCACAGTAATTTAAGAGTGTTTGGGATTATTTTGACATTAATTTTTGTCCTAATCAAGGGTTTCAAAACAGGGTGCAAGTAAAGTTATTTTGTACAAATGTCAAAAATTCTGGAAACAAGGATACCAACATATTAACCTTTAGTGCAGACGGCACTGGGCGAGGAGGAGTGTGCACGCTATGTGTATAGCTCCGCCCATTCCTACTGCTCACCCAATCAAATTCATCTCTGTGTTTTGCAAGAGTTTCTGAGTGTTTAAAGTTTTGGGGGGACTTTTTTCTTTTTTATCATAAAGTGTCTCAACAGTCAACATAGATTTTTAATGAGCTTCCATAAAATGGATTATTTAGCAATTTATAGCCAAAACAGTTGGCGTGACACCCAGACTGTAAACTGTAGTTAAAAATGTGTCCTATATATACTGGACCGAACCCTTGCACAGTTGGTATTATGTTGGCTTGTCTGACAATCAGCCATAAAAAAACTTTCAGCTTATGTACTGACTCCAAGGCATTGGAATTTGTGAAAAGAGAAATATGTTCTCGATCACTGCTCAAGCAGTTGCTAGGTATCTCTCTGCAAGACCCGGGGACAATTGCAGCGCGCCAGAAGATAGGTTGATACTTCCACTTTAACGTGAAAGTTTAATATAAGTATAGCTCAAACAATTCTGCATTCATTTACCACTGAATAATTAATTAACTTTTATCCATCATTTTGTACTCAGATCCTAGTAAAGTAAAATTGAGTTTGAGACCCCTACTCTATGCCAAGTGCTTTGAAAAAAGGGGTTCTCATTTTTCAAGCACAATAACCTAACCCCACTGGCTACGAACCTTCTTTCGACACCTCCAAGACCTGCCCCCGTGGGAATAAGTCTTCTTCTCCCACTTGAGCGACACCATCCCTCGAGTCTGCAGCAAGGTGGCACACACTTCCCTCATGGAACGCGACACCTGGGACAACTGTGACAAACTAAATGTGTCGAGGTGTCTGGCCACACGCAGGAGGATCTCCAAGGGAAGTTGACTTAAAAGATCCTGCTGATGTGACGACACAATACCATCGAGAGGTTCCTGTTGGATGTATGGCCTAATCACCAGTTTGTCGATGCTGGGGTGGTATCGCACCTCAGCTGCTAAACCGTCCGGGCGAAACCTTGTCTGGGTGAAAGTGCATCCGAGGTAAGACAGGGGGCAATGTTGCAAGAACCAATCCCCAAGGCCGGCTTGGATGTCGGCGTGTGCATTTTTGAAGTGCGAAGGGTACTCATCACGGCGGAAGAAGAGTCCACATGTATGAGTAAAGGCCGAGCTGCTCTTGTTGTGCCGCCTTGTGACCGATTCCGTTTCCGTCCGAACGTGCAGGTGTTGCACTCGTCCTGAAATCACATCGGCTAACGACGCCTCGGCCAGGAAGGGCGCGGAATCAAAATCGTGCGTCTGTGTTCCTACGCTCACGTAAAGCCCGTCTGATGCTGTGCTCTGGGAAATAGGGTTCCCTTTGAATTCTTTCTCCAGACAGCACAGCAGCGTGGTGCTGGCCTCGTTGTTTTTTGGGAGAAGCTCGCACCCCAGGTCGGTTGTATCCACGCCCAGGTGTGCCACCTTGACCTTGAAACTGGGGTCTTTGAGGTGAAAACGCTTGGCTCGGTAGCTAAGGGGAACATTGAAGGACCTGACCGACTTGACTTCGATGGGTTCCAGACTCCCGTAAACAAAGTCTTTTTCCCGAGGGGTGCAAGCTGCCAGTTGTCCGAAGTTGATGAGCATAGCTCCGTTGTGCACCAGGTACATGTTATACTCGCCTAAGTTGGCCTCCTTCCTCAACTTCTCCAAGACGCCATCCTGCCAGGGGGCCAGGCCTGATATGTCATTCTCGCACAGGGAATGTTTGCTCAGGGGTGATTCGGTTCGCGTCTTCTGAGCTTCGTTTTGTCTGGTCTGTTCAGAGCCGTTTAGCTTCTTCTTGAATATTTCGGTCTTGCACGAGGAATGTTTGCTAGGTGGCTCAATATTTGGCTTTTGAGATTCATTTTTGCTGGTCTGCTTGCAACCGTTCATTTCTTTCTTGAATATTTTTTCCCTGGACTTGTAATTCTGTAGGCTTTCCCCATCCAGGTAGCAAGGTACCTCCTCTGCCGTCTCTGTGCAACTTTTCTGCGCACACCCACTGGTTGCTAAACGTGAATCGTCCAACGTGACTCTAACATTTAAATCTCCATAATCCAACAGTGTCAACTCGGGAAAAACCTTTCTCATCTTGATAGACTTGAACAGCAGGTCTTGATCCCTCAGTGCCAAAGCAACATCGAGTGGTAGTTCGCTTTGTTGGAAAACGTTCCTATAGAACGGTGAGTCATTGTCCTGGACGGGCCAGCGGTTCCATTCCTGAGAGCAGCTGACAGAGCTGGCAGGGCACACCTCCAGGTGGCTAGCTTGTCGGTGCCGGAGCATGTTTAGCGGGCAGCCGTAGCCGACATTGAGGCAAGGGACCTTTTGGTTGGGGCACAGAAGTCGGTGCTCTTCCTCCTTGCAGGCATGCATAGAGGCACCGCAGTCATTGGGGCATCGGACCACTGAGCAGCCCATGGAAGCCCGCGAGGACGCTTGGCAGTGGACGGCATAGCACTGCTCGCAGTGCTCGTGACGGACTGTTGGCATCCTCCTGAAAGACAAATCCGTTAGAGTGGTTCAGTTTCAGTAGTAAAAGAAGATCAAAGTACTTCGTGACTAAGCTGAAGTATTTGTGCTACTTTTAAACCCGGTCGCGTGGTTGCAATTGACTCATGCTAACACTGGTTGTTTTCGTCACCTTTAGCTCATTTGGGGCGAGTTTAACACAGAGTTACAGTAAGGGAGTTTTTACAATGGAGAGAGGAAAGGCACCCACTAAGAACTCGTCTCTGGGGTTAGCCTTACAATACATTAGGATCTACAATACCTCTTGCTCTAAATAGAGAAGCCTTTCGATTTTGTTGTTAAGTTTTATTAGACAATATAAAGACAATAAAGACCATTCATTTGTTTAAAATAAGCATGGTCCGTTGAGTAGGCTAACTCTTTGAACTCTTTGACTTGCTTACTTTGGCATACCAGGGTTTTAGCTACTACATTATGTATGCACCCAGTGTGAACTAATTATTTTGTGTTAGCATTAGAAATCTTAGTAGCGCCCCTGGAGTAGGCTAACTCTTTAATTGCTTGATTGGTTGCTAGCTAGTTTTACCCCCTACATCCTGCATGATTAATATGAACTTTGCACTGTGACATTTGGTAGGCGGTGGACAACTCTCCTTCCCACTGTTGCTTCAAACTAAAATTGCCCACATTTAAGTTGTTAATTCAAATCATGTACAATCTAAAAAAAAAAAAAGTCAAAAAAAAAAAAAAATAGAATGTGAAGATAAGGTACACTTTTTCACTTCTGGTCATTTATCAAATAATAACTTCAAGATTAAAGGATTTTATACATTTGACTATAAAGGATTTTATACAATTGACTACAAGTTACATATATTCGGTTTAATGCAATAAAGATATTAATTGACTGCTTTAGTGCAATGTACAGTAACAGATCAGGGCAGGCTGTTTTGGAATGCATAATGTTTTGTCTAGTACTTTTGATAACAGGACGCGCAGAATGTACCAGAAATCAAGGCGCTGTGTGGTGGGATTGTTGAGTGCAAACAACTGCTTGGCACGCCCATGGGAGAAGCCGAGACGCCATCTTGCGGGGAGACGTGAGCCAATAAGAGAAAGCTAAAGGAGTTCAGAAGGCTTCCCTCACACTCCAGTGTGACTTCAGCGTTCTCCTGTTTACACTTAGTTTTTCTGTTAGGAATAATAAACCTCCGCCCCTGTGTGAAAATGCCGGCCTTCCTGGTCATTTTTTTCTCAAGAAACGAGCGCGCATAATTGTTGGATGAATATAGGTCGTGTTTGGTTAATGGAGTCAGATACCTAATTGGAACGATTAGGAAAACGGTAAATTTTGATGATTACTTCCCAACAAGATGTACGCATGCCTATGCTAGCTAACTAGTTTGTAATATTTTCAGATAAACTTTAAAGCATTCTCATAGCTGGTAGATCTATCTGTTCTATCTGATCTACCGGTTTTTAATTACATTTAGTATTCTTAGTGAGCCGAATTATTTAGTTACTTGTCCACTTACTCTGGTCAATTAGTGTGCCAAAGCATTTAGCAATTTTTATTTCACGTACACATTTCTGTGCAGATTCTTCTTTAATCTTCAAGCAAAACAGCAAACGATGGGAGGTATTCTTCATGTATCTCAACTTGAAGCCACTGATTCAAAACATTATGAACCAAAATATGTAAAATGAAGCCAATTTTGTCATGTCATGTTTTATACATAGTTTTGAATGTCGCTACAATCAGGTGTTAGGAATCAGTTGTTTTTCATATGCAAACATTATACAGTAAAATAGTTCTTTTTTGTTGTTGCACTAACGAGCATGCACTACATCAAACCGCTCGCTTCGTTTGCAACAAAAAAAAAAAAACAATATTGAGATAGAGGATTCCGCAGCAAACTCGTTTGACCTGATTGATTTGCCGTTTCGTGATAGTCGGTGTATACCGGATGGTACCCATATGCTGCATGCAGTGATAGTACGTACAGTGAACAATTAGCATTGTTATATTAGGTTAAACAAAATGTACTTCTGAAATTTTTTATTTAGATTTTTCTAATTTAATAATACTATGATATTTTAAGTAGTTTTTGATTTCTCAATATCTAAAATCATTTGTGCTATATACTTTTTAAATGTTTTTTTTAATTAAAATGGTCATCATTAATCACATTATTTCCATAAAAAACGCAAAAGTGTAAATGTAGCTACATACCTACCTATCATGCTGACTGTTAATCAGTTAGCCATCTGGCAATAGGTTATTTAAGAGAGCAGTTAGCCAGCAAGTAATTGGGTTATTTACAGTTTATTACCTTTCTACCTTGTTTATTTCATATACATTACCTACCTATTTCATATACATTACCTACCTACCTACCCACCAATATTTTCAGTTCATGTTCTCTACTTACCTACCCACCAGCCTATAACGCTAACTGCTACCCAGTTAACCAGCATTAAGTTATTCACGATAGCACTTGGCCAGCTACCATTAAGTTAATCCTTAGTATCATCTTTCTACATTGTTTACTTTTATATACACTATCTTCCTCCCTCCCTACCTACATACTCACCGAAACCAGCCCAACCAGCGACCCAACCCACCTACCTATCTTGCTGACTGTTAAGCAGTTAACCAGCTGGCAATAGGTTATTCACAATAGCAGTAACTCAGCAAGCATTAGGTTACTGACGGTTCATCATCTTTTCTACCTTGTTTACTTCCATATCGTCTACCCACCTACCTGCCTACCTACCTACCTACCTACCTACCCACCTACCCAACCACCTTCCTAACAGTATCTCGATAACAAAATGCGAAGTGTGAATTTGTCGAAACAATTCAGCATCAAAAACATTAACAGTCATAGCAAAAAATTCTCACCTTTTGTTCTTGATTTGCTGTCACCTCGCTGGACTGACCTCTTGCACAGTGTCTGCCCTTTATAAATAGACCGCCCCGGACCCGGGTAGGTGGGTCCTGACAGAGCCCGATTGTCACAGATTCTCAGGAGGGCCAAGGTCAAGTTACCGGCTCTCATTTCGTGTGTGATAAGCCTGTCACTAAGCACTTCACTCTCGCTTTGAATGCTGGCACCCAAGTGAAATTTTATTCATCTCATTCTTGGGATACAGTGGAAGACTTTTTCCCCTCACATTTCCAAAACAGGTTTCTTCATAGGAATAATTTGTATTTTATTTTTTTGTATTCAAACGAGGAAGGCTGGACGGAGGCTGAGTGGTTAGCATATCTGCGGCAAAGTTCTGAGGTCATGGGATCAAATCCTCCTGTGCGGAGTTTGCATGTTCTCCCTGTGCTTGTGTGGGCTTCCTCCTGGCTCTCCGGTTTCCTCCCACATTTCAAAAACATGCATATCAGGTTAATTGTTGCCCTGAACTGGTTGCCCTGCGACTGGCTGGCAACCAGCTCAGGGTGTCCCCTGCCCACAGCCCAAAGATAGCTGGGATGGGCTGCAGCACCCCCGCTACCCTACTGAGAATAAGCGGTGCAAAAAATGGATGGGTATTTAAAGGAGTGAATATAGACATGTGAAATTATGGTTGTACGTGATGAACAGACGTGTCTGAGGGGGTTTAACACTGGATTAATACAGTAGTTCCAGTATTATTTCATATACTTTACCTACCTACCTACATACCCTAATTACCTAGCTACCCACCTACCTAATTACCTCCCTATAGTGCCATGCAAAATTATTTGCCACCTTCCTGAACTCTGTGGTCATTGAATATTTATCACTCACAAAGGTTTCAAATCATCAAACCAATTGTAATTTAAGAGACAACCCAATGAAATACAAAATGCAGTTTTGAAATGTTGATTCCATTTATCAAGGCACAGATAAAAATACAGTAAATGCTTGTACTACTGATTTTCCACTAGAGGACAGTGTCTCACCATTAAAAGAAATGAGAGTGCCAGACTGCTTTTCCTCGTGCGATTTTATTTTTTTGCCGTTAAGATTCTGTAGGCAATTTATTTAATAGGTTATTTAGAGTATGGTGAAGAAAATAAAAACACAATGTAGCTGTTTCCAGTACTGCTTCAGTTCCTTAAAAAAAGATACAATTTCAAATTCAAAATTGTCAAATTCAAAATTGTCCTTAAGTGTGAATGAGCGAGCGAATTGTCTGTCCTTGTGTGCCCTGCGACTGTCTGGCAACCACTTCAGGGTGTCCCCTGCCCACTGCCCGAAGATAGCTGGGATAGGCTCCAGCACCCCTGCGACCCTACTGAGGATAAGCGGTGCGGATAATGGATGGATGGATATTCATTGTTAAAAACAAAATGTTGCCATTGACGCTAAATGGAATCAGACAATGGCTTTCTACTGTATTTTACTGATTATTTTTGTGTTTTGATTAATTGTAAATTTGTTAATTGTTGGGCCCTCATTTTTTACGTAGGGACACTCGTACTAATCTCCTTTTTGGAGCAATAGTTAAATTTTGATGAAGAGGGAAGAGACAACAATGTAGTATTAGTAAACATGATCTTGAATACAACTTTGATCAAAACGTGACATAAAAATAGATTATTGTTTCCATTATTTTTCCATTGCTTAAAACGAGGATACGAGCCCTAATAATTAAATAAAACATATTTCTATTACAGTTATTGTTCATTTCTTTCATTTTAAAATTATATTTTTTACCTTCCTATTTAGGGCAGAAGTTCAATTTTGAAGGACAACTGAAAGGCTAAACATATTGCAAGTGACCCTTAACGCTGAGACTTTAAGGTATATTATTTAATATTTGACCACTAGATATCACTCTATCGTCCAGTGCGATTGGAAACAAGTCCTACAAAGCAAAATGAAAACAGACTAACAACGGAGAGTCCAATGACCAAACAGTAGCCTTTAAATTTAGCAGGCCAGCCCTGTTAGCATAGCCTTGTCAGAATGCTCTCCACCATGCTATCCTATTGTCACAAAATTCACCCAAATACTGAAATAAGTCTGTCTTTTTTGTTACAACTTCATTCAGTACTCATTTATCCCTAGAGAAAGTGAGTGATATATGTTTAAACCAGTTTAATTCGTGAAAGAAAACAGCTACTGTTGTATGCAACCACTCCAAAAAATTGTGTTTTTGGCTATTAATTCGAAAGACTATACTCTAATGCAGATTTTTAAACCGATTTATATTGAACAATTTGGTTTTCAGTACTCCCCAAATTAAAACACCAAGTTTACAACGTTGTCAAATTTGTAAGCGAACCTATGTTTTGGTTTTAGTGGAAAAACCACACCACCTGATGAGTTATTTCAAGCTCCTGTGTTGGAGAAATAATCACTCACCCAGTTTACTTGGGATCCAAAGCAGAAAGTAAATTAATATTAGAATTTTTCTTAAAAAAAAAAAAAAAACTTTTGGGGGTCTGTCATTCAATGCCATAACACTAATTTCCTTGACCAGAAATATAACATTGAAACACATGTCAATCTCAACAGACCGTCACAACAAACAATAGGATGTAAGTCCTTTATTGTCATACAAGTTCAGATAAATTAGAGGGCTTCTCTTTTTAGTGCAATATAAAACAAAATAGGGCGGCACGGCAGCACAGTGGTTAGCACGTGTGCAGCACAGTTCTGAGGTCATGGGATCAAACCCTCCTGTGTGGAGTTTGCATGTTCTTCCCATGCTTGCATGGGTTTCCTCCGGGAACTCCGGTTTTCCCCTGCATTCAAAAAATATGCACGTCAGGTTTATTGGCTGGTTCAAATTGTCCCTAGGTGTGAATGAGGAAGTGAATTGTTGTCTGTCTCAGTGTGCCCTGCGACTGGCTGGCAACCAGTTCAGGGTGTCCCCTGCCCACTGCCCAAGATAGCTGGGGTGGGTTTTTTTTCTTACAGTGATGTGATGTACTCGTATAATTTACTTTCTTTTAATGCATAAAGAGTGTATTACATATCCAGTGTTAGGAATAACAGCGTTGAGAATAATGCCGTAACGTCATTATTTTTTCAGCATCGGGGTAATCTAACTAATTACTCTTTCCACCGTTACAACGCTGTTTTCGTTACTGTCTGTGTAACGAAAACAGCAAGTTGGGGGCCAGTTCCCTTCGAGACGCTTTTTTTTTCGAGGGTGATTGGTCGGAATGCTTTTTTTCCCCGATATTCTGTGTTGACGAATTTGTTGAGCATTTTGTTGTTTTTTTTTCTTTTTGAATGTATGGATATTTGAATTTATGTTTTGTGTTTTGGGGCGGCAGTAGCTCAGGAGGTAGAGCGCCCGTCTTGGGATTAAGGGATCCCAGTTCGAATCCCGGCTCGTCTGTGTTACATGTCGAAGTGTCCTTGGGTAAGACACTAAACCCCTAATACCCCCAATAAGCAGGTTAGCACCTTAATGGCTGCAAGGCCGCTATTGGGAAATGTGAGGCACATTGTAAAGCGCTTTGGGAAGTCATTGACTTGAAAAGCGCTATATAAATGCAGATCATTTCATTTTCATTGTTAAAGTTTAAGTGTTAATTTTGGTTCATTTTTCCACTTTTTAAGTGATTCATAATAATAATAATAATACATGATAAATTATCAGTATTAATAATACTGTATATGGAGTGGTCAGCGCATCTGCGGCACAGTTCTTAGGTCATGGGATCAAATCCAGCTACCAGCCTTTCTGTGTTGAGTTTTCATGCTCTCCCCGTGCTTGCGTGGGCTTCCTCCAGGCACTCCGGTTTCCTCCCACATTCCAAAAACATGCATGTCAGATAAATTGTCAGGTACACACAGTCCCTAGGTGTGAATGAGGGATTGCGTTGTCTGTCTCTATGTGCCCTGCAAATAGGCTGCCAACTAGTTGAGGGTATCACCTGCCCATTTCCCGAGGACATCTGGGATAGGCTCCAGCACCCCCGCGGCCCTACTGAGGATAAGCGGTGCGGATAATGGATGGGGGGATGGATTAAACAACAAAAACAACCTAAGAAGCCATTTCGGAGCCCAAAGAGCTGTCTCTTTTTGTGAGGCAAGCTGAGGACGCCGGTTCTCTAAAAAGAGTCAGAATTCCTAGCTCAACAATGGACCATTCGAGTTAGATTTGTTGCATATTCTTTTCTTCAAAACACAAACACACAATACTCTTACCGATGGGGCGACTCAATGCTTTGAGCGAAGACCCAAAATATTTCTTCATGGTAGTGTCTCATTGCAGACGAAACGGGAGCTTCGCCTAACACATAGCGAGTTTCGGTCGCTTTGAGTGTCCATAGCAGCAATACCCGAGACAAACATGGCGGCGACTTCTGGACAGCGATTCAACCAACTAAACGAAATACAATTTCTCAACCTATGATTTTTTGGGGGTGAAAAGGAACATTGGTATGATGGTTTATGTATTTTTGCTAGGTATTCAAATCAAATGTTTTCTTTTTATGAATGAAAAAAAAGTTTTTGTAAATAATATAAACCGCCCCTTTAAAGAAGTATTAAAACCAGTTTTAGTAACTCATTCTCCAGATTAAAAAAATGTTAGCTTCTAAATTGCTTTATGTTTTGATGACAATTAATAATATTAATTAACGGCACGCTTGTATGTGTGGGTGACATTATTATTTATGACTTCATAATGGCGGCAATGTTTTAATGTTTAAATCATAATTCAAGAATGTTCAGACAATACCTCAGACTAACAAAATATATTCTATTTTTTCAACCTTATGATAGAGTGATTCTAATGGAATCTTATCAACCTTTTCCATCCATCCGAAACTTATTCGGAAATTCATGTAATAGACATTAAATAGATATTAACATGTGCTGATGTTAACGCAATCAAATAATAATTCTGTGCCTAACATCCGTCTCCAGTGGTAATATAATTAATTTCCACGGTCATTGCTCTCGGAACACGACAGTACTAAAGAGGGATCTTTCAAAACCATTAACCCCTTACAGCTCCTGTACATCCATCCATCCATTATCTTCACCGCTTATCCTCAGTAGGGTCGCTGGGGTGTTGGAGCCCACCCCAGCTATCTTTGGGCAGTGGGCAGGAGACACCCTGAACTGGTTGCCAGCCAGTCGCAGGGCACACAGAGACAGACAACCATTCACTCCCTCATTCACACCGAAGGACAATTTGAACCAGCCAATAAACCTGACGTCCATGTTTTTGGAATGTGGGAGGAAACCGGAGTTCCCGGAGGAAACCCACGCAAGCACGGGGAGAACATGCAAACTCCACACAGGAGGGTTTGATTCCACGACCTCAGAAATGTGCTGCACACGTGCTAACCACTGTGCTGCCGTGCTGCCCCGTTCCTGTACAATTAGTCTGAAATCCCAATTCAGGACGTACCCGAAGGAAATTGAGGGCTGTTCTTGAACCGTTTTAAGAAAATGGACTCTTTTGAAAGACAACACTCTCAAACTTTGCCCCAAACTGTAATAATTACTGTAAGTGCTACTAAAATTGAGTAATCTGAGTTGGAACACACAGAAATTGAACGGTTTTCATCTCCGCCTGATTTTTTTTTTTTCTGCAATCAGATGCTGGAAAAAAAGGTGAGACAATAGCTTTAATTCTTACCTAGAACCTTGTCAAATTTGATCACAACCTGAGTTACTAAACATTGTTTTTACATATCTTTCTAATGGTAGGTATGAGCGTTTCCAAAAGTGGCTGTTTGGAGACGACCAGTTCACAACCCTTTACTTTGGCCAAATTTGAGACATTGTGAAAAATTTGTAAATGCTCGAATTCTCTTACTAGAAGTGAATCCATGATTGTGCACACTTGCACGTAAAAATGGATTCATAGCCTCAAGAGGTAGAGCGCTCGTCTTGAAATCAAGAGGTCGCAGGTCCGATTCCCGGCTCCCCCGTTGCTGTTAGTTAGTTAGTGTGTAAAAGGGAAAAAGTCTGAAGCACATTGTAAAGCGCTTTTGGGAGGTCTTCATTGACTTGAAAAGCGCTAGATAACTTTAAATGAATTACGATTGGCTTTGTGCACGTTTACCTTGGGTTCTGATTTGATTACAAACAGTAAATGTATCCTATTCATTGGCTTACCAATGTGTCAATCTTCATTTAAATCGGTCACTAACAGTTTTTAGGCTCAATTGATCATGAGTTTCTTTTTTTTTCTCATAAGTTGCAACAGGTCCATAAAAAAAGCTTGTAATTGGCCAAGAGCTGTGTCAATCAAAAGGTCATAAGCTAACGGTATTGAAAATAATCTGACAAGTCTGTTCATTTTTAAAAGGCAGCAATGAAGCCAAACAGACATATTTCATCGTCAAACAATGCAGATTTTTCAGATCTGTCTGCATTATGGTGTGTTTTGGGGGAAATATTTTATTCAGTTGGATTCACTGGACCTACTTGAATGTAACCACAACATATTTGCGGGAAATAGTGTCATGAGTAAAAGTTCCTAGCGCATTTGGGTGAGCTTTCCCATATTTTGTGGTTTTCGGGTATCTTGTTTCAGAATGATCATGATGATTTTCTGATGAGTATGTTTTAAAATGACCATCATATCTTAAATTCCAAGTGTTTAAGCTTTGAAATGATATGTGGCATGGCATATTTCAGTGACTGGTGACAGTGTGAAGACACGACTTCATCAACGTTCCAACGGCCCGCCGTTAAGGGGTTGTGTAAGCCCATTAAAGGGTAGTCTGAATTATTTGACCACTACATACCTCTGTATTGTTGATTGTAATGAAACGAATGCTAAAAAGCGCAAAGTGGAATTCAAACTACAGAGAATCAAAGTGATCAAAACAAAACATTTAACTTTTATATTTTTGCCCAGCCTTTTTGATACTTTTGGGTACCTGTAGCAGCATGATGGCAGACAGTTATGTCAGCGGTCCTAGTCTAGGTCATTTAATGTAAAATAATAACAAATTTCTTGACCTATGAGCAATGTGCCTTCTAATTTTCCACGGGTCTGAGCAACGCTTGAAACAACAGTGAGCAACAGCGACCCCAAGTGTGGCAAGATAATTAATTATCAAACATGTCCAAAACTTGACATCAAGTTACATTTTGCTGAGTTTCCAGCAATGCAAAATTATTTTTCTCTTTTGAATGATTTGACTCATATACTATTGCAAAGGTTGTACGGCCTACAAACGTCGTTTGTTCTTACAATTATTTCACAAGATATCCATTTCTTTTTATTTCCTGATATATTTTGTCGCATAATATTAACATTATTGCGGGCTTATTTAGTCGGTTGTAAGATACAGAACTGTACTTAATCACATATTTTAGTGAAGTACAATGTTGGCAACAAGATTTACATGATATAATTGGAAATTATTTGAATGCAACACAAACTTTTTCTTCTTTTTTCCGTGTTTTTTTTCTACTTTTTTAAAAATTCCTTTAAGAAAAATCTCATTGTGTTTTTTTTTTCCCCTGAGCTGTTACTTTTTTATTTTTGTTCTTTATTCACTTTTTTTCCTAAATTTCTTTCTTTCCTTTTTTCTGGATTTTTTTCTAAATTTTTCCTTCTTTTTTTTCTTCCTTTTGTTTTTTTTTTCTCAGCTTTTCACTACTTTTTCATTTTGGTATTTTTTTCTTTTTTGTTCTATTCCCCCCTTCCTTTAAGTCATTTTGTGCATAATTTTACATAATATTTAGTCATGTTGGGATTAAAGAAGCAAAAACAACCTGAATAGCCTTTTAGTGAGCTGAGCCGAAGAAGCTGGTTCTCGACAAACTAACTTTACTCAACTTCGTTCTACTTCGACTCGACTTCAAAATACCGCATTTAGGACACAACGTCAGGGGAACCCTTGTATTCTTACCTTCATGCACTGTAACTTTGACTTAAGTCGCTTCTTAGTTAGTAATTTTGAGCCCTCATTTTTGTGCGCTGGCTAGAATTTCTTGTGCGCTGAGAATGTGCGAGCAGTGCGCAACTGCGCAGCTTAGAGGGAACACTGTTATGAGTATTCAAAAAATAAACGCCTATTCGATATTTCATGTATTTTATCTTATTCAAATCTATAACTGTTATCTGATTAAAAAAAATCTTACCACTAGGTGGCACTAAACCTACACGATGTGTCACGCGTGTAATAGACAACCTTTAAATGTATTTAATATCTTGATAAATAAAATAAATACATGATAAGAAAAAAATGCAAATTTAGAAAAAAAGATAACAGATTTCTTGAGCCTACGGCGGCATGGGGGCTGGGTGGTTAGCTCGCAACCCCTCGGTGCGGAGGTCCAGGTTGTAATTCCAGATGCTGCAGGCTACTCGTATGGAGTTTGCATGTTCTCACCATTCGTGCGTGAGTTTCCTCTGGGCACTTTGGTTTCCTCCCGCATTCCAAAGACTTGCATGTCAGTTTAATCGGCCGGTCCAAGTTGTCCCTAGGTGTGAATGAGCGCATGTATTGTCTGTCTTTGTGCGCCCTGTGACTGGCTAGCAACCGGTTCAGGGTGTCCCCTGCCCACTCCCCAAAGTTGACGGGGATGGGTGCCAGCTCCCCCATAACCCTACTGAGGATAAACTATGCAGAAAATGGATGGATGGGTGGATGGATGACTGACCTTTGAGTATTTTTCTAAATGATATTATATTCAAGTATTTTTGCTTATTTTTTGACATGTAGGAGCTACTAAACAATATTCACTGCCTTTTTTCCTCTAAAAAGTTATACTTTAAATGAGCAAATATAATCAGCAAGTGGAAAAAAATCCTTTACAGCTTTCTCTTTCTTTCTGTCCTTTCTTTCTTTCTTTATTAAGTAAAATAACATATTTAAAATTATTTTTTATTATACTTTTATATATTTCCTTAAAAAAGAACAAAAATAAGTACAATGAGCAATCTGCAGTGGAACTACATTTTTTTTTACTATGCTTTAACTTTTTCATAGTAAAATAACAACATATTTGAAATTAGTAAGAAAGTAAGAAAATATTTAAATTCATCAAGACTTTTACTATACAGTGTCATTGTCTTATTTTCCAACAAATTAAAAAAATATGAGAATTTTATCTCGGTTATATTTTTTTCAAATGAAATAGGAAAATATTTCAGCAATATTTTTACTATATGTGTCTTTTGTTTCTTATAGAAAAATAACAAAGATTAAATTTAGTAAAAACTATTTACTAGGTGGACAACAATGTTTCACTATGTCCTTACTTGATATGGCGACTGCGCATGGATACATGCTTGCGGCGAGCTCTCCAGCTAATCTTCTATTTATTGCCGTTCTCTTGTCTTTTTTGCTTTCACTTTTGGACACATGTGTGGCCAAAAACACTTACAGTAGGGACGAACTTATTCGGTTGGGTGGGCGTCTAAATTTCGATTATTCGGGCACTTTTTATACCGCCCATGATATACCGAGCGAACTTCAAAGAGACCCGGCATCCTTGTGGACAACTATTCCTCTTAAAAAACGGCGGCGGCGGCCCCGTAAAGAAAGAAAGCAGAAACGTGGTTGCCGTGCAGGTAGATGTGTGAAGCGTGTGAAGTCCAAGCAGCAAGATGGACGCGAGGATGTAACTATTTCCACCATTCATTCCTCGCCGGACAACCGACGCTTTGAACTCAGCGCTCACGAGCGGCCACAACGCCGGGAGCTTTTGAAGATCTCGACAAAGACTACAAAGAGTTCAGCTAAGTCAAATGATTCAGCAAAGCTGAAATTTGGTCTGTTAAATATTAGATCGCTTGCTCCAAAAGCTTTACTTGTTGATAACATTATTCGTGATTATAAACTTAACTGTATGGGTCTTTGTGAAACGTGGTTACGCCCGGATGAGCACTTAGCGCTAAATTATGCCTCTCCCCCAGACTACGAGAGTAGTCATATAGCACGCACGCTGAAAAGAGGTGGTGGTGTTGCGCTAATCTCTGAAAAATCGCTCAAATTTAATACACGTACCTCTAATAATTACAAAACGTTTGAGGCTCTTGTGATGCGGTCCCCTCAATTGTCAATTGATGTAATAACTATCTATCGCGCACCTGGGCCATACACAACTTTCTTAGACGAATTTGCTGAACTTTTGTCTGAACTAGTAACCTATGCAGACAAAATTATAATTATGGGAGACTTTAACATTCATATGAACTCCCCACACAGTTCACTTACTATTGCGTTTAGTTCTCTAATTGATGCATTTGGTTTTACTCAACTGGTTGACTTGCCAACCCATAAAAATGGGAACACGCTAGACTTGATTCTGACTCGAGGAGTTTTAACCTCAAACATTATGGTGCTACCGTGTACTACTGTTATCTCTGATCATTATTTAGTGACATTTGAGGTGCTAACTAAATGTAAAGTTAATAAAGCTGAGGGATCTAGCGGACGCAATATAAGCACTGGCACAGTTTCTGAGCTCTTTGAACTCCTTCCTGGAGCAGTTGCGTCCTTTCCTAAATACAATGGCTCGATTGACTCACTCATGAATGAGTTCAATACCACCCTGACTAGTGTGCTGGATTCAATAGCGCCCATAAAACTAAAATCACGTCCTAAAAGACGCACACCTTGGTTTACTGAGGAAACTAGAACCCTTAAAAAAGAATGCAGGAAATGGGAGAGAAAATGGCGCGCTACCAAGCTTGAGGTTTTCCATCAAACCTGGTGTGACAGCTTGTTAAAGTATAAAGCGGCCCTTGCCTCTGCAAAATCGGCCTACCTTTCGAAGGTGATTGCGTCTCAAAAGAACAACCCCAAAGCCCTTTTTGACACTGTAGCATCGCTTACAAGGCAACAGCCTATCGCAGACAGTTCGACACACTCTGCTCAGGACTTAATGGTCTTCTTCACTAAGAAGATTCAATGCATACAGGAAGAAATTGCAAAAGATATTGTTAGTACCACACGTATTAAAGGACTGAAATTTACAGATGCACGACAGGGTGGCTGCCCTGGGAAAATGGCCGGTTTTAGTGAACTGTCACTTGATGATCTCAAACAAGTGGTGAATGCGGCCAAACCGACAACTTGCCAGTTCGACCCGCTCCCAGGTTCACTTATTAAAAGTCTTTTTAGCGTCCTTGGGCCTTCAGTTCTAAATATTATAAATACATCACTCTCCTCAGGTGTAGTTCCAGCAGCTTTTAAGTCCGCCGTTATTAAACCCACACTGAAACGACCCAACCTTGATCCAGAAATATTAAGTAATTACAGACCTGTGTCAAACCTACCTTTCCTCTCTAAAGTACTCGAAAGAGTAGTGGCACAGCAGCTGAATGCTTTCATATCGGAGAATAACCTTTTTGAATCCATGCAATCAGGATTCAGGGCTAACCACTCTACTGAGACAGCTCTGATCAAGGTAACAAATGATCTCCTAATGTCAATGGATTCTGGCGCTTCATCACTTTTGCTGCTGCTGGATCTTAGTGCTGCTTTTGACACAGTGCGCCACAATATCCTACTAGAACGGTTGGAAAAATGGATTGGTCTCTCAGGAGCTGTCCTCTCGTGGTTCAAATCCTACCTCTCAGATAGGACACACTGTGTTAAATATGGTGAAACGACATCTGAGCCCTTTAATGTTACCTGCGGTGTTCCGCAGGGTTCAGTGCTCGGCCCCCTACTTTTCAACATTTACATGCTTCCGTTAGGTGATATTATTCGCAAGTACAACATCAGCTTCCATTGCTATGCAGACGACACTCAACTATATCTTCCGTTGGAGGAATCTTCCACACTAAACTGTGGAAATTTGGAGGCCTGTCTCACTGAGATAAAAGAGTGGATGTCACTCAACTTCTTGCGTCTTAACTCTGAAAAGACTGAAATGTTAGTCATTGGTCCTTCTAAATGCCGGGACTTATTCTCAAAAACTGCTGTGAACATTGACAAATGTCACATCACACAGAGTGACTCAGTTAAAAATTTAGGTGTCATATTTGACCCTGAACTATCCTTTGAGATGCATGTAAAACAAATTACTAGAACTGCCTTCTTCCATCTTCGCAACATTGCTAAAATCCGTTCAATACTGTCTCAGTCTGATGCGGAAACATTAATTCATGCATTTGTTACCTCCCGTCTCGATTACTGCAATGCACTACTCTCCGGTCTCCCGAAGTCCAGAATCAAGTCTCTTCAGCTAGTACAAAATGCCGCAGCGAGGCTCTTAACCAGGACAAAAAAGTACGATCACATAACACCGATTTTGGCTAACCTGCATTGGCTCCCAGTTAGCCAAAGATGTGACTTCAAAGTTCTCTTAGTATTGTACAAAATCATACATGGACTTGCTCCCTCTTATCTTTCAGATCTGATCTGCCACTATGTCCCGGGCCGAAGCCTACGATCTGAGAGTGCTGGTCTTCTGATGATCCCGAGAGCAAAGAAGTCTTCTGCTGGTTCGAGAGCGTTCTCCATCCGGGCACCGGTGCTGTGGAATGCTCTTCCCCCTGAGATTCGATCTGCAACCTCAGTGGAAATGTTTAAATCTAAACTTAAAACTCACTTCTACTCCATTGCATACGAATAACCTACTCCTCTTGTCGGTTGAAAATAGTTTGTGTAATATAGTGTAACAATCTGTGAAGCCCTTTGAGACTCTTCGTGATTTAGGGCTATACAAATAAAAATGACTTGACTTGACTTGACTTGACTTACTTGTGTGTTTTTTTAACCAATAGTGCTAAAAATAAGCAGAACAAAAACATGTTTTACTATCCTTCTAACTCTATTTTAATCCATTTTTTTTCAGTAAAATAAGAAATTATTTAAGGTCAGATAAAATGTAACTAGATTTTTATATTGTTTCCTCGAAAAATAACAGAAACAAATATATCTGCCAGTAAGATTAAAAAAATGTTTTTACGAGTACGCTCTAACTTTTCTGTGTTTTAATTCAAACAATCTGTTTAAAATTGTCAAGATGTTGTCTTTATTTGATCTATTTCTGTCACCATTGCCCATTGCCCTCACCTGGGCCCGCTCGTTTGGCGCCAGCTGCGGCTTGTTGCAGATTTGGCTCTCCTCCTATTTAAACTCTGTGCTCCCATTCACTCCTGGTCAGTCCGTCAAGAACCTTTACACTTCCAAGACATGCATTTTGACCCTGTCCAGTATCTTGCTGTTGTATCCAGTATCCAGTATTGATCCGATCTTTCCTGTCCTGTCCGGTACCTTGTATCCAGTTTCGTCCCGTCCGTGCTGTCCTGTCCTGTCTGGTATCCAGTATCGATCCCGCCTGTCCCGTCCTGTCCGGTATCTCGCTCCAGTATCAGGTATCGATCCAGTCTGTCCTGCCCTGTCCGGTATCTTGCTCGTGTATCCAGTATCAGGTATAGATCCCGTCTGTCCTGCCCTGTCCGGTATCTTGCTCGTGTATCCAGTATCCGATATCGATCCCGTCTGTCCCGTCCTGTCTGATATCTTGCCCGTGTATCCAGTATCAGGTATTGATCCTGTCTGTCCTGCCCTGTCCGGTATTTTGCTTGTATATCCAGTATCTAGTATCGATCCTGGCCCGTCCTGTCTGGTATCTTACTGTTGTATCCAGTATCCAGTATATGGTATTGATCCCATCTGATACGTCCTTTCCGATATCTTTCTCGTGTATCCAGTATCCGGTATCGATCCCGCCTGTTCCGTCCTGTCCGGTATCTTGCTCCAGAATCCGATATCAATCCCGTCTGTCCCGTCCTGTATCTTGCTTGTGTATCCAGTGTCAGGTATCAATCGTCTGTCCTGCACTGCCCGGTATCTTGCTCTTGTATCCAATAACAGGTATCGATCCCGTCTGTCCTGGCCTGTCCGGTATCTTGCTTGTGTATCCAGTATCCGGTATCGATCCCGTCTGTCCCGTCTTGTCCGGTATCTTGCTCGTGCATCAGATATCCAGTATCAGGTATCTATCCCGTCTGTCCCGTCCTGTCCGGTATCTTGCTTGTGTATCCAATGTCAGGTGTCGATCCCGTCTTTCCCTTCCTGTCCGGTATCTGCCCGTGTATCTGGTATCAATCTCGTCTGTCCTGTCCGGTTTCGATCTCATCTTCCCTTGACTTCCTGTTTTACCGCGCCTTATCTCTCTATCTCACTTCTTCTACCCAGCAATCGTCGAATCGCTGGCGTTTAGGTTCCCGCGCATGACAGCCCCGTTTCCGTAAAATAAACTTTGTGTGAAAATGTCAAGCGTCTGGGTTCTGACAATTCCATTGTTTTTTGCAGGACAATCTTCAATAGCTTCATCAAACACAGTTATTAAATTTACCGTGCTACCTCATGAGCAGGTAATTACTGTATAACAAGAAATAAAATGGTAATCTACTGCCACCTATTGATATGGATGAATGTTAAAGTCACTGATCTTGTCATTTAATATTCTGAAAAATCCATTGGTAACATTTGAAACACATTAGGCGAAGAAACAGCAACACAAAGGAATGATCATAAAAAAGGTACATGCCTTTATTAAAAATCAGTCAGTCATGCAGTGTCAGTGACACGACAGAACCAATAAAAATTCTCTAAGTTGGAAGTTTGGGAATCAAACGCATCTTATTCAGGCCTCTTATAAATCTCCTTCAATTTCAGGGCTGGCTTTCCTCTTATTGCCATTCATCCTTAAAGATTGCCCCCACGTTTGGGAATTTCCATTTACATTAAAGCCGGAAAATGTTTTAATAAAGATGCCAAAGTCATAAGAGAACAGCGGTGAAGAAAGTAAGATGCAGGGTTAAAAAAAAAAGGGGGGCGGTGTTATTTCCTGGTTTGTACTGACAGGGAAATACTGTAAATTAACATAGTGCCCCCATATATTTTATAAAATGAATTATTTATAAACATTCACCATCAGAGAATCTTTATTCATAGTAATTGAGCAGGATGTAGTGAAAATTGTTTAGGAAATTAGACATTGCACACCAAGATATACATGTATTAAAGATTTAGAGAAATAAATACAATTAAAAATAAAAGGTTAGGTTTAAATTATAGGACTTGGATTAGGTTAGGATTTTAGGGCCACACCATATATTTTAAGACAAAATTCCACAAAACCGCCAAACTCTCTCTCTCAAGACAAAAGCTAATTCTTCAGCATATTTTATTTTACCTTGTGTAAAATCTATGAAATAATAACAATGCTAGAGCCTGTGTCCCATATCTATTTAAGTATTAGGGACCGAGCGATTTGGGTTTTTTAGGGCAGATTATTAGTATTAAGAGGAGGCCGATAACCAATATTTTGAGCTGATATATGCGAAGGGAGGAGCGAGTGAGAAAATAACTGTTTCCAAGCAAAACTCAGCTTGTTCCTCTAACCCAGTTTTAAATATTTTTAATAGGGTGGTCGAATTACGTTACGGGTATCAATCAAATCCCAAATATCGGTGCAGATAATCGGCATGCCTGATAATTGGTCGACCTCTAATAAATGTACCACTTAGAATATGTCTTCTGCCCTTAGTTACTTCCGAGTGTTAAGGCTCATTTTGACCGCCACTTTTGTCCTGAGTAATGGTTTCAAAACAAGGTGCAAGCAGAGTTCATTTGTAAAATGCGATTAAGGTATTGCAATGGATAAGGATATCGTTGTATTTACCATCGGCACAGACAACATTGAGCAAGAGAGATAAGGGTGTGCCTTGTGCTGTTTCCAAAGATCAGCTCACCCAATCAAATTGCTCTGAGTGGTTTGCAAGCGTTTTTATTTATTTACAGTTGGATTAGTGGGTTTTCATCATAAAGTTTTTCAACAGTTAACAAACATACTTTAATGAGCTTTCATTTGAAGCAGGGGTGTCAAAAAGGTGGCCCGCGGGCCGTGTCAGGCCCACCAAGGGATTGAATCCAGCCATCGAGACAATGCTGAGGGAAGCGAAAGAGAAAAACGAGCAGCAGGTTGAAATATGTTGCCAAAGCCAGGTTCCTCTCACAAACGCTGTACCTGTTATTATTTTTCTCTCTCTCTCTCACACTCTCCTTCTCTACCTCCCTTTCTCTCTTTCTCGCCTTCTCCCTTTCTCTCTCTATTTCTGTCTTTCACTCTCTCTGTCTCTCTTTTTTTCTTTCTTTGTTCCTTTTGTCTTTTCCTCTCTCTGTGTGTTTTTACCTTCTTTTACTCTCTTCCCTTTTTCCTTTTTTCTCTCGTTCTGTCTCTTGCTTTCCCCTACTCTCTCTCTCTCTCCCCTTCTCTCTTTCTCTCCTTCTATTTTCTCTTTTTCTCTTCTTCTCTCTTTCTATTTCCCTTAGGATCTTTTCTTTCTCTATTTCTACCCCCCTCTCTTACTATTTTATTCATCTCTTTTGTTTCCCACATTCTCTCTCCCTTTTTCTCTTTATTCTTTCTCTCTCTCTTTCTCCCTTTCTCTCTTTTGCTGTACCACCCTGTCTCTTTTTCTCTCTCTCTCTCTCTCTCTCTCTCTCTCTCTCTCTCTCTCTCTCTCTCTCTCTCTCTCTCTCTCTCTCTCTCTCTCTCTCTCTCTCTCTCTCTCTCTCTCTCCTTCTCTTATTCTTTCTTTCTCTTTTTCTTTCTCGCTAATCTAATAGTCCGGCCCCCGAGAGAATGTTTGTTCAATCGTGTGGCCCTTGAGTTAAAATGAGTTTGACACCCCTGATTTAAAGGGTTTCTTAGAAACCGTATGGTATGCTGGTACGACACACTGACTGTAGACTCTAGTTTAAAATGTACGCTATATACTATATACTGGACTGAACCATTTGTCTCCTTAGTGTTGCTCCTGCTTCGCATGTTCCAAAATCGGGATGAAATCTCTCACCTTTGTAATGCCACATAGAAATGTGCATCAGAGAAAAGAGCCGTTGATGGTTTGCCAACCATAAGTTCCCGACCCCTGGGGTAGGAGTTAGGGGTGAGGAGTCAAGGGTAAAGAGTTAAAAGTCAGGAGTTAGGGGTCAGGAGTTAAGAGTCAGGGGCTTGGGGTTAGGGTTATTTTCAGGGTTTCTGTTTAAGGGCTAGTATTATGAATTAGGCAAACATTTACAACATAGTGCCTGTAGACTGGGCTAAATTGGAAGTGCATCATAATAATAATCCATCTATCTATCCATCAATTATATGCACTGCTTTTCCTCAGTAGGGTCACGGGGGTGCTAGAGCCCATACCAGCCGATTTCGGGCAGTGAGCAGGGGACACCCTGAACTGGTTGCCAGCCAGTCACAGGGCACACAGAGACAGACAACTCAATCGCTCATTAACACGTAGGGACATGGAGTAAATAAATAAATAATTAGAGACAAGTAGAGTTAATTTTAAATCCAGTGTTTATGATTTTTATCATAAGGATATTATTAATTATGGGAGCACTTTAAAAGCAATTAACAAACCTCACATTAACTGACATTGAGACTTTTTAAAAATTTAAAATGATTATAAAAGCACTCGGTCAGACCAGTTGAATAGTTGTTTTATGTATTATGACATTTTAAAAGGTGACTTAACATTACAGAGCTTCGGAAGTACAAGGTTTTAGCCCCACATCTAGTATTTCTATGTTTTATTATTTTTAGATCTACTTTTGAATAGTTTTCTGCTCCGGTATTCAGGAATGTTTTTTTTAATTTAAATTGCAAAATACTCAAGCAATTAATGAAACCTTTTTGGAACACAATTTTCAAATACTGTATGAATAAGGATTTTATTGTGAAAACTCCCATGAAACATGACATTTTCTATTCTGCTGTTTTAAATGTTTTGAGCTAATGCTGATCTGGGGTTGAATTTCTGGTCAGACGTATGCCTTTTTTAATGCGTACTCTCGTCTAAATGTTTGCTAGGAATCATAATTGTAAAGCTACAGGGGCTTTTGACTTGACTTTATCGCAATTTGAAAGAAGTGCAAAAGGTCATTACAATTAATAAAATAAAAATTGTTGGCTATTTAACCAGGCAAAATCAATCCTGTTGGGTATATTTAATTGAAAAAAAAATTTGTAGAGTAAAACACGGGTGCCTTTTTGGGTGCCGACATGTAAAATATGTTCGGTCCAAAGAAAGTCACGAGTTCTGGGATGCTTAACTTATGAAACCCCAAAACATACATAACATTTGATCGACAATTGAGACTGTTGATCGGGGCTGGACAAACTACGGCGTGAGGCACACATTCAGCTCATTAGGCTTATACATCTGTCCTGCTGAACAAAAACTATAAAAAAAAATATGTTTTTGGTAGATATTTAGTTCAAAATACTTAGTTACAGTTATATTTCTTTACTTTTTTTTTTTAATAGTTCAACAATTTATTTTGGTAGCTTGGCTTAACCACAATAACAGAACTATCAAAACAGTGATGTGGTTTTAGGGCCTATAGGAGAAGACTCTACCCACATTACACATGGCAACTTAGGACATAGAAGTTTACTTGGGACAATGGGAAACTACATTTCAGTGGCTGTCCGACCAACATTTTTCGTCATTGCTAAACGCTGTGCCAGGTAATGTGTACAAGGCACGACGTATTGTGTGCTAGAAATATGTTTTTTGTTTGTTTTGTTTTGGTTGTTTTAATTATGTTTTTCTGTCATATTTATCCTAAACTTGATTTCAAAAGGCATAGAAAAAGTCTTGAATTGAACTTGCCCAAAGGTGTAGGAACCCTGATTCAAATAAAATAAATGTAATTTGAACCTTATTATCATTTTATGTTGCATTTTTCCTGTATTTACATTTTTTCCCCTTTGCATGCGCTCTATTTTATTATGACATGCATCAAGTATCATGCTATTTCGTTCTGTGTACATTGTTACAAAGAATGACAATACAAAGGAAATTATTATTATTATTATTATAAGATATACAGTTGCATTTTGCAAGTTTTTAATGGATTTTTCAAATTTAGTGCATAAAAAGGGACATAGTATGACTTATTATCAGTGTTTTAAAACACATTTGATGAACATAATAAACTTACATAAAAGTAAATTAAATACGTACATATAGATGCCTAAAATTGTTTATCCAAAAATATTTTTAAAGTGATATTGTGTATTATTCAGTGCCTCCTAGTGGTAAAAATACTTCATTAATATAAAAGAAAAACAAAATTGATTTGAATAAAAAAGCAAACTACACGAATTATCATATAAACATGTATTTTATTTCAAATACTTGTAGAGATTTGTATTTATTTCACATAGAACTAGGCTCACATAGAGGGAGACAACACGATTGTCCGCCATCTCGCTGCTATGGGTACCCCAAAAATCAAAATCCTTGTGAAAGGCTGGGGAAAAAGTGAAAAGCAAAGTGGTAGGGTTAGGTCACTTTGAGTCCCCTTAGTTTGTATTCTTCCTTGTACTATGTGGCACTAGTTTTCGTTTGAATGCCACAATACAGTGATATCTAGTGGTCAAATGTTAGCGTGCATTCTGATAAGTTTATTGGTTAGTAGGCGCTCAAACTAAGGAGAGAAGATTTTGAATTTGCATGGAGAACTGAGGAGAGGCCAAACCTCAGATTAAAAGTTCCAACCTGTTTTAAAAGCCCTCCCTTGGGCCTTTTTTCTTATCATATGTTCTAGGTTACAAAAAGCAGATCAATCCAAAACGGTGTGAACATCATAGAACTGCAGCTTTACTGGCTGAAAATGTTGTAAATGGTGCATAATAGTCAAAATAACAAACTGGCTTCCGTGCAAGCTCTTTTGCAGTTGTCCAATTTAAAAACAAACAGAATAACCTTATCACATTGCCCAGGTATCAGACGGAGACTCTGTATCAGGAGATACAAAAAAAAATCAATCAATCAATCAATCAATCAATCAATCCATCTATCTATTTTTGCTCTCAATTTTCCTGCCAAATGTTTAAATTTAATCTGCCCCGCTCAAAGTTTGTGTGCCCCTGCCGGTGACCAATAAACACCAAAACGCTTATTGGCACATCAAATTGGCTCGCCGCCTTTCTCGGAAGCCTTTATTTCTCTTTTAATTACAAACACTAATTAAAAGAAGCATGTAATGAGACCCGTGTAGGTTTGTCCCTTCGGGGCTGGAAGCGCGCCGTGTCACTTCCCATCCCCCAAAGAAGGGAGTGCAAAGTTATAAATTAGATATTTCCCTTCACTCATTTGCAATGCCATTTCACGGCCGATATACCGCCGCTGTAATAAATGACAGCTCTTACAAAATTCATGAAAGTAGTAAAACGTCTTGTTGTGAACCAGTCCAATGATAAAGTGCAATGACACAATTTATAGCTTCGCTCTCGTCCCGCCCCGAAATAAGTTTTGCGCGAGTGGAAGTTGCAGACCGACCTTAAAAGGTTGTTTATTTCTGTGTGTAACGGGTGTAATAATAACTTTTGTTTTGTTGAAATTCTTGCTGAAATATGTTTGTATAGTTTATGTATAAGCGTCCTGCAATGACGAGCCCAACAGTGCCACCTGCTAGTTTGGGGTAAGGTTTAGTTTAGCCTACCGGAATACGGATTTTGTTAGCAGTCTCCAGCGCGCTGCTAACGGTAAGCCACGATCTTTTGGTGTTTCGCAAAAAGTTAATTGTAAACATTAAAACCACAGCTAACAAATCTCTCAACATACACAGGAATGTGATTGATGTTGTCAAGCTGTTTGGATTTATTTTCGTTTTGTTTCTGTCGCCATTTATGTTAGTTTTGCCGTATGTTGTACTAAAATGCTATTTCCTCTTGTAGTGTTGAAAGCCAGCGGAGGTGCTAACCACATGTTGTGGATATGTTGTGTCACTTATTGCAGGTGGATTGTTCCCGTTTTTACACTCGTTATTGTAGTTATTTCTATTTTCTAATATTTAGAAAAAGGATGATGTTGGTTAAAATTCAGGAAAAAAAAATGTTGAATTAAAAAAACACTATACGATCACTTGTTGAAAGTATCTTGTTAAAATGAATGTAAAAATGTATTGTGATGGTTGATATTCTAAAATGTATTTTATGTAAACTGAAAAGAAAACTATTTGATATGTTTAGAGCAGTCTCCAGTGAGCTGCTAACGTGTTGAAAGCCAGCGGAGGTGCTAACCACATGTTGTGGATATGTTGTGTCACTCATTGCCGCAACTGTAATAAAAACCTCATCATCTAGTCCAGCGTGAATGTGGATCTTTGGTGGGATGGGTACACCGCGGTCACATGAGTATCATCTGTTTTTTCTATTGCACAAAAACATCATGATACTCAATGAGCCTAAACCTGAGCCTGAGCCTGGAACAGGGGAGGGTCCCTCAGCTGTGGAAAACATCCTGCATTATCCCAGTCCCAAAGAAATCAAGACCTGAAGAACTCAACGACTTCAGGCCGGTCGCCCTGACATCACATGTGATGAAGACCATGGAGCGGTTGCTGCTGCACCACCTGAGGCTACAGGTCCGTCACGCCATCGACCCTCTGCAATTTGCTTTCCAGGAGAAGGTGGGAGTGGAGGATGCTATAGTATATATGTTACACCGATCCCTCTCTCACCTGGATAGGGCTAAGGGGGCTGTGAGGATTACATTTTTGGACTTCTCCAGTGCCTTCAATACCATACAGCCTCTGCTACTGAGTAGGAAACTGACAGAGATGGGAGTTAGCTCACACCTTGTAGAATGGATTACTGACTACCTGACAGGCAGACCCCAGTATGTGAAACAGGGGGGCTGTACATCGGACACTGTGGTTAGCAGCACAGGATCTCCGCAGGGGACCGTGCTCTCTCCGTTCCTATTCACTCTGTATACATCGGACTTTAAGTACAACTCTGAGTCCTGCCATGTGCAAAAGTTTGCCGACGACACTGCGATTGTAGGATGTATCATAAATGGGCAGGAGGAGGAGTACAGGAAATTGATTCAGGACTTTGTCCGATGGAGCGACGCAAACCACCTGCACCTGAACACCACCAAGACCAGGGAGATAGTGGTGGACTTCAGGAGATCCAGAACTCACCCGGTTCCTGTAACCATCAAAGGAGAATGTGTAGAATTTGTCCAGACCTACAAATACCTGGGTGTGCAGCTGGACAACAAACTGGACTGGACTGCCAACACAGAAGCTCTATGTAGGAAAGGGCAAAGCCGACTTTACTTCCTCAGAAGGCTGGCCTCCTTCAAAATCTGTAAAAAGCTCCTGATAATATTCTATGAGACAGTTGTGGCAAGCGCACTCTTCTATGTGACAGCGTGTTCGGGAGGCAGCGTCAAGAAGAAGGATGCCTCTCATCTCAATAAAATGGCTAGGAAAGCGAGCTCTGTTGTGGGCAAAGAGCTGGACAGTCTAACAACAATAGCTGAGAGACGGGCACTGGAAAAGCTGCGGTCAATCATGGACAATCCATCGCATCCACTACACAGCATTATCTCCAGACAGAAGAGCAGTTTCAGCGACAGACTGCTGTCACTGTCTTGTACTACGGACAGACTGAAGAGATTTTTTCTTCCTCATGCCATGAGGCTCTTTAACACTACCCGGCAGAGTAAAAGCCCACATTAAACCACACCACCTACATTGCATATTACCGAATTTTATTACAATATGTATTCTGTGTAGCACTATTTAGATATTCTATATAACACGTCACACTGGGTATTTGTATATTGTATTATTTTTGCTTTATTATTGTATTGTTCTCAGCTCAGGGTTGCTGCTGGAAATGTGAATTTCCCTTCGGGGATTAATAAAATATCTGTCTATCTATCTATCTATCTTTTTTGACCTATTATAGATTTGTAGGTGGTTACTTACCTTGTCCACCTGGGGGCAGTACATGACAACAGCGATGCAATGCATCTGCCAATCGTACGAGGAACGACGCAAAAGCGTAAGTTGGCCAACTATTAAAAATAAATGTGTATGTTACAATGTGTTTATATATTTGTTCTATTGTTCAATCCCTTGCTGTATCACGGTTTACTCATCACGTTTTACTTATCGCGCTTTTGCTACTATGGGGAGTTTCCCCGTGCATTGTGTTCTGCATTGTAATTAGCTTAACAGAGAAAGATGCTTTCTATCACCAACAAAGTTTGACTTCTACACCTGCCAGACTTGCTCTGGAGCCACAAGCGGATCTTTGATTCTCATAGTCATCTGGTGAGGTCACAGATCTAGGGGATATGGGGTCAAACTGTCTACTTTGAGAATTAATTTCTTGAGATCATGGCACGTGAAATATTATGGAACGTATTTGCACAATTGTAGGAAGGAACACATGTGAATTTCCCTGCGGGGATGGATAAAGTATCTATCTATCTATCTATCTAATCCTTCTGGGCATAAATGAAAAAAAAAGTTTTTCGGAATCCCTTTAAAACCAATTTTCAAAAGATAAATAAGATTAAAAAAAAATTGAACTAAAAAGATTTAGTCAGATTTATCATTTGTCTTTTTAATTATTTTACCAATTTACCAAAGTTTGATGCATAGTGTGTAAGAAATTGTTGCGTTTATTTGTTTTGTTTATTTCAATCATGTTTTTTTGTCATGTAGGCCTTAAATTTGATTTCAAAAGCCAATAAAAAAGTACTAGACATCTTAAATCTATCTTGGCTCAAGCTGTAAGAACACTGGTATTCAAAATGATATTTGGAAACAAAAACTAGTTAAATTGAATGCACATTAAATTAAATAATATCCATATGGAGGTATTTGAATCATACATAAGTTGGGCAACAATTTAAATTGCAATATGTTTACATTTCTGCATGATATAACTAAAATAAGCTCTCAAAATACTTTGAAATAACCCATACATTTTCTATGAATCATTACAGTATTATTTTAAGGAAAACTAATTGCTAAAGGTGAAAACTCAATATAAAAAAGCTTATTTTCCTTATTTACTTTTTTTAAACTAAAATAGGCGTATAAAATTAAGATAATAGGTACATGATTTTATAATCGGAATAATGAAAGGTGGGTTGCATCGGTTGAGGTGTCTTTGAAATATTCATTCATTCGTTCATTATCTGCACCGCTTATCCTGAGACGGATCGCGGGGGTGCTGGAGCCCATCCCAGCTTTCTTCGGGCGATGGGCAGGGGACACCCTGAACTGGTTGCCAGCCAGTCGCAGGGCATACAGAGACACACAACTCACTCGCTCATTTACACCTAGGGACAATTTGAACCGGCCAATTAACCTGACTTGCGTGTTTTCGGAATGCGGGAGGAAACCGAAGGGCCCGGAGGAAACCCACGCAAGCACGGGGGGAACATGCAAACTCAACACAGGACGGTTGGATCTCATGACCTCAGAATTGTGCCGCACACGTGCTAACCACTGTGTCACCGCACTGCCTTTGTAATATTGAAAGTAGAATATTTTTTTTATCAAGAATGTGGTGACAATGCCCAACTGAATTCAAACAGCCCTTAAACTTTATTGTCTACTGCGCCTGTCTACTTTTTTCCCTATTTTTAGCAAAGCTGTTTGGGGCGGACGGAGCACATTAAGTAGGAAGAATAGGAGCTTGGGGTTAGTGCTGGAGCCTGACCTCATTCTCGTCCCCACAGGTTTTTTTTTCTTTCTTTTTGCCAGTGTAAGCATGAAAATGGTGCAAGCGAGGCTCAGACTTTAGAAAAGAGAAGCAGTTTAGTTGTCATGGAAGTATGAAAAAAAAAATCCCTCTCTGATCCTGAGCTTGAATTACATACAATTTTTTTTCTTGGCAATATATACGCCGAGGAAACCAGCAAAAACTGTATGAAAAGTCGTATAAAAGATCTCTGTTCAAAAAACATATTTTTGAAGGTTGAAAAAAGAAAGTTGAAAAAACAAAAAAAACACATCCTTCTTAGGTCGTTGAAAAGATGTCTTTTTAGGGTCTTAATTTAGACTTTTAATTTGGTAATAAAAGCCTTGATTCAAGTCGAGTTCAGATGCCAACCCAAACCACTAGAAAGATGAAAAAAAGGAGGGGGCGTCAAAGAAATGCATGTACTTAAGCGTGTGTCCCGACGGATCACCACCTTATCGTGGTGGGGCACTTTGCGCGTCTCCATGACCCCTAGAGCTATGTCGGCGGGAGACTCGTACTCCTGGTAGGGTTACCCAAGCCGAACAGGTCGAAGGGTAGAGTCCAGACTAAGAGTGATCCCAAAAGCTGGTGGCGGCACGCTTTAAGGCGGTTTCCTACAGACCTGGATCCTGTTAGCCTCCTGCAGTTGTAGAAAGATGCCGGTCGTCTAGGGTCTCCCTTGCCACTGGAACCACCTTCTTTACAATCAAGATAGTGGCGTTGGGGAAAGCGCACCCCTTACGCCACTTTAAAAACCATCATTGCGCAGGTATCCTCTTTTACATGAGTCTCTGACCACAATCCAGAATCGGACTGTTCAAACATCAGCAGACTCACAAATAAAAGAAGATGGTCATCATCGAATCGATGGACAACCCCAACAACTTACGCGTGCGTCATGAATGAGCTGACTGAGGCTGCAATTATGACACAAGCCAGCAGATGGCGGCAGAGAGTAAGAATATTTAGAATTCCGTCCAGCTCCTTAACATCTATTAATCATAACTACATTTTAGCGACCTGTGTGGATTGTTGAGAACATATGGTGAGCAACCATTTGCTAAGTAACCTGTTAACCGTATACTAACACTCAAGCCTTGCTTCAACTTTCATTCGGTGTTGCAAAACTTTATTCTGCGTTCTTCTTATTTAAAAATAACTGTATGCGTGCACTTTCACATGCACATTGAATGAGCAGACTAAAGCTTCAATGATGTTAAAGCCAAGAGATGGCCAAATGCCTTACAGCTTTTTTAAAGGAAAACGAATAGCTTAAGAAAACGTACAATAAAAAATAATCCTCTACTTATCTCCCTTGTTCTGGTTAACTTAGCATCTGTGGTTGTTCGGAAAATGAAATAAATATTGTGGCTAGCCTTCAATGACGCCGCAAACCTGCCGCGCGAGCAACATCTGCGTGGGGGAGGCCACCTAAGATACTTGATCAGAGTGATGGATTCCGAATGCCCCGTCGCGCACCCTCGACATGCACACCTGCTGCCTGCGCCCCACTTATTGAATCCATGAATCAATTTAATGAGTGCAGAGCGGGGGTCGGCTTTTCAATAAACGCCGGCGGGGAGAGAGACGATCGGCGCTCGACTAGTTCAGTCTTCCTGCAGGAAAGAGAAGTAGACACCTGGTATCCGGAATCGATAACCGCCGCAGTGAAGCGATGGCCGCCGTTGTGATTCGTCCCATTTAGGGCAGAATCTTTTCAGGCCTGACTCAGGCCCTTCCGTGATTTCCCACTGGAATTCGCTCGCTCTCGTCCGCTTCCTGCCTGCCGTCAAACGCTTCCTGGTGTTTCCCTGCAGCCCAGAAAACATGGCAAAACAATAGAAGAGGAACAACCGATCGATTAGCAATAGATTTATGCTTTGGAATAAAAATCAGATGAGAAATGGAGCGCGTTTTTTTTGCAAGTAAAGCAGCAGAGTGAACTAATGATGATATATTTAGGAATTCCTATTTGTTCTATCATTAGAATAAAGGAAACGAGTAAACAATATATATAAAAAAAATAATCACTTTTTTTTAAGATCTTTTTTCACCCGGTTAAGTTTATAATTTACTAAGCACTCAAAATGCGGAGATAAAACCTCAATAGATTTTAAACTTGCAAGAAAAACAGGGAAAGGGCCCAAATCTCAGATAAGGAATTCCAACTTTTTCTCAAAGCCCCCTCCTAAGCCCTTTCTTTTTATTGACTATAATGGTACAGTATTTTTTCTTTTTCTTTATGTCTTTTTTGAGCCAAAATACATTTATTTCAGTGAAAAAAATCCCATGGAGCACCAGTAGTCGGTGCCGTTGTATCTCTGGTATTAGCAAATCCAAATGAAAAATAGCTAGACCGCAGAGGCACAGAAATTGAATAATTTTCCTCGGTGCAGTATGACAAATGATCATTATGCATTGGTTGAAAAACTCTGTACTAGCTTACAGAGTGGGGTTTTCAAAATCAAAGAACAGCAAAAGAATTGGCTGATAGTGACAATGATGTAATATCAGTACATACTAGTTAAAACAATTAATATAGTGAGGTAAAACAAAAAATAACAAACTTGAATTTTATGCAATCCCTTTTGCAGGTATCTAATATTAATAATAAACTTATCACCCCCTTACATTGTCATCCTGGAAACGTTTTTAAATGTTATCAAATAGGCCAACACGTTTATTTCAAATCAGGAAAAAAAATCCGCAATAAATATGTTTTTATTGTGAATAAAATGAAAATGCAGAATACAAAAGACCATTAATATATCAAGATAAAAATAATACATTCTAGGGCGCGATCACGACATCAAAAACTGGATTTTCTGCACTCGTGTGAGTGTACACTTGTGAGATGGTGTGTCTTTGAGCACCAAGGACACTCCATCAACATGACGGCCCTTTAAGGCACAGCGGACGACTTAACGCTCTAAAAATATATATCAAAGTCACCGGCTCGGATCATTTAGAGGAGGTGAGAGAATTGAAATTTAGACAATAAGACAGAAATTAAAGCGACAATGAAAGGTCAAGTGTCCCCAAAATGCTCACGACCATTGGTTGACATGGTTTAAAATGCTGGTCTGCTTTTGGTTTACTTCACATCATGAAAAAACTCAGATATCATTAACCTCGTGCAAAAATTGCACTTTTTTCTTTTAAGGCAGTCTCAGCATTTCATATCTTATTAACTTTCTTATATTGGAATTATGAATATTTTAAATTCCAAAATGTACCTGTTGACAAAAGATATTTGCCTAAACTTCTTAATGGCAGTTCTAACATACTATAAGTCCATTATCGCTATAATGTCATTTCGAAATCAAGTATTTTTTTGTAAATGTTTCCTACTAATTTAACAAATGTTGTTAAGACCATTATTGCACGAGAAATCTGTAAACAGTAAAGCCAGGATTGCACGAAGTTGTTTTAATTCAAAACGTGCTAATTTGAAATTGTTTCGACAAACTTGTTATTTGGTACAGAAATTAACTAACTTGTGATTTAAAAAAAGAAGACCAAGCGAGTGAGTTGTCTGTCCCCGTGTGCCCTGCGATTGGCTGGCAACCAGTTCAGGGTGTCCCCTGCCCACTGCCCGATGATTGCTGGGATGGGCTCCAGCACCCCCGCGACCCTACTGAGGAAAAGCGGTGAGGCTAATGAGATGAGATGAGACTAATAAAGTGCAACTTTCGTTTCAGAATTTTTAAATATTAGCCCTTTTCTTGGAAAACAATTATTTTTAGCAATGTCATTTTTGCGCGAGGTTAACGATATGATATTGGCTTAACTCTTGCAATACCTTCCTGACTCATCATTCAGTACAGGAAATTATGTGCTTTGTAAAAGCTATGAGTCAGCAATACAATACAGTATTTTTGAACTGATTTCTCTTTTGGAAGACTTGCAGTAATGTAAAAAGGGGAAGCAAACACAGGATAACCACAGAAAAAAGTTTTCAAGAAATACGAAGAAAGCGTCTAAAATGCTACCCTCGGTAAATTGAATCCCCATGACCAATTGACAATCTGGACTATTATTAAAAATGAGGCACCTAATGCAAGGAAATTCATTAGAGCCAGGCAAATACTTACAAGTGAAAGTATTAAAATCAGTTTAATTTTTAATCCGCAGTTGCCGTATACTCCCCTTCTCTGCATCCACCTGTTACTCCACTCGACCAGCTCAAATCACGTCACACCAAAATTAAGTCAAATTTGTTTTTTCCTTTACATGCATTTTTTTCAATCTTTTGCACTTATTTCACAGATAAGTGCTATACAAAAAAAATGTCAGAATGTCCATTTCAATATGCCATCTCCTGCCTCTTCATCTACCCACTAACTCCACTTAACCAGCTCAAGTCAGTTAACAGAAACAAAAAGTGTATTTTTCCTTTAAATATATGTTGTTTAATGATATGTATGTACAGTATATTGCACATACGTAGTACATACTATACACTATTTTGTGATTTTAATGTTTTTATCGGGGGCTAAATGGAGACATTAGCTAATTGCCATAGGTTAGGAACAGATTCATGTTGTATCCCAGGGGTCCACTGTATTTGCAATGAAAAATTGTCAAAATTAAAAAAATAAATAAAAATAAAAAGATAAATGCCTCAAAATTGAGATAAATCTTTTTGAAATACCAGAAACGTTTTGCAATATCATAATGTTAGCAAAACAATGAATAAACCAATTGGGCTGCCCTCTGACTTAGAGCTGTCATCATTCATGCCGGGGACTGTAACATGAATGTCCCGGTGACCATTATGGTTATTGATGGCGGCGGCGACGGGGTCATTACGCATGCTAGGGGGCGAGCGTATGCTCTTCTACGTGCTCTTGAAACTCATCTGGGCTTAACAACTCTTAATAGGACGTGCACCTTCACAACACAAAACTATTAGCATGTGTATTACCCTCCTTGCGACATACACTCCAACGTTGAATTAATGCTCACCACACATGTGATGCAACTCCACTGCAAACGGCGCAACAGACGGAAACGCTATCATATGATATTGAGGAATTTTTGTACCTTTATTTGCTTTGCAGGTTACTTTTATTTAGAACTGAAAATGGAGTTTTAAACCCTAAAAACACTTTTAAACTCTAATTTGGAGATGGAACTGTCAGGACCTGAACGGAAACGGGACCCAATTGCGTTACGTTTCTCACAAGTTTTATCGAAAAAAATTGGAAGGGCTGCGCCCACGATCCAATGTTTGCGGTAAACAAGTCGCTCTCGTACTCTGATTGTGATCCGAACACGGAAGTGGATCTTCAGTAGCGAGCGATGGAGTAGTCAGGGACGGAAAAACGGGTCGGTAGCCGGTACTGGGAGAGCAAGACGTGGTCGGGGTCGGAAATGAGTCGTGAGCCAGAACGGGAGAGTAGACGTAGTCGGAGACAAATAGAGGTTGTAAGCCAGGACGGGAGAGTAGACGTGGTCAGAATCAAAAATGTGTCGAAGCCGGGGGACGGATGGGGCAAAAAAACAGGTGGGAGTCAGGGTCGAAAAAGGCTTACCTAGTAAATACTGTGGTTCACAGACGGACTGACCAACAGGATATTGACAGGGTTTAAATAGTGACAGGGAGCCAATCAGTGCGGAGGTCGGCGCTAAATGAGCGGTCACAGGTGCGTCACATCAGTAATCATGACAGGAACCTTAATAACCTAAAAACACTTTTAAACTCCAAACTGAAGCTGAAAACCCCAGATTTATACCCTAATCAGGCTTTAAAACCCTAATTTGGTGTCAAAATCCTAGTTTTAAAGCAGTTTAAAATAACAATTTTTGGACAATGATATAATTTTATTTAAATTGATATGTTATTGCCTTTTTTTAGACTACCGTGCTTAAAATCAAAATCCTCGTTCCAAACTTTGGTTTGAAGCTCTAAAAATGCTTGACATGCCTAAATTGTAGCCGAACCCCAGATTGAAAGACTCGAAATGCTTTTAAACCCCAATTTGGAGTCAAAATCTTTGTTTGAACCCAAACAGCAGTTAAAAAATGTTTTGGATCAAAATCCCACTTTAAACTCCAGCTTTAGTCTGAAAGCCAGATTTGAACCCCTGTATCAAGTTTTTGGGACAATGTAATGAAAAACAACTTAATCTGGGTGGATCAAACAAATCTATCAATACAGTATATTAAAAACATAGAAAATACATACAGTCTAGACTCTTTTTCTAAAGTATTTCATATTATTTATTAAACTGTCTTAGTTTGTATTGTTGTCTGTCTTTAACTATTCGGAAAGTGAAATATAAGACGAATTACCAAACGATTATGAACCACAAATTATTATACACTGCAAAAATTCTTTTTACAAAATTGAGGGACAAGATGTATTAAAATAACACTGGTAAAATGTTTGCCTTAAGTTTGTTTTTAAAATATACTTTTCAGATTTTAAGATTGTTTTAAAAATTGGAATGAAGTAAGAAAATAATTATCAATATGGATACCATGAAAATAATTTTGCATTTGAATTATCATTTTTCCATCTTAATTCTAGTAACGGTTTGACAAAAGTTGTTAAGCATAATAAGTACGCAAAATAAAAATAAACTACCGACAGAACTCCAAATGAATTTTTTTCATGTATTCATTTATTTAGATGAGATAGAATTAGATTTGCCGTATACACATAAATTACTGCCATATACGGTACAATATTTTCCTAATTTTATCAATTGTGAATGTGTTCTTAAAAAAGCCAACCTTTAGATTTGACAAAATCAGTATACAATAGAGTAAAAAAACACAACAACTTTCTGTAAGGTTTTCAGTGTGGTTTCTGACCCTTTACGGTTTTCTTATCCGTGGCAGGGACTTCTGTGCATGTCAGGGATTTTCTCTACTTAATTTTTAAAAGCGCTTGGACTACAAAAGTGTATTCCTGTCGCACTCCAGAGAAACGCACTTATCGTGCCCCCGAGCAAACATCTGTCAAGGACGGAGATTAGGTATCGACTCGCTCACGTCTGCGCAGCGTTATACTGTAAGGTCTCGTGAAATTACTATAGAACATCGTAAAAAAATAAGGCTTGCATTTTTTCCGAACATCCTCACATAATAATTTATTGTTAAAGCCGCTGCTTTATTTCTTTTCATTGACACTAACATTAGAGGCGTACGATAATTGTTTTGTTCTACTGATACTTATGACTAATAAATTCTTGCTACTGGAGACTGATAACATTTTTTTTAACTGCATCCTATACTTACCAGAACAACCCCTATAAAATCCAGTTATTTTTATATTTGTCTTTTGGACAAATATAAAGTCAGGGATCAGCCCCAATGGTTTGTTCATTGTTTTGCTAACATTACTATATTGCAAAACGTTGCTGGTATTTCAAAAAAGATTGATCTCAGTTTTGAGGCATTTATCTTTTTTTTTTTTTTTTTCAAATACAGTAGACCCCTGGGATAAAAGATGAATCTGTTCCTAACTTATGGTGATTAGCTAAAGTTTTAAGGGTTGAAATTTAAAAACAATATTTAATTACCCCCTATGTTCCTGTCAAGAGCCTTTGGTCTGAAAATGCTGGTCTACCAGTGATACCAAGAGCCAAAATGAGATCTGCAGGTTCGAGAGCGTTCTCCATTCGAGCCCTGGTGTTGTGGAATGCTCTGCCCTATGAGATTTGATCTGCAACCTCAGTGGAACTGTTTAAATCTAGGCTTAAAACACACTTCTATTCTATAGCTTATGAATGACCTATATTTCATGTTGACACTATCTGTGTAATGTCTGGTCATGAAACATCCATTGCAGCCTGGTCATCCTGGAAGGGGGATTACTTCTCAAGGTTTCTTCATATTCCTCATGCTGAGGTTTTGGAGTTTTTCCTTACCCTCATGTAGGTTTTAGATCAGCGGATGGTGTAATATAGTCTGTAGTTTGCAATAGTCTGTGTGTGGTCTGTACAGCCCTTTGAGACTCCTTGTGACGAAGGACTTTACAAATAAACATTACTTGACTTGGCTTGAGTCTTTATATTTGTTTAAGATTACAATGACATTAAACATTTTTTGTAGACATGTCTCCAAAACATATTGCTCAGCTTTAACAATCAATTTTGCTAATTAGTAATGAGTTTAATGACCAGATGTTGTTATGAGCTCCATGACATTGACAGAGAAATACTGAAGAGAATACATATGATAATGTGTGTGTTGATCATGTCAAGTCAAGATATGTTTATTTGTATAGCCCTTAATCACACAGATTCTCAAATGGCTGCACAGACCACAGATTATTGCAAACCACAGACTATTATTACACCATCCCCTGATCTAAAACCTACATAAGGGCAAGGAAAAACTCAAAATCCTTAACATGAGGAAAATGAAAAAAACTTGAAAAGGGACCGCACGTGAGGTAATCCCCCTTCCAGGATGACCAGGCTGCAATGGATGTTGCAATAACAAAAAATACACAGATATTGTCAACCAAAAATATAGGTATTCATATGTTTTAAAATAGAAGTGTGTTTTAAGCCTAGATTTAAAAAGTTCCACAGAGGTTGCAGATCAAATTTCAGAGGGCAGAGCATTCCACAGCACCGGGGCCCGGATGGAGAACGCTCTCGAACCTACGGATCTCTTCTTGGCTCTTGGGATCACGAATAGACCAGCATTTTCAGAGCGAAGGCTCCGGACCGAAACATAGGGGGGAATTAAATCTGAAAGATATGAGGGAGCAAGTCCATGTGAAAACATGTCGTTTCTAAATATTCGAAAAGTGCCCCCAATACTGAATGTTATAAATGCCTTGCCCAAGAAAACAATGCATTTCATTCTTATTAAGTTGCATTATCATAGCTGCAAGAAATACAAAAAATATATATACAAATATACAAATAGTGATGCATGGAGTGGAGATTATATCTGGCAGATGTGAACACATTGTGTCGTAATGAAGACATTCATTTGGGTAGCTGTCATCCTAACGAGCTGTCAAGCTTATTTAAATTGGTATTCACACACAAACACATGCAGGAGTGTGAAAAAAGCGTACATTATAAACCAAAAAGAACAGCCTGAGCCATGTGACTGATTATGGCCGAGCTCTCCAGTACAGTGACAATCAGGTCTGTCCTGTGCCTCGTGCATTAAAAGAGGTAGAGAGGAGACACGGCAACATTTTGTTACTTCTGCAGACAATCCAAATATATTTTGATGAGGGATATGAATGCTTTAAATCTTTCTAACAAGCCTCACATATATTGTGAGAGGTGGAGAGATGACCAAGTCGTGCTATTTCTGTAGAATATCCAAATATATTGTCATAAATGCCTCGAATCTTTCTAACAAGCTAAGCTCTCTGGCTTCTTACAAATATCACGAAAATATGTAGAGGAGACACAACCAAGTTGTACGACTTTCCAACAAGTGACTAATTATTGTGTTTTCATTTTTCTATCGGGCTTATACCTTGCAATGTCATATTTGTCAGTCATAGGTCTGATAACCATCAGCCCGATAATAATTGTGCATTCTTATCGACATGTGAACTGTTGGTTGTTTTATAATCACTCCCTACTCAATAATAAAGTATCATTTATAAATTTGTACCCGCCTGGAACATTGTGTAACGCACGAGGTTCTTTTCAGCAAACAACGCAAGCTGCTAGCAGCCTGCATGTCAGCGCATTTCCAACAAAAAACAACAACACAAGCCTCATGAAAGAGAATAGTGCCACAAGGAGTTGCGCTAGTTCAGGAAACATAAGAAAAGTTCAGATTCAGATTAAAACCTTAAACACATACAGATATAGATATGTAACATGGCGAAGACCAAAGAGCTGTCCAAAGACACCAGAGAAAATTGTACACCTCCACAAGGCGAGAAAGGGCTACGGAGCAATTACCAAGCAGCTTGGTGAAAAAAGGTGCACTGTTGGAGCAATCATAAGAAAATGGAAGAAGCTAAATATGACGGTCAATCTCAATCAGAGTAGAGCCCCATGCAAGATATTACCCCGTGGGGTCTCAATAATTCCAAGAAAGGGGAAGAATCAGTCCGGAACTACATGACAGAAGTTGGTTCATGATCTGAAAGAACCAGGAACGTTTCCAAGGTTATTGTTGGTAAGATGTCATGATTTGAAATATTGCATGGCACGAAAGGTTCCCCTGCTTGAACCAGTACACGTCAAGCCCCATCTTAAGTTTGCACATGGCCACTTGGATGATACAGAGGAGTCATGGGAGTAAGTTTTGTGGTCAGATGAGTCCAAAATAGAACTTTTTGGTCATAATTCCACTAAGCGTGTTTGGAGGAAGAAGAGTGAGATTACAACTGTGAAGCTTGGCGGTGATAGCATCACACTTTGGGGATGTTTTTCTGCACATAGGACATTATTTACAATCTAATAAAAATCGAACTTTGGAAATATTCGTCGTAAAAAAAAGACAGTGTAGGGGGGAAGAGAGGATGAATTGGGTCGTGTATTGTGAGATTTTGGGGAGCAACCTCCTTTCTTTCAGTCAGAGCATTGAAGACGGGTCGTGGCTGGCTCTTCCAACACGACAACGACCCAAAGCACACAGCCAGGAAAACCAAGAAGGCCTCTGTAAGAATCATATCAAGGTTCTAGCGAGGCCCAGCCAGTCTTCAGATATGAACCCAATCAAAAATCTTTGCAGAGAGATCATACTCCATGTTTTTCAGGGACAGCCCAGAAACCTGACTGATCTAGAGAAGAAATGCGTGGGGGAGTGGGCCAAAATCACTCCTGCAGTGTGTGCAAACCTGGTGAAGACTACAAGAAATGTTTGACTTCTGTAATAGGAAACAAAAGCTACTTTAACAAATATTAACATTCATTTTCTCAGGTGTTAAAATACTTATTTGCAGCTATATCACACAAATAAGTCGTTAAAAACGCATTGTCATTTTGGATTTTTATTTTTAGTTTATCTCTCACACAGTGGACATGCGATGAAAATTTCAGACCCCTCCATGATTTCTAAGTGGGACAAATAGCAAAATAGCAGGGTGTTCAAATACTTATATTCTTCACTGTGTGTGTGTATATTTATATATATATATATATATATATATATATATATATATATATATATATATATATATATATATATATATATATATATATATATATATATATATATATATATATATATATATATATATATATATTTACAGAGAGAGAGAGGGAGTGAGTAAGAGCGAGAGATATTATGTATTATATATATATATATATATATATATATATATATATATATATATATATATATATATATATTTATAGTATAAACTCACGTGGAGTGGATGCCTGCTGACAAGCGAGTGAGCTCAAAACGTGCACCCGTGGGAGAGCGCGTTGCCATGGGGACACCATTTGAAAAGAGGTATTAATCATCATCTCGAGTTGATTAGCAAGCCGGGAATGTCAGGTGCATCTTGTTCTCCGGCATTTTCTTGACACCAGAAATTCCGACAGCACATTTGATCGGCGTTCTTCAGCAGGCACAGAATGTGTCGAGCTCGGCAAGAGCGCAGCACCCACGTGCGAATGTTCGAACTCAGACATCAGACAAGCCCGTGCAGAGAGCACCGGAGCCTTCGAGGCCCAATTTATTGGCAATGTGAACATGATTCAGTGCCTGCTTTTCGCTGCCACAAATCAATACAGTGCGCCGTGTCTTCGGAATTTTGAGTATAAAACGGAAACTTTGTGTTTAAATGCAGCATTCTGTGAGTAGAGTCAAATTCCGGGAAGAACTGAACTTACTCAAGGTTGTTTCAAATTCTTCAAGTTTTAAGCTATAGTCAGAGCCTATAACATGTTTCTATGGACTTATGCTTTGCTTTGACTCAGTTGTAATTTTGTTTTTCTATAAATATTCCACAAGTCATGGTATTGGATTGAAGGCTCTCTGCAAGATCATGATTTCTAAATTAATAAGATCGTTAGATGGTCTGTAACTCCTATTCGAGTCCCTAGTCTTTGGATTCAATTCATATTTTTGATAATACGGTCAGTAGCTGTTTTAGCAATTAGTATCACTTTGTGGCTAGCCTCAATTTTGGCACTTGATTTTAAGACCGGGGTTACCAACCTTTTTGAAAAAGCTACTTTTTCAATAATTGTTGTGTAGGTGCTACCATCCATCCATCCAACCATCCATTATCTTCCGCTTATCCAGGGTCGCAGGGGCAGCAGCTTTAAAAGGGAAGCCCAGACGTCCCTATCCCCAGCCACCTCCTCCAGCTCATCCGACGAGAGACAGTCTCTCCAGCATGTTATGGGTCACCCCCGGGGCCTCCTGCCGGTGGGACATGCCCGGAACACCTCTCGAGAGAGGCGTCCAGGAGGCATCCTTATCAGATGCCAGAGCTACCTCAACTGGCTCCTCTCAATCCAGAGGAGCAGTGGCTCTACACAGAGTCCCTCCCGGATGACTGAGCTTCTCACCTTAATTAGGTGCTACCTGTTTGAAACTAATTTCCAAAAGAACAACTTCTTAATACTATGTTGTCACGTTTTCTTCAGATTGTATCTATCAGAAGTACAGTTAAAATTGGCCCAGTCAACCACAAAAACACCATGCCTGTTGGAAATCCAATTTCCTATATAATCCCTGTGACACATCACTGGTGAGTTACTTTCAGAACCTGTCCGCAGGCTACTCAGTAGTTCATGGGAGGCTACCTGGTGTCCGCAGGCACCACAATAGAGGCCCCTGATTTATAAGTCATGACTAAATAATTTAGCCTCACAGACTTTAACTACAAATGTGGTTACACGGCGTCTAGCTGCTAATGCATGTCCTTTGTTTTATGGTTTTGTGTTGAAAATGTTGACAAAGAAGTTTGGGAAGAACTGCACTCACTTGAAGTTGTTCCCCAATTTTTGAAGTGTTTAACGATAGCCATAACCTCAATTAGGTTTCTCGATATCATTATAATGTGAGTAATACAATATATTATTTCAAAGCGCCTTTCTGGAAACCTGAAGTTGCTGTTCGAAGAATAAAAACAGTGATTTTAATGAAAACGGAAATAAAATCAGACAATAAATACAGGAAATGAAAACCCAGTGCAGTGTGGACTTACAACAATGGCCACTAAGCTTTTAGTGAGTTTGAGAGCGTAGGTTTTTTTTTTTTTTTTCTTTTACTACAAATATTGTAAATTTTACAATATTGAGTCGTGAAGGGTTTCAAAAAAAATCAAGATTTCTAAAAACTATTAAGATCGACTTTCAATCCTATCACTGTCCTTGGCTTTGTATTAAATTGTTATTTATGCTAACGCATTTGTCAGCCACATTTAAAAAAAAGTACTGCCTACTTTTAAGTGCCGTGAATCAATACAGCGTGCCGTGTCTTCTAAATGTTGAGTATAAAACGGAAACTTTGAGTTTCCATGCAGCAATCGGTGAAAAGAGTTAAAGAGGAACTGCACCCACTCAAGGTTTTTCCCAATTTCCATTATAGACAAATTAAAATACTAATGTGAATTTGTGTATAACACATGTTTTTTTTTAATTCGAAAAACTAAACATTGGGTTCTCGTTACACACAAGTTTTACGGTATTTGTGCGATGATTTTTTTAGTCAATATATCACTGACCACATTTAGCAAAACATTGGATGCAACAGGAATTATAGGAAAAGACATGGCCAAGTTGTTCCACTACTTCTCGAAATCAAAATATATTCTAATGAGGAACACAACTGCTTCTTTCTATCAAGTCATGTTGATTGAATATTATAGTGTGGTGTCAACTGACTAATTATCAGGTCTCCGGCGCTCCCGAAAATCATGAAGAGGTAGAGAGGTGAGACGATCAAGTTATGCTACAACAAGTTGTGTCGGCTGGATATTGTAGCATGGTGTCAAATGTCTAATAATCAGGTTTCTGGTGCCTCGTGCACATGATGAAGAGGTAGAGAGGACACACAACCAAGTTTTATATATTCAAATGAGGAACAGACAATTTTACAATCTTTCCAACAGGTTTTGTTGTCTGATTTAATATTATAGGATCGCGTCACCTGACCATCAGGTCTCTCTGAATCCTAACCAAGAGACCACGTGAAGTATGAAAAGGCATTTGATTTTTTCTTATTAACAGGGCCGATTTTTAGATTAAAAGAAAACAGAAAGTCGTCCTTAAACATATAAAATAAATAGATACATATAAATATAAATAAATGCAAAATAGCATGAAAAGGGAGACAACGTTTTGTTGTGTAAAATGATGAATTGGACTTTGATGGACATTAATAATTACGTTTGTTAAATTTATGTTGGTATTGTGTTCAAAGTTTACATTTTCAATATTTTATTTTAATAAAGGCGGAACATATTCAACAACATTTGTGACTTACAAGGATTAGTTTGAGCTGAGAAAAAGTGAAACAAAATTTATACCAAATTTAATGAAGAAATTAGGTGTTGCACATTAAACACCAGTGCGTGGGATACACTAATATATTCTGTAATTACTGAATAATGGGTGCTATATTTATTGCCAGTTCAACAACGTCCTGTCTTTTTTTTAACGACGAATATTTCCAAAGTTCGATTTTTATTAGATTATAAAACAAAATTAAGATTGTTAGATCATCTCTAAGTCCTATTCCAATTCCTGGCCTTGATTTTAGCTTTTACTTTTGCTTAGGCAGTTGTTACCATCATTAGCAAAAGCATCGCTTAAGCGCTAGCATCACTTTAGAATTTAATACCCAATGTATTTAGTCACTAACAATATTCGAAGGTGAAGGACTTCAACAAAATCAAGATTCCCAAAAAATATAAAGATTCATAAATTGGCTCTAAATCTTTTTCCAGTCCCCGGCCTTGGTCTGAGCTCATATTTTTTGGAATGCAGTCATTAGCCCCATGAGTAAATAGCATTGCTTTGTGGTTAGCTCCACTTTAAGAGCTAACTTCACTCAGAAGTTAGTACTCAATAATTTAGTAGCTTATATTACTGTCATGGACTTGAACTGTTAATGCTAGCTTTGAGGACACAGCCGCTAGCTGCTAATGCTTGTGTCTTTTGTTTAGTGCCTTTGTGTTGAATTGCGCAAATTTGGAATATTAATTTCAGAAAAAACTATATATATATATATATATATATATATATATATATATATATATATATATATATATATATATATATATATATATATATATATATATATATATATATATATATATATATATATATATATATATATATATATATATATATATATATATATATATAGTGGGGGCAGCACGGCGGCGCAGTGGTTAGCGTGTGCGGCACAGTTCTGAGGTCGTGGGAACCTCCTGCGTGGGTTCAAATCCAGCTCCTGGCTTTACTGTGCGGAGTTTGTATGTTCTCCCCGTGCTTGCGTGGGTTTCCTCCGGGCACTCCGGTTTCCTCCCAAAGACATGCATTTCAGGTGAATTGGCCGGTCCAAATTGTCCCTAGGTGTGAATGAGCAAGTGAGTTGTCTGTCCCCGTGTGCCCTGCGATTGGCTGGCAACCAGTCCAGGGTGTCCCCTGCCCACTGCCCGATGATTGCTGGGATGTGCTCCAGCACCCCCGCGACCCTACTGAGGATAAGCGGTGCAGCTGATGAGATGAGATGAGATATATATAGGGCACATACTGCTGGCTGGAGGCCTTGAGAAGGACCCCGGCTTGGGAACACTGCATCACTCACTGCATCAGCTGGACGAAGCGGCTGGGGACCAGGAAGGCAATACCACCCTGGATAAGTAGAAGTTGCTTCTCGGGCTTTAGCCTTAATTTCAGAGTATTTGCATAGACGTACCCAAGCATTAGCAAAGCTGTTCTTGCGTATTTCAGACTCATAAAATGCTTACTTTGCGCTCGTCTTTGCACGGCTCGCCATAAACATTTGCACTGTGCCAGACGCATGATTGTTTCCAAGAAGTGGCAAATTCATCCTCCCCCCCATCCACGAAACCTGGGCCCTATTTTCTTGTTCAGCGGAGTGGAAGTGGGAGGTTCAGCTCTGTTTGCCTGTGCGCTAGCAAAATATCTCTAATGCAAACACAATTAGAACATCAGCCTGGGTTCTGTTGTGCATAAAATGGGCCGACAATCGTAGAAAGCCAATTCTCTGGGCTGTAAATCGGAGAACACCATCTCTCTGAATTCATCCTTTGGAGCTGCCGGTTATTATGCTTGATATCTGCACGCCACCCCCCGCGGGGTTTTGGACTTACAGAGCCAGCCCACGGACGACTGTCGGATTTCTTCGCCGCATATCTAACCATTGTTAGATCTCAGTTTCTTTTTTTAGAGGAAGCCACGCATCGCCAATTCCTTACAGCACACTTTCTCAGAAACTACCCGCGGTGGAAATCTTTGATATGGGCGAGCAGTTGGAAGTCGCCCACTGATATATTTATTGATTGTTCTGAAGCGCAAATACTCCCTTCTGTGCTGGTGCATTCCAGTTCCGCTCGCTTGGCGGGTGACAAATGGACTTTTAACAGTCCAATCAAAGTTGCTTTCAATAGTGAGTGTTTTTCGTTGTCTGTGAGTGGAAGCTGATGGATAGCATTTGGCTTTTTGTTTGCCCATTCTTTTGATTACTTGACATTTAGTTGTTTGTTGCCATAAAAAAAAAAATGTGCGGATTCCCTACTGTTTTTTTTTTTTCGGTAGATGCTTGACATTGAGGGATTATCAAAAATGATTTTTTTAAATCAAACTGTTTGGAGATAACAAATAAAGTAGACCTCCAGGATATGACATTAAAAAAGGAAATTTCTTATATGGCAGGGGATGGAAACCCAGGGTAATGCTAACTGATGCGTTCCGAATACACAGTATCTCAGATTAAAACATTGTGACAACAAAATAGTACATAGTAAGTGTTTCTTATGTATAATGTACATGCGTATGACTAAATAACATTATAAATATGCATGCAAAGGAAAACAGAAATTTTATTTACCTTTGGTATGACGTGACATAAGCTAGTTGAGTGGAGAAACTGATGGATGCAAAGAGTAAGGAGACAGTGATGGCATGTTGAAAAAAAACTGATTTTAAAACTTCCACTTGCGCAGTTTTCCATGCCCTTAGAAAATATCCGTGCTCTAATCACCTTTTTACTGTTAACAATAGCCCTTATTGGTATTTGGTTATGTTAAGCAATTAAGCGACGTTAGCATCTTCCTTTAGCATCACTGCAAGCTTTGAATCCATAGCGAATACATACAGTGCAAAAAACATATTGCATCGGTGGCTCGCAAAGTCTTTATGAAGCACACGGGATTCTGAACTGAGAAAGGTGTGGTGGAAAGCAGTTCAGCCACTAGCATATCGGCATCACTGTAAGCCTTAGTGGCTAGCCTTTATTTTGCCGTGAGCATTATTCAATTGATACGAATTGATTTATAAGGATTGTCTCACAGATACGAGATTGTGCAGGAAGCTGCTAGCTGCTAAAGCTAAGGTTATCACATTAATTGCTTATGTTTAATCATGCAATTTTTCATAATTTATTTTTCAGCATTTAAATAAAACACTGTTCAGAATCTAGATGCATATATCATTTTTAGTTGGTTTTTTTGGGGTAAACATTTAAACAATATGGTCAGAAATTTGGGCGGAGCCGTGGTTAGCGCGTGTGTGGCATAGTTCTGAGGTCATGGTTTCAAATCCAGCTACCAACCTTCCCGTGCGGAGTTTGCATGTTCCGTGCTTGCGTGGGTTTCCTCCGGGCAATCCAGTTTCCTACCACATTCCAAAAACATGCATGTCAGGTTAATTGGCCGGTCTAAATTGTCCCTAGGTGTGAATGAGCGAGCGAATTGTCTGTTCTTGTGTGCCCTGCGACTGGCTGGCAACCAGTTCAGGGTCTCCCCTGCCCACTGCCCGGAGATGGCTGGGATGAGCTCCAGCACCGCCCACAACCCTACTGAGGATAAGCGGTGCAGATAATGGATGGATGGATGGAGGGTCAGAAATTTTGTTAAACTGTCATACATTTTTGCCTTACCCTCTGTTGTAAGAACCAGTTGTGTGGACGACCAATGCTGAAAATCTACTCTTTTAATAAAAGCACCCGAGTTTAGTAACGCGGCACATAATGCGATACTCAACCGTGATTGAGGAGTTGGATAATCGCACATCATTTAGAATTTGTGAGCAGACCATTTGGCACTCGGCAGGCGAGCTGAAGATTGAAGCGCGCTCATTTTTTAAATGATTAACCAGCGGCCTTCATCTGGACTGTTTCTGATTCACTCGGGCTGACCCCAAGTTCTCTCGCCGTGACGCCCCGGTCAAGACGCAAAGACGAAACACGGTTGCATGCCAATGAGCCCCTTACAAATAAATTGGGCTAGACTCTACGAGGGGCCTTGGAGGAAATTGGCGAGACGACAAACGAGACGCAAAAGATTCGAGGGAGCTGAGAGGTGATGTCGGGTGAGAAAGCGGGGAGGAAAATCTTACGTTATCCAAGATCTGAAGTAATTCTCAATGCAAAACATAAGTAATAAGAAAACTGTCACGAGCTTCCCACGAACAGCGTGTTTTTAATACGTTGACGGGCAAAGGTGATTAAAATATTCAGCACATGCTAATATTTTTGTAAAACATCCCGAAGGCGAACATTAAGTTTTGAAGGCAAGATGTATCATGACGCTAGCTCCATTAGTCAGCTGAGGGCGAATTACTTTGCTATTTAACGTCAGTTAGTATTTTTGTCGCAATGGTAAAGTTTTTTACGTTTACATAACTGTGAACAGTGTTTGGTGCACTACTGTAAAACAATAACTGGTTAGAGTTATTAGTTACCGGTACTTAATTAAAAAAGTAAATCAGTTACCTCAGTTACAGATCCCTTAAGCACCTAGGCCTTTGGGGTACCACTTCCTGTGCTGTGTTTTAGGCATGTACAGGGCGCCCATCCCTTTCCAAGCTGTTTTTTTGGGTAGGGGGTTTCTCACCCACATTTAACGGTTAGTACTAGTTTCCATGGATAGCGGTAGTAGGAGATGACTCAAATACAGTACCTTCATCATCTGGTCGCTTTTATTGTCTGTGTAAAGCGTACTGCTCTTCAAAGATGAGCCCAATATCACTGACAAAAAAAATTAGCATGTTACTCTGAAAGTAACTATTTAATAACAAAATTCTAATAAAATAAATAGAAACCAATGTATACTAAACTTGTGGAAGCAATAAAGTCTTCATATATTTTCTTTGGGCAATCTTGAGCGGTTACGATAAACACGTAGCTAAGATACTCCATATCAATTTTGTTCCTGGGCTTCAAACCACTTCACCATTTCAGGATACTGTCAAAGATGATTCTTTTTTTCTCCAGATATGCAAAAATAATTTTACAATTATCAAAATGCTGCACACTTTACTATACATTTGGTGCTTACATCTGTCCCATTAATATCCTGGTGGTTTGTTTTTCCAATCAAAGCGACCTCGTATCTTGCCTTTGTAGCATTTTCATTTGACTTGCGGGGTCTCATAAAAAAGCGCCGCTGTGCTTTTAAAACAGCTTCCAGTTGCTGCACATCTTAACAACATTCGTTTCCAGTTAGCTTTTTGTAGTCAGCATGTTTCGTCTGGCAAAGCCTCTTGAAATTATATATTTTTTAAAACAGCCGCAGTCCCTTGGCCAATTGGGCAGTTGTTTAGGATTTCGGTGAACATATTTTTTCCAAAATTCACTTGTCCTGGAAGCGGCGACGCTCAGATTCAGCTTTTCTTTTTTTATAAAGCTGCCATGTCGGAAATGTTGTGGGCTGCAATTCTCACAGAAAGCCAAGGGCAAGGTGGCCAAAAGACTGCAGCTATTATCTGGTAAAATGGTGATTTTCTTTTTCTTACAAATTTATTTTTTATTGTTGTAAACAATACTGGAAGCAAACATATTACTTTTATGACAAAGGATGCAAGCCAGTAAAAACTTTCATTCAGTAAATAAAAAAAACATTGATAAGAATAAAAACAAAAATACATGAACCATTATACCAATGTTAATTTTCACAAAAATATCAGGTCGAGAAATTTGTTTTTGTTGACTTCACTGAATCCCTGTCAAGAAGTCGCCGCCGTGTTTGTCTGCAATCTTGCTGCTCCAGGTACCCAAAGCGACCAAACCTTGCTATGTGTTTTGGATTTAAAAAAAAAAAAAAAAATGCGTGAAGCTCTCTATTCGTCTTCAACTTGGAGATACAACCACAATGAAATATGTTGGGTCCTCGCTCAAAGCATAGTCACCACATCAGTAAGTGTGTTTTGAAGAAAATATTATGACACGTTGTTTCATTCAACTCATATTTTTGAAATTGTTATCAGCTTCGTGCTTTATTTTATTTTTATTTTATTTTTACTTTATTGAACGTTCGCATATAGAGTACTATATTAACAAGTTTGCGTAAACAGTACATTTCAACTGTACAACAAAACAAAATACCAACAAAGAAAAAGATAGGAAAACAAAACTGTAAAATAAAACAAAATGGGACTCACAGCCCCTCTTGGCTTATTTTTTATCCGACTGGTAGAAGTAGTTTGTGTGTGTGGGAGTGGGATATTTGTGGTTATATGGACTGCGTTATTAATTTTAGATATGAGTTGTGACACCTTGGATGACTAAGCATTTCCATGTGCGACACAGGCAGGAAAACCACATATTTTACCCCCCAAAAAGTTTTTTTGTTTTGTTTTGTTTTTTTAAATAACTACATCTCAGTCTCATCTTCCCTTTCAGTCATGGGTGGGATTTGAATCCCTGAATTAAAGTCCCCGGGCAGAGGTTAGTTTATGATTGAACATTTGTCACATACAAAAGATTATTGTATTTATATGTAAACGACATACACTAATACTATTTTCTTCAGTAGTCTTCATGACATGAGCATTGATGTGGAGACATGTAATGAGGAACAGTTATTAAGTGATGGTCAGTGTTGGGGTTCAAACACCATTCTAATAACTATTGTTAAAACATTGTGTGGAGGATTGTTTCGCAATATATTTAACTGGACACATTGACAAGGACAGTACAGATAAAGACTATGTGCCATCGATTTCATTGCGGTATGTAAATACACATAAACTTCTATGGCATATTTATATGACGGTGTAAAATTTTAGTTAATCTGCTACACCGATTAGGAGGTGCATTACAAAAATCAAAAGGTCATTGATGAGCTTCCAGGCGAAAGTACAAAATGCCACTCTGTTTGCATTAGAATAAGGTAAAGTAAACGTGTACATCACCAACACTGCAAGAAAAAAACATCAATGGGACTGTAGCTTATTTCTATAACCTTTTGTGAACAATTTGTTCATTTATTTTTCAATACTGATAAAAATTAAGCCTTGAAATTTATTGACAATCACCCCTATGCTTTACAAATATATAGACACACAGGACAACAAAACGTACACAGGACGTCAAATTGTAGTGCTACTAAGTAGCTAGCTAGCCTGCAGTTAGAGCATGGCAACTACTTTTGATTCCCTATTTAAGATGAAAGGTAAGTTCCAAAACAATTACTGTAGCCGAGTGAGGACCTGACCCACAAAAACATTGCGTTCAAAGCTCAATTTATATTTAGTGTTTACTCAAAGTAGCATGTGTCTATATAGTCTAAGGCAAAATATATAAAAGACCTTACAATCCAAAATGGACATTTTTGGAAAGAAGGAAACCCAGTTAATGCAGAATGTTTACATGAACAAACAGGATCGGCTGAATGGGCATCTGAAATCATGGAGTCATCACCATTATTCCCAAGCCTTAGGTGCACAATACGATCGCTGGTTGAGAGTCGTACAACCACGCCATTCCAAACAGCGGACTATTCATAAGTCAAACCTTTTTGCAGAAACAGTGGAGTGTCTACATTTGACTCACGATTCTTTCTTTGTTTTGCCTAAAAAATATTTGAGGGTGGGTGAAATATGGAGTTGTGGGTCCTGCCCGCAGTGTTTATTAGCACAATGTATTTATCTATTTTCATTGCACTATTTTTACAATGCACTATTCTTCATTTCATCATTCCTATAACTTTTGACAATTTTCTAAGCACTATGTTGTAATTATTCTTTATTTTTTGGGCTAGTTTAGACTTTTATCCCTTCTCATTTTCAAAGTCTCTATATTACATGTTTTACACTGGAGAGCCATGTCTAATCTGCATACAATGTTCCACAACATTGATATCAATGACAATAAAGACAATTTTATTGTAGTAATAATGTAGAGCGTTAATTAGCACTATCTATTGATTTATTTTCATTGCACTATTGTTACAATGCACTATTCTTCATTGCACAATTATTATTATTAGTATAATTATTACTCTAATTTAGGCCTGTTTTCTAAGCACTATGTTGTAATTATTATTATGTTTTTGCCTATTCTATTCTATTCTTCAAAGTCTCTATATTACATGTTGGCCTAAAACAAGAGGAAAAACAAAATACCTAAAAGCCACTATAAAACAAATCGCGTTTTTGCACGAAAACCAAAACGTAAGTTTACTTACAAATTTGACAATGTAGTGAAGTTTGTGTTTTAATTTGGAGATCACTGAAAACCAAATGTTTTAATATACAGTAGAACCTAGGTTTTCGAACGCCTCTCAGTTCGAACTAATCGGAGTCCGACCAAAAATTTAGAGAAATTCTTGCTTCGCTGTTCGGTCAAAAAATCGGAGTTCGAACGCCGGTAATGCTGAGCGGCGTACGGGTGTAGATCGCTCTTTTCTTGACCAACTGTTATCGCGTGCGGACGTGCTTCGTTTTGCTTTCGCTTTTAATATAGGTGTACGAAGTGTTTTAGCCCCTAATTATGCCTCCGAAGAAAGTCAGTGCAAGCAGCAAAGTTGCTACAGGTGAAAAAAGAAAAGTAGTGCGTACAACTATTGCATTTAAGAAAGAAATAATAGCAAAATATGAAGAAGGTGGAGTGTCTGATCTTGCTAGGGAATACCCCACCGTCCACCTACGCCTTCTGCTGACCACCACAATGGTAAGAAATCCTAATCATAATTTTATCCTTTTTTTTATTTTTACACATTCATGTTAGCGTAATCTTTCGTACGGAAGATTACGATAACGCGAACGTACGATTAGCCTGGGTTAGCATTATGTTTACGTTGAACATTCAGGTAAACACTCAGGGTGTTGGAACAGAGCCCAACATTTAGGGTGTTGGAACGGAGCCCCCTTTCCAATAAACCGCTCACCACTTGTTGAGGAGACCCGGGTGCTAAATGACTTGTAAACGACCTGATTTTTTTATTTTTACACGTTCGTGTTAGCGTAATCTTTCGTACGGAAGATTACGATAACGCGGACGTACGATTAGCCTGGGTTAGCTTTATGTTTACGTTAAAAATTCAAGCTAAACATTCAGGCTGTTGGAACGGATTAAAATGATTTACATTATTTTTAATGGAAAAAATGATTTCGGTGATTGAACAAATCGGTTTTGGAACAGGGTACTGGAATGAATTATGGTCGAGAACCGAGGTTCCACTGTAAAGGCAAATCTTTTCAAAATACGCATTAGAGCAAAGGCTTTCTAATATATTAGGAGATAAAACACTTTTTTTGAGTGGTCGCAACTACAACAGGGTTTTTTCCTTGTCAAACTGATCTTAACATATCACTGACTATCCCTACGGATAAATTAGTACTGCATGTGTAACAAATGTGAAAGCTTCTACATTTGAGGGAATACTGGAAGTTAATTAAAATGACATTAGGCTAGCATGCTAGAGAACATCCCGACAAGGCTAGCTTAACATGGTTAGCCTGGTAAATATAGGAAAAGGCAACTGTCTGGTCACCGGACTCTCTGTAGTTAGCTCTTCTTTAATCTGCTCTGTAGTTATTAATTGCACAATACATTAGAGAGACACCTAGTGGTCAAATATTACACAATGTATTCATAAGCGAAGAATATTTTATTATATAATTTACAAAATCTCTTACTGTAATTCAATCTCAAAGAGTTGTGTTAGCTACTCTGGTGTGAGAATAATCGGTCAGCCGAGAGGAAGCTACCGCTCTCGGGATTGACGTGAGTCATGCACGTGCTGCCGTGCGTGGACAGCATGATGAATGGTGCCGGAAGCCTGCAGCGGCCTATAAATCAATAGCCTCTCCTTTCCCTTTTAAGCCTTGAAATTCCGAGTGTTTCCCCGTTCCACGATGACGGCGGGACACCCGCAAAGCAATGCAGGGCAATTCCCAATGCCCAATCCTGCTGTTTTGGCCCCTCCCGACCAATATTGCGGCCTCGCTGCAAAAGCAAACTCTACTAATGAGTCTTCCCTCCGGGGCCAGGCAAGTACTACCTCTAAATGCATCGCTCCGAATCCATGAATGATTTATAACTTGCGGGGTCCCCTGAGCCAATGAGTCACATGCACTAATCCTATACATGTGCCTTTTTTAGATAATTGTATGTATACACACAAAGTGATCCCTCACTATAACACGGTTTACTTTTCGTGGTTTACTGTACTGTATAGTGTTCTGCATTTTGATTGGCCAAACAGTCCCCCAGTTAATAATTATTTGACGGTACAGTAAAGCGAACAGATGATGAAGGTGCTGTATGGGAGTCAGAATAGGAGGCTTTCTTGGTATTGGTGACTATGCAAACCAGTACTATCAGTTTCATGTGGGGGAGCTAACGCCTAGCCTAAAAAAACGACCTGGAGAGAGCTAGGCACCGGAACCGGTTAACTATCGTGGGTAAGGGATATGTGAACTAAGAAATAGGGTTATTTGTAAAGATAAATAAATGAAAAGTTTATACGGAACTTTTATTTGTTCAAAAAATATTTGAGCCTATAAAAAATTTTAGTTCTTTAGATTCAGTGCAGAGTATTTATCCATCAATCCATTATCTGCACAACTTATCTTTAGTAGGGTCACAGGGGTGCAGGGGCCTCTCCCAGCTGTCCTCGGACATTGGGCAGGGGACACCCTGAACTGATTATCAGCCAGTCGCAGGGCAGACTCATTCATTCATTCAAACTCAGGGACAATTTCGATCAGCTAATTAACCTAACATGCATGTTTTTGGAATGTAGAAGGAAACTGGAGTGCCCAAAGGACACCCACGCAAGTACGGGGGGAACAGGCAAACTCCACACATGAAGGCTGGTAGCTGGATTTGATCCCATGAACTCGGAACTGTGCTGCGGACGCGCTAACCACTGCTCCACCGTGTCACCTGTATAGTACTGTATAATAATAATCGAAAAAGTTAAAGTCAAAATCGCAGGTGTCGTCTACTACAGGTTTTTTTTTAAACATAACACCCGCAACAAACAAGGGATTACTGCATTCAAATAGTAAAACGTTTTACTTATATTTTTTTGCACAAAAAATGTAAAATGTCATTGTAATAAAATAAATTTAAAAAAAAACATGTACGCAGTGAACCCTGCCCAACTCTGTGCAATCTTGAGAGCTTGCAAACGAACATTTAGCTGAAACACTCTGCAGTGGCTGCACAAGAGTTGATAGCCTAGCTGTTAGTTTTCCCTTTCGACACCGCCTTAGTCAATTCCTGGACGCGATTAAAATCCAGGGGCACCTGCTGGTGATCAGCATTTCTTTGTGCTCTTCTGACTTTCCTTAGAGTCCGATTTCATTGAAGAATTTATTTTTAATGTAACAGGCCGCTAATGCTATGAGCTGTCATAGTCGCTCACACATTGCTTGCAAACCATACCTCATCTTTTATGGCTGTCGTTAAAACTTGACTCTGATTGGCCAGTTGTGTTAAGACCCGAACAGTGACCATTCTTATGGGCCAAATACTCATATCACTCAAGTAACAAACTGGAACTAAAAATCTCACTACATCACATCGCCATATCGACTGGATTTTGGTTAATCATGCACCCTTAGTAAGAAGAATATCTACATTAGGAGAAATTCTGCAATCTCATACTTTCTTGGCCCTCTTTTTGGTTGTATTTTGTAGGTAAATATAAACACCCTTTCAGGAATTACCACCACTAGATTGAGAGATGCGTGTGACCACGAAAGAAAAGCAAGAGTACTCAACAATCAAAGGACACTTACTCATCAAATATATAAAGTAGCGTAACAACATAATAAAGCATCAAGTAGTTATGATGGTAGTGTCAGCATTTTGTTAATATTGCGTTACAGTAATTGTTAATGAGAAAAGTACTGATATATTCTTATGCCACATTTATTTGTTTTAAAACTTTAAAAACAATCTAAATTTGGTCACTGATCAACCAACAAAACAACTACTTGAAATGGCAGCCAGATGGTGTACTCAAAAAACTCAAAGTTAGTGATTGACTTTAATTGGAAATGCTTTCAGTCCGCCCCATTTTTGTCCCAGCTTCAAACTTCACATAATAAATAATAAATACATAATAATAATAATGACTAATGAATAAAATTGAAATCAAACAGCGTTCAATTTTGGAAAATTTTAATATCAAGTTCGACAAAACCTGAAATGGACCGGCCTTCCGGCTTACTGTAAATTCTAAACTACATAAGGTATCTGATTAAAAGCTGAATGCCCAAATTTAAGTATGAAACTCAATTTGGTCACACCTGATCTAAAGCCGTTGGCTTAAACAGCCATGAAAATGAACTCATTCACATCAGTTTCTTACATTTTAATTAATCTTTCTTGTAATATACTTTTCAGGCAATAAATTGCCATTCAAAGTCCCACTCCGTGTTGTTGTCACGTTTTTTCCGGGTCATGTGACCGTTCAAGAGGGTGATTACAAAGACAAGATCATATTTACCTCTACAGAAAAAAAAAACAAAAAACACGAGTTAGGGCTGTGCGCAACCATACTGTGGAAAATAGTGCCAGTTTGTAACACAGACATCTAAGCCGTCTTTATGTTGTCACTGGTGGTTGCCCCGGTAATGAACCATATCACATTTGCTTGTTATTGTTCCTAACGGATAAAAGGAAGCTTCAGTGACTTGACATTGACACAGATAATATGAAAAGAGAATATAATAGTTTACGAAAGATAACTTCCACTTCTGTTCAATTCGGATGTATAAATTAAGGACTTTATTTCTAGGTGAAAAAGTTGAGGTATCGTGAATAAGTTGTAAATATTTAATAAAGTATTGTTAAATGAGCAAACTTTCCCTATATTAAATAATTTTAAAACTAATTAGTCTGTTAGCATCCTCCCAAAAGAATCTTAGTAAACAGCGATTAAACACATCTTCCTGATCACTAAAAACCTTTTTTTTTACTGAAATTCAAGTCCTTTAGCTTTTGCCGGCGCTCCGAAGGAATTATTCACCCTGACCCTCGGCGCTGTGACAAGGTCACGGGCTTACCGTCTCGCATTTCTCGGCGCGTCAGTTCTCAACGCGTAATTGATCTGGTTAAGAAGCGCGGTAGAAAAGGTCACGGGTGGCCGCCGACACATGCTTTATATCAGCGTGAAACAGGTGGCGCCGCTACCGTCTTTTTGTACTTACAGTCGTCACTAATCAGCTCTAATTGCTTGGCTTGGCATCGTTACTGAAAACTAAACAATATTGGTTGGTGTTATCAGAATATTATTGCATGCACTTACAGAGTGACACAAACAGATTTATGCTAGGTAGAGTTGCACAAGGGCATTCAAGTCGTTGCATCACTTTTGGGTATAAATTTTGCCAGCTAAGGGGCACCTCAGCACTAATTTGTTGTGATGGGTGAGTTTGACGTATCAAGCCGACTCCGTGTTTGATTCCTTGGTGTCTTCCAACTTAGCAAAGTCAATTTATTTGTCAATTTCTCAAATTTTATTGACGTAGAATAAACCGAAATTCCCTTTCACGCTCTCCCATGCGCGGACAAAAATTGACAACAAATAAGGTGCAGATGCACGAAACAGTCCTCACCTAAAATAATACTCAATAAAAGTGCAAGTGTCTATTTAGCTAATACTGGAGTAAAAACAATGGACATTTAAGACTCGACATACAATAAAATGTTCAAAGCAGCAGCAGCAAATAGCGAGAGGAATATAAGTAACGGTGAAAATGTAAAAGGTAAAAATGTCAAAAGGTAAAAATGTAAAAGACAAAATAGGTAAAAATACAAGTGCAATCAGCAGGTGTGCAAGTGGATGTGCAGTCATGAGTAAAATCCTTTACATAGTTGCGAATAATTCCCATGGGACATATTGTATTATATAGTGCCTTGTAGTGGTATAAACCCGCAATTCATTTAAAAAAATATATATCAATTTGAAAAAGAATAATTATCTTTTTCCCTCGTGTAATGCCGAAAGATCTGATTAAAACTTTTGGCATAGGTTTTCCTTCTGGCCTCAAGCCTCTGCCGATTGTTTTAACCGCTTAACGCTTTGACGGCTCACCGCCATGTCGCCGGACTCTTATAAAAAAAAAAATTACATGTCTGTATAATGTCCCTAGTCACTTGAATACATCATGCCAATTATCACTGAAAAGCTCAAACTCTTGAGATTCACGTTATGATGACAAATTCTAGATACACTTATCGCAAAAACATCGCAATAAATCTGAAACAAGACACCTGAAAACTATAAAACCGGCATAACTCACCAATTACGTTCCGTGGCCGTCATCAGAATTAGTTGAATGTCTGCAAAAGCACTACATGGAGCACTGATAGATTAAAAGCTTTGTATAAGACCTTCTAAAAAAGGCAACACACACTGTAAATACTATCTATACCTAGGTATGTGAAAAGATTAGAGAGGCTTGCAATTGTCAACATGGGTAAACCTTAACCATGAGAGACAGAATGAGCAAAGAAAAACAGATAATCAATTTTTTTTTGTTTCCAAATTAAAGTAGAAAATAAGCATTTGGGCACCTATAAGAAAGATTTCTGTCTGTCAAAGACAGGGGGTGGCAAACATGTTTGACACAAAGAGCCAAAATCTTTAACTGTGAGAGTCAAAGAGCCACACCACGCACTGACCTGCCATGACACACAGACACACACAATTAAAAACATATTATTTCCCATAACACACTCCTCTCCTTACAATACAACAAGTATTGTTCTTGAATTGATTTCAAGGAACGCATCCAACCTCAATACACACAAAAAAACTAAACATGAAACAAGGCAAAGAGCCACAGTGTATAGAAAATTTGATGAAGCAAAGAGCCGCATTCTTATTGGCCAAGAGCCGCATGCGGCTCTAGAGCCGCGTGTCCACAACCCCTGGTCAAAGAGGTCTAACTTTCAACGAGATCTAACCTGGCTCCACTCGTAACCTGTATTAATGGCACCCGTTTTAACTCATATTCGGTCACACTCAAACAAAAATGTGGCCAAGGCCAAAGAGCTTTCAAAGAACCCCAGAGACAAAGTTGTAGACCTGCACCAGACTGGGAAGATTGAATCTGCAATAGGCACAACGCTTGATGTAAATAAATCAACTGTTGGTGCAATCATGAGAAAATTGAAGACTTAAAAGACCACAGATAATTTCCCTTGATCTGGGGCTCCAAGCAGGTTTCCCCCCTGTGGCATCAAAATGATGAACAAAATGGTGAGCAAAAAGCTTAGAACTACACGGGGTGACCTAGAGAATGACCTGCAGAAAGCTTGGACCACAGTTAAAAATGCTACTATCATTAAAACAATGAGCCGTCAAGGACTCAAATCCTGCACTGACAAATGTGTCCCCTGCTGAAGCCAGTACACGTCTAAGCCCATCTGCATTTGGGAGAATGTGTCATTGTCAGATGAAAGTAAAATAGAACTTTTTGGTAAACACAGGTTCTTGTGTTATGAGGAAAAAGAATACTGAATTGCATCAGAAGAAATCCATACACACTGTGAAGCATGGGGGTGGAAAAATCTTGTTTTGGGGCTGTTTTTCTGCAAAGGGATGAGGACAACTGATCTGTATAAAGGCAAAAAATGAATGGGGCCATGTATCAAAGGATTTTGAGTGACAATATCCTTTCATAAGCAAGGGCATTAAAGATGAGACGTGGCTGGATCTTGAGGTTGAGTCCAAACACACAGCTAGGGCAACAAGGGAGTGGCTTCGTAATAAGCAATTCAAGTTCCCGGATTGAACTAGGCCGGCTCCAGATTTTAACCCTATATTGAATCTGTGGAGGGAGGTTAAAGTCCAAGTTGCCCAACGAAAGCCCTAAAATATCTCCTTACTAGAGGAGATCTGTATGGAGGAATTGGCCAAAATACCAGCAATAGTGTGTGAAAAGCTTGTAAAGAGTTACAGAAAAAGTTTGGCCTCTGTTATTGCCAAAAAAGGTACATAACAATGTAATGAGATAAACTTTTGGTAGTGACCAAATTCTTATTTTCCACCACAATTTGCAAATACATTGTTTAAAAATCAAACAATGTCATTTTTTTCCCACAATCTGTCTCTTATGGGTAAGGTTTACCCATGTGAACAATTGCAGGCCTCTAATATGTTGAAGTGGGAGAACTTGCACATTAGTGGTTGACTAAATATTTATTTGCCCTAGTGTATACTGTATCCTTCTATAGCCATTGGAAAACACTAAGAATGTTTGTAATGTTTGTCTTCCTTACATAAACCATACATTTTTCTCTTATCAAACATTTTTGAAAAGTGTCAGGGAGCCTAGTGAGCACCAAGCAGCCAAATGCTGCTCCAGAAACACCTGTTGCCGACCCCTATTTAAACCCAATGTGGCCACAACTCAAAAAGTGTGCCCATCCATGCATCCATGCTTAGGCATAGCATTATGTCAAAGGGAATGTCTCAGATAGGATAGAAAAGAAAAACAGTATGTTTTTTCATGCTTGGGAGAGTAGGTTTGACTCCATCTGCACTTAAAGTCACCAAATGTGCACAGCATCTTTGTGGCACTACGAAGCTGTCAGACAACATCTGCTTACACATTAGACCGTTGAGAAAAATCTGCAAGTGCATTTTAATAGGAGTGTGGTTACTGCGTGAAAAAACAAAAACAAAAAAACATTCACATTCAATTTGCCAGGCGCACCCGCTGCCTTCTCCAAACAACTCAGCTTCATTAATCAGCCCAAGATGGTTCTTGAAGGACGTTCGGTTGACTGGATGGGGCGGGAGGAAAGCGCCAGGATAAAAATGTGAGGGGGGGGGAATCTGAGAGACGATCTGAATGAATTTTCTCCGGTCTGAGAATCAATCATGCGACGCGCAGCTGCTGTGCCGGTCGCTCAAAGTGAAATAGCCCCAACTGCGAATGAGACGATTGACTCGACCATTCAGCGACTTTTGGAAACAGGATCTGTTCGCTTTGATCACGAGAACTTTTTGATGCAAAAAACCGCCAACATTTATTTTTTATTATTTTCCAATTCAAGGACTTATTTACAAAAACAGTCTGATTCGATTTATTGTGATGAGAAAAATACATGTACAGTGATTTATCATTTATCCTTGGGGTCGCGTTCCAAAAACAACCCGTGACGAAATCTGTTACTAGAAACCTTTTTTTTAGTATTATCATGCAATTGAATACTTTACAATGGATTGCAATCAGAGGACAGGCTCAAACATTTGTTTAACAAATTTAAGTACTTTACACTGTAAACATTTATGTATTTATGACCAATAGTTTCTATCTTTGGAACTGTTATCCAATCAGAATGCAGAACGCAGTGCTCGATGTCAATCCGTGAAATAGCACTTTAAACTGCGTTACAGCAAGTACCTTTTTTGAAATGTTTTCAAGTATGAAGAATAAACGATACTACATGTATTCATTCGTTGATCACTTACAGAAACCAGGATTACGTTTTATATATAGTAATACTTCGGTACTCGACCATGATCCGTTCACGATGAATGTTCGAACACTGAATTTTTCCAGCACCGAATCAACTTTTCCTAATACCAAGTATTGGGGTTTATTTTGATACATCCCCACGCATTCCAAAATACCCAAAATATAAATGAAAACTTTAACCAAAAAACAATAATTACCCAAAATATGAATGTAATTAAACAACCATAAGTATTTGAATGTGTGGATAATAGAGATTGAACAGATAAACATACAAATATACAACAATTTGAAAGCACTTAAGCACCTTTTTAGCACCAGTTTCATTGCAGACTCTTGAACATCACTCTATTTTTTCAAACTATTCATTACACTGTTCTATTATTCTAATGTGCTCTGCTATTTTGCAATAATTTTCTTACACTCGATCATTGTCGCCACGGTTGTCCTTTTTTCCTTTCCCTTATCACGAACTTTCTTAGGACCCATTACTGTCGGCAAACAGAGGCAACAAAACAAACGAAATCATAATCAGTTCTCAATACCTATTGTGGGTCTGACAATCGCTCTTAAAACGATGCTATTCTATTCACTTTTTATCAGCTCAACCCAAGCAGTGTAAGTCACAAACGTTGAATACGTGTGTCAATGATTAAAATAATTTATTGACAACGTAAACTATGAACATATTACCAACATAAATTGGACAATTTATTTATTTAACCTCTTAACGTTCTCACTGTTGAGAAACTAAAGTTGTGTCTTACTATTTCACCAGTCACTGAAATATGCCATGCCACATATCATTGGAAAGCTTAAAATTTTAAAATCTAATATATGCTTACCTTTTCAAAATGTACTCATCAAAGAAACATCACAATTAATCTGAAACAAGATACACAAATATTATAAAGCCAGGATAGCTCACCAATAAGGTGTTTGCAAACATGAAGTTTATACATCCAGAACCGTCCAGTGAATCCAACCGTGTTAAAAATGTACTTCAATACACACAATAATGCCGACGGATAGAAAAAAAAAATCACCTAAAAATAATTCTGCATTGTTGGACGTACCTGTTGTAATTAATCTGTTTCTCTACATAATCACAGTTTACAACTAAGGATACTCAAAAAAGTGTTTCCAATATGGCCAAACTTTTGATTCAGACCACTCTTGGCCAATAACAGGCTTTTTTCCCGACCAATAGCGCGCATTAGCCTATAAGGGCCTGTATTGATTGATACAACGAATATTGCCACCTTAGCTCTGAATATTTTCATGCAGTAGTAACTGATTCAAATAATGATTGACACATTGGTCAGTCAACACAAATCTAAATAGAACGATAGAGCAGATGTTTGGAGGGTAATCAAATTAGACCCTAAAACAAGCTTGTGTAATGCCACTCGTCATTCATTTTTATGGAACATTATTAAGCCTAAGTGTCAGGTTCATCCAAAGGGACATTTTGTAAAAATCACCAAAAACGAGACAGAGACACTAATTTAGGTTTTCTCGTCGGAGAAATACTGTCAGCCTTTCTCCTAGTGGTTTATTTGGGCGGAAATTTTATAGGCGCAAGACATCAGATTAAATGTTGCATCATCATGGTTCGACACAGAGAGGCCCGTTGACATCGTCAGAAGAGGGCTCAAAGGATGCAACGTCGTGGCCTGATGAAGAAGGTTCATTAACATCCTAATAATGCGGGTGCTTAAAGGTTGCGTGCATGCGCTGGGTTTGGAAGTCACACCTTAACTGAGAACGCTAGATATAGAGTTACTAACACAACAAATATATATTAAGTAATTAAAATTATTCCTACACTAAGTTTGCACAATTATAGATTAATTTACAGAAGGGAGGTCAAACATTAAAAAACTCTTTTAAAGTAAAATACACATTTGCAGAGTTTTCATAGCTGTAAACTGGTCATCTCCAAATAGCCACTTTTGGAAACACCTAGACCTGTCCTTAAAAAATGTGTAAAATACAATATTCAGTTTTTCAGATTGTGATTACATTTAACAAGGTAGCAAGTAAGGCTTCAAAATAGTGTGTTATACACTGATAAATACAGTATATGGTTATGTGATAGCAGTCCCTTTATTTCTATGAAAAGGGTTAAGCCGTGACACAGCTTGCATTCCCTCCTACCAATCTGATCCTTGGGTTTGCTTTCGACTGGCCTTGTTGACCTTCTCTTCATTCTTGTCCTCTTTGACAGCGACACCATCAGATTGCTCTCTCTCTCTGAGCCTGGGGCGGGAGGTCCGCAGCTCTCCAAAACGTTATCCCTGGAACACGTTGCCGACTTATCTCCAGACAAATATTTGGACTCTGATGTTGTCGGGTAGAGTAACTAAAGAGTAAGAGCTGCTGTTCTTGGGAGTCAATCGAGGTTCCTTTCAAGCGAGACAAATTCCTAACCTCGGGCAGGAGTAGATACGCTAGCTCCAGGAGAGACAGGATGTACGTTGCGTTTCATCTCGGCTAGGCCGGCTGTCGCTCAATCAGGCTTACATCCTTGCCAAAGCTGGTCAGCCAACCAATAATATTCAATGACAGGGGTCATCGACGACAGGGTTGCTTACACTCTTTTTGCATGCGAGCTACATACACAAAGATCTACCCACCATACACCAAGATTTACATATATATATTATATATATATATATATATATATATATATATATGTATATGTAAATACATATGTATATGTATATATGTATAAGTATATACAAGTCTAGAAAGTCAAGAAGCATGGGGATCAGGAGTGGGAAGGTCACAAGCAGGTTTCAACTTCGAATCCAAGGAGAAAACATACCATCAATCAAAGATAACCTAATAAAATGCCTCGGGAAGTGGTACGATTCATCTCTGGGCAAAGGGGCAGCGTTCTCAGGACAGTGGAGCAGGCTAATGAGTGGCTGCAAAGGATTGAGCGATCAGGACTACAAGGCAAGTTCAAGATTTGGTTGTTCCAGTACGGTCTGCTACCAAGACTGCTGTGGCTGCTAACGATCTATGAAATCTCTATGACGGCGGCCTAAGGAATTGAGAGGAGGGCAAATGAACATCTCCGCAGGTGGCTTGGGATTCCACCAAGCTTCGCTTCATTAGGGCTTTACATCAGGTCGGGGCAGCTGCAGTTTCCTCTGTCTTCGGTAGTGGAAGAGTTCAAGGTGGCCAAGTGTAGGGCTGTCATGATGCTCAAAGATTCTAGCGACGAGATGGTTAGGGGCGCGGGCGTGATTACAAGATCAGGGCGTAAATGGGCAGCAGACAGCCAAGTACATCAGGCAGAAGGCAGGCTGAGGTTGAAAGATCTCATCGGAAATGCATGCGTAGGGCGTCAGGGACTAGGGTCTACTCATTTCCAGCAATGGTCGAAAGCTGATCCAAGGCAGAGGAGAGACATGGTGCAGGCCGAGGTCCGTCAACTGGCGGAGGAAGGCAGGGGGTCCAGGGCGGTGGAGCTTGGAGTCCATGGAGCCTGGACAAAGTGGGACCTACCAAAGCGAAGGATCACCTGGCCAGAACTCTGGAGGTTGGAACCGTTCCGGATCTCTTTCTTGCTCCGGTCAGTCTACGATACTCTTCCAACACCAACCAACCTGTACAGGTGGGGGTTTAGGGAGGACCCAACGTGCAGGCTATGTGGTGGGAGAGGGACACTGGCGCATATTCTGGAAGGATGCCAGATTGCTCTTAGCCAGGGCAGATACCCCTGGCGCCATGACAAGGTCCTCGGTGCACTGGCTTACATCTTGGAGCAGGAAAGGCGGAAGAAGCACCAACCTCAACGCAGTCCAATACATTCCATCCAGTTCGGCAGGGAAGGGGAGAAACCAGCATCCTCCAAGAAGACCAAAAAGAGCCTCCTGCAAACAGCACCAGTGTGGGAGATGAAGGTAGACCTGGGAAGGAAATTACACTTTCCCCAGGTAGTCCAAACTTCCTTGAGGCCAGACATTGTGATTTGGACAGAGGAGGCTCAAAAAATCATCCTGATTGAGCTAACTGTACCATGGGAAGAAGGATGCAGCGAAGCCTATGAAAGGAAAGACGCCAAATATCAAGAGCTGGTCCAACAGTGCAGGGACAAGGGATGGCAGACCTGGCTATTCCCAGTGGAGGTCGGGTGCAGGGGCTTCCCAGCACAGTCTGTATGGGACACATTAACAGCTCTGGGAATAAGTGGAAGGGAGAGGAAGGCAGCTGCCAAAAGGGTGGGGGGAACCGCGGAGAGAGCCTCTTGCTGGCTCTGGAGTAGGAGACAGGAGTTAAGCTGGGGACCGGGAGAAGATGGGCAGTGACTGGCCATCACTGCCGGCCCGCCAACTCAGGGGCGTTGTGGTTAAGGGTCGAAACGCCCAGTGACGGTTGGACACCACCTGACGACATCTTCTCCTGGTTGAAGGCTACAGTCACTGTTTGAGTGACTGCAGAAATCGCACTGATTAGAAGTGTATGTAATAGTAATAGTGTGTATATGTAAATATGTATATGTACATGTATATATGTATATGTATATATGTATATATGTACATGTATTTATGTATTTATGTATTTTATATATATATACATATATATATATATATATATATATATATATATATATATATATATATATATATATATATATATATATATATATATATATATATATAATTTAAAAAAGTCTGCCTAATTTGTAATTTGAACTGGGAAAATATTTCAATTCATGCCTAAATAAAACAAATATGTTAAATCAAAATACAAGTGCATCATACGATAGTCAATTCGTAGTACAGTAAGTAGCAGCATAATGACACAGTCCAAGTATTAAATTATAATAAATTATCTTTTGTCATTGGTAAGCAACATGGGATCATTGTTTCCAACAGGATCAGACGTGGCACTCCAGGGTAGACATGAAATACTTAAAAGAGAAATCTAAAATAAAGGAAGACCTGCTATAATCTGCGCATCCTATTCGAGAAGTTTCAACAACATAAGAGAATATCACGTCTTTGCGGATTTCAAGAAGATGTTTCACAGAATATGGTACAACATGGGCCAGTAACTAGTTCATACTATTGAATAGCTATGCCAATGCTGACTGTGCAGTAATGATCAATGGTACCACTGGAGTGTGACTTCAAACCACAGTCGGCGTGTGACGAGGCTGCATTTTCTCTCTACAAATGTATTTAACATCTTCCTGGATACGAAGCTCTGGGCCCACATGTAAGTCCAGTTAGCATCGGGAGGCACACCGTCACTAACCTCTGTTTTGCTGATGATTCTGGATTTGCAAAAGAAGATCAGGAATTCAGAGGTCAATTGCCGGGACAAAGCATCAACCCAGTATGTGATGTAAATCAGCACAGAGATAAACAAAGGTCATGACCAACAATACCCAAGGCATTACCACAATCAACACCATCAAACCACCGAGAGCTTGAAGCTGTCACCAAATGTAAATATCTTGGAGTTTAATATCCGTAGAGGGGTTAGAACCAAAAAATATAGCCAGGATAGCTCAAACCACAGCTGCACTTGCCAGACTTAAACCTAAATCTGGAGAGACAAAAACATAGCTGTAAAATCAAAGATCAGATTCATGCAAGTGCTGGTTACTTCCATCTTCCTATACGCTTGAGAGTCATGGACTCTCACAGCAAAACTGAAAATGAAAATCCAGGCCATGGAGAAGCCATGCTACAGGAAACTTCTAGGCTTCAGCTACATAGCCCCTGTGACAAACACAACAGTGCACAACATCTTTAGAAGGCACATCACGAGAGAGCACGGCCCCCTGCGGAGATCCTGTGCTGCTAACCACAGTGTCCGATGTACAGCCCCCCTGTTTCACATACTGGGGTCTGCCTGTCAGGTAGTCCATTCTAATCCATTTTACAAGGTGTGAGCTAGCTCCCATCTCTGTCAGTTTCCTACTCAGTAGCAGAGCCTGTATGGTATTGAAGAGCAGCTTCAGCGACAGACTGCTGTCACTGTCTTGTACCACGGACAGACTGAAGAGATCTTTTCTTCCTCATGCCATGAGGCTCTTTAACTCCACACGGCGGAGTAAAGGCCCACATTAAACCACAGCCCCTACATTGCAGATTACCATACTTTTATTGCAGTGTGTATTTTATGTAGCACTATTTAAATGCTCTATACAACATGCTACAGTGGGTATTAGCACGTCACATTGGGTATTTGTATATTGTATTCCTTTTGCTTTATTATTGTATTGTTCTCAGCGAAGGGATGCTGCTGGAAATGTGAATTTTCCTGCGGGGATGAATAAAGTATCTATCTATCTATCTAACCTATATTATATCTTGACAATATCTGTGTATTATTTGTGATTGCAAGATCTATTGCAGCCTGGTCATCCTGGAAGGGGGATTACCTCATGTGCAGCCACTAAAGGTTTCTTCATTTTCCTCATGTTGAGGTTTTTAAGTTTTTCCTTGCCCTCATGTAGGTTTTAGATAAGAAGATGGTGTAATAATAGTCTTTGGTTTGCAATAATCCGTGGTCTGTGCAGTCATTTGAGACTCTTTGTGATCAAGGGCTATACACATAAACATGACTTGACTTGACTTGAGTAGAAAGAGAAGCCAGGCGAAAGAATTAGAATCTTTAGTTCTGGAAATAGACACTTTACAGGTCCTCAACTAACCAGCTCGTTTAATAGAACCTTCAAAACACCAGTGTCAACATCTAGAGTGAAAAGGCGACTCACTCCAAGATGCTAAGAGCTAAAGAATAAACCATATATGTGCAAAAGAACACAGACATTGGACAACTCAATTATTACATTAAAGTGTTATTTTTTCATGGAAAACAAAAATGTCTGGGGGATTCTAAACCTTTAAAGGATATTTGATATTTAAAAAAGGGCAAATATTGCTTCTCTTTTTGCGAAAAACGTATTTTACTTCTGGTAATTTTCCATTCAAGATAGTCCCTAGAAAAAAAAATGCAACCGCCACCAAAAATGACCTCTGACGCTGCCCGCTTAGAGTGGAGAATTAGCCGGTCCATTTGTTCCCTTTGGGCGGCCATGTAAACACCGTTCGGGCCACTTTCCTCAGCAATGATTAATGTCTGTTCTCAAGACTTTAACCTCCAGGTCGCCCCCACACGCCCGCCAACCTATGCTGGGATTACGCTTCCGACCGACCAAAATTACAGCGCTCTTTTCAAGCGCCGTCATCACCTATTATGACTGCCTCTTTCACCCGTTAAAAGCCTGAATACCAGTATAAAGCCGTACTTGCTAATCCCAGAGTGTATCTCCGAGGGCATGAATGCGACTTCTAGCCATTTCAAAAGCTCGCCTCAGTGTAAAAATTTCCCTTCTTAGAAACCTATTACCTTTCGCTGCTACTTTACAACTTCAGATGGGCCTTTTATTCCTTTGCTTTTCGAGTTGTTTTCACGAAAAGTAGGACATAGCTTCATTAAACTTATTACCAGCCAGAAATGGGGTTTTGACAACTATAGTTGTCTATCGCGCTCAATATGTTAAATTGACCAAGTAGGGATGGGCGACATGGCCAAAAGTACCATATTTGTTCATGTACAAAATCCGTATTATATGTAGTTTCACATTTTATCCTCTCTAACAAAGCATTGTTGAATACATGCTGTGATGACTAAAATCATTTATTGACGACCTAAACTATGAATACGATACAACCATGAAATTTACATTGTATTTATTTAACTCATTTATTTAATACATTATCACATACACTAAAGAGTTGGTTTACCCGTTGTGCTTTTTGCGTTTATTGATATCTTTCAGGACAACTTTGTTTTTTTCATTCTTTAACACTCATCTCTGCCACCGTGAAAAAAATAATAGTGTGATCGGGAAATAAAATTGAGTGCCTTTTCATATGCCATCTCTATCACTGGTGTTCCAGTGGTTAGGATTCGCCTGCCTCACCGCCGTGACCCGTGTACAATTCCCATTGCATCCAATCTTTTGTATTGTGGTCAGCAATAATTGCCACTGATCAATTGTTGTACAAATACAGTAATAATGCGTGTATGTTGATTTATTTTTTAGTAAGAAATAAATGCACGTTATAAACGAATATTACATGAATAAATATGATTTTACATGCATAACAATATTTTCAAAAAATGATTAGATCTTAATTTTATGACAATTACTTCATATGACTGTTTACATTTTATTTTCAACTAAAAGTAAAAATAAACATTTAGCTTTCATTTTGAAGATTTTTTTTAAAATCACAATTCCAATGATTTAAACATTAGGTCTAGCAATAGCAGCTTACTTGAAATCGATCTGCTCCAGAGAACGTCTTCATCCAACTCTCCACTCCCCTATGAACCTTTTTGAAGGGTTTGTCAAGGATTTTGTAGACATGTTTGGCTAACACTCCGTCTCCTCTTTGCTCTGCCTTCGTTTGTGTAATTTCTTGCCTGTGATTTGACGGTTGCCACACATGGATGCCTGTGATTCAATGCCTGAGAGATAATTTATTTAACCTTGTGGGTGTTTTAGAGAACTACTATGATTAAATTTCATTGAAATCAAACGTGATATCCAAGGCCTGTCTTCTCTTCTTCAAGGAACAGTTTGAATTTTCTCTTTTTGCCCAATGGCCAAGGAGTTACAGTGATTTTTAAAATAGCGCTTGTGAAATAAAGGCGCCGGTGCCCTCATGGTAATAAAAGTGTTAAGGTGTGTGACGCTTGCATTACATACAAAAGTGACACTATCATCTAAAGCAAAGCTTGCCACCAAAAGTAGGGGAAGTAAATTGTGTTTGTGACACCAAATGTATCTGCTTCAACTATGAAAGTGATGCTAACAGCTAAAGAGAGGTCAGCCACCATTATCTATATACAGACCAGGGACTGCTACCGGGCCCAAAAGATGATCAAACAAAGTTTCAATTTTTTTTTTTAAGATCACGATCTTGTATAGGTCTTTCACAACAACTTTTTGGCAAATCGGTTACCCTTGCAAAAATAACAATCACAAAATTGTTTTGGGTATTGACTTTGAGTTCGTTTAGAACTTGAACTGATGCGGAGCTAGTGTTACTTTAACCTGGCTTGTTAATCCTAATAAAACATGTATTCATATTTTTTTTAATCTGGGACCTCAGAAAACATGTAGAAATACCCAATGAAAGTGAATCATGTTTTTGGGTTTGTTTTGGATCTTTTTTTTTTGGCAGTCCAGATTGTAGACTGTTTGCCTTAGAACCAATATTAAAATCCCATTTCCATAATACATGAGCTGAAAATGCAGATTAGCGCAAGAGGGGTCTTCGAGAGGGCCTCTTCTATGGCCTTTAACCAGCAACTCAACCAGCTGTCTTATTTATGCTAATTACCAACAGACGTTTTGTCATGTTTTAAGCACTGAAAGCCGTTTTGAGTTTTGAAGACTTGTGTCCTTAACCAGAGACAGGTCTTGAATTTAAATGGAAATACAAGTGCAGGTGAAGACATATCGAGTAGACATTCGATGGGTTTTGACTTGCCGGACTATACATCAAGGTGTCCGCTATCTTGCAGTAGTCATCTATCATAACTTCAACGATCATGTCTTGTTTGGTGTGGGACTAAACATTAAATACTATAAGCACTGTTATGGCTCTCTACTTGGCGCTTCGTACTTTGAGGCCTTAGTGCATTGCAGGTTGAAAAATATTCATTTGGAATTTGAAAAAGTATCGAACAAAAAATCAAGCTTTATCGACTGTGGATGAAAAATAGCACAGTACAGAGACGTGCTACTGTGGCCTGGCTAAAATGTACTGCACTTTTTTGGCCGCATTCCAATATCCCTAGTCAACTGTTGCTGATTTGCTATTTTTCCTCTGCCAAAAAAACAGCACCTGTGAGGCTGCGATCCATTATACCTGGTGGATTATTGCTGCAGGCAGGGGTCGGCAGAGTGCATGTGTAAAATGAGGGGTAGCACTGTTTTTTTATGAGGGATTGTGATCTTTATTACTGAGATAAGTGGGAGATAACAGAATGTAGTAGTAGTAAAAATACATAATTTTTTCAGTTGTATGTGCTTGTTTTGGGTTGTGATGAACCTAGAAAACAAAAAACTTCTGTCAGTTTGAGAGGGCTAATTAATGTTGTCTGCAATGTCCTCCAAACTGGGAAAAGAGCAGCAGATTACCTTCTGGGCTGTGTTGATTACTCTGTAAGGTTCTTCTGTCTGCTGCGCTGCACCCAGTTTACAAATCTGTTTACTTGAATGGTTATTTCACATGTACGACGCAAATTAATTTTTAATTATTTTTTAAATTCTATTGGGCAAGTCATCTACCAATTATGAGATGAAAAAGGTTTGAAGGCAGTGTTGTTTTTGAAGCATCTCAACAGCTGTTATACCTTTTAAGAGTCTTCAGTCAACGTTGCTTAGAGTGTAACATTTTCACTAGTACAAAACTTAATCTGTTGCATGTTATCGTGCTTTCTGATCAGTAGAAAACCTTCAATCCACCTTCAATTTGGCAAGACTGTTGACTTTCCGACAAATTATAGTGACTAGGAACAAATCTTCCTTCTGCTGCAAATAATGGGTTTCTTCATGCAATCCCAGACAGTAGCAGTACAATTTTAATCACAATGGGGAAGGACCAACTGAGCTGTGTTTAGATTGCAGGTCTGTGTTTAGCAGCGTCAAAACACTTGTTTGGAATCCAACACTTCCTTGCTAGGAGCCTGAATCTTTTACCGTAAAACAAAAAAAAATCTGGCATAAATAACATGAGCAACCTACGTGTAATCTGTGTTTACACTTTCAGGACATAAAACTGAGCTTGCAGGAATAAACAAAGCCCCATACTCAGCAACACTAACTCAAAGACACACTGATATTGAAGACTTTTTTTGAATGGGTCGTCGGCCCGACTGCTGGTTGCACCCACCCAGGGTGCTTCTACAGAGGGCAGCTGCCACAGATCATCCCGACAGCTGGGCAAATGTTGGGTCCCTTTCCCTGCAGGGGGCCAGTTTGTTACCCGGGGCCATGCTTTGAAAAGTATCCTTGATTATACATGTACGCCAAGACATGACTTTCCCCGTGGTACCCGTCACTTTGCGGTAACATTAAGCATCTCAGTCTTTGTCTCCATCAAGAGGCAGCATATTGAAAAATAAAAAAACAGTATCACACCGGATTACTGTGGGCCCCCCTCCATACAGTGTCTCTGCCTTGTGATGTTTTTCACTTTATGATGTGGAATAATATGTTTTTATGGCGCCTTTTACAGCATTTTTACCCACTTTACAACATCAACTACAAATTATTTTACGCGCCCAAAAAATTCTAACTTTGTGGTCTTGATGCATTCGATAAGTTACGTCTCTAGGATGGCGGTACTTTATTGGTCGGTGTGAAAAAATGGAAGATCTGCTATAGGTTTGTGTCAGGGCATCATGAAAATGTCATTCTGCTCTAGGCTGAACTACCCCCCACTATGCGTTTCTGACTTTTTATAAGTTTAGAATTTCGTGTGCTCCTTTAAGAATATGTGAGTCAGCAATACGGTACTGTATTTCCTGTTTTGTATTTCTTGTCCTTTATGTATACAAGGATTCTGAAGAGAGCAGCAAAAAAGAATCATGAAAAGAAAGCTTGCCACTATGAAGAAATACGAAAAAGGCTAATTAATCTCTAACCTCGCTAAGTTGTATGGCCGTAACCAATCGACATTCGGGACAAATATTAAGAATGTTTGTTTGTCTGTTTGGGTGTCTGTCCATCAAGTGCACATGCAAAAGGTACTCGGTTCCAGACCGGGTGGAAACATATGTTGGCCTGGAAAGGGATGGGCGCCACCAGGCTGTACTCGCCCCGGACACAACACAGAAAATGGTCTCCCTATGACTCTAGTGCAGGGGTGGCGAGCAAGTTTGACACAAAGAGCCGACATTTTTAACTGTGAGGGTCGAAGATCCACACCACGCACTGACCTGCCATGACAGACAGACACACGCAAACACGCACAATTAAAAACATATTATTTCCCATAACACACTCCTCTCCTTACAATACAACAAGTATTGTTCTTGTGTTGATTTCAAGGAAAGTGTCCACCCTCAATACACACAAAAAAACTAAACATGAAAGAAGGCAAAGAGCCACAATATATAGAAAATATGATGAGGCAAAGAGTCGCATTCTTATTGGCCAAGAGCCGCATGCGACTCTAGAGCCACGTGTTGGCCACCCCTGCTCTAGTGGTTAAGGGATCCAATCAACCAACTTACCACCGCACTCTTTTTCCTTAGCACAGCGCCGTCTGCACTGAAGGTAATTACGATAGTTTTCTTGATTGCAGTATTTCGTGGCATTTTTACAAAACACTTGGCACCTTGTTTTGAAACCACTATCTAGGACAAAAAGGACAAAATAAACCCCAACAAACTTAAGTAATTGCGGGGGGGGGGGAATCAATTTTAAGTGGTATGTTTATATTAATATGGGAACCAGGCTATATATTGATAGGGGACACAGGCTCTGGCAAAATTATTATTTATAGTCTTATACATATGGTGTGGCTCTCTTAAAAAATAAATTCAAAATAATTATGCTTTTATGGCTGTTTGGGTCAAAATGGTTTCGGACCCCTGTGGCAGAGTTAAGAGCACGTTGGTTTAAACAACCTGAAGCTGAGGTACTACATTTCACTTCTCCAAGATCCTTTCTTTTCTAAACCATTGAAGAAAAACAAAGTGACAGACTTCCACTAAATCGAATGTAGTCACCCAGCTTTTGTGGGACCACGCCGACAATTGTGTTATCTTCGTAACCCTGACGACTAAGCTCCTCTTCGCCGACACATGCTGACTTTCATGGGTTGTCGGAACAGCCCGGCAACCCTCCGTTACTGTCTTGGCTCAACAACGCCATCTTCTTTATCTGCTGTGATTCAGGACATACACACAAGGCACGAAGACGACTTCGTCTTCCATTAAGAGGAGCTCTTAGCAGCCCACTGACACAAAGATAATCCAAACAGAAATCAATCATGGCATTGTTACCGGGGTAATAGGTGAGCAAATATGTTTCCTGCTGGCCGTCCATATTATTCTGAGGTTGGCATGCCCCCGGGAGCCAGGGGAGCCACATGGAATTGAGTTGTTGTCACTACCGGGTGAACAAGTAATGAATTACTTCGGGACAAATGGGATGCCTCACGGGAGATGAGGAATCCTCCCGGAAGTATCGTGAATGACAGCTTACACAAAGCCTTCTTTCCTTTATTTTTTCTTGGCAACTAAAATTTCTCAACCAAAAAAACTCCCTGACACAGAGAATGCCTTCCAAATAGAAACAGACAAACAATCTGGTTTAGTTTGAACAAATTACCTAGATGTCTCTGAAAATTTATTAAATGTGAGCAGGGCTCAATGTGTTAACTATTGAGTCCTCTGACTACCAAATTTAGCAGAATTGTCAGGATGTGACATGCCTCCTTTTCCTAGATGGCGCCAACTCGGGTAAAGTACCAGAATCACGCACACCTGCGTCCAATCTCCCCCACCTCTGTTGTAAAGTCCTTGCCATTGTAATAGTAGCAGAAGGTTTGTTTCTCATTTTTTCTTGTTTGGACATTTTGATGGTTTGTTACCTCATAGCTATTTTTTATTTTTCATTTTTATTTTTATTATCAAACATCTTTTTGAGCCACTACCCTGCCTCTTTGTATATTGGCTCCCCAACAGTTAATAACATAATAATGCAACCATCAAGCTTCCACACCTATGTTCTGGCCGCAAAGCAAAGGACTCTCAGCCATGTTTGTTCTCCGTTACAACATTGAGGCAAATATCCCTCGTCTGCTTCTGGTCAGGTAAAGGTCCCTCAGCCACTTCCCTGTTTCGGTGCCAAAGCTAAGTTCTCTCAGTCACTTCTGTTCCCTGCTACAGCGGCGAAGTGAATGTCCCTTGGCCGCTTCGGTTACCTGTTTCAGGACAAGGCAAAGGTCCCTACAGTATGTTCCCTGTTCAAGTGGAAAGTTGAATGTCTTTCGGCTGCTTTTAGTCCCTTGTTCTGCCAGCAATTAGCCCTTGGCCGCCTCTTGTCCCCCTTTTCAGCGTTGTAGGTCCTCCAGCTTCTCCCTTGTTCCAGCAGAAAAAGGACTGTCTACCACAGCTTCATTCGGCCTTCAGGTGAGGGACTTGCTTTACTTTTAGTTTGTTATGTTGTTTCTGTGTTTAGCTATTAATCTTCTTCCATAATTGAGTATGTTTGCCTTGGTTCCTGCTTCCCCAATAAGGGGTCCACCAACAGATCTTAACAAGTTTGATAGCTTAGCTTGGTTAATAGCACTTCTTCAAACTTTTAGTTCATTTTCACAAATCCAGATGCTCTATTACAAAGTTTCAACTTCTTTGTTAAGTTCCTCAATAGAGTCAGCTTCTTCCATCGTCTTTAAAACCTTAAACACGGAGGCAACCTGTGGTTGACCAGTCACGCTGTCCGCCTAATAGCACTTCCTCCGGTGATACTCATTGCAGAGGGATATGATTACGCCTGAGCAATTATGACTGCGATTTGCCTTTCCTGCTGAATGAAGTCGTATCACATTTGTGGCATGGGTCCTGGCAACAGGAATGGTGCATGGTTGCTGACGCAAACCTTCTGCAGGCAAAATCGCTGATAAATGTCTTTCAGGTCGGAATGTCAGATGTTGTTTCGCAATTGGAAAGCTCTGCGTAGTTGGTGAGACGGATTGATTCTGTATTTAAATGAAAACAGAGAGAATGCTGGGGATGTTCCCCCCCAGGTATGTTTTAAATGACAGTGAACAACAATATTCAGGAAAAGTTTGCACTTAAAAAAGTCTTAATTCAGATGTAACTTGACATTTATGAATTGCCGTGTTATCAAATGATGCAACCTGTACCCTTTAATGCTATCGATAAGAGTTGTGTGTGATTAATTGAAATTAATGTATGGCCCTTACTGTCCTGATTAGATGTTTAAGGTGTGACAAAAGTTTAAAATGCTTGCAAAGGCCGAACGGGCTTAGTACAGCACTTTTGTAGTTTCCTCTTATTGTTCTTTTAAGTGACACTTTAAACAATGTGCTTGTCGAGATATATTTCCAGTTTAATGTATGTAAACATCTATTAAACATGTGATGCAAAGTTTGTCAATACAAAAATGGAGGAGCTGTAAAATGGATGAGAGGGTAAGAATGTGAGACGCCGCCTCTCCCAAATGCTTGAATCAAGATTATGTATCCCTTGTATTTGTTGTTCACGATTGAACAAGGTCTTAGGAAAGGGGTTACTGCTTATATTTCACTCGGTTTTTTGAACGTACGAGTGCAGGGGTGTTTTAGCTCAGAGGCCTCATGGTAATAAAAAGCACTCTCACTGGGGCCAGACTAGTTTACCAATACTATAAAAAGTGTGCCTTAGCTGTAGGGCTGGGGATCATTCAGAGGCTCACTATTTAATTATGTTCAGGGGTGTAAGACTCAATTATAAAACAATCATTTAGGCTTTTTTTTCCTTTCACGCAGATTTTAAGCGCTTGTAGTGTCTATCAACTGTGGATTTGAAAAAAAAAGGCAAAATTATTAAATCAATTTCCACTGTAGTTGAAAGGGCTTTGTGGGCACCTATTAGTGGTTGAAAAAAAAACATTCATTTATTTCTCATAGGTGGAGAAATTTGCATTTATTTTACATACCGTTAGCCTAGCAAAAAGGGACTTGACATATTTGTCAGCCATCTTGTTGCTACGGGAACCCCAGAAAACCATAACACTGTATTTTTCTTTTCTTTTTGCCCTTTTTTTCTTTGATTTCTTTATTCTGTTTTTTGTTGCTTTTTTCTTTTCTTTTTCATTATCTCTGTCTTCCTTTTTACATTCTTTTGTTGTATCTTTCGTTTATTCTTTCTTTTTTGTCATAGTTTTTTATTTTTCTCTTTTTTTGTCATTCTTTCTCCATTATTTTTCCTTTCCTTGCCAATGGCCGAGCGGAAAACAACAAAAAGAAGAATAGTATGGTTTGGTCACTTTTAGTCTCCAAAATTTGTAATCTTTTGATTAGTTTTTTTGTCCAGTGCCATCTTGTAGTCAACTATTACACACAGTACCTTTAATAAATAAAATGTAAATCGATTTAATGGTTTACAATGATTTTTCTGCTTTTTTATTTCTATGACTTATTTTTTAAGTCAAATAACATTGCACTGGGCGTTTCCTCAAATGTTCTTTGGTTGATAAATGGTACTTGGCATATACAGCTCTGTAAGTGGTGCCTTGCTTTGGCAGTATCAAGTGGACATATTTAAAACTGCAGATCGTTGTTTGGCTCTTTTTTTGTTGTCTCGTGGGCCAGATTAAATCTGTTGATGGGCCTGATCCAGTATGTTTGAAACCCCTAACTCCTGAACTGGTGCATTCCCTACCACAAGGGTTGTGAGCCTTTTTGAACCTTAGACCCAATATAGTAATATATGTATATAAACATATATATATATCTCATCTCATCTCATCTCATCTCATCAGCCATACCGCTTATCCTCATTAAGGTCGCGGGGGGGCTGGAGCCCATCCCAGCCATCTCCGGGCAGTGGGCAGGGGACACCCTGAACTGGTTGCCAGCCAATCGCAGGGCACACAGGGACAGACAACTCATTCGCTCATTCACACCTATGGACAATTTGGACCGGCCAATTCACCTGAAATGCATGTTTTTGGAACGTGGGAGGAAACCGGAGTGCCCGGAGGAAACCCACGCAAGCACGGGGAGAACATACAAACTCCGCACAGGAAGTCTAGAGCTGGATTTGAACCCACGACAGGTTCCCATGACATAAACTGTGCCGCACAAGCGCTAACCACTGCCCCGCCGTGCTGCTTATATATATATATATATATATATATATATATATATATATATATATATATATATATATATATATATATATATATATATATATATATATATATATATATATATATATATATATATATATATATATATATATATATATATATATATATATATATATATATATATATATATATATATATATATATACCGACAGCAAGACACACACATACAATAACAAAGAAAATAAAAGGGAAATAAATAGCATTAAAAACACACAAATATGTTTGGACCATCGCCAACCCAATTGCCCAAACACCCAAACAAGTTAGGCACCTCGGCACCCAAGTTGGTCATGCTTTCGTCCCTCCAGATGAAATGGGACACCAGAAAGCGGCCATGTCACTCGGGTCAGGGTGACACAACACACTCTTTTGTTCAACAGCAGGCCTGACAGCTTTCACTGGTTTACCCCTGCCGCATCCTACGGTGCGCTGCCCATCCCTTAGAACGCGTCCAAACATCCTACTATCCTTTCACGACACCTCTCCACTCATTCCTATCAACAACAAGAGCTCTAACTTCCATTATATTTAGACTCTTTCCTGCAGTGCACTCATAACACCATCCATCCACGACAATCGCGGCCTTCCTCTTGGTCTCCTTCCATTGACTTCTGCTCTGTAGATCCTCTTCAACATTCGCTCCTCATCCATTTTCTCCATGTGTCCAAACCAACCGAGTACTCTCTTATCAACACGCTTTCTCAGTTCCACGACTACTCCAGTTCTGTCTCTCACAATTTCATTTCTCAGTCTATCCAATCTTGTCACTCCTAACATAGTCCCCAAACAAATTATCTCAAAAACATTCAACTTCCTTCTTAAATCTGCGTTCAGGCTCCAAGTCTCATATATATATATATATATATATATATATATATATATATATATATATATATATATATATATATATATATATATATATATATATATATATATATATATATATATATATATATATATATATATATATATATATATATATATATATATATATATATATATATATATATATATATATATATATATACAATTATTCCCTGACCCTGCCCAAGCACCTAGGTTGGAAGGCCATGTGATCCTAAACTGAGCAGAAAACAATACCAGAATGAGCATGGAAATCTAGCTAAATCAATCATTTCTCCTGAGCTGTAAACAAAAAAAGCACAGGCCTAAGTGTTGCCATACTGTATTGTTAACCAAACATGTTTTTAATTAATGCTGTTATTGTAAAGCCATGCCGAATTATGAATGCAGCAAAGAACGCCAAGCAGTACTTCAAAGTATTTTGTTTGCAACGGACGTTGTTTTGCTGACTGTGTTTGCATTGTTTTGTTTACATTGTGTTTATGCAAAAGCTCGTTAATAATTAGGCAGATGGTCGGCCCTTCGGAGCATTTCACAGCCTGGTGGTTTCCCAAAATTTGCTGAAATAAACAGCAACGGTCACGGATGAATAAAACAGTAGCCGCAGTACTTTTTATGGCCATCGCTCTCGTAATGCAAATTTAATATTAAACTAGACGGTCATTTACTCGTTTCAGTTTTCTATCAATGATACCCTTTTATAGCCAGACTATTGTTATTTGGTCGCCTGCTTCGATGAGGAATATCCCTCAAAGTGACTCTTTGCAGATGCATAATTGGAAACTAGCAGATGTTGACGTTCCCCATAATGAAAAGCATCCCTCTACCAAGCAAATTATAATTTAGCACAGCCTATATAGTCAACATCTGCTAAGCGATAAATATGAATTGCTGGCATTGGTTAAGCATGTTAATGCAACACGCAATCTGCGAACGTTGATTCTGAGCCCGCACTTGATGAAATCAGACAGACACACTCGACAAATGCAACACAATAATGTGCACCTCGGGAAAAAAAATACACGTTACATAAACTTTCCTTAAACAGTATACTCCAGAGTACAGCGTTAGTGACGCTCACGATTTTTTTCCCTTTTCGGAAAAGGAATACGATTTTCTATGGCCCCTCTTTACGGCATTTTTATCCACTGTACGGCAAAAACAACAAATCATTTTACGTGCCCAAAAATTCCAACTTTGCAGTGGTCTTGCCCATGACCACTTACGTCTGTAAGACGCCTGCCTGCTATTGGTTTATGTCATGTAATATGCTGTTATGTTCGTTTCTGCCACGACCAGAACTGAAGGAGAACAAAAGTCAGACTATGTAGAATAAAAACTAAGTTGTGTAAACAATATGCTTGAAAAATAAATGCTTGATTGAGGATACCGCTTGCCAGTGTACGACGGCATCATTATCAATCTAGGGTGACGTTGTCATCTACTACCAGTGACCAAGACCATCCAGATTAGTCTAACAAAAAAATCTATTTCTTATCTTTTTCCACGCACAAAAATCCGGTCAGTGCAGTTCGCGCCAAAGGTCGATTTAACGATATCCCTGACGTTTGCAGTATTTTTACAAAACAATTTTGCTTTCACTTTGTTTTGAAACCATTATTTAGGACAAGTATGACAATCAAAATGAGCCTAAACACTCTTAAGTAACGGAGGCTTTTTGGTTAGCCCGCAGCCCCACAAAGCGGAGGTCTGGGGTTCAATTCCAGCTACCGCGGCCGGCCAGTGCATAGATTACATGTTCTCCCTGCAAGGGTTTCCTCGAGGCACTCCTGTTTCCTCGCACATTCCAGAAACATGCATGTCAGGTTCATTCGCCTGTCTGAAATATCCTTAAGTGTGACTGAGTGAGTCGTCTGGCTCTGTATGCCATGTGACTGACTGGCAACCAGTTCAGGGTGTCCCCTGCCCACTGGCCAAAGATGGCTGGAATGGGCTCCCGTAAACCCAAGTGATTTCATCAATTTGATCAAATAATCAAATGACACACAGTGAAGTAAAATGTGTTTAATAATTAGCCTATGTCTATTGAATTTTCTCATAAAATATATGGTGTGGCTTTTTGAAAAATATGTTTGGGATATTTTTGCTTTTATGGCTTTTCGGGGCAAAACGGTTCCTAACCCCTGCTCTACAGGGAATCTTGAATTAATTAAAAACTTGAACTTTTTATATTAAGCAACATTAAAATGAAGCAACACAGAATCCCTGAAAAACAAACTATACAACAAAATAAAAGATGAAAATATTAACTCTTCAGACAAGTCCAAATTTGGATCATTCTCATGCTTTGACTTGTTTTTGTCTCTTTTATTTCTTTTTGTCCTGTGCTCTGCTGCTGCTCCACTTCTGCACAACAAACAAATAAGGGCAGCGACAGAAATCACACATATTAACCAATCAACCAATTCCTAAAAGCAAACGATGCAGAGATTTTTATTCATGAGTTTGTTACCTCACGTCTCCATTTCTGTAATGAACTACTCTCCGGTCTCCTGAAGTCCAAAATCAAGAGCCTGCAGCTGGTACAAAATGATGCAGCGAGGCTTTTAATTGAAACAAGGTTTTTACTTTTTTGCGGCCCAGGACACATTTATTTATTTTTTATTTTTTTGGGGTTAAACGTGCATTTTTCTACTTATGGGTTGGCGACCTCCTAGGTGTAAACTGTACGACCCACAACTGCCGTGGAGAATATTTAGGTCAGTGGCGGAATCGCATGTACAAAACATATCAATATTGATGAGGTCAATGTCCATTTTTGACCAAAAAGGAGACAAAAGCTAATATATACACAAAACAAAACTCCGAAAAAATTGCACGATGTTTGCTGTTTGTGGTGACGCCGAGACGGGTAGCCTGAGTTCCCTCAAGAGGAGAGAGATGGCAGTCTACTTCAGACGCTTGCAACATGTTTCTCTTCACGTCTCCAACGTGGACAAACTCGCCAACAACTGTATTCACGAATACAAATTCAACTTGTTCTCCAGCAGTACCTGGCACTTGGCTTCGTTCGTGGTCAGCGAGAGGCCTAACTGATCACATGTCAGGTACAATATGGATCTCAGTAATACATTTAACACAGTAGACAACCTCATATTATTAAATATACTCAAAAACATTGTGAGCATCTCTTTTACTATTTTGAAATTGTTTTATTCCTACCTTACAAGTCAAATCACATTTATTTGTACAGCCCTTAATCACAAAATGTCTCAAAGGACTTCACAGGTTACGATTACACCACCCCCTTTCCTGAAAACGCCATGCGGTCGAGGAAAAACTCAAAAACCCAAGCATGAGGAAAATAAGAAACTTTGAGAATGGCCCACACAACTGGGTATCCCTCTTTTCAGGATGACCATGCTAAAATAGAGGTTGCATTGGGTAAAAACAAACCAAACATTGTCAACATCAACAATAAACAGTCCAAGCAGCGACGACATAGTTTCCCATCTCAGCCAGTTGGTTGATGAAGATGATGACATTTCAGGCCCAGGTGGTAGTCTGCAGACTCATCACGGTTTGTCCTTCTCCCTCACTCCGCCACCAGCCAGACAGTTGGAAAGGACAGGAAAACAAAAGCATAAGGTTTTCTCTTTCTCTCTCTTTCTTTGTTTCTTTCTTTCTTCCTTTTTTCTCTCTTTCTTTCTTTCTTTCTTTCTTTCTTTCTTTCTTTCTCCTTAATTAACTAAAAAGATAATGTTTTTTTTTTAACCATGTGACCTCTGAGCTATTTTTTGGGGGGGTTTGAACAAATTCATTGACACTAATAACAGCAAACAAACAATATGAGGTTTGAACAACCCTTCTCGACAATCTGACATACCTGCATTAATGCTTTACAAAAAATAAATGTCAAAATTGGTAGTCAAAAACAAGAGAAAACTGGGGACTAGTGTCACCAAAACATGTATAGTGGAAGTACTACATTCACCATGGTATATACTATAAGTATATGTTCGAAATTGTTGTTCAGTGGCCCGGTCTCTGAAGCCTGATGAGCCACATGTAGCCCGCAGGCCGTAGTTTGCCCATCAATCTGCTAAGTGCACTTTGAAGCACACTGAACTAAATTCATTTAACACATATTAATGAGAGCAAAAAAATAATGTACTTTAAACTACCTTCAGGGTTCGTACGGGTGCTTTAAATCCTGAAAAAAATATAATGTGTTTTCAAAGATTTGGGAAAAGGTGATTGTAAGTGCTTGCAATTGTTGCCATATTTCTCAACAAGTTGTGAAATTAGACTACTCTTTGCTGGTTTTGCTTTAGCATTGCGTTTTTTTTTCTCTCTTGATTACCGGCTGCTTTAAATAATTTGCACAGCATCGTCTTATAAAGCAATATCTCGGCCTACGGGTTGTGCGCAAAAGGACAGGTGTATCGTTCACATAACTGGGCACTATGAAATGTGTATTAGTGCAAGGATTACGTATCAATCATGGACATTTAAGGAAGTGTGTTTACCACTGGTAAATTGTATGGGAAGAACTTCTTGTAACTGAAAAGGTAAATTACATAAGATTAGTCCTAAAAATACCGTATATGCATTTTTCAGATCCACAAACACATTTGCAATTTAATCAAGATCTAAAAATCACATGTCTTTGGTGTGTGAGTATGTGTGTGAATGGGTAAGTGTGAAGCACATTGCAAAGCGCTTTGGGAGGTCTTCATTGACTTGAAAAGTTGTATATAAATGCAGACCATTTACCATTTTACCATTTATAATTGGACACGCAGGAATAAAAATCACATATGTAAATCGAAAATATATTCATGGCTCTGTAAAACACGTTATTCACACTGGATTTCTTATCTTTATGGTACTGAAGAAATTGGAAAATTGGTTTTGAAAGTCCTTAAAAAGTGCTTTAATTTGGCCTTGAAAATGGTGTACGAACCCTGCTGCAGTTTGAAAGAGGGTGGAACACTAGGTGCCGAGGTTTGAATCCCATCCTTCCGTCCCTCAGTCCGTGCGTCCATGCATGGAATGCATGTCATTATATATTTATGAATATCCGATAAGGTCTTACATTTTAATTCTCACATTCTGATCGTCCCCCAGACATGAAACATAACTGCAACAAGTACTGTGACTAGAATGAATCTGACACCCCACTTTGCAGATTCCACAAAACAATATCAAGGTCAAGCTGAAAAGAAAATGAACTCAAAGAAATACCTCGGAGAAAACGTCAGCTACTCGCAAACACTATTACAAGCATGAGTGGGGACGGGAGCTTGTTAAATTTCTTTCGCAAATACCTAATAATATTGCATGTCTCTTGAGGGAGGCGTTCAATGGCTGTTGCATCAAAGTTCATGGGGGGATTTTAAAAGTGGGTAAATTATTTGGGATTTTTATGAGTCCCCTAAACACCTTATGAGTGTTTGTACTTTTAAATAGGAAGAATAGATGATAGTTCTCTGTGGTATTTCTTTTTTTATGTTCTGCCGCTAGGGCGAAATGTTTTGCAATTGTTCGTATACATACTGTATCTTCTAATCCCAGGCATTGAGTGAGGAACCTTTGAGCAAAAAATATTAAAATATGCCTAGTGATAGCCTTGAAAACGAGGAAACTAGCGTGCTTCATTGATTGTGGTAGGTAACACTATTGCCTGCATGTCAAAGTAGTCAGTGCTCTTTTTTTACATTTTTTTGTCAGTTTTTGTTTTACACTCCAAGCTTGATTCTAAATTGTTTATATATTTTCCCTGATTTATTGGCACATTTTTGTCACAGATGTCACAATATTCGTGTTAACTGAAAGTGCAAAAATGTCCCTGTGGAAATATTACATAAGGGACATTGACAGCTGATATGCTCCTTATTTCGTTTCGTTTTTTCTAGGTTGATGTGCATATCAAGTATGTACTGGAACATTCTTGGCATACAAAACCAGACTGAATCTGCTAAGTATCGTTTGGTCATCTTGGTGTAGTCTTGTACTGAAAGAGGATTAAAACAGTAACAATTTACATACATAGAACTTCCAAAAATCTCAATTCAGCAAATGTCAAATGAGTAACATCAATTTATATACGAATTCTATGAAAAAATAAAAAATACTATTCTGAATAAAATGGCAGAACATTTGACTAAATGTGATATATTTTCCTGAACTTGGTAAAAAATCAAAACTGAAGGATGAGAAAGCAAACCGGTAGTAATTTAGCTAATTTCTGTATTACTTTTCTGGTCTTAGTTAAATAAATTAAATTCAATGTAATATATAACACAAAATGGGTTTTATCGATTAATTTTAAGTACATTGTTTCCCATTTTACCGCAGAAAAAAGTACAAATATAGTAAGAAAGTAAAATTGTAGTATTTTGCTAGTTGGGTAAGTGTTTTTTTCATGAGGCAATTTACCTGAAAATATTTATACAGTATGTTAATGGCACTGACATTCTTATCAGCAAGAAGTTGTTGTGGTTTTTATTATTTCTTAATGTTGTTAACTTAAATGTATGCACATCAAGCTATGTCAAAAATCAACTAAGATTTAGCTATTTTATTAACAGAAATCTTTTTTTACAATAAAAAAGAAAATGCATTGTGGCACATACTGGTTGACAATGATGGCTTCCAGTAATCCCTTGTTTTTTGCGGGGAATGTGTTCCAAAAAACGTCCCTTGATAGTCAAAACACGCGAAGTAGAAACCTTTCTCTATTTATTACTCAGTAAGAAACCCAATTTAGAGGCGGAAGTATTTTTTTCAACAAATAAAAGCACTGCGCTTTATAAACATTGAGTTTTTCTTTACAAATAACTTCCGTACTGTCAAAACATTTAAAAATCAATTTAAAAATCTTGTTATTTTATCGCACAATTGTATGGCCAATCCACTTTACACAATACTTTGGCGCTATCATGTGGACGTAATGGAAAACTACATTTACCTTCCAAGTGTATGCTACAGAAAACCATAATCAAACATTAATGAAAAAGTGGCAGGGAGCCACTAGGTAGCGCCAAAGACTCTCATGTGCCTTCAGAGAAAGTTCAGCGGGTGGAGAATTCCAACTTTGTTGGCGATAAATAGTCAAGTCATGCTTATTATATAGCCCTTAGTCACAAGGAGTTCCACGATCGATCTTCCGTCTCCTCAAGTTCTGTCTTCTGAAGTTCTTTTTACAAGCTGGGGTGTCGGCTCCTCCCATGGGGCGTGCTGACTCCTCCCATGAGTGTGCTGACTCCTCCCATGGGACGGGCCAGGTTCCAGCTTCACCACCTACTCGCCAAAAGGCGTTGCGATGTCTAAAGAAAACTTATTTCAGTAAGGCGCTTCTCAAAACAATGCCTGACGTCCTTGTGCGTCTGGCTTTCTCCGTCAGATTCCTGTTATCAACAGGACTAAACAAAACGTTCGCATTTGGAACGGCGTGACCTGTCATTGACCTTAAGCCTTCTCTGTGAAAAATCTTCATTGCATTCAATAAATGTAACTTGTATAAAATTGTATAAAATCCCTTATAGTCAAATAAATAAATATAAAATCCTTCAGGTGATATTATTCACAAGTATAATATCACTTTCCATTGCTGCGCAGATGACACTCAACTACATCTTCCGATGGAGAAATCAGCCCCACTAACCTGGAAATTTGGAAGCCTGCCTCACTGAGATAAAAGAATGGATGTCACTCAACTTCTTGCGCCTTAACTCTGAAAAGACCAAAATGTTATTGGTCCATCTAAATTACTTGTTCTCAAAAACTATTCTGAATATTGACTAATGTAATATCACCCAGAGTGACTCAAAAATTTAGGTCTCACATTTGACCCCAATCTGTCCTTCCAAACACACGCTAAGAATATTACTAGAACAGCTATTTACAACATTGCAAGAATTCGCCCTATGCTGTCCCAGTTCCATGCAGAGATTATAATTCATGCGTTTGTTATCCCATGTCTTGATTACTGTAATGTACTACTCTCCGGTCTCCCGAAGTCCGAAATCAAGAGCCTGCAGCTGGTACAAAATGTTGCAGCGAGGCTTTTAACTAAGACACGAAAGTTTGATCTCATTAGCTGACCTGAATTGGCTCCCTGTTGGCTTAAGATGTGATGTTAAGGTTCTTTTGGTATTATACAAATTCATGCATGGACTTGCTCCCTCATATCTTTCAGATCTAGTTCCCCTTATGTTCCGGTACGGAGCCTTCTGAAAAAGCTAGTCTACTATTGATCCCAAGAGCCGAGAAGAGAACCTCAGGTTCGAGAGCGTTCTCCATTCGGGCCCCGATGTTGTGGAATGCTCTGCCCCTTGAGATTCGATCTGCAACCTCAGTGGAACTGCTTAAATTTAGGATTAAAACACACTTCTATTCTATAGCTTGTGATGGTATCTTCTTCTGCTTTTTGGTGCTTTTTGGGCATTTTATTAAAATGATGGTTTTTAGAGGACCTTGCAATAAAAAAAGATTTGTGCATATATAATAAGGGTTTGTCAAACTGTTTTATGTTTGTTTTCAACTCAGATCTCAACGTCATTGACGCAGAGACGAACAGAAAAGGTGCGGGTAAACTGTTTGGGAGACTAGAATGCAGAAAGCCATGCATGCTAAAAATACACGAAGTAGCAAAACTACATTAAGTAATTTGTGTTGCCCTAACAGCATCAGTTTTCTTTCATAACTATGTCGCTGTGTTCAACAATCAGATTGTAATCAATAGTCTTGCATAATGCCTGACAGTATGATTACATGACCATTCAACTCCCTACATATTTTTTGATTAACAAGTTAATGCCATAAGTTTTGTAAAGTATTCATATGATATAAAAACAACTATATCTTGTATTAGTTCGAGCAGAAGTAATGTTTATGCACTTTATTTACGTACATGTATTGGCACATTGTCTCAATGCATTAAAATGTACTTTTACAGTTTTTCATATTGAGAAGGAAATTATAGCTTAACTACAATTTCCCCTCTGGTCACGTTCCTTCTTTGGTGGTTTAGCTCGTTGTCATATCGAAGACTACACCAAGATACAGAAGACAATTTCTGTATTTCTAAACATATTTGAGTATAATGAGAGTATAATTTAACATTTTGGACTACAATTCAAAAGCAAGTGCAACGCTCTCAAAGGATATCAGTGTTGACAAGTTGCGTCTTAAAAAAAAAAAAGACTCCCCTAATTATCGCTTATCAACAAGCTGATAAGAGCTGAAAGCGCAGGGATTGATTATTTGTGCAATCGGAAGCGCACTCATCGTTTAATTAAAGATGGCGGGCAAAGATAGGCCGTTAACTCCGTGATGTCACTCAAGCTCTAGCAGTGAGAGGCAACGGGAGATTGTTTAACAATACTTCAAACAGAGGAAAGATATCTATGTTGTATGTTTGAGCGCTAATGATGGGCGGTGCACAGACAGCAAAGTGATGCTCCAAGACGTTTTTGAAGGTTTATTATCGTCAAATCGTCCTGATGATCAAGAAAAATAATCAACAGATGATTTGCGGGTTTTTCATCATCAAAATACTGTTAATCTTTCAATGTTTGTATATGTATGCAGGCTATAATCAGATTGGAAACAATATAACCACTCTTTTGATTATGTAAAGCCACCTGAACGAGCAAAATTAATCCTATTAAGGTTTAAAGTTCTATAGTCCGACAATGAGTTTTCCAATTGCAATGGTTGTTTTAGTCCTTTCTATTCCCAATAACTCGTGCATGTATACATTGGAGTAGTCAAATGTTTTGTTTCCCTAATCCGGGATATTCTATAGTCAAGTCAAGTCATTTTTATTTGTATAGCCCTTAATCACAAATAGTCTCAAAGGGCTTCACAAGTTATTACATATAAGAAGTTTAGGTTATTCATATGCTATAGAGTAGAAGTGAGTTTTAAGCTTAGACTTAAACATGTCCACTGAGGCAGCAGATCGGATCTCAGGGGGAAGAGCATTCCACAACACCGGTGCCCGGATGGAGAACGCTCTTGAACCAGCGGAACACTTCTTGGCTCTTGGGATCACCAGGAGACCGGCGCTCTCAGAACGAAGGCTTCGGGCCGGGACATAGGGGGTAATCAGATCTGAAAGATATGAGGGGGAAAGTCCATGTATGATTTTGTATAGTAATAGGAGAACCTTAAAATCACATCTTAGGCTAACAGGGAGCCAATGCAGGTTAGCCAAAATTGGGGTGATGTGATCGTACTTTTTTGTCCTAGTTAAAAGCCTCGCTGCAGCATTTTGTACCAGCTGAAGACTCTTGAGTCTGGTCATCGGAAGACCGGAAAGTAGTGCATTACAGTAATCGAGACGGGAGGTAACAAACGCGTGAATTATGATTTCCGCATCCGACTGAGAAAGTAAAGGACGAATTTTAGCAATGTTACGAAGATGGAAGAAAGCGGTTCTAGTAATTTTCTTCACATGTGTTTGAAAGGACAGATCGGGGTCGAAAATGACACCTAAATTTTTAAGTGAGTCGCTCTGTGTGATGTGGCAATTGTCAATGTTCACAGCAGTTTTAGAGAATAAGTCACGGGACTTAGATGGACCAATAACTAACATTTCAGTCTTTTCAGAGTTAAGACGCAGAAAATTGAGTGACATCCACTCTTTTATCGCAGTAAGGCAAGCCTCCAAATTTGCAGTTTAGTGTGGCAGATTCCTCCATCGGGAGATATAGTTGAGTGTCATCTGCGTAACAATGGAAACGGATATTATACTTGCGAATAATATCACCTAGTGGAAGCATATAGATGCTGAAGAGAAGGGGGCCAAGCACTGAACCCTGCGGAACACCACAGGTAACACTAAAGGGCTCAGATGTCAATTCGCCATATTTAACGCAGTGTGTCCTATCTGAGAGGTAGGATCTGAACCATAAGAGGACGTTTCCTAAGAGACCAATCCATTTTTCCAACTGTTCTAGCAAGATATTATGGTCCACTGTGTCAAATGCAGCACTAAGGTCCAGCAGCAGCAAAAGTGATGATGCGCCAGATTCATTTGCCCATAGGAGATCATTGGTTACCTTAATCAGAGCTGTCTCAGTAGAGTGGTTAGCCCTGAATCCTGATTGCATTGATTCAAAGAGATTGTTCTCGGACATGAAATCATTCAGCTGCTGTGCCACTACTTTTTCAAGTATTTTAGAAAGAAACGGTAGGTTTGACACAGGTCTATAATTACATAAGTTTTCTGTATCAAGGTTGGGTCATTTCAGTGTGGGTTTAATGACGGCGGACTTAAAAGCCGCTGGAACTACACCTGAGGAGAGTGATATGTTTAAAATATTTAGAACTGAAGGTGCAAGTACGCCAAAGAGACCTTTAATAAGTTAACCTGGAAGCGGGTCGAACTAGCAAGTCGTCGGTTTGGCCGTATTCACCATCTGTTTAAGATTATCGAGTGACAGTTCACTAAAACGGGACAAAATCCCAGGACAGCCACCATGTCGTGCATCTATAGATTTCAGTGCTTTAGTATGTTTTGAATTAATACTGTCTTTAGCGATTTCTTCCTGTATGCTTTGGATCTTCTTAGTAAAGAAGATCATTATGTTGTGGGCAGAATGAGTGGAGCTATCTGGAATAGTCTGTTCCCTTGTAAGCGATGCTACAGTGTCGAAAAGGACTTTGGGATTGTTCTTTTGTGACGCAATCACCTTCGAAAGGTAGGCTGATTTTGCAGAGGCAAGGGCCGCTTTATACTTCAACAAACTATCACACCAGATTTGATAGAAAACCTCAAGCTTGGTAGCGCGCCATTTTCTTTCAGATTTCCTGCATTCTCGTTTAAGGGATCTAGTTTCATCATTAAACCAAGGCATGCGTGTTTTAGGTCGTGATTTAAGCCGGATGGGCGCTACTGAATCCAGGGCACTAGCCAGGGTAGCATTAAATTCATTTATGAGTGATTCGATAGAGCCTATGTAGGAAGGAAAGGACGCAACTGCTCCTGGAAGAATATCGGAGAGCTCAGAAACTGTGCCCGTGCTTGTATTCCATCCATTGAATCCTTCAGTTTTTTTGGTACTACATTTAGCAAGCACCTCAAATGTAACTAAATAACGATCCGAGATAACTGTAGTACACGGTAACACCGTCATGTTTGAGGTTGAAACTCCTCGAGTCAGAACCAAGTCGAGCGTGTTTCCATCTTTATGGGTTGGCAAATCAACCAGTTGATTAAAACCAAATGCATCAATTAGGGACTGAAACGCAACAGTGAGTGAACTGAGTGGGGAGTTCATATGAATGTTAAAGTCCCCCATAATTATAATTTTGTCTGCATAGGTTACTAGTTCAGACAAAAGTTCAGCAAATTCGTCTAAGAAAGTTGTGTATGGTCCTGGTGCGCGACAGATAGTTATTACATAAATTGACAATAGAGAGGACCTCATAACAAGAGCCTCAAACGACTTGTAATTATTAGAGGTACGAGGAGTAAATTTGAGCGTTTTTTCAGAAATGAGCGCGACACCGCCACCCTTTTTTAAAGAACGTGCTACATGGCTGCTAACGTAGTCTGGTGGCGAAGCATTATTTAGTGGTAAAAACTCATCCGGGCGTAATCAAGTCTCACAAAGACCGAAACAGTTAAGTTTATAATCGCGAATAATATTATCTACAAGTAAAGCTATACCCCATATAGATGAGTAGATGGTGTCATAATAGTCTGTAATAATAGTTTGCAACAGTCTTCGATCTGAGCAGCCCTCTGAGACACTTTGTGATTAAGGGCTATACAAATAAACCTGACTCGACTTGACTTGACATATATGAATAATACACCCGGTTTACTCGCTAAAAAGCCTCATGTGTTTTGATTGATTTCTCTTTCAGGAGTATGCGTAATACGGTACCCTACTTTTGGGGCAAACAAGCATGGTACTGTGTTGATTTTGATGAGTGACAACACTATTTGTGTGATGTTGCTCCCACGTCGCCCCTGTAATCGGAATACTTGTAAATGCCATGTAAACTGGGCTATTCGTTTGTCTCTAGCCGTGCAAACAATTTATCCGGATTGCTTCACATATCCAATATTCCATTTCAAATTGGATTGTTTACTGCATGTTAACATAGGCACTGTAAATACAGTACATAATTGGTGTCAAGAAAGTCAGGTTAAATTATAAATATTGACGTTGTCTTCTTTTCCAGCAATCAATCTTTTGATCCTAGGTTCTTTCAATTCATTCTATTTTGTTTGATGTAATATTTAATGATTTTGTGTTTAGTGAACAACCTCTCACTCAACATCACAAAAATAAAGAAGATAATCCCGGACTTCAGAAAGGGCTAAGCAGAAACAAACTCCGCATCACATAAATCAGGACAATGTGGAAAGGGTCCTCTCCATTCAATTCCTGGGTATTTGGATTTCGTGGACCACTCCTTGTCAGCCAACACCGGGGCGGTGATAAGAAGGCCCAGCACTGACTTTACTTCCTGAGATTGCTCAGGAGGAACAAGCTGAAGAAGAAGCTGCTGATGAAATTCTAGAGTGCCACTGTAGAGAGCGTCCTTTTGTACTACATCACAGCCTGGTATGCAGAATACTCTGTAATGGACAAGAAAGCCCTTCGGAGGGTTATAAACATGGCCCAAAAGATCACCAGCTGCCCCCTGCCCAGCCTGGAGGACATTGTCAGCTCTTGCTACCTCAACAAAGCTAAACACATCCTGAAAGACTCATTACACCCCAGCAACTGCCTTTTCCATTGTTAACCATCCGGCCCACGGTTGAGCTCCCTCAAGGCTTCATTGAACAGACTGGGGGATGGCTTCTTCCTCAAAGCTATCAACACACCAAACCACAGTTTTTAAACATAGTTTTAAGTCCAATATCCCGATTCAAAGTTCAATTGCCTGGTTGTGTACATATTTTTTCTTTATTTTAGATACTTTATATTAGAGGTCAATACTTTTCTATTTTTCCATTTATTATTTGTTATTCTGTATACTGGAGTGCAACTTTAATTTAATTGTAGCAACAATACTAAAGGTGATTGTGATTCTAATATCATCATCGTCCAGGAATGGTGGCCACTCCTCTATCTCACTCGAGAAGGAGGAGGACCACCCCGCTCCCTCCATCGCTCTCCTCCCTCCCCTTATTCAGTCTGTCGTTGGCAGTGTCGGGATGCAAGCCATCCGAGCGACTCCACTCCTGCGGGCTGCGATGCAAGCTGACGACTCTGAGCGCACATGCATCCCTCACATGCAAAGAGTGAATGAGGGCTCTTCTTCTATCTCGGAAATGGATGTTGCCACCCATTGAGAAGCTTGGTGGACTTGTTTGTGGTTTTCATCGTCTGGGAGGACAACACGGAGGCGGCAGAAGAGGTGGAGGAGGAGAGCCGCTGGAGGAGTGGAGGAGCCAGGCAAAAAGAGGCGGAGGGTGCCGCTGATTATACCGTGAGTGACAACATGGTATTTATCAATTAATTTTAGGGAATTGCGCAAATATAGTTTTTGTGTCGATATATATATATATATATATATATATATATATATATATATATATATATATATATATATATATATATATATATATATATATATATATATATATATATATATATATATATATATATAATTTGTATGTGTGTATGTGTATTTATACGTACGTGTAATATATATTTTAGAGTTAACTTTCATCAGGACTTTTTTTATCGTTACAAAAATATAATAAATTAGGTAGAATTATCTCTAATCAATATGTGTATCCACATGTGTTTTTTTTGTTCCTGTTTGAAATTCGAATCTACAAGGCGCACTTTTTCATTCCTGGCAAAACATTTTTTACAACTTTGAATCCCTGGCAAATTTTAGCATTTTAGGTACACCTTATAGTCCGTAAAATATGGTAGTTGTTGCTCTGAAGTCAACCAAGACCAGGGGTCAGCAACCCAAAATTTTGAAAGAGCCATATTTGACCCCAAAATAAAATTGTCTAGAGCTGCAAAATATTAAGAGCTTTTTATAAGCCTCATGATCTATATTAGCTATATAAGACAATATCAAAATGACTATGACTGTTTATTGCAGTACATCCTGTGAGAATTGTTTACCACCTGACTACTCTACTGTTCGATACCCCATCATGTTTAATGTCACAGCAACCTAATGAATTATGTTGTTTAATTTATTTGATAAAATTAAATAAATGTATTAAAGAAATCCAATTTCTTGTGTTATTTTCATCTCGAGGATTTAAAAAAAAAAATTGAGCGTGCATAACTCATCCCTTATCTGCGCAACAAAATCAGTAAAATAAACCGAAGCATGCATTTGTCAAAATAAAACAGTAGCTTTTTGATAAGGTAAAGTAAATATAATCACATTAAACCAGTTTAAGTTTGACTCCTGTGCAAACGCATGGGTAAAACACTGATATATTTCCTATTCTTTCTCTAGTGATACTTATAGCAGCTATCCTTGGGCCCGCGCAACAAAACATAAATAATATCCCCATGTGTCTTTCAAAATCTATACTGACAATAATATGAAATTATTTAATAAAAATAAATAATTTGTAGCTTAAATGCTGCTTAAGACAGGATTGTGCTCTTGCCCGTTCAATGTGACTTCTGAGTTGAATTTAGGAGTGCAGCATTAAAGTGTGACCCTGCAGCTTTAAAAGGGGCAGAGCTAGCGATCTGCTGGGCTCTAACAGAAAAGACTGGACGGAGGTAAACAAGCAAAGGAGCAGATTTCCTTTTCGTCTCATAGTTAAGCAGTAACACCTGGAGTTGAAATATAATGGTTCTACACATTTTTACATCATTGGAAAACGTTTGTGTCATGTTTGTCCTCCTACAAATAACATATTTAAAGAAAAATATATTTCCCTTCATTTTTTTAAATTTGTAAACATTTTGGGAAAAGTGCCAGGGAGCCACTCCGCAGCGCTAAAGAGCCGCATGCAGCTCCGGAGACACAGGTTGCCGACTCTGGAGCTATACCAAAAACTTAAAGATAAAAGACATGTGTGTGTGTGTGTGTGTGTGTGTGTGTGTGTGTGTGTGTGTGTGTGTGTGTGTGTGTGTGTGTGTGTGTGTGTGTGTTTGTACTACCAGGAAATCGTTACCCCTACCGCGTTTCTTCATGTATAATGCAACAGCGTTCAGAGACATTTAACAAGTGCAAGCTCGGCCCCGCCAAATTTTTTCATCAAAAATGCAAGACCCTTGAACATTTAAAAGCAAGAAGCCTGGAGGGCTTTAAGTGAAATGAGACACAAAAGCCTGCAGGAAAAGAAAGGATGATTACGTCAACGCCATGTTTATTTTACCTATTGAAGTTTGTAGTCCTGCATTTACCGCTAGGGCTTTCTAACTTACCTTGCAAAAGTATAAGTTTTCGCCTTTTTGGGCAGAAAGGTTTGAGGAATGGCCAAGTCTTGGTTGGTAAGCCATGATTTTATGCTCTCTTCGTTTTGATATTATTCCTCGTGCAGTGCTGTGGGAGATGTGTACATTTTGCAAAATTAGCCAATCAGTTCAATGCATCATTCAGAAGTCATCGGGGAACCTTTGCATTCACTTGGTTGAACTGAGATAACAGGAGGCCAATATTTCTGGAACACATACTTTTCATTATTTTTTGTTGTAAATATAGAATACAGAGTGTTGAGATGTTTACTTTGAATTGTACTTTACGATTCTGATGATTCCTAGAAATTATCTTCATTTTTTATCAGTTTGAATCCTGAATTGTGGCAATACGACGTAAAGTGCTTTGAGTGGCAAAACATTTGCTAGGCATTTTGGCAATCCTTTGTCATGTACATGAATCAGTGACCCAAGGCTATCTATCTATCTATCTATCTATCTATCTATCTATCTATCTATCTATCTATCTATCTATCTATCTATCTATCTATCTATATATATATATATATATATATATATATATATATATATATATATATATATATATATATATATATATATATATATATATATATATATATACTGGACTGTCTCAGAAAATTAGAATATTGTGATAAAGTTCTTTATTTTCTGTAATGCAATTAAAAAAACAAAAATGTCATACATTCTGGATTCATTACACATCAACTGAACTATTTCAAGCCTTTTATTATTTGAATATTGCTGATTTTGGCTTACAGATGAAAAAAACTCAAAAATCCTATCTCAAAATACTAGAATATCATGAAAAAGTATACAAGTAGGCTATTCAACTAATCACCTGAATCATCTAATTAACTCGAAACACCTTGCGAGGGTTTCCTGAGCCTTAAAAACACTCAGCTTGGTTCAGTAAACTAAATCACAAGTATGGGGAAGACTGCTGATCCGTCTGCTGTCCAGAGGACCATCATTGATACCCTCCATCAGGAGGGTAAGACACAAAAAGAAATTTCTCAAAGAGGAGGCTGTTCACAGAGTGCAGTTTCAAAGCATATTCACAAAAAGTCTGTTGGAAGGGAAAAATGTGGCCGGAAACGCTGCACAACCAAGAGAGATGACCGCAGCCTTAACAAAATTGTGAAGAAGAGCCGCTTCCAGAATTTGGGGGAGCTTTAAAGACAGTGGGCTGAAGCTGGAGTCCAGGTATCAAAAGCCACAGTTCACAGACGTGTCCGGGAAATGGGCTACAATAGCCGTGTTCCCATGGTCAAGCCACTTCTGAACTCAAGACAACGGAAGAAGCGTCTGACTTGGGCTATGGAGAAGAAGCACTGGACAGTTGCAGAGTGGTCCAAAGTCCTCTTTTCAGACGAAAGCAAGTTTTGCATTTTATTTGGCAGTCAAGGCGCCAGAGTCTGGAGAAAGGTTGGAGAGGAGCAAAATCCAAGTTGCTTGAAATCCAGTGTGAAGTTCCCACAGTCAGCAATGGTTTGGGGAGCCATGTCAGCTGCTGGTGTTGGTCCACTGTGTTTCATCAAGTCCAGAGTAAATGCAACTGTGTACCAAGAGATTTTAGAGCACTACATGCTTCCATCTGCTGAAAAGCTCTATGGAGATGAGGATTTCATTTTCCAGCATGATCTGCCACCTGCCCACAGTGCCAAAACCACCAGTAACTGGTGCACTGACCATGACATCACTGTCCTTGATTGGCCTGCTAATTCCCCTGACCTGAATCCCATTGAGAATTTGTGGGGTATAGTTAAGAAGAAGATGAAAGACACCAGACCTACAAATGCAAATGAGCCAAGGCCGCTATCGAAGCATCCTGGGCATCAATAACACCTCAGCAATGCCACAGGCTAATTGCCTCCATGCCACGCCGGATTGATGCAATAACCCGTGCAAAAGGATTCCCAACCAAGTACTGAGTGCATCAATGGACATTTTCAAATGTTTGATTTAGTTTTGCTGTAATAAATTTTTTTTTTTACTTGGTCTGAGAAAGTATTCTAATATTTTGAGATAGGATTTTTGAGTTTTTTTCAGCTGTAAGCCAAAATCAGCAATATTCAAATAATAAAAGGCTTGAAATAGTTCAGTTGATGTGTAATGAATCCAGAATGTATGACATTTATGTTTTTTTAATTGCATTACAGAAAATAAAGAACTTTATCACAATATTCTAATTTTCTGAGACAGTCCAGTATATATATATATATATATATATATATATATATATACAGGTATATATATATATATATATATATATATATATATATATATATATATATATATATATATATATATATATATATATATATATATATATGAGTGAATAGTGTTGCACAAATCTGAGGTCATGGTTTCAAATCCAGCTACCAGCCTTCTTGTGCGGAGTTTATCAGAGTTTGCATGTTTTCCCTGTGCTTGCATGGGCTTCCTCCTGGCACTCCATTCCAATATCAATCATGTCAGTTAAATTGACCGGTCCAAATTGTCCTTAGGGCCCGGTCACACAGCCTTTTGCGTCTGTATCGCGGGTAAAATTTTGCGATTTTTTTTTTGCCCGTGGTTGCCCGCGGTAGAAAATGCACAAAATTGGCCAACCCGCTGTTCATCCGTGGTATGCCCGCAAAACAGACGCCGGCGACTGTTCCGCTTCCTCATCGCGTCAGTTCCACGTCCTTTCCGCGTGTGGACCACGGGTATAAAAGCTGCCGAGCTGGGCTGTAGAAATCATAACCGCTCAAGACACAGTCCCGTGAAGATAAAGATTTCAAGCTATGGCACCGAAGAAGAAGCCAATATGTTATTATTGTAATAGTTTTTCATTTTTATTTTATTTTCTTGTTATGAAATGAAAAGACATGTCAAGAAATAAAAATGGATTAAGACGAGGTCACTACGGTGACGGGATCCATGTTCACCCCTTGACGTCTCGAGCACAACTGACGTGTGCTCGGCAGATCGCGCTGAATATACGCGGAGAAAGGCGTTTGACCGTCACACGCGTTACACACGCTAATTCACGTGATAACGCCGCGATACAGGCGCAGAACAAACGTGCTCCACCCGCGATTACCCGCTAAAATTCCGCGTCCTACCCGCGTGTAACCACGCCCTGGCCGCGGCCGTAGCACGTCGTTCCGCGTCTGTACCGCGTCATATCCGCGTGTTTACCACGTGTGCCTCCCGCGGTTACCCGTGGTCTAAAGTTTTGAGCAGCGCAAAACTTTTTCGCGCGGCCTTCCGCGTGTGAATTTCTTGCCGCGTGTAAAGCACGGCTGTATCTCGTCTGTATCGCGATCTCAAAGCATCCAACAGCGTCTGCTTCACGGGCAGAAATTTCTGGTCGTGATTCAGCCGCGATACAGAAGCAAACAGCTGTGTGACCGGGCCCTTAGGTGTGAATGAGCCAGTGCGTCAGTCTCTCTGTGACCTGCGACTGGCCGGCGACCAGTTCATGCTCTATATCCCATTGCCCGAGGACAGCTGGGATAGGCTCCAGCACCCCTGCAGATTTTCGATGGATGAATAAATGACTGACAGTGGATGGTAAAGGTTGATTGGTTGAAAGAACCAGGCTGATCAGGTCATGACAACCTAAATAGCAAAACTGTAATTGAAAATTTTATGTCTCATTATACGTGTTATTTTCCTAATCACACACACCTTACACCAGGTGCGTTGAATCTGCGTGGGTGTCGTCATCCATCCTCCTACGCGCTTCTATTCAGATGAGAAAAATATCGACGTGAATCTTCCGACTAATTGAATATGACAAGGCGACGATGAAGGCTAACCCTCGGGCTATTTGAATGAAAATGCACGGCAGCGAAGGGAGCTTTGACAGAAAAAGGAAGTGTCTGGCCGAGACAATGGCACCCAAGGGTGTTGGCTTGTCAATGACAAATGTGAGCGCGGGCCGACATAAAAGTCTCTCGACCCAACAAGGAGACGATGCGTCCCCCAAGCTTGTCGTCGGATTAGATGTCGGCCATGCTGTGATAAGTTGTCACCGGGAAACTCCGAGCCATTGGACCGGAAACGTATTTACTTCAAACTCCAATAAGTGCCACTTAAGATTCCTAATTACTGTTTGTAATTACTAGGGAACAAAGAGGCAGATGTTGTGTTCTTAAAAAGTAGATGTGTATTGTTCATTTTCAGGGAGTTGGATAACACCATTATGCTAAATCGTTAAATCCCCAGTACAAACCCACGAAACCATAATCATGTGACAAAGGTGCTGTGCTGTTCTAAAACCTTATAAAAGTCTGGATGCTTACCAGTTCTTTGTAGCTAGTGGGGTCCCGTTGCGCTGACAGGGGGAGTTACCTTCTTACGGCCAAAGTAAGATACTAACGCGAGCAGATTGCAGATAAACATCACCGTTTTCAGTCTTCATCAAAAGGGATACAATAAAATGCTAAATTGGGCTGAGAACCTTACCCGTTCGCACAGCCTACCACACAGCAAGAAATCACTGTTAAAAAAGACGTATTGTGTACTGCGAAATTGGGCGTAAATTCAATCCACACTGAAAACGAGTCAAATTCTTCCATCCTTCCATCCATCCATTATCTGCACCGCTTATCCTCAGTAGGGTCGCGGGGGTGCTGGATCCCATCCCAGCCATCTCCGGGCAGTGGGCAGGGGACACCCTGAACTGGTTGCCAGCCAGTCCCAGGGCACACAGAGACAGACAATTCGCTCGCTCATTCATGCCTAGGGACAATTTGGACCGGCAAATTAACCTGACATGCATGTTTTTGGAATGTGGGAGGAAACCGGAGTGCTAGGAGGAAACCCACGCAAGCACGGGGAGAACATGCAAACTCCGCACACGAAGGTTCTACAATGAAAATAAGTTTATTTAGAATTTTTCTTTAACCCAAAGTAAGTGTAGATTTATCTACACTAAAACTAGTGTCATCCTCTTCTAGGCCAAAAACTAGTGTCCTTTTGTTTACCCAAAACAGAATGCTGGAAACTAGCGTAGTTTTATTCTTCTGAAAATGAGCCTCGTCTTTTTTTACAGCCAAAATAAGCTTCTTCAAAATGAGCGTCAATTTCTTGGACTTTCATAACTGGTGTGGAATTCTTTTTAGCCAAAAACGTGTTTCAATTCATTCTACACTGAAAACAATTTGGAAATGTAGTTTACACTTGAGCGAAAACTGGTGTCATTGTCTTCTCCAAAAAACAGCTTCATCTTCTTTTACACTTAAAATGATCTGCTTGAAAATTAGTGTGTATATCTTGCATTCAAAAAACTGGCATATTACTGCTGAAAACAAGCATCAATATATTCTATTCCAATATCTAATTATTCTGTTACACAAAAACAGAAGTCCATTTCTTCCACTCTTCGTCTCTATTCTTTGCACAGTGATTATTCTTATTTTTCTCTTTAAATACTTTGTACATGTTTACCATGGAGTTCCATGTCTAATCTCATTGCATAAAATGTTTCACAACATTGATATCAACGACAATAAAGACGATTCAATCAGTTTAATCCAAACCAAAAATGAGTGTCAATTTATTCTACACCGGAAGTGTGTGTACATTTTGTCTTCTCTGGCATGAAGTGTAACTTTTTTTTTAACACTAAAAACATGTATTGACCTGTTCTACACCAAAATGCAGTGTCCACTCATAATTCATTATCAGTCAGTATCTTCTTCTATGTTGAAAAAATGTGACTTCTTCATCCTCTGAAATGGAATACAAGCGTCAATCTCTTTTACTTCGAAAACTAGCTTATTCCCTACAACAAAAACGAGCATCCACATTTTCAACACAGACTCCAAGTGTCATCCTGTTCTGCATCAAAAAAAGAGCGTCCTCTGATTATTCATAAACCTGCCTGGGAACACAACCTAAATAAATAGCTAAGAAGGCGAATATCTTACATTGCTAACAGGCTAACTCAAGCATAGTATGGGCTTACAAAAAAATCTGTAGAACAAAATTATCGAATGTCAGAGTCCTAAAATTACTTTTACTGGTTAAAATTGCAGAGAATTATCAGCAACACCGGAAGACAACCAACAGCAAGTGGCATCATTAATTCCAGCGTCCTAAAATGACTTTTACTAATTAAATATCAGAAACTTAAAAAATACGTGACAATTTAAATATGTTTCTACTGAAAATATATTTGCAAATAATGGACATTAGTTGGATGATAATATATTTTTAGCAAACGTTAGTCAGCCCACGTCTGTCGGCATGGCGCTTATTTTGATTGTCTGAAGGGGAATGAGCGACAGACGTCCCCTCCAGGATTAATCTGACATCGTAATTGGTGTGATTGCTGAGACGACAGACGTTCGGCGTAACCTCCCCCAATACCCTCTCCCGGAATGTCACTCCCGCCCATGACTCAGATTCAAACAGACAGCCCCGAAAGCTACGCTTCGGCTGACAAACCGCAGCCTGTAAGGCAAAAATAGGGTTTACTAATTTCATAACGTTACGTCCGCTTCGCCACGTCACAGGTTTCAAAAACGGGTCAGGTCATTTTGCAATCGCTCTTTAAAGTTGTATACTCCCGAGTAAATGAAGTTTCGAGTGCTAGCCTTTTTTTAGTTTTAAACTTGAAAAAGAAAAGGTTCTGAGGTGGGCATCATCAAGTGAAAATGCAGTATAGCTAGGATAGAAACTTTTGTTAATCAACTAATGGATTCTGAACCCCCAGTTCCCCAGATAAAACATTACACTAACAAAACAGTATATAAGAAGTACTATTTATGTGTCAACATACCGTAATTTCTGGTCTATAAGTCACAGTTTTTCTTAATAGATTGGCCATTGTTGCAATTTATACTCCGGTGAGACATATGTAAAATTATTAACACGGTAATATATGATTTAGTTTTTATTACCGGTACTTATATCACTTTGCATGTTATTTTCACGCTAAACCACAGGGGGGCGCTTTGGGCCTGTGTTTATAATTTCTACTTGCCCCTTTTGTGGTTAAGTCAAGTCAAGTCATTTTTATTTGTATAGCCCTAAATCACGAAGAGTCTCAAAGGGCTTCACAGATTATTACACTATATTACACAGACTATTTTTCAGCCGACGAGAAGAGTAGGTTATTCATATGCTATGGAGTAGAAGTGAGCTTTAAGTTTAGATTTAAACATTTCCACTGAGGTTGCAGATCGGATCTCAGGGGGAAGAGCATTCCACAGCACCGGTGCCCGGATGGAGAACGCTCTCGAACCAGCAGAACACTTCTTTGCTCTTGGGATCACCAGAAGACCGGCGCTCTCAGATCGTAGGCTTCGGACCGGGACATAGGGGCAGATCAGATCTGAAAGATAAGAGGGAGCAAGTACCTGGAAGCTCAACCCTTGCTCGTCTAGCTTTATTAACTGCTCGGTGACTTTGGGAGTGTTGAGGGCCAGTCGGAGGCAGGTCAGATCCAGCTCTGGGAGAACGTACTCCAAGACTTCTTTGATGGGCAGACCTCGGGTGGTGCCATGCTTGGTGGTGGAAGGCACCGCGTCCTCTAGAATGGATCCCCGTAGTGTTGTGAGCTCGCTTGTTCCGAAGATGAGGCGGTAGTTATATTGCTGACCGTGCTCCTTGTCATCCTCCAGCTTCTCCCTGCGCAAGCTAATGGTCACTGGACCTAAAGCGTCATCTATCCCAAAGTAGTTCCAGTGTTCCCTCAAAAAGAAAAACTTGCGATAGTAGTAAGCACCAAGATCCACATGCTCCACAATGTAGTGTTTGGCTTTTTCGCTGAGCGTGCTGGGGCCCTCCTTGGGCCCCTCCAGCACGGCCACCCCGGCATTGGTACAGTGCGTGCTCACCGAGCTTTCATAAGTGCTACCTTCCCCATCGGCGTTCCCGGATCCGAGTCCGTTTTGCCCCAGGCGGTGCCGGACCACGCCGTCCGAACCGATCTCGTTGCGGAAGCAGGGGCAACTGAGCAGCATCTCGTTGCTCTGCTCATCGGCTGAATCCGGGCCGGTTAGACATTTTTCAAAGAAGGAAGTGGCTTATTGTCCTGAATTGTAGTTGTTTACCGGTAAAGGTGTCAACGAGAATGAATATTTCATTGGATTTAGTGATTTGGAGTGAAACCAAGAGTTTGGTTAACATATTCTTTATGCTAGAGTTATCCGAATAACTCCTAATGTATAGTCGTTACTGACGTTTTAAGCGTGTCTTATAATGCACGTAAGAGTTTTTTATTTTAATTTTAAATTGCCTTTCAAGATGACATTTATGGTTTTTTTTGTGTTGGATTTTATCAAATGAATTTCCACCCAAAATGCAACTCACACCTTTTTTTCCATTCTTAATTATGTATATTTTGGCTGGTGCGGATTAAACTCCTGAAAGACTTTATAGTCCAGAGAATACGGTACTTGAATAACAAATAAATAAACATGTGATAAATTACATTGTATTTGCCTTTGGTGTGATGTGACGGGAGTAAGTAGAGTGGAGTAGCGGGTGGATGCATAGAAGGGGGGAGACAGTGGGTTAAAATGAAAATTGATTATAAAAATTTTATTTGCGTGGATTATAATTCCTTGAGAAGATACCCGTGCTTTAATTGCATCCTTTGTCGATTTACCACATGATGCGTGTGCTTTCCTCATATTAGTTAATGATTACAAGCTTCGTTTCCATTGTTATCATGTTCTCTGTTCTTGCTTCTCCCTTTAGCATCCCTACAAGTTTAGGAACTCATAGTTAACAGGACAGTATTAAATTACACTAAATAACATTAATAATTGTCTCTATGATTGACTACGACCATTTAACTTAGCAAGGTTAGTGCTTTGTAATCTTTAATCATATTTCTCAATACTACCAAGCTTCGTTTCCATGGTTATCAATCTAATGTGTGGATTGTTGTCCTGCTGCGTGGTCCAAGAGCACCTGAGTTTGTGGGTACGAACTGGGGGCTGGACGTTCTTCTTCAGGATCTTCTGGTAAACACCAGAATTCCTCATCGCGTCAACCACAGAAAGTTGTCCTTGTGCTGAGGCAGCAAAGCAGCCCTAGACCATCACACTGACACAACCATGCTTTACTGTTGGCATCATTTTCGATTGTTCTCAGCTCAGGGATGCTGCTGGAAATGTGAATTTCCCTTCGGGGATGAACAAAGTATCTATCTATCTATCTATCTATCTATCTATCTATGTTCTATTTGTCAAATGCGGTGCCCTTTGTATGGCAGATGTAACGGGCTGTACACCATTCAAAAAGGGCAACTGTTGTCTTATCAGTCTACAGAATGTTTCTCCAAAGGTTTTAAGGCTAATTCGAGATGCTTTGTGGCAAATCTGAGATGACTGACAGTGTGACAGCAGTGGTTTTCGCATGGGAACTCTCTCATGGATGCTATTTTTGGCCAGTGTCTTTCTTATACTACTACTACTACTGTCATGAACACTGACATTGGATGTTTTTCGAGGTTCTTTTGTAACCTCCTAGATCAGGGGTCGGGAACCTTTTTGACTCAAAGAGCCATAAAAGCAAAAAATATTAATTTTATTTTGGGAAAGAGCCACACCATATATTATGAGACAAATTTACTAAATTGCTAAACCCGCGCCCAGACAAAAGCTTAGTCTTCAGCACATTTACTTTTGATGATTTGATAAAAATGATGAAAAGAGAATAATGCCAGAGCCCATGTCCCAAAATCAACAAACATACCACTTTAAACATGTCTCTTTCTTGCAATTACTCAAGATCGGTTAAACTCCTTTTGACCCTTTTTTTCATACATATTGGTTTCAAAACCAGATGCAAGCAGTTATTGCGTAAAAACGTCACAACATTCTGCAAATAGGGAGCCTGATGAGCTCACTTTTGGCGCAGACGGCGTAGGGCGAGAGATGGGAGGGAGTGCTTGCAATTTTTGCATAGCTCCACCCATCCCTCCCACTCACCCAATCAATTGACTAAGTTCTCTTCCGGTGTTTTGGCGTATTTACAGTTCTGTGGATTCATCATAAGGTATCTGAACACTGAACACAGATTATATAGTGAACTTTTATATAAAGGATTCTTTAGCGTTGTACAGCCAAAACGAGTTTTTTTTTCCCCTTTTTTTGTGTGACACCTTGACTGTAAATTACGGTGAAAAACATGCCCTATATATACTGCGAAGTAATCACTTGTTAATTAGTTTTGGTTTGGCTTTGCGTGTACCTGAATAGGATGGATACTTCAAGTTTTGAACTAGATGGAGAAATGTTGCACGCTATCAAATTTGTCTCTGAGCCACAAATACTCATAGAAAGAGCCATATATGGCTCGCGAGCCATAGGTTCCCGACCCCTGTCCTAGATGAATCGTCATCGCATTCCTGGATTAATCTTAGTTTTGTCTACCACTGTTTCCAGTTTTCTCAGTTTGTGGATAATGGCTCTGACAGTGGTTTGCTGGAACCCTACAGCCTTGGAAATGGCTTTGTGACATTTTCCGGACTGATACATTTCAATCATTTATTTTTCTATTTTCTTGCGAAATGTATTTGATTGTGACATGTCAATTGTGTTCTTGGGATTTTGCAGCCTATCTTACTTCGTCTAACAGATTAAGTTGAATAATTGATTTCTTGATTCAACACATATGGTGGCAGTCAATTTTAGGCATGGCCCATGGAATCAAACTTTCCAAAAAATGTGGTTGAACACAGTTACTTTGTGATTTAAGAAGGGGGACAATTACTTTTGCACATAGTGCCATAAAGGTCTAGGTAAATTTTTTTGTGCCTTAATAAATGGAATCGACATTTAAAAACAGATTTTTGTATTTCCTTGGGTTTTCTCTGAGGGATATTCAAATTTGTTTGATGGTCTGAAACCTTTGTGAATGATAAATATGCAAAAATCGCTGAATTCAAGAAGGGGGCAAATACTTTTTCTCATCACCGTAACATCGAGTTGTGTTATGATCTATATTTGTGTGACGACCCCCTTGTAGGTAATGTCGAACCAGTGACTTTTCTAAACCCCCCTAGTCGGTTTGTGCCAATGAAAATCCTTCATCATGACAAATGCAGATGTAATTAACACGAATAACACAAGTGTCATAAGTCGGCACCTCATGCTCATTTTTTGTAATCATACTCAAAGACACAACAAGAGTTTGAGTGCGTGCTTATTCGTGGGGCCACCTCATTACCGATAATTAAGCCTTTCTTTCATCAGCTTCTCCTTGTTCCGTTTGCTTAGGGAGCCCTCTCCTCTTTGATTCATCTGCAAATATGCTTGTATGCTTCCAGAAGATTATTGGCACCTTTTCAAATTCCAAATTCTAAACCTTGTCTAAAACTGACCTACACTGGCAACCTGAATTATAATGTGTTTGTTTACCCCAATTTATCCTTGAGTTAACATGAGCTAAGTAAACATAATCAGCAGAAGCAGTGCATTGCATCTGCAGGTCAGACACTAGGAACCAAAAGCCAGGTCTCAAACCACAGAGCAAAAGGGTCCAGTGCTGCTGAAGAAAGGCAGAAGGAGGAAAGGCAGATAGTGGAGGGTGGCCCCGAGGAGATTGGAACCAGGAACATACCCGGAACATCAACAAGCAACAACCAGCAAGCAGTCAAAAGCAAGGAGAAGAAAGAACCGGGATGAAGGCAAGCCATCAAGTGGCCAACAGCCAATGTGTCTATAGTCTGGGAGAAGTTGGACACTGATATAACCATACTTCTCTTCGTGGCCATGTAGTGACAAAGCTTAACACCTTCGGAGACATCCTGTATGAGGAATGCAGTAGCCGTTTTGGGGTGGTGGAAGAGAAGCGACGAGAAGCACCCAAGCAGAAAGGGAGGAGAGAACGAGAGATTGAGCAATTGATGTGGAGGCGGCGCCAACTCCGAAAGCAGTGGAGAAAGGCAAGACAAGAAGAGAAACAGGGCTTGAAGTCACTGTGGGAGGAAGTGAGGGACAGCCTTACCAACTTGAGAAGCACAAAACGGATTTGCCGTCGCAGAAAGAGGAAGGAGAGAATTAACTTTTTCAAGAACCCCTTTAAGCATGCAAAAAAACTGCTGGCAGACAAACGCAGTGGAAAGCTGGAGATCTCAAAAGCAGAGCTTGAGGAGCATATAAGGGAACAATTCAGCAACCCTGCAAAAGCCATCCCGCTGGGATCCCCGGGGTATGTTCCCCAGCCAGCTCCCCCAGTCATTCCCTTCACCACTGCTCCCCCCAAACTGAGTGAGGTTAGGGAGGTGGTTCGGAAATCAAGAGCAGCCTCAGCCACTGGCCCGAATGGCTTATCATACAAGCTGTACAAGTACTGCCGGGGGTCCTGAAAATCCTGTGGAAACTCCTGCAGGTGGCATGGAAGAAGAACATCATCCCTTCAGAGTGGCAGAGAGCGGTTACGATCTTCATCCCTAAAGAACAGAACCCCAACACAATCGGCCAATTCAGGAGCATTGCACTTTTGAACGTGGAAGGAAAGATCTTTTTTTCAATCATGGCCAAGAGGTTGACCAGCTTCCTCACAAGTAACAGCTATATAGACACCAGCTGCCAGAAGGCTGGTATACCAGGATTTTCAGGGTGTGTGGAGAACACGGCAATAATTTGGGAGCAAATACAAAGGGCAAGGAGAGAGAAGTGCGACCTCCATGCTGTGTGGCTGGATCTCGCCAATGCGTACGGGTCCGTCTCGCACGAGCTGATCAGCTTCGCCTTGGACTTTTTCCACACACCAGACTGCATTAAAGGCATGGTAGCCAAGTACTTTGTAGACTTGCAGATGTGCTGTGCTCACCAGGACTTCTTTACAGGATGGCAGCTGCTTGAAGTGGGGATAGCAATGGGATGTTCGATCTCTCCCATAGTGTTCATCGCGGCCTTCGAGATCATCCTCATAGGGGCTAGGAAGATGGTTGGCGGAGTGAAACTGCCATCTGGCCAAAGGCTACCACCTTTGCGAGGCTTCATGGGTTATGTCACCACCATTCTCCGGACAGCAGCATACACATCAAGACTGCTGAAGAGGATTGACGAGCTTGTAGGCTGGGCAAGAATGAAGATCAAGCCATCTAAGTCCCAAAGCCTGTCCCTAAGGAAAGGTATCAGGGACGACCATACCGTCTTCACTGCAGCAGGAGAGCAGATCCCGCTACTATCAAAGCAACCCATTCGTAGCCTAAGGCGCTCCTACACAGCAGACCTCTCAGACAAGCAGGCAGCAGAGGCTGTGAAGAAACAGCTTGCGGATGGCCTAGCCAGGATCAATCAGAGCCATCTCCCAGGGAAATACAAAGTATGGTGTTACTAGCACATACTATACCATAAGGTGATGTGACCTTTGAAGGTGAGTGAGTGAGTGAGGTCCCTTCCGCACTGGCAAGCAAGCTGGATAGGCTGGCAAACTTTTATATTAGGAAGTGGCTGGGGTTGCCAAGATGCCTCTCAGACGTGGGCCTCTTAGGTCGGAACATACCCCAACTGCCGCTGCATTCCATCAGCCTAGGATATAAGAAGGAGAAGGCCCGGATGGTTTTGGAGTTGAGAGAGTCCTCCGATCATCTTGTTGGATCAGCGGGCACCAAAGTTCAAACAGGAAGAAGGTGAAAGGCAGAAGAAGAGGTCGACCAGGCAATCGTCAGGTTAAAACATCACAAAGTGGTGGGCAGGGTCCAAGTAGGGCGAGCAGGTCCTGGTTGGAGCGACGTGCCCCTCTTTTGGTCAAAGGCTTCCAGGCGGGAGAGGAAAGAGATGGTGGTGACCAAAGTGATCAGGACTGAGCAGAAACGCCATACCATCAAAGCGGTTTCCCAGAGCAGACAGGGCATCTGGACAACTTGGGAAGGGGTCATGGACAGGCCTTTGTCGTGGCGGGACCTGTGGAAGATCCCTCAAGCCAGGCTCAGCTTTTTGATCCGGGCAACCTATAACACACTACCCTGCCCCCAAAATCTACATCTGTGGTTCGGCACTGATGCGATCTGCCCCCTCTGTAGTACCATTAATGCAAGCCTTCAGCATATCCTCTCAAGCTGCAAGATGGCACTTTCCCAAGGCCGCTACAGGTGGCTGCACGGTGCCGTCCTAAAGAAGCTGGCAGAGGTAGTCGAAGGTTGCAGACAGAAGGCAAACAGTCAGCCAGCTCCTCCATCAAATCACCTCATCCAGTTTATACGTGTTATTGGCAGACAATTTTAATTATTTTAGGTATTGATCTCCTATTCTAAAAATGTACTATGTTTACGTATTTCTAAATGATAAAAATATGAAAAAAATAATAATCTAACTCTAATCTTAACAGACAGATTCTAATTAATCCTCAAGTTAACTCAAGTTGACGAAAACTTCAAAGTTACTCGTTTCTATTGATTTTTCATGGAGGTGGCCTTGAGTTGACTTGAGTTATGGTGTTAGATGAGTTTTAAGATAACTCAAGTTAACTCACTTTAACTCGGCCTACAGCATGAATTCGTGCTTTTCTGTCAGGAACCAGAACAGGATCAGGACCCAAACGCGTGATGTTCTCACACAAGCCTTTTATTTTACGGGAAATGGGGAGTCATGCACGTTAGGCAGTGATCTGGCGTGGAAAGACAGGAAGCCAGATACCGACAAGATCGATTACAATCGCACGAGTTGATATCGGACATATGAGGTCGATACCGGACAGGACAGGACAGACAGGATAGATAATGAGTCAGGATGTCGAAAATAAACAGGACAAACTAGACGGGAACAAAAACGGGAGAAAATAATAAACAGGACAAAAATAGACAGAATCTAAACTGGAAACCAAAATTAAACGGGACAAAAATAAATGGGAACAATACTGGACAGGAAATACGAACAGGAACAGGACCGAGTCGAAACCCAGGTCTTGCGGAGCAGAAGTTCGTTGAGGGGCTGACAAAGGAAGCCGGACAGCCCTGAGCTTAAAATAGACTGAAAGCCAATCTGTTAACGAGCCACAGCTGGTGCCACACGGGCGGGACCAATCGGATGCCATGGCAACCGTGACATTTTCTTGGTTTTATGTCTTGTGGAAGGGATTTTTGGGGGGTCCTAACTCTTAGGATATAATGTTTTACTGAACCCCTAGACACCAAAATTGTGTTGTGGAATGTTAACTCGAGTTTTTGTGTAAAATTGTATTTTTTGTCTAGTGTCGGAACATTTGACACATTTTATGTACCTATTTTCTATTTAAATGTATTTAATTTTATTAATCTCTTCATAATAATTGAAAGAAAAACAGTTTAACCTTATTTTGTGTGTCAGAAGGACCAGAACAGAATAGGAAACCCCAGAGCGTTCGTTACAGTTCTTTATTTAGGGAAGCGTACAGGGCTAGCGGGAGACGCGAGGGCTGTCGGACATCAGCAGCGAAGCCGTAAAGGCAGCTTCGGAACACGTAGCCAATCGGAGTGCGGAAGTCTAGCAGGTCAAGTTTACCGGGGCTGGAGAGAAGATCGTAGCGTGGGACGGAAGCAGGTCGGATCGGAGGCAGGCAGAATCAGGTAAACAGATCAAGAAGGAACAGGTAATCAGGAGAGTCATACAGGGTACAAACGTATCCACAGACGAAGAGGTCTCGACGTAGCGTGCTTAAAAAGGGAAAATAAGCCAATCAAAGGGCGTCCACGTGATTGCTCCAGGTGACTCGAGTTAGCAATCACGACATTGTGAGACATGTGTACTGCTTCTGTTCAATGTAATTTCCAATCCAAACAAAATAAAGACACACAAAATAATTACATTTGTTCTCATTTTTTTCAAATATAAAATTTTTATATGTAATTGCCAGAAATCTGTGCTTTTTTGACCTTCACCCAGAAACCCAAATTCGATTGTGAAATATGTTATCTATTTCAGTGAATATTTTAGTTAACTCGAGTTAGATTAAGCTTTGAAGAGACTTGAACTTTGTTTATTGCCTTTCCATTGGTGTTGAGTTAACTTCTCTGAGATAACTTGAGTTAAAACAAACAGTCTCTATTAATGCTGTTCGTTGTTAGCTCTAATTGAGGGTTAATACATGTGCTTGAACTCTTTGTAAATTCTTAAATTTTAATTCTGTGTTTTCAAGGATTGAAAAGTCCTTAAATTGTGGGTGAAGTGCTTGTAAATGCTTGAAATTGTTGCCATGTTTTGCTTAAAAATAATGCCGACACTGGTCTCTGTTGGCTTTACTTTGCCATTGCATTTCTTCTGTCTTTGTTTTTTTTATCTTCTAGCCTTGTGAGTAACGGCATCTGCCTCTAGTTTGTATGAATGTAATCCTCTGAAGTGTCATCGACCCCTATGTGACAGGTGCATGCTACACCTAAACAGGGCACTATGAAATGTGTTTCAGAGCAATGATTATGTATCACTTGTCTATAATGGGCCATGTAAAAAAATAAGATTGTTCCCAGTGTTCCCAGTGGAAATATAAGCTACGTACTATATGAATGTCATTTTCACCTACACCTAAATACGAAGAGATTTGTCTCAAAACAATTACAGTATATTCGTTACTTACTAAAGCTCTTAAAATAATATGCTGGATATATGCACACACAAGATTAAAAATTGCATGCGTAAATTGCAAATATATTTGAGGCTCTACAAAATACATTATTCAGATCGGATGTCTTACTTTTATGGTACTGGAAACATTGGGAAAGTAGCTTTGAAAGTCCTTAAAACATACTTGAAAGGTGTAAGAGACCTGTCTAATTGTTTTTCACCGATGGTACTTAATGTTTTTAATATAAACCCCGTAAAGTTTCTGTAAAATTTGCCTACAATCCCAATCCAAGACGTAAATTGAATGATCTTCTTAAACCGTTTGGTCTCTGTTGAAAGGTAAGACTCTGAAGTGTTGCTCCTAACTGATATAATTACTGCCAGTGCTATTGACATTGAGTAATCTGAGGTGTGACACACTGTACTAGGTTTTTATTCTTGCCTAAATTGCGACTGGCTGGCAACCAGTTCAGGGCGTCCCCTGCACACTGCCCGAAGACGACCGGGATGGGCTCCAGCACTCCCGCGACCCTACTGAGGATACGTGGTGCAGATAATGGATGAAATTGTATCCATTAAATTGGAAACTTCACTCATTAACCTTGTTTTAGACTGGTGGTGATGTTTCTGTAATGAGTATATTTGTAAATGGCCATATCTTGAATTCCAAGAGTTTAGGCTCGCATGATGTATCTCAGTTAGTGATCGGTGACATCGTATTTGTTTATTAAACGTCAAGGGGCTAAGGGCGACATGTCGACACTTAGTTTACATATCATCACAACTTTTTAATCATGCAGTAGAGATGATTACAAAGTCGATGGTTGTTTTTAGGAGTCGGAGTCCTCGGGTGAAATTTGTAGACTGGCAGCGAGCCGGCCACCCAAAGATTAGCGCAAATAAGCTAAACAATTTTCACCTTCGATAGAATGTCAACTGTTGACATGGTAAACAATGGCGGCGCTTGGAAATAAGGCCACCATTTGAGTGCGTGACTTGCAAATTTGATGCATAAACTTTGGTTGAACTTGTCACGACATCTTTCTGCACTTTCTCTTTTTGGCGGGCTGCTTCAGGGGGACAGGTGGGAAGCATTCATGCAACTCCCTTTTAGTTTGCGTGCCCACAGTGTGCAAGTTTTTTGTAAGTGTTTTGGCTTCGGCAACTTTTGTTTCCATCCTCTCTTTTTTGCTTTCTCCCCTTTCTTTACTCTCTCTCTTGCTTTTGTCTTCCTTTCTTTCACTATTTGCCCTTTCCCTCTTTCTCTTTTTATTTCTCTCCTGTCATTTTTCCTTTTTTATTTTTCTCTTGTTCTCTTGCACTCTCTCTCTTTCTTTCGTTTAATCTTTCTTTTTTTCTTATTAATTCTACTACTGTTTCCCTCTTTCTCTCTCTCTTTATTTTATTTTACTCTTTCTTTATTACTCTGTTTTTCTTTATGTATCTTTTTCATGTTTCTTTCTTTCTTTTTTTCTTTGTCTCAGTTTTTCTACCTCGCTCTCCATTCTCACTCTTCATTTCTCGCTGTTTTTCTTTTAATTTCTCATTCTTTCACTCTCTTTGTCTTTCTCTGTCTCTCTTATCTTTAATCTCTTCCTCTCTCATTTTTCTCCCCTTTTCTCTCGATAGTGCTTTCTCTATTTCTTTGTCTTTTCTTCTCTTACTGCCTCCCTTGTCTCTTTCTTAAATTTCTCTCTCTACCTCTATTAATCCCTCTTCCATCGCTCTCTGTTTACTAATTTGTTTTCTCCTACTGTCATCCCCTCTCATGCATTTTTTGTCCTGTTATCTTTTTATCTATACATACAGTATATGTATATATATATATATATATATATATATATATATATATATATATATATATATATATATATATATATATATATATATATATATATATATATATATATATATATATATATATATATATATATATATATATATATATATATATATCAAGAGAGCGCAGCAGTGGTTTGTGTGTGTGCGGCACAGTTCTGAGGTCATGAGATCGAACCTTCCTGTGTGGAGTTTGCATGTTCTTCCCGTGCTTGCGTGGGTTTCCTCGGGGCACTCTGGTTTTCTCCCACATTCCAAAACATGCATGTTAGGTTAACTGGCCGGTCCAAATTGTCCCTAGGTGTGAATGAGCGAGTGAGTTGTCTGTCTCTGTGTGCCTTGCGACTGGCTGGCAACCAGTTTGGGGTGTTCCCTGCCCACTGCCCGGAGATAGCTGAGAAGGGCTCCAACACCCCCGCGACCTCACTGAGGATAAGTGGTGCAGGTAATGGATGGATGGATATATAAAGTGAGAGAAAGAGAGAGTGAGAGAGATAGTCACACAGACACAAATACAGACACATTAGAAAATGTTAGATGAGATTTCCTTATTTGTTAATAAGAGTCTTCATTTTTATGATTTTGTTTTCGTTTTTTTTCCCCGGTAGTGGTCAAATCATCAGAGTACATATTAGTTTAATAAAGTGTGAAGCAGGCAATTTTCCATTTAATCATATTTTGTGATCTTTTGGGATCGTGCCCCCTGTTGATGTCAAACACTATTTCATTAATATAATATGAAAAGGCAAATAATATCATCATTTTAATTTCCCCAACAAATCTTCAAGTGATGTTTCATCCGATTTAGTCATTTTTCTTTTTTTTATGCAGACTTAAAAAGAATAGATGACAAGCCGCAGATTAGACTGGAGTGGCATTGTGTCGAGTTCTCACACAAATTCAGGGACGTGCAAAGACCCTCCTTGTCAATTGGCGACGGTTCTCCAATCGTAGACGCTTAATTAGATCGATAATCCATTTGCGGCATGGAAATGAATTGCATTAGGGAATGAATATCACATTCCAGCCACTTATAGAGCGAAAAAAGTGGGGGTGTTGAGATATTTATCGAATCGATATTCATAGAATGGATCTTGGCATATAAAGGACATCAATGATATTGTTACAGCAAAGACACACCAAACAATAATTGTAGTTTTATTCTTGATCATATTCATTGTTTAAGATATATTTTAAAAATTCATCTTCAGCCCATTGAGGGAAAATTGTGTCTTAATCACTTTCTTCCTCTCTCCTGTTCTTGTACTTGCACTCTACCTCATTGTGTCTCTATCTTTGTTTCTTTTTCATGTCATTTTTTCCCTTCTTTTTTCTCTTTCACTCTCCCTCATTCTCGCTCTACCTCACTCTTATTTCTCTCTCTCTCTCTCTCTCTCTCTCTCTCTCTCTCTCTGTATATATATATATATATATATATATATATATATATATATATATTTCTCTCTGTCTATCTGTTTCTCTTTTTACATCACTCTCCCCTCTCCTTTCCTCCATTTTTATCTTGTTGTCTTTCTTTAGCTCCCTGTCTCCCTCTTTTACGGTGTCTTTTTCTCATTGTTTGTTTTTTTCTCTTCCTTTCTATCTTTTTTGCCTCACCTATCTCTTTTTCACTCTCTTTATTTCAGTCTATTTTTGTCATGAGTGCTGATCAGGGCACCTGCGAATGCCCCGTTGGCACCAACAGCCCTTAGCGCTGATTGGTTCACTGATTCCTTTTAAACCCCCGGCTTCCAAGAGGAAGCTGTCAGACCGTCCTGCGAACCTACGCTTTTTCTAGGCAAGTTCCGTACCTTCCGACAATCTCCTGCCTTGTTTTCTCCTGTCTGTTACCTGTTGCCGACCTGTTTTTGGACCCATTTCTGCCCTGCTCTTCCTTCCCGGCCATCGACCTGTATTGCCCTGTTTCCTGCCTGACACTTGTTGTTGACCTTTCTTCTGGACTCGTTACTTCCCTTGCTCCCCTGTCCCGGCTATCGACCAGCTTTCCTGCCGTCCACGACTTTCCTCCCTCGACACGGAAGTGCCACTTCCGCGTTCATGCCATCAGCTCCCCGTTTCCGACGATCATCGGAACGTGGAAACAACCACTGCTCTTTTTTTCAATAAAACTGAGTAAAACGAACGCTATTGGGTCCTGTCTGACTTGTGACAGTTTTGCTCTCATCCTTTCTCTTTCTTGCTTACCCTCTCTTTTTTGTTTATAACCTTTTCTCTTTTGCATTATCTCTCTCTCTCTCTCTCTCTCTCTCTCTCTCTCTCTCTCTCTTTCTCTCTCTCTCTCTCTCTCTCTCTGTCTCTCTCTCTCTCTCTCCCTCTCTCTCTCTCAATGTCTTTCTCTCTCACTCTTATTTTTCTCTACTTCGCTATCTCTATATTGCTCTTTTTACATCACTCTCCCTTCTCTCTTCCTCTCTCATTGTTTTTTATCTCTCTCTTTCCCTCTCTTGTTGTCTCTTACGCTCATTTTTTTAATTCATCTTTATCTCTTCCATTCTATCTTTTTGTGTCCCTCACCCTTTTACTGCCTTGCTTGCCCTCTTTTTGTTTATATCCTTTTCTCTTTTGCATTTCTGTTTGTCTCTCTCTCTCTCTCTCTCTCTCTCTCTCTCTCTCTCTCTCTCTCTCTCTCTCTCCCTCTCATCTTTTTTAAGGTTTTTTCTATCTATATTATATCTCCCTCCACATATCTCTTTCTTTTTCGTCGTTTCTTTTCTTGGTATGTCTCTCATCCACCTTTCTCTTCCACTGTTTCTTTTTTCTATATTCTCTTTATCTCATTCTCACTTTTTCTTTCCCTTTTTTCTATCTTTATCTATCTATCTATCTATCTATCTATCTATCTATCTATCTATCCATCCAACTTTTGGCTGTTTTCTTTCTTTCCTACACTCACCTTCTCTCTTACCTCTCTTCTTTTCCTCACTCCCTCTCTATTCCCTCTTTTCCTCTTTCGCTTGTTCTTATGAACACTTTCCATGACTTTGTTTTTCTCACCCTTTCTTTTTTCTCTCTGTATTTGGCTTTTTCTGTTTCTAAGTAGCTGTCTTGCTCTAAAAATCAAAATCACTTTCTCATTTACTTTCTCTATCTTTTTTTCTGTTTTTATGTCGCTTCCTTTCATTCCTTTTTTTCTCTTTCACTCTTACTCATTCTCGCTCTACCTCACTCTTATTTATCTCTCTCTCTCTCTCTCTCTCTCTCTCTCTCTCTCCCTCTCTCTTGTTTTTGAGTTGTAATTGAAACTTTTTACTTTTTCTACCTCTTCCTTGAATTCATAATACTGTACATTGTCCTACAATGCCAAGTTGGGTCTGTATTGCGACAAGACTTGGCTGTATGATTATAACACTTAAACTAAAGATTCCAAAAGCAGTTTGCAGCTTAGCATCAACTCCAAAGACAACAAATATTCACCCAGTCTCCCTCTTAAATCCTGGTTGGACACATTTTTTTTTTTGGTCGAGTAATGCAGAGCTTTGTTTTACAAACACTCATTTGAGCGTTTTTATTTCAACTGGATATTGATTTCCTGTCCCAATTTAGTCTTTTTGTCCGGCATCTGCATGAAACATGAATTTCAATGCGGCCTGAGTGCTTTTAAATCAAAAAGATTGCGCCATCAAATAAAGAAAGTCTCTTCTTCTTCCCTGGCCGCTTTTGGAGAGTCATTAAGGGGCCGCTATCGAATTGTTAATGGATTCTGGAAAAGGCTGATTACAGCGTGAGGAGACGCGGCTTTATAATAAGGCAGATGTGTTCATATGCCGCACGAGCCCGATAAAAGCTTCCTGTACTCTGCATTAGCGTATGTTTTACTACTGTGCCGGGAGTTTAGAGAGCTGAATCCAATGGATATACATGTAGGTATTGAAAAAATATGTATGAAATACTTTGCTGAGTAACGTTATTCAGAGTCTTGACACTTGGCAAATTCAATCTTTTATTGACCCTTTCTCGCTAGCTGCTAAAGTTTGCTACAAAGTTAAACTAGTAGCCAAGACCAACTCCATCTATTCACTCTTTTCAAAGTCAAATTCTACTTTATCTGTTAATTTTTTCCGATCTACTTGACATACAAATGAATCAAAGTTACGTCTCACACTGCACCATGTGTAGACATTGACAACAATAAAGTGTAGATGCAGTCCTCTAACAGTCCTAACCCTAAAATAAAATTAAAGGGCATGTGAGCTTAAGGCTATTACTTAGGTTATACAACTGACATATAGGACATAAAACTCAACATACACTAAAGTATTCCAAGCAGCAGCAGCAATTATATAAGTAAAGGAAGAATATAAAAGTTTAAATAGGGAAAATAATAAAAAGGTCAGCAGGTATGTGCAAGTTGATATGGAGAGGTAGTTATTCTTGTTCATTTCATCTGAATCGGGTGTGGAGAGAGTTCAGTAGTCTCACCATCAAGGGGATGAAGCAGTTGAACAGCCTGGTAGTTCGGGACCGGAGGCTTCTGTATCTCTTTTCAGAGGGCAGGAGGCTGAATAGAATGTACAGGGTTTGAGTTGGACCATTGGCAGCCGCTTAGGATATATCTATCTTGGTAGGTCTTTTGCTAGCAGGTATTCACACCAGCTTTCATGTCTGGTCCCTGGCTAAAATTTAGCCAAAATAATATGGATTTAGGCTTCTGAAATTAGCCAAGTGGTATCCGTTGGGCTTCCATAGTGAATTTACTTTGATTGCAAACACTTGAACTCCATTCTAATATACAATTACCTCTAGAATTAGAATTTACTTTTATTGTCATTCTTTGTAACGATGCACACAGAACGAAATGTCGATACACCTGACCCGTACAGTTAAACTGTAGCGAGCCAAGTGGTCAGTTATTACACGGTGTCACTTTAAGAATGATGGGTTGTTAAGATACCATGTGTTAAGAAAGTTATCTCAGCTAAACTTTGCTGCTTAAGTTAGCCGCTTAAAGTAGCCTTGACCAACTCCAGTCTTTTTAGCCGCTCCTATTGTATCCAACTCGCTTGTTTTTTGTTGTTGCTGGTGGGGATTAATGCCAGCATTCATGTCCTGTTGCTAGTACAAATTCATCAAAGAACATATAGAATCAGGCATCTGAAATATACGGACTGATATCCAGTGTTCCCTCTAAGCTGCGTGTGTGCGCATTTGCGCACTGCTCGCACATTTTTAGCGCACAAGAAAATCTAGCCAGCGCACAAAAATGAGGGCTTAAAATAACTAATTAAGAAGCGACTTAAGTCAAAGTTACAGTGCATGAAGACAAAAATACAAGGGTTCCCCTGACGTTGTGTCCTAAATGCGGTATTTTGAAGTCGAGTGTGAGTAGAACGTAGTTGAGTAAAGTTAGTAGAGTTTGTCGAAAACCGGCTCTTTCGGGTCCTAAACGGCTCTTCAGGTTGTTTTTGCTTCTTTAATCCCAACATGACCAAATATTATGTAAAATTATGCACAAAATAACTTAAAGGAATGGGGGAATAGAACAAAAAAGAAAAAAATACCAATATGAAAAAGTAGTGAAAGGTGAAGAAAAAGAAACAAAAGGTAGAGAAAAAAGAAGGAAAAACTTTTGAGAAATGTAAGAAAAAAGTAAATAGAGAACAAAAAGAAAAAAGTAACAGCTCGGAAAAAATAAACACAATGAGATTTTTTTAAAGGAATTTACAAAAAAGTAGAAAAAAAACATGGAAAAAAGAAGAAAAAGTTTGTGTTGCATTCAAATAATTTCCAATTATATCAAGTGAATCTTGTTGGCAACATTGTGATTAAGTACAGGTCTGTATCTTACAACCAACTAAATAAGCCCCCGAAAAGGTTAATATTATGCGACAAAATATATCAGGAAATAAAAAGAAAATGATATATTGTGAAAGAATTGTAAGAACAAACGACGTTTGTAGGCTGTACAACCTTTGCAATAGTACATGAGTCAATTCATTCAAAAGAGAAAAATAATTTTGCATTGCCGGAAACTCAGCAAAATGTAACTTGATGTCAAGTTTTGGACATGTTTGATAATTAATTATCTTGCCACACTTGGGGTCGCTGTTGCTCACTGTTGTTTCAAGCGTTGCTCACCGACTTTGTGTGAACGCTCAGACCTGTGGAAAATTAGAGGGCACATTGCTCATAGGTCAAGAAATTTGTTATTATTTTACATTAAATGACCTAGACTGGGATGGCTGACATAACTGTCTGCCATCATGCTGCTACAGGTACCCAAAAGTATCAAAAAGGCTGGGCAAAAATATAAAAGTAAAATGTTTTGTTTTGATCACTTTGATTCTCTGTAGTTTGAATTCCACTTTGCGCTTTTTAGCATTCGTTTCATTACAATCAACAATACAGAGGTATGTAGTGGTCAAATAATTCAGACTACCCTTTAATGGTTTAAAAGTTTTGGACATGTTTGATAATTAATTATCTTGCCACACTTGGGATTATGGTTGCTCACTGTTGTTTCAAGCGTTTGTTCACCGACTTTGTGTGAACGCTCAGACCCGTGGAAAATTAGAGGGAACATTGCTGAAATCCTTCTGTAGTGTGTCATCTTCAAATGCACATGTTTCAGTTCAATTTTTAGCTACAATGATCCCTTGCAGTGAATTATTAATTACTGTTTTTTTCATATTCGAGATGACCAGTATCAATAGCTGCTCCTTGCAGTTGCCATTTAACAATTACGGATATGAAAACAATTTTAAATTGAAATAAAAAATCTTTATATAATGGTCGAATTGTATGTAGGGATTTACGGGTATATCTGTTAAGTATCCGTCAATTTTTTTGTAGAGAAAAGAAAATTATTAAATGTCCATTCAATATTTGGCTATCGTAGTTGATGTCAGCCTAAAAGAAAATGTGATAATCTAATGATCCTCTTTAACTTCCAGCCTGTATCCTTTTGTGGCACGTCTTCTGTTGCTGCACTTAATTTAGCTCACTTGTAATCTATATTTACCTCCTCTGGTGAATTCTTACACACTGCCACTTTAATGATCCATTGGTGTAAGTAATTATCTAAGATGATTGGATAAATGCTTTAAAAGAATGATTTTTTTTAACATTAATTTTGAAGATTCTTCAAATGCAAGAATCATAAATTCTGGACTAAAGTGCGCACATGATTACAAGTTGGATACTAAACTTGAAAAATGAATACCTTACATTTATTTCGCAACTGTACAAAAAATGAAAACAGCATCAACCACTAATTACCAAAAGGGAACAACAACAACAACAAATAAACAGCTGACGTGTCGCTGGGCAAGACTAAACCCCTAACGCCCCGATACGCAGGTAGGCTCTTTTCTTGGCTGACACCGCTATTGGTGTGTGTGTGTGTGTGAATGGGTAAGTGTGAAGCACATTGAAAAGCACTTTGGTATTCAGTGACTGGAAAAGCGCTACATAAATGTATTTTTTTATTTTCCTTGCCGGGAAGACATAAAAAAACAAAACAAGAAAACGGAACTTTACTCCACAAAGGAAAATCATAAAACAAGGAAATTACATTCCAAACTTACATTGTGTTGCTAAACTCGTGTTGTACCCAAAGTAAATCTTTTGAAAATAAGTTTGCAAAACATTTTTATACAAATTTATATAGCACATGATACACAGAGAAAATCTTGATATAAATCACTTTCTTTAGTATACATAACAAAAATACATATTGTGTCGAATTTTTGTAATTGATGTAAATAAGGGACATTTTTCAGGTCATCATCTAACTCGTCTCATAAATGAATAGCCTTTGGCGTAGCACAATGGGTATTCAATGTTGTTTGAGAATACTGGACCTTGAAGTTATCTACCTACCTACCAACCTACTTACCTACCTACCGACCGACCGACCGACCGACCAACCGACCGACCGACCCAACCTACCTTGCCAAAAATCTGCTCTAATGATCGACCGGAAATAGCAGTTCGGTGCCACAACCAATTATTTCATTTTCGGCAAGCCAGTACAGCACGCCTCTCTAGAAAAGTGTCTTGTGACAGTCAGCTGGACTGCAGATAATGGGTCACGGCCGCACGAGTTCAGTTCACTTTTCCCTTGACAGAACGACAAGCAAGAGTCACTAGTAATGGAAAAATTGCACTTACAGAATATTTTTCAACTCCGATGTATCAAGTGCCAAATAGCAAGTGATATCAGACAGGGTTCGTACAGGTGCTTAAAATTTTTAAATATAATTAAGTCAAGTCACATTTATTTATATAGACCTTAATCACAAAAAAATCTCAAAAGACTGCACAGGATTACAATTATACCATTACCTGATCTTAAACCAACATACATGAATGTTGTTATTGTGTTTTCAAGAATTGAAAAGTACTTAAAGTTTGATTGACATGCTTGTAAATGCATGAAATTGCTGCCATGTTTCTCAATAAGCTGACTTTAGCTTGAGCGTAATTGTCCTGTCAATGATCTCCCCCCAAGGGTCAAGCCCAATAGGACAAATCCATGCTACACTTATTTCTTATGGGCCATGCAAAAAAACTAAGGTAGTATTTCCCAGTGGTAAATTGTAATGGGAAGAAGTTACTGCAACTGAAAATATAAACTACATATTACCGTCATTTTACCCAACACCTACAAATTGGTAGGAATTGAATATATTAAAAAATATATCCTTTACCAAATTGTTTGATTTAGTTATCTGACTCCATTAACCAAACACCACCTAACAATGAGCGCTCGTTTCTTTTTGGGAAAAGATGGACAAGTATAGCCGACATTTTCACACGGGGGCAGATTTAATTTCTTAAATATTTTAACTAAATGAACTACATCAAATTAGCCGAATTAGTGTTGCTCGAGTCTTCGTCCTGCCTTATCTCTCAATCTTCCCTCTCGATCTTCTGCCTTTCTCGATCTTCTGAAGTTCTTCTCCCGGCCCACGTTTTTTTCCACAAGCTGGTGTGCCAGCTCCTCCCATGCGCGTGCCCGGAAAACCCCCCAAGTTGGCTGCATCATCTCGGAGAAGAGGGTCGCGATGTCCGTCCTTGTACGTCTGGCCTTCTCAATCAGAGTCCTGTTATCAAAATCCCCCTGCCAAAACATTCTGCATTTGGAATGGCGTGACCTGAAGCCCACTTAGGGAAAATCTTCATTGCACTCGATAAATGTAACTTGTATTTGATAAAATCCATTATAGTAAAATGTATCAAATCCTTCAATAGGTGGAGATTTGTCTCAAAAATATTTACTATTGTATTGCTCGGATCCACAAAAACTATAAATTTGATAAATATACAAAAAATCACAAGTGCAGTTCAGCTGTTGGTAGACAGAATGAAGAAAAAGAGCTGCCCGGCCCGATAAAAGCGGGGATAACTGGCTCATGGAATATTTTTCAACTTGAGATGCACAAAGTACAAAGCGCAAAGTAACGAGGTATAACGGTACACTTTGAAGGTTCTTCACCTCACTTCGGATATCGAGGCGCAGTGTCACAGGTTTGGCGTAAATGCCGACGCTCAACTTTGGTAATTGTCCTTTGATTGAGGTCAGCAGGACAATTAAAAGCATCGAGGGGTGAAAAAGCGGTGACGCTAGCGACAAGGATGAGCGGAGGGGATAATTACGCGTGGGAGCGCGGCCTCCAAAGTCAGCTTCACGATCAGATGGACTGTGTTTTTCAAGATGGCCGCCATCGGCGACGAGATGCGGAATGGGATGTGGCACGACTTTGCATAATCGGCAAGACAAACTCCAAGATGTTCAATTATTCTGCGGAAGAGACTTCACACGGCTCTCGATGGCGGCGGCAGCCTTCCGTGACTTTTGCGTGCACCCTGACGTTGCGTGGGTGAGGGAACGGAGAAATTTGCGGCTTGCTGATTAAATGGCGTGTGATTCGGATCGGAACTTCTTTTAATAGGATATTTTTAATGACTTCAGCCGTGCGTTTTTTGTTGCTGTTTATATAGTGCTGGGAGGCGGGGCATAGGCCAATGAGAACCCCTAATCATAAGAATATTGTTTTGCCTTGTTGGTAATTGCATAGTGTAAAATGATAATGGCGGAATCTGTGGTATTAATGCAAGAGTGCATCTACACGTGCATGTCGTATTTTGTTTTGTTCAAAAATGTGTTTTACACAAGCAAAATCGTTTATTTTAGGTCGTAGGTATCAAACATGCGGGCCCCCGGGCCAGTTCAGGCACGTCGGCAGATTGAATCCGGCCCGTGAGACAAGACTGAGAGAAGCTCAAGAGAAAAAAGTTAAATTACGGGCTGCAGTTTTAGAGAAAGCCAGGCGCCTTCCCCAAAGCAAGCAAAGCTGGATCTGTATTTATCTTTTTCTTTCTGTCATTCTTTCTTTCTCTCTCTTTGCCACTCTCTAAGTCCATCTCTCTCCCTTTTTGTCTTTTCTTTCCCACTTGTGTCATCTCTATTTTCTCTATCTCTCACTTTTTTCTTTTCCCTTTGTCTCTGTATCTCTCTCTTTCCCTCTGTTTTTTTCTCTTTTCTCTCTCTCTTGCTCTCTTTCTCTCTTTCTCTCTTTTTCTTTCTCTTTCTCTCTTTCTCCCTCTCCCTCTCATTCTCTCTCTCTCTCTCTTTTTCTCTTAATTTCTGTCAGTGACCTTCTCATATTTTCTTTTCTCTTTCTCCTCTCTCTTTCTCATTCTACATGTCTTTCATTCTATCTCTCTGTCTCTTTCTTTCTGTCTTTCTGCCTCACTTTCCCTGTTTTTGTCTTTCTTTAACTTTTTTCTTTTCTCTTTCACTCTTTTTCTCTTCACTCTTTTTCTTCTTTTTGCATTTCTTTATCTTTTTGTCTTTTACTCTTCTCACTTTTTTCTTCGCTCTTTGTCTTTCTTTCTCTCTTTCTGTCTCTCTAGATTTGCCCTTTTCCCTCTTTCTTTGCATAATTATTTTTCTCTCCCTTTCTTTCTCACCCGCTTACTCGTACTTACTTTCTTTCTCTTTAGTCTAGTCGTCCGGCCCATGTGAGAGTTTTTTTTCCTTCTACTATGTGGCCTGTGAGCAAAATTTAGTTTGACGCCCCTGTTTTAGGTGCACCTCAATGGCACGCTCTAGCCTCTCATACCGAGAAAGAAGTGTTCTTCTGCTCTCATGAATAGACAACCAGAAATAATGGATTGCAGCCACAATGGTGCCTTTTATTCTAGGGGATCCAAACAGGCCTTCTGAAAAGGAGTCTTCTGCCGCCCTCACTCGCAGCAATAATCGCCTGGGGATAATAGTTCCCGGAAGCTGGAGTGCCGTTCATTTTAGGCTAAAGAACAGGAAAAAAGAGCTGCCACAAATCACTAAAGGACACTGAGGATAGCACAGCCCTACAACAATCAGATATTTATTATCTTTTGCCGAAACGACTTATTTTCCCGTTCAGGTACTTTGTAACCTGAAACCTTAGTTTGTAGAGACATTTGTAAGTAGAGGTACCACTGTATACTGCATGTGCACTATACATGCATATGATTAAATATTAAACAAAAAAACACCGATTATTTACCTTTGGTGCAACATAACTTTAGCCGGCACAGTTGGACTTAATGGATGGATGAAGAGATTATAGGACACGGCTAATTTTTGCCCTAATAGTCATTCCCTTATTAAATTTTGCTGCTCTAATCGCCTTATTTTTTAACAATAGTCTTGATCATTGATCAGTTATGGCTATATAACTTAGCAAGAGTAACAATGTGTATGCCTCCAAAAACATGACTGGTTGCATTAATAAGCAAACGATCTGTCCTTCCAGATGAAAAAACAACATTTTGGTCGGCACAGCAACGTCATCTTTCCCAATTCCGAGGTCATATCAAAGCCAAGCCGATTTATCAGATTTGCTGCCAGGCCCATCAGGCCAATCATTGTCATTATTTTGCACATCACTCACTCTCTTTTTCCTTTTTTTTTTTAATATTTCTCCCCGATAATTTATGGGTCAGTGGTTTCACTGCTGCGACTATTATGTCACAAGGGAAGCCGATAACAATTTATAAGAACCAGTATAGTGTGGTTCAATTTGGTCAGTTGTGTTAATACATGGCTTTCCTTCATAAATTCTGGTTGTCTCTCTGCTTCTTCCCTAACTGCATCAACAAAGTTGCCGTTTATTGTGTACCGTACGTAAAAGAACTTGCCAAAAAAAAGTCAAAAGGGCCTTGTTCTTAAATGTTTCAATGTTATAGGTTTAAATGTATAATAGAGTACAAGAGACCCCCGGCATAAGACATGAAACCCTCAATTTGCCATGTAGTGGGAGACAGAAACCTTGGGTAATGCATAGCTAATGCCTTCCGAACCCTTGCTACCTTTGGTTAAAAAAAAATGAAACAACAAAATGGAATATAGTAGGTACTACTTATGAGTAATATGCGTATGTATGATATAATAGATATACAGGAAAAGGACAAAATAAAATGTATTTACCTATGAGCTGGTACAGTGGAGTTAGTGGGTGGATGCTGAGCGAGTGCTCAAAAAATTGCCTCGGCATCTTCTTATAACATTCAACTACACTTATGTTCTTATACTCAAAATTTGTCTCGAGTTGTATTTGAATGAAGAGTGCTATACAAATTGGAATTCATTTGAATATGCAAAAAAAAAAAACATTTCCTTATGCTGGAAAAAGTGATATTTTTCTTCACTGAAAAGTTGACTTATTTTACTTTGAAAACTAGCTCCCTTTTATTGACTGAGAAAGGGCATCAATTTCTTCTATGCTGGAAACAAGTGCCATCTTCTGAACTGAAACCTAGCTTTAATTACCTTTTGTGTGACCTGACTTGAGCTGGTACAATGGAGTAGAGGGTGGATGCAGAGGGTGGAGGTGACAGCAGATTAAGTTGAAACGGATTTGAAAACTTCTATTTGACAAGCCTTTTGGAAGATTTCCTTGCTTTGATCGCCTCCTTATTTCTCTCTCTCTCTCTCTCTCTCTCTCTCTCTCTCTCTCTCTCTCTCTCTCTCTCTCTTTCTCTCTCTCTCTCTCTCTCTCTCTTTCATTCTTTCTCTCTTTCCCCTAAATCTACTAGTCTGGCCTCCAAGAGATTATTTCTTGTAGACTCAAGTCCCCCAGCTAAAATGAGTTTGACAGCTTTGGTTAGTAATGGTATAATGAAGCCCCATAAAGCAGTGGAGCCCTTAAGAAAAATGCTCTACACACACACACACACACACACACACACACACACACACACACACACACACACACACACACACACACACACACGGGATTCACGTGAGTTTATGACTTCGACTTCGCAATCATGTGGACAGAAAGATTATTGCATGCATGTGCAAAATGTACTCTGACTACAAAAAATATATTTGAATAGTGTATTAAGAGCATAACAGAGTAAGAGTGTATCGTGAATTTTTCCGTGTTACTTTTGCCTAACAAAGTGAAAAAGGAAGGTAAATGAAAACCCTTACTCATGTTTATTTAAAACCATAATTTTTCCAAAGTTTTTGAACCCATGCGTTTTCTTTTTGGCAAAGAATTTGATACATTTTTGAAAAAAACTATCACAAGATGAAGCAAGAGTGCCTAGATGTGTGATAGCAAGTTGGTAAAGAATTGGTAGTGTATATTTCTGTGATTGCCAGAGCTGAAAGGACCTAAAGCTCCGGGGGGAGTTTTTGTGCCGCTTTTATTTTGAACCACATGTCAGGAACCAGGGCAGGAAACGGGATTAGAGAACCCAAATGCGTAACGTACTCACAGTTTATTAGGGAGAGGAGGAATCAATATAGATAAAAATGGAAGGGATGAAGCTGTTTCAGACTGTAAAAGTTAAGATGTAGACAGTTTATTCCAATGCACCGATGTGCCAGCACTGTCAAGGAACCGGGCGGGAAGTGTGCCAGAGTTGTCTGCCTGGCTTTGATTTATGACTCGGCCACCCAGCGCCACCTAGGCCGTAGCCCCCTTTCTTCTTGGCGCAGTTTCAGGACACCACTGGATGAAATGGAGGATTTGTTTTTTCCCTCATCTTGAAGTCTGGGTGTAAAATGGCTTAATCGGTCGATTATTCGGTCAACTGATGGATAAATCGGATTTCTCAACAACATTTTTAATTTCTTCCTATTTTTCTTTGATTTAAAGAGTGGGGCATTTAAAAAATGTGCACAAAAGAACAGGATATTCTATATTATAAAACAATGTGTTTGTCGATTAACTTGACAATAAACAAAAATATGTGCTGTGCACCTGCAAATATGTGAGATACTCTTTTCCTACCACCTTTTATTATATTTGGACTATCATACTAAACAAAAGAAAGAGCAATACATTTCATTTTATTTTACCTATTTTTTCACAAAAATGATGTCAAAAAGGCAAACCCCTTTTTAAAATCCCGTTAAGATTTTTTGTTTTTAAATCTTTGAATATGATAAACATTCCCAATATGAAAATGATATATAATATGCCTCATAATATGGCCCTTTTGTGGAGTTAAACATGTACTTTTAATTATTTTTCTTTTTACTTTATTTATTTTATTAAATTTTCGTCTGTTGTTTTTCTCTATACTTCTGCAGCACTTTCTGTCCACTTGAAAATTGTTAACTTTGTTTCATAATGAAACAGTTTAAGACTTCAAAGTTGAAACTTCCATGCCAATTTTGCTTTTAAAGATGCAATGTTCAATAAAAAAAAAAAGACTGTTAAAAGAATTCAATTTTTTTTTTATAAAATCAGTCTTGGCGCTCTCTTCTGGACCAAACTGGTACTATAACTTTAAGCGTCACAATGGAATCGTGGCACTCTTATTTGCTTTCATTTAACGTACTTAGTAGCTCATAAATCCAATACCAAATATGCTAATAAAAGACTAAAGAAAAAGACTAAAGAAACTAAATATACCAGCTCAGTAGCCTAGATGGTAAGGCGCCCGCTTTGAGACTGGGAGGTCGGTGGTTCGCGCCCCTGCCGAGTCATTCCTAAGACTTAAAAAGTGGTCGGCGGCGCCCTCTGTTGGCTGCGGCTGCATCGGCTCGCTACAACGGGTCAGGTGCAATCGACATTTCGTTCTGTGTACATTGTTACACAGAATGACAATACAAGGAAATTATTATTATTATTAATAATTATTATTATTATATGAATAAGATTATGACTCACAACACGTGGTAAGCTTTCTCTCCTGGCTTTGATCTCTTTGATCTCCGGCAGAACTAACATAAAATGCGACAGAAACAAAATAAATAAATCCAAACAGCTTGCCAACATAATTTTTGCCGTTCCATGTATTCCGTTACTCCCCAAGCCTGCACAAAATTTAGCAATTTTATTCATATTTAGTTCTTTTGTCTTTTATTAGCATATTTGGTATTGGAGTAATTCAAAAGTAATTGAAAGTAATCAAGTTAAAGTAACTCTAACCAACCCTGTTTTTAAGTGACAAGGTTATCAAACTAATTATTTTTCTGCCATTTCCGTTACTGCCAGTGCTCGGTAGACACTGCAGAAGTTAATGCTCACTTTCCATTTTTGGGTGGGGTGAAATCCAAAACGTGTATGAAATTGGTTACATTTAACTAAATGTGACCTGTATGTGATGTCCTGTGACTTACAGTGTCTCCCATGTGAACTCCACAATTGTTCTGAATGCACAATAAAGGCAACGTGACGTCACATGCAATGCGCTTACGTTTGAGGAAGTAATCATGGATTTTAATGACGTAGCGAATATGGAAAAGTTATTTTGCCCCCTAAAAGTGAAATAAATCCCAAACCTGACTTTTTCTCCCCATTGAATACCATGTGCAGCACGGCGGAGCGGTGGTTAGTGCATGTGCGGCACAGTTCTTAGGTCATGGGTTCCTGTGCGGAGTTTGCATGTTCTCCTCGTGCTTGCGTGGGTTTCCTCCGGGCACTCCGGTTTCCTCCCACATTCCAAAAACATGCATGTCAGGTTAATTGGCCGGTCAAAATTGTCCCTAGGTGTGAATGAGCAAGCGAATTGTCTGTCCCTGTGTGCCGTGCGTCTGGCTGGCAACCAGTTCAGGGTGTCCCCTGCCCACTGCCCGAAGATAGCTGGGATGGGCTCCAGCACCCCCACGACCTTACTGAGGATAAGCGGTGCAGATGATGGATGAATGGATGGATGAATGCCATGTTTTTTCATTTATTCCTACTGCCTCTCGATGACTTGCGAGTCGCATAAATGCGTCTTGTCCGTTCACAGTCACATTCCAAAAGTGTTGAAATTCAGGACCACATATGAATTTTTGGTGTGAAGAAATTGGATATTTGCCATTTCGACACACTTTAACAGATAGGATACACGTTGCAACCGTGCCAAAAATTAGATTGTTTTACAATTTTACGTTTGTCGTGAACAATATACTTGAAATACAGTAGGCTATGTCTACTTGACCAGTTATCTTAGGTTGTGAGGGTTAGATTTGATTAAATGAACTCACTTAATATTGTTTACTGCAGATTTTTTTTTATTAAATTGCGTAGTGTTTATTTTGGTTTCACTTCAAGTGTGGGATTAATCTGTTGATGGGGAGGTGCAATATATATCATGAGGTTTTATAACACAATGACCTGTCTGTTCTTCTCAATTCAACTGACTCGAATACTGCTCCGAAAATGTAAAATCATTTAATATACAACAACTTTCTTTTCTTTTTAAAATTTTCTTCTATTTTTCTTTTTTCGCTTTTTTCGGTTTTATTGTTCTTTCCTTTTTTTATTTTTTTATTCTATTTTTCTGCTTTACTGTATGTTTTAGTTTTTAGTTTTCGTTGATTTTTCCCCTTTTCTATTATCTTTTTTCTCCTTTTTTTATCCTTTTTCCCCTTACCATCTTTTTTTTCTCTTTTTCTTTTATCTTCCATTTTTCTTATTCTTTTCTCTTTCATTCACAAAAGGCTTTAGAAACTTTGAGTCTCTAAAGTTTGTAATCTTCTATTTCCTTTGTAGCACTCGCTCTTGGTTGCAAGACATAGTATAGAGACGTCTAGTGGTCAAAAATTACACACTGCCCCTTTAACAACCCCAAAATTGACCCGAAACGTTTGTTTTTCTATTTACATATTGCTGGCCGTGCGTTTCGTATCAAACTTTTTCTTCTTTGTTTCTCTTTTTTCTATCCTTATTTCCTTTATTTTTCTTTTTACTCTTTACTTCTGTTATTTTCTCTCTTTTATTCTCTTTTGTCTTTTTTTTCAATCATTTTCAAATGTCTGGGCAATAATGGGAAGAAAAATGGTGCATTTTGCTGACCTTGAGTCTCCGTGTAGTCTCCTGTGTATTCTTCCCTGTTGTTTTTGCCACTCGCTTTTTGTTGCACGACACTATACAGTGACATCTCGTGGTCAAACATGACACGCTGTCCCTTTAACAACCCCAATATTGACCCGAAATGTTTGTTTTTCTGCTTATTTCTTGCAGCTTGTGCAGACAGCAGCTCGGACAATCTGAAGTCATTGGAGGGCCGCTATCTCTACCCGTATGATTGGTATCAAAGCATTTGTGGCAGAAGTAGAGCAGCGCGGCACTGGGGATAGAAAAGAAGGAGGAGGCATTCGAGGTGAGGCCACATCTCAGCTTTCATAAATGATAAATGCGGGACAACTCCCGCCGGATGTGGACATGCTTCGCTCAACCCTCAGCATCCTAACGAACCCAATTGCTATACGGGGAGCGGGGGCAGGAACGTACGCTAGCTAAAGCACACAATCGAAAGGATATGTGTTGCACCTAATCGGAGATAAACACAGACTGTGACGGGGATGATTGACGGAAAAGATAGATAGATAGATAGATAGATACTTTATTCATCCCCTAAGGGAAATTCACATTTCCAGCAGCATCCCTGAGCTGAGAACAGTGCAATAATAAAGCCAAAAGAATACAATATACAAATACCCAGTGTGACGTGCAAATGCCCACTTTAGCATGTTATATAGAGTAACCAAATAGTGCTACACAGAACACATAATGCAGTAAGATTCAGTAATATCCAATGTAGGTGGATATTACTGAATCTTACTGGTCAACGCTTCGGGAAACAAAGAATGAGCTGTATCCAACGTTAGCCGTGTGATCGCAAAATTGCCTTGCCAAGGAGTTTTTTTTTCCTATATGAGAGGACAAATGATATCTGGATTGTGGAATCTGTGCAGGGTACTTTGTACTTTGTATAGCAGACAAAAGACAGTGTGGCCAATAAGTATTATGTCAACCACTGGTAGTGCATGTTCTCCCACTTGAAAATAATGGAGGCCTGTAATTGTCAACATGGGTGAACCTCAACCATGATCACATTGTTTCATATATATATATATATATATATATATATATATATATATATATATATATATATATATATATATATATATATATATATATATATATATATATATATATATATATATATATATATATATATATATATATATGTGTCTATTTGCAACCATTGTCATGCTGAAAGACTCAGCAACATCTCATCTTTAAGGCCCTTGTTGGTAGGAGATTTTCACTCTAAATCTGTTGATAAATAACCCAATTCTTTCCTTCCTATACAAACATCAGTCCTCCTGGTCACTTTGCAGCAGAATGACCCAAAGCATGATGTTTCCACCTCCATGCTTCACAGTAGGTATGGTGCTCTTCGAATGCATTTCTTTATTCTTTCTCCTCCAAACATAAGAACCTGTGATTTTACCAAAAAGTTCTAAATTGGTTTTATCTGACAATAACACATTCTTCCAGTGTTTTTCTGGATCATCCTACTTCTCTCTATGGAAAAGCAAACGGGCCTGAGCGTTAACTGACTACAGCAGGGGTACATTTCTGGCAGTGCATGATTTAAGTCCCTGACGGCGCATTGTGATACTTATAGTAGCCTTTGTTACTGTGGTCCTAGCTCTCTGTTGGTCATTCCCCAGTGAGGTCCTGGGATTTTTGCTCACTGTTCTTGTTATCGTTTTGACCCCACGGGTGAGATCAAGGGAGATTATCAGTGGTCTTATATCTTCTCAGCCTGGTGAAGGTCCACAATTTAGTCTCTGATGTCTTGGGCAGCTCTTTGGTCTTGGCCAACGTGGAGTGTGGATTGTGACTGACAAAGGTTGAGGACAGGTGTATTTTAAACAGATGATAAGTTAAAATAGCCCATCAAAACAGGTAACCAGTGTAGACTCCTTAGACCTTATTGAAAATAAGTTAGACCTATATGACAGCCAGAAACCTTGCTTGTTTGTTTGTGACCAAATAATTTCTTTCCACTCTCATTTGAAAAATAAATTATTTGAAACCAAACAGTATGATTTTCTTTGTTTTCCCCCCATATTTTGTCTGTCATGATTGAGGTTCACCCATGTTGACAATTACGGGCCTCTCTAATCTTTACAAGGAGAACTTGCACTAATTACTCCATTTATACGGAAGAACCCCCAGATATAACATGAATCCGTTTTGAGGTGGGAAGTGAAATTGCCATATGGTCAGGTAAAAGGCAATAAGTATCAAGATAGAACCCAAGGTAAAAGCATTAAAATAAAAAAAAGATTTAATACCGGTAATAAGTACTTCTTATAAGTAATATACCTGTATATGAGTACATTTCATTCTAAATATACATGTAGAGGAATATAGAATCATACTATGACCAAATATTTTTGAACCTGAAATAAATGCTGAAAAATAAATAAATAAATATATATATATATGCATATATATATATATATATATATATATATATATATATATATATATATATATATATATATATATATATATATATATATATATATATATATATATATATATTTATTTATTTTTCAGCATTTATTTCAGGTTCAAAAATATTTGGTCATAGTATGATTCTATATATATATACACACACACACATACATATATACACATATGTATATAAAGTCCTTGCTTCTCAATAGAAAAGACAGAAGACCAGGGCACGGTCAAGGAGCCTCCCCCTTGCCGCCAGGACAGTAAACGAGTGCCCGGCCAATGAGACTTACGCTTTCCGCCAGGACAGGAAACCAGGGCATGGCCGATGAGCCTCCCCCTCACATTCAGGACAGGATACCAGGGCACGGCTGAGGACCCTTGCACTTTCAATCTGTACAGGTAATTAGGGAACGGCCAATGAGCCTTCCCTTTGCTGCCAGGACAGGAAACCAGGACGCAGCAAAGGAGTCTCCCGCCGCCACCAGGACGGAAAACCAGGGTACAGCCTTCCCCTCGGCGCTAGGACAGGAAACCAGGGCGCGGCCAATGAGCCTTCCCCTTGCCACTTGGACAGGAAACCAGGGAGTGGCCAATGAGCCACCACCTTCTGCCAAGCGCAGCTGAAGAGTTTTTCCTCACTGGCAGGACGGGAAACCAGGCATGGCTGTTGAGCCCTCTCCTTGCCACCTGGTGCAGCTTAGATGTTTTCTTTTTGCTACCAGGACAGGAAACCAAGTAAGTCCGAAGGGATCCGAGACAGGATCTAAAGGCCACTGCCAGGACAGGGATCAGGGAGCCTCCCCCTGGGTCGCTTGGTGGTTCAGGTCGTTCTGTTACAATTAGTTGGATGAGAGAGGCAGGAAACCTCCAGACCAGACAAAAAACCCAACCTGACAAAGCTTAAACAAGAAACCACGACCCAAACTGAAAATCAAAACTACAATGAACAAAGTAACAAAGAAACTCCAGAAACAAACAACCAAACCTGGCGTGGTGGGATGAATAACACAATGACTCGACAGCATGTGATATCCAAAATGTCCTTTTATATGTTTCTGGATAACTGGACACAGTTGTGTGACAATTAGACACACCTGTGCCCAGTCCAAACCTGGTTGGGCCCTCCTGGTCATGGGAGATATGTCAGATCAGAAACTGTTACATCAGTAATTGACAGAACTGAAAAAACAAATTTGATTTTCAATGGGCCAAAATGGGTATTTTTTCACACTGGATTTATGTAGTGCTCACCTTTTTAATCTTTAAAGCTGTAATAATTTAGGTGAGTGCTTTATATTATTCAGCACACCAATAAAAAAATAAAAATAAATTAAAATGGGACACGTTATACCCAAGGGCAGGGACACCAACCTTTTTTAAGCTGAGAGATGATTTTTGTTACTGATGGGTATGGAGGGCTACCAGTTTGATATACACTTCTAAAAATACTTGTTACTGCTATGTTGTTACTATGTTATTACTATGTCATCACAAGGTTGTGTTTATTGGAAGTTAAGTCAAGTCTTAAAACATAATTTCAGTTATAAATCAGATTTACTTGAACATTTGCAATGACCCATACTTTGTGAGCTATTTCAGAACCCGTCCGCGGGTTTCTTAGGTAATCTTAGGGGACTATGTGGTGCTTGCGGGCACCATCTTTGACCCCGGAATAACCTGTGCTTGAGCATGAGAAATATTTAAAACAATGAATGAAACAATGTTGCAATTTCATTCTGAATACTTCCCTGCACCGTTGTGGTCTGTTCCTTGGCTCATCATGAAGAAACATTTCAAGTCAAAGTTTTTAAAGCGCGTCGTCCTTTTTAGGTTTGGGCGTAAGCGCAGCTTTAATGAAGAAGCCAAGCCGCTGACCTTACGGCTGAAAGGAGCCTCTTCGACAAGGATGGGGTCACCATGGAAACCGATTCTCTTACTCTCTGTCATCAGTGGCCTTTCAGGTAAGAGAGCCTCGCCGCCGTCACAAATAATCTCGTTTAGGGCAGAAAGCGCAGAGCGTTGAAGTTCTTTTTTCTTTTTTCGACGCATGTCGTATGCAAATGAAAGGAGAGGGTGAGTTATGGGGGGCTTCATGTTCGCACGTTTGAGGGCAGTGGAGAAAATTGCAAATCACACATTTGCAAGTATATGAAGGAAGAAGAGAATTAGAATTTATGGTGGGCACAGGGTTGTGATGTTTTTCAATCATTTTTTGGTATATTGAGCATATTCCACATATTCAACTAGAGAGGAAAATGGGAGAAAAGTAAGAAGAAAAGTTCAGCTATGTGTGTGTAGTTGAAATTAAAAAAAGTGAAACTGCGATGATGTACAGAAAATACCTTGGCATTGGTCGATTTTCTTCACAGTTGGCTTCTTTTGTAATTGAGAGGGATATATATATATATATATATATATATATATATATATATATATATATATATATATATATATATATATATATATATATATATATATATATATAGTGAGAGAAAGACAGCGTGAGAGAGAGGGGGGGAGAGAGAGGGGGGAAAGAGGGAGAGAGAGGGTGGGGGAGAAAGAGAGGGAGAGAGAGAGAGAGAGAGAGAGAGAGAGAAAGGGGGGGGCTTAACTTGAGTTAACTCTAACCTGTAAAGAGGTTTATTTTAATAGTAGATAGTCACTACAGTAGTCTGTGACCAAAGTCCACTCGAAGCAGTGAAATAAGTGAAAATCTTTCCTCAAGTTTACTCAACACAATAACCCATGTCAAGTTGTAAAATATGTGAGAGTATTTTTTTTAACCTGAATGTACTCAAAACTGCTTTTAAGCTTTGAATCAGCAATAGCAAGGCCGACGTCAAATCAGAGCTCCTTCGAAGCTTTAACTTAAGTTAACGCCACCTTAACATATGGCATGACTATCTAATGCACTTTCAAAATTACTCGAGATAGAGAAACCTTTACATGAGTTATATCAAACTCATTTAAAGCTTTAACTCAATTATAGCAACAAAATAGCGAAAGTAAAGTCAACGTTTTGAAATAAGTTAAAGAGAGAATATTTAAATAAAAACAACTTAAAAAAAAAAAAAACTCCTTTAATGTTTTAACCCGATAATATATAATATATATATATATATATATATATATATATATATATATATATATATATATATATATATATATATATATATATATATATATATATATATATATATATATATATATATATATATATATATATATATATATATATATATATATATATATATATATATACCGGAGCCATATCCCCCTAGTGGGAGGTGATAGCAAGGCCAATATCAAGTCAAAGCCGCTTTGCAGCGCCAACTCGAGTTAAGTCCACCTATAAATATGACATGACTATATTATGCACTGTAAAATAAGTTGAAAGAGAGCGAAAGACAGAGAGACAAATAGGGATTAAGAGAACCAGTAATTAACTTGAGTTAACTCCAAACCTGTGTTAAGGTTTAACACAATAATATCAAGCCAATGGCCAAATTCATGTTGAAACTGAGAAATAAATCTATAACTCAAGTTAACTGAAAGCCACTTTAAAACTTAAACATGATAACGCTAACTCAATGGCTCAAATCAAGTTGGAAAAGCTTTGAAGCTTTAACAAAAGTAAATTCAAATTAAAGCCGAAAAATCCTTGATTATAGCCAGGTTAAAATATCACATGTTTATCTCATTCATACTTGAAAAGGTGACAGAGAGAGAGTGATTGAGAGAAAGAGAGGAAGAGAGACATAGAGAGAAACTTCAACTCGAGTTAACTCGAACTCGTAAAGCTTTAGCTCAATAATAGAAATTCAAAGGCCATAAAACATTAAAGCTGTAAAATAAGAGTGAGCAAGAGGAAGAGAAACATAGAATCTTGATTTAAGTTAATTTAAAACCAGTGTAAAGCTTTAACTGTTAATGGCAAGTCAATAGCCCAAATTAAGTCCAAGCAGCTTTGAAGCTTGAACTCAAGTGAAATTCAAGCTGAAAGATGCTTAAATGTAGCACATTCATTTCAATATTTCTCCATTAAATTGAATAAACTCTTCAAGCCCCAAACAATAGGATTTCCAATAAGTTGCGATTTTGCGTTTAAAACAGGATCGTTCAAAATCATTAAATCGCTCGACAAGATTCTCATGGTAACTCACAGCTTTGATGTGGTTTCCTGGTGAAATGTGCCGATAAAAAGCATGTAGCATTTGAAGCTTTCATTGATCTGAGAGAAAACCTCCAACACCGTTTAAAAATCCACAGACGACTCGATATGAGAGAGAGGAACATACGTGGGAGGTGAAAAAGAGTGAAAACGTGTGATTGTACGTCTTGTACACAGTGAATATATATATATATATATATATATATATATATATATATATATATATATATATATATATATATATATATATATATATCATCTCATCTCATCAGCCGTACCGCTTATCCTCATTAGGGTCGCGGGGGAGGCTGGAGCCCATCCCAGCCATCTCCGGGCAGTGGGCAGGGGACACAAAATTTAGCCCAAAAAATAGCGGTAACTGAGAAGATGCAGTACTCCCCATATGTATTATATGTGTATACGATTTCCTTAACATAATAAATTAATAAACCAGAAAATGTATACTGTAAGGCACACCTGATTATAAGCCGCACTTTATGGCATGTTTTTAAAGGAAAAAACATTTTGTACATACATAAGCCGCACCTGACTGTAAGCCGCACCTGACTGTAAGCCGCATGTGCCCAAATTCAGACACGAGACATTTACAAAGAAAGACGGTACACGGAAAGAGTTTTGCTAATATATGCAACCTTAACCCCTTAACATTCCACAGGCGGGCCACCGGAGTTTTGATAAACACATACAGTACGTGTCTGTACGATGTCACCAGTCACTGAAATACTTTATGACACACATCGTTGGTAAGCCTAAACTCTTGGGATTCAATATTGAATGACCATCTCAAAATATACTCATGAGAGAAACATCACGATCAGTCTGAAAACTATAAAGCCGGCGTCACTCACAATTACGTCCCCTGGGCATTCTCAACTTCTTCGAATGTCCGCGAAAATGGCTTCGTTGCATCAAGGCCAATTCAAAGAATCCAACCACTTAAACATTTCTGCTTCATTGGACGTTGCTCCATGTAATTCGCTTGTTTCACTAAAGTGTTTCCGTTTCGGAATAAACAGACTCCAAAAGCTATTCCTAACATGGTATTTAGTACTCCCTTTACAATTGACACCTTTTCCATGATGAAGCTCTGTTCATGATAGTTATTCATGCACAAAGTTACATTAAACGTGCGTCTTCCTCGACACATATATTCCACCTGTCACTCTTACCATTACTGCACGGGCGCCCCTGGTGGCAGTTACAAAAAAATGCATAAATTAGCCCAACATTGCATAAGCTGCAGGGTTGAAAGCTTGGGAAAAACGTTACGGCTAAAAGTCCGAATATTACTGTACATTTGAGGAAAAATTAAATTATATTTAACATTGGTGTAACGTGACTTGACCTGGCCGAGTGGAGTAGGAGGTAAATGCAGAGGGGGGACAAAAAAATGACATTGATACTAAACTAACTAAAACTTCTATTTGCAAGCATTACCATTACCTTTAGATTATTTCCTTGATTTAATAACCTCATTATTTATTATAAGAGTCCCGATAGTTGATAGTTGATAAATATTTTTTGGGAGGTGTACCCTAGAGCAGACACACGAACTTGGTGAAAAGAGTTCGGAAACACACAGTCCAGAAAAAAGTCACGGCCGGTTCAGGAAGTCCAGAAATGATCAAAGACGGGTATTAAGATGCCGAGAAACATACACAGGCGGCAATATCATATGGGCAAGCAATGATCTGACAGCTTATGCTGTTGGCACAGTCCTTAAGTGTCCCTGTCCTGATTTGAGTCTTGTGCAGGGAATGATCAAATGGCTTAGGGTCCTCCAGTTTTTCTGCCTGTTGTTCACCCTTTGTAGGACTTTTGTGTGCCAGATCCTAACAGTTATGGCCATACAAGATAGTGAGTGCCTTCTTTGTACTTCTTTATTATCTCAAGCATCGTTTCCATGGTTTTTAATTTTTGAAACGCAGAGCTAAGCAAATTCAAGTGTGTTACAAATGATTAGGAACTGAATGAAGATAGAAGAAGGGATAATTGAAGGAGTCCAGCCAGTAGCACAGGATCGGAATATGATACCATGAGAGTGAGTGCGATAGGTCTGACGCGCCTCCTTGCTGAGTGCTGTTGAACTAGCTTCCAAAGAAGACACATATACAGACATCCAACTTGGCCTTGGCCAACGCTCTGACTACAATATTCTTATCGGAAAAACACTGGTCGGCATAGGAACATGGAGAATAACTTTAACGCCGAGATGCCATCTTGGTCAACAGCAGGTTTGGGTAGGGTTACTTTAACTTGATTACTTTCAATTACTTTTCGATTACTCCAATACCAAATATGCTAATAAAAGACAAAAGAAACTAAATATGAATAAAATTGTGACTCACAACACGTGGTAAGCTTTCTCTCCTGGCTTTGATCTCTTTGATCTCCGGCAAAACTAACATAAAATGCGACAGAAACAAAATGAAAATAAATCCAAACAGCTTGCCAACATCATTTTTGACGTTCCATGTATACCGTTACTCCCCAAGCCTGCACAAAATGTAGTAATTTTATTCATATTTAGTTTATTTTGTCTTTTAGTAGCATATTTGGTACTGGAGTAATTCAAAAGTAATTGAAAGTAATCAAGTTAAAGTAACCCTACCCAACACTGGTCAACAGCATCACCGAAAAGATAATAACACTCGAGGACGCCTTGATCAGGCTGGTGTCATCTAATCTGCAAAAAAACATGGAAGTGGGGCTTGGGCACGGGCTCTCACCTGGTCCAGTCAGGACCTTATTGCTCACTCTTGGTATACATGCAACCTCAGAAAAAATGCCTATTGTCTCAGGTTGTCTGAGAGTAAGGAGGACAAGGATGAAAAAAAACCCTTCTGAAATTGTAGAATACTGTCTATATTGTGACTAACAAATGTGATCAATTTTAATAGGATTAACAAATGATTGTTTTAATGATGTAAGACAGTGAGCCAGATTTGGTAAGCTGAAAATGTGTGAGGGCTGACTATTCAGCCTGGCATTCTTTGAATGGATTCGTTTGCAGTGCTTGGCGATTAGCGTCGCAACCTCGTAGCTCGCCTTTGTAGCATTTTCATTTGATTCGCAAGGTCTACTGAAAAACTGCTGCCGTGGCATTGAAACAGCTTCCAGTATCTTCACCTTTTCACAGCGTTCGTCTCCAGTGAGCTTTTTGTAGTCAGCATGTTTCGTCTGGCAGTGCTTGTTGACATTATATACTTTGAAAACAACCACAGTCCCTTGTTAAATTAGGCACACGCAGTTGTTTCCAATACTCCATTTTGCACTTGTCTGTGAAGTTTTCTTTTTTGATTTACTGTTTCCCTGTCGGAAATTGGGTGGGCTAAAATTCTCACAGAAAGCCAAGGGCGAGGTGCCCAAAAGGCAACTGCCATTATCTGGTAAAATGGTTATTTTGAAATTGTTTTTTTTTTTTTTGTATGGAAATGTATTTCTACATTACTGGCAAGCCACACATTTTTAATTTCATGACAGAGGTCGTGGACAAAAACATTTAATATCATGGGCCATAACTGGGCCTTGGCCGGACTTGGTCTTATGTAAGAAATGATCATTTGTTTATACTTTAGGGACGGGTCTCTTATAAGCGTTTGGCTCTAACCTGCCATTCCTATTTCTTTTCAGGTGATTTTTTCATTATCTGATGTAATGTTTATTGCAAATTAATTGAAATAAAAAATACAGATATCATCATTTTCATGACGCCCTGACACAAACCAATAGCAGATCAGCATTTTATCTGATGTTGACCAATAGCAGAGAGGCATCTTAAGGACATCCATTTTACACAAACACCACGAACATTACATTGGTGTGGCCAATAGGAATAATTTGTTATTAATGTTGTATAGTGGGGAAAATGCTCTAAAGTGGGGCAGAAAAAGATATTTTTCTCTAGACTGAAAAGTGAAAATGTCATGAGGCGGGGTCACAGAATCCATGTTGTCTAAAGAAGCCTTGTTCTTGGATCAAACTTATCATGAGCTTCAACTACTATGACAGTATTTAGTATAAATTGTGTCCTTGAAAAACAAATAGAAACTTCCCCTTTAAGGGGTCAAGGGACCCCCCAAAAAAGAGAACCACTGCTCTCTTAAACGTCGAATCAGCGCCTACTTTAGTGCCGACAGCTGTCACAAAAGCTTGACGGTCTCCATTGCGCCACTTCAGACCCCGGGGGCCCGATAGTTCCGACGTAACGGCGGCTGTAATGGATTATGGCACTATTGTTCTCCAAAACGAGGACAGTCCTTTCCGTCCCGATTTATAATTCCATTCCCACTCTCGGCTATCTGCTCCTTTTTCCATTTCTGCCGATAAGCGTCGGCGAAGGACGAGGGAGCGTCTCTAGTTCATGTTTTAAAAAGGCGGGGACATGGGGGCCATTTTCTCCCGTCGCCCGATGCTGATTGAAGCGTGGAAGTGTAATTCAGTCGTCCCTCGGAGGTGTCTTCGCTTTCAAAGGAGGGAATAAAGATGCGAGGGTGATGTATGAGGCCACTTGGACCAAGGGCGAAGGTGCCGGCCGACACCAATACGCTTTGGGAAAATTGATGGACTACATGTGAAAACGAGTAGATTGCCCTGATGGACACTGTTCGATATGAAAAACATTTTTAAAAATACAAAGAGAAAAACAACCCATTATATTGTTTTTGAACTCATATCACGTTGATTTAGTACAGTGCTTCGAAATTATCTTTCTTATGCCGCCCTCAAAAGAGGAAATCCTCTTGTGCCTCCCGAAGATGTATCCTTTTTTTAAGTGATCACATGACATTAGTGGGGACAAAACAAGGATTCCTCGATATTGGTTGTTACACGTCATCTCTAAAATATACGTCTTTCGGCACATTTTCACTAGGTGAACGCTTAAATCTTTTGGCTTCATGCTGTCCGCTGCCTACATTTTTAACATAGCAAGAACCCCTTAGTTTTTAGAAGGAAAACTATGTTTGTCTATTTACCCTTGTCTACCTTCACCTCTCTCTGCATCTGTGTTAAATATGTTTTCACAGGGTCACTTGAGGGTCTGCTACACTTAGTGCCTACACTTCATACTCAATGCTTAACGCAATGCGTGGAGGCTGAATATAAATTAAACACTCTGCCAGTGAGAACCTCACCTGATGCAGTGGAGGAGGAATTATTTAAAAAAACCTTTAAAGCGCTCGTTCCCCACTTAATGGATTAAGATAGATGGATTTAGATTAGATATCTCTACCCAGCTAGATAGTTATTATGCTCTCTATTTGCTATTACTTTTGCTCACTGTATTATTCATTTTGTTGTATAGCTTCTCCCGTAACAATCTTGCTAACAAGCTAGCAATAGCAATCATGTTCTGTACTAGTTATCGGTCTTGCTTTAACTGCATCATCTCTTCTGTTAGATCTCTACTCTGTAATTGAATACCTAGCTAGTTTGCAAACATGCTCTCTTTCAGCTATCGCCTTGCACACTCTCAATGTTCTTGAGCTAGCTACTCTTTCATTAAGTATCTAGATAGATAGCTAGATATAAAGCATGGTCTCTACTACCGTAAATTTCGGACTATAGAGCGCACCTAATTATAAGCCGCACCCACCACATTTTAAGAAGAAAGCCGCACCTGTATATAAGCCGCATGCGCCCACATTAAATAAATGTAACACAAACACAAAATTAACCTAGACCCGAATTTAAGTCCCGCAATAGAAACTGAATGTCCTTCATTAAAGTACACAGTCCAAGAATCACAGCCGGCAAAATTAACGGAAAATGATACCGGTACTTAAGGTTTGATGCAGACCGGCAGAGTCCGGGTCCCGCTGAAAGTAATCCAAAGAAAAAAGTGTATATTTCCAAAGGTAAGAGTGGGAAAAATATATAGCCACTATTGTCCGCCGTGTCCACAAACACTTACCTTTACCGGTCCCCACTTCCCGTCAGCCCACGTTTGTTACGCCCCTTCTTTTTAATTTGCCCGTCCAAAACATATCAGAATAAGTGTCCAAAATAAATATTAATAAATACATTACATCAATATACAGTTGCAAATACATATTATACATGGTTACACATATTCACAAAGAAAGACGGTACACCGAGAGACTTTTCAAAGCTTTAATAATAATAATATAACTTTCATCCAGGCAGTTAATGGTAGCAACACGCTCGCAACACAGTAAACGGGTCTGTTAAAAAAAAAACATACGTTACTTGTAAAGATCACGGTAAACCGTCCTCATCTTCCTCCTTAGAACTGAAGCCATCAAAGTCATTTTCCTCAGTGTCGGAAAGAAACTTTGTCATATAGAAGTCGTCCCACGCTCCCGCAGCCGGTGTTATGCCGAGAAATGCATCCCTGCCGAGAATTGCATCCCCTTTCGCGGGAGCCAAACACGTCACTCCCGCTACTACAACCACTTTTATGTACCTCGTTTTATCTCACTTTTTCATCTGTTGATGATTTGACAGTTCGTTTCAGCAGATTAAGCTTTATGGTAGCGTGCATAACAGTTTAAATACGAGCGATTAGAGTCGAAAAAGGCAAAATAAACACGTTACCTGCTCAAAAGGGTCAATAGCGGTTGTCTGCTGAAGGAACTGCTCATTCGCTTTGATTTTGAAATCCGGCCTTCTCGAAATACAGGACTATCAAACACGCAGAAGAAATAGGCATACCAAAATAGTAGTTATCTACTATCCATTCTCTCGGAAGTCTACTCTGTACGATTTTTGTTGTTTTTAACATTTCATTCCTGGATTTTACGCACCAGTTTTAACCATTCAAATATGAATATCACATTGAGTTTAACCTGAAGCATAAAACCAAGAATCTGTCACAATTCCCCACACCTAGAGATCTATTTCTGGTTGCACCATTAGCGAGTGGTGGCCTTGCTCCAACTGGCAGGAGCTCACTTGTACTCACAACCTGAGCCAGCGAAATGAAATCAGTTTTGGAACCAGAATTTGACATTTTTGGGGGGCTTTGTGTGTTTTAATGCCAGTGTCGGTTAAAAAAAAAAAACGTTTCAGGCATTCGCAGCCTGCAGCCAATTAGAAGATGCTGCTGACAGGAAGCTAACATTACAGCAGGTGGTGCCATGTTTGTCCAACATGGGGAGACAAATTCCACATTAAAATATATGAATATGTAAATGTTACCGTTGAAAACATTGCCCTGTAGCTAAACTTGGGTCCAGTTTGTTTTTTTAAATCCAAATATTTATTGGAAAATAAATATTTTTTCACATAAAGCTCCAGTGTGTATTATTTAGTGAGCCCACTGGTGATGTGTTGATATTTAATTTATTTAAATTACCACTATTGATTGAAGTAATAAGAAAAACAATATATAATTATAATCATAAATTTGTAGAAGACGCCATCTTACAACTACAGAAGCTTCAATGACCATTTTGCAAAGGTAACTTGTCACAGTTTTGCTTTTAGCAATAAACGGCCTCTTGCTGCACACAGCTGAGCCCTGCATATGAGGGTCATCGAGTCCCATCTTACAGGCATCTTTCACTGTTTCCTTCTCCAGCCATTCATGTCAGCCACTTGGCTGCATGCTATGTCTCACTGCTATTGTTAGTGTTACCCGTTCCTGCCTAGTCCTTCAGCTTAAGTTGCCTTCTATTGCTGAGCCCTGCATGTGATAGTCGCTGAATCCTGATTCTAGCATTTCCCACTTTTTTCTCCGTTTTTCCTTCTCTTGCCTCTCATGTTAGCCACTTGGCTGCAGGCGATAGCTCGCTGCCGTTATTGTAATTTTCAGCTGCTCCTGCTTCTTCCTTCAGTGTCACCCGCGTTTCACAGGTGATCATGCAAGTGAATGTCAGTTTTTCCCACTGTGTCCTTCTCTAGCCACTCACGTTAACCACCTCGCTGAAGGCTATGGCTCGCTGCTAATTGTTAGTGAATTGCTTCTCATCATTTCATCAGTGTTACTTACCTTCCACAGCTGCTCATGCAAGCGTACATTGTTGAGTCCTGTCATGAAGGAATTTGGCATTTTTTCCACTGTTTAATTTTCCAGTAACTTCCAGCAGCCACCTAGATGCCACTGTTAGCAGCTCTTGTTTAGTCCTTCACACACCTTCCACAGCTGGTCATGCTAATGATTGTTACTGAGTTCTGTAATTCAGGCATCTGCAATTTTTTTCTTAATGTTTCCTTCTCTAGCCACTCATGGAAGTCACTTGGCTGCAGGCAATGGCTCACTAGACGCTCTTGTTATTGTTAGCCGGTCCAGCTTTTTCCTTTGGCGTCACTCGCTTCCCACGGCTGGTCATGCTAGTGAATGTTGCAGAGTTCTGTGATTCAGTCATCCGCTGATTTTTTCCTGATGTTTCCTTCTCTAGCCACTCATGGTAGTCACTTGGCTGCATGCTATGGCTCCCCAGACGGTACTGTTATTGGAAGCTGCTCCAGCTTTGTCCTTTAGTGACACTCTTGAACAGATGGTCATGGTAGAGTACGTCATTGAGTCCTGTAATTCAGGGATCTTCCACTTTTTCCCACTGTTCTTTCTCTAGTCACTGGCATTAACCACCTAGCTGCTACTGTGAGCAGCTCCCTTTTCATCCTTCAATGTCAATGTCAATGTTGCTGAATTCTGACATTCAGGCTCCTGGCTCTTGTTATCTGCAACTTTTTTCCACTTTGTCCTTCTCTAGCCACTCATGTCGCTAAGTTCGGTGATCAGGGGTACCGATGCTTGACAAATTTAATGTTTTACTGGCCTTTGTAGGAGCTTCTCCTCCACTCCAACAGCATACACCAGCACTGAAGAACCACGTTTCTTATTTTGGGTTTGATATTTTGTCATTGTTTTTAGAGAACTCATGTTTTGTTTTGTCCTTTATTCGTTGTTTTTTTTTCACTTCTCAAAAATCGTCTTTTTGAACACGCTTGTCTCGGTTCCTGCTTCCCCGCAAATTAGGGCCACCTTAGAATCTTGACTAGACCTTCTGTCCTAACTAAGTACGAACAATTCTTAGTTTAGCTTCATACATGGTGTTGTTTTAATCAACAGTAACAGAAAAATAGTGATCCAGCCTTTATCTTGCCCCCAAAAGATGTTTGCCTTCCCACAGTCCCGATCTTAAACTCCCCCGTGTGTGTTTAGCACGACCTCAACATCGCCGGTTGCAAAATAAAGATCCCTCGCTTGTTACCGAGGCAACCTTAAAGCAAGCCCAAAGATTCTACCGGCGGAGAAGCCAAGACCGAAAGGAAAATGATTCACAGTCGGCGACTCTACGGTGGATATTTCACTGAATAAATGTACTCCAGCCTAATCAGCCTCAGTCAATAGAATCTCCCCCGTGAAGGTCTTCATTAATCTCACGCTCTGTCGACTAATCATTCTCGTCTTCTCGGGGCCCCCCTGCCCGGGTCTCTCATACTTACTGTACATCATTGCAAAGGATTCTTCGCTGGGGCCCGCTGCGTGACGTTCCCTCTGAATTTGTCCCCGGTTTCCCCGGTGTCGAGCCTCACCTTTTGCCGTCACGGCTAATTTGCATGCAAAGCGCAGTGCCGCAAGTCTTTATGGTAGAGTTTGGCTGACATTAAATTGTGTATCTTAATGCATATCGTTAACCTCATGAAAACATGGCATTACTGACAATAATTGTTTTAACAACAGAAAACAATAGTTGCACCTAATTAGTCTTATTTTTTTAAATCACCAATTAATTAGCATTGATACCACATCATGAGTTTGTCAAAACGCCAATTAGCAAATAATAAATTAAAATATTTTTCCCTGCAATAGTAGCCTTACTATTTTCACATTCCTCATGCAATAAAGGCCTTAACAACATCTGATGAATTTGTAGGAACCAATAATGAAGAAGTACCGGAATTCAAAATGTTATCGTATGCGATAATGGCCTTAAAGTACTTCAATATGGGCACTATTGCATGCTAGGTATGTAAGTAATTAAGGTCATGATGGCATGCCATCAGTTAAATTATGGAATCTAGAATATTAAAGGAAAAAGGTCTAAATGTGATGGAAGCTAGAGCTCTTGTTTGTGATAAGAATGAGTGGAGAGGTGTTGTGAAAGGATGGTGGGATGTTTTGATGCGTTCTAAGAGATGGGCACGGCACATGTATGATGTGGCAGGGGTAAACCAGTAAAAGCTGCTGTTGAACGGAAAAGTGTGTCGTGACACCCTGACCCGAGTGACTGGCCGCTTTCTTGTGTCCATCTGGAGGGACAAAAGCGTGACCAACTTGGGTGCCAAGGTGCTTAACCTGTTTGGGTGTTTGGGCATTTGGGTTGGCTATGGTCAATATTTTTGTGTTTTTGCTTCTTTTTCTTTTTTGCTTTTCTTTGTTTTTGTGTATGTGTTTGTCTTGCTGTCGGTCACCCCTTTTGAGGGATATGATCAGGATGGATAGATAGATAGATAGATAGATAGATAGATAGATAGATAGATAGATAGATAGATAGATAGATAGATAGATAGATAGATAGATAGATAGATAGACAGACAGACAGACAGACAGACAGACAGACAGACAGACAGACAGACAGACAGACAGACAGACAGACAGACAGACAGACAGACAGACAGACAGACAGACAGACAGACAGACAAATAGATAGATAGATAGATAGATAGATAGATAGATAGATAGATAGATAGATAGATAGATAGATAGATAGATAGATAGATAGATAGAGAGAGAGAGAGAGAGAGAGAGAGAGAGAGAGAGAGAGAGAGATAGATAGATAGATAGATAGATAGATAGATAGATAGATAGATAGATAGATAGATAGATAGATAGATAGATAGATAGATAGATAGATAGATAGATAGATAGATAGATAGATATATAGATAGATAGATAGATAGATAGATAGATAGATAGATAGATAGATAGATAGATAGATAGATAGATAGATAGATAGATAGATAGATAGATAGAATATTAAAGCCCAATTGTGCAACATTTGACTACTACAGGGCACCGTTGTCTGATGTGAAGGAAAACCATTGCCAATTGATCACTGTGTAGCAGCTACATGACAGACAAACATGGCGGCGATTACTATGTATGGATTCCATTATGTCAAAGAAATGCAATTTTCTCTATCTTGTTTTTTTTAAATAGAAATTAACGACTGTATGATAGTTCAGGTATTTTTCCTTAGTTTTTAAATCAATGTTTTTTTGTTGTTGTTGTTTTTTTTTCTCTGCATGAATGTTTTTTGTACCACTAGGAGGCACTAAATATTACACACTCTCCCTTTAATAATTCCAACATCAAAAAGTTGATAAAACAGTAATAACTGAGACAGTCGTTCTATGTCTCATGCATAAACCAAAAAAAAAAAAATCGCGTGAGGTAAACAAATTACATATCCAGAGGTCATACAGACAGACAATTATAATATTGTGATAAAGATCTTTATTTTTTTTAATGCATTTAATAGAAACAAAAATGTCATACATACTGAACTATGACAGATCATCTGAAATATTGCTAGCCTTTTATTATTTTGATATTGATGTTATGGCTTAATATCTTAAGAAAATATGTTAGCCATTGTTGTCTTATTTTTCTGGTTTATTTTTATTTTTTGTACTTTTTTTTATTTTATTTTCTATTTCAACCATTAGATTAATGATTTTTGGCTGATTTACCAGTTATTAGAATGTTAAATTGCTTTTTGTTTTTTTTCACTTTTTATTTTTGCATTTGTAAAAAAAGATTTTTATTACCTCCTTTTATCTTTTATTAATACTATTTAGTATTTAGTTATTACAATTTTCCAGCATCATAATCAATTTTTTTAAATGTTTAACATATTGCAAAGTTTTATTTTTTTAAATTTTATTTCAATGAATTCTCCTATTGCTCGGTTATTAGAAAATATATATCTATTTTATTATATGTATCTTTTCTTTTAGTTATATTTACATTTGTTATTCTTGTATTTTTATCTTTTACTTTATTTGTATTATTAGCTATTTTTAATATTTCGTTATTAGAATTTTATAAATTTGACACTTGAACTACAGCAATATGTCACTTTTTTTTATATTTTTGCAAGCCACTGTACAAAGATAACCGTATTAGCCCAAACAAAATATTTCTATTCTCAACATGTTCCATGGTTTTCGTATAATCCGCATAAGGCGCTAATCACATGCTCTGTTTTGTTCCTAGCCACCGCCTCCCCGAGGGCCCTTAGATTACTTAACTGGCAGTGTTCTGCTCAACTTCGTTTCGTAGAAGCTTCTTCGGCACCATCTGTGACTTTTACGCTCGACTCCAGGCTACAGTATTTATTTCTGCCTCTCTCCCTTTCCTTCTCTCTTTCTTTGTTTCTCTCTCTTTCCATCTATCTCTTTTTTTCTCTTTCTTCCACTCTCTCTCTCTTTCTCTACCTTTCATCTCTCCTTCTTCATATGTCTTTTGTTTTCTTTCTGCCCTTTTCCTCTTTCATTATCTCTTTTTCTGTCTTTTTCTCTTTCTCTCTTTCCCTCCCTCTCCTCTATTTCTTTATCTCCCTCTCAATCTTACTACTTTCTACTTTCTCAGTCTTTCTTTCTTTCTTTCTTTATTTCTTTCATTCTTTCTTTCACACTTTCAATTCTCTGTGTTACTCTCTCCTCTCTCTCTTCCATTCTCATTCTTTTTTCTCTCTTTCTGTTTTTTACTTTTTCTTTTCCTCTCTTTCTTTCTGTCTCTCTAACTCTTTCTATTGTATCTTGGCTCTCGCTTTCTCCCCCCACCCTTTTCTTTTTTCTCTCTCTTTTTCTCTAATTCTACTAGTCCGGCCTCTGCGAGAGTGATTATTCTACCATGTGGCCCTTGAGCCCAGTAGAGTTTGTCGCCCCTGTCTCGTATGTATAGTGACCAAAATCAAAAAAATAAAAACCCCTTTGGCAGGCTTCATCTCAGGAATAAATGTCTGTGCCGATTTGAAACCGGCGCTAAAAGGTGTAAATAGTCTAAAGCACGTAGCTTGGTTTTCTATTCTGTTTGATGATAATGATGCTTGAAAAGTCGCATTGGCCATAAAAGCTCGTTTGAACTGAAAGCTCCATGGTAACTAACGAAACACGTTCTTTCTTTCTTTTTCTTTCTTTTTTTTAAATTAATTTCAGGCAGTTATATTCTTTGTGTAGAAGTGCAATATAACATAAATCCTAAAAGAATCCCTGAAAGGGAGTGGGGCGAAGAAAGCTCATTAAATTCCACCCTGTTTCTCATATATACAAAACTTAAAGCAAAAGAGACTACATTTTCTGCCACTTTCGTTGAACAGCAGCTGCGAAACGAGTTGTTACAGCTTACAGGCAACTCATATTCAGCAAACAATAGTTTTGTAACAAAAAGAAAACGTGTGCGGGGGCCTCAAACTATCATCCTGGAGGCTGCAATTGACCCCCGGGCCGCGAGTTTGAGACCATTATGTATCATAAAAAAAAAAAAAAACACATGGTGAAACTTTCCCTCTGCACAACAACAAAATGTTCTTTCTATCAATAGAAATGAACTAAAAACTGTGCTGATGAATTAAAATGATAACAATTTTTTCCTGATTTTGTTATTAATTGACAGTCATTATTTTTCCCTTTGTCGCAGACTTGACCGTGGCGGTAGGGGCACGTCCCGTTTCGTACGCCGCCGTGCTCCGAATGAAATCCGACAGCTCATCGTCACTGCTCAACCCTGGCTGGCGGACCAGACAGCGGCCGGCGACGCCCGATTTGCCCGACTGGCCCATCTTCGCCACTCACCCGCATCCAGTGGCCGGCCTCCTCGCCTCCCAAGAGGACTACAGAAGTGAAGGTACAGCAAGCAAAGTTTTTGTCTTAAAGGCGGGGTTGCATTGTTTAAGGTGTCCTTAAAAAAGTTGAAGTTTAAGTATTTTCTCTCTTAAGAGCAGTGCCATGGAAAAGTATTTTCCCCCTTCCTGATTTCTGTGTTCTTTGCATATGTATCACTAACAAAGGTGTCAGATAGCTAAACCAATTTCAATATGATGCAGAGACAACCCGGGGAAATACAAAATGTCCATTTTGGAGCCCATTTCTTTCAATTTAAGACATTGTTCAATGACTCGTACAGAGAAAACCTTCAAATTTCGTTTTTCTGTAAAACAGACGAAAAAATATGTCTGATGTGACAACAAAACAAAAAACGGACTCTCCTTGACTGGAAAAGTAAAAAATGGGTTGTTTGGTATAAAACTGCCCAGACAGTTTGACTAAATTGACCCAAGTAATTATTTGCCCCATTTTTAAGATCATTTTAAGTTGTTTTTACAGGCCAGTACAGCAGACAAGTTAGGTCAAAAATCACCCAATATGGGTCATCCATAAATTGTGTTACTTGACTCAATCTTCTGGATTATATTCTAAAAAAATTACCCCAGAGTTGTTGATTAATTTCATATTAATTTGTCTAACTAAAAAAAATGGCCAGTATATCCGCCCAAAGGGCAGCACGGCTGCGCAGTGGTTAGCGCGTGTGCAGCACAGTTCTGGGATCTTGGGTTCAAATCCAGCTACCAGCCTTCCTCTGTGGAGTTTGCATGTTCTCCCCGTGCTTGCATGGGTTTCCTCCGGACACTCCTGTTTCCTCCCACATTCCAAAAACATGCATGCATCAGGTTAATTGGCAGGTCCAAATTGTCCCTAGGTGTGAAGGAGTGAAAAAAATTGTCTGTCCCTGTGTGCCCTGCGACTGGCTGGCATCCAGTTCAGGGCTCCAGCACCCCCGCGACCCCACTGAGGATAAGCGGTGCAGATAATGGATGGATGGATGGAAATCCACCCAAATTGGAGGTTCTCGTAAGCAAATTGAACAAAAATTGAAAAAAAAATCAGGCTCTTTAAATAGAAAAAGAATATATTTGAAGATGGATTCAATTGACGCAATAGTTCTTTGGGCCATTTTTGACACCATTTTGGGTTCTTTTTGAAGGAAAATTTAATCTTGGTAAACTTCCCTAATCCCAACTTCGAGTTGTTTTGCCAGCGCCATCTCCTCATCTCCGACGTCATTCTGTCTGACCGCCAAAATCTAAATCTCCGAATCCGGCTCATCCATCATCGACGACGTCCTTCTCACTTGTCACGGCAACAAGCGGCCAAATGACGGATATATCCGTCAGCGGCCGTCCAAGCGGGGGCCGGAAGCGTTCTGTCATAAATCTCCCGGCCTGCCATAGTAATTCATTTAGCGCGGCCATAATGGCACATCGATCCGTTAATGCCGAATTAATGGCATCGTCTGGAGAGCTTAATTAACGGAAATGTCAAGTGTCTGCATAAAAGCCGACGCAAGTAGCCGATAACGTCCTCTACTCATATTTTTTGTCCTGCTCTTTTGACCGCCATGATTTTTTTTGTCACCATGAAGCTTTTAATGCTGTCTTGAGAATTGACATTGCATCCCCGGTGTCGCTTTAGAAATGAGTTGGGGGAGACGGATTCTCTGACAATTAGCCTAGGGGCTTAGAAAATAATTTTGAATAACGGATTTTAGTAATGCATTGAGATATGAGTTTAATTTTGTTCGATATAACACTTGTAACTCATTCAAACTGAGAAAAACTTTGAAAAGCTCAGTGATCTGAGAAGTATATTTATGATAGTCAGTGAATACATGAGATAAGAAAGATTTACTGACAATTGATAATATTTTTTGTAGTTTTGCAGTGAATGTCAGTATTGGTATCAGCAGTACATTATTGGTTATTTGTAGGGATTCTCAATAACAGTTTTATCTATCGATACCGATAACTGATAAAATTCTACCTCTGGAGACCAATACCTGATAACTTCAAGTATTCATTAAAACATATCAAAGCTCAATGCACTGGCTAACATTTAGAAGCCCGTACAATCATAACAGCCTGAGCCATGCGACTTTTGTCTGCACTCTCGGGTTCCTCACGCACATTGAGAAGAAGTAGAGATGGGTACTACTTGTAAGGAAAATCTACATATATTCCATTGAGGAACATAAATGCTTAGAATATTTTTATTAAGAAGTTGACTGGCTATTATAGAATGGTGTGAAGTTGGGTCTTTCTATAAAAAGTTGAGGAGGAGACACGACCAAGTTGCTCTAGTACAGGTGTGGCGAATACGCGGCTCTATTTGCCTCATCATATTTTTATATACTGTGGCTCTTTGCCTTGTTTGATGTTTGTTTTTTTCCCCTCTGAAAACACTCTTGAATCCATCAGAGTTAACAACAAATAAAACATAATATTTTGAAATTAATTAGGCAGATGTTGTTGTTTTTATGCTGCTCCGGACACATAACTGACTGCCAATCATCTGCGTAGGTTACGTCTAATGCCGGGAAATTAAGTAAACATTTCATGAGCGTGCAGACTGTTACCCTCATGGTCAAAATGGCAAAATGCAAAGCAAAACGGAAATAGTGTTATGTGTTATGTTATGTGGGTTATGGGATATAATATGTTTTTAATTGTGTGTGTTTGTGTCTGTCTGTCATCAGTGCGTGGTGTGCCTCTTTTACTCTCACAGTTAAAAATTTCAGTTCTTTGTGTCAAACGTGTTCGCCACCTTTGCTCTAGTTCTTCTATGAAAAATCAAAATATATTATCATGATGAACATAAATGCTTAGAATCTTTCTATCTAGTCTTGTCAGCAGGTTGAATATTAAAATGTGGCGTCAAGTCGGTCTTGCTATGAAGAGGTACTGAGGAGACACGATAAAGTTGTGCTACTACCCATATAGAAAGTCAAAATGTATTACACTGTCTAACATAAATGGTTGGATTATTTATAACAGGTAATGATGGCTTATTGAATATTATTGTGATGTGATGTTAAGTGAGGTCTTTTGATGAAGAGGTAGAGAGAAGAGACAACCAATTTGTGCTACTACATCTATGGAGTTCTATGGAAAATCAAAAAATATTTCATTGAGGATATTAAATGCTTTGAATCTTCTAACGAGTATTTTGGGCAGATTAAATTTTATAGTCTGGAGTCAAGTCACGTATTTCTATGTAGCAGAAGAAAGGATACACGACCAAGCTTTGGTACCACTTCTAAGGAAAATCTAAATATAATCCATTGAGAATCATACATCTCTAGAACCTACCTTACAGGCACTGTCAGCTGATTGAATATGATTTTGTGGTTTCAGGTGACTAATTATCGGCGCCTTTTTTATCGGGTCGATAACAGGGACATCATATTTGTCATCGTTTTGACAACTATCACCCGATAATCATCAGGCATGCCTACTTTTTAACACTATTCTCTGAACTATTTTACTACACAAGAGTCCTGTTGACTAGAACAAGATTTTACCCAACAGAGACAAGAAGAGAAATAATCGAACTAATGCACAAAAAGCAGATTCCCTTTGAACGCTCTAGCAATTCTCCACAACTACTTGTCAGCAGCGTGTTATCGATCTGCACTGAAATTCAATTCCACGTGCTGCAGGTATTCAAAGCTAAGACCGTGCGGTCCACCACTGTTTCCCAATAGTGAAAGTATGCTGCCTCGTCTTTCTATTCCCCCCTCGAGATGCATTAAACGTTTGCTTTTCGCATTCCTGGCACAATTCGAAGCAGCCGCTTGAGACGGCTAAGGGAAGATGTTTGCATTTAAAAACTGTCAGATTTTTGGGTTTCCTTGTTTTCCTCCCACCACTGATCTGCTTCCAAAATCAACAGAAGACAATGTTTTTTTGTGTGTTTGTCCGCCTGGAATAAAAAACGCTCGAGCACTCACCCTGTAAATAGTGAGCGGCACGTTGACAGGTATTTACCGATAATAACAAACCCTTGAAACAAGGACAAGGGAATGAAATACCGTTTTCATTCGCCGAGATTTTCATCTAAAACGAAAAGGAACATGACGCTCCATTAGATACATTTGCTTTGTCCTTTCGAGGAAAATACATAATGCTTATGTTTGCTGGTTTGTTTTTCTTTTTGATATTTTTGGCCGCACATAAACCTATTATAAAGAGGACGCACATTTCTTTCCATACCAAGGTCATTTTTACTATTCTGTGTCATTTCAGCATGGAAACCTGCAGTAAAAAATGTCTCCATGACCTAATTCAAGTCCGTTTTTTTTTTTTTTTTGTTTGCCAGTGTTTTTGTCCAAAGATACTCTTGCGAGAAGTAAGTAACACCGTATTGCTGCAGTGCAGATCGATTAAATACCCTGTACTTAATCTAGGCAAATACAGTACGTACATTTGTGGTTAATATTTGAAATTCCGAAAGATACTTAAATTGTAAATCAATTCATCAGAAAATTTGACTTTTAAACTGTATGACAATCTATTGGTGCAGCTCTGGATATAATTCTGTAACATTTCTTTATTTTTTTAATTTTTTTTACTAATTACTTCACACATGGCATAGGCCAAATGTCTCCCTCTGTTACAGTGCATAGCAGTAACAGAAGAGGACAGTGATAGGGGAGGACATTTCATGCTTCAGTTAGCTATTACTAGTAATTTCATGAAAATAAAGCTAATATTTAATGATTACTGTGAACGCTTTTACGATGCTTATTAACCACATTATCAAAATTACAAAAACAAATATTAGTTTACACAATAAATAAGCATAGTGGGATGGACATATTATGCTATTCTCCATCAGTTAACCATAATAAAACTTTGGAAAAAAAAGGTCAAATAAAGAGTGGTACTCTTCTTTTTTTTCTTGAATGTTTCCCGTCCAAAAATATTGCTACATCAGAGAGTAGTGTGACTAAAGTGAGAGCCAGCCGATATTTTCCGTAGAACTCATATGAGAGTTACAGGGGGGGACATTTCAGTTCACACTGAGACACAACATATTTTAGATATTCTAAACATGAAAAATGCACTGATAACTTAAATTGACATTCAGTGAGGAATATTATCATAAAGGCAATGCAGAAATGATGAAAAACAATGAATTTATTAGATTTTTCTCACTTGTGTTTGTAAAATTAGTAAATCAAAATGGGGCCTGGGGAGATAGCATTTTTATGTACTAGTACAACAATCAGAGTAGTTTATTTAGAATGTATCCTGGATACATATCAGTGTGTCCTATGGTAGCAGGTAGTTTAACATGCAAGAAAAATGATATGAAATAAGTATAAGCCCATTTTTACACAAAATAAACCATTTAATTTCCCTGAGATAAAAATGGCACAAAATAAAAAGGAATGACCGACCAATAACAATGTATGCACGACTATTATCTCCTCAATACTTCTTCATAATTTGTGTGAGGCACAGGAGAGCTTGGTCATAATTACTGGCATAGTTCAGGCTATTCTAATTGTTTAGCGCGTATATTGTTTTGTTCAGTTTTTGCCGCACCTCTGCCTGTTTTTGTTCAAAGAAAAAATATTTAGGATTGACAGTTTGTAAGATTGACATATCTTTAAGATTGACAGCTGTTTAAGACAGCTTCTCAAGAAAGTACTCAAACGAGTGTCTTTATCACGACACAATGTGTTTCTTTTCTGGATGGATAGATAGTTAGCCACTATTTAGCCAGAAGGCTAGCCAGCCACCTTCCGTTATCAATCTTTTTAGGTAATTATTACATTTTCTTTTAGCTAGCTTGATGGTGAGCTAAATGCTCGCTAGATATCTATCCGTCCGGATACTTTAAAAAATACAGTAGCTTGAGGTGGATAGCTAGCTAGATAGATCGAAAGATAGATGGATCGAACGATAGAATGGATAGATATTTATTTATGAATGGAAATATATAAAGAAAATTGATGCAAGGTTTGGATGCAAAACTGTATGGCATATTTTCTTAAAATATTATGAAGTAAATGACATAGTTTTTATTGTTATTTTTTTGTTTCTTCAAGTGAATTTGGTGTATATTATTTGAAAAGGACAATGCACTCATTATATATAAATAAGCCCAAGTTAGCGTTGGAGAGATTCACATTACTAGTCCCTTGAGTGCATACATGCAAACAATTAGCATCGCCCTTTGTTGCTAGCAAAAACCCATTCTTGAGGACAACAATTTATCTTTTGAGAAAAATGCACCTGGAAAATGTTGCCCACCAACAAAAAAAACATGTTTTTTTTCTTAAAGCATTTATTTACCATTGCATCGCAACAAATTGCTCCCATGGGTTATGAAAATAATTTTTCCATTGCGATACTTGTTGTTTGGAGGCACGGGAACAATCTCAAGTAAACAAATGCTAGAAGCGAGCCGACTTCCTGTAGTGATAATGGCGCTTGTACTCTGGTTTATTTCCATCCCTCTCTTCTGCTCTTTAGAGAGCGAAGAGTTCGGGCCAGTTTTCCTCCAGGAGCCTGACGACGTGATTTTCCCGTTGGACGGTGCCGACAACAAAGTAGTGATGCACTGTGAGGCGAGAGGGAATCCTTCACCTACTTACAGGTAATCAAAAATAAATACATGCAGTAAACCCTCTTAGAACATCAATCGGTTCTGAGCAGGGGATCACAAAGTAAAATTGCTGTATTGTGGGCTATACAAATCAATGGTGAATAGCTGACGCCCTCTGAGCCACCGGTACCCCAGATAAAAAGATCAAAATATGAAAACGGTAAATAGTAAGCACTGCTTTTACGCAATGTATAGGCAAATGATTAAATGAAATTATGAATATTTACACATTCCAGAGAAATAGGATAATTTGATTTACATTTTTGTGTGACGTGACTGAAGCTGGTACATTTGAGTTAGTGTGTGGATGCAGAGGGGGAAGAGACGGCAGACTAAAATTAAAAGGTGGTTAAGCTTCAACTTGCAAGGATTGTCATGCTTTTAGAAAATCTTGTTGCATAAACACTGCCTTGTTCCTAATAATTGTTCCTATTATCATTTGGTTAAGGCAATATTCCTTAACGGCAGAAATATGTCTGGGCTTCCTTAGTATTTCTTGATTATCGGAAGCTCCTCTTCTGTGAGTATCATGTGTCTGCTTCTCACTTTAGCATCACTACAAACCGTAAGATACTTGGTAAAAAATACAGGATTGTATAGCTGATTCATAAAGTTGTGACAAAGAACAAAATATTCTTAACTGAACAAATAGAGAGAAGGCTTTGTGGGAGGTAGTTCGGCCAATATCATTTCACTATGACTGCAAGTCTTGATGGCTAGCTTCTCTTTGGTCGCTAGCATCATGAGTACTGCTGATTGAGCAAGCAAGTAATGATTGTTTCTCTGACGCTTGCTACTAATGCTAGGTTTTAGAAGCGTGGTTTGATGACTTTTCTTTCAAATCTTTGTTGAAACAAGGGGTAACAAATCATTGTTTGCTAATGAGAATAATCTATTAAAAATGTTTTTCCCATCAAATTTTAATATTTCATTTAAATGTTGAACCCTCCCTTTATCTATTTATTTATTTATAACCTACTTTTTAACGGCGGTTACACAATCGTTGATAAAGAAAACAGTTGGCTCTGGTTGACATGTATGGGATTATGTCATAAAAACATAATTATAAACCTGTTCCCTTTCTATGCCAGCTGGTACATCAATGGGACACTAGTGGATGGCAGGTCAAGCCATCGCCACAGCCATTCCGAGGGGAACTTGATCATCGCCAACGCCAGCCAGGACACAGACTTGGGGACGTACCAATGCCGTGCACAGAACACCTTCGGGACGATTTTGAGCCGGGATGCTCATCTGCAGTTTGCATGTGAGTTGGACCCGTTTTTTTATCAACTATGAAGTCTTTCATGAGTCATGCCAGGGCCAAAATACAGTGTGTCCCAAAAATGCATTCATCTTTGACTACACTTTTTTTTAAGTCAGATTTTGTCTTTGAGTAAGAATGACGGATAATGGGCATACTATTTTGAAAAGAAAAAAAAACATTCTGGACATGTGAAAATCAGGTGGAAGTTTAAAGACATGTTAGGGCATCTGTGCAAAGAACTGTGCACTTCAGATTTATTTTCAAATTTCCAGAAATAATTTATTTAGACAAATATCAGCCAAGTATCTGCCATCCTGACTCCAAAATAAAAAAGTGGTTGCAGTGGTTTGGATATTTTAAAGTTTTTTAACAAATAAAAAACGAAAAAGTGGGTGGGCAAAATTATTCAGCCCCATTGAGTTAATACTTTGTAGCGCCAGCTTTAGCTGCAATTACAGCTGCAAGTCGCTTGGGGTATGTCTCTATCAGTTTTGCACATAGAGAAACTGATATTTTTGCCCACCTCCTTGCAGAACAACTCGACCTCAGTGAGGTTCTATAGAAAGCGTTTGTGAACAGCAATTTTCAGTTTTTTTCAAAGATTCTCAATAGGATTGAGGTCTGGGATTTGACTTTGCCATTGTAACACCTTGATACGGTTTTTGGTGAACCATTCAGCTGTAGCTTTTGCTTTATTGCTTTGGATCATTATCTTGTTGCAAGACAAATCTCCATCCCAGTCTCAGGTCTTTTGCATACTGTCATCAGGTTTTCTTCCAGAATGGTCCTGTATTTCGCTCCAACCATCTTTCCATCAATTTTAACCATCTTCCCTGTCCCTACTGAAGAAAAGCAGGCCCAAACCATGATGCTGCCACCACCATGTTTTGACTGTGGGGATGGTGTGTTGAGGGTGATGAGCTGTGCTGCTTTTACGCCCAACATAACGTCTTGCACTGTTGCCAAAAAGTTCGATTTTGGTCTCATCTGACCAGAGTACCTTCTTCTACATGTTTGGTGTGTCTCCCAGGTGGCTTGTGGCAAACTTTAAACAACACCTTTTATGGATATCTTTAGGAAATGGTTTCCTTCTTGCCACTCTTACATAAACGCCAGATTTGTGCAGTATATGACTGATTGTTGTCCTATGGACAGATTCTTCCACCTCTGCAGTTCATCCAGAGTGATCACCTCTTGGCTCCATCTCTGATAAATTTTCTCCTTGTATGAGCTGAAAGTTTAGGGGAACGGCCCGATCTTGGTAGATTTGCAGTGGTCTGAAACTCCTTCCATTTCGATATTATTGTTGCACAGTGCTCCTTGGGATATTTAAAGCTTGGGAAATCTTTTTGTATCCAAATCCAAGTTTAAACTTCTCCACAACAGTATCTCAGACCTACCTGGTGTGTTCCACGTTCTTCATGGTGCTCTCTGGGCTTTAAACAGACCTCTGTGACTATCACAGTGCAGATGCATTTATACAGAGACTTGATTACACAGGTGGATTCCATTTATCATCGTTAGTCATTGAGATCAACATTGAATGATTCAGAGATACTCACTGAACTTCTGGACAGTTTTTGCTGCACTGAAATTTAAGGGGCTGAATAATTTTGCACAGCCACTTTTTCGTTTTTTACTTGTTAAAAAAGTTTGAAATATCCAATAATGTGTGTTCCACTTCTTGATTGTGTCCCACTTATCATTGATGCTTCACAAGAAATTACAGTTTTATATCTTGATGTTTGAAATCTGAAATGTGGCAAAAGGTCACAGAGGGGGCCAAATAGTTTCGTAAGCCACTGTACATGTATTTTTGGGGCACCTTGAATATACCCTATTTTCCAGAATATAAGGCGCATGCACAAGCATGCACCTTGTAGTCCGGTGTACCATATAGACTAGAAAACACAGTAAATAAAATTGGAAATAATTGTCATAATTACTATAACAATAAATACATAAATGCATAAATAAAATAATAAATAAATTAATTATTAGTGGTGAAACCAGATTTCATTATGCTTATGTTCTACGTTAGTTTTTTTTCTCACTCTAATGATAACTGTAGTTTTAATTTTGTGTGCCTTTTAGTCCTGTGTTTATTAGAAATGAAAATAATTTAGCAAAAGACTGTTTTGGATGTGTGCCTTAGACACCAGAAAATACAGTAAGTACATTTGGAAATGTGTAATGAAGACCTGCTACTACATACACTAACCATTTTTTGATGAATTGATTTATTTTAGTTGTGAAATCAGATTTCAGATTGTTTATGTTCTATGAAATACGTACATTTTCTGACCCGAGCAGGTACAGTAGTCCTAACTTTGTGCGAGTTATAGTCCAGTGCGTCTTATACATGAAAAATATTTTGCAAAAGACTATTTTGGGGGTTGTGCTTTATTGTATAGGCCAGAAAATATGGTAAAAACATCTAATGCGTGATTACAATCGAATGCTACTACAAAGGGGTAACCATTGATTAATGAACCAATTGATTTGAGTAGGGAAACCGGATTTCATGATGTTTATGTTCTATATATATTTTTTTCTGACCCTTGTAATAACAGTTGTTTTTATTGTAGTGACTTATAGTCCAGTGTGAATTATATATGACAAATATTTTGCTGACTATTTTTAGGGTGCGCGCCTTATAATCAGAGTCCGGAATATACGGTATTCTTAGATGTTATATTATAATACAGTGGAACCTCGGTTCTCGACCATAATCCGTTCCAGAACACTGTTCGAAATTCGATTTGTTCGATCACGCAATCATTTTTCCTATTAAAAATAATGTAAATCCGTTCCAACACCCTGAATGTTTTCCTTAAATGTTTAACGTTAACATGAAGCTAACCCAGGGTAATCGTACATTCGCGTTATCGTAATCTTCAGTACGAAAGATTACGCTAACATGAACGTGTAAAAATAAAAAAATCAGGTCGTTTACAAGTCATTTAGCACCCGAGGCTCCACAACAAACGGAAAGGGAAGGGGGCTGCGTCCCAACACCCTGAATGTTGGCTCCGTTCCAACACCCTGAATGTTTACCTTGAATGTTTAACGTAAACATAAAGCTAACCCAGGCTAATCGTACGTTCGCGTTATCGTAATCTTCCGTACGAAAGATTACGCTAACATGAACGTGTAAAAATTAAAAAAAAAGGATAAAGATAAGAATTATGCATAGGTTTTCTTAACTGTGGTGGTCAGCAGAAGGCGCAGGTGGACAGTAGGGTAAGCCCTAGCAAGATCAGACACTCCACCTCTTTCATATTTTGCTATTATTTCTTTCTTCAATGCAATAGTAGTACGCACTACTTTTCTTTTTTCACCTGTAGCAACTTTGCTGCTTGCCCTGACTTTCTTCTGAGTCATAATTAGGGGCTAAAACACTTCGTACACCTATATTAAAAGCGAAAGCAAAACAAAGCACGTCCGCACGCGATATGAGTTGGTCACGAAAAGAGCGATCTACACCCATACGCCGCTCAGCATCGCACCCTAGCGTACGCACTCACGCATTACCGGCGTTCGAACTCCGATTTTTTGACCGAACAGCAAAACAAGAATTTCTCGAAATTTTTGGTCGGACTCCGATTTGTTCGAACTGAGAGGCGTTCGAAAACCGAGGTTCCACTGTATACTGTATATAAATTACGTGATGTTGCACTTGATTTAAGCTTGAAAGTGGAGCTCTGTTGTTTAAAGGGACATTGTGTGTTGTTGCAGAAAAACCAAAAAATTAGAAGGAAAATGGTGTGGTTTGTTTACTTTAAGTCGCTATAGTTTGTATTCTTCCTTGTGCTTTTTACAGTCGTTTCCAGTTGTCTTACACAATACAACAACATCTAGTGGTCTTCTATGACACAGTGTTGTTTAAAGTCTACTGTAGCTACCTCGTCTAATTGACTAGTTAATTGCTAAATACACCCTAAATACTTGTGTTAATTATCTTTTGGTTTCAAACCATGAAGAAAACCTGCTAATTTGATTTCTGTACGTGTATACTGTTATGGTTGTATGCCTTTTATACATGCTGTATTTCACTACAGGCTTGTTAATGAGTTATACATAAAGAAAAAAAAACAAAAATTGATAAGAGTGGCGTAGTGGGATTCGCAATCTACTCGAAAACCCTCCATCAGTCAGAAACTGTGCTCACGTTAATGTCTTTTGATTAAACACGTTCAAGCTTATTAGCATCAAGCACCTGATGCCGTTTGCTGCAGGTTATATCACGCTGTTTTTTAAATATTCCTGTCGACATATTTCAAATGAATCGTTGCATTATCTACACTTCTAGAGTATTATATAAATCCTGATCTGCGTGTGTGTGTATGTGTGTGTGAGTTCGTATGTGGCTTATAGGCTCCGAAACAGCTTAACAATTTTGTCAAAATCTAAACAATAGTACTTTAGGCCTCTGGGAGTGTCTTTAGCTACTTTTCATGTCAAGGTGCCCCCGATAAATACCAACGAACCAGCTAATCAATTGTTTTGGTGTACAAGTGGTTCTGGAGCTCCAAGCTGGCATTCTGCTCTTTGGCACTCCCACTGTAGTGGCTCCCTAGTTCTTTTTCAACAAACCACGGCCCCAACAACCTTGCTCAGGTAAAATGCCCAGCAACACCAAGATACGACCATTGTTTCTGGCTTACTCGTTTTACACAAAGTAAAATAAGCCTTTTTTCTTTTTTCAATGGTTGTTTTTTTCTGACTGTATTTCATTTTGAAGGGTCTCAGAATAAAGCAATTAAAACACATGTATTTATTTTAATTTTATTTAGGATTGATTTGTCCATCATATAATATACTGCTAAACGAATAAAATACATTGCCCCATTGATAGATGATTTTTACAGAATTGTTTTTCATATTTTGGCTGTAAACTTTTGTTATTTTAGTTTTAGAAAAGGGGATAAGGTAAAATAAGAAAAAGATTTAAAAGTATTTAAAGTGTTTTATTTATCTAATGAAAAAATGTTTTTTTTCTCACTGGAGTATAAATCGCACCCCTGACCAAAATATGAAACAAATGGCAATTTATAGCACAAAATGTACGGTGCTTTAAGAAAATAAACAATGACTTAAAATGAGCACCATTGCCTGCCAGTTCCTATTTTTGGGGGCGATGGGACATAGTTCTTTTCCGTTTTTTCTTTGAAATCCGCAGTGTGCCTATTTATCGTAATTGATGCAGTTTTTTTTTTCAGCGAACAAAGCTCCTAAGTGTGACTCCATGCTTTTCATGTAAATATCTCACCGGTCATTAACGCTCTTATAAATTCCCCTTTATGCAAACAAACGCAAACCTTTCTTGCCTTGAGAGCTGAATACCAAAAATGCATCAACGGCATGTTTTTTCTTGGTGCAAATCCCGCTCGGCTGATTGGATTTTCCGGCCTACAATGCTTTTGCTCTGCTTTGGCTTGTTATCGTGCTCCACCAGTGGGAGACTCGCTGCCATTTTGGTCAGTTCAGTATTCATTAAATCAGAACCGGACCGGTCTCCGCAGTATGTGGGCTATTTATAGGGCCGTGCAACCCGTCTGGCCTCACAACCGCAGCATTCAAGTCGCCCTGTAATTACCGTGCTTGTACAGTAGATCCCTGGATACAGCGACCCCGCCTTACAGAGTTATTACTTTACGTGTGAGCTATCTACAAAATGACAAAGACAAAATGATCCAAAAAAAATGGAGATTCAAGATCAGTCTAGCATTTGAAAAAAGCGTCCCAATTAGTGCAATTAAATTATCACAATTTTCTCAATGCACGCCTAAATAAATCACATATTTAATCAAAACAAAAAATGTATTACACTAGTCCAATTGTGACAACTGTCAACTCCATGACCTAATTCAAGTCCGTTTTTTTTTTGTTTGCCAGTGTTTTTGTCCAAAGATACTCTTGCGAGAAGTAAGTAACACCGTATTGCTGCAGTGCAGATCGATTAAATACCCTGTACTTAATCTAGGCAAATACAGTACGTACATTTGTGGTTGATAATTGAAATTCCGAAAGATACTTAAATTGTAAATTCATTACTGTGTTTTTTGCCTTTACGGATTTGTAGGGCATTTTGATTAACCCCATAGTCATACATTTTACGATGTATGAATGTAAAAATGGCATTACATTTGAACGCTTAATCATTACATACTTATTAATTCATAAGTAAAAAAGATTTAACACAATTTTACAAAACATTTATATTGTTATCATTTACACTTCAACAAAATTTGTAGTTTTCCAATTTATTACTGCTTATGAGCAAGATTGATGTTTGTGCTTGTATACTGCATTGTAACACTGGATGGCAGCGTATCCCAACAAATACAATGAACTGTATACATGTTCCTGTGATCTTCCACCGCTATCTCTGCGAACCACCTTTATATTTCGATCTCCTTAATGAGCACCCTAGCTTTAGGGTATGGGATAAGAAGTTTTTTTTTTTCAGCATATTCCCCACTATACGACATAAATCTTTTTTTCTTCACAAGCCCTAAAATGTGCAATGTCCGTGCATATGATGAGTTACGGCTCTAAGATAACTGTCTGCTATTGGTCGATGTCATAAAACATGGTGGTTTGTTTTTGGTCTGCATCACAGCATCACTAAGTTGCTAAGATGCTATTGGCTGAACGTCCTCCCACAATGCTTTTCTGTCTCTTAATTTAGACTTGTGTTTGCTTCATATAGACTTTGCGAGTTAGTGCGATACAAACTTAAACCGTACTGTATTTATTCACTATAGGTGCCAAGGCTTGCAGTGATGCTAAAGAAGGGGTGGGCTTTTTTTTTTTAATCGCAGGCTGCATTGGTTTATAAAATTTGGCCAAAGGGCTGGTGTTCTGCCAAATCTTATTCCTTTCTACGAGCATCCTACCTTGGGATGACCTCACAGCAACAATTTTGTTTTTATTATAATTGAGTAAAACCAGAAACATTAAAACGTTGATTGATGATATAAAACAAGGGTTGGCATGCATACCTAAACCCTGTGTTACTGTAGTCAATTAACACCATGCTAGAAAGCCACCACGGAAATAAACAACACACCTGTCTTGAAAGCTACGTCAGAAAATAATATTTTGAAGCAGTGTAAGAGTCCAACCAGGCTAAATAAAAACGAAAGTTGTAAATACTCACCGCTTGTGTGTTCAAATTGCACTTGGCATTGGCCGGATTTCTAAATGGGTAGGAAATAATTTCAAAACACCGGGCCAAGAAGACAATGATAGGTTTCATTTTTTGTTTTTGTTTCGACCACAACAATCTGCAAACCGATACCCTGACAATACACAAAGAAAACGGATAAAGGTCGGTGTATCAATTTGTTCTCATACTGTCACTTTTGCTGATTTAAAATAGATATGCCACATGTTTGGGCCTTTATTTTTAAAACATTCCACTATTGCAAAAAATCAAAAATTAAAGAATGACAAAAAATAGAAGCATTAAAACAGCAGTGACGATATACATGAATAAAAACCGGCAGGCATCAAATTTCCATTTTCAATTTTATTATTATCCATACATCAAAAGCAGTTCTTTAAATTCTTTTGAAACACTCCGACTTAAAGCAAATAACTAAATGATGTAACATTTTAAGCAATAAATTTGATGATATGGATTGAAAAACTCAAAATGCAACTGAGCTACCTCGGAATGTTTTTTTTTTTTTGTTTGTTTTTTTTTCATAAAATTGTGATACATATCTTGATAAATAGTATAGAATAGAACAGAATAGAATAGAATAGAATAGAATATACTTTTATTGTCATTGTTACAATATGGGTTAACATATTGTGACAACGAAATTGGGCTTGACACTCCAGTATCACACATTCACAGTGAGGTAAAAAACCCAAGAAGATAAAGGAACATAGAAGATAAGGTTATAAAACAAGGAAGATAAGGTTATAGTTATAATTTACACAAAATTTACCCAAGAAATGTCGGCATATAGGGTGTTACATACAGTTTGGTATCGTAGGGTTTGTGCAATATGCATTTGGTGCAAAAATAGTCATCATAGTGCAAAAATGGTCAACATATGCATTTGGTGCAAAAATAGTCATCATAGTGCAAAAAAAGACAGTCAACATTGTGCAAGGTGAGCAGTAAACATAGTGCAGTCAAGTCAAGTATAAACACTTGATAAAGAAAAACTGTTAAGAAAAAAATATCCAGCTATTTCAATGTTGGGGCTGTGGGGCCAAGAGTGGCACCAAATCAACACAGTATTATGATTATTTTTCTATTTTATTTTCAACCATTTTATACATATTATCATTTTATTCTTTAACCTTGGGCGAGTCAGATGTAAAAGCCTGATGGCCTTCATGTGGCCCGCAGGCCATAGTTGCCAATCCCTGTGTTAAAGGAAGAAGCAAAAACATAAAACATTGTAAACAAAGAAGGCACATGTATCCCTACCCTTGCGTGATATGGCCATGATCAATCGATGAACAGGGGCATTATATAGAATAGGGGGCAATCCAAGAGGACAATTCTGTTTTTATTCGAGCCGGCTGTCTCCTCACCCTCTGCATCCACCCACTCACTCAACTATACCAGCTCGAGTCACACTAGTGGGAAATGAAATGTATTTTTTTCTCATAATGTATATTTATTATTTTATTATAAACTGCATGTATATTAGAAATAATTTGTAGGTAATATATACTTTTGTATTATGTTAATGTTTTTATCTAGAGGACAAGAGGCATGAACTTATTACCAAATGTTTCAACTCCTGCCATACAGCAATTTCACTTATCAATCCCGTATCTTGGGGTCTACTGTAATATCTAACTACAAAAATGCTCCAAACTATTTAATTGTTCAAACGTATGGATCTACTTACTGTATACTTTTATGTGGTTTTAATGCTTATATCTGATGTACTGGGGGATTGAAACTAATTACGATAGGTTTCTACGCCCCCACTATACAGCAATTTTATATTATGATCACCACCTCACAAAGGATTAATGTCATATCCCGGGGGTACGTAAAACGTTGATTATGCCGTCATGGCTTATTGTTATTTACCGGATAGCGCTGGCTAACCTTTACGATCGAAAGACGACCTTATTCTGGTCTCGTCGCCTCCTAGTCAGTCCATGAAAGTCGCCGTGAGCAATAAAAGGGATTTATGCAAGGCTTTACAAGACGAGCGAGGTTGACAGCCGCTCGTCAATCAGGCGTGACCGCAGCAGCTAGCTAGCAGGTCGTTAGCGCCTCAGATCGATAGTTGTCGCGCAGGGCAAATGAGGCATGATTACGGGGATGAAGCGTCTCCAGGACAGAGAACTAAGAAGCTAGATATCAAGTTTGGACCAATGTGGAGAAATCGATGAGTTTTTCATCAGGAGGTGATTGCGAGACACCTTGACGCTTTGGAGGACAGTCCCTCACATTTGAATGTTATCAAACGTCGGGAGCCTTAATCATGGAACTTCATCCTTCAGTCTCACTCGTCTTTCATAGCTGACTTCCATTATTTAGGAATCTGGTGCATTTTTTCCACTACTTCCTTCTCTAGCTCTCATGTTAGCCACTTGGCTGCAGCAGGCTATGGCTTGCCACTAGCAGCTATTGTCATTTTTGGTTGCTCCTGCTTTGTCCCTCAGTGTAACTGACCTACTACATGTGGCCATGCAAGCAAAGGTCACCGAGTCCTATCATTCAGGGATCCTTCATTTTTTTTCCAGTTTCTAGCTACTTATATTTGCTGCTTAGCTGCAAACTATAACCCACCACTAGCAGCTATTGTGAACGTTAGTTCCTTTTTGTAAATAAAGTTTACTTTACGTTACGTTTTTTTCATTGTGTCCTTCTTTTGCCACTCATATTAGCTGCTTAGCTGCAAACTGGAACTCGACACAGTGGATAGAGAAAGAAACAGTGGAGAAAAAGTGGAAGAGGCCTTCATGACGGGACCAGATGCCAAAAGCGAGTGAGACTGAAAGACAAGGTAAAAAGCAGCTAACAATAACGGCTAGCTATTAGCCACAGCCTGCAGCAAAGTGGCTAACATGAGTGCCGCAAGAAGGAAACAAGGTAAAATATGCCTATATCGCAGGAATCAGCAATGTTTTTTGCTAGCAATAACAATAAAAGCTAGTAGAGAGGCATAACCTGCAGCCAGGCGGCCAATGTGAGTGGCTAGGGAAGGGAACCATGGAAAAAATGTGGCAGATTCCTTTATCATAGAACTCGGCTGTAAAAGAAGCGTGACAATGAAGGACAAAGCAAGCTTTTTTTCACATGGAGATATCAACAATTGAAGTTAGAAGCAAGCCATCGCCAGCAGTGGAGTGGCTATGATGCGTTGCTAGAGAAGGAAATTAACATGAACAGGATTGTGTTGTCTTGCAGACATCGGAGAGTTTGGCGCCAAGACAAGGGGCGGAGTTTCGGTGCGTGAAGGTCAAGGTGTGGTGCTCATGTGCACGCCGCCGCCACATTCGCCAGGTAAGACCTTGTTAGCATCACTTTTGGTCCTTAATTCATGGGTCCCCAACCTTTTTTAAGCGTCAACCTACTTTTTTGTTACAAATTGACGCAAAGGGCACCCAGTTTGATATTAATTTCTAAAGAAGCAACTTAGCTAGGTTGCTAAATAGCTAAAACAGTGACTTGATAGTTTGCTAGAACGGTAAATTGCTTAAAAAAAAAACGAAACATAAGCTAGATAGCTAGCTAAAATAGGAAAAAAAACAGGAAGATAGCTAGCTTCAAAGCTAAAAAGGTAGCCACACTGCTAGCTAAGAAAACTGCACATTTTTGATCATTCGCGTTATAAAAACCATACATTAGTATTATATAGTATACAGTATTTATTATTATTCAGCCAGTATCAACCATCAACATGATATCTACCGGAAATCATTTTGTCACGCGAAGCTATCGACGTGACTCGTCGCCTTAAATCGGCGCCGCCATTTTAGACCCAACTGCTGTGTTGGGAGGCATTAGGTGACCAAACCCCCCAATTCCAACCCTTAATGCCGAGCGCCAAGCAGGGAGGCAATGGGTACCAATGTTGTAAGTCTTAGGTATGACTCGGCCGATGCTTGAACCAGCGACCTCCCAGTCTCGGAGCGGGCGCCCTACCATCTAGGCTACCTAGCTGGTTGGAACTTAGTTTGTTGTATTTCCTGTAAAACAAATCAGTAAAAAGATGAATGCATGATTTTATTTAATACATGAATAGATTAGGTAAACGGGTAATAAAACAAAACATAAGCTAGTTAGCTAGCTAAAATAATAATAAACAGGAAGATAGCTGGCTTCAAAGCTAAAAAGGTAGCCACATAGCTAGCTAAGAAAACTGCACATTTTTGATCATTCACGTTAAAAAAACCATACATTGGACCTTAGTTTGTTGTATTTTCTGTAAAATAAATCAATAAAAAGGTGAATATATGATTTTTTTAATACATGAATAGATTATTATTCTGTTATTTTAATTAATTGCTTAAAAATATTAATTAGTAATTGAATAGATTATTTTTTTGTTCAAAAAGCTCATGAGCTGGAATGTATATATTTGAATTTCTAAAAAATACATTTATGTTATTACTGATCAGAGCTGTGGCCGAAAGGTAGTCAGAGCCTGCTGTGGCGGCAACCCTCAGTGGTATTCTGTAAGCAGCTGGCAGGAATCGGCGGAATGCATCTTCTGTGGTCGCTGAGGCGAAAACTCGAGCATGGGAAGAGTTTGGCGAGGCCCCGGAAAACGACTTCCGAATGGCTTTGAGGAAATTCTGGTCCACCATCCGACGTCTTAGGGGGGGGTGCAGTGTGCCATCAACATTGTGTTTAGTGGAGATGGGGTGCTGCTGACCTCGACCCGGGACGTTGTGAAGCGGTGGGCAGAATACCTTGAAGACCTCCTCAATAACACCAATACGTCTTCCTCTGAAGAAGCAGAGCCTAGGGGCTCTGAGGTGGGCTTTCATATCTTTGGGGTTGAAGTCATTGAGGTGGTTAAAAAAATCAGTGCCAGCTCCCCAGGGGTGGATGAGATCTGCGTGAAGTCCATTAAGGCTCTAGATGCCTCTGCACCATCGTGGGGACATCAGGGACAGTACCTCTGGACTGACAGACCGGGGTAGTGGTTCCACTTCTCAAGAAAGAGAGTGTGTTCCAACTATACGTGAATCACACCTCTCAGTCTCCCTGGTAAGGTATTTTCTGGGGAACTGGAGATGAGGGTTAGTCAGGAAGTGGAACCCCGAATCCAAGAGGAGCAGTGTGGTTTTCGTCCAGGCCGTGGAACAGTGGACCAGCTCTACACACTCTGCAGGGTCCTCGAGAGTGCATTGGAAAATGCTTATCTGGTCTACATGTGTTTTGTGGACTTGGAGAAGGCATTCAACCGTGTTCCTCGGGATCCCTGTGGGGAGTGCTCTGGGGGCAAGGGGTATCGCACAGTCTTATTATATAAAAATAGGGTTACATAGACTTAGTCAACCAATAAAAAAATAATTTTACTTGAAAATCTAAATTACCCAGCACTGGTGAGTTATTTTCAAAAACAGGTCTGCAACACCTTAACTATCCTTTAGGGGCACTATGGTGCCCACGGGCACTACGTTGGTGAACCATGTCTTAATTCATTTTTTAAAAGTCCACTCATGTAATGGGTTGCCTGATCTAAGCAGGGTTGAAAGTGTTACAGTACTTTAAAAATGTAATCCGATACAATTACTCGTTAACTGTTGAAAATTTTAACCAATAACGTAATCCAACTACTCTCATATTGAAGTCATATAACTGGATTACTTAGATTACTTTTGAATTACCCCAACACCAAATACGCTAAAAAAAGGCAAAAACAATAGAAATGAAATTACAAAATATAGTTTGACATAAACGAACTATGTAACCTTAAAAAGAATTGAAAGAAACCCAGGTTAGGTAGTTCCTTGTAGTCCTACAAAAAAATGCTCAAATTTTAACCCCGTAGTATTGTTTTTTAAGCAAAAATAACATTTCTCTTATACATGGAACACAAGATATACTCTTTTTTTAGTATGCATTAAGACCCCATATTTATAGATTTACTAGGCTAGATTAATTATTCTCACAGCATAACAATACAATACAGTGATCAAATAGTGGATTTTGAACACCAGTGTACTGCAAAATACAAAAAGAAGGTAATCAATACAATTTACCAAATGTCCCTGAACACATTAATAGCAAGCAACGTTGCTGCCTAGTGCCCAATACGAACATGCTAGCAGCCTCACAAGACTCCAGGCTCATGCAAATTGCACAAAATGAGTGCTACATTGAAGGAGAAATAAAATGCAGTCAAAAAGAAAAGTGCTATTACCTGCAACACACGCTGACAAACATGCATAAGTGGATAAGGTGCCTGTCTGTACGATCTGGGCAACCCATAGGCTTGCGTACATAGCTCCCGTGTGTGTGTGTGTGTGTGTGTGTGTGTGTGTGTGTGTGTGTGTGTGTGTGTGTGTGTGTGTGTGTGTGTGTGTGTGTGTGTGTGTGTGCGTGCGTGTGTGTGTGTGTGTGTGTGTGTAAGCCTAATGTCAGTGATTTAATTTATGACACAGTATGTCCATTGGTGCATTATGTATACGCCTTTTTTTTAATACAACTGTATTCCTGCAAAGTAATCATTATTTTAATGAAATGTACCTGTAATTCGATTATGAATTTTTTATGTAACTGTAACGTAATAAAATTACCTTTTTTGGTATCCTTATTAGGTAACGCAATTACATGTATTCCGTTACCCCCCAACCCTTGATATAAATCTTGCACATAATGCTAAGGCTGAAATTTGATTATTTATTTAGTTTGAAGAGGGTACATTTAAATGCATTGAATTTGTTGAAGTTGGGTGGGGTTTTTTTCAGAGTGGAGGGGGAGCAAACAAGCCCATGGCCTTGGACATCATCCATTATCTGCACCGCTTATCCTCAGTAGGGTCGCGAGGGAGCTGGAGGCCATCCCAGCCATCTTCCGGCAGTTGGCAGGGGACACCCTGAATTGGTTGACAGCCAGTCACGGGGCACACAGGGACAGTCAACTCACTTGCTTACTTTCAGTCAACTGCTCTGCTTCTGACCAGAACAGCTTCTCTAAATCTCCATTAAATTGTTTAATTGCTTTACTCTCAGAGTCACGTTCAGAGTCACTTACTGTAACAGTCCCGGCAGACATGTTAGCCCAGGCGTCGACAATCCATTCCGTTTGCATTATCATCCGCTGGACGTTTCTGTGCTACCGTAGTCCCAGTCCAGGTGAAAAAAAGACATCATTTCATGATATGAAAGTGCCAAGAGGAGAACAATAACCTTTAAATTGCTAGATACGCTACGGAGTCAGCATCCAGAGTACTTCCGAATAATACATTGCTTGTGATGTCATGTGTCCTTTCCGTGCAAACGGGACGTGGAGGTGTTTACATAGGAGACATATAGAAGTCACAGCAGAGCTAATTTAGTTGGAAATGAGAACAGTCTCACAAAATCATCCGATTTCACCCAAAAATGTTGTAAGTTTTGTCTCGGCCAAGGCTCAAAACTGTGACCTCACAGTCTCGGGGGCGGGTGCCCTCCCCTAAGGCCACCGAGCTGGTCAAAGTTTGTTGCTCTGGATGAGACACACGGCGCACTGTACGATAAGGCGCACCCTACATTTAGAAGAAAATTGGAGACATCATTGTGCGCCCTATGGTCATGTAAAATACGGTATTTGTATTATTATTGTTAATAGTTATTTTATGTTTACTTCTGCTTTTTTTGACTCAACTGTTCTTTCTCTTTTTCTTTTTTGTCGTTTAATTATTTTTGAGGTGATTGGTAAACCTTTTTAAGCAGTTCTTTGACTTGGACTTGGACTTTGAAATTATTTATTTGTATTTATTTATTGATTTAATTATATTTTTTGGGGAGGTGGGGGGAAACGGGGGGTTCAACCAGTATTCTCGTTTGCCCGCGTCCCTGCGTCCTAGACGCATCATTTTTGCTGGGGACGCATAGTGTCAAATCAACGTGCGTCCCCGGGACGCAAGTTTTTTGACAAAAAATTGTCATTATTGCCCGATTAGTTTTTTTTAACAAAGATTTACCGCACTCCAAACTTTTTGTCAGGCAGATCCGCCATTGTTGTTTTGGTCTCGCGGTTCGAGTTTTCGTCTGCACACTGATCTCGGCAAACGAGATCTCGTTGCTTCGAGATGACGTCATTGTTGTGGTGTGGTTGTCGTTGAGTCAAGGTGAAGGTTAAGTATGCCTCAGAAAAAAACGTTAGTATTAGATGAAAATCAACACAAAATTGTTAATTCCTTCAGTGTCGGTAATAAGTCTAAACATAATGCAGAGTGATAACAACGGCAATAATTCCGGCACGAAAAAACGGCGGAGAAATTCTTTGGAAGATCGCAAAGGCAAGGAAAACAAGTGTGTTGAAGCGAACGATTTGACGAAAGAAAATAAACAAAAGAATACTCCTTGCAAGAAAAGGACTTTTCTGTCAAAATGGACTAAATTATATTCCTGGTTACGCTATGAGGAGGATGATAATGGATTGGACCTTGAGAAGACATTACAACTGTGGCGGGACAGCAAACCACGAAGAATATATGAACTGAAAAATCTGAAGTGAAAACTTGCTTTGTATTACCAATTAACTGTGATGATTAAAACTGCATGAATATATAGATTTATATTATATATTTGTCGCCGATTTAAAATTCCAAACTCGATAACACTAAATTTTGGGGACCCATAAATCTCTGTTGGGACCCATGGATTTTTGAGCATGCGAGTCCCCGGGACCCATCACTTTTTAGCGGTAAAATGAACACTGGACAAATCTTTAAATTATTTCAAGATTTTTTTAAATGAAGTTGTTTTTTTTGTCTGTTTCTTTTTTTATATATATTTTTAAGCATATATTCCATTGCTTCAGACTTAATTATATTAATTTGTTGTTTTTTTCTGCGGGCAGCGAAGTCCATCAACTCGGACTTAGATTGTTTTCGAGTTCAATCTTTTTACCCTTTTTTTCCCCCAGCAAACAATTCCTGGATCTTTTACAATCCACGCACTCTGCGGGACACGGCGTCCTGGAGAGGCAATTTGCAGCGTCATTAGCAATGAAAGGCAACGTTGCTCGGGGTATAAAAGCATATCTGGCCTCAGCGGTTCTCCGTGAGCACAACCCATGCTGGCAACGCACCGTGGGAACATTCGCTGAGTGCTCTTCAGCCTTTGCATATATATATATATATATATATATATATATATATATATATATATATATATATATATATATATATATATATATATATATATACTCTATACAGTACTTTTGTTTTTTAGATAGATACTTGGGCCTTTGTTAAGGTTTTATTTGATTTGAATATATTATGTTGTTTTTAATTTTTAATTATTCCAAGAAAATAAAGGTGACTACTGCACATATTTTACATATCACAATTTCATTTTCGGACATAATAAAGAGATATAACTGTCCTCGTAATTTTGCTAGAAAATATGTTTTTTTTTTAATCAAGGCATCATTTTTCTATCATCAAATAGTAAAAAAACCCGTATATTTCTTTCTTTCTTTTTTTGCAAGTACAGTACAAAGCAGCTGTTTCTTCAGGGCCTCTCTCTGAAGCCGTCACTCGATCAAATATTTTTGCTCGTCAGGCTAGGTACCAAACAGTCCACTGGCTCCGGACTGGTCCATCGCGCTCTTTGAGGTCAATGTGCCATTAGAACCTTTTATGTTTGTCTTCAATGATGGGTAGCGGCTTTTCTTTGAGCTCAGTTGGAGGTTGACAACGGGAGAAACCACTCACTGATTTTCTGTCCGTTACAATCGCGCTTCACGGAACCTGCCGGACGTGCTTCTGGTATCCGATGAGACCGATCAATACCCGTTTTTTCCGTATTCTTGCTTGAATTTAGGATTCATTTTTGCTGATGGAGCTTCTGCCACTACTAAATCCAGGCTTTGAAATTATCACTTTTGAATATTAATTGTAAGGGCCCGGTCACACAGCCGTTTGCGTCTGTATCGCGGGTCAAATTTTGCTTTTTTTTTGCCTGTGGTTGCCCGCGATGGAAAAGGCGCAAAATTGGCCAACCCGCTGTTCATCGGTGGTATGCCCGCAAAACAGACGCCGGCGACTGTTCCGCTTCCTCATTGCGTCATTTCTGCGTCATTTTCTCGTGTGGACCACGGGTATAAAAGCTGCCGAGCCGGCGTTATGCCGAGAAATGCATCCTTGCCGAGATTTGCATCCCCTCGCTACTACAACCACTTTTCAGATTCAGATTCAGAATCAAAACTACTTTATTGTCATTCTAGTACACGTGTATACAGAACGAAATGTCGATACATCTGACCCGCACAGTTTCCTTGAATGTACAGATATAAATAAAATGTTGTATTGAGTTGGAGTATTGAGTACTAATAATATACTAAATAATTATGGCTATGTATAGTATTTTACAGTAGCGCAAATAGTGCAAGAGGAGCAGCTAACCAGATGTGCAAAATGGGCAGTCAAGTAAACAAGTCAGGTAAACAGTAACAATAACACTGTAACAATAACACTGTAAGTACAATAGTGCAGAAAAAACAGATGTGCAAGGAGCGGCTAGCTATAAAGAACTGCCAGTAGTGCAAAAAGTCAAACAAAACCAACAGATGTACAGATTAGCAGCAGTTTAGATTTACTATGTGTTTGATTGACCATTTGACAGGCTAATGGCCAGGGGGACAAGACTATTGTGGAACCTGGTGGTCCTGCACCGCACACTGCAGTACCTCTTCCCAGAGGCTAGCAGAGTGAACAGTCCATGATGGGGGTGAGAGGGGTCCCTGATAATGTTCTTAGCTTGGGATAGGCAGCGCTTCTGGCCAATGTCCTGAATGGAGGGGAGAGACGTCCCGATGATTTTCTATGCTGTCCTCGTCACCCTCCTCACACTACCCCAGTCGGAAGCGCTGCAGCCTCCACACCACTGCTCCACCTCCTCTCTGTAGGCCAGGTCGTTGTCGTCCCTGATGAGGCCCACCTCTGTTGTGTCGTCCGCAAACTTCACGATGTGGTTTGTGGCGGACCTAGGGACGCAGTCGTGTGTCATCAGGGTGAACAGCAAGGGGCTCAGGACACAGCCTTGGGGGGAGCCTGTGCTGAGGGTGATGACATCGGAGATGTTCTGCCCAATCCGCACTGACTGGGGTCTGTCAGTGAGGAAGTCCAGCAGCCAGTTCCGCAGGGGGGTGTTGAAACCCAGGAGTCTCATTTTGTCAACCAGGTGTTGTGGGATGATGTTGTTGAAGGCTGAACTGAAGTCCAGGAACAGCATCCGCACATGGGTGTTCTTCTCCTCTAGGTGTGTCAGGCTCAGGTGAAGCGCAGAGGAGATGGCATCCCCGGTGGAGCGGTTTGTCCGGTAGGCAAACTGAAAGGGGTCGAGTGAGGAGGGGAGACTGGAGGTGATGTGCTCTTTAACCAGTCTCTCAAAGCACTTCATTATGATGGGAGTCAGTGCAATGGGCCGGTAATCGTTGAATGATAAGATCTGGGGGTTCTTTGGCACTGGGATGATGGTGGCAATCTTGAAGCATGATGGTACTGTGGCTTGGTCTAGCGAGGTGTTGAAAATGTCTGTTAGTACACAAGCCAGCTGATCGGCGCACTCTCTAAGGACCCGCCCTGGAATGTTGTCCGGGCCTGGAGCCTTCCGTGTGTTGACCCTTCTCAGGGTCTTCCTCACGTCAGTTGAGTCCAGGAGGAGTGCTCTTTCGTCCTAATTTGGAACCGCTTTCGCTGCAGGGGTCCCATTTTGTTCCTCGAACCTCCCAAAGAAGTTGTTGAGGTCATTCAGAAAGTCCATGCTAGTGTCCTGCACTGGGGCCGTGGTTGGCTTGTATCTGGTGATGGCCTGAATGCCTTTCCACATATCCCTGGTGTTGGTTGTGCTGAGGAAACGGTCCTCGATTTTTTGACTGTGCGATCGCTTTGCTAGTCTGATAGCACGGTTCAGGTTAGCCCTCGCTGATCTCAGCGCCTCCTCGTCACCGGATTTAAAGGCAAGGTTCCGTACCTTTAGCAGTTTGCGTATCTCAGCAGTCATCCAGGGCTTCTGATTGGCACGGGTGCAGATGGTTTTGGTATTGCTGACGTCTTCTGCGCATTTACTGATGTAGGCTGACACAGACATGGCGTACTCATCTATATTTATTTTGTTGTTGTAAGTGGCAGCCGATTTAAACATGTCCCAATCTGTGCATTCAAAGCAGTCCTGTAGTGCCTCCATTGCCCCCTCAGTCCACACCCTCACCTGCTTCACTGTAGGTTTTTCTCTGGTCAGCAGGGGCTTGTATGTAGGAATTAGCATAACAGAAAGGTGATCTGATGAGCCAAGGTGGGGCCGGGGGGCTGCTCTGTATGCTCCTCTGATATTTGTGTAGGCCAAGTCTAATGTGTTCCCACCTCTTGTAGCAAAGTTGACATGCTGGTGGAAATGCGGGAGAACTGTTTTCATGTTGGCCTGGTTAAAGTCCCCCGCCGCAATAAAAATGCACTCGGTGTAAGCATGCTGCAGTTCACTCACAGTTCGGTAGAGAACGTCCATTGCCTCCTTAGTATTAGCGCTGTCTCCGTCAGAGACAATCCTACGACATTTTTTCAGGCCAATACAAAACCAATTGTCACAAACCAGGACATGAAAAAGGAATGCGAACCCAATCACGTAACGTTACTCACAGTTTATTGGGGAGAGGAGGAATGAGCGCACACTCGATCCGGGGATCGATGGTCGCGGAAGTAGCTTGAAATCAGAACTAAGGAGTGGTCAAAATCAAACAGATCGAGACGAAAATAAAACAGGGTCAAACACAGGCAAAAATGGAAATTCACAGAACTTGTCATACCACGCAGAGTCTAGCAGGAGTTTCGCAGACACTCTCACACCAGGCGACTCACAAGACTGTATTTAAATAGTCCGGCAGCAATCTGTCAACGCGGTTCAGCTGGTGTCAATGGGCCGGGCCTCTTCGGCGCCGTGGCAACCATGACAGAACCTGGCGCCACACGGCGGGGATAAATTGGGCGCCATGGCAACCATGACACCAATATTCAACTTTTAAACAGTAACTGATATCCAGTACTGATACTCCTAAATCCAGACTCGGGACTGAAATATGTTTTCTTGAGAAGTCATCTGTAGGGATATCTCGGATTTATACCACCAGTATATGACATTGCCTTTTCAAATCCAGACTCATGCCTGAACTGTGTCCAGATTTTCGACACCGCATTTTCTCAGGCCCATACAAAACTGATGCGCCACTCTTTAGGAGTTCTCTGTACTGATATCTAGTACTCATACTAACAGTGTATGAAATTCATTTTTTATGTCGAGTTTTGTGTCTGATGTGCAATCAGCATTTCAATACTAAATTTTTTGTATGTGTTTAGATTTTCAAAACCAAATGTTATTAGGTTGTTGCAAAACTCTTGAAAAGACATCGGTAGAGATGTGTGTTACTCATACCACTAGTATATGAAAAACTTAACTGTAGAGTAGTCATTGGAACGTATATCAGATACCGATACCACAAGCATCTGAAATTCGTTTCAAGGTTTGTGTCTAAAATGAGTTCAGATTTATAATACCAAACATTTTCAAGTAGCTACAAAATAAATACCTAACTTTTGAGCAGCCACCCGTATGCATATCTAGTACTGATTCCAAAAGCATATGTGAAATTCTTTTCAAGGCTTGTGTCGGATTTAGATTTTCAATACCAAACGTTTTCAGGTTGATAAAAAACTGATACTTACATTTGAGCAGTCATCTGTACAGGTACAGTATGTAATGCATACCAATAGTATATTAAATACTTAACTCTTGAATACACCTGGTGCTGATATCTAGTACTGGTACCACCAGCATATGAAACTCTCTTCTAACCTGGTGTCGGAATTAGGTTTTAATTTTCAACACCAAAAGTTTTCAGGTTGATACAAAACCTTTACTTAACTTTTAAGCAGCTATCTATATGGATATACAGCAACTATACAAACAGCATTATGAAATTATCTTCGAAAAATTGTGTCTAAAACACATTCAGAAATTCAATATTGAACATTTTCAGGCCAATGCAAACTATTGAGCAGTCATAAGTACGGATATCTGTTATTCATACCACTATCATATAAAATACTTAACTCTTAAAGGGTAACTGGTACTCATATCTGCTACTGATAGTACCTGTATATAAAATTCCGCTTCTTAAATATAGGCTTTTGTCTGGAATTTGTTTTATTTTTCAGGCCGATGCAAAACCGATACTCAACCCCTAAGTAATAAATTGTAAAGATATCTACTACTAATACCAACAGCATTATAAAATTATATTTAAAGCTTCGGTCTGAAATTTCTTCAGATTTTCATTGCCAAGCTTTTTCAGGCCGATACAAAACTTTTGATCAGTCATTAGCAAATATTTTTGTTACTCATACCACTAGTATATAAAATTCTCAACACTTGAGTATTCACCGGTACTCATATCTGCCACCAATAGCTCCGGTATATAAAACTCATTTTTTTAAATCCAGACATGTCTCTGAAATGTGTTCTAATTTCTCACACCAAATTTTTCCAGGCCGACACAAAACCAATGCTCAACTTATAAGTAGCCATTGGTACGGATATCTAGAACTAATTCCACCAGCATATGAAATTCCCTTCAAAACTTGTGTCGGAACTGTGTTTTTATATTCAATACAAAACGTTTTCAGCATGATACATAACCGATATTCTTGAGCAGTCATCAATACACATATCTGTTACTTATAACGTTTTTGTTATAAGTAACACAATAGTTTGTGAAATACTCAACTGATTATTAACCGTTGATGATTACTGTGTCTGAAATTGGGACAAATTTTCGATTCCACATTCTTCAGCCCGATAGTAGACCTTAACTCTCGAGTACCGATATTTATATCAGTTACTGACATGACTAGTATATAAAATGTTAATTTTGAATCAAGTATTATGTCTAAATACGCTTAGATTTTTAACAACATTTTCAGTTCGATACCAAAATGTTACCGAATTCTTAAGCAGTTATTGGTGATATCTGTTACTTGTATCACTAGTATAAGTGGTAGTAGTGCTTTTTTCAAGTCCATACAAAACTGATTCTCGAGAAGACATTTTGTACCAAAAAAAACTTAATTAGCAAATAATAGAACTGATAATAACTGAGTTCATGGGAGTTAAAGTGCAAACACAAAGCAGATTATCCCGAAACGTCTGGAAGCAAAAGTCCTTCAGTTATCTGAAGAAAGAGAAAAAAAGGCTGTTCAATTAGCACACTTTGGTCAGGCGGCGGATTTACGTCGTTATCGATCAGAGAAGGTGGCAGAATGACCTTGCATTATGGCGGCGACACGACTTTTATTGCACTTTCAGCACCAAGATTTTTAACAAGCGGAGAAGTGCCCGTGTGTATACCACGCCTAATCCCATCCCTTTATCAAATAACGCTTTTAGTAGATTAAAGCCACGTTAAATCTGAGGCTGCCAATCGAGTTGGAGTGTTTCCAGATGCCATCGACGCTGACACGGCACTTTATTCATTTTCAGCAATTTTTCACTTTGAAGCTCGAGATCGAGCGCTAGCTCTGACAGATAACAAATGCAAATACCGTCCGGTGGATTCATTTGTTGCCGGATTTTCAAAATGACGCTCATTGACGGATGTGTTAATATAGAAGAGAGCGCTCTCTGCAGCTTGTGTGTCATTCGTTGTCTTTATTACGATTATTAAGGACAGTGTCTCTTCGTGTTCAAGTAGTGCCGTCCTTAATCAGATTTACTAATGTGATTATTGCGTACATATGTTACGCTATCGATCACTGTCATTTACTTGAAATCAAATGTGTTTTTGAGGAAATTCATGGGAGGAAAGATCGAGTTAGTTTATGGATTATTACATTTTGTGATTTGAATATGTTTGAATTATATTAATATTTTTTTTTTATGTGTGTTACTGTGAATTATTTAGTTTTCTCCGTTACATATTTAATAGCTAATCGTTTCATGTACAGTACATGTATGTTTTATGATGGATAGGATCCCCGGTTGTAACAGGTCTCTGTGCTGTTTAAAATAAAAACGCCAAGAATGTAGTGGTTTCCCGTGAGTTGGAGCTCCATGTCATCTGTTTTATGGGTAATGGATCAGGCGTTGGTGATATACAGGTTTGGCAGGGGTGGCCGTTGCAGTAGGCCGGACGTACAACCCTGCTACGCCACCTTAGTCACTCTCCGGACCTAATAACAATCCACGGAGCACTTGCTGGTGAGCAGCATTTCTTTGCGATCTTCAGATTTTCCTTAGAGACTGATTTAATAGATGTGGGCATGCTTGGCAGTTTGTTTTTGTTTGTGGACACATTGACTTGTTCGCCTGCCCCCACTGTTTGACCGACAGCATAGACCAGCCTATTGCGCACATGGACATTCAGCCCACTCAACACAAAAAAAACAACCTGCCCCCGTGATAGCATTCGCTGTGGGCTGTCTGCTGTTTGCTGCAAAACACAATGAACAATCAGCAAAGGATTTCTTTTTCCGAGTGGGAGCTTTACAGGAAATAATTGACAAGCACTGCTTTAGCATGTCGAGAAGTCCAAATTTGTTGGCAATAAAAAGCATCTTCCCATGCCTATGGTCCCGGACGCAGTCGGTCCAGGACGTTTTGTTGACATGTCGGTTTTAAAGGACCTTGTAATTAAAACGATTTGCGCATAATGTAGGTTGTCAAGCTGTTTTACGAACATATACAACTTGGACCGGTACATTACTAACACTCAGACGTACACAAGCAGGAAAGGGGCGGAGTGACTTTTACTGTAATACAATCAGGATGCAGAACAAAATGCACGATGAGAACAACAACAATAGTGAAAGCTCTCTCTATGGGTGGTTATATATATTAACCTGCAAAGTTAAAGGGAATAGCGTATTTTTATATACAGACACTTCTACAAACGGTGTTGCCAGCGTCATACTTGATTATGTGTTTTGTGTTTACTTCTGGCAGAGATAATCTACAGCTGGGTTTTCAACGAGTTCCCGTCGTTTGTGGCCGAGGATAGCCGGCGCTTCATCTCGCAAATGACGGGAAACCTCTACGTGTCCAAGGTGCAACCGTCCGATGTGGGAAGTTACGTTTGCCTGCTGAAGAACACGGCCACCAACGCTCGAGTCCTCAGCCCGCCCACACCGCTTACACTCAGGACGGACGGTAAGACGCTGTTGGTCCTCCGTGCGGTTATTGAATTGATCAAGGACGCATACATTCGTTTGAACAGAACAAATGTTCGCTTTCACCTGTTGCGTTACATGATTGAAATAAAAGCAAAGGAAATATTTCATAGGATTTTGAAAGTCATAATAATATAAAATATATTCAGTGCAGCGAAAAATATTTGCTCCCTTTCTGGTTCCCGTGTTTTTGCGGTTAAGGGAAGTTATGATAACTCATGTCCTTTAACATATTATTTTCTTAGTTTTACTTTGTTTCTTCTTGTGGATAAAAAAGATCGTTATTCAAAAGCAGTAAAAATAACAAATTTGGTTAGTGAATTTTTAAAAATACATTTTTTGTAATATTTTCATATTTTACCCGATACTAAATAATTGAAAATGCATGTTTTTCCCAATAAAAATATTTGAACAAGATTTGAACAAACAAACAAAAAAATAATATTTACAACAAGAACATTTTGAACCCGCCTGTATACAACCCCTCAATAAACCCTTTCTTTATTTAAAAGCTTATTTAATGATTTCAACATCAGGGATACCAATCTCATCAACAACACCAACTTTTTACAGTTCTAAGGTCCAAAACTTTCTTGGTCACGCAAATCCCACAGGTTATTTATACGACACAGCATGTCTTTCCATCAAAATTTGTGCCCAGTTGACCCCGTTCCGCTGCAAAATGTCAACATTATAACCTCACACCGCAAGCTAGCTTTGTCCAGGTTGTAAACTAATAATGACCTATTAACTTAGCAACTTTTCCACCTGTGTTTTGTTGGGACCGGCCTCTAAATAAATCATCAATATGCCCGCTCAATGTGTTCAAATTTGAATTGCAATAAAGTTAAGAAATATAAAACTAGCTATAGAGATAGTCACTGCACTTGTGTGCACTGCCATGTAATGCTTATTTAACAATTTCAACACCAGGAATACCAATATCATCAATAATACCAAAAATCTGGGTGTCTAAAACTTTTTAGTCACACTAGGTTCTCTAGTCAGTTATATGGAGTATCTCCTTCCAGAAGTATCAATCAAAATTTGTGCTGATTTGACCCTATTTCTCCACAATAATGTCAACGTTATCACTCTACACCGCAAGCTAGCTCTGTCCGTGTTGTAAACCGATAACGAGCTATAAGCTCGGCGCTTTCTCCCGCTGCTTTTCAGCGGAACCAGCCTCCGGGGAAATCATCCGGCTGAGCGTCGTGCGTGCATGACGTTCCACCTGCCGGGTGCCGAAGCCCCTGCGTCCGTCACAGGATTCCAGTCAAGGTTTTGACGCGGTCCCCGCTGATGGAGCGAAAGGGTTTTCGTGCCTGGGAAGCAGATGGGCGCGTCAGCTAGCGTCTTCATTACGTTTTGACATTATTAAATGATGACATTATTGCACGGCCTCAGGCAAAAAGTTGAATTCTTTAACCTTTTGGAAAACGATTCGCCGGGGCCAGGCTAAGTCTTCGCCGTTAACCATGTTCATGCGGCCATGCTCTCTATGTCTGACCTGTTGTTAAATTACCGCAGTGTATTCCCTTATAAATCGAAGGGTGGTTTGTGGAAAGGCTTGCGCTGGTTTGTGGGGTATGGTTTTGGCTTTAAATAAGCATAGGATTCAAATTATGCTTTTAAAGGAGGGTTTTGGTTTTAAACTAGGTTTATAAACTGAAATGAGGTTTTAAAATCTGGTTTTGGTGCTTAAAATGAAGCCAAATCTATAGTTTGAGAAAAGGTTTTGAATTGAGCCTAGGTTTTAAAACAAGATTTTGAATTAAGGTTTCCAAAAGAGTTTGGATTTTAGACTACGGTTATAAACTGAAATGAGGGTTACAATAAAGGCTTTTAATATAGTTTTTGGGTTACAAAGTAAGTGTTCACATCAGAGTTTTAAACTACAGTTTTTGTTTGAAAGTAATGTTTCGAACTAGAACTTTGATCTTTGACTTTCAAAAAGGTTTTTGAACTCAGCATAAGGGATCAATATTAAAGGTATTATGTAAGATTTTAATTTCAGACCAAGGTTTTAATGTAGTTGTCGTGTTACAAACTAGGTTTTTAAACTACACTTAGGGTTCAGTTAGGGTTACGAAGTAACGTTTTGTTTTTACACTATGTTAAAACTGGGTTTCAATATAGCTTTTCAATAATAAAGGGTTTCAATCTAGTTTTTGGGTTTTAAACTAGGCTTTTAAACAAATCCAGGGGTTCCAGTTAGGGTTTTCAAATAAAGTTTTGGTTTCAAATGTGGGTTATAAACTGAAACTGGTTTCAAACCAGTGTATTTAAGTTTTTGAGTTTCACACTATGCTTTTAAATTAGTGTTTAAAAGTAGGTATTTGGTTCAAATCAGAGTTTTAAACCGAAAATCTGGTTTTGAACTAGCAATTTATCAAAAACTAAATTAGAATAAACTAGGTTTTTAAACTGATAGCATGGTTTTGAACTAACGTTTTAAACCAAAACTAGAAAAAACAAACTAGGCTTTTAAACAAAGCTGATGGTTTTAGAGTATGATTTTGTTTTCAAACTAGGGTTAAAACTGTGGCTAATGTTTTAAACTATAACCAGGGTTTCAAACATAGATGTTAATCTAAGGCTAGAGGATCAAATTAGGGTTTTAAAGTAAGGTTTTTGTTTCAAACTAAGGTTAAACAAGGAGCTGGGGTTGCAACCTAGAGTTTGAAAATACTGTTTGGGTTTCAAACTAGGCTACTTTTTAATTAAAACATGTTATTATTGTTATTCTGATTATATCAAATCAAGATGTTGTTATTATATATGTAATATATTAATATAAATATACATTTACATTAAATAGTAAATATGTTTCTATTTTTGATTAAATTAAAATATTCATAAATTATTGCAAAATAATAATTTATTAATATATCGATTTATTAATCATTTTGCCTCCAGATGATTTGATTTGTTGTCGTTTTTAAGCACAAAACACAGTCGGTTTCTCAATAAAAGCTGAGAATGCCAGAAAAGGCTGGGTTGCTTTTCCCCACAAACAACAACCTTTACCCCTTGTCCCCCCTGTCCCCGCTCCCATATTGCTTGTCCCACTTTTAAAATGGTGAAAATTGCATTGGCACACCCCGCGACAGACGGGCCCAAACGTGGCACGGCGGTGTCACGGGTGGTGACAATCGCACTGCGCAATCTGTGTCTCGCTCAAAGTGATTACACGCTGCCGTGCACGCCTGTTTTTGTGTGCGTGTGTTTGGTTGTGCATGTGCTTGTGCACCGCTCACCGTCAAGCCTAACCGACCCTCTTAATCAAAACAAGCATCTGGGCTCCATTACGGCCCACTGGACGCCATTGATTGCCGGCTCCCTTATCTTTGTTACACCTTTCAGACTGGTATGTACCTAATACCTGTGTTGTACCTTAAAAAATGATAACTAGAATTGTCAGGTCAGAAAACGGACAAAATAGCATGTTGATCAAGCCAGTAGACCCCTGTGATAAGACATTAGTTCATTCTGATATGTTAATTGTAGCATGAAATCGCTGACATTTAGTGACTAAAGGATATACAAAAAATGTGACTTGACTTGAATTGTACAGCGAGGGGATAGAAACTTATCGTTTAAAGTAATGTGTGCCGGAACCCGGTACTCCTGATATAAAGCATTAACAAAATAGTATATAGCGAGCGTTACTTATGTGTAATATATGTGTATATGATTAAAAAAATAAATAAATATAGATATGGGTAAAAGTGTTATTCTATCTACATTTGATGTGACGTGTCTTGAGCCGGTGTATTGGAGTTGTGAGTGGATGCAGGGGAAGAGACACCGATGGCAGACTAAAACTTAAAAGAAGCTTCAAAACTTCAAATAGTGATTAGTGTGCTCCCAGTTGATTCACCTTTTAACAGCGTTCATTTCCAGTGAGCTTGTTGTAGTCATCATGTTTTGTCTGGCAGTGTCTCTTGATATCATATTGTTTTACAACAGTTTCTTGGCAAATTAGGCAGAAGCAGTTGTTTTGGATTTCGGTGAAAAAATACTTTTAACTTTTCCTGGAAGCAGAGAGCCTCACAGAAAACGTTTTTTTTAGTTTGCATTTGCCATGTCGCAATGGGGCTGGGATAAAATTCCCACAGAAAGCCAAGGACAAGGTTCCCAAACGGCAACTGCCATCAAGCTGGTAAAATCGTGAAAATGTGTTTTGCACAAATTTATTTTATATTGGGGTCAACATTACTGCCGGGCCACATAATAATTTTCTGACAGAGGCCGCAGGCCAGTAAAAATTTGATCACGGACCGTTACTGGCTCCCGGGCTGGACTTTGGACATACCAGCCCTAAACAATCCAAACACAGTAAATATAAGAGTGTTCACAGGTGTATATTTTTGATCCTCTGCATAAAATAACACACAAATACAGTCAATATAACAATACACAAAGGTATATTATCAGGGTTCCCGCGGATCTTTGAGAAGTCTTAAAAGGCATTGAATTCATTATTCAAATACTAAGTCAAGTCAAGTCAAGTCATTTTTATTTGTATAGCCCTTAATCACAATAAGTCTCTAAGGGCTTCACAGATTAGTATACTATGTTACACAGACTATTTTTCAGTCGACAAGAAGAGTAGGTTATTATTCATAAGCAATGGAGTAGAAGTGAGTTTTAAGTTTAGATTTAAACATTTCCACTGAGGTTGCGGATCGGATCTCAGGGGGAAGAGCATTCCACAGCACCGGTGCCCGAATGGAGAACGCTCTCGATCCAGCAGAACACTTCTTTGCTCTCGGGATCACCAGAAGACCGGCACTCTCAGATCGTAGGCTTCGGACCGGGACATAGGGGCAAATCAGATCTGAAAGATAAGAGGGAGCAAGTCCATGTATGATTTTGTACAATACTAAGAGAACTTTGAAGTCACATCTTTGGCTAACTGGGAGCCAGTGCAAGTTAGCCAAAATCGGTGTTATGTGATCGTACTTTTTTGTCCTAGTTAAAAGCCTCGCTGCGGCGTTTTGTACTAGCTGAAGAGACTTGATTCTGGACTTCGGGAGACCGGAGAGTAGTGCATTACAGTAATCGAGACGGGAGGTAACAAATGCATGAATTATAGTTTCCGCATCAGACTGAGACAGTATTGAACGGATTTTGGCAATGTTACGAAGATGGAAGAAAGCGGTTCTAGTAATTTTCTTTACATGCATCTCAAAGGTTAGATCAGGGTCAAATATGACACCTAAATTTTTAACTGAGTCACTCTGTGTGATGTGACATTTGTCAATGTTCACAGCAGTTTTTGAGAATAAGTCACGGCATTTAGATGGACCAATGACTAACATTTCTGTCTTTTCAGAGTTAAGACGCAAGAAATTGAGTGACATCCACTCTTTTATCTCAGTGAGGCAGGCCTCCAAATTTCCACAGTTTAGTGTGGAAGATTCCTCCAACGGAAGATAGAGTTGAGTGTCGTCTGCGTAGCAGTGGAAGCTGATATTGTACTTGCGAATAATGTCACCTAATGGAAGCATGTAAATGTTGAAAAGAAGGGGGCCAAGCACTGAACCCTGCGGAACACCGCAGGTAACATTAAAGGGCTCAGATGTCATTTCACCATATTTAACACAGTGCGTCCTATCTGAGAGGTAGGATCTGAACCACGAGAGGACGGTTCCTGAGAGACCAATCCATTTTTCCAACCGTTCTAGTAGGATATTGTGGTGCACTGTGTCAAAAGCAGCACTAAGATCCAGCAGCAGCAAAAGTGATGAAGCGCCAGAATCCATTGACATTAGGAGATCATTTGTTACCTTGATCAGAACTGTCTCAGTAGAGTGGTTAGCCCTGAATCCTGATTGCATGGATTCAAAAAGGTTATTCTCGGATATGAAAGCATTCAGCTGCTGTGCCACTACTTTTTCGAGTACTTTAGAGAGGAAAGGTAGGTTTGACACAGGTCTGTAATTACTTAATATTTCTGGATCAAGGTTGGGTCGTTTCAGTGTGGGTTTAATAACGGCGGACTTAAAAGCTGCTGGAACTACACCTGAGGAGAGTGATATGTTTATAATATTTAGAACTGAAGGTCCAAGGACGCCAAAAAGACTTTTAATAAGTGAACCTGGGAGCGGGTCGAACTGGCAAGTTGTCGGTTTGGCCGCATTTACCACCTGTTTGAGATCATCAAGTGACAGTTCACTAAAACCGGACATTTTCCCAAGGCAGCCACCCTGTCGTGCATCTGTAAATTTCAGTCCTTTAATATGTGTGGTATTAATAATTTCTTTAGCAATTTCTTCCTGTATGCATTGAATCTTCTTAGTAAAGAAGACCATTAAGTCCTGAGCAGAGTGTGTCGAACTATCTGCGATAGTCTGTTGCCTTGTAAGCGATGCTACAGTGTCAAAAAGGGCTTTGGGGTTGTTCTTTTGAGACGCAATCACTTACGAAAGGTAGGCCGATTTTGCAGAGGCAAGGGCCGCTTTATACTTTAACAAACTGTCACACCAGGTTTGATGGAAAACCTCAAGCTTGGTAGCGCGCCATTTTCTTTCCAATTTCCTGCATTCTTGTTTAAGGGTTCTAGTTTCATCAGTAAACCAAGGCGTGCGTCTTTTAGGACGTGATTTTAGTTTTATGGGCGCTATTGAATCCAGCACACTAGTCAGGGTGGTATTGAACTCATTCATGAGTGAGTCAATCGAGCCAATGTATGTAGGAAAGGACGCAACTGCTCCAGGAAGGAGTTCAAAGAGCTCAGAAACTGTACCAGTGCTTATATTGCGTCCGCTAAATACTTCAGCTTTTTTAACACTACTCTTAGCTAGCACCTCAAATGTAACTAAATAATGATCCGAGATAACGGTAGTACACGGTAACACCATAATGTTTGAGGTTAAAACTCCTCGAGTCAGAATCAAGTCTAGCGTGTTCCCATTTTTATGGGTTGGCAAATCAACCAGTTGATTAAAGCCAAATGCATCAATTAGAGACCTAAACGCAATAGTAAGTGAATTGAGTGGGGAGTTCAAATGAATGTTAAAGTCTCCCATAATTATAATTTTGTCTGCATAGGTTACTAGTTCAGACAAAAGTTCAACAAATTCGTCTAAGAAAGTTGTGTATGGCCCAGGTGCACGATAGATAGTTATTACATAAATTGACAATAGAGAGGACCGCATCACAAGAGCCTCAAACGCCTTGTAATTATTAGAGGTACGTGGATTAAATTTGAGCGATTTTTCAGAAATTAGCGCAACACCACCACCCCTTTTCAACGTGCGTGCTATATGGCTACTCTCGTAGTCTGGGGGAGAAGCATAATTTAGCGCTAAGTACTCATCCGGGCGTAACCAAGTTTCACACAGACCCATACAGTTAAGTTTATAATCACGAATAATGTTATCAACAAGTAAAGCTTTTGGAGCAAGCGATCTAATATTTAACAGACCAAATTTCAGCTTTGCTGAATCATTTGACTTAGCTGAACTCTTTGTAGTCTTTGTCGAAATCTTCAAAACCTGCCGCTCTGGTGGCTTTTCGTGTGGGTTGTCCGGCGAGGGATGAATGGTGGAATTAGTTACATCCTCGCGTCCTTCCTCGCGTCCATCTTGCTGCTTAGACTTCGCACGCTTCACACATCTACCTGCACGGCAACCACGCTTCTGTTTTCTGTCCTTACGGCGGCGTTGACGTCGTTTATTAAGCGGAATAGCCGTCCACAAGGATGCCGGGTCTCTTTGAAGTTCGCTCGGTATATCATAGGCGGTATAAAAAGTGCCCGAAAAGTCGAAATTTAGACGCCCACCCAACCGAATAAGTTCGTCCCTACTGTAAGTATTTTTGGCCACACATGTGTCCAAAAGTGAAAGCAAAAAAGACAAGAGAACGGCAATAGATAGAAGATTAGCTGGAGAACGAGCCGCAAGCATGTATCCATGCGCCGCCGCCATAAGGCCTTTATTGGCATTAAAATGCCTTAAATCTAATTTTTGAATGTTCTAAAAATGCAAACACAAATATTTGGTAATATTTATCAATTGCTCTAAACAGTGTGTCCGTTACCTTTAAGTAAGATATGCAAACTCTATACAGGAAGGTAGCTAGATTTGAACCCATGACCTCAGAACTGAATCGCTGGAGCGCTAAGCCCTAGGCCGCCCTGCCACTAGTGAAATACATCTCATCTCATCAGCTGCACCGCTTATCCTCTGTAGGGTCGCTGGGGTGCTGGAGCCCATCCCAGCAATAATCGGGCAGTGGGCAGGGGACACCATGAACTGGTTGCCAGCCAATCGCAGTAGTGAAATACATGTGATACAAAATAGCAGCAAAACTACGGTTGATAACAAAGGTGAGGTGTCCTTAAAAAGTGGAAATTTAAATATCCTGGAAGGGGGATTACCTCATGTACGACCCCTAATCAAAGTGTCTTAATTTCTTCATGCTGATGTTTTTGAGTTTTTCCTTGCACTCGTGTAGGTTTTAGATCAGGGATGGTGTAATAGTGGTCTCTAATCTCTAAAGCCCCTTGAGGCTTCTTGTGAATTAGGGCTATACAAATAAACATGACTTGACTCAATGCCGGGAGTTTTGTGTTTTTGTCACGAGGTGGAGTGGAAGGGGGCTGTCACGAGGCGTGGTGGAGTGGAAGGAGTGATCGGACCGGAACGGAGGCAGGAGGCAGGAAGGGAGAACTCAATTGCGTAACGATCCAAAACTTTTATTCACGAAAATAAAAGTTGTCCAAAACTCTGGGACATGACAAAACAAACAGTTGTTTCTTCCAACTCAACTAAACAGGACAAGACATAACAGAACGGACAATGTTTAAAACTAAAACAGGACAAGGCATAACAAACCGGGGAATGTGTAATGAGCCAGTCCCCGCCAAACCCACAACCCAGCCTTAAGTAGCAGACCAGCAATCAGCTGATCTGTTACAGCTTGAGTTCGGGGGCGCGGCATACTGGTCGCCACGGCGACCGTGACAGAGCCCCCCCTTTAAGGGACAGCTCCTGAGGTCCCCAAAAAAGGAAGAAAACAAATAAAAAAAATAAAAAATACTACCTCACGCCCCGGAATGGTTCGACGCTCGGCAGGGTTGGGGGGGTCCGGCAGGCAAACTGGACCGGCGAACACGACGACAGATGGAATCAGAACCGGCAAACACAGAGGACAGACGGAATCAGGACCGGCAAACACAGAGGACAGACGGAATCAGGACCGGCAAACACAGAGGACAGACGGAATCAGGACCGACAAACACAGAGGACAGACGGAATCAGGACCGGCAAACACAGAGGACAGACGGAATCAGGACCGGCAAACACAGAGGACAGACGGAATCAGGACCGGCAAACACAGAGGACAGACGGAATCAGGACCGGCAAACACAGAGGACAGACGGAATCAGGACCGGCAAACACAGAGGACAGACGGAATCAGGACCGGCAAACACAGAGGACAGACGGAATCAGGACCGGCAAACACAGAGGACAGACGGAATCAGGACCGGCAAACACAGAGGACAGACGGAAACAGGACCGGCAAACACAGAGGACAGACGGAATCAGAACCGGCAAACACAGAGGACAGACGGAATCAGAACCGGCAAACACAGAGGACAGACGGAATCAGAACCGGCAAAACAGGTGAGAGACAAAATCAGAACCGGCAAAAACAAGCGAGTCAAAATCAGAAACGGCAAAACAGGAGCAGCAGAGTCGGACTGGCAGGCAGCAGAGTCGGACTGGCAAGCAGCAGAGTCGGACTGGCAGGCAGCAGAGTCGGACTGGCAGGCAGCGGAGTCGGAGTCGACCCGGCAGGCAGCGGAGTCGGAGTCGACCCGGCAGGCAGCGGAGTCGGAGTCGACCCGGCAGGCAGCGGAGTCGGAGTCGGCCCGGCAGGCAGCGGAGTCGGAGTCGGCCCGGCAGGCAGCAGAGTCGGAGTCGGCCCGGCAGGCAGCGCAGTCGGAGTCGGCCCGGCAGGCAGCGGAGTCGGAGTTGGCCCGGCAGGCAGCGGAGTCGGCCCGACGGGCAGCGCAGTCTGAGTCGGCCCGACGGGCAGCGCAGTCTGAGTCGGCTCGACGGGCAGCCGAGTCGGACTGGCACGCAGGGGAGACGGAATAGCAGGCAATCGGCACGGGAGTCGGGCAGGCAGGCATGAGAGTCGAACAGGCAGGCGTCAATTCTTCCCGGGACCCCATTCGGGGCACAGCAATGGCCACGACGGGCGGGGCCGTGGTTCGAACGGGCAGGGAAGGTTACCTCAGTGGGCGCTTGCCAAACTGCGTTCTCCAGCTCTCCCCAAGTCGCGCTGGGATCGTTCGCTGAGTTCTAGTCGTGGCTGGCTCATTCTGTCACGAAGTGGAGTGGAAGGGGGCTGTCACGAGGCGTGGTGGAGTGGAAGGAGTGATCGGACCGGAACGGAGGCAGGAGGAAGGAAGGGAGAACTCAATTGCGTAACGATCCAAAACTTTTATTCACGAAAATAAAAGTTGTCCAAAACTCTGGGACATGACAAAACAAACAGTTGTTTCTTCCAACTCAACTAAACAGGACAAGACATAACAGAACGGACAATGTTTAAAACTAAAACAGGACAAGGCATAACAAACGGGGAATGTGTAATGAGCCAGCCCCCGCCAAACCCACAACCCAGCCTTAAGTAGCAGACCAGCAATCAGCTGATCTGCTACAGCTTGAGTTCGGGGGCGCGGCATACTGGGCGTCCCGGCGACCGTGACAGTTTTTACAACACTGCTTTTGAAATTGGTCATTAATATAGCGTTATGTGATTCAAAAAGGTTTTCCATTGGACCCAAAAGTCATTTTTTATGCATCCTGATAAAAATGCTTCATGACTGTACCATTAGGGTTCTTGACTGAGGATCCATGAAGTAAAACGTCCGTTTTACTGTCTAAACTTTGGATGGTGCTATGGTTCCAGACTGAAAGTTTTTAACTGGACCAAAATGTGTTATAAAAATAAATAAATGAGAGTTTGTTTATCATAGCATCTTGTTCATACAGCATTTTTTAGTTTTGTTTATTTCCATTGTGTTATTTTTATTTTTTTGTTGACTTGGTTTGAAATGTTGCCCTGCGACTGGCTGGCACCCAGTTCAGGGTGTCCCCTGCCCACTGCCCGAAAATAGCTGGGATGGGCTCCAGCACCCCCGCCACCCTACTGAGGATAAGCGGTTTAGACAATGGATGGATGCGTGGATGGATGGTTTTGAATTTTTCAAAAGTCCTAAAAAGTCTTTCATTTAACTTGCCTTAAGCTTTAGGAACCCTGATAATCTTTATCTTCTGCATAAAATGTGCACATGTAACACGTGTTTTTTATTTTAATAAAAAAGTAACTAGACTTGGCGGGTTTGAAAACTATCGAAACAGCTTGTTGAACAAACCAAAGGCATAAAATATAACAATATGCACAAGAAAGTGTTGTTATACCTGTGCATAAAAGGACATGTGTAACACATGTGCTTTAGCTAAAAAGAATGATAACTAGCATTGACAACTGTCTTAACAACAAATTGAACAAACGAAACACAATGGTAGCACGACATGTGAGAATATTCATTCCCAGATTGTGCCCGCATCTAGAATTGCTCTTATCTTGAGCAATTTTTCCCGATACTAAATAATTGAAAACCAATTTCTACGTTACCATCTTTCCAAAACTATCCAAGTTAGCCCTAAATAGCTAAAATAAACACATCTTAATTATACTTGAACCACAGTCAAATAGTAATTGAAAATAAAAAAATACTGTAATAAGATAAATAGGACTTGAAAGCCTTGTTTTGTGCCACAATTTGGATTTTTTCTCGCTTGTTTCCCAATTTTTGTTCAAAATATCCCGCGTCTCGAACTTCTCGTATTTCAAATTTCTTGCATGTCCAATTTGTCTTATCTCAAGCAGCTCAAGTTCTAAATATCACGATTAAAAATACAAACCAAGGAGACTCAATATTGTCATAAAGCACCATTTTTCTTCTATTCTTTTTAAAACCAGAATTGCGGTCCTGCCAGTTTTTCGGGGACCCATAGTAGCAAGATGTAGGGAAATTATGTCATCCCCTTTTAGGTGAGGATCATGTTATATAAATAGAAATACATTTCTCGACCTGTGAATATTTTTTTATAAAAATGCACATGTTTATGATATTTCATGTATTTTGCTAATTATTTAAATCAATATTTTTTTTTAAATAAATGAATGATATTTTTACCACTAAAAGGCACTGAATAAAACACACTGTCCCTTTAAATGATTTATTTTCATACTAAATCTTAAAAGTAGGGTATGTAGTTTGATGTGTCCTTATCAAGTTTTAAATCAAATATTTTCTCTATCTCTATCCATCTGTTCTGGCCACGGAGTGTGATTTCATGCGCAAGTTCGCAGTTTTCTTTTGTTGTAGGATTTATTTATCTATCTACCTTGGTCATATCCCTCAAGAGGGGTGACCGACAGCAAGACACACACATACAATAACAAAGAAAATAAAAGGGAAATAAATAGCAAAAAAATACACAAACATTTTTGTAGGATTAAAATGGTGAAAGTAAGAATAGGACCATTTCAAATACAGTTAAAATGCCAAACCAAACCCGCCAACAGATGAAAAATTGTTTATTCAAGCACGTCTAAGAATTTCACATACAAAAGGCTTGACAGAGGCTGTAATGATCTTCACCAAGAAATCTGCATTAGCAAGTACAATATTTTGAAGTTGTGGAACCCACAATTGATGTCATTTAGTGCATGGAATTGAAAAAAAACAATGTTTGAAAAAATTTAATTTTGGACCGACCTCACCCAGACCCAAGTTCCAGCGGCCCCCAAGCCGATGGCGTTCGTGACCCCTTAGTGTATAACAAAACAGGCAAATCTTCTTTATCCTCTGCATAAAACAAATAGAACTGCAGGTAAGAAACTTGTAAAAAATGCAAAACTGCAATAAGCTCGTCCATTTGTTATCCCATTTAAGCGTTATAGAATATATAAGTTGAATGTTTTATTTTCATTGCAGAGAAAGAGATACAGTAAGCTATGGCCGGCATCACGTTCCAGCCGCTCACGTTATATCTTTTATTTGGAGCAAGGTCGAAGCCCGCAGATTGGATTCATGTGATTTTTCTGAAATATGGCACGGCCGAGTAATGAAACACTGAAAGTTCATTATTGCCTTGGAGCTAAGACTGCGTAGAATGAAATGAATAATTTTACAGTTACAAGTAAAGAACATGGTGGCGAGGTTTGGTGCGCCCTTTGTTTTGTACACTGCAAAAAAAAAAAAAAACCCGCCATACAACGTTATCTCTTTACGCTTTGGAATGAGATGTTTTTCAAGCCCCTTCTTACAGAATTTTCCCAACCATATGACATCAATAACAAATTATCTTGCGTGCTCTAAACATTCCAGGTGTGATGGGTGAATACGAGCCCAAAATTGAAGTGCACTTCCCTCCTTCTGTCCTGGCTTCTAGGGGTTCTACCGTCAGGCTGGAGTGCTTCGCTCTGGGAAAGTGAGTAAACAAAAGATGATGAAAGCATATTCTTCTTTCAATGTCTTTATTCCATTAGATGATTTCTTCAGGCGCGTTTTAAAGAGAGAAGGGAGTGTGTGTGCGAGACGGTTAGCGTAGCCACCCTCTGGGAAAAGGGCTAATGTAAGCGTGTGTGTTTTTGAATGAACGTACGTTGCGGGACAAGGTTATATTGGCTCAGCAAAACAAATGACATTGTAATAGTCGTCTGCCAGGAGCCTCAGTCTACAGAAAGTGCATTTCAAAAAGCACTAGCCTACTTATTTGAGTTAGCGGTAGCTGTGGGAAACGCTAAAAAGGTTTGTTCGAAACAGCTAACAAAAATAAGGCCCGAGGCTATTGACGACCCTACAGGCTTTTAACAAAGCTCACTGAACAAACGTACAAAAAGTGTTGTCTTGGTATTGAGCTTGTCCCCAATGTAAAAATGAAATGAAATGATGTGCATTTCTATAGCGCTTTTCAAGTCAATGACTTCCCAAAGCGCTTTACAATGTACTCCACATTTCCCAATAGCGGCCTTGCAGCCATGTAAGGCGCTAACCTGCTTATTGAGGGTATTTGGGGTTCAGTGTCTTACCCAAGGACACTTTGACATGTAACAAGGACGAGCTGGGATTCGAACCGGGATCCTTTGGTCCCAAGACGAGCGCTCTACCTCCTGAGCTACTGCCGCCCCAAATGTCTCTTTGTGTAAATTGTGATGATTTAACCCAATGTAATTGTTATCCTTAACATATATATATATATATATATATATATATATATATATATACAGTGAAGCATGGTGGTGGCAGCATCATGCTGTGGGGATGTTTTTCAGCAGCAGGAACTGGCAGACTAGTCAGGATAGATGGAAAAATGAATGCAGCAATTTATAGAGATATCCTGGATGAAAACCTGCTCCAGAGCGCTCTTGACCTCAGGCTGTGGCGAAGGTTCATTTTTCAGCAGGACAACGACCCAAAGCACACAGCCAAGATCTCAAAAGATTGGCTTCAGAACCACTCCGTGAATGTCCTGTAGTGGCCCAGCCAGAGTCCAGACTTGAATCCGATGGAACATCTCTGGAGAGATCTGAAAATGGCTGTGCACAAACGTCTCCCATCAACCTGATTGAGCTTGAGATTTTTTGCAAAGAAGAATGGGCAAAACTGCCTAAAGATAGGTGTGCTAAACTTATGGGATCATATTCAAGACTTGAGGCTGTATTTGCTGCCAAAGGTGGCTCAACACAGTATTAAGCAAAGGCTGTGAATATTTATGTAAATGTGATTTCTTAGTTTTTTTAATTTTAATAAATTCAAAAAAAGTAAAAAAAAAAAAAAATCACATTGTCATAATGGAGTATTTTGTGTAGAATTTTGAGATAAGAGATTAAATTAATACAATTTGAGGCTGTAACATAACAAAATGTGGAAAAAGTGAAGCGCTGTGAATACTTTCCGGATGCACTGTATGTATATAGATAGATAGATAGATACTTTATTCATCCCCTAAGGGAAATTCACATTTCCAGCAGCATCCCTAAGCTGAGAACAGTACAATAATAAAGCCAAAAGAATACAATATACAAATACCCAGTGTGACGTGCAAATGCCCACTTTAGCATGTTATATAGAGTAACCAAATAGTGCTACACAGAACACATAATGCAGTAAGATTCAGTAATATCCAATGTAGGTGGTATGGTTTAATGTGGGCCTTTACTCTGCCGGGTGGAGTTAAAGAGCCTCATGGCATGAGGAAGAAAAGATCTCTTCAGTCTGTCCGTAGTACAAGACAGTGACAGCAGTCTGTCACTGAAACTGCTCTTCTGTCCGGAGATAATGCTGTGAAGCGGATGCGATGGATTGTCCATGATTGACCTCAGCTTTTTCAGTGCCTGTCTCTCAGCTACTGTTGTTAGGCTGTCTAGCTCTTTGCCCACAACAGAGCTCGCTTTCCTAGCCAGTTTATTGAGACAAGAGGCATCCTTCTTCTTGACGCTGCCTCCCCAACACGCTGCCGCATAGAAGAGGGCGCTTGCCACTACTGTCTCATAGAATATTTTCAGGAGCTTTTTGCAGATGTTGAAGGAGGCCAGCCTTCTGAGGAAGTAAAGTCGGCTTTGCCCTTTCCTACATAGAGCTTCTGTGTTGGCAGTCCAGTCCAGTTTGTTGTCCAGCTGCACACCCAGGTATTTGTAGGTCTGGACAAATTCTACACATTCTCCCTTGATGGTTACAGGAACCGGATGAGTTCTGGTTCTCCTGAAGTCCACCACCATCTCTCTGGTCTTGGTGGTGTTTAGGTGCAGGTGGTTTGCGTCGCTCCATCGGACAAAGTCCTGAATCAATTTCCTGTACTCCTCCTCCTGCCCGTTTCTGATACATCCCACGATCGCAGTGTCATCTGCAAACTTTTGCACATGGCAGGACTCAGAGTTGTACTTAAAGTCCGATGTATATAGAATGAATAGGAACGGAGAGAGAACGGTCCCCTGCGGAGATCCTGTGCTGCTAACCACGGTGTCCGATGTACAGCCCCCCTGTTTCACATACTGCGGTCTGCCTGTCAGGTAGTCAGTAATCCATGTATATATATATATATATATATATATATATATATAGCGCAAAAATACCTCGGACAATTTTTCAATCTTCCTTGCCACACAGCGATTCGCCCTTGTGCAAGAATGATGCACATCACACACCCCATTATGTTTATAATTAGTTCTCTTGAATTATTCATAAGTGTCTGTCATCCCATGTCTCTAATCTAAAATAAATCAGTGTAAAACCGCATCGCAGTTTACCTCCATTCCAATCAGCGTCGCTCATTACCTCCAGAATTTCCTGACGCTGGGGACGGAAAATTCTGCCGGACAAAAGAAAAAAAACGACAGCAGCTGTGCCTGGCTCGCTTCTCTCTAAACTCGATTCTGCCCGATAACTTCCTGTCGGAAAGCCGTTTTCATTTAGTCAAGACTGTTTTTGCTTTTTTCCTGATCGAGGTTGACAACCGATTTTAGGAGTTGATGCGGCTGTAGGACTTTTCAGCGGATAGTTTTTTAACATAGCTACTCTCATTAGGGGCTGGCGCTGCAAACGCTAGTGTGAGTTGAGCTTGCATTTGTTTTTGTTGTTGAATGAGGCTGACACCCAATTTTGCAGCCAACATGACTAGGTAGCGACTTTTTTCCCATGAAGCCACTAGCAATAGCAGCTTGTGATCAAGACTGCTGACCACTGATTTTGGTGGGAAAACAATATTTTGCGGCTAGTGTTTCATTATTGTGGCTACAAGCATTTAAGGCAAGTGCCGTGGATGCTACCATGAGCAGTTAGTAAGCCTTCCCCACCATTTGGTCTCTCACCATTTCCAGTGAGTTAATACTTTCTTGATCGAGGCTGACAACTGATTTTGGAGCAAATACAGCCTGTAAGAAGCTATTTTCTTATGTGGATACTAGCCTTGCTGCGGAAAGCTAGCATGAAAAGTTGGAAACTACCTTGCCTGTAGACCTTCGCCATCATTACCATCCCAAAAAAGTCAGCAGTGGTCAGCCTCGATGATTACAGGCCCGTCGCACTTACGCTTGTGGTCATGAAATGCTTTGAGAGGTTGGTGTTCCAGCATATAAAATGTTCAATACCCACCACTGACTAAACAATAAACCACCCCATTCATGCCGTGCTGAGCCATTTGGAGAAACATGTCAGTTATGTCAGAATGCTCTTCCTGGACTGTACCTCTGCAGTTAGCACCATCGTCATGGTCAAGGAACTCTCCCACCTCTCCCTCCATCGGCAGCTGGATTACGGACTTTCTTTCCAACCTCCGCAAGATGTGAAACTCGGCCAACATGCATCTTCCACCCTGATGCTGAGCACCGGATTCCCACAAATATAGGTGTTGAGCCATCTGCTGTTTATCCTATATACCGCGAACTGTTCACAAACGCACCCTACAAACACGATTGTGAAGTTCTATGACAACACCACCTTTCTCTGACTTCGCTCCGATGGGGATGAGACAGTAAACAGGAAAAAGATGGAGATGCTGACGGCGAGGTTTTCGAAAAATATACGTATACTTAACAACACAAAGTTCAAGGAAATCTTACTCACCTTTAGGACGGCAAGTACAGAAGCATCATCAATGTGGAGACTGTGGTGAGACTCCCCTCCTTCAAACTCCTGCGAGTGCACATCACCGACGACCTCCCCTGGTCAGCTAACACCAAGGCTGTGGTGAAGGCCCAGCAGCGACTCCACCTCCTGAAGCTTTTCAGGAGGAACAACTTTGAAATGATGCTGCTATAAAGCCACACTGGGGAGCATTCTAGACAGAAAAAACATACAGAGAGTAATCAGCACAAGCCCAGACGATCATCGGCTGCTTTCTGCCCAGTCTAGAGGACCTTTGCTAGCTTAGGATACTGTACCAGAGCCATGAACATAATTTAAGACTCGTCTCATCCAAGCCAACACCACTTTGACATGTCCTCTGATTGGTGCTATGGGTCCCTCAAAACAACGACAAACAGGCTCTGAGACAGCTTCTTCCCCAAGAAGAAGTTTTTTTGGCTGTAAATGCATGGAAATAATGTCAATAAATCAAATAAAAATATCACGTCAGCAACAGTTCTACTTACCCTTCAGTTCACAGCTCAAAAAGTTTAGGTTCCCAGTTTTTTCAGTTAAAAATGCAAAATCAATCATCCACGCCTGAGCTAAAAATGCTATCTTCTCCTTTTTCAAAAAAATGTGTCGTTCAAAAAGAGTCTTCGGTTGCCTTTTTAGAGTTTTTCACAGACATTGTAAAAAAAGATTACAGTTGCCTTCAACTCGTGGGATTTTTTTGTTCGCCATGCGCTGCCAGGCGGGTAATTACGGTATAGCATGGAAGCTTTTGTGACTCCATGTTGGAGGACTTTGCTGCGGCCACAGTCGCTTCGCAAATGAGACTCAGAAAGTTTTCTTTCACTTTAGTTCAAAAAAATGCTTCCTCCCATTCACTATTAGAGTTATACCGTTTCTTCCTTTTTCCTGCAATGATTAAGGAAGTGGGAAACCGATTTTGACTTTCGCGATATTCAAGATTGAGGCTGCGATTGTCATGTGCACTTACCTCTGCCCTGTGTTAGGAGAGTTCTCAGATTATCAAACTCCGCTTTATTGTTTTTGTTGTTTTGTTTTTTTAGGTTTTTACATATAGTTATTTTTTTATTTCTTTTGTTCTTAATTTACATCACTGTAATTGCAGCACAACTTGATTACATTTTAGAGATTAATAGTTCGTGATTAGGTCTATTTTTAGATCTTACATGTGATATTGTTGCCACGGGCGGTAACGGGCCCGCGGGCACTGGCTTGGAGACCCTTGCATTAGTGGCTAGCACTGCAAATGCTAGCATGAGCCACTAAATGGGATCTCACAATTTTTATTCAGTTGAAACTGCATTTTTTGGTGTTGATCAAGACTCACAAGGGAGTTTGGAGTGATGGCAGATTTCGTAGTTTTTTTTTTTTATGCCGGTTTAGCGGCCGGCGCTGCAGAAACTGATAATACTAGCTATTTTCAGCAATATGACCATATAAAGATTCAGAAAAAAATAGAGATCAAAGATGTTTCACTGGCATAAGTGCAAGCTAAAGTTAATTTAAGTTGAAGTTACTTGGCTACATTTCTCAAAACAAATGTCAGCAATGTTGTCCTACGCGCACTAAATTATGCAAATGGGCAAAAATTCAGTTTTGTCGCATTAGACATATGTTTCATAATAAGTGTTCTATTTTAGAATAAATAACACTGAGGCTTTCTGTGTATTCTTTTGTATCAACCTTTGTCCGCTGGGAAAAGTCTGGAGTTCTTTCTGTTGGAGGAATTAATGCTTGGACAGGATCAAAATTGAACCGCCGCATTTTTCATTTCGAGAAAAAGGCGGCTTCCCTTCCGATTTACGTTCCCTTTCCGTTTGGCCCGAAACCTTTTTGGATCCTTTCACCCAAATTGCCGTGCAAAAGCCCACTTGCTTTGGAGTTTAACTGACCCCGAAGGGAATCAAACTCCACAAATCCTGGCAGATGTTTGTTCGGGAGGGTGCAGTATTGGTTTGTTATACCTGAGATTTCTGCTATCAAATTTTAATTTGTTGCTGTTTTAGGAAAAAAAAAAAAAAAAGCCGTGTGACAATCAAAGATCTTAATCGAGTGAATAAAAGCCATCATTCACGGCCTGGCAACAAGTTGATGTCGAGCTTAATTCAAGTGATAATACTAAAGGTGGCTGCTTCGATTGTGGGGCATGCTAATTGGGATGTCATCTGCAGAGGATTAAACCAAATGAATAAATAAAGTGCCGTACATTCAGTTTTCATCTTGGGGCTTATTAGTTTAGTCCACTTGACAGGGTTGGCTGAAATAAAATGTAACTGTCAAAAGCTAAATGTCAAAAAATTATGTCAATGGGACAAGAAATATAAAAAAATTGTTACAGAGTTGAATCATCTTAATGAAATTAATTATTTTTTTACATAATATCCTTTTATCCATCCATCCATCATATACTGCATATCCAAGGTTAGGTTGCAGGGGCAGCAGCCCCAGCAGATAAGTCCAGACCTTTTTATTCCCAGCCATTTTGTCAAGCTTATCGAATGGGATCCTCAGGCGTTCCCAGGCCAGCCCAGAGACGTCGTCTCGCCAGCGTGTCCTGGGTCATGCCCAGGGTCTCCCGCCGGTGAGACATGCTCGTAACACTTCCACAGGCATCCCTATCAGATTTTTGTATTAAGAATTATTGTTTTAATGAATTTTCCCCTTTTTTTTCCCTGCCATTTGTGGTAATAATTGTGTTCCTTTCAAAAATATTTTTTAAAGTGTTTTACTATTACATAATACATAAATAAATAAATAAATAAATAAATAAATAAATATACACACATATATATATATATATATATATATATATATATATATATATATATATATATATTCAAATCCAGCTATCAACCTTCCTGTGCGGAGTTTGCATGTTCCTCCGTGGGTTTCCTCCGGGCACTCCGGTTTCCTTCCACCTTCCAAAAACATACATGTCAGGTTAATTGGCCGGTCAAAATTGTCCCTAGGTGTGAAAGAGCGAGCTAATTGTCTGTCCCTGTGTGCCCTGCGACTGGCTGGCAACCAGTTCAGGGTGTCCCCTGCCCACTGCCCGGAGATGGCTGGGATGGGCTCCAGCACCCCCGTGACCCTACTGAGGATAAGCGGTGCAGATAATGGACTTATATATATATATATATATATATATATATATATATATATATATTATATATATATATATATATACATATATTTTCCAATGGGACAATTTCTTTTCATGTTTGGACCTACTTTTTAGCTCACCTATTATTACATTGACTGGGCTTTTTTGAGACGAAACAAGATATCCAATCAGCTGTTTGACATTGAAAAATGTAAACCACTTGATTTGACATGAAAAAAAATGGAAAGATATCCTCGAAACAAATCCGCATTTCCTTTCGGAGTGAGTGATTGATGGAAGTCGCATTTCTGCCGCTCGACGAGCCGTCACATCCAGTTGTCATACGAGTAGCGGGAGTGACAGCCTGATACTCTGCTCATCCATCATTCGCGTTCCGGCTTGTGCTTGTATACGTATCACCGCCTCGGTTATACTTCCCTAAATGCAACCGAATGAGACAGCTATGCTTATATTTATCTAAAGTGCAGCGGGAATTGTAACGTATCTTTTTCGCCGGCAGTCCAGTGCCTACCATCACGTGGAGGAAGCTCAACGGCAATATCCCCAAAAAGGCTCGATTGCGCAAATCACAGGCCGTCCTGGAGATCCCCAACGTTCAGCTGGAGGACTCAGGGACGTATGAGTGTAAAGCCGAGAACCCCAGGGGAGGGACGGCTTTCAAGGGACACCTGCAGGTCTACAGTAAGTCTTAACTCTATATATACTTGGGTATATACAGTGTATGTGTTTAGGTATATATATATATATATATATATATATATATATATATATATATATATATATATATAATTAAACCTTTCTGTGTGGAGTTTGAATGTTCTCCCCATTTTTTGCGTGGGTTTTACCTCCGGGGACTCCGGTTTCCGCCCGCATTCCAAAAACATGCATTTCAGGTAAATTGGCCGGTTTAAATTGTCCCTAGGTGTGAATAAGCGAGTGAGTTGTCTGTCATTCTGTGCCCTACAACTGGCTTGCAACCAGTTCAGGGTGTCCCCTGCCCACTGCCTGAAGAAAGCTGGGATGGGCTCCAGCACCCCCGCAATCCTACTCAGGATAAGGGGTGCAGATAATGGATGGATATATGTCTGTACTATTGTATTGAATGTTTATATGTTTCCTGTGATTATTGGTCGAATATCAGTTACCTTTATGAATATTACATCGATTCATAAATGCTTTAAAACCTATTTCATTCTCACCATGCTAAGAGACGCAGTAAATTCCAGGGAAAACACAAAATTGAACCAAGCGTTCCAGTAAAGCCCTAATAACTTTTTCATAAGCTCTTAGCGAAAATGCCGTGCAGTTGCCAACAATATTTTGAAACTGGATTTATTTTTAACTACGATGCGAGAGACGACCAGTGTAAAGGAAACTGTAATTATAGATAAGGAAAAAATACTAATGACTGAGGCTAATTAGCTGCTGCTTTTATTTTAAGAAGGAGGTGGGTGGGCAATCTGATTTTTGTACATTTGGCTCAGGTCATTGATTCAAACACTTTATGAAAAAGTTGAACAGTACTAAAAAATATAAAGTTTGGAAGTTTAGGCTGATACAACACATTTCTTTTCCCATGTTAGAAAAAAACATTGAAATATAATTTAACGTTATAATTTATAAAAACAGAAACTCAAAGCTCCTTCTTGTCACTTGGCAGCAGCAAAGATTCTATCCATATTTGGCAATACCTATCTATGATGAACAATCATAAACTATATAAGCGCCCAACTTCAACGAACTATTACTAAAATGGCATTGTTAAATGTGCTGCTTATTAAGATTCGACACCTAATATTGATGCGCTTGTAAAAGCAAAAGTATGCCAATTTCCATGAGCTAGCAGCACCAAGTAGACTGCAGGAGTGCAATGAGAGAGAGAGGGAAAAAAGGTGTGATGGCACAACATTTGTTTGGACATTTTATCAAAAAGATTTATCTGGTCTCATGTCAAAGACAATATTGTGCAGTATTTTTTTCAGTTTTAGTTGGCCCAGCATGGTAGTTGTATCAGCTGTTTTATCCTGTTGACTGCTAAAACTTTGGTGTTTTTTATTTATTTATTTAAAAGCAGTATGAAAATTGAGGAAAGCATACTGTGTTTGTATTCATGTCTCCCACTTGAGTTTGTTTTGTGTGGTGAGTTAGTTCAGGCGAATTAAAACAAACAATTTGTTCACACATTCAATGCCAAACATAAAAATCATTTTTTTCCACAATTCTTGAATACATGTGTTGTGCTTGGACTAGCTCGTTTTCCTCTGTTTTTATAATTTAAAGGGTAGGCTACAAATGTAGGTTGAATGATAAATCGTAGTAAATTCAGTATTTGGCTTTGATTTTTTTTACTGAGAAAAGAACCTGAGAAAAAAAAGGCTGGATTCAACAAACTGAGTTTGGCATGCCTGCTCTAGTTACTTAAAGCCATTTGAGGTATATACCTGGGCCTAACTAGTCATTCATTCATGCATTTATTTTCCGTGCCACTTATCCTCACAAAGGTCGTTGGGGTGCTGGAGCCAACCCCAGGCATCTTCGGGCAGTGGGCAGTGGACACTCTGAACTGGTTGCCAGCCAGCTGCATGACGTGGAAGAAATCTGTCTTATCAAAGATAGTGCCTAGTCTTATACTGTTGTGGCCGCCCACCAAAGCGAGGGAGGAGGGGGGGTATACCTTTTCCTTTTCTTTATGTCATACTCATTGGTCTTAACTGGTTCAAACTGAATAATATGTGCAAAAGTGCTTTTTGATAGAAATACGCCAAAACAGGGAAGGTCACAGCATCCTAAACATACCCCCCTATTGGAAACATTTGATACTACACATGACAAAATGAAATATAATGAAATTATCTGCATTTACATAGCGCTTTTCAAGTCAATGACTTACCAAAGCGTTTTACAATGTGCTCCACATTTCCCAATAGCGGCCTTCTATTGCAGCCATGTAAGACGCTAACCTGCTTATTGGGGGTATTAGGGGTTCAGTGTGTTACCCAAGGACACTTCGACATGTAACACGGACAAGCCGGGTTCGAACTAGGATCCCTTGATCCCAAGACGTGCGCTCTACCTCCTGAGCTACTGCCGCCCCCCCCCCAGAAAAAAAACACTTGAGGCGTGTAGCAGCACTTAACTTTCAACAAACCTCCACTAGAATCGACCGAAGCACAATGATATATTTTGCTATTTTGATAGCGTCATCAAGAACGGGCAGTTTGATGACCGTTTCAAATATTCGCAGCTCCCAAAAAAAAATCAGCTGCTTCTGTAATTTTCTTTGAAGTTAATTTACATCCCTTTCATTTCTGTAGATTAGCCTTCATCGTTTGTACATTATTAACACAAGTGAGGGAAAACTTTAATACAAAAAAGAAAAAAACTGGCCTTGAAAGATTAAACCAAGAGTACAAACGGGCGTCGGTTGGTTGCTCGGTTCTCGGTGTCTGATTAATATTCTTGCTCCCGCGCGAGACGAACGATCCAATGCAAGGTCCTTGTAAATTTTATATTCTCATGAATAGATGTTCTTGCGCTAAAAAATGCATCGACTTCTGCATGATTTCTTACTGAAGTCGCGGCGAAGAAGTTCTACAGGATCAGAGATAGTCTTCAAAATCTTAAAAATTAATTACACCCCGGGATACAACATAGTTCTGTTCTGAGGCGGGGATCGTAAGGTGAATTGTCATATGGTGGGGGGATAAAAACATATGCTACTTAGCGAATGGGTCTTAATTCCCATCTAAATATTTTCTGACAAAGTATATGGATTTTATGATCTTAGAACACACTTTTTAAATTATTTTATTGCTTTATTTGCGTTTAATATACAGCAAAACTCCGGGATACGGCATTAATCCGTTCTGAAGCGGGGATAGAAAGCTTTGCTTCTTAGGTAATGTGTTACATACCCCATTAAAATATTTTTGGGTGGTGGAGGAGTTAGTAAGTACATACACCATCACACAAAATAGTTAACATGAGCTAAGTTAGCAAGCTGTATGTTTAATTAAAACATCAGAGCACGATAACCACATGACACCAATCGTATTAATATAGTTGTATGTACTTACCAACACGCCGCCACCACCACGTGATTTCCTTGTCAGAATGACGTCATTGGTGCAGACAGTTGTCACTCAAACATATCTGACCAATAGGAAAGCACCCGCCCACTGCGGGATATTTGTGTGAAAATGATTCAAACACCCAAAAATAAACAGACTTCAAAACTTGTTTTCACTTAAAAAAAAGTTCAATTAAAAAAGCTTCAAATGACTTTCTATCTTTACTTTTGTATTTTATTTTTGCATTTAAACTTTTTTTCTTGTATATTTTGATTAAAACCATTTTTGTTTGGATTGAAGTCAAGTCAAGTCATGTTTATTTGTATGGCCCTTTATCACAGAGTCTCAAAGGGCTGCACAGACCACAGATTATTACAAACCACTGACTATTATCATACCATCCCCTGATCTAAAACCTACATCAGGGCAAATAATACACAGATATTCAACATAAAATATTGGTTATTCATATGCTATAGAATAGAGAAGTGTGTTTTAAGCTTACATTTAAACATTTCCACTGAGGTTGCAGATGGAATCTCAGGGGGAGAGCATTCCACAGCACCAGGGCCCGAATGGAGAACGCTTTTAAACCTGCGGATTTCTTCTTGGTTCTTGGGATGACTAGCAGACCAGCATTTTCAGAGCAAAGACTCCGGACCGATTGAATAATAAAGACACAAATGTCCTACCCAAAACGGAACGGGAATCAGGAAGTTGGAACTCATTTGCGTAGACGATCTGTCACTTTAATTGAGAAAGAAAAGTTGTCCAACACACAAACGGACCAAAAACAAAACAAAGCAGGCTCAAATGCAGGCAAAACTACAGACTAGGCATTTAACAGGATTAAACAGAACTTGCCGGAATCCCACAGAATGTTACACCAAAGTGCAACAAAGTTCAACAAGCACAACAAGCATAAACAGGTTCAAACAAGTGTAAACAATGATCTGGCAAAGGGCAGTTCCAAAAGTCGCGTTTAAGTACCCATAGGGGTAATCAGGAAAATGCAGGTCAGCCGGTGTCAAGGGGCGGGGCCAGCTGGGCGCCATGACGACCGTGCAGGACATGACAAACATGATCCAAGCACAAAAAAGATTACTTCAATCAAAGAAAACATTTTCAATACCCCCCAAAAAAAGTCCAAATGCAATTTTTTAAGTGTCCAATATTTTTTTGCATTCAAACACTTTTTTTCTATGATTGACACTGTTTTTTTTTTTGATTGACATAAAGCTTTTTTTCTTTGATTGGTTTGATTGAAACAAATTTATTTTAAATTGAATAATAAAGACACAAATCTACCTCCATATTTTTGGGCCTTGAAACACACTTTATAAAATTTTTGTATTAATTTATTCAGATTTATTATACAGTCGAACCCCGGGATACGACATTCCTGAGTTTTGAACCAGGGGTAGAAACCGATGCTAATTAGCTAGAGTGTTCCAAACCGCCGTTTCAGTGAGTACAGCTACTTTTGACATTTGTTTATTTAGATATTTATGTATTTCTGATAGAACTATTTTATTGACATATGTATTTATTTTACTGGAACTATTTTATTTATTTTTTTATTTATGTATTTATATAATTTAAAAAAAAATCCTCAATGGTACCCTAGGTAAAAACACTGTAATACAATATTCATAGTCAGAACTATTTTTATGTTATTTACCTATATGATTTAACAACATTTTAAATAAATATACACGTACAATACATTTTTACGGCTTCTTTTTTTTATTGTACCGATCATTAAATGGCAAATTAGGGTAAGGATGCATGTGCCTTTTTCATATTTCTTGATCTTTGCAAGCTTCCTTTCCATGGTTATCATGTTTTTGCATCCTACTTTAGCATCACTGCATGTCCTGGTACCCATAGCTAATGTTTGTAACTTGAGATTCTGAAATGATCCAAGAGAGAAGGCATATTGGATGGGAGTTCAGCCATCTTTATGAGAACCTCACAGAAACAAATAGAAGACCAGCATCTTAAATTATGTTGACCAATAGCAGACAGGCATCTCGGAGACGCTAGTGATCATATGCACGAAACCTGCAAAGTTATAAGGTTTTTAGGGGTGTGGTAGGGAAAATGATGTAATGAGGGGCTGAAAAAACATCTTTTTCTTTAAATTGAAAACTTCATAAGACAGGAATAGCCGTATCACAGGGGTCGACTGTATTTTATTACAAATTGTTGTAGTACTCGCTTTTGATTTTTCTTTTTAATATTAATCTTTTACTTGACAAACACGGCACATAAATTATATTGAAAAAAATATAAGGATTGCTATTTTTCATATAGACAGTCTAGTTTTCTTTTTTAGATATTGGCATTTATTACATTTTTTAACATGTGCTTGGCAAATACCCGATGTAACCTTATAATAACATTTATGATAAAATTAAGAATACTGTATAGCTAAAGCAAGATGTCAAAAACAAAAAAATACAAAACTAAACAAACAAAAAAAATCATATGCTCTATTTTTTATGTACGTGAAGTAATTTGCATGATGAGCCTAAACATCTAAGGGGAATTTGTAAGGCACTTTTCAGCTAATGGTGTGTCACTCAAAATGCTGTATAAAAAATATTAGTAAAATAATTCAATAAAACCCCCTCTTTTTTCCTGGGATGACACCACAAAATGGTTAAAATAAAATAAAAGCAAAATAAAAAGCAATACAAATTAAGTTATAGAATAAGCAAAATTATGGCAAGGCACAGACTAACCATGTGGGGAAAAGGGACCAGAGGAAGGCTTATCCTCATTGATTGTAACATGTGATGTCGTTTATCATAGCTGAAGCTATGGATAGTCTCATCTCAAGAATCAACAACAAAAACAAGATGTAGGCTACATTAGCAACATTTTAGCGATTTTGCTAAAAGCATTACCGTCCCCGTCCCCTTTGCCCCTCTTTCTCTTTCGTACTTTCTTTCAGCGCTGCCGCAGTGGCTGAGGATGATTAATGACTCTCAGTTGGATAGCGGCGAGAAACTCCATTGGGAGTGCAAGGCCACGGGGAGGCCCCGGCCTACCTATCGCTGGCTCCGGAACGGCTTGCCCTTGACATCCCAGGTACAAGCACCTCGACTCTTCTTCTTTTTTTCGGCCGAGAAAAAACGTCAAGTCGCCGCTTTTTCTTCTCTCGTCCTTGCAGGGTCGAGTGGAGATCGTCAACGGCGAGCTTTCGATTCACAAGTTGCAACCCGCCGACTCGGGGATGTACCAGTGTGTAGCGGAAAACAAGTATGGCGCAGTTTACTCAAACGCTGAACTAAAGATTTTAGGTACGTAGTATTTAAAGCTTCAGTATGTTATATAGCTTACTTTACACTTACATTTATTAAAAAATAAAAAAATAAAAAATAAGCACCCCCTACTTCGTCCTTCAGTGACACTCAGCTTCCACAGTTGAGCCTTGCATGTGATTTTCACAACATCCTGTGATTTTCTCACTGTTTCCTTCTCTGGCCAATTGTCTGCAGGCTATTGCGTGCCAGTAGCCAACACTGTTATTGTCAGCGGTTCCTGCTACGTCCTTTAGTATTACTTGCTTTTTACAGCTAGTCATACAAGCGAAAGTCATGGAGTCCCGTAATTTAGGCATCACCAACTTTGTTCCACTGTTTTCTTCTCAAGCCACTCCGCTGTAGTTTATGGCTTGCAACTGTAGTTATTGATAGTTGATGCTGCTTCACTATACTCACCTTAATAACCTGGCCATGCAAGCAAAAATAGCAGTCCATTGTTTCAGGCATAACCAACTTCTTTTTTTTTTTTACTGTTTCCTTCTCTTGCCACTCAACTGGGGGTTATGGATTGCTTTTTATACCATTGAATGCCGCAGAGTTCCATAATTCAAGGTCCCGAGTCTAAACAACATCTTCTACTGGCCATTTCAGTAGCTTCCAAAATGGTGCACAACACAGCGGCAGTGTAAACAAAATATATTGAATAGTAACCTAAAAGATTTTTGGGGGGTCTGGAGTTCTGCAGTACAAACATCAAACGTGTATCCACACGCTGGCGGAGAGTATATGGAGCAGGTTGTCAGAGATTGCATGTGTCCAGATGAAAATGTATGAGGCCAGAGACGGATTGAGACGTCGTCCGTCAAGGCTTCCTGCCGATAGACTGCATGAATAAAACACGACTACACTCTTTGCTTTCCTTTTTTTTTTTCTTCCTCAAGTGCCGCAACTTACAGCGGGCATAGATCGGCACACAGGACCCTTTCACTTCAGACTTTTCTAATGAATACATGAATTTATTGCTTTATAACGTAGTCAAAAATATTTTTTTGACTTAATGAATTCCTTTGCCCTGTTTGCCATTTTGCATTTGTGTATGTGTTGCTAGATGCTTAAAACTTCACCGAAAACTAGCTCATTCTATGCTTGAAAACGAGGATCACCCATGCCGGAACTAACTTATACGGTAAAAAAAAAAAAAACCAAGCATCTCTTATGCCTTAAATAACCTAATTCTACGCTAAGAATTGGCATCCTAAATGTCAAGAACCACCATATTCAACTCCAAAGAATTTGCCCCTTTTAGTGATTCTATTTCTGTGTATTCTGTTTTTTGTTTTATTGTTTTTAATTCCCTTGCCCCTGCCCCTTCCTATACCTCTGCCGTTTTGTACTTTACATAACGAACGTACTAAAAGAAAAATGTTTCATTTTTGCGTGTTTGGTGCTACATGCTGAAAGCAACCATTTTAGGCCATAAACAGTCTTTTCCTATGCCTAAAAACTACCTTATTCCGTGACGAAAAATTGCATCTTCTATGAAGAAAACTCGCTTACTCAACGATCAAATCTGGTTTCTTCTACTGTGTAAAATTTTGCCATCTTCTCTGGCAAAACTTGACATAGTCTTTTTAGTTATTTTAAAAAGTTTAGCTAAAGCTGTTCCAGTGCTACATGCTGCTTCTGGTCTACTGAAAACAAATAGCATCTTGTATGCCAAAATTTTGTGTATTCCACGCCATAAACTGGCTTATTATTAGTCAAAATTAGCACCTCTTTCTATGTCAAATAGTATTGCTATATTTTATGCCAAAAACTAACATCTTTTTCGCATTCAAGTATATCACAGCGAAAAGTCTTAGTTTATACGAAAAACTAGCTCATTTTACTCTAAAAACGAGCAGCTTATACGACGTGGCCAATGTTAGTGATCTCCTTCTTCAGTTCTAAATTAGAGACTTTTGTAAATAACCAAAGTGATTCGTGCTGGGTTGTGCTTCAGTTACGTTCAAAACAAAGCGCTAGCCGCTATTGTCATTGTTAGTTGCTCTGAGTAAACAAAGCATCCTTTGTCCGTCAGTGTCACTGCCCTTTTTAGTAGCTTATTCCGTTTGCAGCTAAATTTAGCCACCAAAAACAGCCAACATTAGCTTTTAGCTTTTTCCAGCCATTCTTAGCTCGTTTGGTCATTTGTTGTCACTTGCAGGGTTTAACAGCAGCTTTCGTGCCCTTTTAATAGCTGAAATTCGTCCCTGCTTCTGTAAGAAAATATCCTTCATCTCCATTTTAAGCTACAACGACCTCTGATGGTGTATCATTACACACTGTCATTTTAAAAAAAATAGTACAGATCGGCAGAACAACTTTCATATCTTCGTTTGGCCGGCAGGCTGAACTATGTCCTTTGCGTTGTTGATGCATTTTTTTCTCCTTGTCATCTTGTATGCTGGAACGCAGCTGGTGACACCCCGTGTCCCCTTTTGCGTCCCCCCAGGGACGCTTTGATTTACTGTCAGGGTGGTGTGCCCTTTTTTTGAAGGGGAATTTGTGACATTTGTCTGGAATCTAAAGACATTTTTTTCTTTTTGTCCGTCTAATTGATGACTTCCTGAACAAACGTAAACAGTTGTCCTTATATCATTTACATTTAATTATAACTTTTTTTTAATTAAAATTGTGAATTGTGACTTGCCCAAGCAAAGTACACTCAGTGCAATATTTGCATATTTTATTCAATTTTAATTTGAATTAATAAGAGACAGCTGTCAATTTTGATCAACTTCCTGGGATGGGCTCCAACACCCCAGCAACCCTTCTGAGGATAAGCGTTGCAGATAACGGATGGATAAAATACAATTATATTGGAAAAGTATACTTCAAATAGTTTAAGATATTTTACTTTTACCAATGTGGCATATATTTTTGTGAAGGCCTTTGTTCACTTTTTGCACACTTTGACTTTTGGGGGGATAAATAGATTAAATGAGCAAAACAAGATGGATTATCTTAAGTACAAATTTCCTCTTTTTAAAAAATAAAAACCTTAACATTAGAAAATACAGTTCAAATAGGCAAATGTTCCTGCAGAGGTTTAAAATATTTTACTTTTACCAATGTGGAATATATTTTTGTGACAGGCTTTGTTCTCATTTTGCTCACTCTCACTTTTTTGGGGTTCGGTGGATTGAAAGACAAGAGGTTAATATAGTAATTATTGTGTCAAATAAGTATAATGAAATTTAAGTGTATTGCAAAACTGGAAGGACATTTTTTAGGGCGGACAAAGTGGCAGGACCCCCAGGAATGATGACGCGGCTAACTCAGGGCCAGCGTCACCCTGCGCTAGTAGGTTGGTTGGCAGCGGGTAGCTCCGCCTGGGTCATGTCGCCCAGAGAATCTCACTCAACTTGCCTGGAGAATAACACAGAGTTTGAATAATGCTGGCTGACAAAGCCTGGCAGCATGGAGATGGCCCTCACGTGAGATGGTTTAGGATGATCTCTACACAATTAGTGTGCCGTTTCTTTTCCTCTGTTTTTGCATTGGATGGGTGGATGAAAGGACATTTAATATTGGATGGTTAGCATCAAAGGATGGATGGATTTATGTATTAAGAAATAGATATGGATAGAAAGATTAACCAGTGAATGCATTCATGGATTGATTGATGGGTGTTTGTTTGGTTTGACGGACGGATGGATGTAGTGATATTAAGGAGAGACACATGCACGGATGGATTGAGAGAATGAAAAATCAATAGATAGATTTGTGCATGGATTGATGGATGGATGAGAGAGAGAGAGAGAGAGAGAGAGAGAGAGAGAGAGAGAGAGAGAGAGAGAGAGAGAGAGAGAGAGAGAGAGAGAGAGAGAGAGAGAGAGATTAAGCAGTGGGTTGAATGGAGGGAGAGAGGGATCAATGTATGGGTGAAGGAATAATGGTTAGTTGGACGGACAGATAGATGGATTGTTCGAAGAATAGATGATTGTACGAATATTGAATGAAGTATAACACTCAAAATACATATTTTAAACTAAATTAATCTAAACATTTGCAGGAAATAGAGAGATCAATCTAGATTAAATATTTCAATCTGGAAACTGCACTAGTATCGATAGTACTGTGTTGTTGTGTGAAAACAAAGTGATTTGCAGCCTGTCACCCTGGAAGAGGGATTACCTCATCTGCAGCCCCTCCTCAAGGTTTCTTTATTTTCCTCATGCTGAAGTTTTTGAGTTCATCCTTCACCTTATCTAGCTCTCAAATCAAAGGATTTTGTAATAATGGTCTGTGGAGCTCTTTAAGACATTTTGTGATTTAGGGCAATACAAATAAATGACAAAAAAAAAACTTTAGTGGTAGGGTGTGTTTCAATGGCCAAAAATCCTGGGGGCATCTGCATCCATCCCTGTAGGTGTGGATAAGACATTCCACATGGTTGAACTGTGCTTTGCTGTTATCATATTTTATTCCTATTACTATGGATTCTGTTTTTAATTGTAATTTAACCATTGTGTGTCTTCAAATTCGGTGTTTCGGGTTGTTGGGTGCAGATAAAGGAGGGGATTTTATTGTCTTTTTGTACACTGAATGTTTTTATACTGCACTTTGGGTGGCAGTTTATTGCCTGATTTTCTAAATCCGCAGCATCGGCGCCAGTGTTTTCGCCCAATCCGGTGCGTGTCATCGCCACGTTGGGCAGGGACGTTTCCATCGAGTGCAAACCGAGAGCCTCACCCAAGCCACGCATCACCTGGAGGCGGGATGACCGCAGGATACAGCCCACTAAAAGGTAGACGCTAACATTTTTTGCAAGCCATAACAGTTTCATTGTTATGTGGCTTAATCATAAATTAATGGTATGTAAATGTATTTTGAATGTAGATTATTGATTTAATATATTACATGATGATCCATTGTTTTGTTATTTTTTTGACTCCCCAAGAAAACAATAATGCCAACATCTGCCAACCTCGAGTTTATTGCCATTTCCCCGGGCTGATATTCATATAGTCATGAAAAGTTTGCCTCCTGCCATATTTTCACATCGTTATTTTTTAAAGCGTTCTCCCACGGCAGGGGCCTTTGGGGAAGTGACGGTTTTATTAGAGAGACTGAAATGAAACGTCGGTGTGGAACGACATATCAAGTCCTCTTCTGCATCCTCCTGTGAAATATTAGAGACATCCGACTTAATCAATCAATTGATAAATACGTACTTTGCATATCAATCATAACTACAATGACAATATATTGTTATAAGCACGTTAGCACCAGATTTTGCAGAAAGTGCACAAGATAACGTGTGTGTTCATTGCGTGAAAATACGCCCCTTCGAAATATTAAACAAGTGTTCCAATACTGTCACACATGTATTGGCCAAGAAAAATATATCACTAATTGTTTTATAGTGCCATTGTATTAGCTGTACACATTAGTAGTTATAATAAATGATCATAGATTTACAAATGCCACATCAGGCTAATGTAACATATGGCCCATTATTTGTGTGGAAGTTACTCTTAACAATGCACACGAAGCAAATGCATGACTTTAAAACCTTCAAATATGTCCACTACACTTTCTGTATGCTTAGTACAGAAAAGTAAAAAAAAAATGGGTTGCGATTAAGACACACCTTTGCCAACTTGGTTGGGCAGTTGTCAATCTTAATCAACCCGTGCAGCTCTCAATCTTGTCAATGAGCGCAGCTGTCAATCCTTATCAAATCACATGCAGGAATGCTACAAAAACAAAAAACACATTCTATAAACAAAGTGAAACTCAATGTACTTGCTAAAGATCACAAGCACTTACAATCACGACAGCCTCAGCCATTCAACTTATTATGGATGAGGTCTCAAGATTTCCGGACACATTATAAAGGGATTTAGAGGAGTCTCAACCAAACTGTGGGACCACTTATCTAGAAAATCTTCCGAGAGTTAGTCAGTAGACACAACTAAGTAGTGCTGCTATTTCTATAGAACATATCCAGAGGGGTTGAGAGTAGATGCAACCAAGGGGTGCTAGTACTTCTCTAGAAAATCTACAGAACGGTAGAGGAGACATTACTTAGTTGTGCTACTGCTTTAATAGAAAGCCTGTGCAGAGGTAAAGTGGAGACGCAACTATGTTGCGCTGCTATTACTATAGTACATCTCCGGAGAAGTTGAGAGTTGACGCGACCAAGTTGTACTACTACTTCCATAGAAAAAATATCAAGAGAGGTAGAGCGGACAAATGAAAAAGTTATGCCACTACTTTCATCAAAAATCTACGGAAAGGTAAACTGGAGACACGTTCGAGTTGTGGTACTAATTTTTTTAAAGATCTATGGAGAGGAGACATGACCAAGTAGTGCTATTACTTCGATTAAAAATCTATAGAGAAGTACAGGGGAGACACAAACAAGTTTTGCTATCATTTATATAGAAAATATATAGAGAGGAAAAAAGAAGACACGATCGAATGGTACTACTTAAGACAAGATCTCCTGAGAGGTAGAGAGGAAATTTGTACAAGTTGTGCGATCGCTTCTATAGAATATCTACGGAAAGGTAGAGATGAGACACAACCAAATTGTGCTTGGACTTCTATAACAGATCTTTTGAGATTTAGAGAATACATACAAACAAGTTGTGCTACTACCTCTACTGTGCTACTACTTATATTCTATGTATAAGTTGTGCCATTACCTCCACAGAGCATGTATGGAGAGGAAGAGAGGAGACATGAGCAAGTTGTGCTACAACTTCTATGCAAAATCAAAATATATTGTGAGGAACAAAAATGCTTGGAATGTTTCTATCAAGTTGTGCCGGCTGATTGAATATTATAGCATGTTACCAGGTGACTGATCATCGGGTCTCTCTTGTGCCTCACGCACTTTATGAGAAGGTAAAGAAGAGACACAACCAAGTTGTGCTACTACATCTATTGTGCTACTTCATATATTCTGATGAGGGACATCAATGCTTTGAGTCTTATCTTGGCCAAGGTATCCAGTGCTTCTTGCAAATTATAAATAATTAGAGAGGGGACATGACCAATTTGGGCTTCTACTTCTATAGATAAACTAAAAATATTCTAATGAGGAGCATAAATGCTAAGAATCTTTCAAACAATTATTGTCATCTGATTTAATTTAATGGCATGGCGTCAAGTTGGGTCTTTCTTTTAACTGATAGAGAGGATTCAAAACCAAGTTGTGCGACCACTTCTAATGATACCCAAATTATATTCGAATGAGGAACATCAGTGCTTGGAATGGTATCTTGACCTTGCTCTTAGTGCCTTGCGCATATTACCAAGAGGTAAAGAGAGATCCCGACCAAGTTGTGCTACTTTAGAAAGTCCAAAAATACCTTAATGAGGAGCATAAACACTTCGCATCATATCTTGGCCAAGGTCTCCAGTGCCTCATGCACATCAGTACAGAGAAGACATGACCAAAATGTGCAACTACTTCTATTCAAAACCAAATTCTATTCAATTGAGGAACATAAATGCTTCTTTTTAAAAAGTAGTGTTGACTGATTGAATATTATAGTATGGCACCAAGTCGGGTCTTTAAATGAAGATAAAGAGGCAATACAACCAACTTGTGAGAAATATAGATGCTTTGAATCTTTTTAACAAGTCGTGTCGGCTGATTAAATATTATAGCGTAGCATCAAGTGACTAATTATCGGGTCTTTTTTTTCTCTATCAGACCAATAACCCTGACGTAATATTTGGCCCTTATCGCTTTGATTGCTATCGGCGCGAATAATTATCGTGCATCCCTTGAAATATTTCATAAAGCAAGCGTAGGGAATGGTGCTGTTGTTTGAACTCGGTCGGCTTTTGACTCTGCGGAGCGAGCCCATAAAATGATGATTAATGACTCGAGCTGTTCAGAACCCGATAAAGGCTCAGAGGCATTCGTCAAAGCCGCAAATCTATTTTTTGCCAGCAGCCGCGGAACTTGTACCTACGATCAAGCTCTTATCTGACCTGAGATAAAGTCCAGGAAGAGAAAAAATATCTGGAAATTCATAAGAATAAAATAAGGCTTAACAATGTTCTCTGCCTGAAAATTTTACTGTATAAATCTTTTGTCGCGGGGGGGCTAGAGCCCATCCCAGCCATCTCTGGGCAGTGGGCAGGGGACACCCTGAACTGGTTGCCAGCCAGTCGCAGGGCCCACAGGGACAGATAACTCACTCGCTCATTCACACTTAGGGACAATTGAAACCGCCCAATTAACCCATCAACTGTCAACCTCCACGGCTCCCTGCCCTTACAAAATGTTGTATTTTCCCATACAAAATACAAAATAATCTTACACCATATTTTTTTTCAAACGTCTTTCTTTATGTAGTTTAACATGTTATATTGTGTTTGATTGTATTATGTGTTTCATTATATCATATATAGGGTTAATTAACATTTTGTTGTGAGATTCTGAGTTGCTGAGGTTTATTTTAAAAAAGGTCAAAAAATTAAGTAGCTTGACGTTCACCGTAGAAGGAAAAAATACATGCATATATAATTAGGTAGAAAAAAACATTTTCTTATTCAAATTATGAATTCATTTTCTGCATTGAATTATTGTTGGTAATATACTGATTAAAGGGATAACCACAAACCTGTCTTTTTTCATTTTTTCCTTTTATACTTGCTTTTTTCTTAACTTCTTTATACAACATCTCATCTCATCTCATCTCATTAGCCGTACCGCTTATCCTCATTAGGGTCGCGGGGGGGCTGGAGCCCATCCCAGCCATCTCTGGGCAGTAGGCAGGGGACACCCTGAACTGGTTGCCAGCCAATCGCAGGGCACACAGGGACAGACAACTCATTCGCTCATTCACACCTAGGGACAATTTGGACCGGCCAATTTACCTGAAATGCATGTTTTTGGAATGTGGGAGGAAACCGGAGTGCCCGGAGGAAACCCACGCAAGCACGGGGAGAACATACAAACTCCGCACAGGAAGTCTGGAGCTGGATTTGAACCCACGACAGGTTCCCACAACATGAACTGTGCCGCACAAGCGCTAACCACTGCGCCGCTGTGCTGCCCTTTATACAACATAATAATTCATAATATAATGCATCAAAGCAAGTGAGCCGTTTGAGAGCCGGCTCTCTTTAATAAGTTGAGCCGAAAACACCGGTTCTCAAAAAAGAGACGGACTTCCTTTCACTACACAACTACCGCATGAAATCCGAACCGGCAGACGGATGTGCACAGTAGCATCAAATGCTCGCTTCGTTTGCAACGGAAAAAAAAACGCTACCGAGATAGCGGCAAACTCGTTTGACTTGTGATCACTTCATGTTGACAAATTCTTCGGTTTTCCGTACAGATTTTCTTGTACGTCGTACACGTCTTAAAATGCATAATAAACGTACTTTGTACGGCAAAAATGTAAAGGTTAACAGGTATGTTAACCTGACATGCATGTTTTTGGAATGTGGGAGGAAACCCACACAGGCACAGGGAGAACATGCAAACTCCACACAGGAAGGTTTGTAGTACAAATATTTTATCGTTTGAAATATTATTTAAATAGTTTAATTTATTTAAATATTACCATATTGGATATTCCTATTTCCCGATCACATTATGCATTATTTTAATATATGTTTTGGTCTACTAAATTAATACGTATCTGCTATGGTAAATAACAGATACAAAATTTTTCATTTTGTGGTGAAATCATACACTTTATAATTTAAAAAAGAAAGAAAAATCAGCAAAATGATCTGCTGGTGGGGCAACAAAAAATTACATTGAAATAGGATTAGTAGAAATTACGCAATTTTATCTGCCAGCAGAACAAGAAAAACAAACTTGGAATCATATTTATTTGATTTCTTCTTTATGTTTTTGTCAATTATGTTTGTTTTTTTCTCCGATCAACTAATATGAAAAAAATATAGTCTTTAAAATAAAAAAAGTGATCTTTGAACCTAGTAGAAGTAAATATGTCTTAAAGTTAAACAAGTTTTAGAACCGCCAATTCAAAGAAAAGTTTATGGACGTTTCCGCCCGAGGACAGAACCGTCTTGTCGCCACATCCGTCTCCAGGGGGATGGAATCAATCGTAAAAAGGTGAATGTCGATCTAGCGTCCGATAATTGTGATGGTATCTGGGAACAAAAGCTCTTTTCAGGTGTTGACCCGATCCAACCGCGGAAAAGATTTTGTGACATCGACCTTTGTAGGACACCCAAGTTTACGACCAGCGTTGTTTTTCTAAAAAACGACTTTGCGTTTATCTGCCATTGACAGCTGCCCGACTTAATGAAGGTGCGTAATTAACATGGATTTCCGCTAACGTTCAACTCTTTTGTTGCTTAAACACAAAGTATAAATCGCTGTTTTTGTGGACAATGGCTGCTATTTTTCTTTTTTCCTTGCACAAAACTATTTGTTGTCCTTTATTGCTAAATGCGATCTTTTTTGTGCGAACGGGAACGGGGCCACTCATCATCAGCACATCAGACAACACATATTATAATTATTATTATTAGGAGGGTTTTGTCTGGGTGCTTGAAATCCTCAAAAATGCTTGAATTTTAATATTGGGTTTTCAAGGATTGAAAAGTGCTTGAATTTTGCTTCTAAATTCTTGTACTTGTTGCCATGTTTTTCAACAAATCTGATTAAAATTGCTCTATGGCTGCTTCATTTTGCCATTGCATTTCTTCTTCCTTTGTGATCGATGGCAGCTGGCTTTAGTTCTTACGGCATTTTCGTATGAAGCGTCATCGCCCACTGCGAGTCGCACCCAACAGGAAGGGTGCATGCTACACCAAAACAGGGCACTATGAAATGTGTATTAGTGCAATTATGGGCCACAAAATGTAAATAATTTAACTACGTTTTTCAAAAGGAATATTATTTTTCATTTGAATACATTAATCATTCTTAAAAGAAATAATAAGATAAATTACAATAGTTCAAAACCAACATTTTAAGAATAATTATTTTTATGATTATTGTGTTCATGTCAATGACTATATTGCCGGTACATAGTATTTTCAAACGCATATAATATATATTGTAGAGAAAAATAATGATCTGTCAGCGGAACATGAATTTATTTTTGCGATTTAAAATATTTTTATTTTTGGAAAAATAATGTACACTGCAATAGACTTCCTTTACTTTATATAGTTAAATTTGCCAAATATATATATATATATATATATGACATAGAGTCTTTTCAATATTCAAGATTTTTGTCAAAAATTGTGGCATTAAATTACAAATGTGTACTACAAAGTGCAAATTTGTTAGTTTTATTTATGTAATGAAATTGATTCATTATCTGCACCACTTATCCTCAGTAGGGACGCGGGGGTGCTGGAGCCCATCCCAGCTATCTTCGGGCAGTGGGCAGGGGACACCCTGAACTGGTTGCCAGCCAGTCGCAGGGCACACAGAGACAGTCAACTTACTTGCTCATTTACACCTAGGGATAATTTGGACCGGCCTATTAACCTGACATGCATATTTTTGGGATGTGGGAGAAAAACGGAGTGCCCGGAGGAAACTCACGCAAGCACGGGGAGAACATGCAAACTCCACACAGGAAGGTTCGATCCCATGACCTCAAAACTGTGCCGCACCCGCGCTAACCACTGTTCCGCCGTGCTGCCCTTTAATGAAATTATTTAATTAATTGTATTATTCTATTTGCTATGACAGTGATTGAAGTCAGACATCTGTAATAGAAAAATGGAATATATATATATATATATATATATATATATATATATATTATTTTATTTTATTTTTTTTTGTTTTTTGTTTTTTTTGTTTTTTGTTTTTCTGGACTTTACTGATCATAAGGTGCACCCTCAAAATATTCATTTTTGTTCCATGTATAAACTGCATTGGACTCTAAGACGCATGGAATTAAATCTACAGTAGGAGTAGGGGTTGCATACAAATGAAATAAATGAATTAAAAATCCTGAGAATTCAAAAAAAATAAACGCGTGTCATTGAACCTAAATATCATGTAATCTGTTTAAATTAACATGATTCATTAATAAAAGTTTACCGTATGAAGACGCATTTAATTGTAATTATGCACTTCCGATTTTTTTTACTGTATTTATATAAGGCATGCTATTATAGGGCATACTTTTGAATTTCTGTCACATTTTGGGGTTTTAGGTGTGAAAAATGTGGTACTATTCTATATGTATTTTTTAAAAATGATTTGTGTCCACAAATCTTTCTCTTTTCATTCCAAATAGGTCACTCGGATTTTTAGCTTTAAATATAATGAGCTGGTCTCCATTTGCATGTCCCGGTCTCGTCCTCTGCGTGTCGGCGTCCTTGTGGGATGTTGGGGTATAAAACGTGGAGGGGACGGAACGTGGGGGGGACGTAAATGTCCTAATGCCTTGCTTTGAAAAATGTCTCCTGGCTGCAGATTGCTTCATGAATTGAGCTTGTCAACATTCGTTCACGCCTCCCCGGCTTCCTCTTAGCCAATTTCCATCAGCTGAAGGGGGCAAGTGCAGGCGGGCTTTGGTTGGTGCGCCGCCTTGATTTAAATGCCAAACAATATTAATTAATATATGGAATGGCGTCCACGCCTGACTAGTCTGAAATTGATGATGAGGTAGAAACAAAATGATGTTCCTATATTAAAGCGCCGTTGCATTTTGTCCTCGCAAATTCTCTCAAGCTAGCTGTAAAGAAGCTGCCGTTTGCCTTGGTTGCTATATTGTTTGCACAAGTAGGGTACATTTCTGAGTATAAGTTGCATTACATTGCATGATATTGAACTGGAGACACTTAAAACGAAAACAAAAAATATCATTTTGCATTTGTACCGCCGTAAGTGCCTCCTAGTGTTGTTTTCTACATTGACAGCAAGTGGCATCTTCTGCTGCGTCTTAAAGAACACTCTGTATTATTTGACGTCTAGTTGTCGCCTATGGTGTAGTCAGAAAATTGAATGCTAAAAAGCAAAAGGAAGAATACAAACTATGGAGACTTAAATGACCATAACACATCAACTTACTAAAAATAAGACTAAAAATAATAAACAGTCCCTTTGAACTTGCATCTTCTTCTTAGCCAAAAACTAGCATCGTCCTTTTTTACATCTCAAACTAGCTTAATTGTTATGCACAGAAACTATGTGGTGCTTTGAGCCCTCCAAAAAGTTGTGTTTTCTTCTAGCTGAAAACGAACATCTTCTTCTGAGCTTAAAATTGAACCTTCTTATTTGCCACAAAACCAGCTTTGTTCTGTAGTACATTGTAAAATTAGCTGTTTTCATTTTAGAAATCCAGGGTTCTCTTCACATTTTTGTGAAGAGAAAGCTGGGGTTGTGCTCTACACCAAAAAAAACTAGCATTGTCTTCTATGCTGAAAGCCAGCAGCATCTTCCACTGCAACCAAAACTAGCATATTTTTCTTTGTCAAAAAATAATGTCATTCTTTTTACATTTCTTTATTACGACATTTCAAACTAAATTCCTTTTTTATGCACAGCCATGGGCTGCACACCTTCCAAATAATTCAATTCTTCCCTCATCAGTCCACAGAATGTTCTTCCAAAAGTTTGAGGATAATCAAGTTTATTTTTCGCAAATGTTAGAAGACTATGTTTTTTTTTTTTGTTCTTTTGTGTCAGCAGTGGTTATGGTTTGTCAACTTTGCCATGGATGCCATTTTCGGCCAGTGTCTTTCTTATGGTGGAGTCATGAACACTGACCCTTACTGAGGCCAGCAAGGCCTGCATTTCTTTAGATTTTTTTGAGGTTCTATTGTAACTGCCTGGATGAGTAATCATCACACTCTTGGAGTAATCTTAGTTTGTTGACCACTCCTAGGAAGGTTTGCTGCTGTTCCCAGATTTCTTCATGTGTGCATGATGGCTATGACAGTGGTTTGCTGGAGCCCTACAGGATTGGAAATGGCTAGGTGACCTTTTCCAAAATGATATATTTAAATTAGTTTTCTAATTTCTGCTGAAATTTGATGCTCTGAAATCTTTTTAAGTGACAAGTGTGCAAAAAAACATAATCCAGAAAGGGGGCATATGTTTTGTTCACAGAACTGTAGATATATCTCCTATCAAAATTATTCAGTTTCCATTAAGTTTTCCACGCCTTTTGTGGGCTAGTTATGATTCCCATCATGTCCAACTGTTTGTTTTTCATGTCTATTACACTTGCGTCTCCCCAGAGGACGCGTCCGCAATACGTGAGACTCGCTTTTGACAGTTTTCGTCGATCGCTTCTGCGAGTATAGCGCTACTCCGTACGTATATTAGAAGAAGAAAAAAAAACGCAAAACAAAGCAATCGTGTTCTTTAAAAAGAAGTGCTCTCCTCCCTCACAATTGATAGTCAGACGACGGAGGAGCTAACTTTTGTTCTCGACCTCAAATACAAAACGCCGCCCAAGTCAAAATGTTCTTTCTTTTTCTCGTCTCCTTACTGGAATCTTTTTACCGTGTTCGGTATCTCTGAGAACATCTGCGCTTTAAATCCTCCAGAGATGCCGGCAGACTTTTAGCGTTAGCTGCAGGTCAGCCTTATTATCATATTTAAATTGCTCATTGATCTGCACTGAAAGACTTTAATCATGTCAAGGCGTCGTCATTGTAGATTACGCTAAAAATAGTACACGGGTCAAAACGTCCTTGATAAGAACGAGGGTCTTTCTTGTCTCTGATGTGCTCGCCAACCAATAATCTTAAATCGTTCAGTGACGACCATTTTTCACCAATTCTACTGTTTTTGGAGCCCTATTATGAATTAAGCATTCATGTTCAAGTAGCGTGCTCCTCAACTTGAATTGAATAGGACATAATCGAAATGAATAATCTAGAAATTAATTATTGTGAAAGTGTTTAGGTAGTCAAAGGGACTTGATGAAGACACACTGGCTTTTTCCTGTCAGCCCTTTATTTTCTTCTTTGGAATTAACAGAAGTTAATAAATTTCAATGAATCAAACCGGCAGATTTTAGAATGCCCACTTGTGAGGATTAACTTGCCCTTTGGAAACTTTGTTTAAATGACTCCTTATTCTTAAAACCTCAGTGTGTTATATTTGACCACTAGATGGCACTATATTTCATGGTGCGAGTTAGGACCAGTGCCACAGAGCGCAGCGTGGCAGACAAAAATGACCTACGTGGGGATTCCACTGTGTAATTGACAAATTTATCATCTATATAAAATAACATTGGTAGGTATTTTTAACTAGAATTAAAATCTTTGTTTTTTACTGAATGAAAGTTTTTTTGTACCATTGGGAGACACACTGTCCCTTTGATAATCGTCTTGATAGTCATTTGGTTACGGATATATTCCCAAGTGAGAGTAACGAGGCTTGTTCCTTCTTCGTATTTCTAGACTACAGTGAGTTGAATTTCTATGATTATAATCTACTTACCCTTTAGCATCACTGCAAGCCTTAGGACCTATGACTAAACAAATTAAAGTTTTTTTAGGCAAGATTCTTAATAGCAGCGAGAGAAAGGAATTGTGGGAGGTAGTTCAGCCGGTAGCATATAAGCATCTTTGTGATGCGGTGACATAAAAGAATAGCTGGCAATTATATTATTTGACTATAACCATTTGCAGACAGGTCTTTTAAAGTTGTAATTCGCACAAACTTTGAAGTTTGTAAGCATTTTGTTACGCAAAATAATTTGCCTTAATGACATATAGCGGGGAAAATGCCGAAAAAAAGGTCCGAAAAATCGTGCTCCACGTTGTAACGTGAAAACATGTTAAGATAGTTGCGCCACAACCTGGCGGTTCACTGTATGGCTTCACAAATTTTCACTAAGAAGAACTATCATAATTCAACGTCTAATCAAGGTCGACAAATGGAAATTTTAAAAACGCCACACCGGCGCTCCCAGGAGGTATGTGAAGTAATGACTAAAGGAAGTTTGATGTTCCTGTCAAGGGGAACTTTTGCATGACTTCTGTTATAACCATATTTTTCGGACAATGAGTCGCCCCCTAACACACAAAATTGGCAGGAAATTTGAAAGTGGACCTTTATAATACAGATAATACATATTGATAGATTGTTAATTATATCAACATTGGGAAACATTGTATGCAATGAGATTAGATATTCAGTTATAATAATAATATTATTATTAATAATAATGATTAATAATAATGAATTGAAAATAATAGTGCACTGTAACTGTATTGTAAAGGAAATAAGTGTAATGAAATTTAGCAACAGAAATTTAAAAAAAAAAACAAAAAAAACATATAATTCACAAGATGTCCTTGCAATATCCATTGCAGCCTGTTCATCCTGGAGGAGCGATTAACTCATGTGCGTTCCCTACTCAAGGTTTCTTCATTTTCCTCATGTTGATGTTTTTGTGTTTTTCCTTGCCCTCATGTAGGTTTCAGATCAGGGGGTGATGTAATGGTGGCCTGTACAGTCCTTTAAGACTTTAAGGTCCATACAAACACAGTGACCTGACTGAATTCATTGTTAAAACTTTTGTTATTGTTGCTTCAGAATAATGCCGTTGAGGAACAATACTCTTCGGATCATCAACGCAAGCAGAGCAGATGAAGGTGACTATGTTTGCCGGGCAGAGAACCAGCTAGGCTGGGCCGAGATGAGCGCCACCTTGTGGGTGAAAGGTAAGTGACTCCTTGGGTGCCTAAGTTGTGGCTACCCATGCCAGGTATTGTGGGGTTTTTTTAATTGGATTTTTCATGACAAACAGGTGGAAATTGAGGGAAATATTTTTTTATTAGCACTCTTTGATGTTGTTTTGTCTTTTTTAATGCATGGGCAGATGGATAAAAAGATATAGTTTTGTTCATCAGACTATTATGAAAGGTTTTCTTTGTAGTTTATTTTAAGATTCATTCCTCTTTTACTTTCTTAAAAAATACATTTATATACATATATATATATATATATATATATATATATATATATATATATATATATAAACTTTAACACTTTTTTTTAAATATCATTGTTAAAAAGTATGAATTTTTGTTCCACGAACCTTATTTAAAACAAAAAAGGAAAAATTTGCAATTTATTGATTTTAATTCTGAGCCCCTTGGAGGTGTGGAAATGGATTGCGTGTGACGTTGCATACGCCGTGTCCCTGCAGAGGCCATGCGAGTTGAGCTTAGCCCCCGTCGCGTGGAGGTGACGGTGGGCGAGAGCGTTGTCCTCAGCTGCAAAGCAACACACGACAATTCGCTGGATGTCAACTTCCTCTGGACCTTCAACCGAGTGCCCATCGCCTTCCGACCGCCAGGAGGACACTTTGAATACATACAGACTGTACGGGCCAAAGTAAGCAGTTTCCCTTTGTAACATTTTTCGGGTGTTGGACCCATGTGGGGAAAGCAAAAACTGGAGGCAGGGGTGCCCAAGAGGGATTGTATTTAATAAGAAGGTACCAAGTAGAAAACAAGCATGGGTTCATAAAACAACGAAATGTCCAATCAAAACCAAACCTGACAAAGTCCAAATTTGGAACAAAGACCAAAACAGAAAATGGGAGATGCATGGAGCATATTAACAAAGAAACTAGAGAAAAAAAACACAATCAAACCCCTCACGGTGGTGGGAATGAAAAAGACAATGACCCAACGATGATTGATGTTCAAAATGTACTTAAAAAGGCCCATGATATTTGAGCACAGGTGTGCCCAGTTTAAACCCGGTAGGGGCCCTCTGGTGGAAGGAGGCATATCAGAACCTAACATAACCTACCCTGCCTGGGCCAGTTACCAGACGGCCCCAAAAGAATAACCATTACATTTTTTACGAAGGCTGCACCATCCGGAACAGGTAGGTTGAAGGTCCGAGGCCCTCGACACGAGAAACCAGCATGCGGCCGAGGGCCCTCTTCTCGTTGTCGGGACAGGAGCCAGGCGAGGCCGATGGGCTTTTTCCTCGCCTCTGAGGCAGAAACCAGGTGTGGTCGAGGGGCATTGTCATTGCCGAGACAGGAACCAAAAGCCGCCACCAGGACAGGGATTTGGGAGCCTCTCTTCTGGTTCCTTTGATGGTCAGGTCATTCGGTTATGTTTTGGGGTGATGGAGCCATTTGGGGAGCGCAAGGACTGGTGCCAAGGCTGCTTAGGAAGAGGGATTTTGTATTAAATAACCAACATGAGTTCACAAAACAACAAAATGTCCAAATAAAACAAAACCTAATAAAGCCCATGAACAAAAACCAAAATTTTAAATGGGAAATGGCAAGGAGCAAAGTAACAAGGAAACAGGAAATCAGAAACAAAACACAAAAAAACTCCTCGTGGTGGTGGAAATGAAAATGTCAATGGGCCAACGATACGTGATGTTTAAAATGTCCTTATAAAGGGTTCAGGATATTTGGGCACAGGTGTGTGGTTCAAACCCCGGTTGGGGCGCTCTGGTGGTGAGAGGCATATTAGATTCCAACACTCTTCTGTTTATCCTTTGTCATTTTTGTCTCTATGGCACTGTATTCTTCTTCGTCTTACAGCTTTGTCTTCTTTTTGTCTGACTTTTTTGATTGAAATTTTTGTTTTGATTGACGTTTATTTTTTCCAGTGATCATCAGATACAAGGTTACAATTAATTCAAAATTAACAGCTTTGATAATCAATTTTAAAAAACAGATGGCAAAAAGGGGCTGACAGGAAAATGCTGGAGCTTATCTTGGCCTCATACCCTTGACAATCCAAACACTTTTCACATTATTTCTATCATGTAATCTATTTTTTATAACAAGGTAATAATCATGAACACTTCATAAAAAAACATCAAAATCAACATAATCATGTACAGTATACAATATAGATTTCAATAAATGGATATAATTTATTTTATTTTCATCAACTCTTTCTTTCTCTTTGATTTGCCATCTCCATCTCTTTTTGGATCATTTCCCATCATTTTTTAGTCTTTCTTTTTAGTCTTCCTCTTTCAGATTCCCATACTTTTCAGACTTTAAAAGGTGCATTTAAGTCCCCCAATTGGCCAGAAATTTGAAAGTGCGGTTACTTGCCTACCTATTGTCACATTCTTGTTCCACATTAAACCGCACCCCCACATCGCATATTACCCTATTTTTATTACAGTGTGTATTTTATGTAGCACTATTTAAATGTCAACACGTTACATTGGGTATTTATGTATTATATTCCTTTTACTTTATTGTTGTTTAATTTTCAACACAAGGATACTGCTGGAAGTGTGAATTTCCCTACGGGGATGAATACAGTATCTATCTATCTATCTATCTATCTATCTATCTATCTATCTATCTATCTATCTATCTATCTATCTATCTATCTATCTATCTATCTATCTATCTATCTATCTATCTATCTATCTATCTATCTATCTATCTATCTATCTATCTATCTATCTATCTATCTATCTATCTATCTATCTATCTATCTATCTATCTATCTATCTATCTATCTATCTATCTATCTATCTATCTATCTATCTATCTATCTATCTATCTATCTATCTATCTATCTATCTATCTATCTATCTATCTATCTATCTATCTATCTATCTATCTATCTATCTATCTATCTATCTATCTATCTATCTATCTATCTATCTATCTATCTATCTATCTATCTACTCATTTTTTAACCCTTTCTTTTTTTCAACTTCCTTTTCTTTTCCATCTTCTTCATCTTCCATCTCCTTGCTCCTTTTTCTTTGATTCATTCTTCTCCTATTTTGTTATTCTTTTTATTGAAATATTTGTGTGTTTTTGGGCGGCAGTGGCTCAGGAGGTAGAGCGCCTGTCTTGGGATCAAGAGATTGCAGTTCAAATCCCGGCTCCTCCGTGTTACATGTCGAAGTGTCCTTGGGTAAGACACTGAGCCCCTAATGCCCCCAATAAGCAGGTTAGGGCCTTTCATGGGTGCAGGGCGCTATTGGGAAATGTGAAGCATATTGTAAAGCTCTTTGGGAAGTCTTCATTGACTTGAAAAGCGCTATATAAATGCAGATCATTTCATTTCATCCTCTATTTTTGTTTTCCGTCTCGTTCCCCTTCCTCTTGTTTTTTTCCTTTTCTATTATTCTCTTCTTCTATTGACCCTTCTCTTTATTCCTCTTTTATTCTTGTTTTTGTTTCATGTTTTATTGTTCTTGTTCCATTCATTGATTACTTTCCTCTTTTCATTCTTCATTTTTTCCCTTCTTCCCTCCTTATTTGTCTTTTTTGTCTTGTCTTCTTGTTTTTCATTCTTCTTCTTCTTCCGTTTCTTCTTCTCAGCATTCTTCCTCTTATCCTTTATCCAATAACATTTATTGTCTCTGTATTTTTCTTAAGCTTATTCTTTATTGTCGTCTTTTTTTCATCTTAACTTTATCGTCCTTCATCGTCTTCCTCCTTTCCTTCAGCTGCCATTTCTGTTTATCTTTTTTTTATTCTTTGTCCTTTCTTTCTCACATACTCTTATCTTTTATTATAATAATCTTTAACTTATCTATATTACTTTTATCAAGCTTCTGTTATTCCCTTCTTTTTATTGTATTTTCCTCTACTTTTTATCCTTCTTCCTTTCCTTCTTGATTTTTTTGTATTTTATCTAATTTTAATTGTTCTTTTTTCGTTCATTTACAGTCGTATCTAAAGGTTTGGGCACCCCTGATCATTTTTAAGATTATCCTTTATAAATCATTGGTTGTTCGGATCAGCAAGTTCAGTTGAATATACCAAATAGCAGACAAACACGGTGATAGCTGAGAAGTGAAATGAAGTTTATAGGTTTTACAGAAAATGTACAATGATTGCTTTAACAAAAGTAGGCAGGTGCATAAATTTGTGCACCCCAACAGAAAAATTACATCAATATTTAGTAGATCCACCTTTTGCAGAAATAACAGCTTTCAAACGCTTCCTAATGCTTCCAATGAGGGTCTGGATTCTAGTTGAATGCATTTTTGACCATTTTTCTCTACAAAACATCTCCTCTTCTGTCAGGTTTGATGGTTTCCGAGTATGGACAGCCTGCTTTAAATCACACCACAGACTTTCAATAATATTCAGGTCTGGGAACTGTGATGGCCATTACAGAACATTGTACTTGCATGGATGCCTTAGTAGAATTTGAGCAATGTTTAGGGTCATTGTCTTGTTGAAGTATCCAGCCCCGGGGAAACTTCAGCTTTGTCACTGATTCTAGAGCATTGATCGCAAGATTCTGCTGATACTGACTGGAATCCATGTGACCTTCAACTTTAACGAGATTGCCCGTACCTGCACTGGCCACACAGCCCCACAACATGTTGGAACCACCACCAAATTTTATTGTGGATAGCAAGGTTTTGTCTTGGAATGCTGTGTTATTCTTCCGCCATGCACACCGCCCGTTGTTATGTCCAAATAACTCAATTTTAATTTCATCAGTACATAGCACCTTATTCCAAAATGAAGCTGGCTTGTCCAAATGTGCAAACCTCAAGTGACTGTTTGTGGCATGTGCAGAGAAAAGGCTTCTGCTGTAGTACTCTCACATACAGCATCTTCTTGTGCAAATATATGAATAGTTGAATGATGCGCAGCAAGATCGTGCTGTAGGTCTTTGGAGCTGGTCTGTTGGTTAAGTTTGACTGCTCTCACCATCCTTTGCCTTTTTGTATCCCTCTCCTAAACCATTAAGTTGAACAATCTTTGTTTTCAGGTCATTTGACTATTGTTCTAAGGCTCCCATGTTGCTCTTGAGGGAAGATGCAAAGTGGAGAACAATTTGCAACTGGTCGCGTTAGATACCCTTTCTCATGATTGGCTTCACCTGTGTATGAAGGTCAAGGGTCAATGAGCTTACCAAACAAAGTTTGTGTTCCAATAATTAGTGCTAAAGGTATTCAAATCAATAAAACAACAAGGGTGCCCAAATTTATGCACCTGCTTACTTTTGTTCAAGCAATTATTGCGCACTTTCTGTAAATCCTATAAACTTCATTTTACTTCTCCGATATCACTGTGTTCGTCTGCTATATGATATATTTAACTGAAGTTGCTTAACCGAACAACCCATGATTTATAAAGGAAACTCTTGAGAATTATCAGGGGGGCCCACACTTTTGCATACGACTGTATTCTTCGCTCCTGTTTATTTCTTTTATTTGCTTTTCCTTTTCTCCTCCATCTATTACTTTTTCCCTCCTTTGGCTTCTTCTTGTGTTTTTAGTTTTTTAGTCTTGGACATTTCGTTGTTTTATGAACCCATGCTTGTTTTCTACTTGGTACCTTCTTTTGTTATTAAATACAATCCCTCTTGGGCACCCCTGCCTCCAGTTTTTGCTTTCCCCACATGGGTCCAATATTCTTCTTCTTTCTTTTACTTTGTCTTCTTCTTATCCTTAAGCTGCGTTTTCTTCTTCATCTCAATCAGTCTTCTTTTTTTGTATTTTTCTTCATTTATTCCTCTCTTCTATTTATTTTTCTGTTTTTTCCTCAAATTTCTTCTTCTCCGCCTCATTTATGTTAGTGTTAGTATTCTTCCATTTCCTTCTCTTTTCCATCCCTTTGTCTTGTATTTTTGCCTTCAATTTCTAGTTCCCTTTCTTCTTCTCCTTGTTCTTTTTACTGTTATCCTTTATCCTATTCGCCTTATTTGTCACTTATTTTGCCATCTGTCTTCTTTATTGCCTTTGTCCTTCCGCTTTCTTCACTTATTTGTCTTCTTATTGTCTTTCATCTTCTACTTCTCTTCCAACTTGTTTTGCTTCACTCATTTCTCCTTTTTGTAGTATGTCTAAAGTTACACTTTCCAAGTCCAGCCAAAAATGTGGGGCGAGAAAAAAATATGATTTATCCTCAGAGCAATACGGAACATAATGTCCAAAATAAGCCCAAGTTTTTTTTTGTTTAGTTCTGTATTAGCTTTTTGAACTTTGGTTTACTTAAAAACCTTTCTGTTCTTGGTGGAGGTCATGTTGTATCAAAATGAGTGTTTTATACGAGAAACGAATTGGCTTACAACGCATTTAAGTGTTCCCTTGCGGTATCCCTGTTCAACCTACAGTATATGAATGGATACAATTGTTGTATCCACTATATAGGGACTAAAGCATATATGCCATGAGGGCAGAAAAGAAAATATAGATGTACTGAGAAATCAACCAATTCACGAGAGGCTTTTTGAGCAAGTATGTGACTTATTCGTTGCGCAGTGCTTTGAGGCATGAAAATATACAAATATTTTTTTTAAAAATGAAACAAACAAAAATAATCTACCTTGTGCTAGAGAATTTTTATTTTTCATTCATTCATTACCGGCACCGCTTATCCTCAGTAGGGTCCCGGGGGTACTGGAGCCCATCCCAGCTTCAGACAGTGGGCAGGGGACACCCTGAACTTGTTGCCAGCCAGTCGCAGGGCACACAGAGACAGACAACTCAGAATTTTTCTTATTTTAGAATAAAAATGTCTTATGCTACTGAAAAAAAAACTAGCTTAATACAGTTGATTAAAAAAAAGCCAGGAGCATGGACTTACTATATGGACTTACTAAGCAGTGTATAGTTTGTTTCTGTACTAAAGATCCCACAGTGCTTTGTAGCATAGAATAATATACCGATATAAGAAAAATATATATGCATTGATGCAACAATGCCATTTTTGCTGTGGTGGGAGAAAATAAAATATAATATAATAAAAAGATAAATTAACCAATACCTGTGATGTTTTTAAACAAGTTAGCCGGAGTTTGCTGGGATCATTTGCCTCTGTATTACAAGTCCCACAGTTCTTTGCGGAATAAAAATATCCCATATGAGGGAAACTGGTTTTGTAAACAGATTATTTGTTTCACGCTACACATACAGTACATATATATGGTTCCTACTTTGTGGAAATGATACATGCTGTGATGAAACGGATGGATTCTGTTGTCCTGTATCTGCTAAATACAATCCACTGTTGTTTCTTTTTGACGCAAGTGCAATCATGCGTTAAAATATTGAAATGGAACTTCCTCAGAACCTCCCAACCTCTGATCCTACAATCACCCCTGCTGGGAGCTCCACTCGCCTTGCTTGATTTAAGCTCCAGGTCCCCGCACAAAACTTGAAAGTCACTCAAGACCTTCAAATGAAGGAGTCCCGTTTCCAAGTCACATCCTAGTCGCAGTGGAGGAGTAGCTCCCCATCGGCGCTCTGCAATTTTAATCGGGATCGATGCTAAGCAGCCGTGCGAGGAGCCGGCTTCGGGTTTGCAGCCTGCGGCATTTTTCATTTCCCAAAGCGAAAAGGAAGAAGGCAGGCGAAAGACCAGGAACCAACGGATGAATTTAACAGGAATCTTTTTTTTCTTAAGCTCCAAGATGTGAAGGAATTGCTCGGTTTCCTTTCAAGCGAAATCCTTCTCATGTTTGGCCTGTCTGTCTTTGCAGCGCTCGTCCACGGTGGATTTGATGATTAGGAGCATTTTGCTGAAGCACGCCGGCAAGTACGGATGCCGGGCACAGACCAGTGCCGATACCATAAATGCAGAATCGGAACTTCTGGTTCGAGGTGAGTCCATTTAAATCGTACCGAGCTACCAATCGTGTTATATTGCCAATGCAATAAGAATGATCAATAACAATAACGTAGTAAGAGGAGAAGCAAGTCCTTATTTTTTCTGTTGTAAAGCAGGGCCTCCAACATTTCTTTCTTGGAAGGCCACATACAGAAATATTGATTTACACCAGGGGTCGCCAAAATGATGCCCTATCAACAGCGGACCTGTTCCAAAAATATCTCACATGTGCTGGTCATTGTGATTTTCTGGTAAAAAAATGTTCTTTAGCGGTTGACTGTGTCTGTTTGTTTATGTTAGGGTCTGGTGAGCCTCCTTTCACCAGGGGAATCCAAGGGGTATTTGATCTGGGTACAGGTGTTTTCAATATCCACACACCTTTTCTCAATATTCCTGACCCTTCATAAGGATATTTTGAACCGCACACATGCGCTTATTGTTGGGTCATTTTTATTTACTCTATCATTGCTGCAACAAGACATTTTTAGTTTTGTGTCTGGTTTCTTTTTCGGGTATCATGTTAGTTGCTTTGTGCCTACATGTTTGTTTGTTACTTTGTTCCTGTTTTTTTTTTACTAAATACTTTCTTTGAGCACATCGGCCTGCAATTCCTGCTACCCCCTATTGGTTAATCTGCCCTAAAACTTAACACACTACTTCCAATAACTAACCATTAACAAAATGATAATAGCAGGATAAGTTGTCATTCTAGAAATTCATATCAAACTGGGTGCCCTGTGTACTAATAAGTAACTAAAAGTACAGTAAATTCTGTACTTTAGAGCACACCTGATTATAAGCCTCACCAATTAAAACATTTAAAAAAAAAAGATTTTACTTAAAACTTTCTGCCAACGGAATAAACATTAATTTCATGTCCTCTGTCCTTTTTGTACAAAGATTTCACTTCTGTAGCCTAAGTAACAAGTAAGAAAAACATTATCTAATTAAGCAACATTAGAATGAAATGTATTTATTTTTTCTCTTTTTCTAGCTTCTTTTGTCCTTTTTGTACAATGATTTCACTTTTGGAGACGGGCTAACATAATGTCATAAGATCACTTGTGCTGTTGGTGTATTTTTAATGAAGGCTTGTCTATGAATATTGTAGTACGACAGGCTGAGCGCCCCCCTGTCTTGCTCGCTTGCGCACACTTTCTCCTAAGCGATGCTGACAAGACTTGTCATCCGACGCAAAGGAAATTGATTTTGCTTGCGCCCAATAACTGAAAATGCATTCCATGTTGCACGGATTGTTGCAACTTCCGAGAGAAACGGACGATGAGGATTGGTCTTAAAAAAAAAAAAAAAAACGATTAATCTATAATGATGACAAAAAATTAATAAGCAAAAATAGTATTACTAGAATCCCAAGTTTATCCCCTGCTCGCAGCCATAGTCAACCAGGGATGATGGATCGCCCCCGTACATTTATTCTCTGCAGGTCCCTGCTCACAGTAATATGAGTTTTAGGTGGAAATCAAAACAAAAAATACCTGCTAAGCCTGACAAAAGTGCGCTCTGCTGGTCCCAGCTTGCACAAATATGCAGTCTGGGATAATGGACCATGGCCACACATGTGCTGTCCATTTTAGACAGGAAGGATGGAAAAAACAGCCACCATGAATAACACAAATTTTCTTTCAAAATACGATTGGTTAAAATAATAAGCAAAAATATTATCATTGTAATCCAACGTTTATCCTCCGCTCTCAGCAATAGTCAACCAGGGATAATGGATTGGGGCCGTTATATGCTGTTCATTTTAGGCATACAGGACAGAAAAAGGCCCATTTCTTGATAGAAATTTGCTCTCTTGGTCTCAGCAATAGTTGACCGGGGATAATGGATTGCGACCAAAACAGTGCGGTTCATTTCAGATGGACTACAATGGTATGCCTCATAGCCCTAATTTTCAAAAAAGTTCTCTGTCACCCCCTGCTCTCAACAAAAGTCGACTGGGGGTATTGGCCCGCTGCCACAACTGTGCATTTCATTTTAGGGTGGCACATCTCCTAAGTAAAAGTGCCATCTGCCAGTCCCAGCTCACAGTAATACTGGATTGAAGATAATGGATCATGGCTGCACGAGTCCAGTTCACTTTAGGTTCGAAATCTCATCTCATTAGCTACACCGCTTATCCTCAGTAGGGTCGCGGGGGTGCTGGAGCCCATCCCAGCAATCATCGGGCAGTGGGCAGGGGACACCCTGAACTGGTTGCCAGCCAATCGCAGGGCACACAGGGACAGACAACTCACTCGCTCATTCACACCTAGGGACAATTTGGACCGGCCAATTCACCTGAAATGCATGTCTTTGGAATGTGGGAGGAAACCGGAGTGCCCGGAGCAAACCCACGCAAGCACGGGGAGAACATACAAACTCCGCACAGGAAGTCTGGAGCTGGATTTGAACTCACGCAGGAGGTTCCCCAGACATGGACTGTGCCGCACATGCGCTAACCACTGCGCCGCCGTGCTGCCCAGGTTCGAAATTTACGCAGGAAATAGCTGCCATACCTGACAAAAGTGCGCTCTGCTGGTCCCAGCTTGCACAAATATGCAGTCTGGGATAATGGACCATGGCCGCACATGTGCTGCTCTTTTTAGGAAGAAAGGAAAGAAAAAAGCCACCATGCATGACACCAATTAGATCTCTCACCACCCGCTCTCAGCAATTGTTGACTGGGGATAATTGATTACAGCCCTAAGAGTGGGGTTTATTGTAGGTGAGCTACAATGACACGCTTCAGTGGCCCAAATAAAAAAAGTGCTTTGCCAGCCCGTTATCAGCAATTTTTAATTAGGGATAATGGCTCATGGCCACATCCGTGCATTTCATTTTAGGTGGGCCAGAATGATGCCCCTCAGTAAAAAAATCTGCTAATATCTGCTCACATATGGAATTTGGGATAATGGTTCACGTCCGGGCAGCACGGCGGATGAGTGGTTAGCGCGTCCGAACCTTCTTGTGTTGAATTTGCATGTTCTCCCCAGGCTTGTGTGGGTTTCCTCCAGGCACTCTGGTTTCCTCCCACATTCCAAAAACATGCATGTTAGGTTAATTGGCCGGTCCAAATTATCCCTAGGTGTGAATGAGCAAGTGAGTTGTCTTTCTCGGTGTGCCTTGCGACTGGCTGGCAACCAGTTCAGGGTGTCCCCTGCCCACTGCCCGAAGATGGCTGGGATGGGCTCCAGCACCCCTGCGACCCTACTCAGGATAAGCGGTGTGGATAATGGATGGATGGAGGGTTTGCGTCCGTATGAATGCAATTCATTTTAGGCGGGGAAATAATTACATAAATATTAGTTGCTAGGCCCGAGACACATGCACTATGCCAGCCCCTTTTAAAGATATACGCAGTCTGGGATAATGCATCGTGGCCGCACAAGTGCAGTCTAAATCTTGGTTGACAGAATGGCTAAAAAAAGAGTCGCCAGGCCCGACAAAAATGATCCCTGCTGGCCACCGATCGCAGGAATAAGCAATAAGGGATAACGGATTCCAGAATATTTTTGAACCCTGGATGCACTGAGGGCGTGAATTCACGAGGCATTACACTTAACATAAACACACCCTTTTTGATACTAATCTCTTGAAATAATTAATTATACATTCCTTGAGGGTCACTTGAAGAGGTTGGAATGTTTCACATTTCCTCCGATTAAGTTTTTCAAACTATCAAGTTAGCAAGGTTTAGCATATGCTAAAGCTACTAACCTTCAGTGTTTAAAAGGATAGTATGTAATATTGAATGCCTCCTAGTGGTACAAAAAAACTTTCATCCAGTAAGAAAACAAAACATTGATTTAGATACGAGGCAAAAATACATGAACTATCTTAGCAATTTTTATATTCCTAAAAAAACGGGTAAAAAAAAATGTATTTTTTTACGGTGTGTCTGTGCAGCCCTTTGAGACTCTTTGTGATTAAGGGCTAAACAAATAAACTTGACTTGACTTAACGACACAGAGAAATCCACACGTAGGTGGCCGCCATGTTCACAGTGACGCTGTGCCTTGTATTGGTGGTGATCGCTCATACCAGTCAAAACACTGCCATCTGGTGGTCAAATATGACACATTGGGGCTTTGAGTCATTTGTTGTTTGTCATTTTCCACTTTGCACACACAAGCTCTTACCAGACTATTTATCACTCAAATACCCCATTAGACGCTCATGTTAGCCACTTGACGGCTTGCCGCTAGCTGATCTTAGCTGCTCCCTGCAAATAAAGCTAGCTAATCCCTTTCGTGATACTGTTAACATTGCAGAGTGATGGTCAGGAGTTTGTAGAAACAAGAAACAAACAGAAAAGGAAAAATAAAAGGAAAAAATGGAAAACATAAAGAAGAAAAAATGATTCAATTAGTTTGCCAACCATTCAATATAACAGTCAGTCTCTTTGCCAACATTTTACTTCCACTAAAAATGTGTGAATAAATGATGTTCTGTATGTGCAACCGACTTAATAAATCCATAACAATTTAGTAATATGTAACAAAAGGTGCTAAAAATCTCATGTTTCAGTTGTTGTAAAAACAACTGACGTTTGTGGGGCGTGTAACCTGAAATGTTACTTGATTTGATTTCATGTTTTGGACATGTTTGATAATGATTTGAATGCCACTCTTAGGATTGTTGTTCCTCACGTTTATTCCAAGCCACAGACTTTTTGTGATTTCTCAGACCCTCCGAAGCTTACAAAGAACATTGCTGCAGACTATTGCTTTTGGTGGCCCGATGTTAGCTGCTCAAGCTCACTGAGTCATTCCATGTCACTGAAAACATCACTGAAGCCTGTGATTCTTGATTATTTTTAGTTTGCTCTCCTAAATATTTACTGGCCTGTTTAGTAGCCTCTCTTGCTAGCCTCTAAAGGAAGCCACTTGACTTCTGTTAGCTGCTCCAGTTAAATAAAGCTAGTTGAGTCCTTCCATGTCACTGTGAACATCACTGAGTTCTTGATTATTTTTAGTTTGCTTTTCTGACGTTTTTCTGGCCTTTTTTGTAGCCTTTTCCCCTGGCGAGCCTGCGGCTTGCTTTAGCTCTGACCACCTCAAGCAAGTTGCTTGTTTAAGCGGCTCCGGTTAAATTGTTAGCTTGTCACCACCACCATAACACTCTTCACCATCATCATCATGGGAGTATGTTTTATAAACACAATAAATCTAACTAATAAAACTAACTGTTTTGTGGTGTGTGTTGTCCATCATGTAAAGTATCTTTGAACCTGCTGCAAGAGGGGGATGCCCCTAAGGCAGCATGATCACCCATAGCTAAGTGTCATGATCTCTGCATTTAAAAGACATTGCATGGGAGCTTGAGCCAGATACCTCCAGCATCAAAACTCCCTGTTGTCTGCTAACTATGACTTGTGCACATATGTCTGACTGCTTTCTTCATACTAAAATTTATCTTTATGTATATTAATTTAGTTTTGTTTACACCATCATCACCAACGTATTTATTCACCTCATTGTTTTGTTTCTAAACATAGATCTAGCTTGTAATGAATATGCATAATATAATAATAATAATAATAATAATAATAATAATTTCCTTGTATTGTCATTCTGTGTAACAATGTACACAGAACGAAATGTCGATTACATCTGACCCGTTGTAGCGAGCCGATGCAGCCGCAGCCAACAGAGGGCGCCGCCAACCACTTTTTAAGTCTTAGGAATGATGGTGACAGCAATATAATCACAATAACAACGTTCAACAATAACAACAGGAATTGTCATACAGTTGATGATAATCACAACAACAAAAATAAAAGTAATGGTATATATATATATATATATATATATATATATATATATATATATACCTACCTACCTACCTACCTACCCTGGTCATATCCCTAGAGAGGGGTGACCGACAGCAAGACAAACACATGCAATAACAAAGAACATAAAAAAGGAAACAAAAATAGCAAATAACACATTTTTGGACCGTGGCCAACCCAAATGCCTAAACACCCAAACAAGTTAGGCACCTCGGCACCTAAGTTGGTCATGCTTTCGTCCCTCTAGATAAAACGGGACACAAGAAAGAGGCCATGTCACTCGGGTCAGGGTGACACAACACACTCTTTTGTTCAACAGCAGGGCCCGACAGCTTTCACTGGTTTACCCCTGCCGCATCATCCGGGTGCCCTGCCCATCGCTTAGAACGCGTCCTAACATCCCACTATATTTTTACAACACCTCTCCACTCATTCCTATCACTAACAAAAACTCTAGGTTCCACTAGATTTTGACCTATTTCCTGCAGTGCACTCATAACACCATCCATCCACGTCAATCGCGGCCTTCCTCTTGGTCTCCTTCTATTTACTTCTGCTCTGTAAATCCTCTTCAACATCCACTCCTCATCCATCCTCTCCATGTGTCCAAACCAACCGAGTACTCTCTTATCCACGCACTTGCTCAGTTCCACTACTACTCCAGTTCTGTCCCTCACAATTTAATTTCTCAATCTATCCAATCTTGTCACTCCTAACATACCCCTCAAACACTTCATCTCAAAAACATTTAATTTCTTTCTCAAATCTGCGTTCAGGTTCCAAGTCTCTGCACCATACATCACAGTCGGCATAATCACACTCTCATACAGTCCCCTTTTAACATCCATACTCATACTCTTGTTGCTCATCACTCTCCTCAGAGCATCCAAAACCTTGCTTCCTTGATTCACACTGTGCAATACCTCGCACTCCATTCCACCAACTGCAGCCGCATCACAACCCAACTACCTAAAGCTTTCAACTTCTTCCAGCACCTGTCCATGCAACCTTATTTCCAACACAATGCCTACTCCATCCCGTAAACACTTAATCACCTCATAATAATTATGATAATAATAACAAGTCTAATTATTAGCTTGACCCCTTATTGAATATATAAAGATTCTGCTCCCTAACATAATTTGGATACCGATAATAATATTAATGACAATAATAGTAACACAACTATTAAAATATTCATATGATATACTAGTTATAATAAATATTTGAAGCCAATGCAGCCCCTGACTCCAAATAGTTGTCCACCTCTGTTCTAGCGTGACACATGGGCGAGGACAGCGCATTTTCTTTCATGGGCCAGATGTTCGCACCCCTCCTCGCATTTGCCGTTGCTAAACAACACGGAGGTAAACATATGTTTGCTTTTATTGAAACAAGAAGAGTCCTGACACCGAAAAAAAAAGAAATATTTAAAATGACGTTGAAGTACTCCTCTCTCAGATCAACGCTGATTGTGCTTGCTGTCTGGTCTGATTTGTTCGTGTTTGCTCAGATGACAGATATTACAAGATTATGGATGTTCATGCTAATTACTTTGCCTTATGGTAATTCGCAATAATATTATTTTTTTATTAAGTAGGACAATTATTCATGACTGTCAACTTATACGTTTTCCCCGTATTTCATACATTTTTGGGATATTTTTGTATTGTTGTCGTATTCTTGGAGTATTTCTGCAGTAGCATCGTTGTGGTAGAATTTTTGTAGTATTTCTGTAGTACTTTTGTAAAATTTCTGTACTATTGTTGTCATAATTCTGTAATAAGATTCTCTTTGATTACTTTTGTATTATTTCCATTATAGGATTATTTAAGTATCACTGCAGTAGTATTTTTGTAATATTTCTGTAGTATATCTGTAGCATTATTGTAGTTTTTCTGCAGTAGTATTTTTGTAGTATTCTTGCAGTATTTCTGCAGTTGTTTTTGTAGTGTTTTTGTAGTATTTCTGTAATATTCTGTCCGCACTAGTACTGTCATAGTATTCTGAGAAGATTTCTACAATATCATTTTTGTAGTATTTCTGTTGTACTTTTGTAGTACAGTGCAAACCTCGGTTTTCGAACGCCTCTCAGTTCAAACAAATTGGTTCTCGACCAAAGATTTCGAGAAAATGTACAATTCCCATAGTTGGATTATTTCATATCCCTGCAGTGGTATTGTTTTAATATTCTGGGAGTATTGCGTTCTATTATATTATTAATTTTGCAGGAGTAGTTTTGCAATATTCTTGCAGTATTTCTGAGTTGTGTTTTGGGAGTTTTAATGTAGTGTTTATGAAATCGGAATTTAATAGTATTTTTGTAGTATGTCTACACTATTATTATCGTAGTAGGATATTTGTAGTACTTTTGCAATATTTTTGTAGTCTTTCTGAAGTATTTTTGAAGTATTTTTTGTAATAAATGTACTTTTTCTTTAGTTGGATTGTTGTCTTATTTCTGCAGTAGTATTTTCATAGTGTTCTTGTAGTATTTCCTGTAGTTACACTGCAGATGTATTAGTGTAGTGGTAATTTTGAAGTATTTACGTCGTATTTTTGTAATATTTTTTAGAAGAATTTAAAAATTATATAGATAGATACTTTATTCATCCCGAAGGGAAATTCACATTTCCAGCAGCATCCCTGAGCTGAGAACAATACAAAAATAAAGCAATAAGAATACAATATACAAATACCCAGTGTGACATGCAAATGCCCACTGTAGCGTGTGATATAGAATAACTAAATAGTGCTACACAGAATACATATTGCAATAAGATTCGGTAATATGCAATGTAGGTGGTGTGGTTTACTGTGGGCTTTTACTCTGCCGGGTAGAGTTAAAGAGCCTCATGGCATCAGGAAGAAAATATTTCTTCAGTCTGTCCGTAGTACAAGACAGTGACAGCAGTCTGTCGCTGAAACTGCTCTTCTGTATGGAGATTATGCTGTGTATAGTGGATGCGATGGATTGTCCATGATTGACCGCAGCTTTTCCAGTGCCCGTCTCTCAGCTACTGTTGTTAGGCTGTCCAGCTCTTTGCCCACAACAGAGCTCGCTTTCTTAGCCAGTTTATTGAGACGAGAGGCATCCTTCTTCTTGACGCTGCCTCCCCAACACGCTGTCGCATAGAAGAGGGCGCTTGCCACAACTGTCTCATAGAATATTTAGTACTATTTCCGTAGCAGGATTCCGCTAGAGTATTTTGGTAGTGTTTTGTATTCATGTAGTATTTCCACAGTACTATTTTTGTAGCAATATTTTTGTAATATTGTATTTGTAATATTTTGAGTATTTCTGTAGTGTTTTTATAGTATTTCTGTAGTAATTTTATTGTAGGATCCTTTTAGTATTTCTGCAGTACTATTTTTGTAGTATTCCTTCTTACTTCTGTAGTAGGATTTTTTATACTGTTTACACTGCAAAATTGTTGTAGTATTTGTGCAGGAATATTTCGTAGTATTCTCAGAGTATTTTTGAATTTGCATTTTTTTATCTGTAGTATTCTTGTAGTGTTTCTGCAGGAGTATTTTTGAAATTTTTCCTTTATAAAGAACTAAGATAAAAACTGAAATAATTGTTTGTGTAGTTTACTTTGTAAACTACATAGTCTGTCTTGTTGCATGTAAAAAGGTGCCACCTTATGTTTGTAATGCTTATTACCGCTTAACAAGGGGAATTGCAATCATCAATAGAGAAGCAAGTAGCTAATATTGACAGGTATGATTATCTGACGGGTTTTTTTTTTTTTTTTGCTAACTTTTAAGGTCCTCCTGGTCCACCCGGTGTGGTAATCGTGGAAGAGATCACCGAGACCAGTGCTACTTTATCATGGACGCGAGGTGTGGACAACCACAGTCCCATCAGTACCTACCACCTTCAAGCCCGAAGCCCATTTTCTTTGGGGTGGCAAACAGTCAGAACAGGTAATCGATCCACGCATGATTTTTGACCCCAAAACAAAAAAACAAATTTTGTACAGTAAACTGCTGGGATATGGCATGAATCAGTTTTGGGGTGGGGATTACAAAGTGAAATAGCCGTATAATAGTGGGAATAAACCTATGGTAATGTGTTCCGGACTTCCATTGAGTCAAGTCATATTTATTTGTATAGCTGTTAATCACAAAAGAGTCTCAAAGGGACCACAGAGCACAGATTATTGCAAACTACAGAACATTATTAAACCATCCCCTGATCTAAAACCTACATGAGAGCAAGGAAAAACTGAAAAACCTCAACATGAGGAAAATAAAGAAACCTTGAGATGGGACCAGGCTGCAACGGATGTTGCAATAATAAACAATACACAGATATTGTCAACATAAAATATAGGTCATTCATAAGCTATAGAATATAAGTGTGTTTTAAACGTAGATTTAAACAGTTCCACCGAGGTTGCAGATCGAATCTTAGGGCAGAGCATTCCACAGCACCGGGGCCCGAATGGAGAACACCCTCAAACCTGCGGATCTCTTCTTGGCGAAGGTTCCAAACAGAACATAGGGTGAAATTAAATCTGAAATATATGAGGGAGGTAGTCCATGCATGACTTTGTACAAAATCAACAGAACCTCAAAATCACGTTTTAAGCAAACAGGGAGCCAATGCAGGTTAGCTAAAATCGGGGTAATGTGATCAAACTTTCTTGTCTTAGTTAAAAGCCTTGCTGCAGCATTTTGTACCATTTTGGACTTTTGGAGACCGGAGAGTAGTACATTACAGTAATCGAGACAGGGGGTTGCAAATACATGTGTCGCAGTTTCCATGGCGCCCAATTGGTCCCCGCTGTGTCGCGCCAGGTTCTGTCACGGTTTCCACGGCGCCCAACTGGCCCCGCCCATGGACACCAGCTGAAACGCGTTGACAGATTGCTCTCTAACTACTTAAACACTGTCTGTGAGTCGCCTGGTGTCGGAGCGTCTGCAAAACTCCTGCTAAACTCTGTTGTGTTCTGCCAAGCCATGTGAATCTCCGTATTTGCCTGTGTTTTGCTTCTGTTTTGTTCTCGCCCCAAGCTGTTTGATTTTGACCATTTACCCGTACCAAACAATCTACTTCCGCGACCATCGATCCCCGGATCGAGTGTGGGCTTATTTCTCTTCTCCCAAATAAACTGTGAGTAATATTATGCGATTGGGTTCTACTTCCTGTTTCCTGTTCTGGTTCTGGACAACATGAATTATTATCCCCGCATCAGACTAGACAACATAGGGCAAATTGTAGCAATGTTGCGAAGATGGAAAAAATCTGTTCTAGCAAAATTCTTAACTTGTGTTTGGATGGACAGATTGGGGATCAAATGTATACAAGTGAATCTTGTTGCCAACATTGTACTTCCACTAAAAAATGTGATTAAGTACAGTTCTGTATCTTACAACCGACTTAATAAGCCCCCAAAAATGTTAATATTATGCGACAAAATATGTCAGGAAATAAAAAGAAATGGATATCTTGTGAAAGAATTGTAAGAACAAACGACGTTTGTAGGCCGTACAACCTTTGCAATAGTACATAAGTCAATTCATTCAAAAGAGAAAAATAATTTTGCATTGCCGTAAACTCAGCAAAATGTAACTTGATGTCAAGTTTTGGACATGTTTGATAATTAATTATCTTGCCACACTTGGGATTATGGTTGCTCACTGTTGTTTCAAGCGTTGCTCACCGACTTTGTGTGAACGCTCAGACCCGTGGAAAATTAGAGAGAACATTGGTCGCAGGGCACACAGAGACAGACAACACACTCGCTCATTTACACCTTGGGACAATTAAGACCGGCCAATTAACCTGACATGCATGTTTTTCTAATGTGGGACAAAACGGTAATACCCGGAGGAAACCCACGCAAGCACGGGGAGAACTCCTCAAACTACTCACATGAAGGCTGGTTTCCATCTTTATGAATCGGCAAATTAATCAATTGATTAAACCCAAATGTGTCAATTAGAGACCTAAACGCAACAGTAAGGGAACTGAGTGGTGAATTCATTTGAATGTTAAAGTCCCCCATAATTATTATTTCGTCTGCATAAGTTACTAGGTTAGACAGCGACGGCAGATGTTTGCTCATTTTAAATTTAAGGTATTGATTCTTCCACAAGTTATATTTAAAAAAGAAAAAAAAAAAGAAAAATATGAGCAGCCAATTAAAAACGTTTTTCTCTTGAAATTGTCTGGACCACAACGGAAGCAGGACCCACTTGCATGACGTTTACCACAAGTTTTATTGAAAGAGAGAGGAAGGGCTGCGCCCACGATCCGGGAAGCGAATCGCTCTCGTATTCGAAATGTGATCCAAACACGGAAGTGAATCTTCCGTAGCGAGGGATGGTGGTGTCAGGGGCAGAAAACTGGTCGGTAGCTGGGACTGGGAGAGCAAGACGTGGTCGGGTCGGAAACGAGTCGTAAGCATGAACGGGAGAGTAAACGTAGTCGAGAACAAAAAAGGGGTCGTAAGCCGGGAAGGGGGAGCAGACGTGATTGGGATCAAAACGGGTTGTAGCCGGAGACAAACGGGAACAAAAACGGGACAGGCGGGGTCAGGGTCGAAAAAGGCTTGCCTTGTATACACGGAGATTGGCAGACGGACTGACAACAGGGGTTTGACAGGACTCGGTTCAAATACCGACAGGGAGCCAATAAGAACCTGCGGCAGTTGGCTTCAAATGATCGGGCACAGGTGATTCACATTGGTAATCATGACAAAAATGGTGATATTTTAACTTTTTATTTTATCTTTAACCCTTTGTTATAAAATCAAATTGTTAGAAGTTACAAAGTCTGACAATTTAAATAAATGCTCTCAACAACGATACTGAATACAGAAGTCGTACTACTAGTAATAGATGTAGTATTTTGTTTATAGTGAACATTATTTATATTCGTTTTTCATAGCCTCCATCATAAATTGTTAAAAAATTACTTAACAAAATATACACAACAACAGTTATACAACTAGTAATTGTAGGAGTGATAATAACTTATTTTTAATTGCATTTATTATTAATAATTCCTTTTGTATGCAAATGTTAAAGTAACAAAGATATATAACCAATACAGTAATAGTACTCCTAGTGGAGATCAGGAATGGACAGGTGGAAAAACGGGTGCAAAAACGGGACAGGTGGGACTCGAAATGCTTGCCTTGTAACAACAGAGGTTTGCTGACAGACTGAAAACCGGAGAGTGACAGGACTGGCCTTAAAATCGGACAGGGAACCAATCGGGTAGCCCGCAGCAGCTGGCGCCAAGTGAGCGGGCACAGGTGATCTAAATCAGTAATCATGACCAAGTAATCATAATCAAGTACAAGCAGTAATATTTGTCGTAACAGTAGTTTTAGAATTTTATATTTTTTATTACATTAATTGTACAAATTATTTTTGTGGTTCAAAATCCAGTAAGAAAGTATATATTTTATACAGTATTAGTACTATGTAATAGTAGCAGTAATTGTAGTAGTTCATGTATATATTTGTTTGTTTAGTTATCATCCCCAACCCCAAAAGTTTTCTGCTCGTTTTGTAAATACCGTAATTGTGTTCATCTAGCATAAATGCAGATTTTCCATCGTTTAGCACGCAAATCCGTATTCGGCATCCAAGCAAATAAAATGACACAAATTATCTTTGTCACGAGACACCTAATCCGGATCTATTGCGAAGCTCTGCCAGGAAAAGTTCATGACCAGAGCTTTCTCTGGATGAAGGCTTCGTTAGCACGTAGTGTCCCAGAGGATTAGTTGAAAAAAAATTGTATTCCTCCACCTTCTGGATTACAAACGCTCATTTGCGTGGATTGAATTGCAGCGGGAAAGACGTTTTCAGATGAGTTACAGAAAGCACGTTGTGACCACCCGGTGTGGGAAACCATGCGAGGCTTAATATTTAATGTTCACCTTTGTCTTGTTTTCCTGCCTCGGAACGCTGGATTAAACATGACACAATAGCCACGCTGTGTGAAGTAAACATGGCTAGGACGTACAACTATTTGATTGTTGTACTTTTTTCCTGGTAACCATATTTCAAACATCAAATTCTCCAGAATATAAAATGTAATTTTTTTCACAGTTTGGCTGTTCTTGTGATGTAAGGTTCGGAATGATTTAAACATGTCAGACGAAGCAAACAAAACAAACAAATGTATGAACAAAAACAAAGAATGAACAAAAGAATGAATCAACAAACAAATGAATAGATAAATAACCAACCAACCCACCAATGAACCAGAGTTATGAGTAATATAACGGACTAACATACCTAACATCGAACCAACGAAAAAATCAACCAATGAACAAAAGGCCATGAAAATAGATGGACAATCAAACTAACAAACCAGCCAGTGAACTAGAGTTCGTAACTATTCATACTTCTACAAACGGACCAAAGAATAACGAAAAGCACAAACAAGCGGCCAAATGAACAAAAAATTAAACAACAAACCAACAAACCAGGTGGCTATTGGCTAAAGTTATTTGAAGGTAAAGGAGGCAGGTCCTTTTTAACATTTTCAGGCTAGTACAGGTTAATGCGGGTTCTCGACTGTCAATCACAAGATACGTTGTTAACGGGCTATAGAAAATAATTTAACTGGTCTGTTTATTTGCAAACGAGAACTTTGGGGCTAAACAGACAGCCAGCAACAAGTAAAGTACATCGGCGGGTTTTTTTTTGGGGGGGGGGGGGATTTGTCAGCATTATTGTGTGCTTTGGAGTAAATTTAAAAAAAAGTTGGATTCACGAAACCCTTACGGATGTAAGGAGGCTATGGTTGCGTACTATCATTGAACGTGATGCCTGCAAGACGATGTTTTTAATGAGCTACCCTGGATTTATAGTTTTCGGGTATTTTGTTTCTGACTGATCATGATGTTTCTGTGATGAGTAATTTTTTTAAGTGGTCAGGATATCTTGAATCCCAAGAGTTTAAACTTCACAACATTGCTAAAACTCGTCCTATGCTGTCTCGGTCAGATGCGGAGATTATAATTCACGCGTTTGTTACTTCCCGTCTTACTTATTACTGTAATGCACTACTCTCCGGCCTCCCGAAGTCCAAAATAAAGAGCCTTCAGCTGGTACAAAATGCTGCAGCGAGGCCTTTAACTAAGACAAGAATGTTTGATCTGGCTTGACTTTCCAATGATTTGTGGCATGACGTATTTCAGTGACTGGTGACATTGTACAGATACGTATTTGCTTCTCAACAGTCCAAGGGCCCCCTTGGCGGAATGTTAAGGGGTTAATTCGGACAGAGTCAGATACACAGGGAGTCAGAAATCGGGGCAACAGTATTAAGATCGCCAGAGACAGCAGTCGTGATCCAAGAGGCAGGCAAAGGGTCGATGATAGAGTTAACACACTTCAGTGAAGGTGATCGTCCAAATGTTCGGCAGGTTGTACTTGTGGTCAGGAAAGGAGGCAAGGGTTCGTCACACTGAAACAATGCTGTGACAAGAAAGCTCGGAACGTGACAATCAAACCTGACTGCAGGACTGTGAAAGAACCCAAAAACAAACAAATGACCTAACCAATAAACAGACTGACTAACCCATGAACCAAAGATCGAACAAACGTATGCATTGACCAATGAACTAAAAAAACCAAATGACGAACAACTCTTACAAGGTTTCATTTCTGAGTCAAACCAATCTTTATTTTGCTTTTGAGACCCAGAGCCCATCACTGGTGATCTAGAGTCTGCCGTGGCCGTCCAGCTCAACCCTTGGGTGGAATACGAGTTCCGAGTGGTTGCTAGCAATGCTATTGGAACTGGCGATCCCAGCGCTCCTTCCCGAGGAGTTCGAACTAAAGAAGCAGGTACTTTTCAATCCCCAATTTATTTTTCTTGTGCCTTGGAGGTGGGTAACTCAAAAACTTTCAATTTTTGGTCCCCAGTTCCCTCGGTGGCGCCGGCCAATGTGAGTGGCGGGAATGGCCGCAGGCACGAACTGGTCATCTCGTGGGAGGTAAGTGGAGCTCCAGCTACAGTTTTCTCTTTTTTTTTTTTTTTCTTGGAACTCAAATGTCACCGTGACCATGACAGCTTTAAGACAGGCAGTTTCAAGGAAAACGTTTCATTCGAGTCCAAGGCGACGCTCACGTTTTTTTCAGCAAAGAAGAATATATTTCGAGAGAAATCCACGTGGATTTGGAATTGGTGTCATTGACCTTTTTTCAAAGTCAAAAGAGCCTTATGACTTTTAGATTAACAAAATTTGCTCGAGCGACCTTCACCCATGTGACTTTCACTTTATCGTCTTAATGATTAACGATAAATTTTTTTGACGATTATAAAAGTCAACGTTATATTAGAGCTGGCCCGCAGGCTTTCTAGGTATCCACTAGGGGGTAACCAGATTAATGAGCAGTGCTACGTGATAAAATCATTTTTATTATATTGCCTAAAAATCAACAATTATATAGCCTATATAAAATCTGTTTTTTAGTTGTTTTTTTGCGGTATTTGGCAATACTGTAATATGATTTGATGACAATAAATTCACTTCAATCTTTCAGTGCCAATGAGGGGAATAGATGCAATCCCTACTTTGTCTATTTAAGCAGGGCAGCAAACAGGGAATTTAATGGTTTTTAGACTTATTCCCAGTAGGGAAAAAAAGGTAGAAAAAAAGGGAGGGTTTTTTTTAATTACCGTAAAATTCGGACAATATGGTGCACCTGGTTATAAGCCTCAAAAAAGAGTTTTAATAATACACAGTATCTTAATCCCTAAACATTTTTTTTTCCCAAAAAATTCATCAAGAAACACTACGACCAGTCTGAATACTATAACTTGTAATTCACAAGTATATCCTCTGGGCCATCTTCAACTTCTTTGAATGTCCACGAAAATGGCCTTGCTACATAAAAGACAATACCTCGAATCCAACCGTGTAAAGTATTTCACTCCAAATTACACGATAATGCTGATGATGTATACGGATCTCCCTAAAACATTTTTGCTTCGTTGGGTGTTGCTTATTATAATCTTTTCATTTTCAGATTCAGATTCAGATTCAGATATACTTTATTGTCATTCGTGTACACGTGTATACAGCCGGGATAGATAGGTTTAACCATGTCCTTGTCAGAATTATAGCGCATTATTATTATTATTTGCCACATTATTTCCGTTTACAAATAAACAGATTCATAACATTTATTACCAATAGGATAGTTAGCACTCCCCTTTCGATTGACACCTTTTCCATTATGGTTTTTTCATGCTGGTTTTATTCATGCACAAAGTAACATTGAAGTTGTGTCTTCCCCGACACATTTATTCCACCTGTCTTACTCCTTCGTTTACTGCTCTGGTGTGGCCTTAAAAAAATGTGTATAAATTAGCCGCATCATTGCATAAACCATAAGGTTGAAATCTTGGGGGGAAAGTTGTGACTTATAGACCAAATTTTACGGTAGTAGAGTCCTTTTCATTAGATTATAAAAAAATCGCACAATTTAGCATTGGGTATAATGCTAACTACGCTAGCCACTTATTTTAGTGACTGTCGCTAACCAACAGAGCATGTTAAAAAGAAACAAAAAAAATAGGAAATTTAATTTAATGACGTTCAAGTAGGTTAAGTAGAAAAAAGGGAATTGAATTAAATGCTAACTACACTAACCACTTATGCCAGTTATATTAGCTAACAGATGGAGTACTGTAAAAAAGTTTAAAAAAATGATAAAAAAATGACAATTTTATATTGTTACATTTGTATTCACTTCCGTTAGGTAAATAAATTAAATCAGATTATGCTACTGACTGGCAAAAGCAAGGAGTACTTGATTTCATTTAATGGCATTCAAATTTATTTTTAGTAGGTTAACTATAACGCGTTTAGTGCCATTGACAGCTAAGGATGACAGTCTTACATTTTCAATTTAAGTAAAGGGAAAATAAATGAGTTCATTAAATGTAAACAAATCCATTAATTAAATCATTTTCATCAGATCATAAAAAATAGCGTGATTAAACATTGGGGATTACTGCTAACTATGCTGCTTATTTGTGTCGGAAGGAGAACTCAAAAAATCATCGAAGAAAGGTGGAATTTGATTTAATAACATACAAATTTTCTCTAGTGTCTTAAAGACATGAAATTAAATTGACAGCAAATTCCTCCTTTTTCCATTTAAGTTAGCTGGGGAGCGAATGAATTAACATTGAATTTTATTAATATATTCTCTTAAATATTTTTCTGTACATTTTTCTTATAATTAACCCTACTTTAAGACCTGATTTTCCACTGTACTTTGAAAATAGTATGACTTTATATTTAATACTAATTTTGCCGGCAGCACAGCAGTGCAGTGGTTCGCGCGTGTGCGGCAGTTCTGAGGTCATGAGATCGGACCTTCCTGTGTGGGGTTTGCATATTCTCCTCGGTTTTTGAGTGGGTATCCTACGGGCACTCCACATTCCAAAAACAGTCATGTCAGGTTAATTGGCTGGTGCAAATTGTCCCTAAGTGTGAATGAGCGAGTGACCTATCTGTCTCTGTGTGCCTTGCGACTGGCTGGCAACCTGTTCAAGGTGTCCCCTGCCCACTGCCCGAAGGAAACTGGGATGTGCTCTAGCACCCCCGCGACCCTACTGAGGATAAGCAGTGCAGATAATGGATGGATGGATGCTATCCACCGATACTAGTGACTGTGGCTAATTTCTGTGTACCGTAAATTCCGGATTACAACCCACTACTTTTTTCCTACAATGTGGCGTTAAATATGTTTGTTTGTTAATTGCAAGATGGATGGTTACAAGGGTGTCATCTGCGACATTAGACAAAAACCAGGCCCTTCCCGCGATGGTTCGCCTGGTTGGGAACTGGTGTGGACCAGTGAATCAGACTGTTTAGTCAAAACAAAATATTGCAATTCTTGCATTGAATGTCAAAGTGAAGAAATTCAATGACACTCAGATAGATAGTGTAAATATGATTCCCTGTCGTATCCAAATCCCTCTTTATTCAATAAGTGAACCGCATGGACGGATGACGATATTTCCATTGTCCCTATGAAGTAAGATCGTGTATTGACATAATCATCAAGGAAATGTCTAAAAAACATTGTGCCCAATCAACTAGTGCAGCAGTTATTCATTCATTCATTATCTGCACCGCTTATCCTCAGTAGGGTCGCGGGGGTGCTGGAGCCCATCCCACCTATCTTTGGGCAGTGGGCAGGGGACACCCTGAACTGGTTATATACGCAGGAGTGCGAGTGCAACAAAAATCATACATAAATGCTTGGAATCTTACCAACTAGTAGGATCGGCTGTAGCAGCAGGTGACTATCAGGTATATTTTACCTATTATGACGTCTCAGTATTTGTCCCAGAGTGTTTAATCGTGATGCAATGTGTAACTTTTTAGAGGTTTTTCAAATGTAACAAATGGTCGTGAATAAGATCATTTTTATGGCTGTTTAAGCCTGCAGCTAGTGTGTTCTGTATAAAGACAAAATTTGGATTTGGACTTTGTCGGCGGATGCGGCGCAAGTGCACTCTGTAGTCCCGGATTTATGGCATAAATTATACATACAGCGACCCCTTGCTCTTTTGCGGTTTAGTTGTTGAAGTTTCACTCCTTTGTGGATTTTGAATTTAATTGAATTTAATTATGTCTTTATTGTCATTGTTGATGTCACTGTCTGTGTGCACGACTGTGATAGGCTGGAGTATGATGTCAGTCAAATGCCCTGTCGGTAAACTGGAAGCATAGCGATCGCTAGCTTTTAGCTTCTCATTACATTGAAAATTAAATTCATCAATTGAATACGATTCTGAAAAAAGTCAAAAGAGCACAACAAAATGGTGACCACCAGTGGGTGCTCTGTGAATTATTATTGGGTTCTAGAAACAACTAGGGCGGCATCAGTGAGAAGAAAAAACTTGCGCTGTTGCTAGTCCGGCCTACTGCTAACGGCTAGGCTAAGAAATCTCCTAAACCACTGCTGCGGACCCTGTATCTTGCCAACGCCAGGTTCCTTAGCCATGAAACGGATGACCTGAAGCTGAAAGTTTTGGGAACCTGCTACATTCAGGGCGGGTTTATTTTAATCATCACAGGGATCTGGCTCAATTCGATGACGCTGGATGCTAGCGTGCAACTAGCAGGCTGCTCTCTGAATTGCTTTCTTACACTTGGAGGAGAAGGCCTCCAATTCCGTTTTACTTTTGTATGTTGACAATAAAACCATTTCAACTGCAATTTTGTTCTTTGTGTTATTATTTGGAAATCTATAATTGTTATTTTGTCATAAACGTATACTCTCATTCAATAGTAACATAATCTCCTTTTTATGAAGGTCAATGCTACTTTGTGAATTTTCACTTTTCACGGGTCCTTATGGTCACCATTAACCATGAAAACCATGTACATACTTTTGTTTTCTTTTTGAGTTACCAGGCAAGTTGACGAGCCATTTTTAATTATATTTGTCTTTGTGTTTTTTCTGCTATTATTTTAGCGTGAGCTTGATCTCCCCATAAATTCCAGACCCACAATGTGACTTAATGGGTACGTGCAAGCTGCTACTTCCCGCGCAACTCATTAGCATTTTTCACACTGACTTACCTGGGAATACCTGTCACACGTTGTGGGGTTAGCATGTTTTTTTATTTCCGGGGGGGTGGACAAGCTCACTTGATGGATGAAGCTGCCGCCAAAGCCTCGCCAAACGCTTGAACGATTTTCAACATTTTGAAAAAATAATCACAGACGTTTACACTCTGTTGCGTCCGCCACCGCTAGTCGATTAGCGTCGGCGCGTCCGTCTCGCGACCGTCAAGAGTGGGCTTTAATTAAAACTCTGAGGAAAGTTTTTTTCCGATTTTTGTCGAGAGTCTGCGGTTGTTGAGCCTAAAAACGGATCGGAGAGAAAATAAAATGACCCAGAGGAACGCCCGTTCGGATCGGGGTTGCCCACAAAGATGCCGGCGGAAATTGATGAAATATTCATAGGCCTCAAAAGGGAAGAAATATTTTAGCATTAATCTTTTGAAAAAAGAAAATATTTACTCTTGAGCACATTTCAGACAGCTTTATTTCTTTTAACTGAAAGAACAACTTGATATTTTGAGACAATTATCCACTTTCTCAATGTCTTCTTTAATTATTATTATTGTTTATAAATGTTGGGCATTAACTAAGCTAGCCACTCATGCTAATGACTGAGGCTAAAAGGGTATTTTAAAAATAATTTTAAAAAATGGGGAATTTGATTTATTGTTATATTTAACACAGTCAATGCCATTGACGGAAAAATATGTCAATCCTCCCTATTTTCTATTTTAAGTAAAAGAAAAAAACACATTTTAAGGCGATTATCTCTGAAACATTTCATGATTAATGAATTATTGCTTAGTGCAACTAATGAAAGCAATGCTAGCTTAAGAAGCTAGCGACCATAACATTAGTATTGGCTACAAGATTTTTCATATTTACTGCCTATTTTTTTTTCTTAATATTCGTTACATATACATATATTAAGAAATAAATACAAATAATTTAAAAACACTATGCATAATAAATGAGCAAAACTGTCTGCCCACATTGTATTATTTTTTTAAGGAACAGGATAAAACATTTTAAATAAATGAAAATCCCCAAAAGAAATATATTGAAAATATAATAGATCTTTATAAAAAGTACAATATAAATATAGTATATCTACTTTAAATGAATGAGCTTTTTTTCTGCCCAAACTTTCTTATTAGGGAACAAGATAAAACTTTAAAAAAAAATAAGAAAAAAAAATAATTAAAAAAATAGACTGTAAATATATAACATTACTATTTAAATGCAAAAGTATTATATAAAAATACTTAAATGAATAAGTTAAATTTTATCCCTAAAATCTATTTTTCGGCACAGATCTCATAGAAATAATTAAAGGCAAGACTAGGACTTGAAAGGCGCTATATAAATGCAGAAATGCAGAATATACCGTATTTTCCGCACTATAAGGCGCACTTTCAATGAATGATATATTTTTAAACTTTTTCCATACATAAGGCGCACCCCATTATAAGGCACTATAAGTGCATGCTGGTTTAAGATGAGGTAATTGTCCAATTTTGTAATTGTAATCCTGTGCAGTCCTTCGAGACAATTTTGTGATTAAGGGCGTCATAAATAAATGTGACTTAACTTGACTTGGCTACAGTAGAGGATGTAGTTACGTTATGCAACCGTTAGATGGTGCCGCGCTAAAGTTAATGTCAACAAAACAGTCAGATAGGTCAGTCAAACTTTGTTAATAGATAACAAACAAGCTTTCCACAACCCCATTCACTCCCAAAATGAATAAACAGCCGTTTTATTATTTTCTCTGAGGTAAAACATTTTCGTGACACATCTTTAACATCTTTGAACAACAGCAAGGCATAACATTTTACTTTTCCTCCATTTAGTCAACACGCAAAAAAACGTCTGATACTGTTATGGTTAATGAAACGTTCGCAATATAGTGACACTCGTAACGTGCAAAAACAACAAGTGCAAAACAATAACAGTAAAGCAATAACATAATAACTGTAAAATGTAAAACGTTGTAGTGGGTTTTACATAATTCACCCATGGAACCATTGTTCAGTTAGAGAGTTCCTAGGAGGACTCTTAATTCTGCCGGCTCGAGCCACTCTCGTGTTCGATTCATTAATGTTGAACTCTCTCGCTGCTGCTCTATTCCCGTGTTCTACTGCGTGACTGATCGCCTTGAGTTTAAACTCTGCGTTGTAAGCGTGTCTCTTAATAGGAGCCATTTCAGGGTCTTTATACAAATGCACAAATAAAAGAGAATCGTTGTTTAGTATTTCCCAGTATGCACAGCGCACTTCTTCTTCTACGCGAAAAATGGAGTCGGTGGCTGCTTACCGTAAGTTGCGAGACCTTGTGATTCATTAATGATCCATATATAAGGCACACCGGATTATAAGGCGCATAGTCAGCTTTTTTTTAAAAATCAAATTTTATGAGGGCCTTATAGTGCGGAAAATACGGTAATATAAATCTAATATGAATATAATATCCTCAAAAAATGAGAACACTTTTCAGCCAAATATTTTCATTAGGAAACAAGATAAAACTTCTTCAAAATAATAATTCATATATATAAAGCCTACATATTTAAATGCAAAAATATAATATAAATATTTAATTTAGTTTTAAGATATAATTATATGAATGCAACAGTCAATTTTCAATATATTATAATTAAAAAAATATATATAATGATAACGTAGATCTTTTTGAGGTACCTCTCTTCAATCACAAAAGCAGCCAATAGGGCAGAAAGCACCGATTAATCGTCTTCGAGAATGTGGAGATGCCTTCAACACGAGCAGAATGCAAAGCAGCGATTTCTATGTTTTGCTTTTTTTCAAGCAAACACTTTATCAGCCGTGTGCGGTCTTATTTGCTGATATAGCATGAGCGTACCTGCCGGGCAAAATCAATAACCAATTAGCTGCGAATAAAAACATCGGTATTAGTATGGACGCGCACTCTATATATTCCAGCAAACACGGCCGAGAACGTCGCTTAATTCCAGCCATTACAGTAGAACTCCGGTTGTGACAATAATCTGTTCTGATATGGGGATCCTAAGGTTAAATTATTGTACAGTTAGGGATATTTATTCGACTATTGCAGAGAGAAGGGACAAGCAGAATGCATTTTAGTCCGAAGGCCCAGCCAAAATGAAAGGCACGGTTGTGGCTGCGATCCATTATGCAGTCGTCTATTGCTGAGAAAAGAGAGTGGCAGAGCGCTCGTTTACCGTTTGGGGCAATGAAACATTCCATTGTGGCTTGCCTTAAAATGAAAGACACTGTTTTGTCAATGAGCTATTATCCATGGTCGACTATGGATGAGAGCTGGGGCAGTAAAGGAAATTTGGTCATGTGCGCGGCTCTCTTTCCTGATCAATTCTCATTAAAATGAACACCACCCATGTGGCCAGAATTCATTATACACACTTAACTATGGCAGAGACCAGGGGAAGAGAGAGCAAATTTGTGTCATGTGCGGCAGCTTTTTTTTTCCATCCTTTCGGTTTAAGATGAACTGCACTTAAGTGGCCAGGATCCATTTTCCCCGGTCAAGTGCTGCTAAAAGAAGGGCCTACACTTCCCTCCATTCAGGACATTGGCCAGAAGCGCTGCCTATCCCATGCTAAGAACATTATCGGGGACCCCTCTCACCCCCATCATGGACTGTTCACTCTGCTAGCCTCTGGGAAGAGGTACTGCAGTGTGCGGTGCAGGACCACCAGGTTCCGCAGTAGTCTAGTCCCCCTGGCCATTCGACTGTTAAATGGTCAATCTAACATATAGTTAACCTAAATCTTAACGGCTGCTAATCTGACTTTTTGCACTACTGGCAGTTCTTTATAGCTTGCCACTCCTTGCACATTTGCTCTCTGCACTATTGTACTTACAGCGTTACTGTTACAGTGTTAATGTTACTGTTTACCTGACTTGTTAACCTGAATGCCCATTTTGCACATCTGGTTAGCTACTCCTCTTGCACTATCGGCACTATGGTATGGTAAAATACTATACGTAGCCATAATACAATACAACTTTTACTTATATCTGTACATTCGAGGAAACTGTGCGGGTCAGATGTATCGACATTTCGTTCTGTATACACGTGTACTAGAATGACAATAAAGTAGATCTGAATCTGAATCTGAGAACAAATTTGTGTAATACGTGGAAAAAAAATCCTATTCTTTCCACCAAAAATAAACAACACCTTTGTAGCCGCAATCCATTATCCCTGGTTGACTATTGTTGCGAGCGCCAGCAGAACTAATGTTTAAAATGGGGGGTTGTGCCTCCTTTGCAGATTTTAGAATATCACATGGGCCTCCTGTCTTCTTTAACCTTGATAAGCAAGGGATCACTGTATTGCTTAAGGGTAACAAAATGTTTTCACATTACTTGACAACAGGGAGCTTTGTTTCCATGGTTATTATGTTTTGCTCCTCATTTTAGCATCACTGCAAGTCCTCGGACTCACAGTGAATTGAAGTTTGCTACACAAAATAATTAATGGAACATAAAGAGAGAAAGGCATTGTGGGAGGGACTGCAGCTAATATCATATTTTCATGAGGCTGTATAGCTAACCTGCATCTGGTATGACACCAACCAACAGCAGACAAGCATCTTAGAGACTTGTTATACACACAAACACCACAAAGGGTAATTTCTGTTCGTTTTTGGCCAGCCGAAATATTTTGTCATTGAAAACTTTTGGTGGGCAAAATGCCACAATGAGGGGCCAAAAAACAACGGACTCCACATCTTAACGTGAAAATCTCATAAGGTATGAATGCCATAACCCTGTGATGTACTGTAAAAGTACATCATGAAAAGTACGTCGGAACCCGGCCTCTCGCAAACACGGCAAACTAGGTCCCTGCTATTACTTTAAATAAATGTCAATGACAAAAAAAAATATATTTTGGTCTTTTTGCATTTTTTAGGCTAAATCATATCCTATATTTTTTAAATTATTTTTGCAGACAAACCCCAGGAGCAGGAGAAAGAGCCAAAGCACGATTGTTTTCCGCCAGAGCGGAGGTGGAAGTGATTACTGTAATAAGACGCTCCCGTCCGAATTAAAGAGGATTATCTCATTGGACCCGCGGGACGTTTCACCGTGCCGCTTAACACACGTTGCAATAAAGACGTTGAATTGTGATAAGGCTGAAAAAAGGAATATTTGATTGTAGTATTGGTTGTAGATCACTTTTTTAGTTTTTTTTGTTAACTTTAGCAACCAACATTTGTTAAAATCAGCGAATAAAGCATTTAATAAGATAATTTTGCTTTCTTTATCAGATGAACAACATATCTGAAAATAAAGACGTAGAGGTATATAAAGTACTATAAATACACATGTATATACATATACATATGTGTATATATATACAGGACTGTCTCAGAAAATTAGAATATTGTGATAAAGTTCTTTATTTTCTGTAATGCAATTAAAAAAACAAAAATGTCATACATTCTGGATTCATTACACATCAACTGAACTATTTCAAGCCTTTTATTATTTTAATATTGCTGATTTTGGCTTACAGCTGAAAAAAACTCAAAAATCCTATCTCAAAATATTAGAATACTTCCTCAGACCAAGTAAAAAAATAATTTTATAACAGCAAAACTAAAACAAACATTTGAAAATGTCCATTGATGCACTCAGTACTTGGTTGGGAATCCTTTTGCACGGATTACTGCATCAATCCGGCCTGGCATGGAGGCAATCAGCCTGTAGCATTGCTGAGGTGTTATTGATGCCCAGGATGCTTCGATAGCGGCCTTCAGCTCATTTGCATTTGTAGGTCTGGTGTCTTTCATCTTCTTCTTAACTATACCCCACAAATTCTCGATGGGGTTCAGGTCAGGGGAATCAGCAGGCCAATCAAGGACAGTGATGCCATGGTCAGTGCACCAGTTACTGGTGGTTTTGGCACTGTGGGCAGGTGCCAGATCATGCTGGAAAATGAAATCCTCATCTCCATAGAGCTTTTCAGCAGATGGAAGCATGTAGTGCTCTAAAATCTCTTGGTACACAGTTGCATTTACTCTGGACTTGATGAAACACAGTGGAGCAACACCAGCAGCTGACATGGCTCCCCAAACCATTGCTGACTGTGGGAACTTCACACTGGATTTTAAGCAACTTGGATTTTGCTCCTCTCCAGCCTTTCTCCAGACTCTGGCGCCTTGACTTCCAAATGAAATGCAAAACTTGCTTTCGTCTGAAAAGAGGACTTTGGACCACTCTGCAACTGTCCAGTGCTTCTTCTCCATAGCCCTAGTCAGACGCTTCTTCTTGAGAATATATATATATATATACATGAATATGCCTTAATATTTGAACAAAACATTATTTTATCAGACAACAAAATAACATCTCATGATTAGAAAAATTATCTTTAAATATGATTATAGTTTCCATATGTCAAGTCAAGTCATTTTTATTTGTATAGCCCTTAATCACAAATAGTCTCAAAGGGCTTCACAAGTTATTACATATAAGAAGTTTAGGTTATTCATATGCTATTGAGTAGAAGTGAGTTTTAAGCTTAGACTTAAACATGTCCACTGAGGCAGCAGATCGGATCTCAGGGGGAAGAGCATTCCACAACACCAGTGCCCGGATGGAGAACGCTCTCGAACCAGCGGAACACTTCTTGGCTCTTGGGATCACCAGGAGACCGGCGCTCTCAGAACGAAGGCTTCGGGCCGGAACATATGGGGAAATCAGATCTGAAAGATAAGAGGGAGCAAGTCCATGTACGATTTTGTATAGTAATAGGAGAACCTTAAAATCACATCTTAGGCTAACAGGGAGCCAATGCAGGTTAGCCAAAATTGGGGTGATGTGATCGTACTTTTTTGTCCTAGTTAAAAGCCTCGCTGCAGCATTTTGTACCAGCTGAAGACTCTTGAGTCTGGTCATCGGAAGACCGGAAAGTAGTGCATTACAGTAATCGAGACGGGAGGTAACAAACGCGTGAATTATGATTTCCGCATCCGACTGAGAAAGTATAGGACGAATTTTAGCAATGTTACGAAGATGGAAGAAAGCGGTTCTAGTCATTTTCTTCACATGTGTTTGAAAGGACAGATCGGGGTCGAAAATGACACCTAAATTTTTAAGTGAGTCGCTCTGTGTGATGTGGCAATTGTCTATGTTCACAGCGGTTTTAGAGAATAAGTCACGGGACTTAGATGGACCAATAACTAACATTTCAGTCTTTTCAGAGTTAAGACGCAGGAAATTGAGTGACATCCACTCTTTTATCTCAGTGAGGCAGGCCTCCAAATTTCCACAGTTTAGTGTGGCAGATTCCTCCATCGGGAGATAGAGTTGAGTGTCATCTGCGTAGCAATGGAAACTGATATTATACTTGCGAATAATATCACCTAGTGGAAGCATATAAATGCTGAAGAGAAGGGGGCCAAGCACTGAACCCTGCGGAACACCACAAGTAACACTAAATGGCTCAGATGTCAATTCGCCATATTTAACGCAGTGTGTCCTATCTGAGATGTAGGATCTGAACCATGAGAGGGCGTTTCCTGAGAGACCAATCTATATTTCCAACCGTTCTATCAAGATATTGTGTTCCACTGTGTCAAATGCAGCACTAAGGTCCAGCAGCAGCAAAAGTGATGATGCGCCAGAGTCCATTGCTATAAATGCTATAAATGTATGCTATAAATGTATTTTACCCAAATTAATGACAATGACATGACATGTTTTATTTTATTACAGAAAAAAATAACATATAGTATAATTTAATATATGGATAAAATATATTAAAAATAAAAATAATATGAATTAATCGTACTTTACAAAGCAACATTTTCTCCCTAAGGAAATGTTTTTATCAAACAACTTAAATAAAAGAGTATAAGTATGAGAATAATGTAAAAGTATATTATATAAATAAATATACTAACTGGGCAGCACAGCAGCTGAGTGGTTAGCGCCTCTGAGTTCATGGGTTCAAATCCAGCTACCAGTCTTCCCTATTAAGAAATTGCATGTTCTCCCCGTGCTTTCGTGGGTTTCCACCGGGCACTCCGGTTTCCTTCCACGTTACAAAATCATGCATTTTAGATTAATTGGCCAGTCCAAATTGTCTTTAGGAGTGAATGAGCGAGTCAGTTGTGTGTCCCTGTATGCCCTGCGACTGGCTGGCAACCAATTCAGGGTGTCACTGCCCGAAGATAGCTGGGATATGCTCCAGCACCCCCAGCAACCCTACAGAAAACCAGTGCAGATAATGGATGATATACTGATAATAAAATGATACAAAAATTATATGGAAAATATAATGCAAAAAACATATCATAAATATAAATAAATACATCAAATATGATGTAAGTAATAATACAAAATGTTCTCGACCATGAGGTCAGAATTTATTAACACGATTGCAGGGGTGGATCCAAATGCAGGGAAGCTGGAACAGAGGCAGGTGTGCTTAACAGAGGATGGTATTTTTTAACAAATACTGAAGCAAGAAAAACAAACTCAAACAAACAGGTTTTTAAACAACTAAACACGTTTCCAAATCATAAACAAAAACAAACCTGACATGGTATCATAATGCAGAATGAAAGTGGCATTGAAATGGCAACCAGGATGACAATGACATGAAAATGACCATTTCCCTACCAGGTTTGCTGTCCAAACAGTCATTATAAAGGGTCACGGTAATCACCATCAGGTGTGGGGAGATTAATTTTAGGTGTGCCCAGTTCTACACCCCCTGGTTGGTGCTCTCTGATGAACATGTTATGCCAGATCATGACATTTATTTGTTATTTTTAACTCATTCAATGCCATAATACATAAATAAGTATTCAGAAACATTGTCTCTGAGCGCCACTTGAACTTGAAAGAAACATCTCCTGGAGGCAACTGGGAAGCATCGTCAGTGATGTATCCTGAGTTCATTGAGTGTTTCGGGTCTTGCAACATCAGACACTCTTGCCCAGGTGACCCAGCCAAGGTTGATCAGGCCTCAACTTGCGTCCCAGTAGCAGTCCACAGATCTGCCCTTTTGAGCCAAAGCCACCAGGTGGCTTTTTCTGCAGCTTCACTAGCGGGTTTAATGGCTTTCTTCTTGGCTGCCCCTGTCACACCCAACCGTCCTAGGACTTTGCAGTAGGATCATCCAGCAAAACCCCTACAGCCGACCTCTATTGGCTCAAAGAAAACTTTCCAGCCCCTGCCCCTGCACTCCTCCACCAGCTCCTGGTACTTTGCGCGTTTCCTTTCATTTGCTTCTTCAATGCGCTCTTCCCACGGGACTGTGAGCTCCAGAATGATCAGGTGTTTCGAAGTCTCTGAGGTAATTATCATGTCCGCACGGAGCGATGTTGCTGATATATGCTGGGGGAACCTTAGTTGTTTCCCAAGGTCAACATGCAACTGCCAATCAGAGGCAATGTGGAGGAGTCCGGATGTTGTTTGTGTACAAGCCCTGGGTTTCTCCCCTGCCTTGATGAAATTGACTGCCTTGCTTGTGGCTTGATGGTGTTTGCCCCTGTTGACTGCTAGGGCAATGCACTCAGCAACTGCTTTCAGAACCTGGTCATGGCGCCAGCGATAGCGACTATCAGTCAGGGCCTTTGGGCATCTGCTGAGGAGGTGTTCCAAGGAGCCTCTTCCAGAGAAAAGGGGGCAGGAGGGTGTTTCGCTCATTCCCCACACATGAAGGTTCGCTGGGCTTGGTAGGACATCGTAAACCGCCTGCACAAGGAACCGGACACGGTGGAAGTCTGCTTGCATGATGTTAGGCCAGGTCACTTTGCGCTGTAATGTGTTCTCCCACCTTGTCCATGCTCCTTGCTTCCGGAGTCCAACTGCCCTGCTCACCTGCTCTTCCTCCACACCTGCTCGGACCTCTTCCTGGAGAAGGTGGTGTCTCTCCTTCCCTGGGGCTTGACTCACTTTGGTCTTTGAAAAGAAGCCCAGACCTGCTCTCCCCAATGCCAGGACCCCAACCAGAGTCTTCTGCCTCAATCGTGACTCTGCCACCTCCACCTCCTTCTAAGCTCTCTACTTCCTTCCGGTTCTCACTTCAACCCCAGCTAATGACACCTTGCTGTCCTTGGAATCCCTGTACTGAAGAGCCTCTCTAGTACGTGCCACCTTGAACTCCTCAGCGAGCCCGCTGAAGGGTAGCTGGACGGTATTGCTTGTCCCGTACAAACCAGCGCTGGTAAGGCTGCGGGGAAGTCCCAGCCACTTCCGGAGAAAGCTACTGATCTTCCTTTTGAGGATCTCCATAGTTGATACCGGTATTGCATAGACCAAGAGAGGCCACAAGTCCCTGGGAAGAATAGAGTGCTGGTAGATCCAGGCTTTAAATCTACCAGGCAGGCCGGACTTGTCCACCTTGGTGAGCCACATTGCCAGTTGTTTGTTCTTGGATGGCAGCAGAGTCTTTCAGAGTTGAGTCAAAGAGTTTCCCCAGGCTCTTAACTGGTTGTTGCGGAATGGTTGGGATCTCAGTTCCAGAGATCGAAAACCTGAACTTATCCACCACCTTCCCCCTCCTCAGAACCATGGATCTTGACTTTGAGGGCTTGAAGCTCATCCTCGCCCATGTTATGAGTCTCTCCAAAACCTGCAGGACCCATCTACTCCCAGGGACAGATGTTGTGGTGATGGTAAGGTCATCCATATATGCTCTTATGGGAGGCTGGCGAACACATGGTCTGGAGATTGGCCCTCTGCATTCCACTTCTGCAGCTTTGACTACCATGCCAAATTATTAAAATGTTATTTTCTTATTTTATTTTAAAAGACGATTATAAAAGGTTTGGAGATGCTCATCGTTAAGTATCAAGCCTCTGGTAAGGATTTCACTGTGATAAATCACCATTAGATGGCAGGGGTGGCTTTGATCAGATCTTTGTCCACACATTGAGGAAGCCCAACTTCCTAATGCTGCTTCCTATATCCTGCAAATGTGAGTGAGTACGCGCCCCCATATGGCGAGTAGGCATAGTGAAGCAGTGTGGTGAGAGTCGCAAGATATAGATAGACAAATGGTATTATGCAGTGAACTCTTCAACAGAGCTTAAATGAAGTCCTAATGTCATCGTCTGGTTAGAGAGGGATGATGTTACATGCATATGAGCAAGAGCACGCCGTCTGAATGAACGTGATCACCATGGTGACCGACATAGTGTGAATGTTCTTGCAAAGTTCATGCATCGTTCGTGCATAGTTAATGCACCAGTTCAGTCTTCTTGCAACAAAATCTTGTTTTTCAAGCCCTTGTGTTTATGGAAAGTATTGTTTTGATATTGCAGGTATCACACATGCAAAATATAGCACAAAGTGAAACTTCTGTTTGAAATGCATCTCTTCACAAAAAGCCGTTTCTCTCAGAAGTTTTTTTGAAAAGAGTATTTTTTAGAAACTTGCAATGTTTAACTGTTAAAAGCAAGAAACATACTTTTTGTTCAAATGAAAGATTAGGGTTCTAACTTTCTTTTCATATGTCCTATGCCTACAAAACTAAATTTAATGTAGTCATTTAAAAACGAGTCAAAATGGAAAATAGTGGCTCTCCCAATTTGAAACAAACGTCTGGCATTGAATGAGTTAATAATATAAAATAATTTTGAGGTTGGTGATGAAGCATTTTAGGCATGGGTGAAATAGGGTCACATTCGTCATTTACGCTGATGAAGTGGTCGCCAAAGCCTACCTGGGGGCCACCGGGGGCCCCTGTCACACAGAAAAGGATGTAACGAATATGCAATTGTGTCCCAAAAGAAAAAAAGAAAGCCGGGCCCGAACCGCTTGGGACTTAGCCGTCCCTGTGTATTAATGAGTTTGTAAACTCACGCTAAAACTAATAAATCTCCTGGCAGGTTGAGGGAAAATTCGACGTGAATTTCTTGCTGGCGGGTTTCCGAAATGGCGGGTTTTGGAATTGCGTATCGTCCCAAATGACTCAGAGCAAAGCCAAGAATGTGTAATTAAGACGGGTTGAAGGACACTTTGGCGAAAGGGGGCAAGCTAAACAGATGTGGAATCAAGTCGTAGTTATTAAGGAAGGCAAAAAAGAAACCGGACAGGGGGGAGGTACCTTCTGGAGGGGGCCTTCCAGATGGAATGGATGCCCGGGGTGTCTATGGCCGCCAAACATATTGTTGGCACGAGTCCAAAAAGCATATTAATCAAAAGTGTTTGGCTCAACTTACGAGTTGAATTAGCATATTTCTCAGACTCTTAGGTGTACAAAAAAAATTGAAAGTGCGCTTTATAATCTAGTGTGTGTGAATTATATTGGAAATGCATAAAGTATTTATAGGAATCAGGCAAAAAAGGGTCACCTTTGTGAATTGTGTAGTTCTGAGAAGAAAATGTTTTAAGGGAGAAGGGGCTTTGTGAGATTTCCCAGAGAATGAGCCCAGTGTTTTAGGCATTGCTTTTGTGTAACTGTTACATTAAAAGCGAGGATCACTGCCCGTGGAAGATCCACCAAGAGACGACTCATACCGAAAGTATGCGTTTCTAGGTGGGAGAATAGTCAACTGTAGCCCATAAATCTTGATACACAGATTAGATTGTAAACAAACTAGAATGATTCTAATTGCTAAGATTGATCTTTGTAGTTCAAGGAAAATCTATATATACTACATTACCCTTGTCAAACACTTCATTGACACTATCAAGTTTTTGTGTCCCTTTTTAAACCTTAAAATCAGCTATAGTATACAGATAAATCAAAACTCTGATGGCCATTTAGCAAGTATTCTAAATTGGCATAGCAATGAACCACATGGACTGACAAGCAATAAATTTACTACGTGAATAACCGTTATAAAAGGACAACATAGCGTAGATGTATAATTTTAATGCACGGTAGTTGAAATAATGCAACATATAGAGTAATTCCATGTATCTGCTATAGAACCCATTAATTTTAAGCAAGATAGACAGTAGAAGTGCCAGATGTATCTTTACAGACAATCTTAGCCCGGTTGTTAGCCTGGTCAGAAGCAGGTTAGCTTTTGAGAGTAAATCACCAGTGTGAATAAGACGAGCTGTCACGTGGCGTGGTGGAGTGGAAGGGGTGACCGGACCAGAACGGAGGCAGGAAGGGAGAACTCATATGCGTTGACGATCATAAGTTTTATTTAACAAAATAAAAGTCGCCCAATACTCCGGGACCAAAACAGAACAATACAGCTTCTTCCAACTCAACTAAACAGGACAAGGCATAACAGACGGAAAATGTTTAAACCTAAAACAGGACAAGGCATAACAGACCTGGGATTGTGTAATGAGCCAGCGCCCGCCAAACCCAAAATCCAGCCTTAAATAGCAATCAGCTGATCTGCTGCAGCTGAGTTCGGGGGCGCGGCAGACTGGTAGCCATGGCGACCGTGACAGAGCCCCCCCTTTAAGGGACAGCTCCTGAGGTCCCCAAAAAAGGAAAAAAAAAAAAAATACTACCTCACGCCCCGGATAGGTTCGACGCTCGGCAGGGTTAGGGGGGGCCGGCAGGCAAACTGGACCGGCAAACACGAGGACAGACAGGGAATCAGAACCGGCAAACACAGAGGACAGACAGGGAATCAGAACCGGCAAACACAGAGGACAGACAGGGAATCAGAACCGGCAAACACAGAGGACAGACAGGGAATCAGAACCGGCAAACACAGAGGACAGACAGGGAATCAGAACCGGCAAACACAGAGGATAGACAGGGAATCAGAACCGGCAAACACAGAGGACAGACAGGGAATCAGAACCGGCAAACACAGAGGACAGACAGGGAATCAGAACCGGCAAACACAGAGGACAGACAGGGAATCAGAACCGGCAAACACAGAGGACAGACACGGATTCAGAACCGGCAAACACAGAGGACAGACAGAGATTCAGAACCGGCAAACACAGAGGACAGTCAAAATTGGCAAAAACAGGCGAGAGTCAAAATCAGGACCGGCAAAACAGGAGAGAGTCAAAATCAGGACCGGCAAAACAGGAGAGAGTCAAAATCAGAACCGGCAAAACAGGAGCAGCGGAGTCGGACTGGCAGGCAGCGGAGTCGGACTGGCAGGCAGCGGAGTCGGACGGGCAGGCAGCGGAGTCGGACTGGCAGGCAGCGGAGTCGGACTGGCAGGCAGCGGAGTCGGCCCGGCAGGCAGCGGAGTCGGAGTCGGCCCGGCAGGCAGCGGAGTCGGAGTCGGCCCGGCAGGCAGCGGAGTCGGAGTCGGACTGGCACGCAGGGGAGACTGAATAGCAGGCAATCGGCACGGGAGTCGGGCAGGCAGGCATGAGAGTCCAACAGGCAGGCGTCAATTCCTCCCGGAACCCCATTCGAGGCACAGCAATGGCCACGACGGGCGGGGCCGTGGTTCGAACGGGCAGGAAGTCGAAGTCGGACTCAGTGGGCGCTTGCCAAGCTGCGTTCTCCAGGTCTCCCCAAATCGCGCTGGGATCGTTCGCTGAGTTCTTGTCGTGGCTGGATCATTCTGTCACGTGGCGTGTTGGAGTGGAAGGGGTGACCGGACCAAAACGGAGGCAGGAAGGGAGAACTCATATGCGTTGACGATCATAAGTTTTATTTAACAAAATAAAAGTCGCCCAATACTCCGGGACCAAAACAGAACAATACAGAGTTCCTCCGGCACGAACTCAACAGGACAAGGCATAACAGACGGAAAATGTTTAAACCTAAAACAGGACAAGGCATAACAGACCTGGGATTGTGTAATGAGCCAGCGCCCGCCAAACCCAAAATCCAGCCTTAAATAGCAGACCAGCAATCAGCTGATCTGCTGCAGCTGAGTTCGGGGGCGCGGCAGACTGGTAGCCATGGCGACCGTGACACGAGCTCCATTTAACCTGCTTTTACGCAGCCCTTGACCTTTGACATTTGCGATCCAGAATTTGTAATATAAACTAGTGTATATATATATATATATAGTGTATATATATATACTGTATATATATATATATATATATATATATATATATATATATATATATATCCTTGGTCATATCTCTAGAGAGGGGTGACCGACAGCAAGACAAACACATACAATGACAAAGAAAATAAAAGGGAAAAAACACACACAAAAATCTTTGGACAATGGCCAACCCAAATGCCCAAACACCCAAACAAGTTAGGCACCTAAGTTGGTCATGCTTTCGTCCCTCCAGATGAAACGGGACACAAGAAAGCGGCCATGTCACTCGGGTAAGGGTGACACAACACACTGTTTTGTTCAACAGCAGGTCCTGACAGCTTTCACTGGTTTACCCTGCCGCATCATACAGGTGCCCTGCCCATCCCTTAGAACGCTCCCAAACATCCCACTACCCTTTTACAACACCTCTCCACTCATTCCTATCACCAACAATATATATATATATATTATATATATATATATATATATATATATATATACTGGACTGTCTCAGAAAATTAGAATATTGTGATGAAGTTCTTTATTTTCTGTAATGCAATTAAAAAAACAAAAATGTCATACATTCTGGATTCATTACACACCAACTGAACTATTTCAAGCCTTTTATTATTTGAATATTGCTGATTTTGACTTACAGCTGAAAAAAACTCAAAAATCCTATCTCAAAATATTAGAATACTTCCTCAGACCAAGTAAAAAAATAATTGTATAACAGCAAAACTAAATCAAACATTTGAAAATGTCCATTGATGCACTCAGTACTTGGTTGGGAATCCTTTTGGACGGATTACTGCATCAATCCGGCGTGGCATGGAGGCAATCAGCCTGTGGCATTGCTGAGGTGTTATTGATGCCCAGGATGCTTCGATAGCGGCCTTCAGCTCATTTGCATTTGTAGGTCTGGTGTCTTTCATCTTCTTCTTAACTATACCCCACAAATTCTCAATGGGGTTCAGGTCAGGGGAATTAGCAGGCCAATCAAGGACAGTGATGCCATGGTCAGTGCACCAGTTACTGGTGGTTTTGGCACTGTGGGCAGGTGCCAGATCATGCTGGAAAATGAAATCCTCATCTCCATAGAGCTTTTCAGCAGATGGAAGCATGTAGTGCTCTAAAATCTCTTGGTACACAGTTGCATTTACTCTGGACTTGATGAAACACAGTGGACCAACACCAGCAGCTGACATGGCTCCCCAAACCATTGCTGACTGTGGGAACTTCACACTGGATTTCAAGCAACTTGGATTTTGCTCCTCTCCAGCCTTTCTCCAGACTCTGGCGCCTTGACTTCCAAATGAAATGCAAAACTTGCTTTCGTCTGAAAAGAGGACTTTGGACCACTCTGCAACTGTCCAGTGCTTCTTCTCCATAGCCCAAGTCAGACGCTTCTTCCGTTGTTTTGAGTTCAGAAGTGGCTTGACCATGGGAATACGGCTATTGTAGCCCATTTCCTGGACACGTCTGTGAACTGTGGCTTTTGATACCTGGACTCCAGCTTCAGCCCACTGTCTTTGAAGCTCCCCCAAATTCTGAAAGCGGCTCTTCTTCACAATTTTGTTAAGGCTGCGGTCATCTCTCTTGGTTGTGCAGCGTTTCCGGCCACATTTTTCCCTTCCAACAGACTTTTTGTGGATATGCTTTGAAACTGCACTCTGTCAACAGCCTGCTCTTTGAGAAATTTATTTTTGTGTCTTACCCTCCTGATGGAGGGTATCAATGATGGTCCTCTGGACAGCCGTCAGATCAGCAGTCTTCCCCATACTTGTGATTTAGTTTACTGAACCAAGCTGAGTGTTTTTAAGGCTCAGGAAACCCTCGCAAGGTGTTTCGAGTTAATTAGATGATTCAGGTGATTAGTTGAATAGCCTACTTGTATACTTTTTCATGATATTCTAATATTTTGAGATAGGATTTTTGAGTTTTCTTAAGCTGTAAGCCAAATTCAGCAATATTCAAATAATAAAAGGCTTGAAATAGTTCAGTTGATGTGTAATGAATCCAGAATGTATGACATTTTTGTTTTTTTAATTGCATTACAGAAAATAAAGAACTTTATCACAATATTCTAATTTTCTGAGACAGTCCAGTATATCCTTGGTCATATCTCTAGAGAGGGGTGACCGACAGCAAGACAAACACATACAAAGACAAAGAAAATAAAAGGGAAAAAACACACACAAAAATCTTTGGACAATGACCAACCCAAATGCCCAAACACCCAAACAAAGTAGGCACCTAAGTTCGTCATGCTACAACAGAGGACATAATAGTCAAAATAAGAAACTAGCATCCTATAAAATCTCCTTTGCATTTTTCCAATATCAAAACAGAATTAACTTATTAATAATTCACATTGCTTATGAGATTCAACTTTGCACTCCAGGATGAAAAATATATTAGTGTAGATAAGCAATATTTACAGGTTAGTTCTTGTACACTGGCCTAAGTTTAAAAAAATATTACTGTTGACTGTTACAGTTACACAACTGCACTACATCACTCTGATAAAGGTTTCTAGTACTTTACCGGAGAAAGAGTGCAATTGGTGTCTGCCGCCGGCCTTGGTGGAGGTATTCACTCATGCGAGGCGGTGATAAGAAATCCCGACGTGATGATGTCCCCTCTACTACGCTTCGCATTCGTCCATAAATTTGACCATCTTCTACCGCCCCACGTGCTTCATTTCCTCCCAAAATGTGGTAGGATAAATCGGAGGCGGGTGATCGATGGCGGCCATGATTAAAGGAGACGTGCTCCTTTTTGCCGTCGAGCACGGAAGGCGAGCGGGTGGCGCTAAAGCGGGATGGATGACTAAAGCTGCTTTTCCACGGAGGCGTCCATTAGGGTTGGCCAGGAGTGGCCGTGCGCTTGAGCGCTTGGTCACCGGATGAGTTATCAGGATGTTGGCCGTGTGTGACCCGAACTCCTACGAAATTAAGAGGAACCAACTTTTTTATTACTGATTAGCACATAGGGCTACCTGCTAAACATGCCTTTCTAAAATAATAACTTATCTTGTTGTAACTAAATTTTACTATGTTATTACTACATTATAACGGTGTTCTAATTAAGTTGTTCTTATTAGAAAAAAGTAAGGTTAAAATAGGCCCAGTTAACCATTAAAAAAATCTTAAAGGTCACAAATTTTACATATATGATCTATAGGCACAATAACCTACGGTTGTGTTTAGAATAAGACAAAGTGGTCAACCCTGATCAGATCAAAGTTGAAATTGAATGGATGTGATCTCACTTGAGCACTTGGGATCTTTTCACATTTATAATGATCGGAGGGTTGATTTAGTGAATGCCAGATACAGAAAAATTTAAATGAGGAGGGCTCGCCTTGGGAATAGCCTGATCCTCTCTCCCTTTACTTTTCTAAACAACAGGCCTCGCTTACCCATCCAATCAGTCTGCCCTCATTGTTCTACTGCCATGCATGTTTGCTCTTTCTGTTGTTTTTTTTGTGTGTAAAGTAAATGTCTGCTTTTTACCCCTTTACAGTCAGTGAAAGCGAATCTTCTTTCGGGGACCAATAAATTAAATCGAATCTGAATCTTTAGTTTAGTTTGATGAATACAAACTACCGGTAATTGAAACCTAGTTCTTTTTATCCATCTGTTTTTTTTTTTTTTTTTTTTTTTATAAAAATAGAGTAAAATGTTCAAGTTCAATTTTGGTAATCTGATTAGAATTCTTTGTCCGTTTTTTTTAAGTATTTTTAATTATTTATTCCTTATTAAAATAATTATCTGACTACACAAAGGGTTTTGAAGATGTGCGCTACTTATTTGATACCGATTAGCACAGAGGGAGGCCAATTTGATGTGAATTACTAAAATAATAACTTACAGTGTTATTACTATGTTCTTACTATGTTATTACCATAGTATTACTATCTTATTACCAGGTTGTAATTATTTCTAGTAGGGTTAAAACATACCCAGGCAACCACTAAAATTTCTGCCTTGTATAAGTGATGATTTACATATGTTAATTATAGGCTCATGCCAGTTAAAAATCCAAGTCCATAGAAAATCTCAATGACCTATATATCCGTACATATGTGTAATTCATCGATCTATTAACGGCGCGGTCGTGATTTCACCTCTCAAACAAGTTTTAGATTAGATGCAAAAGAAACAAATTTAGATTAGCACAAAAACTATGTTGACATAAATAGCCTTCCATTGGCTAATTTTAATAGGCACATTTGCAGTGTTAAAAAAAATCATAATAAAATAAACTCACCCTGTTGGCTGATAATATACAATATGATTTTTTTGTTCCTGGTAAAATAGGGACACTAGCAAAATAAGAAAATCTGCTTTCTTTTCAGTCTTATTTTTTCACATTTGTTTTTTTTTTTTTACTTTTTTTTCGTGCACAGAAAAAACAAAGGTAAAATAAGACCCTACCCAATTGGCATTCGCAGATTTTTGCATAAGGTGGAGGCTTCTTCTCCCCATTGACCACATCTTCCTACTGTGCAATTTGACTCACGTAAAATCTTCTTCTCGACGGGCCAAGGACATCAAATCACAATTGCAGCAAATCGAGGCAGTTCCTAACAACACGTAAACGCTGGATTTAGTGAGAACATTTTCATTCATTGACATGATTTTGCCCCGAGTCGAGTTGAAAACAATTCGAAGGAGCGGACCAACAATGGTGGGGTCGATCATCCATGCCAGATGCAATGTTATAGATCCCCAAGAGGAGGCAGAAAATCAGTACAGGGGACATTAGTGGTTGATCTGAAACGCTGTTGGGCTGTTTGAATGTGGCAAGCTGGTGTGTTAACTGAGTCTCATTATCAGACTACAGTAGACCCCGGAATACAGCGACCCCGCCTTTCGCCATTTTCCCTTTACGGTGGGGAATAAGATGCTTTTTCGGCCTTTCATTACATTTCCCCCAATATACAACATCAACTACAAATGATTTCTCGTGGCCATAGTTAAATCCTCACAACAAAAGTGCGAACACCCTTTTAAGAAACTGCAAAACTGCACAACCCTATTTGACATGGTGGACATTTTTTTACTCCCCTTTTTGATGTACTGGTTGTCCCTCCTCAGCAGGTGTTACAGTTAATTGATACTTGTTGAAAAATGTAATCAGTAACAAAATCCGAATACCATAATATTAAAGTAATGTAACCTGGATTACTTTAGTTTTGGATTACTCCAATATCGAATATGCTAATAAAATACAAAATAAACTAAATATAAATACTATTAATAAAATGCAAACTTAAAAAAGATAGAGGAACCAAAGTCCAACAAAAAAGTGCTCACATTCTAACCAAGTAATATAGTGTATTGAGAAAAAATGAAATTTTCTCTTTCACATGGCAGAAGAGATATGCTTTGTTTTAGTTACTCTTAATAGCTCATCAGGAACCCAATATTGTTTTAAACACGCTAAGTGTTTACTTTCTAAATTCCCCAAAAAGATCTGTTATGTCTTGACATCTCTCTATGTCTCTCTCGTGTCAGTGATTGAAATTATGAGAGACACAATTCGTCCATCAGCACATTTTGAATATGTAACTATGAGGCTCGTGAATGAGTGCATGAAGTGAAAAGATGGATGCTTGAAATGATGCTGTTGAAGAGGGCATTAATCATTTCACGTCATGTTATTTCATTTCTATGTTCCTACTTGTTGTTGATGTTGTCTTGTTAGTTGCACTTTACTTATTTCGGTTAGTATTGTGACTTTTTGGTCATATATACGCAGGCACCTGCGGGAGTCCTTAGAGTCAGCGCACCAGTGAGTGGGAGTGTGTGTTATAATACCGCAGAGAGAGGGAGGAGCAAACAGAAGTGGCGAATGTAAACAAAGCTAATGCCAAGGAGTAAACGAATAAAAGGTTAAATGCACCGCAAACCGGATTTTATCATTTTCCCCTGAAGTGTGCAACATAAATATGCCTTCGAATGAAATTGAAATCCTGCAAAGTAATCCTTATTTTTACTAAATGTACCTGTAATTTGATTGTCTTTTTTCTGTTACTGTAACGGCCTACAATTACATGGCATACCGTTACATGCACTCTGTTACCGTTACATACATTCTATAACTCCCCTAGCCTATTTCTTAGTCTTGGGTTTTAAAAGGTGTAAAACGTATGCAAATGCAGATCGGCAGTAATAAAAGTCACTCTTGATTAATGTAAAATTTGCTTTCACACATTAGAATATATTCCATGAAAAGCCAAACGACCGTTTCCCATATACTGCATTTAGCAAGCTTTTAATCCGCACGCTCTCGTTAATTAATTGAATTTGGGCCTAATGAATTGTCGTTTGATTGGACGGGATTGCCGCAAGACAACTCGCAGCAGACGCTGTCCTAAAGAATTTCGAACATCTTCCAATTCTGGCGACGGGCTCCTCCTTTATAGACGCTGGCAGAGAATTACAGCAAACGCAGAGGAAATTGCGCCAAATGAGAAAAGTTTCTTGCTGTAGTGGCTGTTATTCTTTGTTCTTTGCATTTTATATTTGAAAAAAAGTGAAACGGGGTTTTTTGTCGTTTCTGCTGAAACAATGTATGTCCAGCAAAGGACATGAATCACTTCTCATGTGGGAATTGCAAAGTGAAATTGCTGTACAGCGGGGTCAGAAACCAATGTTAACCAGCCAAAGTGTTCAAAACCACCACTACCTCATATAATAACATCAAGAGGACAAAATAGTATGTAGTTAGTACTAATTGTGTGTGGTATACTTGTACTGTAACAACTCCCTATTTTGCGTTTTGTACTTTGCAGCCTGAGTGCATCGCGGGTTGAAAAAGACCAGCAAAAGACACTTAGACAAAATGCACGGTTGTAGATGTGATCTATTATCCCTAGATGACTACTGCTGGTATACAAATTATAAATCTATCCATTAAACACTCGAGGGGTCCCACATTTGAATGGACTAGTGGAAATATCCTTATCATCCTTGGGAAATTCTTTCCCACACCATTCAACCTTTACCTGAGGAAATTCCCCGTATTCGGTTGACAGGGACCACTTCTGACTACAAAATAAAATACAATTGAAGTTATATAATTACAACTAAATACACAAATAAGTTATATGCTGACAAAATGTACAATCATGACAAAATATTAGCAGTGACAAATTTCAATACGATTGTAATAATATTAAAGTATCAATATGTGGTATTGGTATCAACTTATTGTGTATCGCTCCTCTTCTTAGCCCGTGTCGGAGGAGTTCCAGAACGGAGAGGGTTTCGGCTACATCGTGGCCTTCCGCGCTAACGGCACCCGAGGATGGAAAGAAAAAATGGTGACGTCGGCCGACTCTACCACATACAAATACCGCGACGAAACATTCCCGCCGCTGACGCCCTTTGAAGTCAAAGTTGGAGTGTACAACAACAAGGGGGACGGGCCCTTCAGTCCTGTCGTCGTCATTCACTCGGCTGAAGGAGGTGAGCTCCATTGTTCGGTTTTAAGTTTAAAAATGAAGATAAATATACAGAAGATTGCTGGGATATGAAATTGATCACTTCTGAGGTAGGGACAAAAGGTGAAAATATAATTGAATGGCCATCAGTATCAATGTTGTGAAAACATAGTATGCAACAGACATGGCACTCCAGGGTAAACATGTACTAAAGAGTTTAAAGAGGAAAAAAGATAAAAGGTTAATATTTAATAAATAGGTAAAACATATTTGCAACATGGTGTTTAGAGACTGGCCTAAGTTATAATAATAGTGCAGTGAAAAAGACAAGTGCATAGTAACACTAGTGCAATGAAAAGAGGTGCTGTATGGCGAGGGATAGAAACCTATGGTGACTAGCTAAAGCGTCCTGAACGCCGGTACACTGGATAAAAACACTAAATTAACAAATTAGTAAATAGTAAGTAGTACTTACGTGTAATTTACGTGTACGTGATCAAATGGCATTATAAATGTATATACATGCAATAGTAAAATTAAATTTGACTACCTTTGGGGTGATGGTCGAGTGGATTAGCAGGTGGATGCAGGGAGGGTGGGACGTCAGATTAAAAATAAAAACAATTTTAAACGTTACACTTGCAAGGATTGTCATGCTCTTAGAAAATTGATTTTAATTGGCTTTTTTAAATTATTACTTCGATCAATAGCAGACAAGAATCTTAGATACGAAACTTATACTCACGGACGCCGCAAAGTTGAAATGTTTACGTTTTTTGGCACGGAAAATCATTTGCAGTTGAGTATAGTGAGGCAAATGGCATATAAAGGGGCACAAAAAACATCTTATTCTACTCTGTAAAGTGTGTGTCAGTGAAATCATCATAAGGAGGGGACTCTGTATCCTGGGGGAGTACTGTATTTCTGTTCTGATGTGCCTCGCAGAGCCAAGAGAGGCACCGTCCGAAGTGAGAGCTTTCGGCATTTCAGCATCGCAAATCAGAGTCACGTGGAAGCCGCCCAATCCCGGTCCAGGAAGGCCGAAAGGATACGAGGTAAGCGTTTGATCTTGTGACCGGAGGACACTTCAATAGGGACACTGTAAATAGTATGAAAAACGAGATGATTCGTTTACATCATGTGACTTGAGTTCATGAAATTCGACTCAAGAATTAAGTCAACACTTTTGCAAAGTTGACAGAGATTTTGATTGGCAGTGTTGGTATTGAGTCTACACTAGTCAGAAAAACAGATAGGTATTAACAGTTTTTTATTATTATTCAATGCATCAAACCCTTACCTTAACCCTTTATTCAATCAATCAGTCTCTACACCTCTTTTACTGGTTCTGGGCATTCTACCAATTTTTTTAACCTAATGTCTGTGTCTCAAAAGGATTGCTCTAGGTCCAGCCATCATAACAAAATCTTTGTTTTTTAGATGGGGGGGAGCCTCCCCATATATTTTAGGACAAAATTCAGCAAAACCTCCAAACCTGCTTTCCAGACGAAAGCCAATTTTTCAGAGCAATTTTTTCTCAGTGTGTCACTAGATGATTTTATAAAATAGAAATAATAGTAATGCAAGACGGACGGGCGGCTGAGTGGTTACCGCGTCCGTGGCACAGTTCTGAGGTCATGGGTTCAAATCCAGCTACCAGTCTTCCTGTGTGGAGTTTGCATGTTCTCCCCGTGCTTGTGTTGGTTCCCTCTAGGCACTCCGGTTTCCTCCCACATTCAAAAGACATGCATGTCAGGTTAACTGACCGGTCCAAATTGTACCGAGGTATGATTCAGCTGATGGGCTGTCTGTCTGTCTGTGTAACACGACTGGGTAGCAAACCAGTTCAGGGTGTCCACTGCCGGAAGACGGCTGGGATGGACTCCACTACCCCTCCGACCCTAGTTAGAATAGAATGTATGAGTGGAATAGTATTCCCAAAGCCTGTGTCTCATATCAACAAATACAGTATACCACTTTAAACTGTTTTCCTTCACACAGATACATAAGATCGTAATTAATTGTTTTCAAAACATTGTCCAAGCAGAGTTCTTATGTAAAATTGTCACCATAAAATGCAAACCTAAAGTTTATGGAGGTATTTCTATTCAGCACAGAGGGGAAGGTGCTATGAGTGCCACCACTTTGATCATAAAGTGTCTCAACAGTAAACATACATTATTTAATTTGTTTCCGTATAAAGTGTTTCTTAGCAATGCAAAGCCAAAACGGGGTCTGTTGGTGTGACACCTGGACAGTAAACTGTTGTTGAGACTGTGCCCTTTATACATGACTGAACAGCTTTTTTTAATTGAAGTTGCTTTAGCTATGCAAGCACCAAATGCGGCTTATCAGAACTGGAATGGTAAATAGGAAATGTACATGAGTATCATTTATCTCTGAGCCATACGTACTCAGGAAAACAGCCATGTCTGGCTTGCGAGCCATAGGCTTGCTTGCTTCCTACCATGATTTTTTTTTGCTGCCTCGGTGTGAGCAGGTGAGTTACTGGAAAGCCTCGGAGAAGCAAGATTTGGGCTGGAAGCAAAGAACCACCAAGAATGAAACCTCCCTGGTCCTTGGGAGCTTGCAAGGCAACAGTCAGTACGCCATTGTGGTCAAAGGCTACAACAGCATAGGAGAAGGACCCGCCAGTGCCTCCATTGTGGCCAAGACCAGGAAAGCCCGTAAGACGTTCTACTTTATGAGAAAAACCAAAACCAATTTTTATTCTGATTTTATTTTTTCCATGATCCTTCAGCTCCAGCACGGCCTCCCAGCAACCTGCTGTGGATTCAGGAAGGCAATAACGTGTCTTTGAGCTGGGACCCAGTAAAGGCGAAGGAAAATGAGTCCAACGTAATCGGCTACATGGTGAGTATGTCCATACTTTCAAAAAAAAAAGAAAAACTGCACACACGTTGAAATGAGGGGTTTAAAATAGTTTCATTGATGTGTCGAGCTACTCGGGAAGCCAAAGTGTGGAGGAGGAAGCCAACAGCAAGCAAGAAGAGAGCTGGCGCCCATTCAAAGCTCCCAACTTCTGAGAAGCTCCTTCTGGTTTTTAACCTCCAAGCTGTTCCATGAGAGGCTGGGAACACAAGTGGAAGGGAGTGGGGGTGTCTTAACAGTTGTATATCAACTAGGGATGTACAATAACTGTTTATTCTTCTGATACCAGATAAAATCCTGCTTCTGGAGACAATAACAGCTATTGTAAACATTTAATGTTTTATGTGTGCTTTTATTTTGGTTTACAATCACAAGAAGTCTATACAGCTTTAGTAAACATGTCTCCGAAAGTCGTGTAGGAGAGACTCAAGCTTTACCCTGTCAATTGATTGATTCACATCTTCTTCGTGTGTCAGTAATAACTCTAAGCACCATCACTCTGACAAAGATATTGCAGAAAATGCTATATGATATTGTAATTAGGTGTATCCATTATGATAAAAGACATCACTTCTAAGGGCAGCCCGGCGGCGCAGTGGTTAGCGCGTGTGCGGCACAGTTCTGAGGTCATGGGTTCAAATTCAGCTACCAACCTTCCTGTGCGGAGTTTGCATGTTCTCCCTGTGCTTGCGTGGGTTTCCTCTGGGCACTCCGGTTTCCTCCCACATTCCAAAAACATGCATGTCAGGTTAATTTGCCCGTCCAAATTGTCCCTAGGTGTGAATGAGCGAGCGAATTATCTGTCCCTGTGTGCCCTGCGACTGGCTGGCAACCAGTTCAGGGTGTTCCATGCCCACTGCCTGGAGATGGCTGGGATGGGCTCCAGCACCCCCGCAACCCTACTGAGGATAAGCGGTTAAGATAATGGATGGATGGACATCACTTCACGGGCGTATCGCGGCTGAATCACGGCCAGAAATTTCTGCCCGTGAAGCAGACGCTGTTGGACGCTTCAAGATCGCGATACAGACGCGATACAGCCGTGCTTTACCCATCGTTACACGCAGTTGGCCACGAGAAAAAGTTTTCCGCTGCTCAAAAATGTAGACCACGGGTAACCGCGGGCGGCACACGAGGTAAAGACGCGGTACAGACGCGGAACGAACGTGCTAGGACGTGCTACGGCCGTGGCCAAGACGTGGTTACACGCGGTAGGACACGAAATTTTAGCGGGTAATCGCGGGTGGAGCACGGTCATAGCACGTTTTTTCTGCGCCTGTATCGCGGTGTTATCAAGTGCATTAGCGTGTGTACCGCGTGTAAGCACGGTCACACGCAAGAGGCCGTGGAACAGACGCGATGCAGCCGCGGTTACCTGCGATAAGGACGCGGAACAGTCACCGGTGTCTGTTTCGCGGGCATACCACGGGTAAACAGCGGGTTAGCCAATTTTGCACATTTTCCGCTGCGGGCAACCACGGGCAAAAAAAACCCGCAAAATTTTACCCGTGATTCAGCCGCGATACGCCCGTAAAAGGCTGTGTGACCGGGCCCCGTAAGTCGGGGTAACTACACCGGGAAAATGTAACTTCCGGCCAGTTACAGTCATAAACTCTCTTTTATAGCGTCGCATGTGTAGCAAATTAATGACAGCAATGATTTGCTGTAAGACCACAAAACAGTAATATATTTACACTTCTCAAATCAGTTCACGGATCCCTTAACCGTCTGGGTGGTCGAAGCACTACCCACTATGCAACTCTGGACAGCTTTCCTCACTGCTAATAGTTCATGGCCTGAGTTTGGGGTGTGGCAAAGTTGGCACCAGTCCATTCTTAGATATGTCCACTTCCACTTTGTTTATGTCTTGTACAGAAAAGTAGCACATTGTGGTGCACTTAAGACACTCGCTTGCAGACGTGGTTGGACAGCTTGCATTCTGAATCAATGAGCTGTCAATCTTAATTAAATCGTTCTTGCACAAACACGCATGAGCAAGGCATAATGGGAATTTTTAAAAATCGCTAAACTTCAGAAGCCGTACAATCTCAACATCCAGAGCTAGGCTAGGCGACTGATTATCGTCGAGCCCTCCAGAAGATACACAAAGTTTTGATAACATTTCCATCAAAATTCTGAATATATTATAATGAGGAACATAAAGGCTTAGAATCCCTCTAAAACGTAATGTTGACTGTATGTCTACCAGCAATTGTGCTGTTTTATAATATTGTGTATTTTATGTATGTATTTTTCTGTAAAAGCCTTTCTGGGGACAGACATTGAGGATTACCTAATTGGCTAAAATGTTATAGTATGTGACATGAGCTTAAGATGCATTTTAAATAAACAAAAAATGAAATGGCAGAGCTCTCATGTGCCTTGTGCAACAGGTAGCGAGGAGGCACAACCAAGCTGTGCAACTCCAACTTTAGATAATTCAAATATATCATATTGAGGAAAATAAACGCTTAAAATCTTTCTAACAAGTTGTGTTGGCTATATTGTGGCATCAAGTTGTGTCTTTCTACAAAGACTTAGAGCGAAGGCACGACCAAATAGTGCTACTACTTTGATTGAAGTTCTGAAAGTCCAATTCAATTTATTTGAAGAAAATAAATGCTTCGAATATTTGTAAAAAGTAGCATTGGCTGATTGAATATTATAGGGCAGCATTATGTCTAGTTTTTCTATGAAGTGTTAGAGAGAAGTCATGACCAAGTTGTGCTACTACTTCTATAGAAAATCCAAATATATTGTAATAGGGAACTTAAATGCTTTGATTTTTTTCTAGCAAATAGTGTGGCATGGAGATGGGTCTTTTTATGAAAAAATAGAATGGAGGCATAACAAGGAACAAAAATGCTATTCGTGTCGGCGGCATCATAAAAGTTAAATTCCCTTCCTCAGGTATTACTCAAGCAGGAGGGCAGAGGCCACAACCAGGTGACTCGTACCATCAATCCGTCCACCCTGTTGTCCCTCCCAGAAGGAGGGACCTACGTCCTGGAAGTAAGGGCCCTCAGCGAGGGCGGCGAGGGGCCCGTCAGCTCGCAAGTCCGGCTGGTCACGTCCTCCGGTAAGACGCCGGCTCTGGTTGAAATCCGCAACTTGGGGGGGTTGTAACTGGTTCGAACTGGATAATGTGTGCCAGAGTGCTTCTAGATAGGAAAACGCCAAATCAGGGAGGGTCACTGCAACATAGCGGGTCAGCTCAAGTCTAATCTGAGAGGCCAATCTTACAATACTTTAGTATCCCAGCTCCGTCTGAGGACCCAGCCCAGCTCATCGAATCCTTTCTGTTAGGGATCCGAGAGGCTGGACCCGGCGAGTGCGTCGCCCGCATGTATCGTGACTCTCGCAGCTGCGAGGATACATGGAAGGTTGGGGCATAGGCCGGCCGTCTTCCTGGGCGATGGCCCGGAGAAGGCCGGCAGAGTGGAGGGGTAGGGTGAGCGCGGTGAAGTGCCTTAGCGGTGCGCGCTCCCATACCTGACCTGACCTGATGTGGCCAGACCTGACCAGTATTCCTTTTCCCCTGGTGTCCGTTTTATAATCAGGGACTATAATTGAAAAATCAAAGGAACATCACATTATATATTAATATTTTCATTAAAAAATGGGGAAAATATTACTTTGAATGTAAAGGCAATTCTGTGGAAGGTTTTATTTTAATTGGTACCATTCTTTACAATTGGTATTGAACTCCCCCAGTGGATTCTATTGTTTATTAAAATAAAGTTTGGCAACATTAGGGACAATAACAAACCAAACTCTTTGTATTGTTTTGCTTAGCATTAGAAAGGTTTGCTGATGCTAATTAGCAAAGGTACTTTAGAACCCAATCTAACCTTTATCTAATCATTTTAAATTTAAATTAAAATTCCAATTTGCACGCATGTTTTTATGTGTTTTTGTTTGTTGCTTATAATCTCCGAAAAGGCTGAACCGATTTTCGTGAAAATTTACACAGTTGTTCTTTAGGCCTCTGGGAGTGTTGTCAGCTAGGTTTAATGTCCAGGCACCCCCAATAAATACCAAAAAATAGATAAACATCTGCCCTCATGTACAAGCGGCTGTATGGGGCTTTGGCACTCCCTAGTGGCTCCCTGGCGATTTTTATACAAGCTACAGCCCAAACAACCTCGCCCAAGTAGAATGCCGGGAAAAGGCAAGCCCAGCAACTCAGGGCCATTATGCTTGTCAATGAATGAAATAAGTGAATAATAGACCCATGTAATTTTTTTTGTTACTTCCTAACTTTTTTTTTTAGTAAAGCTGCCTTAAATAAGGTGGTCAAAGCTCTTGTTAAGCTAGCAAATATCTTTGCTGGATGTTATTGCACATTGAAATACAATTTGGCTTTTTGTGTGTTTTGATGGGCAGTCAAACACTAGAAACGTTGGAAAAAGTATCAAACCATGCTTTTGCTATTTTTTTGTTGGCATTAGCAAGGATTGCTACTGCCACTTACCACACTAGAAGCTAACCGGTAAATTGAATAAATGCAACAAGAATAGTACAGTTATCAAATAAAACACACCTAGGTAGAGTGTTTTACTGTTTATCCTAGCAAAGCTGCTTTGATTGAGGCAGTCATTGTTCTTGCTAAGAGAGCAAAGTTTTCTTCAGCTAATAAGCTGCTAATGACTTCGCCCACAAGCTTCACGGACTCACCCGGCTTATTAAGCCTCTAGCCGAAGCAGCTGACAACAGACAGCAAATGTTTTGTAGTGCAGGCCAGATTTTTTGCGTCCGTGATTGGTCGGACAATGTTACAGCTGATAACTTTGGGAACAGAATCGAGACGATTGCCGCTAGTTCGATTCTTTTTCGTGTATTTCAATGTTTACTTTTACTTTTCCTTTAATGACTTTGCTTATTTCAGAACCATTTTCTTATCTAACTTGATTCTAACTTGATTTTCCTAATAATATAGTAAAATATGTGTAAATGCAAGCAAGGCAAGTATTACTAAAAAGCAGGTAATGCTCTTATTGGTGGGTGCATAGTTGAAGGTGTCCTTAAAAAGTTTAAAATGAAATAGTTTCTGTATTGACTATGTGTTAACGATGCCCAACTGAGTTCAAAGACCCTTTATTCTTTTTTTTTTACTGTGCCTTTTGTACTTGCTTTTCTCCCCTGTTCGTATTTTTTCACTTATTACTTATTTTAAGGTGTGTTTCGACATAATACTATGAATAAAACTAATTAAAAGAAAAAAATGCTGAAACAAATTTTAGAAAATTAAAATAAAAAATGAAATATCGTTATGTAAGAAAAACAACAGAGGGGAGATGGTTAAACAAGTCATGTTTTTTTTTTAAATATAATAAAAATGTGAAAAATAACTGCTACCAAAAAAAAAATCAAATAAAATTTGAAATTAGAAGAATTTTTTGCTGGCAGAACAAACGGATTTGTGAAAGATAGTGGGGGAAAAAATACCTTTAATAACTGTAATATTTCAAGAATATAAAAATAATTACCACCAAAAACAAGAAAAAAATTATTTGAAATTAGCAAAATGATCTGCTGGCAGAAACAATAGAGAAAGAAAGCAATACTAAGAATAACTGTAATTTGATGAGAATAAAAATATAAGTAACCCCTGCACTCCAAAATTCTGATTTATACAATACATAATTACTAAGCTCATCTGGCATTGAAAAAAAACGTTGTTTTTTTTTGTGGGAATACCAAAAAAATGTTGAAAAAAATACTATAGATTATTGCTACATAATAGAAAAAGTAAAACGCAAATTAAATACATTTGTGAAAATTAAAATAGCTAAATGATATGTCTGTGTTTTTTTTCCCCTCCATTTACAATTGGAACTTTTTGTTCCGTGTGTTTTTATTTGTAGACTTTATGTACTGCCACACCTTTGGAGGGTTGCTTTTTATGGTTTCATGGTGGACCCTAACACAGGAAGCAGGAAAAGGCAAGCTGCTCAAAAAGAAATGGCATTTGATAACAAGATCATCAACAATTAAATGGTCAAAAACAACAATCAAAATGTCAGGAACAAAAAACAAATGTCACAAATCAGAAAGCAACTGGTAAATGGGTGATGGTGGAAAACAAAAATGGAAAATGAAAATCACCCACCACAAAATTGTTTCCAAAATGCTTTAACTGTACCCGGCAGAGTAAAAGCCCACAGTAAACCACACCACCTACATTGCATATTACCGAATCTTATTGCAATATGTATTCTGTGTAGCACTATTTAGTTATTCTATATAACACGCTACAGTGGGCATTTGCACATCACACTGGGTATTTGTATATTGTATTCTTTTTGCTTTATTATTGTATTGTTCTCAGCGAAGGGATGCTGCTGGAAATGTGAATTTTCCTTCGGGGATGAATAAAGTATCTATCTATCTATCTATCTATCTATCTATCTATCTATCTCTCTCTCTCTCTCTCTCTCTCTCTCTCTCTCTCTCTCTCTCTCTCTCTCTCTCTCTCTCTCTCTCTCTCTCTCTCTCTCTCTCTCTCTCTCTCTCTCTCTCTCTCTCTCTCTCTCTCTCTCTCTCTCTCTCTCTCTCTATCTATCTATCTATCTATCTATCTATCTATCTATCTAATGAAGGGTCAGACCAACTAGGGACAAGTGTGGGGTCATTGTGAGCACCTGTCCCAATAACAAATCGATAAGTCACCCTCTAACGGACGGAGATGCGCCACACCCTAACATTGCTGACCATATAAAATATGTTCTAAGCTTTTTACAACTAACCAAGACTTTTCTACCCCCTTTCTTTTAGGTGTGCGGGCAAAAAGTGGCAAGCACCAAGCCAAACTGGCATGGCCTGCCTTGCTACTGGTTCTGTTGGTGCCTTTGGCGTCCCGATGAGGCCACTTTTCTTTTTTTCCACAAGGAGGAAAAGAGGACATGCCCTTCTCCCTTTTTAATTTTTTTTTTTCCCCTTTGATCCTTGCTCTATTGAAAATGTCAGAGGGGTAATGGAGTCATCCCGTTTTGTGTCCAACATCGTTGTGCTGTCCTGTACCCAAAAAACCTGGCAGTAGAAAACTCCATGGAGGGACAAAGAAGTGCTTTTTTTTACGGACCAACCAAAACTGCTACGACTGGGACGACTTTTCGGAGCCTTGCTTTTTCTACGTGATGTTGTTACCTTTTAGAGAAGAAGGACATTGTTGCGGTTTTCTGTCAGTAGCAGCTCTTTGGTGGCTCCAGTGGTAGGCAGCAGTAGGGACTCCAATAAATGTGATGTCTATTTTTCAAACGGGGGTTTTTGTCGTCTTTTTCAGATGATTCAAACAGGAAGTTCCCGGAAAGGTCATTAGAAGGAAAATACAAGAGAAAACGAAGTCTTATAGTCAAGTCAAGTCATCTTTATTTGTATAGCCCTAAATCACGAAGAGTCTCAAAGGGCTTCACAGATTATTACACTATATTACACAGACTATTTTTCAGCCGACGAGAAGAGTAGGTTATTCATATGCTATGGAGTAGAAGTGAGTTTTAAGTTTAGATTTAAACATTTCCACTGAGGTTGCAGATCGGATCTCATGGGGAAGAGCATTCCACAGCACCGGTGCCCGGATGGAGAACGCTCTCGAACCAGCAGAACACTTCTTTGCTCTTGGGATCACCAGAAGACCGGCACTCTCAGATCGTAGGCTTCGGACCGGGACATAGGGGCAAATCAGATCTGAAAGATAAGAGGGAGCAAGTCCATGTATGATTTTGTACAATACTAAGAGAACTTTGAAGTCACATCTATGGCTAACTGGGAGCCAATGCAGGTTAGCCAAAATCGGTGTTATGTGATCGTACTTTTTTGTCCTAGTTAAAAGCCTCGCTGCGGCATTTTGTACCAGCTAAAGAGACTTGATTCTAGACTTCGGGAGACCAGAGAGTAGTGCATTACAGTAATCGAGACGGGAGGTAACAAATGCATGAATTATAATTTCCGCATCAGACTGAGACATTATTGAACGGATTTTAGCAATGTTACGAAGATGGAAGAAAGCAGTTCTAGTAATGTTCTTCACATGCATTTCAAAGGATAGATCAGGGTCAAATATGACACTTAAATTTTTAAATGAGTCACTCTGTGTGATGTGACATTTGTCAATGTTCACAGCAGTTTTTGAGAATAAGTCACGGCATTTAGATGGACCAATGACTAACATTTCGGTCTTTTCAGAGTTAAGACGCAAGAAATTGAGTGACATCCACTCTTTTATCTCAATGAGGCAGGCCTCCAAATTTCCACAGTTTTGTGTGGGAGATTCCTCCAACGGAAGATATAGTTGAGTGTCGTCTGCGTAGCAGTGGAAGCTGATATTGTACTTGCGAATAATATCACCTAATGGAAGCATGTAAATGCTGAAAAGAAGGGGGCCAAGCACTGAACCCTGCGGAACACCGCAGGTAACATTAAAGGGCTCAGATGTCATTTCACCATGTTTAACACAGTGCGTCCTATCTGAGAGGTAGGATCTGAACCACGAGAGGACGGTTCCTGAGAGACCAATCCATTTTTCCAACCGTTCTAGTAGGAAATTGTGGCGCACTGTGTCAAAAGCAGCACTAAGATCCAGCAGCAGCAAAAGTGATGAAGCGCCAGAATCCATTGCCAGTAGGAGATCATTTGTTACCTTGATCAGAGCTGTCTCAGTAGAGTGGTTAGCCCTGAATCCTGATTGCATGGATTCAAAAAGGTTATTCTCGGATATGAAAACATTCAGCTGCTGTGCCACTACCTTTTCAAGTACTTTAGAGAGGAAAGGTAGATTTGACATAGGTCTATAATTACTTGAGATTTCTGGATCAAGGTTGGGTCGTTTCAGTGTGGGTTTAATAACGGCGGACTTAAAAGCTGCTGGAACTACACTTGAGGAGAGTGATATGTTTATAATATTTAGAACTTAAGGCCCAAAGACGCCAAAAAGACTTTTAATAAGTGAACCTGGGAGCGGGTCGAACTGGCAAGTTGTCGGTTTGGCCGCATTCACCACCTGTTTGAGATCATCAAGTGACAGTTCACTAAAACCGGACAATTCCCCAGGACAGCCACCCTGTCGTGCATCTGTAGATTTCAGCCCTTTAATATGTGTGGTCTTAATAATGTCTTTAGCAATTTCTTCCTGTATGCATTGAATCTTCTTAGTAAAGAAGACCATTAAGTCATGAGCAGAGTGCGTCGAACTATCTGCGATAGTCTGTTGCCTTGTAAGCGATGCTACAGTGTCAAAAAGGGCTTTGGGATTGTTCTTTTGAGACGCAATCACCTTCGAAAGGTAGGCCGATTTTGCAGAGGCAAGGGCCGCTTTATACTTTAACAAGCTGTCACACCAGGTTTGATGGAAAACTTTAAGCTTGGTAGCTCGCCATTTTCTTTCAAATTTCCTGCATTCTTGTTTAAGGGTTATAGTTTCATCAGTAAACCAAGGCGTGCGTCTTTTAGGACGTGATTTTAGCTTTATGGGCGCTATTGAATCCAGGACACCAGTCAGGGTGGTATTGAACTCATTGATGAGTGAGTCAATCGAGCCATTGTATGAAGGAAAGGACGCAACTGCTCCAGGAAGGAGTTCAAAGAGCTCAGAAACTGTGCCAGTGCTTATATTGCGTCCGATAAATCCTTCATCTTTTTTAACACTACATTTAGCTAGCACCTCAAATGTAACTAAATAATGATCCGAGATAATGGTAGTACACGGTAACACCATAATGTTTGAGGTTAAAACTCCTCGAGTCAGAATCAAGTCTAGCGTGTTCCCATCTTTATGGGTTGGCAAATCAACCAGTTGATTAAAACCAAATGCATCAATTAGAGACCTAAACGCAATAGTAAGTGAACTGAGTGGGGAGTTCATATGAATGTTAAAGTCCCCCATAATTATAATTTTGTCTGCATAGGTTACTAGTTCAGACAAAAGTTCAGCAAATTCGTCTAAGAAAGTTGTGTATGGCCCAGGTGCGCGATAGATAGTTATTACATAAATTAACAATAGAGAGGACCGCATCACAAGAGCCTCAAACACCTTGTAATTATTAGAGGTACGAGGATTAAATTTGAGCGATTTTTCAGAAATGAGCGCAACACCACCACCCCTTTTCAACGTGCGTGCTATATGGCTACTCTCGTAATCTGGGGGAGAAGCATAATTTAGCGCTAAATACTCATCCGGGCGTAACCAAGTTTCCCAAAGACCCATACAGTTAAGTTTATAATCACGAATAATGTTATCAACAAGTAAAGCTTTTGGAGCAAGCGATCTAATATTTAACAGACCAAATTTTAGCTTTGCTGAATCATTTGACTTAGCTGAACTCTTTGTAGTCTTTGTCGAGATCATAAAAAGATGCCGCGGTTGTGGCTTTTCGTGTGCGCTGAGTGTAAAGCTTCGGTTGTCCGGCGAGGAATGAATGGTGAAATTAGTTACATCCTCGCGTCCATCTTGCTGCTTAGACTTCGCACGCTTCACACATCTACCCTCACGGCAACCACGCTTCTGTTTTCTGTCCTTACGGCGCCGTTGCCGTCGTTTATTAGGAAGAATAGCTGTCCACAAGGATGCCGGATCTCTTTGAAGTTCGCTCGGTATATCATAGGCGGTATAAAAAGTGCCCGCAAAGTCGAAATTTAGACGCCCACCCAACCGAATAAGTTCGTCCCTACTGTAAGTATTTTTGGCCACACATGTGTCCAAAAGTGAAAGCAAAAAAGACAAGAGAACGGCAATAAATAGAAGATTAGCTGGAGAGCAACTAGCCGCATGCATGCATCCATGCGCCGCCATGTTGAATGTTATAGAAGGTTGCACTACCAAATAATTAATTAAAAAAAAAAAAAAAACGTAAAGTATAATACACACACACACATACAAAAATCGCAAATTTTACCCGTGATTCAGCCGCAATACGCCCGTGAAAGGCTGTGTGACCGGGCCTTAATCAATAAAGAATTGCTCCTATACTGAATGTAACATATGCCTTTGCTTCCTATATCACTCAGTCCTACTGGATGACTTATTTTAGCTGTGCACATTATATATGTGGGTGTGTGTATTATACTTTATACACACGTGCACGCACACACACGCACACACATACACACACAGAAAATATGTGATACAAACTATATTTAATAGATTAGATTAACAAAAGTTAAGAATTCTTAATTATTGTCTTGAATTATTATTTTTCTGATTTTACAAAATAATATATATGAAAAATCATGTATATTTTCTGTTGGCAGATTTCTCTTATTTGGAATTTTTATTTTCGTGACAGGGCTATATTTCTTGGAAACATTTTTTTTTCTTATTTTACTATATTTTATTCATAGTTAATTGTTTGTATTTTGTTACATATTATTTTTAAAATTAGGAAGGAAATAATAAAAGAAAATCGATTGAAAGAACAATTTGAAAATGTAATTAGACTATAAACCCTTTTTTCATCATTTTACTGCATTTTTAGGTGCTAAAAAGCAAAAGTATCTGAATACAGAACCAGTTTTGTTTACATTAAACTATGTTCTCTTAATTCAAAGTTTTTATTTTTGCAGCATATTCAAACAACATTGCAATTATCGCCAACTGTTTTCATTGCAAACATTACGTTTTAACAGTCAAATATCAATCACTAAAATCACAGAAGGACGTTGTCTCAATTCCAATCAGATAATTCCACCAGCAGCCAAAGGCAAAAGGTTTTCCGATGTCGGGTGGGGGATGCAGGACTGCAGGACGGGGACCTTTTATTGTTGGCGCTCTGGCAGCTCGCTGCAAATGTCAACGCTCAGACATGGCAAACATTTCATTTGTCATGACATCTTGCCTGTTTCATCTGCCAGCCAATCAAGATTCAGGCCAGGACCGCTAATCCCTCTCCGAGCTGACTTTTGGGCTAATGGGCGGAGTCCAAGTTCCAAAAGAAGAAGGATAAAATACAATTTTAGAAAATTATTTATTTACAGAAAGGAAATTGAAATCAGATTACAGAAACAGAACAACAATGTTAACTCAAGTCACCAGAATACAAAAAAATCAAATGAGCTCTAACTCCTGGCTCAACTACACATTACGGCTACAAAATGTTGAAAGACTAAATAGGTCGAAATGAACAAAAGGTTAAAGGAGAAAATGCAGCGTATTTCAAGTCAAGTCAAGTCAAATTTATTTATATAGCCCTTGATCACAAATATGTTGCGGGAAGCAAGTCGCTCTCGCAATCGGATTGTGATCCGAATACGGAAGTGGATCACGCTGAAACACTGATTAAATAAATCACTCCAAGCACTTTCCATATTTTTTGTACCTTTCTTCGAAATGCCATTTTTTTGCCTTCTTTTGCCTCAGGAAATGTAGGTACAATGACTATCACTTGCTGAACACACTGTGAAAGAAAGATCATGAAGGAGAAACAGAAAAAAAAATCACTAATCAAGCAAAACATGACCGGAGAACAACATAGCACATGAAATAAAGACAATGAAGGACTAACTGGCTCTAACTGGACAAAACATGAAATGAAAACTACGTAAAACATATACCCACACATTGATTAAACAAAAATGGGGGTGCCATGACAACAGGTACATCACATTTAATGCTGAAAAACTAACTAGCCGTAACTAAGCAAAACATGAAAACAAGTCAATGGAGGATATGTTGTAACATCAACTATTTCTAACAGAACAATAGATGAAAGTAGGAGGATGTAAAAAATAACAAATGTCCACATGAACATAACAGCCAGGACAACAAGGTCAACTAAAATCAGGCCTATCAGAACACACTAATAAAGGATATGATAGAGTTCAAACTATTTTTGACTTAAAAAAAACAGGAAAGTACGACGCAGGATACGTACTCCAACGTATATACGGTAGAACAATAATGAAAGTGTCAAAAAGAGGGGACCCTTAAAAATAACTTTTGGAACACTGAACAAAACATGACAGGAGGACAACAGTGGACGTATTCCCCCACGTGGATATAACAATAACGGGAGTGTCAAGATGACGAGACAGCAAAACATACTGTTGCACTAAAATGACAGAACATGACGGCACAAAAAGCACCTGAAAGAAGCTGGACCACTTGGGGGCAAAAAAAATTTTCAGTTCACGAAAAGGACGCGGTGCTGGACCAACTTCAACTTGTGTCTAGACTGCAGCCAAAAATTTGATTTATTTTTATCTCTGAATTTTGAATTTGTTTTAGCGTGGGGCCACCCGAGCGCTAATGTAGCGACCTTTAATTATTCATGCAGCTGGTGTCTGCTTTGCCGCGTGTGATTTATGATAATGGATCGTGTTTTGTGCGAGAGAGCGCCACGAGCGATGGTGTCAGCAATTAAACCGCAAGCACTCTAGTGTGTGAGAGGGAACAAGGGACCGAGGGACCGATGGAGACGTTAAAGTCAAAGACTGCTACAGTTGAATTCTAGTTATTCTGGTTAGTCCTCGCTACTGCGGAATTTTTATTTACAGCATCAGTGCATGGTGCGTTGAATAAGGAATATTCCGCAACCCATTATCCTAGAATGCATATCCCTGCAAGCGGGGCCCGGCAGAGCTAATTTTTTCGGGCCAGGTGGCTTTTTTTGCTGTTCTGTCCACCAAAAGTGAACTGCACTTGTTTGCCCGGGATCCATACGAGCTCACCTACCTGAAATGCATGGTTTTGGCTGTGATCCATTATTCTCTGTCAACTGTTGCTGAGAATGGTGACCAAGAAATATTTTTGTCAAGCCTAGTGGCTGTTTTTTTCCGTTATTTCCGCATAAAATGAACTCCACTCATGCATCCGCAATCCATTATACCCAAACCCATATCACTGCAAGCAAGGACCGAGAGAAGGCACTTAGTCAGGAGGCATGCCAATCTGGTACGCCTAAAATGAAATGAACAATTGTTGCCGAAATTCAAGTTTCAAGGCTCATATTGCTGTTAACAAGGGCCGTCAAAAAACATTTTTGGGGGGTCAGGACGCTGAAGTGTGCTGTTGTAAGCTTTTAAAAATAACTGCACTGTTTTGATTTGTATCCATTATCCACAGTCTAGAAATGCTGCGAGGTGGGACCAACAAAGTGCACTTTTGTTGGTACTGGCGGTTCTTTTTTTGCCCGTTACTGTATTTTAACCTGTAATAAACTGCACTCATGCGGCTGCGAACCATTATACCTGAATCCATATTACTACAAAGCGTACTGGTAGAAAGAACATTTAACAGGTGTGCTACCTTTTGGCCTTCCTAAAAATAAAAAGCACAGTTGTGGATCACAGTCCATTATGCCCGGTCGACTACTGCTGAAATTATTTTTTATTTCAGTTTAAGCCGAAGAAGCATGTCATATTTGCCTACCAAAATTGTTGTGGCTGCAACATATTATCCCCAGGTGACTATTTCGAAAGCAGAGCATTTTTTCCGAGGTTTCTGCCATGAAGCATACCATTGTGACCGGCCTAAAATAAACAGCACTGTGTTGGCCGGAACCCATTATTCCCTGTCAACTATAGAGTGAGGGCTGGGAGAGAAAAATTGTGTCCTGAGTGGTGGCTCTTGTTTTCTGTTCTTTTCTTCTAAAATAAACAGCACCCAGGCAGCTAGAATCCATTATCCCTAGTCGACTATTGCTGAAAGCATGTGCCCACAGAGCACTTTTTTTTTATCCACTTAAACTTGCTATTGTGGTACATCTAAAATGAACTGCACTGTTCTGGCTGCAATACATTATCCACAGTCGACTATTCTGGAGAACAAATTTGTGCCATGCGTGGCAGCTCTTGATTCTGTTTTTTCACAGCATCTGTATCACCGCTATCTATTATTTCTGGTCATATATTGCTGCAAGTAGGAGTGGCCAGAGAGCATTTTAAAAATAGGAAGGGGTGTTGCTATTTTGCGTATTTTCGCAGGGTGTTCCGGTGCCCATTAATCGTGTTAAACAAAGGATAAAAAGAAAGGATTAGTTGTTTGTGTACCCCAGTTTGGGAACCTCTGATCCATCCTCATCTAAGGATGTGTTGCCTGAGTGGAAATAATAACCCCCGAAGTGAAGGTGCCCTTGTTTTCCAAAGAAGAGGTAATCATTTTCCCAAAGGTGACCTTTGGGGAGCATCTAGAAAATGCCGTTTTGTGTCAAGGTTCCCCCACCCCCAAATTACAAGCGATCTACGCCTCTCCCCTGCACCGCTCGCTTTTAAGACCTTAATAAGAAGTGGATCTGATGGTAATTCCCGATGTTTTATTCATGGGGTTTGGATTCCAATGGATCAAAGTCTAATCTGTTCCCCTAATGCACTGGCTTCGTTGCAGATTGAACCGTCCTGACCCGTCCTGAGCGCCGGGAAAGGTAAACGGCCAGCTTTATCCTCAAGGCGACGGCCGGTTCACGACTCGGCCTTTTTTTATGGTTCCAACGGACGTTTTACGGGAAAGACGACCTTTGGCGGCTCTGACATATCGCCCGGTTTGAAGGTTCCCCGGGCGCTCGGAGCAACCGGATCGGTCCAGGCCAGACCGAGGTTTTCTTTAAACGGAGATGGAGTCATTAAACGGGGAAAGGGGCACACCGGGCTCATCTACCGGCATCGGCCGGGTCGACATCTCCCCCATTAAATAGTTTTTGTGGAAACTCTGTGGTTTCCCTTCTTACACCACCTGATGCGACAACAACACAGCAACAATCATTATTTTCATTATTATACCCTATGTTTTCCGGACTATAAGGCGCACCCGAAAACCCCCAAATTTGCCAAAAATTCAAAAGTATGTCTTACAATCAATCCAGGGTTACCAAAAAGTAGTCATGTTTATTTGCAGAGCTGTTCATCATAAAAAGTCTCAAGAATGCTGTTTATTAAAAAATGTTTTGCAACCCTAGCTCTTAAAGTAGTTTTTACTTTGTGCGCCTCATACAGTATATTAAATTACTTTTTAATTCATATAACATTTGGGGTGCACTTCAAAATTGAGTGCACCTTATTGACCAGAAAATAATGTTTCGGATATTATTTGTTTTTGTTTGTTTTTTTAATGCAACATTAGCTCTTAAAGGGACGTTGTGTCTTAGGGGCCGGTCACACAGACATTTGCGGCTGAATCACGGCCAGAAATTTATGCCTTTGAGGCGGACGCCATTGGACGCACTAAGATCGCCATTCAGACGAGATACAGCGGTGCTTAACACGCAGTCGAAAATTCGTGCGCAGGTGGCAGCGCGAAATAATCTGGCACTGCACAAACTTTCAGAGCACGGGCACACAGCCTTTCACGAGCGTATTGAGGCTGAACCACGGCCAGAAATTCCTGGCCGTGAAGCAGATGCTGTTGAGCGCTGTTGGACTTTTAGAGACCGCCATATAGACGAGATAGAGCAGTGCTTTACTCGCGGTCGGAAATTTTCACGTGGTTGGCCGCGTTCAAAACTTTTGAGCTGCTCAAAAGTTTGAGCACGTGTTAAACCGCGTGCCGCACACGTGGTCAACACGAGGAAATGACGCGGAAATGACGCGCAAACGACGTGCTCTGGCCGCGGCCAGGGCGTGCTTACACATGGGTAGGACGGGAAATTTCAGGGGGTAATCGTGGGTGGAGCATGGTAATAGCATGTTTTGCGCCTGTATCGCGGTGTTATTACGTGAAATTAGCGTGTTACGCGTGTGACAGTCAAACGCCTTTCTCCGCGTATAAACAGCGCGAATGCCGAGCATCAGTTCATCAGTTGTGCTCGTGACGTCAAGGGGGTGAACATGGATCCCCGTCAGCGTAGTTTCTCTTCATTTCGAATAAATCTTTCGGTGCATTCGCAATGGTCGCAACAAGGCTTTATAGCCAGGACCTTAACTAGGCCTTTTAATGCTAGGACCTTAGCTTGGCCTTTGATGCTAGGTCCTTAGCTTGGCCTTAGATACTAGGTCCTTAGCTTGGCCTTTTGATGTTTGCATTCCGGAGATGGAATAAGAGCTTGCTCTGTCCACTCCACGCATCGGCCCGGTATTGCAGTACCTCCGGAAACGGTGCATTCGCAATGATCGCAACAAGGCTTTAGGGCTAGGACCTTAGCTTAGCCTTTTGGCTGAGAGTAAGTGTCCCAGCTCCTAGGCTTTGTAGCATATAATGAACTGACCGATAACGGATAATGGATAATGAATAACGAAGATAGATCAATAACCCTTAAAAACCCCAAAACCCCTTTTGGCCGAGAGTAAGAATCCCGGCTCCTAAGCTTTGAAGCGTATTATGAAATGATCGATAATAGATAGTGATTAAAGAAGATAGACCAACAACACTTAAACTCCTCCCCCTCCCCCTCCGTCAGCGTAGTGACCTCGTCTTAATCCAATTCTATTTCTTGACATTTCTTTTCAAGATAATAAAATAAATATGATGCTATTGCTTGAAGTCTTGATTTTCACGGGACTATGTCTTGTGCGATTATTCTTTTTACAGCCCGGTGCTGAGATTTGCATACCCTCGCTACTACAAACACATTTACCTCGTTTCATCTCACTTTTAGGGAAAGCAATGGCGAACATAAAACTAAAACCACTTCGTCTTGCATTTGTTGGAAATGAAATACAACTTAAACCTAAATTTTCCCCCCCTTGCGTGAACGCGCATTCTGCTGCGCTTCCAACGAAAGCGATCGTATTCTATATAAAACGCTTATTAAAACTATAATGCGAGCTAATTATAACAATTGGGAGATCCTTGTCTATATAACGCGTTTATTTAAACAATATAGTGCGATCGTATTCTACAAAATGCGTTTGTCAACGCGGATGAAAAAGTCACCAACGTCAATGCACGCTTCCAACAGAAGCGATCGCAGCAGAATGCGCGTTCACGCGAGGGGGTGGGGGGGTGGATGTGTTGCGTAGGTGTCGGATTTGGGCACAACACCGGCTCGGGAGCTTTTATACCCGTGGTCCACACGAGAAAATGACGCGATGAGGAAGCGGAACAGTCGCCGGCGTCTTTTTTCCGGCCATACCACAGATGAACGGCGGGTTGGCCAAATTTGCGCATTTTCCATCCCGGGCAACCACGGGCAAAAAAAAAACGCAAAATTTTAGCCGTGATTCAGCCGCAAATGTCTGTGTGACCGGCCCCTTATATAGTGTCTGTTTGTGGGGAAAAAAAACAAAATTACTTCTCTTTTCTTTACCACAAAAAAAATAAACATTCTTTGGCGTGTTTGACTTCAGGGATCTTTATTTCGTAACTTTACAAGAATAAAGTGCAATTGCGCCTCCACTACACTATGGCACAGATGCATTCTCATTGGAAGATTATTTTGTTATATTTAGCCTTCACGAAGTACATTAAGAACAGGGTATAAACATTGAGAATGAAGAGTTGACACGAAGTGTAGCAGACCTTCAAGTGACCCAATAATAAAAAATATTTGACACGGATGCGGAGACAGGCAAAGAGAGACGAAAAAAAGACTCCCCTCGAAAGCAAAGATGAGGAAGTCTGACGAAGCGTATGTAGGAAAGACCAGCGTGCTTGTTATGAAAAAATCTTAGTAACATACAGCAAAAAGCCCAAAAATCTACGCTGTCACTCAAAGCATTAAAAGCCAATCACGGTGAAAAGACGCTTGAGTTTTATTTTACAAGAAAATGTACCCAAAGGTTTGGATTTTGCTTGGATGGAGGTGACGTATTAGCAGAAATATCGAGCAATTGTTGTTTTGTCCCTACTAAAAAAAATCAAAGCTGCACCACCGCAAGCGGCAGCCTTTCCAGCAGCTCCGTGTTATTTTGCACTTTTTGTGATTTATTGTTTTAAGTGTCTGCTTCTATCTTCTGTGTTTTTCGTCCCGTTTGACAGCTGCACTTTGGATTACTTTCTATCCTATGGACATGGGTTTTAACGCACAAAAATGTATTTATTCGAGGAATCAACTCCTTGCCCAGAAGAATTTCGTACCAGCGTGATGAGGGGGGCTATCGTGGATGGAGAGCAGGGAGCCAGCTAAGCGGCTAGCGCCGTTTTTAGTCTTCGGTACCGTCTGTAATCATGGTAAATGTGAACTTTCTACCAAATAAGACAGACGTACTGGCTGTGCTGGTGAAAAACATCAAAGCGCACAGGGAGTGCAGTTTGCTGTGTTTTACGGAAACGTGGCTCACGTCTAGCATCCCGGACGCTGACGTGGAGCCACCCTGAGCTACCCGGCTTCAGCGCTGTAAGACAGAGACACGAAAGCATGCGGGAAGCGAAGAGGAGGTGGACTCAGTAACACGAGGTGGTGTATCCCTGGGCACAAATATTTCCATCTGCTGCAGGGACGTCGAACTTTTGGACTAGTGTGTGACGTATCTATCCATCTATCTAAATATCTATCTATCCATCTATCTATCTGGTCATCATATTATAAACACTTGCCCTTTAAACAATATGCTAAGGCCTCATAGTCAATGCTAGAGTAACTGATTAAGGATTTAAGTGGTTAAAAATGATTCATTTACCAATGATGCCATGTTATAGTATTTTCTACTAAATCATTAGCTCTAGAATGAAAGTGACGCTCCACAAATTGGATCATTTTCATACACGGAAATGAGACTTGAGTTTCCTTAGTATTCCCGCAGTGCACCTGGCAAAACGGCACGCTGAAACACTCTTGATTAAATAAATCACTCCAAGCACTTTCCATATTTTTGTACCTTTCTTCGAAATGCCATTTTTTTGCCTTCTGGCTTTTGGGCTGCAGATGAAAAGCCCTTGAGTTGCATTCATGTTCTCAGTGCCACTCGAATTGAGAGCAGCAGGGAAAAGAGCTTTCGCTTTAGCGAGGGACTCTTTCTGTTAGTGAGCGTCCAAAAGTGGCTAATATGTTAGCCCATTTTTATTTCAACCCACAAAACGTCTTTTGAGGGACTTTAACTTGCAGCAAAACTAACCCTGGTAAAAAAAAAAATATTTCAGTGATCCCACACAAATCACCAATGGCGCACCAGAAAAGAGTTGTGCTCATACATGGCTTTTAAAAAGTATGGACTTACACCATATTCAGATGGATACAATAGTGACATCTGATGATCTTTCTTGAAATGATGCTATCCAATCAGACAACAGTAAAAAAGATCGCCACTTATCTCACTTGGCTTTATTCAGGTTTTGTTCAAGTTGAGATTTTTTGTTTGAATGGTTGGTTGGATTCCTTAACCACTAGGGTCGTAGATATACCATTTTCTGTTGGTGTGTCTTGGGCAAGAACAGCCTGGTGGCATCCATCCATCCCTCTCCAGGCCAACATACGTTTCCACCTAGTCTTGAACCAGGGACCTTTAACGTGATAGGCGAATGCGCTAATCACTGCACTTCAAAAATAACTTCAAAATTCCCATATATCCTGGGTAGAGAGTATAACTTTATGTATCTCTCTCTCTCTCTCTCTCTCTCTGTCTTTCTCTCTCTTTCCCTCTCTCTCTCTCTCTCTTTCCCTCTCTCTCTCTCTCTCTCTCTCTCTCTCTCTCTCTCTCTCTATATATATATATATATATATATATATATATATATATATATATATATATATGTATATAGATAGATAGATAGATAGATAGATAGATAGATAGATAGATAGATAGATAGACAGACAGACAGACAGACAGACAGACAGACAGACAGACAGATAGACAGACAGACAGACAGACAGACAGACAGACAGACAGACAGACAGATAGATAGATAGATAGATAGATAGATAGATAGATAGATAGATAGATAGATAGATAGATAGATAGATAGATAGATAGATAGATAGATAGATAGATAGATAGATAGATAGATAGATAGATAGATTTGTATGTATATACAAGTGTACAAGTGTGTTTATTTTTATTTTTTGTTCTCTCTTCTTCTGACTTGCCCTTACCTTATTTGTTCACTCACTTAGTGGCTCTAATTTCCATCCCAAACCTGGTGTCACTTGACCTGATTACCCTCCAATCTCACCTCTTTATCTTTTACTTTTTAAACGCTCTGTTTCCTTGGTTTGGTGCTATTTTTTTCTGTCACAATATTGTTTATCCCAGTGTACCAAACCATGGCCCTCCATTCTCTAGCTAGCTTTCCAAACCAGCGAATCAATATGACGCAATGTGTCAAAATGGTGCAGTGTTATGAAGCATTGGTGAACACCACTCCACCAGTTTTTGTGTGTTGGTTTTTGTGTCAATTTGTGAGTTTTTGTATTTGTTAATCTGTTTACCAGTTTGTGTGTTCCTTCAAAGAGACCGCATGGAATACTTGACAACCAAATGTCACTGTTTTGTGTCATGTAAACCAAAACAAGTAAGAAGGTTAGAGATTTAAAGAGAACAAACTGTAGTATATTTTTGCCCAGCTTTTAGCAGAGAAAAAAAGGAATGTAAAAAAGAAGAGAAAGAAAAATGGAAAAAGACAGAACAAGGAAAAAGAACAAATAATCAATGACAAAAAAGAGTAAAAGAAGAAAAAATCCATTAAATGTTAGTTGCGTGGGAGCTTGATAATGATCTAAGTCAGGGGTGTCAAACGTACGGCCCGCAGAGATTCAACAAGCCCGCAGGATAATTTAAAAGCGAAATTTTTTTTATCAATTATATTATTAAAATTTTAACAAGATGCATTCCTCGGATTGTCTACTAGGGAGCAGAGTGGTGCCGTTTCGATCAATGCAGTGTGATGCAGATTTGAAGGGCAAATCTCTGTAGGTCTGGACAAATGTTATCAGTATCTACTACCAGGGTACCCCAAATGAAAAGCACTGATAGATAGATAGATAGATAGATAGATAGATAGATAGATAGATAGATAGATAGATAGATAGATAGATAGATAGATAGATAGATAGATAGATAGATAGATAGATAGATAGATAGATAGATAGATAGATAGATAGATAGATAGATAGATAGATAGATAGATAGATAGATAGATAGATAGATAGATAGATAGATAGATAGATAGATAGATAGATAGATAGATAGATAGATAGATAGATAGATAGATAGATAGATAGATAGATAGATAGATAGATAGATAGATAGATAGATAGATAGCAAAGCACTGGCTGCTAAAATTTTGTGCATTTTTGGAGCAACCTACTTTTGTGAACAAATCTTCTCAGTAATGAAAATCAATAAAACAAAAATGCATTCAAAGCTCACAAACAAGCACTTAAATGACACTCTGAAAGTGTCAGCTAGTCCGGATGATGCACTTGTACAGGCCAAAAGATGCCAAATATCAGGAAAAAAAACAAGTCCAGACGAGACTAACGCCTTTAAAATGCTGCCTTAGAATGAATATGAATCCTTACCGTGGTGACTTAAAAAATTGTCAATTTAATGTTAGTCACCAGCTAAATACAAAAAAACTAAATAAAAGTATGGTGGAATTCTACCGTTCATGCAACTCTATACATTTTCAATATGTATTGTATTATGAATTGTATGTACATTTCATGTATGAAGTTTACACATTTACAGGATAAGTGAATACTTTCTTCTTTACACATTTAACATCACAAATCTTTAGTTTGTGAGGTGTAGGCAGGGATTAAATATGGATTTTATAAGCACATGTGCAGATGATTTAAAGAATCCTCTCTTTATAAATCTTATTTATTATTAAAGTGAATTACTATATTTTTTGATACCACTTTATGTTTAAAGTTTTGTGCCTTTGTTGAATCATTGGGATCAGTTTCAAATACATATATGTGAATGATAAAAGCAAATTGCACATTTGTCATTGAAATGAAATGCTTTGTAAAAGGAATGTTCATTAAATTTCATCATTTTCCAAATGTTCTTGTCCTACTTTACACCAAAACAAATGAAAGACATAATATTTTGGTTATTCATAGCATGTATGGTATAATTGTAATAGTCCGACCTCCTTGACATCTACCGAGGCCATATGTGGCCCGCAATGTGAAATGAGTTTGACACCCCTGATCTAGGTGGTTGGAATCCCCTGTATTTGAGCAGAGAAACTCCAAAAACATGCAAAACATGCGGCTCTCGAGGAACGGGTTAGCCAACCCTATACTAGGGCCTTAGGGGCACCATTTCCTGTAGTGTGTCTTGGGCAAGTACAGCCTGGTGGTGCCCATCTTTGCAGGGCAGTGGTTAGCGTATGTGTGGCACACTTCTAAGGTCACGGGATCAAACCTTACTGTGTGGAGTTAGCATGTTCTCTCCGTGCTTGCGTGGGTTTACTCTGGGCACTCTTGTTTCCTCCCACGTTCCAAAAACATGCATGTCAGGTTAATTGGTCGGTCCAAATTGTCCCTGGGAGTGGATGAGCGAGTGACTTGTCTGTCTCTGTGTGCCCTGCGACTGGCTGGCAACCAGTTTAGGGTGCCCCCTGCCCACTGCCCGAAGATGGCTGGGACGGGCTGCACAGAAACAGACAGACACAAATATTAACAAACACAAAACTGACAGACAGACAGACAAACCGCTAAAAGTAAACTGCCATAAAATGAGGGATTACTGTATACAAAGTAGTTTCTTATGCAGAAATTTGTCAGGACCAGAACGGAAACAGGACCAACTTGCGTAACGTTTACCACAAGTTTAATTGAAGGAACGAGGAAGGGCTGCGCCCACGATCCAGTGTTTGCTCTCGTACTCGGCTTGTGATCCGAATACGGAAGTGGATCTCACGTGGCGAGCGATGGCGGTGTCGGGGACGGAAAAACGGGTCGGTAGCTGGGACAGGAGAGCAAAAACGTGGTCGGAGTCGGAAATGAGTCTTAAGCCAGAACGGGAGAGTAAACGTAATCTGGATCAAAACGGGTTGTAGCTGGAGACAAACGGGAGCAAAAACGGGACAGGCGGGGGTCAGGGTCAACAAAGGCTTACCTTGTATAGAAGGAGATTCACAGAAGGACTGACAACAGGGGCTTGAAAGGACCAGGTGCAAATAGTGACACGGAGTCAATAAGAAACCGCGGCAGTTGGCGCCAAATGAGATGATTCACATCAGTAATCATGACAAAATGTATGTTATACAGGTTGTTGTGGAACTGTTTAATCGTGTTTATCAAGGGAATACCATTTTAAAAGTTACAACGTAACTTTTCAAACAGTTAGCATTCACTATATTTGCCCCAAAATTCCCTCTGTCTTGCATTTTCAAGTTTCATCACATCATAGCAAGAATGACGCCAAACACCCGCCAACATTTCACGTGTCAGGCTCTGTACTAATCCACTCAGTTGACATTTTTTCTTTTGTGGAATAATCCCCTAGTAGGATTTGCGTTTGAAGCTCTGTCGCGTGGAGACGCAAAAACTTGTCATGTGCCGACCCTGCCGCTGTTTTTTGTGCATCAAATGCTAAACTGAGATTAGTGACAGGCTTCGGGTGAGCATCCGTTGGGTCTTGCCAAAAACGAGCTCAATTTGCATCAATTTTGAACGGGGCCCGCCAAAATCACGGGCTTACAGTGTCTATAGACAGACACAACTGTGAGATCCCCTAGACATTTCATTGACACCTTCTTTATATTCCCAAATTCCCTTGCTATCATACATTTGCATCAGATTTAAATGTGGCTCAACAAAAACACAGGCTTACAGTATATATGGATGGACACAACTGTTAAATCCACTTGACGTTTCATTGACACTTTATTTATCTTTACATGCTGGACATGTGCAATCTATTTAGGAATTATTCTCAGATTTCCAGATAGTGGCAGATAGTTTAGCTTATTTGACATATTATTTCATTTTTTTTACCAAATAAGATAAAAATATAATAAGTATTATTCTATTGTATTTTTGTTATTTTTCTCCCCACTTTTTTAAATACTCCCAGTAAAACCACGGAATAGAATGTTGGCATATAATTATGCTTATTTAAAGTATTTCAGAATTTTCACCAAATTAAAAAAAAAAATCTAATAAAAGGAGAAAAAAACACTTGATTGACACTAACAGACAATGCTATAAAATTTTACAAACATGTTTTACTTCAGGATTTAATGTAATAATTATTTTGAGTAAAATTGCAAAATAAAAAAAGCACAAGAAAAAGACATTTTAGTTTTTCTTATTTACTAAAAAATGGGATTAAAATAATAATTAATGATAATAAATGAAATAAATTCTTCAAAAGAGAAAAAAAATCTTAACAGAAAAATAAACTTTAACTTGAATACTTTAGTTCTTTTAATATTTTTGTAACCATCCACTTTTCAGCAAAAATAGAAACAAGCCCCCAGATAGGTAAAAATAGCTGGATTTTGATGCTTATTTTATATTTAACTGTATATTTAAGTGTATTATTTTAATGTATATTTACAGTATATTCCTTAGAGACACTCTAAAAATAGTATTCACTAAAATGACCTTTCTGATCAATAAAAACATGAAATCAAAGAATGTATGTATCTTAAAAGTGGTCAAATCGATTGAATCTCAATCTGGATCCAATCAGGATCAGCCACTTTGTGCCAATGTAAACGACCAGGAGTGATTGGATACCGAGCACTTTCGTAACTGCTTTTCCTTCCTTTCCAGAATAAAATCACATATGACAGCCGAGAAATACTCTTGGGACACATTTCTGCGTTTGAGCTCCAAGTCAATAAGGTCGAACACACAAAATTAATCATTTGCGCTAAACTCCAGAAAGAAAAAGGAAAAGTCAGCATCTTGGTCCAAGCTCATTAAGTATGAATCTTTGCGTGCGGTGCACATCTGCGAGGTGTGTAAAGCTCCTCGGGCCCTCAATTAGCAAAACATATCGACACGCGTCGCCGTCACGGCTAAATCAGGTGCCGTTCGTCACGCGTTAGCTAACACTTGCAATCTCGCTGCCTTCGCTACTTTTTAGGTAAAGTTATATATTTTCCCTTTTTTTGGTCCAATCAGGGCCGCAATATCAACATGGCGCAATACTTCATGATTAGTAACAATGCTCCATGAGCTAACTCGCTACTAGCACAGATTTACTGGCATAACGCATTCAACATGGTAAACTGGGTGAGAAATCGAAGTGAACTAACTAGCAACTAGCTCAGGTTGGATACTAACAATGTGCATTAACTTGATTATACAATCTTGATGCCTTCATTACTTTTGAGGGGAGTTTGAATTCTTTCCCAATTTAATCTAAACAGAGTCGCAATATCAATAAGGCCAAATAATTCAGAATTAGTAATGATGCTACGAGTGTCATGCATCAACTAACATCTGCATCTCGCTGGCTTCACTACTTTCTAGGGTTTGGTTTAGAAAGTTTAAATCATTTTTTAAATCATTTTGGGGGTGAACCAATCCGTACAGGAATTTCAACATGGCAAATAGTCCGCCCCACTTGACATCTACCGAGGCCATACGTGGCCCGCAATGTGAAATGAGTTTGACACCCCTGATCTAGGTGTTTGGAATCCCCTGAAACTCCAAAAACATGCAGAACATGCAGCTCTCGACGACCGGGTTAGCCAACCCTGTACTAGGGTCTTAGGGGCACGATTTAAGAATGTATATCTATCTTATCCATCTATCTCTCTCTCTCTCTCTCTCTCTCTCTCTCTCTCTCTCTATATATATATATATATATATATATATATATATATATATATATATATATATATATATGTAATACCTAGCAACAACCTCTGGTTGACTACTCGCGTTAAGCATCAGCTTCCATTTGAAGTCTTGGTACCATCACTACTTTTTAGGGAAGTTTGTTTATTTTATTTTTTGTCCGATTAAAGACAAAATTATTCAAAATCAGTAACAATGCTGCCCGGGATAGCTACCAACAAGTTCTGGTTGACTACTAGTGTCACGCATTAGTTCACATATGCAATCTTGCTGCCTTCACTACCTTGTAAGGAAGAAAAATGTTTGTCTGATCAGTACCGCAAGGTTGTTGTGGTGAAATACTTCAAAATCAGTCTTTATATACTCTGAGAAAACTAGCAACAAGCTCTAGTTTAATACTAGTGTTACACATTACCTTGCATTTGCAATCATGGTGTCTTCACTACTTTTCAGAGAAGTTTTTTTATTTATTTGTTTTATTTGTCCAATTAAAAGACAAATTCTTCAGAATTGGTACCAATGCTGCCAGAGCTAGCTAGCAAAAACATTTTGGCTGACTGCTAGTGTCAAGCATGGACTATAAGGCGCATTGAACTAAAAGTACCATAATTTTCAGGCTATAAGATTTTTATATGCGACCTAAAGTCCAGAAAATAAGTATATACTGTATATATATATATCTCATCTCATTAGCTGCACTGCTTATCCTCAGTAGGGTCGGGGGGTGATGGAGCCCATCCCAGCAATCATCGGGCAGTGGGCAGGGGACACCCTGAACTGGTTGCCAGCCAATCGCAGGGCACACAGGGACAGACAACTCGCTCGCCCATTCACACCGAGGGACAATTTGGACCGCCGAATCCACCTGAAATGCATGTCTTTGGAATGTGGGAGGAAACCGGAGTGCCCGGAGGAAACCCACGCAAGCACGGGGAGAACATACAAACTCCGCACAGTAAGTCCGGCAGCTGGATTTGAACCCACACAGGAGATTTCCAAGATCTTAGAACTGTGCCGCACACGCGCTAACCACTGCGCCGCCGTGCTGCTCTCAAATGGAAATACTAACATATAATGTTCAAATAAGTATTACGATTAAAATACATTTAAAATATGATGATAATTGTTCCGAAATATTGTACATAAAATAAGTTTTGTAGTCAAAAGGTTTCAGAAAAAAAAAAAGCCAAATTTGGGTCAAAAGTGGACCGATAAATTTTGGTTTGATTATTCATTTTGATACAAAAAATAAATAAATTATACAAATATATATATATATATATATATATATATATATATATATATATATATATATATATATATATATATATATATATTTATATATATATATATATATATATATATATATATATATATATATATTAAATATATATATATATATATATATATATATATATATATATATATATATATTAAATATATATATATATATATATATATATATATATATATATATATATATTTTAGAATTTCTAGTAAGCACAGCGGCGCAGTGGTTAGCGCTTGTGCGGCACAGTTCATGTCATGGGAACCTGTCGTGGGTTCAAATCCAGCTCCAGACTTCCTGTGCGGAGTTTGTATGTTCTCCCCGTGCTTGACCGTTATTTGTATGTAAGCACTTATGTCAGAACCACAATAAATGGTAGACCCAATCGCGTAACGTTTCATACAAAAGGACGCTGGACGAGGGAAGCAAGCTGCTCGCGGGATCGGAGTGTCTTCGGAATGCGGGAGTGGATTTTCCAGAGCAGGAGATCGTAGCGTGGTCAAACGGGAAAAGTGTGTCGATAGCCGGAGCGGGGGATCAGAGCGTGGTCGGTCGTCAAAAACGGGTCGTTAGCCGGGACGGGAATTCAGAACGTGGTCAGTGGTCAAAAACGGGTTGTAGCCGGAGACAAACGGGGAATCGGGAACAGACGGTGGGATACGGATGAAAAAACGGGACCGACGGGAGTCTGAGTCAAAGTGCTTGCCTTGCTTAAGCAGAGGTTCGCTGACGGACGGACAAAGGGCGAGTGAGAGCACTGAGCTTAAATAGGAGGGGGAACCAATCAGGTAACCAGCAGCAGCTGGCGCCAAATGAGCAGGCACAGGTGAGTGTAATGAGTAATCATGACAACTTACTGCCCTTTAGTAGGAGCCTCTGGAAATACTCATTACTTGAATTTTCTCTCGTTTGTCTGGCAAGATTTTAGCTCGAACGGAATCTTGTATCTTGAATTTCTCGTAACTACATTAGCTCATATGTAAAGGGGCCTCTGTATACGGTTAATACTTTATGGAAATTCACTTAATACGTATAATATATGGAATGGATTACCACAAAAAACAAGGGAATACTGTATGTTTTAGGAGAAAAAAAATCTAAAAAAACTACAACAATACATCTTACCAATATGGGCCATTCATTTTTTAAAGTGACATTTCGGAGCCGAGCTCTAACGCATTCCTCCCCGCTCATTGCTGCAAATGTCAAGTTGTTAGACGGCGGTGTGTCCAAACATGGAGGTCGGCAGCAAAGACGGCGCAAAGAAAGTGGCCGTCCATCCGTTTTGTCCTCAAAGCGCCGTGACAGAAGCTCAATAATCCAAGGTCGCGCCATTTAACACACAAAAAACAAAAAAGGGTCCCGTCAGACCGCCAACACTCCGACCCCGACGGTGCATCTGCGACAGGTCGCTAAAGATTTATGCAAATTGGCAAGGTGGCGAATAGCATGCTAACCCTGTTGTTGTTTGTTTAGGAGTAGTTATGCAGTATATAAGAGAAAAACAAGGATAATCACTTCAATTAATGTTTTTAGAAGATATTGTGTTTCAAAGAAAATATAGCGATTCCTTGGTATTTGGTTATAAACCATTCAGGATCAACGATCAAACAGCAAATTGTTATAGTCCCGAAACATTTGCCACGGTAGCGATTCGTATACCTTCTTTATATTTCCTGATAATCGCAAGCTCCTTTTCCATGAGTGTCACCCTTTTGCTTCTCCCAATAGCATCCCTGCAAGACTTGGGACCCGTAGCTTATGTAAACATACTGAAATAAATGTACTGTAATCCCTGAATGCTTTGCTCTTTGTATTTCATGGCCTCAGTAAAAGAATATCCTGCCATTCATTATCATCGATTGCATATTGCTGCGAGCAATATAAAAAAAGAGAAATAACAAAGAAAACATGTTATGACTTCAAGTGAGTGAAATAACAATTCAAATGTTGCGGACTTATTATTAAAAAAAAAGTAACTTTATAAATATAATTTTTAAATGATTTAGAAAAAAAACCATAGTGAACTTAATGACCCTAAATTTGGACCCGATTTTTTTCTATAGTTTTAAGTTGTATTATAAACACACCTAAAGCTATTTGTACATACATTTGTTTTAGAATAAATAAATAAGTACAGATATTTGTATTTTCTTTTGGTCAGTTTTATTAAACTCTCAGAAAAACATTTTATAGCTCCTTTTGTATGATGGCAAATATATAATAATACGTTTTGTATTATAAAAAAATAAACCGATCTTTGGGTCAACATTCAAAAATTGTCAGGAAGGACCAGAACAGAGCAGGGGACCCCAGAGCGTTCGTTACAAGTCTTTTATTTGGGAAACGTAAGGGTTAGCGGGAAATGCGATGACCGTCGAACGTCAGCAGCAACGCCGTGAAGACAACTTCGGGACACGTAGCCAATCGTAGCGTGGGACGGAAGCAGGTCGAGTTTACCGGGACTTGAGAGAAGATCGTAGCGTGGAACGGAAGCAGGTCGGATCGGAGGCAGGCAGAATCAGGTAAACAAGTCAAAAATACACAGGAAAATCAAGCGAGTCAAACGGGGTAAAAAGTAATCCTCCGACAAAGAGTTCTCCGCGTAACGCGTTTAAAAAGGGAGCATTAACCAATCAGGAAGCACATTCCAGCGCGCCACATGATTACCCCAGGTGGCTCCACTTGGGTAATCATGACAAAAATATCTGTATATTTTCTTATGAACACAAATGCACTGTATTCTCAAAAGAACAGTTAATAGCTCCTTATTACTATATTATAAAAAACTACATTATTTGTTTTTTTATTTTATATTCTATAAATCAACCTCTCTAAGTATCACGAGGAAAGGAAATGCATATTTTCTTATGGTCACAGTGGTACTAAATCATCAAATATTTTACAGATTCTTACTTTTGTATGATGTATTTTTTAAATAAACATCTATTAATATCACTGTCATGATTAGCCATTTGTGTATTTAAAAAGAGAAATAACATTCCTTTGGATTATTATTTTTTTTTCAGACATTTTGATGCTGTTTGTTATATTGCCAAGGGTAATATAACAAACAGTTTTGCCTAATCAGTGTCCATACCTGAACCTCAATATTCCGACTCCTTATATTGACTGCCTTCGACAGTCATTGCCATTGTCACCTCATGTTTGTTTTGGGGTTTATTTGTTTCTGGTTTGGACCTTCTGTTAGTTGTTTTGAAACAATATGCTTGTTACTTTGTTACTGGGTTTTGCTAATAAACATCATCCAATTTTGAGCAGAACTACCTTGGTTCCCGCTTCCCATCATAATTGGTTCACCATCATGACAGGAGCTGCCAATCTCATTTATCTCTGTAGATTTTTCGGTGGAAATGTGCTAACAGATGCTCTCCGGTGATGAAAAGAAAGTTTTCCCTGCTGTTTTCTTTTTCATTACATCAAGAGCCCTTTCTATTACAGTCCAATTTTTTCCCACTCTTTTATGCACCATAACATTTACCTGTGTGAATATTTGTATTGGATTTGTTTGCCCGGGATTCCATCCAAGAAATGCAAGTTATATTTTTGTATTTACATTTGTTTCCGTTATTATCACTGATGCAACCAAGTGGGACAGAACACTGGTTCATGTTTACAGAAAAATATACGCACAGTACAACTGCCAACCAAATTCCTCACCTGTTTGTTCCTCACCCCAAAAAACCCTCTTCCTGAGCAAATTGTAGAAAATATACTGTAATACCTCATTATGCGCTGTTAATTGGGACTAGAACCCCCTGCAAGGGCAAAAATGTGTTAAGTTTTGCCACATTCTTAACATGGGGGTCTTCCATGCATGGGCTTAACCAGTCGGTTTCTGGTGGTGCTCGAACCAAAAGTGCAACCCAAGGACCCCCGAAAATTATAGCATTTTTAAAACTCTTTTTTCTTTAAAAAAAGGACAGGATAGGCTTAAATATGATGAAAAACATCCATTCATTAGCTGCACCGCTTATCCTCAGTAGGGTCACGAGGGTGCTGGAGCCCATCAAAGCTATCTTTGGGCAGTGGGCAGGAGATACCCTGAACTGGTTGCCCGCCAGTCGCAGGGCACAGAGACCAACATTTCACTGGCGCATTCACACCTGGGGACAATTTGGACCAGCCAATTAACCTGACATGCGCTAACCACTCATCCACCTTGCTGCCCGCTTTATTCCCTATTGTATGTATTAACATATTTTTGGGAGTTTAGTGAGCCCGATGAAAAAACCTGAATTGCCGAATATGGCAGTGGGCTGCAGTTTGGCCACCCCTGGGGTGAGCTATGTGTGGGAATGATCTGTCAGGACCAGAACAGAAACAGGACCCAATTTCGTAACGTTTACCACAAGTTTTATTGAAGGAAAGAGGAAGGGCTGCACCCAGGATCCAATGTTCGCTGGACGCGGGAAGCAAGTCCGTCTCCTTGTAGCCTTATAACACAGAGGTTCGCAGATGGACTGACAACAGGAGAGTGACAGGACCGGGCTTAAAAAGGGACAGGGAGCCAATCAGATAGCCCGCAGCCAGATGAGTCAAATGAGCGGGCACAAGTGAAATTAATGAGTAGCCATGACATAATCACTTAAAGTGAAATGAAAAAAAAAAAAACATTTTAACCAACCAGACACACTGGCTCACACCCCTAAAAGTCGAAACCTAAAATTGCCCCTGCTGCCATGCATGACCCCAATTTGATCTCTCGACAAAAGTAATAGTCAACTTAGGGATATTGTATCGCAGCCAAAACAGTATATTTAATTTCAGATAGGCTAAAATGGCATGCTTCAACGCAACCCCCCACCCCCTAACGTTTTGACGCCCCTTGCTCTCAGTAATAGTCGACCAAGGATAATAGATCGTGGAACAAAAGTGCATTTCATTTTAGGCGGCCCAGGATGCCACAACTACCGACAAAAGTGCGTTTGATAATGGATCTTGGCCACATGAGTAGTCGATTTAAGGCCGAAATAATGGCAAGAAAGAGCCTTCAGGCCTGAAAAACGTGCACTCTGCCGGTCTCCGCTCTCAGAAAGATAGGATCAGGGATAACAGATCGTGGCCGCATGTGTGCGACTGATTTAGGATGGAAATAATGGTCAAAGAGCCACAACAATAGTGCGCTCTCCTGGTCCCCGCTCAGAGCAACATGGGATTGGGTATTGTGTCTGGCACATTAGTGCAGGTTATTTTAGGTGTTTAAGTTCATCAACAACTGTACTCTCCTGGTCCCTGCTCGCAGCAACATGCGATCAGAGATAATTGATCGCGACCACATAAGGGCAGTTCACATTCCGGTGGACAGAACGACAAAAAGAGACACCCGGCACGACAAGCATGCACTCTGTTGGTACCCGCTCGCAGCAATATGGGATTTGGGCTAATGTATTGCCGCTTCACAGTTCCAGTTCACTTTTTGGTGGACAAAACAGCAAAAAAGAGCAAACTGGGCTCAAAAACGTGCAATTTGCGTGTCCCCACTCGCAGCGATGTGCAATCTGGGATAATTCATTGCTGAATATTTTTTTAGGTATTTTTTTTCTTTAAGTATAAAGTGCAAAATAGTGAGGGATCACAGTACCCAACCAGTATATTCAATGACAATAGTGACAAATGTATTGTGTTATAACTACCGCAATATTTATTTTTCTTTCTCTGCAACATTTTTTCCCAAGTCTCAGACTGAAGGGCGTCTGCCGGCGTAGCGACACGTCCAAAAGATGAATTTCGCGAGCAGGCTATTTCTTCGAGTTTGTGACACAGGCCGGTAAAATGTCTACCCACCCCAACGTAAAATCAAATTATAAGAGGCAAAGTGTTTACAGAAGTGCCGGTCATTTATCACCTGGGCTGAAACGCCTGGAAGGGAACACCTCAGGGTCAAGATAAAACATAAAAAAAACTTCACACAACTTTATCAGGCCAAGGTTTGCTAGCTCAATGCCATTCTGAAATATCATCAATCACCTGTTTTTAGAGCAGGGAGGGGGCGGAACTAAGGCCTGTGGACTACATGCCCTTTGGGCTTTTTAATCCGGTCCCCAAATTGATAGTGGTAAAATATTCTAATTGGAATTATGATTACATATCCATAATATATATATTCAGATTCAGATTCAGATTCAGATCTACTTTATTGTCATTCTAGTACACGTGTATACAGAACGAAATGTCGATACATCTGACCCGCACAGTTTCCTTGAATGTACAGATATAAATAAAATGTTGTATTGAGTTGGAGTATTGAGTACTAATAATATACTAATAATTATGGCTATGTATAGTATTTTACAGTAGCGCAAATAGTGCAAGAGGAGCAGCTAACCAGATGTGCAAAAAGTGCAGTCAGGTAAACAAGTCAGGTAAACAGTAACAATAACACTGTAACAATAACGCTGTAAGTACAATAGTGCAGAGAAACAGATGTGCAAGGAGTGGCTAGCTATAAAGAACTGCCAGTAGTGCAAAAAGTCAAACAAAACCAACAGATGTACAGATTAGCAGCAGTTAGATTTACTATGTGTTTGATTTACCATTTAACAGTCTAATGACCAGGGGGACAAGACTATTGTGGAACCTGGTGGTCCTGCACCGCACACTGCAGTACCTCTTCCCAGAGGCTAGCAGAGTGAACAGTCCATGATGGGGGTGAGAGGGGTCCCTGATAATGTTCTTAGCTTGGGATAGGCAGCGCTTCTGGCCAATGTCCTGAATGGAGGGGAGAGAAGTCCCGATGATTTTCTCTGCTGTCCTCGTCACCCTCCTCACACTACCCCAGTCGGAAGCGCTGCAGCCTCCACACCACACAGAGATACAGCTGGTCAGGACACTCTCTATGGTGCCCCTGTAGAAAGTAATAAGGGATGGTGGGGGCAGGTGGGCTCTCCTCATCCTCCGCAGGAAGTACAGGCGCTGCTGTGCCCTCTTAACCAGTGATGCAGTGTTCACGGACCAGGTGAGTTTGTTTGTGATGTGCACCCCTAGGAACTTGATGCTGCTGACAACCTCCACAGCCTTGTTGTTGATGAAAAGTGGGTCATGGTTGGGCTGGTTTTTCCTGAAGTCGACAATGATCTCTTTATTTTTGTCAACATTCAGGACCAGGCTGTTGTCCCTGCACCAGCCCACCAACTGCTCCACCTCCTCTCTGTAGGCCAGGTCGTTGTCGTCCCTGATGAGGCCCACCACTGTTGTGTCGTCCGCAAACTTCACGATGTGATTTGTGGCGGACCTAGGGACGCAGTCGTGTGTCATCAGGGTGAACAGCAAGGGGCTCAGGACACAGCCTTGGGGGGAGCCCGTGCTGAGGGTGATGACATCGGAGATGTACTGACCAATCCGCACTGACTGGGGTCTGTCAGTGAGGAAGTCCAGCAGCCAGTTCCCAGGAGTCTCATTTTGTCTACCAGGTGTTGTGGGATGATGGTGTTGAATGCTGAACATGATACATATATATATATATATATATATATATATATATATATATATATATATATATATATATATATATATATATATATATATATATATATATATATATATATATATATATATACATATATACATACAAATCGTAAATTAGGAACGAACAATACAAACTGTTGTCTGGTGCCACTCTTGTCACCAGTGTCCCTTTGTGTGTCTCCATAAAAAGTAATGTGTACTGCGGGTGCTCAAGTCTAACATTCAGATGGCTGTCTACATTTTTCCTTACTCACTATTTTTCTATCACATATATATTGTATTTATCAAGAAATCTTCAAATTCGACACAAAAATACCTTGTGAGCTTGCATGATTGGATTTTGAGTTTTTCACTGAATGTTATCAAATTTAGTGCTTAAAAACTGGGACTTGACATTATTTTGCTTTACTGTGTCAAAACGAATTTGATAAAATAATTCTAATAATAAAGTAATAGAAAATGAAATGTTATGGTATTGTTAATCTCAATTAATGGGGAGTAGAACCTCCTTCTTTCGATCCCACTTGCAACTCTATGGAAACGGGGATAAGGAAAGAGTGCAGTTCGTTTTAGGCAGAAAAAAATGGCAATAAAAGAGCCACCAGGCCCAGCAAAAGTTGATTCGGTTGGCCCCTGTTCACAGCAATACGGGATTAGGGATAATGGATCGCAGCTGCATGAATGCACCTCACTTTTCAACCCCGTGATTCACTGAGGCTGCTAATGGACCCTACAGTATGTGCGTACCTGTTGATGTTGGTATATTCTTTTATTCATAAATGCAAATGACACAATTCGGCTGTGTCACCATTGTCTATTTTTATCATGTATTGCTGAGGAATTGAAATTGAGACTATGGGCAGATACACAAAAAAAAATTCAATCGGTCGTTGATTGTTTTTTTTTTTTTTTGCTCCTGGTCTACTAAATTATTTAACCCAAAGTGGCCCGCTACTCAAAACCTTTTTCCACCCCTGTTTTAGATGCAACATAATGATATTCAGATGCACACAGGGCCAGAGTGGTCCGGGCCAATTAACTTAAGAAAGGGAATTTGAATGAATTAAACAGGAGCGAGCCCTTATGATGCATTTTTGTTGGAAATAAACTCAGGTATACGTTATAAGTTAACAGAAAACACTTAACCAATTTAATTCAAAGGAAAACCTATTACCTATGTACATGCTCGTAACCAGACCCTTTTTGGGGGTGCCCAAGCAACCCCAACTTCAAGCCAAGCACTCCCAAAAAAAATAGCATTTTTAAAACCCTCATTTCCTTAGTAAAGGAGAGGATCATCTTAAATGTATTGAAGAACGCTAGCTGATATATTAAAAAAAAAAGTAAAACAAAACAAAATTGTGAAACCGCAGCATCTGAATTACAGTACTCCAACTCCTGGCACTGCTCTCACGCCTCTTTCACTTGGCTACTGTCACCTGCGGCATAGTGGTGAAGTTTGTGGAGGTTGAGAGTATGTTATTATTATTAATTTTTCTTTTTTTCCCAAGCTTTTTTCTTCTTCTTTTTCTAGCCCTTTTAATTCGGAGAATTCCCCCAAATGTTAAAACTCACTTCATCTGTTTCGCTGAATGTGGTCAAATAGCTGACTAGAGAATGAATGCAAGATTAGATAGTGCAAGTAAAGATACATGTTAAAATATTTTTTCTCACCCAGCCAACCGAAACTAGACCTAGACATAAGCCAGCTCTCCGGAAAATCTCCCGTTCTTCGAGATTAGCCGCTCCGGATGCCCATATTCTTTATCCTCTTCGTCTTCTGTGCCGTGTTAGCCCTTTCTTCTGCGTATCTTTGTTGCCGACAGACAACACATCGGCGGTAATGGTGCGGAACAGCTCATCGCCTTGTCTGCGTCAGAAAGCCGAACGATGAAATTGTTCTGTCAAGAGGTAAACAACGCAAAAATGAGGAAGGACTCGTTTGATAGGAAATGTCACAGAATGATTGGATTCATGAAGATGGAAAAAAATTCTTGCCTAAATTAGGGTCATTAATCATTAGCTGGGAAAACAGCTGCAGTTGGCGTTCGCGATGCTTCGCCCGGTGAAAACCTGGATGCTAATTTGACGGAAGACTTTTAAGTGAAGCTTTTCAACTTCTGCCTCCAAGTTTCTTGCTTAGCGTTGCAAAAGAAGCACATGCAGACAAGAAATCGTTGAATTTCAAAGATGTATGAAAACAATAGATGCTCCAAAGTTTGCATAAAACATACACTAACACAAAATTGACATTCAAAACCCAATTTTAAACTTAAAATTTAGACCTTTCTTGCTGTATTGAAACTTAACATTAGCCCTGGCTCTCAAGCACGAAATTCCACATTAGTTTACAGCAGGGGTCAGGAACCAGTGGCTGGCAAGCCATATATGGCTCCTTTCATTAGTATATCTGGCTCAGAAACAAAATTGTGAGGAGGTAGATGTTCTCTATGTTAGCATGCTAGTATGAGTGAAGTTTATTGTAATGCAATGTTGAAATTAGTCAAGTCAAGTCAAGTCAAATTTATTTATATAGCCCTTAATCACAAAAATGTCTCAAAGGACTGCACAGGATTACAGTTACAAAATTACACAATTACCTGATCTTAAACTAGCAAACCAGCATGCGGGCAAGGAAAAACTCAAAAACCTCAGTGTGAGGAGAAAAGAGAAACCTTGAGAAAGGACCTCACATGTGGTAATCCCCCTTCCAGGATTGAACAGGGTGAATTACAATTAGCATTACTGTACACAGAATAGTAAACACTAGGTAAGATGTTGAAAATGTCCGGAAAGAGCATGACATCAACGACGACGCCAGCTGGTAAATGCAGGGGTTGACATGCTGCAGGTCAGACCCCGGTCCGCTGACCCATCCCAAATCATCCTTCTCCTTCGTATCAGCCAGGCAGGCCTCAGAAAAAGACAGGACAAAACAGAATACGAGGTGGGCATCAATCATATGCTTTGGAATAGAAGTGTGTCTTAAGCCTCAATTTAAAAACTTCCGTTGAGGTTGCAGATCTTATCTCCAGAGGCAGGGCATTCCACAACACGGGGGCCCGGATGGAGAACGCTCTCGAGCCCGCAGACTTCTTGGCTCTCGGAATCACAAGTAGACCGGCATTTTCCGAGCGCAGACTCCGTGCAGGAACATAGGGGGAAATCAAATCAGAGAGATAAGAGGGTGCAAGCCCATGCAAACATTTATATGTTAATAAGAGAACCTTAAAGTCACATCTTAAGTGGACTGGGAGCCAGTGCAAGTTGGCCAATACAGGTGTAATATGCTCAAACTTTTTAGTCTTAGTCAAAAGTCTAGCTGCCGCATTCTGAACCAGCTGCAAACTTTTAATGCTAGACATCGGGAGACCAGAAAGCAATACATTACAGTAATCAAGCCGAGAAGTAATAAACGCATGAATTAAAATCTCTGCATCTGATTGGGACAGCATTAAACGAATCTTCGCAATATTACGGAGGTGGTAGAAAGCTATTCTAGTAATATTTTTCACATGTAACTGAAACGACAGATTAGGATCAAATATAACACCTAGATTTTTGACCGAGTCACTATGGGTGATATTACATTTGTCTAGGTTCAGGGTAGTGTTTGAAAACAAATGACGACAGTGAGCTGGACCAATAATCAACATTTCAGTTTTTTCTGGGTTAAGGCGTAAAAAATTATTTGACATCCATCTTTGAATCTCAGTAAGGCAATCCTCCAGATTACTAAAACTCAAATGTCCAGTTTTTTCCAGTGGCACATACAGTTGAGTGTCATCTGCATAGCAATGGAAACTAATATTATACTTGCGGATAATGTCACCAAGCGGGATCATATAAATACTAAAAAGAAGGGGGCCAAGTACAGAGCCTTGAGGAACACCACAAGGAACATTAGATTGTTTAGAGGTCATATTGCCATAGTTAACACATTGCATCCTGTCTGACAGGTAGGACCTAAACCACGAGAGTACAGTTCCTGAGATACCAATGCGTTCTAGACGAATCAATAATATGTTGTGGTCGACCGTATCAAAAGCAGCGCTGAGATCCAGCAGCAGTAACATCGATGAGGCACCAGAATCTATTGTTAAAAGGAGATCATTGAGAAAGTAAGGTCCAGTATGTATAGGGCACATTTTTACCTAGAGTTTACATTCAAGAGACCCTTTTTTGGCCGGACATCGCTAAGGAATTTTTTGAATGGAAGTTCATTAAATAATCCGTCTTCACAGTTCAGACACTTTTTGATGAAAGCCCAAACACCAGCAAACCACCCAGGGAAATTGAAATGATCTGCATTTATATAGCGCTTTTCAAGTCAATGAAGACTTCCCAAAGTGCTTTACAATGTGCTTCACATTTACCAATAGCGGCCATGCAGCCATGTAAGGCGCTAACTTGGTTATTGGGGGCATTAGGGGTTCAGTGTCTTACCCAAGGACACTTTGACATGTAACACGGATTTGAACCTGCAATCTCTTGATCCCCAGACGAGCGCTCTACCTCCTGAGTTAATACCGCCCCTATTGCCAACACACTTGGACTTCTCCGCATGCCATAGGAAGGTATAAACAGTATTCCATAACATCCACCCGATTGCAACAAAATATAGCCTTCAGTGAAGTAGCCCGCCTTGAAACGTTCAGAATTCCTCTCCATTTTTTGACACAGCATGCCGAACAAAACTGGATACAATATCATGATTATATAACATCAGACTAATAACAAAAGTGTATAACTCACTTTTCTGGACCAAATTGAGATTTTTGCTTTCATCAGATTACCATAGAAGGCTGCTTTATTTGACAAGTGGCCAAGTTGGTTAAGCAATCATATTTCAGATAACTAATTAATCGTCCAATATAGTAGCAATATTATTGTTCAAATGATATTTTGACATTACAGAAGATTAAAAAAAAAAACTTTCAAAAGAAAAGTACTTTTATTTGTTGTTTGAAATGTTTTTTTTCACAAAGCATTTTTGTCATCAACATTATTGCGACATAATATTAAAGTTAAATGGGTCATGCCCACAATCAATACAGTAGTGTGATAAAACAAAATGAGTATTTTAAAAATATAAATTGACAGTACGGAGGTTACTTGTAATTTAAGACAATTTTATAAACTATGATACTTTTATTTGTTGCTTGGAATGTTCTCTTTACACAGAATTTATGTCGTCCACATGATGGCGATCGTATTTTGAATATTATAATTTGACACTTGGTGCTGGTGCATCCCTTAACCAAGTGATTTTCTACCAATCACATTAGTGTGCCGTGAGAGATCGTCAGGTGTGCTGTGAGAAATTATCTAATGTCACTTTTTCAAATTTAAAATTTTATAAAACATTTATGAATAATTTTCTGCAAATATTATGTCATTCATGTCATTGTCAAGTGCCTGTGCTGTAAAAACTGGGGGCATTATACATTGTATTGTAATTAAACATACTGTTCAGTGTCATTTTATAACATTTTTAGTTAGTGGTGTGCCACAAAATATTTCCAATGTAAAAAACATGCCCTGGCTGAAAAATAGGTTAAAAAACACTGCCTTATCCACAAGAGTAGTAGGGGCACCATTTCCTGTGGTGTGTTTTGGGCATGTATGGCCTGTCCAACAAACGTTTCCACCTAGTCTTAAACTGGGGACCGTTATCGTGTTAGGCAAACGTGCAAACCACTAAACTACAGAAAATAGGAACAGAAGTTATCTGTAATGAAACAATTTTATAAAATATAATAATTTTATATGTTAAACATATTTGAGAATATAAATGGTGTTTAGGGCAGTACGGCGGCGCAGTTTCTGCGGTCTAGGGTTCAAATCCAGCCACCGGACTTCCTGTGCGGAGTATGCATGTTCTCCTCGTGCTTGCGTGGGTTTCCTCCGGGCGCTCGGGTTTCCTCCCACATTCCAAAAACATGCATGTTATGTTAATTGGCCGGTACAAATTGTCCCTAGATGTGAATGAGCGATCGAATTGTTTGTCCCTGTGTGCCCTGCGACTGGCTGGCAACCAGTTCAGGGTGTCCCCTGCCCACTGCCCGAAGATAGCTGGGATGGGCTCCAGCACCCCCGCTACCGTACTGAGGATAAGCAGTGCAGATGATGGATGGAAATGGGGTTTAAATGTACAATCAATAATTTGTTAAACAAATGATGAAAGGTGTCCACGTTGCAGGTTTTGACTTTCGCGGGACCCTTTGGAACGCAACCTAACGCGAAAAACGAGGGATTTAATTTATTGCTTTACAATTTGTGGTCATGAACCACCACCAGGAGTCTCACGACCACTGTGATTCAACAGATGATTCCCCCCTCGAAGCCCCCCCTAGCACCCGGAAGTAAGAATCAGAGCAGCCTAAAAGTTATTTTTTTCTCTCCTTACAGGTTTTTCTTTGGATGTTTTCTGTCGGAGGGCAAGCATGGGACTCCCCACGCTGGAGTTCAGTGACTCGTTCCTGGACGGTCCAGATTTCCGAGAACGCCTCAAGTGTCACGAAATCGAATTGGAGAGGACCAACAAGTTCATTAAGGAGCTCATCAAGGATGGAAACACACTCATAGGAGCACTCAGAAGTGAGTCACAACCACAAATAATTGTTGAAAATACAAACTTGGACGATTTGACGTGACCAATTGTGTTGTGGTTTGTGTTGCGTTTATTTATCCTCGTAATTTTCAAAGACAGGATTTATGAAGGGTTTAAATTCACGATAAAACACGCAGACTCGTTTGTTTGGCTGTCTCGTGGGTTACAAGATGTGACTTGTCTCACTGAGCACTTGCACAAAGGCCTGCGAAAGACTATGACACGCTTTGATTTCCTTCCCAAACAAACAATTTGGCTCAAAAGTGGTCTTTGAATTGTGTCCTCTCCTCAATAGATAAATGGAAGTTAGTATCCCAGTTTTGGGATTTAATCTGTTCCTGGTTGGAGGCTGAGTTCTGAGAAATGTTTTCCTGTAAAAAACAATGGTAAACTCATTAATCCGTTCAGACTCACATGGGTACCACTTTTGCGAAGAAAACGTATATCTAACCAGCAATGTAGTCCTAAACATGGAGAAGTACATAATACTAATATATATAAATGTTTTTTCTCCGTTAAAACGGGTTGGTATTCAACCATTTCCTGCCTTTTCTCTGTTCATCTTTTGTTCAGTTACCTGTCAACCTGTACGGTTTTGCCGTGAAGTACGTTTATTATGCATAATCAGACGTGTACGACCTACAAGAAAATATGTACGGAAAAACGCAAATTTGTCAATTTATGGGTACCATCCGGTATACACCGACTATCACGAAATGGCAAATCAATCAAGTCAAACGAGTTCGCCGCGAAAGCCTCTATCTCGGTATCGTTTTTTTCCGTTGCAAACGAAGCGAGCGGTTTGATTTAGTGAAAGGAAGTCCGTCTCTTTTTAGAGAACCGGCTTTTTCAGCTCAACTCATTAAAGCACACAATTACAGTTAAAACATAGAAGAAAATACATTGAAAATTTAAAATGTGTATTTTATAAATAACAATATATATGATATAACGAAACACATGTACAATATAACATGTTAAACTACATAAATAAACACGTTAAAAAAATATGGTGTAAGATTATTTTGTAAGGGAAAATACGACAGTTTGTAAGGGCGTGGAGCCTTGGAGGTTGACAGGTATGAGTTAGAGCTGGTTTGGAATATTGGAATATTATGTAGTATCCAGATGTATGTTACCTGTGACCATCTCATCTCATCTCATTAGCTGCACCGCTTATCCTCAGTAGGGTCGCGGGGGTGCTGGAGCCCATCCCAGCAATCATCGGGCAATAGGCAGGGGACACCCTGAACTGGTTGCCAGCCAATCACAGGGCATACCTGTGTCCAAAGCCTTTTAAATTAAAATCACTTGGTATTCCATCATCCTGCATTTTCTCCTTTATTTTCTTGAAACCAGTTGGTATTCAACAATATCCTGTGCTTTCTGTTTCATGTTTTGTTCAGTTAGAGCTTGTTGGTTTTGGAGCATGATGTAATTTTTTTGTCTGTCCACTTATTTTCGTGTTTTGGTTCAGTTCAAACCAGTTGGTATCACGCCCTATCTTGCGTTTCCGTTTTCATGTTTTGTTCAGTTTGAGCTTGCTGGTTTTGGAGCAAAATGTAATTTTTTTGGGTCTGTCCACTTTTTTCGTGTTTTGTTCAGTTCAAACCTGTGGGTAATATGCCTTATATTTCATATTCTCCTTTCATGCTTTTTCAGTTAGAGCTTGTCCCTTTGATTTTTTTTTTGTGGTTGGAGAAAAGGCCAAAACAAAATAAACGCACAAGCATGACCACCAACCTAGGGTTCTTTTCCTTTCGTTTTTTTTTTTTCAGTTATAGCTAATTACTGTGCCCGATTGTATTACAAAGTTTCATAGTCATGTCACTGTCGTTGTTATGTCTACAAGTGGTACTCATTTTTATGTTGTTTTCCTTTCATGCTTTGATTCCATTCGAACTTTTTTGTTCTATCCTTGCGTATGTTCCCTTCCTTTCGCGTTTTGTTCAATTAAAACCATTCTATATTCCAATACACCCTGCTTTTTACCTTTTCATGTTTTGTTCAGTTAAAGCTGGTTGGTGTTGGAATATTATGTAGTTGTTCTCACTATGCATAAGTTCCCTGCGTCTACTACTTTAGAGTTTTTTTTTGTTTTTTTTTTAAATTAAAACAGTCGGTATTCAACCGTATCTTACATTTTCTCCTTGCATGTTTTGCTGAGTTAGAGCTGGTTGCTATTGGAGCATTATGTCACTGTTCAAATCATGTCTCTGTTCCCTTTGTTCATCCCTTTTGTGTTTTGTTCCATTAAAACCAGTTGGTATTCCACCATATCTCGTGTTTTTTCCTTTTTCATGTTTTGTTCAGTTCAAGCTAGTTGGTATTGGTCGCATTAGTTATGTCTTATTAAATTGTTGCGGTTTGAGAAAAAAAGCCAAAATGAGATGAAATACACTCGCAACTGTCCTCATTTGTTGAAAAACTCGTCTTTTGCAGTTTAATTAATATCTGAACTAAATTGATATACCTTGGAGTTTTTTGCCTTGACCCTTAAAGTGAGTCAACAAAGAAACCCTAACATTCTTCCTTTATTGCTGCTTGTCTTTGTCCAAAATGGCGTCAAATTCCTCCAGTCATCTGATAACAGCCACTTCCTGTTGTCTCGTCCAAGCTGCACTTTTTTTTCTTTTTTGTGCAAATGGCCCCAAGTTGGACTTAACAGACACAATTTAGAAGGCGGTGAAAGTGCGCTGCTCGAAATGAAGGAAAGGTAGCAGTTAATCATCGACAGACTTTTACCTAAGTGCTGCAGACGCCGTTTTCAGAACTTGATTTAATTCTCCATCAAAAATGTTTTTTGTTATTGTATGATTTGCATAATGGCAGCACGGCGGCGTAGTAGTTGGCGCATGTGCGGCACAGTTCTGAGGTCATGAGATCGAACCTCCTGTGTGGAGTTTGCATGTTCTTCCCGTGCTTACGTGGGTTTCCTCCGGGCACTCCGGTTTCCTCCCACATTTCAAAAACATGCATGTCAGGTGAATTGGCTGGTCTAAATGTTCCTAGGTGTGAATGAGCGAGCGAATTGACTGTCCCTGTGTGCCCTGCGACTGGCTGGCAACCAGTTCAGGGTGTCCTCTGCCCAATGCCAGAAGATAGCTGGGATGGGCTCCAGCACCCCTGTGACCCTACTGAGGATAAGTGGTGCAGATAATGAATGAATGATTGTATGATTTGCATAATTGAGGCCTTGAAGACAAAATGGTGCTGCTGGTTTTCTTAGCAAACATGGTGCCTAATTAGAATGACACATGTAACATTATCTTAGCTCATTGGTCGAAAAACTTCATCACATTTTAAGGATATTTTCCTTTTTTTCCTCTTTTTAAATAACCTTTTAATTGATTTTTATCGTTTCTCTTTTTAAAATTTGACTTGTATATTCCATTCATTATCTGCACCGCTTATCCTCAGTGGGGTCGCGGGGGTGCTGGAGCCCATCCCAGCTATCTTCAGGCAGTGGGCAGGGGACACTCTGAACTGGTTGCCAGACAGTCGCAGGGCATAAAGAGACATACAACTCACTCGCTCATCCACACCTAAAGACATTTTTGGACGAAATGTCTTTAGGTGAAAGAAAAATCCAGAAATCACAATGTGTGATTTTTTTAAACAATTTATTTGTGTGATACAGAATTCTGATCAAGAATTCAGACCCTGAAAGACCTGTTAGTCCACCCATTAGAAGTCCACCTGCACTCCATGTATCATCCTGAATCAGATGCACCTGTTTGAGGTCGTTGCTGCATAGATACACTTGTCCACTATATACAATCAGTTAGACTTTCACTTGTAACATGGCGAAGACCAAAGGGCTGTCCGAGGAAACCAGAGACAAAATTGTACTCCTCCACAAGGCTGGAAAGGGCTACGGAGCAATTGCCAAGCAGCTTAGTAAAAAAAGGTCCACCGTTGGAGCAATCATTAGAAAATGGAAGAAGCTAAACATGTCAATCTCAATCGGAGTTTAGCCCCATGCAAGATATCACCTCGTGGGGTCTCAATTTTTCTAAGAAAGGTGAGGAATCAGCCAGCAACTACACGACAGGAGTTGGTTCAATGACCTGAAAAGAGCTGGGACCACCCTTTCCAAGGTTACTGTAGCTAATTACACTATGACGTCATGGTTTGGTTCCCCTGCTGTGTATTGTGAGATCTTGGGGAACAACCTCCTTCCCTCAGTCAGAGCATTGAAGATGGGTCATGGCTGGGTCTTCCAACACAACAATGACCTAAAGCACACAACCAGGAAAACCAAAGAACTGCTACGTAAGAAGTGTATCAAGGTTCTAGCATGGCTCAGCCAGTCTTCAGACCGGAACCCTATCGAAAATCTTTGGAGGGAGATCAAACTTTCTGTTTCTCAGCGTCAGCCCAGGAACTTGACTGATCTAGAAGATCTGTGTGGAGGAGTGGTCCAAGATCCCTCTTGCAGTGTGTGCAAACGAAGACGTTTGACCTCTGTCATAGCAAACAAAGGCTACTGTACCAAATATTTAAAATTCATTTTGTCAGGTGTTCAAATACTTATTTGCAGCTATATCACACAAATAAATCTTAAAAAAAAAATCATGCATTGTGATTTCTAGATTTTTCTTTTTAGTTTATCTCTCACTCGGTGGTTTTGCACCTACCATGAAAATTTCAGACCCCTCCATGGTTTCTAAGTGGGAGAAATGGCAAAATAGCAGGGTGTTCAAACACTTTATTTTCTTGACTGAATATTATATCCATATATAACGAATTGTTTTTTTGCAACTGTAATCATTTATAGGTAAATACAATTTTTGTTTAATCATTTATCTTACTTTTAAAGCTTAAAAAAACCCAAGTTATAAAGATTTAAAATACAAATTTGAAAATTAAGACAACAATTCAAAACACACACAAATGTACCATTATATAAAATAAATATAAAAGATGATAGGATTTTCTTCAATAAAGATTGATATATTTATTTGTATCATGTAAAAAAATCACTCTAAATCTACCAACCTAAATTTCCAAATTGGAGTGTAATAACTGAACAATACAATTATTTAGTCAGCACGGCGGATGAGTGGTTAGCACATCCTGAGGTCATGAGATCAAACCTTCCTGTGTTGAGTTTGCATGTTCTCCCCGTGCTCGCGTGGGTTTCCTCTGTCCACTCTGGTTTCCTCCCAAATTCCAAAAACAAAGGTTTATTGTCTGGTTTATATTGTGTGAATGAGTGAGTGAGTTGTCTGTCTCTGTGTGCCCTGCGACTGGCTGGCAACCAGTTCGTGGTGTCCTTACTGACCTTACTCAGGATAAGCGGTGCAGATGATGGATTGATGGATTGATTCAATTTTTTATATGAAAATTTTCAATATTCGCGAGAGCAAGGCACTGCTTATAGTTTTTTTTAATTAAAACAATAATAAGAAAAATCGCCATCTCTTAATACTTTCCTCTACGGCTTTGCATATAAGACTTTCTGGTGAAGATGCTAGCTGAGGTCGAACGTGTTTTTAGTTCTCATCAAGTTGCGATCCTTCAGAGCTGTCAAGCAATGTTGGGCTTATTTTCCGCGTCAGAGAAAGAACGTTATTGATTTGGGATGACACTTGTGTCAAGATCTTTGAGGCTGCTAGTTATCCGCCCACAAATCTTCCCCTAAAACGGAAAAGAATAGGCTAATAAGAAAAGTTGGCGGTGTCAAGAAGTATTTTGAAGACGTTAATGATCTTGGATAATGAAGAAACAGTATAACCCTGAAATACTTGAGACGTTTTCACTAAATGGTGTGGAATAAGATATTTTTTCAGCTTGATCCCCACTATACGATGTCAACAACAAATGATTTTCTGTTGTTTGTGCGTATGTCAAGTTAAATCTCTAAGATGCTTGTCTGCTGTCTGCAACGTCATATAAAATGCTGGTATGCTATTGGTTTGTATCATGGCATCATGGAAATACAGATATGCTATTGGCCGAACTACCTCCTACCTTCCCTTTCACTTAATTCATTTCAGAATCTTGTGAGCATAGTATAGACTTACTATTGTCATTTTTGTACCAAATTAATTCCTCGCTCATCATGGTTAATCAGGACCAGAATAACCCGAAGATAGCGTATTCAGCATGTTTCGCCTTGCAGTGCCTCTAGGTATTACATTGTTTGAAAACGACCACACAGTTGTTTCGTTGAAAAAAATATTCAAATGTCCTCTTGTCCTGGAAGCAGCTGCTCGCACAGTCAACTTTCCTTTTTTTATTTACAGTCTCCATGTGGGGAATGGGGTTGGCCAAAATTCTCATAGAAGCCAAACAGCAAGTTGGCCAAAGGGCCACAGTCATCATCCGGTTAAATGATGAATTTTGTTTTGTACAAATTAATTTTATTCTCTGGTGAACATTACTGGCAGGTCACATATGATCATTTTATGACAGAGGCCAGTAAAAATTTGATCACGGGCCGTAACTAGCCCCGGGGCCGGACTTTGGACATAGCTTCAGTAAACCATGGAAACTGAGCTTGCAGTTATTAAAAAATACGAAGAAGGCATACAAATGGGGACCTTTGCTAAACCTTATGGCCCTAATCAAAGATCGGGGCCATTATAAAAAAACGAGGAAGCGAATAAAGCAAAAACCTTTTCTCAGGGCATGACAATCCTCACAAGTGTAGGTATAAAATTCAGTTTTAATTTTAATCCGCTGTATTCTCCTCTTTTATTCATCTACCCTCTACTCCACTGTACCAGTTTAAGTTATGTCACATTAAAGGTCAGTTAAATTTTGCTTTAAATTTTATTTATTTACAATGTTTTTTCGATCATATGCACGAATGTTACATACAAGTTGGTCTTAGTTTATACTATTTTGTCATTTTAATGTTTTTTATACGGTGTTCAGAGGGTTTGGAGCTAATTACCATAGGTTTCTATAACCCGCTATGTGGCAAATTCACTTTGCAATCCACTCTTCAGAACAGATTAATGTTGTATTCTGAGGGGTCTACTGAATTTCTCTTTTTGATGGACCTAAGTGTGGTCTGGTTTAGTTTGCACATTATTCTGTTGTGTAACAGGGGTGAATCAAGTCCATTTGTGAGCTTGGCACAAAGGTTGTAGTTCCGCTTTAGACCAGAGGTGGCAGTCACGAGTAAAAGACTGCCAACCCCCTGCAATGCAAGTTTGAGCTCCAACCTTAAATCTGTGGTTTATACCCGAAACAAATTCTTTCTAACATTGAAGTTTAAAACTGTAAGACTGGGCTGGAGACGGTCTTCTTCGTAGGTGCAGCTGTTTCTCTTGCAGCTGTAATGAATGGCAGTCCAAAGCACGGTGAACTTATTGTGTCACAGATAATTGATTCCAGCTGCAAGGGACATCCATCTGCATCCAGCCCAGCTACTTGAAATTCACACCTACTCTCCATAACTGCCACCGACTCGGATTAATTCCCTCTCTGTGGCCGTGCTAATTGAATACACTAATTACGCCTTTGCGGGGCCAGAGTGTGCAGCCAATTCCAAAAGTGAGGCATCTTTGCATGTCAGGTCAGTTTGTCAGAAGTTTTTTGGATACGTTAAATTGAATTGTCATTGGTATCACCGTTGAGAAACATTGTATGCAACAAGATTTAGAGATGGCATTCCAGGATCAGCATGTAATAAACACGTAAAGACGTTCAGGTTAAATAGGCAACAATTTTAACAATATAGTGCTTAGAGCAGGGGTCTCCCACATGTTTAAACCTGAGAGCTACTTTGTGTTTCGAATAAGCGCATAGGGCACCCAGTTTGACATGTATTTCTAAAAATAACTTATCATGTTACTAATATGTTATTACCAAGTTACTTATTGGAAGTAGGGTTAAATAGACTCAGTCAACCACAAAAAAGTCACTCAACTAGAAAATCACAATGACCCAGCACTGGCGAGCTGTTTTCAGAACAGGTCCGCGGGCACTTCAGCTGTTCTCAGGGGGCACCATGTTGGAAATCCCAGAGATTGGCCTAAGTTATAATAATTGTGCAGTTAAAAAGAACGGTGCATTGTAACATTAGTGCTTTAACATTTAGCAGCAAGAAAGATTTCCAAATAAGTCGCAAGGTATATATTTTCTCAGTATTGTGCAATAATATTTAGCAGCAACAACAAAGTCGCAAGATATATGTCTTCAGTTTGGGTTGGTGATGGCCTTAAAGAATATAACTGTCTCCGAGATGGTTTATCCTTGTTTTAAGGGACCTGTAGCGCCTACCAGAAGGCAACAGTTCAAAGAGGTTGTGGCCGGGTTGGGAAGAAGTCCTTTACGATGTTGATGGGTCTGATGAATTATCCCAAGCTGGCAATGTCCTTACGATTGGGCAAAGAGAAGCCAATGATCTTCTGGACTGGTGCTGATTACTCTCTACATGTTTTTCCTGTCCGCTGCTGTAGTCACAGCATACTACACAATGACGCCGTGTGGCCAAATATTCTCGACTGTGGCTTTGTAGAAAGCCATCCGGGATTTATGTCTGGAAACATTTCAGACGCACTTTTGTGTGGTTAAATAAGTTGTTTGTTTTCTTGATATCATTTACAGTTTATTGTTACTTTTGAATCATGTTGCAACAAACATCACATTTCAAAATGAACAAATCGTCTGAAAAGAAAACGGGATGGCAGGTTAGATCCAGAGGCTTCTAAGAGACCCGTCCCCATAATAACTAGACAATTTTTTAATCAATAAATAATCATAACTTCTATCATTATAACCAATCATTTGTTAGTCCATTTAGAAAGGATCACATCGTTTGAACCAAAGTATATATATTACAGTTTCTGAGGGGTGTTTTCCTCATCCTTCTCTTCTTTAACTTTTAACAACAATACAATGTATAAAACTTGAGACGAATAGGCAATTTCTTGTGTAAATTTTGAATTGGGATTGCATGTGAACCAACAGAATGAGTTAAAAGGTCATGACAAGACCAATATTATCTATAACAGGGGCAAAACAGAAGATTTGGTACTTAAATAAATACAATATTTACTAATTACAATATTTACTAAGTACTGCACAATTGTGAAACATTTTCTCCTACAAATGAAGTCCTCAATTTATACATCCGAGTTGAACTATAGGGAGGGTTATACGCTACATTTCCTTTTTGGTACTGTCAAAGCCATTGTCCAGTTGCTGGAGTTCCCTTTAATCTTCAAGAAACAAATGTCAAGCGGATGCAATTTGTTCCTCTACCGTGGGAATCATCAATGACAACAGAAAAAGACTGCTTATTGTGTCTGTGTTGATCAAACCTCCGGTTCTCGGCTAATCATTGGAAGAAAGCAAATATACTAAACAATGACTAAGATACATTTGGTCAAATTTCCTGCGGCACATTGGACAAGGTCTCATGGCACACTATTGTGCCCCGGCACACTGGTTGAAAAACACTGACTAGACGAGTTGTAAAAGGCACGAATCGCGTCAAGTGTTGGTGGTGCCAAATATCCCAAGCTAATGGTTTTAAGTGTGCGCTTAGCTTTAATACTCCAAACTATCCGCCTTAGTTTAAGTCAAGTTAAGTCAAGTCACATATACAGTATTTATATAGCCCTTAATCACAAAATGTCTCAAAGAACTGTACAGGTTACAATTACACCTTACCCTGATCTTAAACCAACATGCGGACAGTAGAAAAACTCTAAAACCTCAACATGAGCGAAAAAAGATAACTTAAGTGGTAATCAAGTGGTAATCCCCCTTCCAGGATGATCAGGGTGCAATATATTTAGCATATTTATATTTTTATTTATATTAATTAATTAATTATCAATTTTTTATTTTAATTATTTAATTTTTATAATTTTAATTTTAATAATTTAATAATTTAATTTTAATTATTGATTTTAATTAATAATTAATTTTAATATTTGAGTAATTAATTAATTAATATTTATATTTAGCATTTGGTAACAATACACAATACACAAAACATAGTGAACACGGAGAAAAAAATAGGTAAGATGTACAAATTTGTCCAGAAAGTGCTTGACAACAATGACGCTTCTAGCATATAAACTTGTCCAAAAAGTCCATTACAGCCTCCCATCTCTGCCCGGTGGTCAATGCAGATGTTGACATGCCTCAGGTCATAAATGTAAATGTAAATTATATAGCACCTTTCAAGTCCCAAAGCGCTTCACAATTACCCATTCACACACACTCACACACTGATAGCAGGGTCAACCATGCAAGGCAACTACCTGCTCATCGGGGGCATTAGGGATTCTACCTCCTGAGCTACTGCTGCCCAGATCGGGGTTAAAGAATGGCACCCTGCTAGCCCAATGAAAAACGCTAAGTGTTAGCAGAAGTCACACCAGTGCCAACTGGGCTTACTTTTTTATGTCAAAATGCAGATTATTCTGGAGATTTGTGATTGGAAAAATATTAAGAAACAATAATTAGCTATGAATTAGATGATTGATTAACTGTCAGGAAAATGATTCATAATCTGTATCTCCATTGTCAACCTAAACATGCATCGAATATATTCTATTCAAAGCAATCGAACTTCGATTAAAGAATTTCACTTTTCCAGTGTAATAGTAAAATGTAATGAAAATGTAGCAAAGGCTAACGTCACCACAGTACCATCTGCTGTTGAAATTCTAAGCGTTAACTTCAATCTGTCAACATAAATCTGTTCCACAACAGGCAGACATTTTGTCTCGTATAATTTCACCTGATGTGTGTCGGTGCCTGCTCAGCATTTCTCAGTGATAACACCGACAAACGTCAGACGCTTCTCGCGATAATATTATGTCGCTCTGTACACAACGTTTTCACCATTTTGTATAGATCAGCCGTGCGGAGCGGTTATTAAAATAATAATAGGGATGCGTTATCAGTCAGCTTTTGGAGCTCTGGGACGTGATGTGAGGACAGAATGACGCTGGGGAGGACCGGCTACAGGAAATGTCGCGTAAACATGCTAGCTTGTGTAACTGTCCTGTGCTGTTTTCCTTTGCCTTGTATTTGGCCTGTGCTCACTCTGTTTGATTGCGGGAGGGGTGTATGGATAATTTGTGCCATGTTGCAAACTTGTTGTTATTTTTGTTTTTATTCTTATATTAGCAGGCTGCTAGTTCATGCAAAACAGCAGCTCAATTCCTGCAAATGCTGCAATTTTGTGTCCAATAGACCCTGGATAAAAAAGATAAGAGAACGGTAAGAAATAAAAAAAATAGCTGGAGACCATTAGTCAAGTCAAGTCAAGTCATGTTTATTTGTACAACCCTTTGTATTTTATCATTTTCCATTCATCCAGGCGAGTGAGGGGGTCTGGTGATGAGGGATTTTACTTGTGTGTCATTTATTCGAAGATGAAGTCGTGAAAATTAGAAAAGGACTGTTTCAAACACAGTCAAAATGCCAACCCAAACTCCCAAAAAGATGAAGAAAAAGACTATTCGAATTTGAATCTGGCATACCTTACCTATATCCACCCACTAACTCCACACCAAAGTTCAATAACATTTATAAAATTGTCAGGTTTAATTTGAAGATTTATTTTCTCTTTTCTAATGCAGTAAATATCTAATTGGTTTAATTATGTGAGTTAAAAACACTGCAGACATATTAGTGAAGCTGGAAATGTTTAATTCATCCTGCTGCAATGTGGAGAATGAAATCAGTCCACATGGCCCTGGGAAAACTTAGCTTGTCTTTTGGTCTCCGGCCCCCCCGTTGCGCATCTGAGGAGCTGGCGCAACAACACGTAGTGAAAAGATTCTTACCTGAAAAGAAAGCGTCCCTGTTTCTTTTTTAATCAAGGTAGTACAATGCCCCCCATGGTTTCTTCCCGCACTCCTGTTAAGCCGAGGGCAGCATAATAGAAGGAGGCGATCCCCTTTGGAAATGGTCTTCGCCCCCAATCAGCTGTGATGAAATGTTGTTCGGGAGTACAATGTGGCGGAGGGCAGGGCACCTCTGTTATTTGCGGGATGCTTTTGTGATTGTGTTTGCGATTGAAGATGGAGACTGACAGTAGAGTCTGTATGGGAATGAAGAATAACACTTTGAATTCTTTTTTGGATGTGGAGATAAAAGAATACAATGATTAACGACATAGATCCCTCAGTTTTCGCTATTAATGGGGACCAGAACCACCCGCGAAAAGTAAAAATCCACCAAGTAGCGTCACACCTTCATTAAAATCCTTCAGAGGTTAAACATACCTCAGGATAACATTATTACCGACTGAGAGTATACGACTCTTCCAAATAATAATTAAAGATCTATGAATAATAACACACAACACAAAATTGCCGTTGAATGAATGGTTTTATTGTCATTTTACAAAAGTAAAACGAAATTAGAGGGCTTCTTTTTTCAGCGTAAGAAAGCAATTTAGAGAGTGACTAGCTAGAAGCACGCCAGAATCAGATTTTTTCATATTGAACTAAAATATATTAAAACCATCTCGAATGTAGCGGTTTCACACGAGTTGTTGCTCCAGGTCATCTGTTTCATGGCTACTGGACATGGCGCTGGAAAATGACATGGTCCACAGCGGTCGCTTAGTAGAGTTGTTAGCTCCTCCCTGACCCTGCCCTAATCACTTTCGGAACCCGATGACGATCCAAGGAGCACCTGGCGGTGGTCACTACTTCGTTGTGCTATTTTAACTTTTCTCATAGTCCGATTTAATTGAGGAATTTATATTCAATGTTCTTTCCAATTTGTTTTGGTGGCCCTATTGACTTGAGCGCCTGCCCGGCTGGTTGACTGACAGCATACACCAGCCCATCACAGTGGCGCAAGCAGACAGTCACGCCCAACCCATACTGGCTGGCAACCATTTGAGGGTGTCCTCTGCCCACTGCCCGAAGATAGCTGGGATAAGCAGTGCAGATAATGGATAGATTGATATCTCCACAATAATACCATAAGGTCATACCTCACTTTTTGGGCCAAATTTCAAAGGGTAGGTAGAATATGAATTACAAAGAAAAATACTCTGGTTGCTGAAGACATTGATTAAAAACAGTTGGATATTGCTTTCTAATTCATATTTTACCAACACAAATAACATTCTACTCGTACATTTCAAGTCTCACCGTTTTTTTTTTTATCCTAGCGTCAGCCATTTTGAGAATTCTGTCCAGTAATGATGACATCACAAACACTCGACTGTGATCAATCGACAGCAAGTATGTGCCGACGTAAAATAGGTATGATATTTTTGGCTTGAAATTGGAATTCAGTTAGTCGGATAATGTATAACACTATTTTAGTGCAATAGATTCCAAAGTCCTTCTGGGACTAGATTAGCGTGACATGTTAGCATTAAATCTATCTTTCGCACCCCCTCTTTTGTAGAGTACTCCCTCGCCTCTTGAAAAAGGATTCCGAGTCAGGGTTGGACTTGTTCGCACAGGCGTGCCGTCGCCACAGAGACGGCGGTCCCCCGGGGCCGTCTGGCATGTCCTAGCGAACCGATGTGTTGGCGTTGTCCGAGTAGCATCTCTTTTGTGATTAATCCCGCGTGCAAGGACGCCCCGTGGCTAATAACGTACTGGCCCCGGCACCCCCCGCTGAGCCGGAGGATCATTTCAGCACAAAATCATCTCACGCTGGGCTGGATCAAATGCTTGTCGAGTGTAATAAAATTAGATGCGGCTATTTTAAGATCTTGAACGTTCTTCTAATACGTGCAAAATGTTTTGTTTTGCCGGCCTCGCTCGGCGACAGCGCTTTCATTTCATTACTCCTTTCATATTGTGATGTAGACTTTTTCTAGCTCGTGCTGTCCTCTTATTTAATTATTATTTTTCATATCGCTTTTTTTGTAAAAAGATATATTCTTCTGCATGTCTGTTTGAGTCTCTGAAGTGAGAAATTCGGTTATGAAAATAAAAGCCTGAGAGGTGAAAAGCTCATTCAAAGGTTTTATTTACAGAGCATTCTGTGCACAAATGAGTCGCAGACAATAACAGTAGACAATTTACGAAAGTAAAAAGAATACAGGCTGGAGATCTGGGCGGATCTTTCAAATGTTTTATTTACAGAATGTTTATGGCACAAATGAGTTACAGACAAGAGCTGTTGACAGTTCACAATTTCAAAGAGACTCCTTCCAAAGTTTTTTTTACAGAATATTCTGGACATTAATCACTCACAAACTATGGCTATACACAAGAGTGCTGAGAGGAAAATGGCTTACAATTTTTAACTGGGTGGTCCATAAGCCTAAGCTAAAACTAAACGTAAAGGGACAATACGTATTATATAATTATGTATTATACAAGATGTCGCTGTATGTTGCAACTGAAAACTACAAAGTACAGGGAAATATACAAACTATGGAGACCCAAAGTGACCAAACCACACCATTTTACTTCTCATTTTTCTGCCTTGCCTTTTAAGGTTTTTGGGTAGAAGCAAGTTGGTTCGCATCTGTTAGCTCTCGTTAGTTAAGGCTTGTGCTACGTCGAATAAATGCTAATTTATCGATCGACTAGTGTTTGGATGATAGCCCGTTTATTTTAACTTTTTTTCTTTCAAATCAATAGAACTGCACAATTTATGAAAAAAGCCTTATTTTTCAGACCAGCATTGCAATTTCGACGCGATTATTTTATTTTAAGATAAAAGTGCATTTCCTGTGCTAGATTTCTTTTTTGTAAATATTTTTGCAATCATGGTGAGCAATGTTTGCCATTGAGTTTTGTGAGACCCCGGCGGGTGGACAGTCTAGTCCAGGGGTCTCCAACATACTCCAGGGGAGCCAATTGCAGTCCGCGGGGTGACATTTGACGCCCACAAAGTAATATGAAAGTTTAAAGGGGCAGTTGTATTATTTGGTGCCGCCTATTGGTAGAAAACAATCTTTCATTAAAAAAAAATATTGATTTAAAAACAATCCAAAACACACAACCGATGATATAAACGCGCAATACTCGTTGCTTGAGAAATTTGCTTTTACTTTACATAACACGAGCTATTTGTCAGACATCTTGCTGCTAAGGGTAACTAAAAACCTCAAAATCGCAAGGCAAGAAAATGGCAGGGCAAATTGTGCATTTTGGTCACTTAAGTCTCTATAGTTTTTAGTCTTCCTTGCACTCATTTTTGGTTGCACTACACGAGACAGCATTGATTGGTCAAATAATACGCATTGTCCTTTTAATGTAAGTAAAGCCCATGCAAATTACGGATATATTTATATTCACTTAAAACAGGCTGGTTACGCCCATGGGTAAAAGTTCACTGTAGATTGAAAAATAACACTATGGGGATTAGATCATTCAACCACTCCTAAGACACCCCCGGGGAACATTGGAGCACAGCGGCGAGACAACCATGTTAATCATCCAATAAATGACACATTAACATGTTAATTAACCAATCAACCAATTACCCAAAAAAGCGAGCAAGAGTACAGGAAAAAGCTAGCAAGCATTGTATAGGCCTGTTCTAGTTGGCCAAACACTACATCAATCCAATAACAAAAAAAACCAAAATGTCTTACGATTACACAAAGTCTCATCGCGATATCGATTAGATTTCAGTTAATGGTGCAGCCCTACAAACCATTATTGTTTTGTTTAAATGAAGCAAGTTTTTTTCTACCATTAAGAGGTTCCAAATATAACGCAATGTCCCAAATGACTGCAAACGTGTCTTAGTCTTAATAAGTTACAACAAGTGCAGGAATAAATTTTTCCGTATCATGCTCCCATCAAAATTCACTCTTCTCTCAAGTGAAATTTGTCGATATGAAATAACTGAAAACCAATTATTCTGTTCCCGGCCTCCCAAAATTATTCAGTTTATGCTTGTGAAACAAATGCAAATCTCAAACAAGCTAATGTTGACTCGAGCATCTGAAAATTCTCGTAACCTGGAATTTCTCTCAAATGTCGGGCAAGATTTCTGTTTGAAAGACATCTCGTATCTCAAATATCTCGAGGCGCTTGTATGTAGAGGTATGACTGTATTGATGAAATACAACTAAAGTTACATAATTACGACTAATAATAAATACATTTTAAAAGACTAGAAACAGGAAGAGGTTATAAATAAAGAAGTTATACAATCATGGCTCAAAATACGATGTGACAGATGTCAATATTACAACAGCTCCCACACCAGCCACAGAGCCTCCTTGCCACATAAAATCAAAGTGTAGGTCAGAAAATTCCCTTTTCTGTCAGGGCCGATGAAGACAAGCTATCTGGGGAGCTGTGACATCTCTACTTGGCAGGGGCCCCTCTGAGTGGCCGCTTTGTTTGGGGCTTTTATCCCTTATTTCCCCGCTGTCTTGTAGAGTGGAAGCTAATAGGGTCTCTGGTGTTTGTCGCCAGTTGTCAGCGAGCCCTCTTCCCCTTTGTTTACTTTTTTGTCAGCTTGCTGAAAAATATATGTAAATAGAAGAAAGGACATGAAACATAGAAAGGGAGATATGGAAACCCTTGCCAACCAATGCACTTAACAGAATAACAGAAATAGCTAGGAAGCCTGATAAAGAGGAATTGAAAAACTCTGACTGGGCAAGCAGGCTAGCCACCACCGCTGATAATAACATTGCTAATGCTAAAACCAATCCCATGTTACCTGCAACCAGTATACCCTCTAAGCTGCGCGCGTGCGCAATTGCGCACTGCTCGCACATTCTCAGCGCACAAGAATAAGGCCTCAAAATTACTAATTAAGAAGCGACTTAAGTCAAAGTTACAGTGCATGAAGGTAAAAATACACGGGTTCCCCTGACGTTGTGTCCTAAATGCGGTATTTTGAAGTCGAGTCCAAGTAGAACGAAGTTGAGTAAAGTTAGTAGAGAACCGGCTTCTTCGGCTCGGCTTCTTTAATCCCAACATGACCAAATATTATGTAAAATTATGCACAAAATGACTTAAAGAAATGGGGGATAGAACAAAAAAGAAAAAAATACCAAAATGTCAAAGTAGTGAAAAGCTGAGAAAAAAAAGAAACAAAAGGAAGAGAAAAAAAGAAGAAAACATTTTTTTAAAAGCCAGAAAAAAAAGAAAGAAATGTAGGAAAAAAGTAAATAGAGAACAAAAAGAAAAAAGTAACAGCTCGGAAAAAATAAACACAATGAGATTTTTTTAAAGGAATTTACAAAAAAGTAGAAAAAAAACATGGAAAAAAGAAGAAAAAGTTTGTGTTGCATTCAAATAATTTCCAACTATATCAATGAATCTTGTTGCCAACATTGTACTTCCACTAAAAAATGTGATTAAGTACAGTTCTGTATCATACAACCGACTAAATAAGCCCCCAAAAATGTTAATATTATGCGACAAAATATATCAGGAAATAAAAAGAAATGGATATCTTGTGAAAGAATTGTAAGAACAAACGATGTTTGTAGGCTGTACAACCTTTGCAATAGTACATGAGTCAATTCATTCAAAAGTGAAAAACAATTTTGCATTGCCGGAAACTCAGCAAAATGTCAAGTTTTGGACATGTTTGATAATTAATTATATTGCCACACTTGGGATTATGGTTGCTCACTGTTGTCTTAAGCGTTGCTCACCGACTTTGTGTGAACGCTCACACCCGTGGAAAATTTGAGGGAACATTGCCTGCAACTGCCAATCCTTTGCTCTACCTTCTTTTCTTGAATCCTAGATTTGTTTGAAACATGATGACAAACTAAATTTCTCTTTACAGCATTTTTATATTACGCTATCAAATGGTAAATAGTCTAGATTCATATAGCGCTTTTCAAGTTACTGAACACCCCCCAAAATTCTTTACAATGTGCTTCACACTAACCCATTTACACACACAAAAGCTTTTATATTAAAAAAAGGGTGGGGCGACTACTTGAGCTGATTTGATGTTTTAGTTTTGTTTTTATTGTGGTCAACTTGTCATTCCTTAAATATTTGTTAATACAGAGAAATAACAAAGCATATTGATGTTGTTCACTGCCAAAGTTTAGTTTGATGAAAATTGAGTAGGATTAGTAAAATACTATTTTCAAAGAAAATATAGTTGTGTAGGCAGATATTTCTCCTTTTAAATATGAATTACTTCTTGGTGAAAAATAATCCTTAAAATAGGCTAATGTATTAGAACATTGAATGGAAAGTAACTACATTTCCTTTTTTATTTGTGCGCAACTTGAAATGTAGCAATGTACTGTAGGTTTAGAAACTCATGCTAGCCAAAGTGCTTAACAGAACTAGCTAGCTAGCCTGGTGAAAGAGCCATTGAAAAGCCCTGACTAGGCCATCAGGCTAAACCAAACCACTTCTTAGTTGACACTACGTTTTGGATAAATCCTGTTAAGAATTGTTAGTTCTTGGATGCCGAAGTATAATTATTCAGATTCAGATTCAGATTTACTTTATTGTCATTCGTGTACACGTTTATACAGAACGAAACGTCGATACATCTGACCCGCACAGTTTCCTTGAGCGTCAGCCGGGATAGATGAGATTAACCATGTCTTCGTCAGAATTTTAGCGCAGCAGTTCGTCATCTCGCGGTTCGATGTTACTTCCAGTTGTAAATGGTCCAGTTTATTGTCCAGAGAGCGAACGTTGGAGAGGAAAATGAATGGGAGGGGCGTTTTGAAGGGTTTAGCCTTTAGCCTAGCGGTTAGCCCGGCCCGACAACCTCGCTTCCTCCTCCGGTCACGCCGCTCTCTTGCCACTCTGCTTCGCTGCTTTGTAGGCCGCTGGGTCTTGTTGACATAGCAGACCGTGGCTAATAAACACTCCCGAGTGGTCGTAGCACCGAGCGCTTGATGTCTGGATGATCGCATATCCAGCAAAAAAAAACTGCGATCGTATATTCATCTGCAGTTTGAGTTGACTTTGTGCGCCGTCAAAACTGAGTCGAAGACTTGGTTTCATGGCCGAAGTGTAAAAAACTGTAGCGAGCCGATGTAGCCGCAGCCGAACAGGGGCGCCGCCATCTTTATTGCTTTTATGTGAAAAAAAAACCTTCCGAATTAGTTTCTGTTTTTGGCCCTTAAGGGTTTATCATTGTAATTGCTTTCCAATTTTGTCCATATTGAATAAAAGTACTAAACATAGCTAGCTGGTTAAAGTTACACAACGGCTTTTTCACAGGGATAACAGGCTATCTCTGACCGCTGCTGCTAATGTTGCTAATGCTTAAACCAAACTCGGGTTCTCTTCAGATGCTAATCCTTTCATTTTTTTCCCCTTTATTTGAATACTTGTTCAAAATATTCTTAAAAAAAAAAAAAAAAAAAAAATCCTCGTCTTACCATTTGTGTAGCACATTTGTGTAGCACAAAACAACTACATTTCCTTTTTTTTTTTTTTTTTTATACAAACTTTTTAGAATGTATTTCGAGCCAAAGTGCAAAATATTGTAGCTAGTTAGCCTGGCAAATGACACATGGAGAAGGCCTGACAGGGTGAGCAGCCTAACTCGGACACCTGCTGCTAACATTGCTAATGCTAAATCCAACCAAGACCACTTCTTAGTTAACATGGCGTTTTAGATTAATCATTTTAGAACCGGTATAATATCATTGCTGTCATGTGAAAAAAAAATAACTGCAGTAATGTTTTTCTACATATATCAATATTGAATGAAAGTGTGAAACAGATCTAGCCAGCCAACACGGCGAAAGGGCAATTTAGCAGCCCTGACTTGGCCGGAAAAACGCTTCTGCTAACGTTGTTTAAAACCAACAAGTTATCTTCAAATGTCAACCTTAGCTTTCAATTAAGCCCCCACTTCCCACCCCCTCCCCAAGCTAATTCTTTGTTTGAAGCATTGTAGCATACCAAATACCCCTTAATAGCATTTAGTACATTAGCAGGATTACTACATTTCCTGTTTATTTTTTTTCTTAATACGACTTTTTAGAACATAACACTCAGGAATGTATATATTTAAACGCATGCTAGAAAAAATGAACAAGCTAGTTATTTTTCATGCTAACCAGACCCTTTAATTAAAGTACAACAAACTTGCTTTTATGTATTTGCATTTTGAATCTTTCAAAAGTTTTACCTCTTCCTTTAGCAGAGTGTTGTCTGACTTGGTTTTTGTTCTCAAGAACTTTATCATTAAATCACAATGTGTTTCTAGGAATAGTTTTCATTCAAGCATTTTTTGTTTCGTCCCCAAATTTTTGTTGAGGTGCATCCTCAAATATATTTTTCCTTGTTTTTTACTTTTTTGTATTATTCTATTAATTGTGCTCTACCAGAAACAAGGCAAGCAACACACAACCTGTGACCTTGTGGCTTTTTTTTTCGGGAGAGTTACGGCTGTCTAAATGTCAAAGATCATTCATTATTGATGGCCCCGCTAACCACCGGGGAGATATTGATCCTCAAATCTGCAGCTGCACAGACAAAAGCCGAAGCGTAATACATCTCCTGGCAACGTAGCACTTCGGGCGGCCTCTGCAGCATTTACAAGCGCTCCCCGTTCGATATGATGTAGATGGCTTTCCGCCTTGCCTGAGCGTGATGTTGCGGTGCGTGAATCAAAATACGAAGCAATCAAATTTTGGTGCGTTTCACAAGGTGAAACCGAAAACACAAAGACACAGAGTGTTTTTGATCAAATCTTTTCTGGTTAACAAATAATAATGGTGTTTACCTTGCAGGTTGCGGAACAAAAGTCTGTGTCATGTTCCGCTCTTTCTGTACTATCATGTTCTGTGATTTTTGTGTTTTCTGTGGAATTTTGTTCTCCTGTGATCAACGGTTAGGCATATTTTCTGGGTTGTTTTCTTTTCATGATTTGTTCAATTAACTAAGCTAATGTTCAAAAATATCCTGCTCTGTCCTATTTTCGTGTTTTGTTCAGATATCAAAATTAGTGTTTGGTCTGTCTTTTCTAATTTATTGGTGATATTGGGAGACACTCAAAATAAGGAAAGAAGACGATAAGGGATTTTAAACTTGCAAAGAGAACAGGAAAGGACTTAAACCTTTTATAAGGAATTTCAACCTTTTCTGAAAGTCCTCAAATGAGTTCTTTCTTTGTATTAAATCTTCCGAGTTACAAAAACAAACCACCCTGAAAGGTGTTAGAAATCGAAGAACAGCAACATGTTTGGTCGATAGTGACAATGATGCAAACAGTGCGTAATAGTCAACATCGAACAACAGTCAGGTATGATGGTCGATATAACAAACTGGCATGCTATGCAGTCTCCTTTACAGGTGTCCAATAAAAACACTAATCGTATAAATTTGTGTTTCAACATAATCTGCTGCGTCTTTTTTTTTCTTTCTTGTTCATTTAGAGTTGGTTGTTCAAAATATTCTGCATTGTCTTCCGTTCATGTTTTGTTTTATTACAATCAAGTCAGTGCCCCAACATGTCCTAGATTGCCTTTTTTCTCTTTCATTTGGAGTTTTTGTTCCCAAATATCTGGCATTGTCCTACCATTTTGTTGTTGGAGTAAATATAGTGTCCCAATGTATCCTGCATTATCTCTTTCTTGTTTTGTTCGTTCAGAGTTAGTTATTGTTGAAAATATTTGGCATTGTCAACTGTTCATGTTTTATTCAGTTAGAGTTGGGTAAGTGTGCTAACACCCTCTTTCTTGTTCTTTTTTGGTTAATTAGTGTTCCAAAATATCCTGCATTGACCTTCCGTTCCAGTTTTGTTCAGTTAGTATCCTAACATATCCTTTGTTGTTTTCTTACTTGTTTTAGTGCAGTTAGTGTTTAATACATGTTCAAACTTGTCCTGTGATGGCCTCTTTCATGTTTTGTTTCAGTAATAACTGGTTATTACTGAGATTTTATCAGTTTTTGTACCATTAAAAGTTATCTTGCATCCCTAAAAAATATGTTTAACATGGGAAAAAAATCATCAAAAAAATAAAGGATTATTTCATTACTTTCATAATTTTGTAAGGAAAACAGTCATAATTAGTCTTAGCTACATCAATCTGTCACTTTTTAGCACATTTTTAAAAGTGTGAACTTCTGACACATCTTCGCACATCCGCTCCTTTATCACAAAAATATGTTCCAGCAAGCAAGAGATAATTGTCACCGTCTGCAACCAATTTTTCCGCTGTCACTTACGAATGAAGGCTGTGAATAAACAATCAGAGAGAGTTGACAGTTTCCTTTGACAAGTGTCTAATGTCGTGGAACAAACTTCACAGCAAGCCGAGATCAAATGCAAAATTTTAAGGGAACAAAATCATGACAGTTGTCAGTCATATTCGATGGGAAACAATTACAGTACACCCATGAATACAACTTGAATCCATACTAAGGTGGGGGTTGTAAAGTGAGGATGCCATATATGGGGGGATAGGAACCTATGATAATTGGTTAATGCGTTCCAAACTTTCGCTACCCCAAATGAACACAATTAAATAAAATTAAAAAATGGTATATATCAGTAACATATAGGTTTATGATTAGATACCAGAATACTTTTTCACAAAGGAAATATGACGTGTGTGACGTGACTTGAGCTCGTCCTACTGAGTAGAAGGTGGATGCAGGAGGGAGTAGACGGCAATGACGGATTAAAAAAGAAAAACAGATTTTAAACTTCTGCTTGCGAGGATTTTCAATCTTTTGTAAGGTTGTTTTGCTTAAGTGCCTACTTTTTAAAATGATAGTCTTAGTCGTCCATCAATTAGAGACATGCAACTTAGTCAGTGTAGCCATTCATATGCTTGTTCATACTTATTAATAATCTCATGATTTGTTTCCATGGTTATCATGTGGGGCAGCACGGCGGCGCAGTGGTTAGCACGTGTGCGGCACAGTTCTGAGGTCATGAGATCGAACCTCCTGTGTGAAGTTTGCATGCTCTCCACGTACTTGTGTGGGTTTCCTCCCATATTCCAAAAAAAATGCATGTTAGGTTAATTGGCCGGTCCAAATTGTCTTTAGGTGTGAATGAGCGAGCGAGTCGTCTGTCCCTGTGTGCCCTGCGACTGGCAACCGGTTCAGGGTGTCCCCTGACCACCGCCAGAAGATGACTAGGATGGGCTCCCGCACCCCCGCGACTCTATTGAGAATAAGCAGTGCAGATGATGGATGTATGGATGATTATCATGTGTTAGCTTCTCCCTTTAGCATCACTGCAAGTCTTAGGGCTCATAGCTACTAAATGTTGTACAAAAATAGATTGTATTGCCGACTCGCACTGCATACAAGATTCTAAACTGAATGAAGAAAGAGAAAGGCATTGTAGAAGGTAGCTCAACCAATAGCATATTGGCATTTTAAAAATGCCTTGACAAGAACCAACAGCAGGCCAACATTTTATGACACCGACAAATAGCAGACAGTTATCTTTGAAACGTAACTTATTATACACACAAACACTGCAAATTTTGAATTTAGCAAGTTTTTGGCATGCAAAATAGTTTGTTGTTGATGTTGGATAGTGGGAAAAATGCCAAAACGAGGGGTTGGGTAATTTTTTTTTATCTTATTGCATGTTGTAACGTGAAAACATCGTAAAGCGGGTCACCATATCCAGGGTCTACTGTATATGTAAACGAGATCGAGATTCATTTTATATACATATCATCTAATACGGATATTTTTATTACTTTCTCTGTCCTGGTCCAGATCTTTCTGTCGCCGTCCAGAAGTTCTCCCAGTCGCTACAGGAATTCCAGTTTGAGTGCCTCGGCGATGCTGAAACCGATGACGAGGTGAACATTGGTGGGTTGTTTTGTCTTGTCTTTCCTTGTAAATTTAAAGATCGGAACATTGAAAGAAAATGACATTGGGAGCTTTACAAGGGATGATGACCATTAAGGATGCACAATATTTTTTTGTCTATAAATAAAATATTGTTTCTGGAGACCTATACCGATAACTGACAGACACATGCAAAATCAAAGAGTTTGTCTTTATTTTTAACAATTACAACTCCACGGGTTTGGTAAACAAGTCTCCAAAAAGTAGTGTTGGAGCGACTCATTCTATTGATCAATACTTAAAGTGTTTGTAATAGCTATTATAAGGTATTGCTCTCAGCAATAGCCGTCTGGGGATAATGGATCGTGGTCAAAACACTGCAGTTCATTTTAGACTGGGCCACAATGGCATGCTTTAACGGTCAGAACTGAAAAAAAGTTATCTGCTGACCCCTGCCCACAGCAACAGTCAACTGGGGGCAATGGGTTGTGGGATCAGGAGTGCTATTCGTATTAGACGTGAAGAATAGGAAAAACAACTGCCATACGTGATACAAACATTTGCTTTCTCGGCCCTTATGCTCAGCAATAGTCTACTGGGGATATTAGATCACGGGCAACATGTTGCAGTTTATAGGAGGCTATGGCTACAATGTCACACTTCAGTGGCTGCAAACAGTGCTCTTTTGTCACTTGGCTTCAGCAAAAGTTGAATGGGGATATTGGATCAAGGCCTGAACTGCATGCTTCGTCGCAAAAGTACCTACTGACGGCCTATGCTAGCAGCCATATGGGATTTCGAATAATGGATCGGGGGCAAACGAGTGCAGTTACTTTTAAGTGGAAAAAATGGCAAAAAAGAGCTGGTCCAACCAAAGTACACTTTACTCGCAGCACCATGCAATTGCGGATAATGGATCGCGGCAACACGAGTGCAGTTCACTTTTTGGTAACGGCATTCAAGAGCCATGAGGCCTGACAACAATGTGCTAGGAGCAATAGGCTTTCAGAAATAGTGGATCGTGTAATCTTTTCCAAACCCCACTGCAGTGACACCAAGAAATAGGAGGCGGCAAGTAGCAAAAAGATTACAGTATTTGCTTCCGATCGTCCTTCCTTCGCAGATGGAAAAAGATTCCGCCGACCCGCAGAGCCAAGACGTCAAAACGGATGATAATGGATTACGCTATAAAGCCCGGAAAAAAAAGAAAAAAAAATCCCCGGAATGACAGCTTTTTTGCACAGATGCTTTCATTTTCCTGCTGGGGCTCGACGGTTCAGATCTTCATTAATCTCTGACACTGGTCAGACAATTAGTGGCCTTGATCTCCAACTGAGAAAGACGATCAATCACATCAATTATACATGTGAAAAAGACGATCTGCAGAATTGAGCAGGCCGCAAAACAATTCACGTTAATTATAGGCATTAAAAGAAAATCATTGATGTCATACAAATTTTCCCATGTTCAGACAATTATTGCCAATTCATCACGCAAGTGCGACAAGCGTTGGGAGGTCCTGTGCAACTAGAGTGATTCTGCAATAAAATTATATCCAAAAAATATATAATAATGGATTTTAAATAAGGATGTAAAGATTTCTTTTTTTTTTTCTTTTAAAACATTAAAAAATAATGAGTGAAAATAAGCAAATATAGTTTAGAAAAAGATAAATGTAAAAATAATAGGATCTTGGTGTTTTTATTTTTTAAATTTTATTTTAAAGTATGGATATGAACATAAATATAATAATGGTAAATTAAATGAAAATAAACAAAAGTATATTTAGAAATCCGTCTTTTTTATTTCTTATTTTGAAATCATTGTTTATTAAAAAAATAATGAATAAACACAATCAAATCAATTTGAGAAAAATATATGCTCTGTATATTTAAATATAAATGAAAACAAATATTATAGAATGAATAAATAAAAATTGATAAATACAAAAATGTGTTTAATTATAAGGATGAATTAATTTCATTTCATTATTATTTTATTGTTCATTTAAAAATAAACAAAAACATAAATAATTAATTTTTTACATTTTTATTCCATTGTTTGTATGGAAGGGCAGCACGGCAGCGCAGTGGTTAAAGCGTGTGCGGCACAGTTCTGAGATCATGATATCGAACCTTCCTGGGTGGAGTTTGCATGTTCTCCCCGTGCTTGCGTGCATTTCCTCCGGGCACTCTGGTTTTCTCCCACATTCCAAAAACATGCATGTCAGGTTAACTGGCCGGTCCAAATTGTCTCTAGGTGTGAATGAGCGAGTGAGTTGGCTGTCTCGGTGTGCCCTGTGATTGGCTGGCAACCAGTTCAGTTTTTCAGCAGGACAACGACCCAAAGCACACAGCCAAGATCTCAAATGATTGGCTTCAGAACCACTCCATGAATGTCCTGGAGTAGCCCAGCCAGAGTCCAGACTTGAATCCGATCGAGAGATCTGAAAATGGCTGTGAAACGTCTCCCATCCAACCTGATTGAGCTTGAGACTTATTGCAAAGAAGGATGGGCAAAACTGCCTACAGATCGGTGTGCTAAACTTGTGGGATCATATTCAAAAAGACTAGAGGGTGTATTTGCTGCCAAAGGTGGATCAACAAAGTATAAAGCAAAGGCTGTGAATACTTATGTAAATGTGATTTCTTAGTTTTCTATTTTTAATAAATTCAAAAAAAGTTAAAAAAAACTTTTTCACATTGTCATAATGGAGTATTTTGTGTAGAATTTTGAGATAAGAGATTAAATTAATACAATTTGGAATGAGGCTGTAACATAACAAAATGTGGAAAAAGTGAAGCGCTGTGAATACTTTCCGGATGCACTGTATATATACACATATATATATGGTATATAAAAGCTTTTTACTTTTCTGTTTGTTGTAAACAATTATGTTATAAAATGTTATATGTATATAATAGCTTTCCATTTTTGTCTTCATTTGTTAAAAACATTTTATAAAATGGAAACATGAAAAAAATAAGTGTATAAAATGAATTAAATGCGAAGAATGAGGATGTTGACTTTATTTGCATTTTTTAAATTATAAAACTAAAACAATTGTAAATAAATGAAAAAACTGAAAACAATTGATTAAACAAAATTGAAAGTATGTATAGATATATATATTTTTTATTTTATTTTATTCTTGTGTATTATTTCAAAAAATGAGGATGAAATATAGGTACTTAGCAGTAAATTAGTTGTCTTTACATGTATATAAATATAGATGAATCAGTGCAAAGTACTTGTTTAATTTTTCTTTTTAGCCATATTGTTTTCAGACAGCTGTTCCAAAGTGAAGTCTGTTCTAAATTGTGCAGACGTACGCAAGGAATAACACCGGCAGCCTGCAATAACGTTTGAACTCCGCCTGGCTGCCGCCAGACAGCCAAAACAAAGGCCGTGATTACTTTTTGCAACAGCCCTTGGAAATCAATCAAGTCATCAACGAGGATGAGGCAGACACAGGCGCCGCCTCTCTTTGATGGTCCTTACATCCAAGGCGTCACACTGGAAGTCCTCGTGACCTTCCATCGATCCTTTCCATGACATTCACGTTCCCTAACAAATCGATAACAACAAAAGAGTGATACCGTAACACATTTTTTAGGTGGGAATGTGAAAAGTTGGTGCCCTTTTCCTGTGAAGTCAAAACCAGAACTTTACGTTGCGAGGCTATCTCTACATCTCCATCAACCCGCTAACCTGTAATCTGTTTGATATTATCCACTCATTCTGTGGGAAAAGTTATAATTTGATTAACGTTTGGGTATAAATTCCTGAGTCGTTTTCTTTCACGTTTTCTTTCACGTTTGTTCAGCACTGCTTCTCAGTTCTCTTTTGTCACTTGAGGGCCTGGTACATTTGAAATGAATGAAATGAAATGAAATGATCTGCATTTATATAGCGCTTTTTGTGTCTACTCTTCATACTCAATGCCTATACTCTGTGCTTAATGCATTTGTGGAGGCTAAATGTAAACAAAATACTCTGCCACTGAGAACGCCACTGCCCCCGAGTGTAGTGGAGGTTCAATTGCACTTTATTCTGGGAAAGTTAAAAAGACAAAAGTTCCCCGAAATCAAACTCGCTCGCGCTCCGCTTGATGGAGCCTCGCACCACTTTTTGAGTTGTCCCAAAATATTCTGCGTTGTCATACTGTCATGTTTTGTTTAGTTAGACCTAACTTGCGTCCCGATAAGTCATGCTTTTTATGTTCTCTCTAAATCACAAACACGCACGCTTGATTGACAAACTAATGTTATGAAACGAGCTAGTATAATAGTCTCCACCTGAACCTGTTCCCTGAAACAAATAAACTACACTTTTTACGCTATCTCTTAATCACACATACACTTTTCTGCCAAGGTGCAGACTAAAATATCAGTCTTATCAATGGCTTGATTCTGGTCTGCAGCGTGTAAAACCCGGAAAGCTATTGTTTCAGTGGCTTCGCCCCCGGTTGCTTCTCCAATTAGAAGGTGCGGGGTAGGTAGAGATGAGGAGGGGAGGTGATAAAGCGTTAGATACTGGCTCTGCTTCAAAGCAAAGCTCCCTCCTGCTACTCTAACCCAGTTTAAAAAATATTGAACCATTCGAATAAATAAAAGTGCAGATACCGATATGAGTCAAATTCCCAAATATCGGTTACAATCATGGTCTACCTCTAGTTAGTTATTGTAGCCTTTCATGTTTTTTTCATGTTAGAGCTTGTGGGTGTGTGACCATCATGAAGTTGTTCTATCCACCTGCAAGCTGGTTCCCTCAGTGACTTTCTTCCACGCTTTTGTTCAGCCAGAATAAGGTGGTATTGCAACATATACGGCATTTTCTTACTTTTATGTTTTGTTTGTTTATATCTAAAACAGAAGTGTTCCCACACTTTTTACCTCGTCAGCTCTGTTGAAATGTCTATGCACTTTTTATTTTAACTTTATTTAGGTGATGTTGGTTGTATTGACGTTCTTATTCATTTATTGTAATAAATAACATCTGGGAGCTATTTAAGTTTCCATGAACTGTACCTTTAAATGATTTACTGATATCCTTCTTGTATCTATTGCACGGTGAAAGATTAGTCATGTTAGTTGTGTAAAAATTCAAATTTACTGTAAAAAAATAGTTTGAGTCAGCTACTTGAGTTTTTATGTACCTAGTTATGTTATGCTATGTCAGTTGTGTTGTAATTCTAATTTGCTTACTGTAAAAGGTTTCAAACCTCTGTTAGTTGTGTTTGAATTCCTAAGTATTTTGTTTTTTTTTTGTATTATCGAGGATTTTTTCCCCATTTTTTTTAGCTTTTACAGCAAATGAATATTGGCTCCAAATATATGTTTTCTGCCTCCTCTTGGTACTAATAATCTGTATCTGTATCGGCTCTGAAAAACCCATATCGGTTGACTTACGGACAGGAGCGCATCGTTAAAATCAGATAAACGTGATGCAATCAACTGTCTTAACTCAATTTCAAGTATTTCGCCACTTTTTTTTTTTTTATTGCCCATCTTCGGACATCTGCGCCATTTTATTGCGTTCTGAATTACGCTGCAGCAAAAGCTCATAGGCTTCACTTCCATAAAGTTTTTAAGGCTCGGACGCTCACGGCTAGCATCTGATGGTTAATGACTCCGCCGCCGCCTGGTCGACGTCTTTTTCTTTGAGTAACGTTGGCAAACTCCCGATGACGTCTGCGGTAAAACTTTCTTCTTTCTGTGATTTCAGCCCAATCCTTTAAAGAGTTCTCCAAGCTGCTCAACACTGTGGAGGAGGAAAGACGGCGCTTGGTAAGAATATGAAATACTGACTGAATTGAGAAAAATACCGTAAACCCCCCGGATACAACATTGATTTGTTCTGAAGTGTCGACTGCAAGTTTATATTGTCATATGGCAGGAGAAGTAAACTTTTGGTAATTAACTCATTCTTACCAACCCCCCATACCACAGATAAAAACATTAAAATTGCTTGTAGGTACAAAACAAAAGTATCAAAACGGTTTCTTTTAAGTCCTATATATACTGTATGTGATATAAGAGTATATGATTAAATAAAGTTATAAATAAATATAAATGTAAAATATAAATGAATTTGTATTCTCCTCTAGTGTGACTTGAGCTGGTATAGTGTAGTTGGTGAGTGGATGCAAAGGGGGAGGAGACGGTTGATTCAAATTAAAACTAATTTCAAAGCCTTACGAGGTTTGTCATGACCTTGGAATACGCCGCTGCTTTAGTCACACAAAGAATTTGTTGTTGAGTTTTTATCGTGAGGAAAAATGTTGTGACGATGGGCCGAAAAAACATTTTATTGCACATCTTAATATAAAAGCATTGTAAGGCAGGGATGCCTTATCCCAAATATCTACTGCCATACCTCCATATCAATTTGTATGAAATATAACTAACACTCGACTGGGGATAATACATCACAACCACAACCATGTGTTTCAGTAGTAATAGCTGCAGGGCCTGCCAAAGGTGCACTGTGCAGGGGTCTGCTCACAACAGTATGAGATCGGGAATAATGAAATGCGGCTGTACAAGTGTAGTCAACTTTTTGGTGAACAGAATGTCAAAAAATTCCGCCAGACTTGACAAAACTGCGCTCTTCTGGTCCCCACCCACAGCAATACGAGATTGGGGATAATTGATCGCAGCCACACGACTTCATTTTAATTTCTGATGAATAGAATGTCAAAAAGGGAGCTTCCGGGCTTGACAAAAATGCACTCATCCAGCAATTTTTGACTGGGGATAATGGACTATTTTTCAACCCCCCTATGCATTAGGGTCCAAAGCGTGAATTAGCAAAGGTTTAAAATACTGATGCCAAGTAAGAATACCATTTTCTAGGTTTAATAGGTAATTAGATATCTATATCCTTTAAAAGATAGGTCAAAATATGTCAACAAAACAAACAGTAAAATAATTCCAACCATATAAATGGCTGATTCTATTGGGTGGATAGTATAAAAACAACAATTTTATAGCTATTTTTCCTGGCTGAATTATTTTGACATGGTCAATAAATAGTTTATAGGGACCCGGTAATTGGCTTGCAAGCGTCGGGGGATGGTGAGGGGGCTCTGATTTGGGCCCAAAATCGAAAAACGGACGCCCTCAAATCCCCCAAACCACCCTCTTGGTTTACCAGCCATCACTCCTGCCACCTTGAAGCGGATTGAGTCATCATAAATAATTGAAGGCGCGTTTCATTTCATTTTATTTATTTATTTATTTTGGGGCGGGGGTTGTCTGTTGCGGGGCCCCATAAATACAATGCCGGCACGGGAAAGGCGTGCTATTAACTGATCCCATTCCGGCCCGAGTGATTTAAACGTCCATTAGGCGAGAGGTCAGAGCCGCTTATGAAGCAGTTGTAAATTCCAAACAAGACGAGCCAGCTTTTATGGAATCTACCGTTAGATTAGCCGCTCGCTGCCAATAATTTTCTACCTCGAGGAAATGTAATTCGCACTGTCGATTGCCTGGCAAATTTCAAGCCGTCGTTAAATTGTGCTGGGGCCGAAATTCGAATGCAACAAGTAATAGGCAGGATTTATACAGTTGCTTGAAATACTTAAAAATGCTTGAATATTAATGTTGTGTTTGTAAGGATTAAAAAGTGTGACGTGCTTGTAAATGTTTGAAACTGTTGCCATGTTTTTACAACAAGTGTGCTTAAAAATGACGCAGACACTGCTCTCTGGCTTCGCTTTGCCATTCTTCTTCCCTGTGATTAACTGCAGCTAGCATTAGTTTGTATGGAATTGACCTATGAAGCGCCATTGCCTCCTGCGGGTCGTGCTAAAGAGGACAGGTGCGTGATACAGCTGATAAATGTGTATTGGTACAAGGACTTGCTATCAACTATGGACATTTATTATGGGCCTTGCAAAAAATTAACGTAGCGTTTCCCCTTGGTAAATGTAATGAGGAGAACCTCCTGCAACTGCAAATGAAAGCTACATTTTTCTGTCATTTTACTTAAGACCTATTTGGGGAAGAAATATTGACAAATGTGTTCAGATCCAAAAATATATATTCCCTATTCACATAATTTTTAAAAATAAAATGATAAATGCGCACACTATATTAAAATTAGCAGATACATTTGTGGATCTGGAAAATACATTATTAACAACAGACTTCTTCTATTAATGGTACTGGATAAATTGTAAAATTGGCTTTGAGAGTCCTTAGAAAGTGCTTAAAATTATCCATAAATAAGTGTACGAACCCTTAATAGGTTAATCGACAATTACTAGAATTCATTGCCTGATATTTGTTCATTTTATCAAGTCAATCTTTTTACTACGGTTTTGATTAAACATTTTCCAAATCCTCAGAATTGAATATTATCCACTGTAAATATTGGCAAAAATGTATTAAGTTTTCTTCAATGTTAGTAAATAGATTACATTTGTGTCCATATGAAATCAAACACCTCACTGATGTTGAAAGTAGTGAAGGCAGCCAAATAATCTCGACCAATCATAGTTAATCGCGTAAAGAAAAAAGTCCCAATTTTTGGATGATCTTTTTGTTGATTCATAAATCAAACACTTCATTGATGTTAAAAGTAGTGATCCAAACTATTAATAAACTTAATACCGAATATCTAAAAAAAACAAATCCCTTTTTTTCTTTGTCCAATCATTTATTACATTTCAAAACCGTTAACATGAATAGTTGTGGTGATTGACATTACAAAAGTATGGTTATAACTTGACTTACATTATACAGTGGGACCTCGCTACTTTGCGGTTCCACGTTCGCGGGTCCAGAGCTTCGCGGGTCTAACAAATAATAATAATAAAATGAAATAATAAAAACAAAAAATTATTTATTTATTTTTTTTTATTTTTTTTAAGCATTTTTGAAGGGGCGTCGCTACTTCGTGGTTCCACGTTCGTGGGTTCAGAGCTTCGCAGGTCTAAAAAATAATAACCCTACTGAAGATAAGCGGTGCAGCTAATGAGATGAGATGAGATATATATATTATTTATTTTCATTTTTCCTACGCATTTTTGAAGGGGCCTCGCTACTTCGCGGATTTTCACTTTTCGCGGGTGGTTTCGAGAGATTACTGTACAATGTATATATCTTTTGCACTGGAAGAAACATATATATATATATATATATATATATATATATATATATATATATATATAAAACAGCAGTCAGTAACCACCAGGCAACAGACTGGTAACCAGTTGTGAAAGAAACCGGGCAAAGAAAGAAAAAAATAGCCTTAGTTTTCCCTTAAAATGCCTTAGTTTTTGCTTGTACCAAATTCTTCTGTGTATGTGCACGTTATTATTTTCTAGCAGAAAACAAAATCAAAGGCAGAAAGAAGATCAAAGTTTGGGTATGTGCTGCACCGAGGATTTACAGGAGTATGTCACCGTAATTGAGCAATGATTGGTCAGTCGTCAAATCTCGCTGATCTCATATGCACAACATTGGATGCAGCTGGAATTGAACCCAGTCACTGTGATGAGCCAAATTGAACAACGTTTTTTTGGCTGAACTCCCGTAACACGCCATTCCAATGTAGTGTAAACACGCACAATATTCTTAGTCTGACTGTGTTTTCCAAATGCTTTGTTTAGGTTAGTCCTTTTATTTTATTTTTGTTTACCCACTTGCATGCATGCATTCAGATTGCTTGATATTTTTTAGTTGCAAATGAATGTGTGATTTGGAAAAAATGTAATCAGAAAATTAAATAAAACTAATAATCGTTTTTCTAATATATTTTTTATTTACGTAAAATCTGTCTCAATTTTTACAGTTAATCCTTTCCATTACCAGATTCAGTAAGTATTAATTATTGGTATATTTATATTGCGGGCAGCACGGCGGCGCAGTGGTTAGCGCGTGTGCGGCACAGTTCTGAGGTCATGGGAACCTCCTGCGTGGGTTCAAATCCAGCTCCCGGCCTTACTGTGCGGAGTTTGTATGTTCTCCCCGTGCTTGCGTGGGTTTCCTCCGGGCACTCCGGTTTCGCACATTCCAAAGACATGCATTTCAGGTGAATTGGCCGGTCCAAATTGTCCCTAGGTGTGACTGAGCGAGTGAGTTGTCTGTCCCCGTGTGCCCTGCGATTGGCGGGCAACCAGTTCAGGGTGTCCCCTGCCCACTGCCCGATGATTGCTGGGATGGGCTCCAGCACCCCCGCGACCCTACTGAGGATAAGCGGTGCAGCTGATGAGATGAGATGAGATATTTATATTGCGAAAAGCACTTTGGGACGTTTGGGACGTTTCCATTTGATTTTCTCACCCATGGCGACAATACCACTGTTGTATACATTATACAAAGTGGATGTAACAGTTGCATCCATCAATATATAGTGCAAGCCTATGCTTTTGGCAAGCCTCATACAGGTAAAACTTGTAAAGAGGGGACACAGTAATGAGGCAAAAAAGCACTATACTTTGTTGTCTTTGGTGAGTGACTTAAATGATCTAATCCGTTATTTTAAAGTCAAACGTTAAATTCGTTTACAACATCCATTTTTGGATTGACAACGATTACACTTGTCCTGTAATTGTAATACGAGTAAATGCAATGTATACAAGGGTTGTCCCTAAATTTTGAGGTATGTAAACAATTCGTTCAGATTGCTTCAGGAATCCAATATTTTCTTTACCATCGGATTACTGTGCTTGCATGTAAACGTAGTCACATAAATATGTGTGTATATATATATATATATATATATATATATATATATTTTTTTTTTTTTTCCTATTTTAATAATGCAGCAAGTTATCAGAGCCAGTGAGACATTCAAAGGTGGACGTGTGGGTGGAAGCTTGGTCTTTGTAGTTTCTGTTCTGTCTTTTTTTTTTTTATTCCAGCAAAAAGAAATTCAGGTTGGCCCCAGCCCTGCTGCTCCCCTTCTACATCTGGACTCAAAAAGTGGCCTAAAAATAATCAAGAAAGACACTGATAAGGTTCCTCTCTGAAAGCCAAACATCTGACAGTGGATAGGGAAGAAAACCTCCGTTTTTTCTTTCTTTTTTGAGGAGCCTGTTTTTCTTCCTTCCCCATTTGGGGGAAATTCGGATTGACTTGTTCCACAAGTCCAATTTTCTCTGACTGCGTCAGTCGTGCACGACGTCGTTTATTGTCCACCAGTTGGCTGTGAGTTGGAGCTTAAAATTGAGAACGGTGTCTGAAATGCATGGTTTTTTTCAAAGACTTTTCTGAGTTACTGGAAAATTTGTTCATGGCAGAGCATAAAGTGTGGGGGGCTTCAATTTTGCAGAGGTTGCTGTTGTCAAGTCACTGAAAATGGCAAAAACCTATTAACAGTAGGGATGCTTGATAACTATCAGATTGAGTTTTCGAACCAAAATTGGAGGAATATGACGTCATCGTTTCCGACCCGTTTGCAAAAAAAGTCGATAAATAATCACCTGATCCCGCCCCATAGTATTCAATAAGAAACATTAAAAACATGTATGATCTCTCTCTCTATAGAATATAATTACATTTTTATAGAAGCATTAGCCCAACTTGGTCGTGCCTCTTTCATGATAAAAACACCCGACTTGATGCCACACTAAAATATTCAAACACCGAAATACTTGTTAGAAAAATTCAACGCATTTATGTTCCATATTAGAATATGTTTACATTGTTTTATAAAAGTAGTCGCACAACTTCGTCGTGTCTCCTCTTTATCTCTTTGTTGAAAGACCAGATTGACACCTGTTGTAATATGCAATCAGCCAATACTACTTGAAAGACACATTCTACACAATTATGTTCCTCATTCGAATATATTTGGATACTTTATAGAAGTAGTACTACAACTTGGCCGTGTCTCCTCTCTACCTCTTATTGGAAAGACCCGACTTGACGCCAAATCATAATATTCAGTCAAAACGACATGTAGAAAAATTTGGCGCATTGATCATGCTCATTAGAATGTATTCCGATTTTGTTTTTTATAGAAGGAGTTGCATAAGTCAGTCGTGTCTCCTCTCTACCTCTTTGTAGAAAAAATAGGGCGCAATGCCATAATATCTAATCAGCCGACAGTATTTGTTGGTGAGAGTCGAAGTACGTATGTTCCTCATTAGAATACATAGATGTTCTATTGACTTGCAGTAATAACACAATTTTGGTCTTGTCGCCACTCTACCAATTTGTTGAAAGACCAGACTGGAGGCCACGCCATAATATTCAATCAGCCACCACAACTTGTAAGAGATTTTAAGCATTCGTCTTCATTAGAAGACTTTTTTTTTCTTTAGAAATAGTAGCATGACTTGGTCGTGCCTCCTCTCTTTTTCTTTGTAGAAATACCTGACTTGATGCCACACTTTAATATTTCATATTATATTAATTGACACGACTTTAGAGACATATTCAAAGGACCTCTTAATAGAAAGATCCGACTTGAAGCCACAGTATAATATTTAAGGTTACACTTGACAGCTGTGATTTTCCTTGTATGCGTCAGCATTTGCATATTTATTTTAATTTATCATAGCTACTATTGTGTGCAGCTAGGATCATGCCACTTGAAAAGAACAATTTATATATATGTTTAAGCCAAGCCATATGTGTGCCATTTACTTGCACTTGTGTAGTGTTTACAGGTGCCAAGTTTTTCCATACTAAACATAATGAACCTTTTGCAAAATCTCCATGACAGTTTTATGTTGTTCGTAACAATATCTGTCGTTACAGCTATTAATGACAAACACATTAAGTATTGATCGATTGATTGATAAAGTAGCCCTCGTGCCTCCAACTACTTTTTGGAGACATATTCATCGAATCTGTAAAATGGTATTGTAATTGTAAACCAAATGAAATACACACATAAGAATAATTGGGGTTTGATGTGTTTATATTTTTGGGGTAAGTTTAGTCTCATGATTACCGATGTGATGCACCTGTGCCCGCTCCTTTGGCGCCAACTGCGTCGGACTCTGATTGGCTCCCTGTCACTATCCAAACCCACGTCTGTCTGTCACCTGTTGTCAGTCCGTCTGCGAAGTTTACTGTAGGCAAGCTTTTTTCGACCCTGACTCACTCCTGTTTTTGCTCCCGTCTGTTCCCCGGCTTCAACCCGTTTTTTGATCCTAACCACGTCTACTCTCCTCTCCGGGCTTTCGACTTGTTGCTGCTCCCGACCACGTTTTTTGCTCTCCTGTCGGCTACTGACCCGCTTTTTCCTTTCCCGACACCCCCATCGTTCGCCACGGAAGTCCCACTTGAGCGTTCAGAGCGACCTGCTTCCCGCGACCAGCGATCACTGGATCGTGGGTGCAATCCTTTCCTTTCTTCGCAATAAAACTGAGAGAAACTTAACGCAAGTTGGTTCTATCTCTGTTCTGGTCTTGACATTTAGCTTGCTATTAAAAACAAAGTTAGTGGTATCAGTCTACAGAACTATTTTCTGGGGTAGGAAAAAACAGTCATAGTGCAGCTGTAATATTTAAACATACATTCATTCCATTCTGCCTTTGCACCCTGCAATGTGGTCAATAGGAATTTGTGTTTGTTCCTACCCTAGAAAAAGACAATAGGAAATAATGACTTATAAACGCAAACCAATTTGGCAAACCCTCTCCAGGCGGAACCAGACTTTGTGTTTTCGTTGTTTTCTTTTTAAAAACAACTTGAGCAAGTCGATTTGGCTGCATTACGTTCTCCTATTCATTTATTTATCGTTGTACAAAAGGTCTTCTCCTCTCAGTAATAAGTGCCAGGTTTTAATTCACATTGTAATTCACGTCTTCTCCTGCTGCTTTTTCAAATGAACAACAAAAGGCTCGAGATCCCTTAAGTGCTGTTTGGTTGTGCAGCCTCCCATTTATTTCCCAGGTCGGTGCTTTTCTTGAGCTTTACATTTCCGTCAACGGCCTTTAAACACATTTTCCAATCGACCGCAAAGTCAAACGTTTGTGCCGTGACTCGGTAGTGGGCAGGAATGTGTCCGATGACCCTGAAAAGATGGCGACGAATAAAGGTGACCGTTGTATTCGGCAGACTCGGGGCCAGAGAGTGTTTGATTAACGTTGGGAAACTATTTGGCGTCTTAGATAAAAACTTGTGGGACTATACGTGGCCAGATGAGAATATCAGGACTCAATGTAATCATTACGAATGCACCGAAACAAAATTGGGGGCCAAAAAATGTAAATGAACAAAGAGAGAGCGAGAGAGAGAGAGAGGGATTTGTAGAGCGAAATAGTTAGAAAGAGAGAAATCTAAAAAAAAGAGTTCCAGAGAAGGATAAAGCTGGAGAGCAAGCGCGCTAGAGAGAAAGCAAAAAAAAGAGATGGGAACGGGGGGTCCAAGTGAGATTATATAATATACCTATTCTTATTTAAAAAAATCTCTTTTAAATTTGATCATGTCATTGTTTTCTATTTGTGAATTCAAATTCAGCCAGGTTAAAAAAAACAAGTTTAAGCATTTATTAATAATGTATAAACAACAGAAACTGGGTGAATGAATCTTATCAAAAACGAGGGCTGGCTTAGCTTTAAATGTTTTGTAACCCCAATACTATTTGATGCACTTTAATTTCCAACAATTATTTTTTTAACACCTACCAATGTTTCAAGGGGAAAAAGGTCAACCTGAGACAATCTGGCTTTATATGTGAAGAAGTGACAAGGCCTCGCTATGAATACTTCATGAACAAGGAGTAGTATCACCAAAAATTTAAAGTACTCCAGTGCAGTGTCGTTTTTGCGGGGTACAACGCGATAGATATTGCTTTGCTTCCCTGGCTTTCTTGCTGACGGTGCGAGTGCCAAAGCGAGCTGTTTTTATGGCTTTAATATGACAATATTGTCACGTTTATAGCGTCGCTGCAGTGTTTAAAGCAGCATTTATCATGCTTTTTCAACTGCACACCAACCGGAAATATCCCTACATAACGTTGTACATCAGTCACATTTAAAACTGTTTTTGTTTTCTATGTAAATGTATTTCAAACAATAAATGAAATCCCCGGATAAGGTAGACCCCGGAAATGCAGCGACCCCGCCTGACAAGGTATTCGGTTTATGGTGTGGAATAAGATATTTTTGGGGGGCCCATCTTTATGGCATTTTTTACTTTCCCCGCTATAAGACGGCAACAATAAACAATATCACACGCCCAAAAATGTATAACATTGCGTGACGGGAGTTATGTCTCTAATCTACCTGTTTGCAATTATTTGAGGCTTGGTGAAATGCTGGTCTGCTATTGGTTTGCATAATGACATCACAAAAAAGCAAATATGCTACTGTATTGGCTGAACTTCCTCCCACAATGTCTTTCTCTTTTTGTTTGGTTTAGAATCTCGTCTGCGTTGTTAAAGCATTACAATGCTGTATTTTTGTACCCTGCTCTTTCTTTTTTTTACCTCCGTCTCTTTTTTTCCAAAATCTCTCTAGCTCTTTCTCTTTCTAGCTCTCTAGCATTGTCTTTCTTTAGCTTTTTCTCTCTCACTCTCATTCTGGATTTCTCTCTCATTTTCTCTCTCTAGCTTTTAATTTCTCTATCTCTTTCTCTTTCACTCTCTCTGTAGGTGTTTCTATCTCACTGTCTCTCGCTTTTTCTCTCTCAAAGTCTCTCCCTACCCTTTTCTCTCTCACTGTCTTGTTCTCTTTCTCTTACTCTAACTCTTTTCTTACTCTCTCGCTTTGATCAGCTCTCTCTCTTTTCAGCTTGCTCTATTAAGTTTCCTCTCTCTAGCACTTCCCTTTCTCTCCCTATTCTACCCCCCCTGCCCCTTCTCTCTCTTTAACAACCCTTTAACATCCCTTGGAACTATTTGCCCAATTCTGCAGCCTTCGGAGCATGCCTATTATAAATGCTGATTCTTGTTTTCCGAGATTCTACTGCACCTACTGATAACTTGTTTGGCATGTAACAATAAAAAACATACTAAAACCTGAGATATTCGGATTAGTCGCATTGCACTGCTATTATTTTAAACAGCACTGTAAGCCGATGAACTTGATTTCGAAGCCCTTACTTTTTGGGCCGAAGTAAACCCGACGCCTAGCTTTGGCGCAGTGAATACTTTGGTGCCGGAGTGCGCGCTTTGGGTTTAATTAGGGCTGAGTCCCTCAACTCAAATGTGCACTTCCAAGTGCAGCGCCAAAATGAACACTTAGGTGCGAAAGTTTTCATTTCAGCAAAGTGCAGCGAAATGAAACTGAAAGAAATGGCACCAAAAGGAAAATCATATTCAGAAAATTACAAGATGCAAATAGTGAAGAATTTGTCCAAAAACCCGAAAAAAAAAGTTTATCTTGTAAGCAGAAAGGACGTCTGACAAGAGCCACAAAGAGGGGAAAAGAGGAAGCGGCGCATCTTCTACCGTGACACCAAGGATGAATATGTATTTAGATTTCATGATTTGGAGTAAAACTGATAGTTTGGTAAGCATGTTTTTAATGCAAGTTATGAATAATGTAACTTTAGTGCTGGACAGCACCACCGAGGTGTGTTACTTAAATAAAAGTACTGTTACTTCAGAAAAATAAAACCCAAGTACAAGTAAAAAACAGTCATTCAAACCATTACTTGAATAAAGTAAGTGCACGCCGTGCAAATCGTCCATGAAGGGAAAAAAAATGGCGGGATAGAAGCCTGGCCCAAGATTTTACCTCTAATATCTCTATATATATATATATATGGGCAGCGCAGTGGTTAGTGCGTGTGCGTCACAGTTCCGAGGTCATGAGATCAAACCTCCTGTGTAGAGTTTGCATGTTCTCCCCGTGCTTGCGTGGGTTTCCTCCGGGTACTCCAGTTTCCTCCCACATTCCAAAAACATGCCGGTCCAAATTGTCCCTAGGTGTGAATGAGCGAGTGGGTTGTCTGTCTCTGTGTCCAGCGACTGGCTGGCAACCCGTTCAGGGTGTCCCCTGCCCATTGCCCGAGGATGGCTGGGATGGGCTCCAGCACCCCAGCGACCCTACTTAGCATAAGCGGTGCAGATAACGGATGGATGGATGGATATATATATATATATATATATATATATATAAACTACCGTTAAAAATCTTCGTGATGCCAAAATTTTCCTTTTTTTGATTGATTGAATTAGTTGCAAAATATACAGAAAGTATAGTTAAGACATTGAAAAGGTTAGAAACACTTGTTTTTCTTTGAAAAAAAAAATCTCCAAAATTTGCTCCTGTCAATGAATTTTCAAAGCAACCTTTAAACATTTAAACGGTAATGTATATACAGTATATTTTAAATTCCAGTTCACGTACACCTTAACCGCTTGGGTTTTAGGCCCACGCTTCCTGTGGTGTGTCTTTTGGAAATCGAGCCTGGCAGCGCCCATCCCTCTCAAACTTGTTTTTTTTTGGGTATAATGTATATGTCATAATTTAATCAAAATAACTAATAACATCATAAAAACAACATTCTATTAAGCAATAATCCATAAAATAATACATTGAGCTATTATTACAATATCGTAGACAATTCATTACCTTGTTACCTTATCTCACACCAAAAATAAAAGAAAAGAAATCAAACTAGAAGTGAAGTGAAGTGAATCTTCGTGAAATTTTGTGACAGAATCTCTCTTGCCGAACTTGAGCAGCCTTGCCTCAGGTGCCGCTAGCACAATTGCTCAATATTTAGCCGCGCAATCGTATCTTGCGTTTCCACTGCCGAATCCAATCTACTTGCCTTGTTTTTTTTAATAAAGGTCATTTGGCACCCTAGGCATCAAACCTTGCATTCGATTCCGTCGGAGTGGTGAGGGCAGAATTTTTATTAGCCACTTGTTTAGCCGGCGAGGACTTAGCATTACTTTAACGAGCAAGGCTAATTTCTAGGGAGCGTGGCGTCTGTTGTTGTGATTATAAGGGCTACCGTTAGCATTTTTTGTTTTGTTTTTCTAATGGCGTGCTGCCGGCAACTGTTAGCGATACTCGAGACGAAGCGAAATTGCGCCGACATTAGCATGTAGCTCTGCTTGTCGTTGAGAATAATAAATGGAAAAGTGCTGGCGGTTTATGCTTCCACAAAAATTTTTAATACTTCAGATACAAATTAGATACCTTTTTCCGGTAAAAAATAAATGATTTGATTACTATCCCAATAGGTCTGTCCTTCCTTCCTTCCTTCCTTCCTCCCTATTGCATTTTCTCTTTCCTTAAACATTTTTAAAATTTGGCTTCGTCTGTTCCCTTTACCCTCTTTCCTTGTCTGACACGCTCCCTTTCTGTCCGACCTTCTTAATTTTTTTCCCATTTGTTCTTCCTTTAATCCTAGGTTTTGCTCTTCCTTACTTCCATCTTTTCCTCCTTCCTTCCTTTTTAATCGTCCTATCTCTCTGTCCAAATTTTAACATTTTTTTATCATGACCTTTATCGGTTCTATTTTTGATTCTTCTTTTCTATGTGTTTCATTCCCTTCCTTAACTTGAACCTAGTTCCCTGCCTCCCTTTCCTCCTTTGTTTGATTCCCAATTTTCTTGTCCTAGAAGAGCATATTATCATGCATCCTCACAATTTTTGTACTCTTTGTTTCACTCCCTCAGTTCAATTTTGAGTTGCTTATTGACCCATCAACCCTTACTGCCTGGCTTTCAATCTTTTATCTCCTTTCCTTAGCCATCCACTTGCAACACTTCCTTTTCTACCCATCTTTATGACATCCCTTCTTCCTTCCCTTCTCCAGCATCCCATGACACCAGAGAGTCGTTACTTTTTCGAATCGAAACTGAGTGGGAATATTTCGCTCCGCGTTATAGGATATTGACTTAGTTTGTCCCTGCTCGATGTTGTTTTGTCACCTCATGACTTGTAAACATTGCATTGGCTCTCCAGACTGACTGCTTTCAGCAACGGCACAAGCTTAAAACAGATCAATAACAGACGCTTGCACCTCGTTATTGATAATGAGTCAAAAAGTGAATTTGGGTGGAACTGTATGCGGTGTGCAATGAAATTTCCGTTTTAATCTTGTACGGTAGACCTCGGGTATACGACATGAATCCATTCTGGGGTGGTGATCGCAAGGTAAAATTGTCGCATGGCGGGAGATATAAACCTATGATCATTAGATAATGTATTCCGTACCCACAGATAGCAGGGGTTGGCGGAGCGCATTTTTGCCGGGAGGCTCTTGTTTGATGTTCTGTCCACCAGATAATAAACTGCACTCGTGCGGCTATGATTCATTATTCCTGAGAGCAGGGGCTGGCAGAGCGTTTTTTTTTTCTACTTAAGGTCACTAAGCGTCCCGTTGTGGCTCTCCTAAAGTGAACTGAACTGTTTTGGTTAGATCCGTTATCCATAGTCGACTGTTGCTTAGAGCAAATTTGTGTCATGCGTGGCAACTCTTTTTATCATTCTTTCCGCCTCAAATAAACAGCGACCTGTGCGGCCATGATCCGTTATCCCCTTTTGACTATTGCTGCGAGCTAAAGCTTTTTTGTGGTGGAGAGCTCAGAAAATAGCAACTCGAGATCTATTTTTTTTTGGTTGTTTTGTCTTTGCAAATTATCCATTTTGTTCCTATGGTGTTACACACTACGGCAAAAATAAAGCCCCTGAAGTTAGTCCCATGGTCATGTTAAAATTGGCATTGAAAAAAGTTGTTTTGGGCATGAAAAACAAGAATCAATTCTTGATGATTGCAAGCTTCGTATCCATGGTTAGCATGTTTTTACTTTTCTCTTTAGCATCACTGCAAGCCTAATGAATACTTGCAAAGTCTTTCTGAAACACTACGTATTATGAAGTGAATGTACAGAAATAAATTGTGGGAGGTAGTTCAACCCATAGCTTATCGGCATCTTGATGATGCCATGATGCAAACCAATCACAAATTAGCATGTTTTTCTGACTTCCCCCAAAAGCAAACAGGCATCTTAGAGATTTGACTTTACATTCACACACATACAGCAATTTTTGAACTTTGTTCATTTAGAGCACTCGAAAAATGTGTTACTGATGTCAATTGCTGGGAAAAATTCCATAACGAGAGGCTGAAAAAACGTTGTTACGTGGAAAAAAAACTAAAATAGGGACACAGTAATCTGGTGGTCAACTCTATTTTTTGGTTTATTGGAACATATGTCAACTATGAAGATTTCATAATCGAGACAGGACAATATTTCCAAACGTGAGTGGATCCCAACAGAACTGTTTATAAGAAGAATTCCATTTTGTAATGGGCGTTTTTCCTACACATCATTCCTAAAGCTCTCAGTGAAGCTTTTGAAGACTAAACGCAACACTTATAGCTCCTTTTGTGCACTCTGCGGTGTTGAATGCGCTGTTGGTGGTCTGAGAAAAAAACCTGTTTAAGTGGGAGCGCGGTGGGATTTATCCGCACCTTCTGTAATGAAAATTCTTCGCCGCTGCATCCTTTGGAGCGTCGCAGATTTAATCCTGTAGAGGGAGGCGGTTTTTGAAAGCACCCCAGCACACTGCCGACTTATGTTCCAACTTGAATAAGGTTGGCTGGCATTCAGTCAAAATATTTAAATGGAATCAATTGGCATTTTTTGTTTGTTTTTTGGGTGATGACTTGACTTATTTTATACAATATTTTAAAGATTAAAACTGGGGTCCTTTAGAAAACGTGTTAAACAATGCACTGCAGTAGGAGTCAAAAAATTGCATAATTGGATTTGAAACACTTTCACTTAATGGAAAAAAAACAACTAAAACTAACTATCTATCTATCTGTCTACCCTGGTCATATCCCTCAAGCAGAGTGACCGACTGCAAGACACACATACAAAAACAAAGAAAATTAAAAAAATAATAATAATAAAAAAGGGAAAAATTAGCAAAAAACACTTTTTGGGACCATGGCCAGCCCAAACAAGTTAAGCACCTCAGCACCCAAGTTGATAATGCTTTTGTACCTCCAGATGAAACGGGACACAAGAAAGCAGGGTGACACAACACACTCTTCTGTTCACCAGCAGGGCCCGACACCTTTACTGGTTTACCTCTGCCACATCATACAGGTGCCCTGCCCATCCCTTAGAACACGTCTAAACATCCCACTATCCTTTTACAACAGCTCTCCACTCATTCCTATCACCAACAAGAGCTCTAGCTTTCACTAGATTTAGACCTCTTTTCTGCAGTGCACTCATAATACCATCCATCCACATAAATTGCGGCCTTGGTCTCCTTCCATTTACTTCTGCTCTGTAGAACTAATTACTCCGGCTTAATTTATTCTGAGTCAAAGATGATTATCTCTTAGATGCATCGTGTTGATGAGCACTGCCATATAAAGCAATCCAATGATAAAAACTCGTGTTTCTGGCAAAAAACTTGATAGACTTGGGCTGGATAAATTCGATTAAAAATATGACAATTGGATTCAAACTCCTTCAATTAAAAAAAAATCTGCGGAAATAAGCGTTTTGTATGAGTTCTATCCTAAACCAGGCTTAACCTACTCTTATTTAAATATATTTTGATTTTTTTTAGGAGCATCTGTTTTGAGTACTTACTTGTTAATAATTTATTAAAATGTATTTTTTAAAAATTAAAACAGAAACACACACACAAAGCTGCAGATACTTCTGCTTGAATTCAGCCCAACAAAGGTAAAAAAAAGAAAGATAAAATAGTATATATATATATATATATATATATATATATATATATATATATATGTAACCGCGGTGTACCCGTCCCACCAAAGATCCACATTCACACTGGACTGGATGATGAGATTTTTATTACAGTTGCTGCAAATGAATGAGTAACACACAACACGTGGTTAGCTCCTCTGCTGGCTTTCAACACGTTAGCAGCGCGCTGTAGACTGCCCAATACATTTTCTTTACAGTTGAGATACAATACAAGTTCAGAAAATCAACCATGACAATTATTTTTACATTAATTTTAACAAGATACTTTTAACAAGAGATTGTATAGTGGTTTTTTTTTACGTTTACAATGAATTCAACATATTTTTCTTTAATCTGAATTTTAACTGACATCATCCTTTTTATATAAATGAGAAAATAGAAATAATAACAATAACGAGTATAAAAACGGGTATTAGTATTATAATTTACCTGCAAATGAACGAGTCACACACAACACGTGGTTAGCTCCTCTGCTGGCTTTCAACACTATAAGGGGTAATTAGCATTTTAGCACAACATGCAACGTCCGGCAAAACTAACATAAATGGCGACAGAACAAAACGAAAATAACTCCAAACAGCTTGACAACCTCAATCACATTACTGTGCATGTTGAGAGATTTGTCAGCTGTGGTTTTAATGTTTAAAATTAACTTTTTGCGGAGCACCAAAATATCGTGCCTTACCGTTAGCAGCGCGCTGTAGACTGCCAACGGCATCCGCCTTCCGGTCACAAGATCAAAAGCCAAACCAAACTTTACCCCATACCAGCAGGTGGCACTGTGGGACTCATTATTGCAGGACACTTACACAAAAACTATACAACATATTCCAGCAGGAATTTCAACAAAACAAAAGTTATTATTACACCCGTTACATATATATATATATATATATATATATATATATATATATATATATATATATATATATATATATATATATATATAGATAGATAAATACGACAAAAAATAAGTTATTTAAATATAAATTGTGAAAAAAATGCATGATAATTGCAAAAGCAAGGGCTGGCACGGTGCTTTTTTCCAATTTGGTGCACCAAAACGTGCCATTGTCTCATCTCATCTCTCATTAGCCGTACCGCTTATCCTCAGTAGGGTCGCGGGGGGCTGGAGCCCATCCCAGCAATCATCGGGCAGTGGGCAGGGGACACCCTGAACTGGTTGCCAGCCAATCGCAGGGCACATAGGGACAGACAACTCATTCGCTCATTCACACCTAGGGACAATTTGGACCGGCCAATTCACCTGAAATGCATGTCTTTGGAATGTGGGAGGAAACCGGAGTGCCCGGAGGAAACCCACGCAAGCACGGGGAGAACATACAAACTCCGCACAGAAAGTCTGGAGCTGGATTTGAACCCACGACAGGTTCCCATGACATGAACTGTGCCTCACAAGGGCTAACCACTGCGCTGCCGTGCCATTGTGGCCCCCCTAAAATAAGTTAAACTGTTTTAGCTGGGATTTTTTATCTGTAGGCAACTATTGCTCAGAGCTGGGGCCAAGAAAGTAAATTTAAGTGTGGTGGCTCTTTTTTTTACGTTCTTACTGCCTGAAATACACTCCACTGTTTTGGCTGTGATCCATTATCCCTTGTCGTCTATTGCTAAGAAGAGGTGCTGGGAGTTAATATGTTTTTATTTCATGTGTGGCAGCTATTTTTACCGTTTGTTTTGCCTAAAACGTTTTACATTAAACACTAAACACATTAAACACTCAGTGACTTATGTCACTCACCGTACTGTGCTTTTTTGCTGTATGTGGTAGGATACAACTGTGGCATTTTTGCCGTAGCGCTTAGCTTCGAAACCCCTGGGATAATGTGTACCTCACTGCCCATAGGTTCAAGGTTTGAATCCCTGCGTGCTTTATGCAAGATAAACAGAGTACAGTAAACATTCGGTTATCACAGTAGGACTAGAACCTCCTCGCGAAAAGTAAAAATCCACAAAATAGTGGTGTTACTTCAAAAAAGGCCCCAAGAGTTAAACTTACCTCGAGATGACGTCCCAACCGACTGAAAAGTTAGGACTGTATCAAAATAACAACTGTTGATCCACAAATGAAAACACAAACAAAAATTTAAGTCGAATAAATGGTCTTTATTGTCATACAAAATAACAACGCAATTGGAAAGAAAGTGATTTCAGAGAGTGGTTGGCTAGCTAAATTCTAGCATTGGGTATCAATTTGAGCCAGGTCACCGTGACGATTGAATTTGAAACGTCCCTAATGAGGGAGTTTTCCATGAGTTGAAACTCCAGGTCATCCGTTTCATGGGTAATGGCTCTGGCATTACAGGCTCAGCAGGGAGGCTTGAGAGGGTTGTTAACTGGTATTAGCTTCTCTCCTGTGTCTCTTCCTGAACCCGCTGGTGATCACCAATTCTTTGCACTCTTCGGACTTTCATCAGAGTCCGGTTTAAGTGATGATTTTTGCCGCATTTTTTTTTTAATTGGTGGTGGGTAAGCATTGTCTTGTGCACCCCACCCACTGTTCAACTGACAGCATAAACCAGCCAATCGCAGTCGCACACACAGTCACGCGCACCCAACACAACCTGCTCATTGTGATAGCATTTGCAGAACACAATGCAGCATACTTTGATATATATGACAATAAATATAAATCAGTTCAAAATCCACTAAACAGTAAACTAGCGATCACCGAAGTGCAAAGTAGCGAGGGGTCTCTGTATTCGCCTTTAGACTCATCAATTTAAATGACGAGTAACAATCGCAAACATTCGTACGTGAAAGGTAAAGACAAGCAGGCCTTCCTTCATTCACCCTAACTTTTTGGGCTTTAATCCCTGCGGCTTATCAAGCCGTGTATTTAACTGTCACGTCTGTTGGAGTGGAAATGAACAAGCGAGCGCAATTAGACGTCACCGTGGAAAAGCGCCACCAACCACACACGCTGCCACCTCAATGAGACCGACGAGCGCACAAGAGATAAAGCTTAGGAAATGACATTACCGCACCAGGCAGATTACTCCCGGCACACATAGATAACACTGTTATGGGGGGTGTTACAGCCCGGGCACCGTTTCCGACCGCCAAACATCCTCAGACGCCCTGTGATAAAGCATGAACAAGTGCTTTTGTGCTCTTTTTGCCATTTTGTGATATTTTCCGGCATTTCGATTAAGGATGCAATTGATACTGATAACCGCTAACATTGATCATTTTTTTAATGTAAGCTATATTTGGAAAAAGGTAAAAACAGGCTAAATCAAATTATTATCATTTGCTTACAATTACAAAAACATTAGTCAGCTTTTCATTATAGGTGAGAAAACGAAAAGAACGTAAAAAAGAGCTCCCAAGTATGACAAATTTGCTTTCTCAGCAGTAGTCCACTATGGATAAAGGGCAAAACAATATATTTAATTTTAGGTGGATTCCAATGTATGCTTCTGCAACCCAACCTGACCCGAAAAAAGCAACAACACAAAAGCACTTTTTTGTCTCTGCACGCAGCAATATGGAATTGGGCATAATGTATCACTGCCACTTGAATGCAGTTATTTAGGCGGAAATATAGTAACAGCAAAAATGAAAGAACCGCCAGGCCTGAAAAAAGTCCCCTCCCGCATCAATATGTGATCGGGGATAATGGATTGCAACTACACTAGAGCAAGTCCCTTTTTGGTGAAGAGAACGGCAAAAAAGAACTGCCAGACCAGTAAAAAATGCGCTGTGGTGGCCCCCTCTAACTGCAATAAGTGACCGAAGGTGACGGATCACAGCGGCATGTGTGTTGTTCAATTTTGGGGAAAAGAAAAGGGGGAAAAAGCTGTCATGCATGAAACAAAATGCTGAAACAACAGCAAAAGAAGAGCCGACAGGCCAGACAAAAGTGCTCTCTGCTGGTCCCCGCTCACAGCTCTATGTGATCAAGGGTAATGGATCGCAGCCACACAAGTGCAGTTTACTTCTTGGACGACAGAAAAGCAAAACAACAGCCACCAGGGCCGGTGAAAAAGTGCTCTCCTGGCATCTTCTCGCAGCAATATGCAATTGGGGATAACTGATTCCAGTAGCACAAGTGCTGTCTATTTTTTGGTGGCCATAAACTCAGCAGCCAAGAGCGACAAAAATGCACTCTGCCAGCTCATGCTTGCAGAAATATGCATGTGGGATAATGGATTGCAGATTATGTTTAAACATCTTGGGCCACAAAGGAGGGATTAGAGTACTTCTATTGAAAATCAAAATATATTCTAATAAGGAACATAAATACTTCGAACCTTTCTATCAAGTAGTGTCAGCTGAATATCACAGCGTAGCATCAAGTGGCCGATTATTTGTAATTTTTAATATACAAGCATGGAGAGGTAAAGTAATGAAAAAAGCGCCATCCTTATCTCCAGTTGTGCACATGCATTGCAAGTTACGCTAATAAGTGCTAGGCGGATATTCCGGCAAGAATGTAAAGAAAACAACAATTTGTCACAGAAAGCCCGTAGTGTGCACATTTAATAGCAACACACATTTTAATGAGCATTGCAGTGACAAAAAAAAATACTGTAACTCGTTGGCTCAAATGTTAATCACCGGAAAGCAAATGAAGCAGCCTGAATGTCATGAAATATTTTCTTTCTGCTTTTTGGGAATTGTAATTGGAGGCAAGGACCTTAAGCTTACTGTACATGGAAGAAAAAAAAATCATCTTTTGCATAATACAGTCTGTAGTTAGGTCAAATTTTAGGTCAAAGCAAGTTTGTTTATGTCATATGTGCCTTGGTTAAAAAAATTGTGTTAGACGGGCTCACAACTTCTGAAGTAATGGTGTGTTTTTTACGGGAAAGCAATAGAAAAACTTTGGGAGAGAAGTGGCAGTTAATCAGGGATGTGGTGGTTATTTGCATATTAGGTTGAATTTTATCAATAAGAAACAGTTGGACATTGATATTCAGTAGATCCCCGGGATACGATAAATTATCATATAGTGGGGGATAAAAACCTTTGGCATTTAGCTAATGAACTACCGGAACCTCAAATAAAACAATTTAATTAAAAATTAGAGTTTAAAAAGTTTTACTCATGTTTAATCTATGAGCATCTGATTAAATCCTGTTACTAAATATACATGTTTGGGAAAAATAACATTTTATTCACTCTTGGTGTGACGAGACTTGAGATGGTGCAGTAGAGTAGCGGATGGATGCAGAAGGGGGAAAAATATGAAAACTGATTTCAAAACTTCCACCTCCGAGAATACTTTCTAGTATTAATTGCCTCATTATTTTTATTTATCATAGTCCAGATTGTCGAGGAAAACATAAATAATTAATAATGAAAGTATTACTTTACTTATTTTACTATACTTTTAAAACTCTTTCTGTGTTAAACCATAGGAAGAGACCATCTAAAATACCAAAAAGAGAAAAATATTAAAAATGACTTTATTTAGAATGAATAATATTTCATTATTTAAAAAACAACCAAAATTTTATTTTTTTCTTTTAATTATTTTATTCAAATAAAGAATAAAAAACATATTAAAATTTTAGAAATTATTGTTTTTCCCCTAGTGAAGAACCCATTTTATTTTGAAGTGAAAATTTGTTCAGGATCATTTAATGTTTTCTGTGGGCCAATTCGTTGTTTTTGTTTGTTTGTTTTACTGTTCTTCAGTTTGCATAACAGATAGTTCCAATAAACATATCTTGGGTAAAAAAAACATTACTTGAAATAGGCATAACATAATTGTTTGCCTGTTTTTTCTGCAGCATGGGAAACAAGGCAACCAGTTTCCATGGTTATCAAAGTTTTTCTCCCTTTAGCATGACTACAAGTCTAACTAAAAAAATTAACGTTTATTACACGCGACTCTGAACTGAACAAATAGTTATTGCGGGAGGGAGTTTCACCAAAATTTGTATGATGCCGTGAAACAGACCAGCATTTAATATGACATTGCAGAGTTTATGGGTGCAGAAAATAATTCGTTATTGATGTCGTATAGTGGTGAAAACGCCATAAAGAGGTGCTGCCAACTGTCTAATTCCACACCATGAAGTGCAAATGTCTTAAAGGGATATGATATTTTTGCCGTGCAAGGAAAGCAGTTGTTTATTTAGGTTTTGACCTCACAGTAGCTGCAGTTTCACTAACACTTACTTGCACATATCTGCTATTCTAAATATGCTAAATGCTAAATTCTACTTGTAATTGAGCTTTGCTCTCTTCCTCCTCGTCTGATTTTGGATAAATGACTTCCTGTGGGATTCGGCCTCTTAAAAAACATGCTTCTGTAACATTCACCACAGAACATCCGGATCCAAATTACATTTTCCCGCATTGCTTCGAACGGCACTTAAGTGGCCGGGTGCAATTTTTCCGAGGACATCCCCGCAAGGTGTGCCCCAGGGGTTCGTCTCGGTCCCGTTCCTCTTTTGCATGTATATGAATGTGACCTACCTGCCAGACGTCCCGGGGTTAGCTAGCAGACGCATGCAGATGAAAGGATGATTTATACATACTGCAAAAGGTCTGCCAAGGACATTTGTAGCCCTTTTCGCCTGCCGCAATTGGAAAGTGCATTTGTGGTGATTATAGTAAAGAATGGCACAATCAACAAGGACCAAAGCTCCTCCCGGAGTGTTTGTGTGGGCCCCAACAGATGTTTGGGGTGTTAAAACTGTGCTCTGATTAATGAGGCGAAACAAAGAAAAGTCTGAATTTAGTCATGTAGCATATCAGCAGAACTTTAGCTACTGAAAATTACTTTTGAAATTATATCATTTATATTTTCACACTGTTTCCCTAAAAAAAGTATTTTTTTGTTATTCTGTCTCATAACCACCCATATAAAGTGAATTTCTGCTAAGTAAGAACCATTCATTGATTTGCATTCAGGGATCAGAATGGAGATTTTCATTTTCAGCTGAAATAGCCAGGGCCCAAGGGCCGCAGGCCCCGGCCAGGTCCAGGGCGGAGCCCGTTGGGGGGCTCAGGGGGGCGAAGCCAACAGCATTTATCTTATTTGCTATGTGAAAATTGCACTAGAATGAATTAAATCCAACAAAACAGAAACCATGTATTATATATATATATATATATATATATATATATATATATATAAATTAAAAAAATAATAACATATTGATTGAAGCATTTGTAATATTGAACATGATCATGATGATACAAAATAATTTATTTTAGTCATGTTTATAACAAATTTTGAATTTTGTTTATCCTGTTCTAAATATTGTATAAACACAAAAGATAAAATCATTTCATAAATAAATAGATTTATAAATACCTCAGATTGGGATTTTCTGTCACACAGGGGAACCAGTGGTTGACTGCTGCTAGTATTTGAAGTGGAAGGATTTGGAACGGCCAATAATGTTGAACCGGTAATGTTACTGTTAGTTTCACTGCCGATTTTAAATGCGGATCCGAGTGCATAATTTGATCGCCGGCAAGCTATTTTTGCTTTGTGCTTGTTCATTTTAGCATGATCGATCAGTGCCACACAACCTCGCGTACCATAATTGATCAGATTGACACAGTATAGACACTTTGCTTTCCCTGGAACGTCACACTTTGCGATGAACTGGCTCAAAGTTTCTGTAACTTCCTCGATCTTTGCGCCGATTTTAACGTTTACTGTGACAGTCTTCTCCAGCCATGACCACTTAAATTTATTCTCGATTCCTTTATCAATCTCGGAGACAAAAGCCTCGTCTTCTTTTCTTAGTATTTTCATTATTACTTTTTCAAACACTCATTTCACCGTTTGAAAAGACCGGAAGGAGCGCCATGTTTGAGAAAGCCAATGCTCTGAACAAAAGCTCCGCTGATTGGTTATCAGCGAACCTATCGACCAATGGTCTAAATCAGGGGTCGGGAACCTTTTTGACTCAAAGAGCCATAAAAGCAAAAAATATTAATTTTATTTTGGGAAAGAGCCACACCATATATTATGAGACAAATTTACTAAATTGCTAAACCGGCGCCCCAGACAAAAGCTTAACAAGCTTATTTTTGATGATTTGATAAAAATTATGAAAAGAGAATAATGAATGATCTAATGATCTGCATTTATATAGCGCTTTTCAAGTCAATGACTTCCCAAAGCGCTTTACAGTGTGCTTCACATTTCCCAATAGCGGTCGTGATCTGTGCAGCCATGTAAGGCGCTAACCTGCTTATTGGGGGTAATTGGGGGTTCAATGTCTTACCCAAGGACACTTCGACATGTAACACGGACAAGCCGGGATTCGAACTGGGATCCCTTAATCCTAAAACGATCGCTCTACCTCCTGAGCTACTGCCAGAGCCCCTGTCCCAAATTCAACAAACAGACCACTTTAAACTTGTCTCTTTCTTGCAATTACTCAAGATCGGTTAAACTCCTTTTGACCTTTTTTTCATACATATTGGTTTCAAAACCAGATGCAAGCATTTATTTTGTAAAAAAGTCACAACATTCTGAGAATAGGGAGCCTTATGTGCTTACCTTTGGCGAGAGATGGCAGGGAATGCTTGTACTTTTTGCATAGCTCCACCCATCCCTCCCACTCACCCAATCAAATGACTAAGTTCTCTTCCGGTGTTTTGGCGTATTTACAGTTCTGTGGATTCATCATAAAGTATCTGAACACTGAACACAGATTATATAGTGAACTTTTAAATAAAGGATTCTTTAGCGTTGTACAGCCAAAACGAGTTTTTTTCCCCCTTTTTTTGTGTGACACCTTGACTGTAAATTGTAGTGAAAAACGTGCCCTATATATACTGCGAAGTGTTGCCTTTGAATTTAGCTTTGGTTTGGCTTTACGTGTACCTGGTTAGGATAGACATCTCCGGTTTTGAACAAGATGGAGAAATTTTGCATGCAATCAAATTGGTCTCTGAGCCACAGATACTCATAAAAAGAGCCATATATGGCTCGCGAGCCATAGGTTCCCGACCCCTGGTCTAAATGCTAAGTAGGGGTGATGAAACAGTCACGTATCATACCTCCCCCCCCCCCAAAATATTTTCTCATCGAATTTAGACGATTTACGGGAATGACCTTTGGTGTTCAAAAACAGCAGAAATCCGCGGATCTGCGGAAAATTCTGATCCCTGTGCATTTCAATTGTGCCTTGTGTTCTGCATTGCAATTGGCTAAACAATCCTCGCTTATGTTCATGTTGATGATTACAATTATTGTTTGAGAGTAAGGTAGTTATTTGTAAAAACAAAAATGAAAATGTTTATTCATTACTTTTAAATGTGGAACACATGCCTGAACAAGGTTATATATATATATATATATATATATATATATATTTGCATTGTAAATTTAAATTTAACGCGTGAAAATATATTAACGTAACCATTAGAATTCCGACCTGGGCACGCCCCCGGGTGTCAGGCCGCGCTGCTCCAACAAAGGAGGAAGATTCACTTCAGTTTCCTGAGGCTAATGTGGCGTAGCATGCTAGCGATGGAAAAAAGTAAAGAAACACTTTTAGGCGGACAGTTTTGCTTTAAAACATTGGCCGATGGGAGTTTGACAAGGCAAAAGTGATATGTATGCTTTGCAAAGCTGAAATGAATTACCATCGGAGCACTTCTTCCCTGATGTATCACTCGAAAGCTAAGCACGCCGGTGCGGTGGTACAGTCAGACAGCAGACCTCGATAAACAAACTTAGATCAGTTTGGTGGAAGAGATCGGTGTTCTACAATGTTTACATAAGGAACTTGACTATTTTGTTCATGGAAGATAAGTCTTTGACACCACAAGCTTTATGCACTTTTCCTTTACTTGGTATGCATTTTTTGTTAAAATATTTACGACAGCTATACAGGAAATTTACAGTTCAACAGTGTTGACATAAAGTACTTGAATATATTTGTTATGAAAGCTATCTTTGGCATTACATTCTGTATGAACGTTTAATGTACTTGGTGTAGGCCTATACCATGTGACATAATAAATGTAATCTTATTTTTCTATGCATATTTTCTTTATTTTTACTGCCATTTGTAAAATCTGAATTGAATACATTAATCGCGATTAATTTATTTCAAAACTGAGATTGGTCACTTAATTTATTTTAATCGATTCCCAGCCTTAATATATATAAATATATATATTTGCGCGTGTGCGGCACAGTTCTGAGGTCATCTTCCTGTGTGGAGTTTGCATGTTCTCCCAATGCTTGCGTTGGTTTTCCTCCGGGCACTCCGGTTTCCTCACACATTCCAAAAACATGCATGTCAGGTTAATTGGCCGATCCAAATTATCCCCAGGTGTGAATGAGCAAGTAAGTTGTCTGTCTCTGTGTGCCCTGCGACTGGCTGGCAAACCCGTTCAGGGTGTCCCCTGCCCTCTGCCCAGGGATTGGGATGGGCTCCAGCACCCCCGCGACCCTACTGAGGATAAGTGGTGCTGATAATGGATGGATGGATGGATGGATGATTGGAACATAATCTGTTAACTTGTGTGCATTATTTACATAATTATTTTCCCTGCTCCCAGGTTTTTTTTTAATTTTGCTTAGCACTTTGTGACCTGTAAAACAGAGATAGATAATGCACGCAAACTGCTTACTCGCTAAAAAAGACTTGTATTAATTAAAATCTCCATGAAATTTCCACCATAGTCTCTATCCCCATTGCGAAAATTCCACAGTTGTATATACTGTGTAATGAAAGTCACAGGTGTATAAATCCATTTACTGTGTAAGTCTATGTTTATGGCTAGCCACATATGAGGAAATAAAAGTACTCCAAGTTACTATTTGTTGCTTATTTTACTAAAACGGTTTCTTCATTTAACTGAATATAAAATAATACTCACCATGCCCCGGACATCTTTTATATGTTGCATTTCTGGCTTAACTGTTTTGGTACATTTTAGACATAATTTAAACCAAAATTAGACGTCTAAAATTGTCTAATATCTTCCAAATTTAGAATATAATAGAATTGACTTTATTGTCATGGATATCAACATTGTGAAACATTGTATGCAAGGAGATTAGACTCTGCAATCCAGGGTGAAATCCAGGCAGACTTAGAAAAGCAAAAAAATACAAGATAATCAGGTTGAATGGCAGACAAATATGTAAAACTTAAGTGCTTGGAGTTATAATAATAGTGTAATATAACCACCACAGTGTAATATAACAATAGTGTAATAAGAAAAAAGCAATAACTAATAAGCAGCAGTGATTTAAAATATATATATATATATATATATATATAATTCTCAAAGTATATTTTTTTAGTTATGTGCAATAATATATATCTTTTTAAAGTTTCATTTTTGTGCAACGGTATGCATTTTTTTTACAGTTTAATTTAGAAACAACAAAAGATATGTTTTCACAGTTTTGTGCTTTTGTTTAGGATGGTGAGGGCTCTGGGGAAGAAACGGTTTCCAAGCCTGTTTGTCCTTGTTTTAAGTTGCGCCTACCTGGGGCAACTGTTCTAAAATGTCATGGCCGGGTGGGAATTGTCTTTTAAAATGTTAGAGGCTCTACTATGGTATTGCAAGCCGGCAATGTCTTCTAGACTGGGCAGAGAATAGCTAATGATCTTTTTGGCTTTGATTACTCTACTCTCCTAAAAAGTTGTCTTTTCAACGCTCGAAAAGGAAGATTTTTCAACTCTTACTTTTCAAGTTAATAAAGACTTGGCATCTTATTAACGTTGTTTCAACGTCTATTTAACACATTTTCGCCAGGTAAAATAAAGGAACAAATGTATCTAACCGTGAAATAAGATATTTAATTCTTTTTCATTTATCATTTACAGTAATTTACATTGTAAAACCTTTACTCATACTTTGAAATGTTGATTCAAAAACACCATTAGATTTCCCTTTGTAATCATTATTTTTTTGTTTTGTCAGGTGTGCACTAAAACAACAATGAACTTATAAAGGAAAAAAAAGGGAAAAAAAACGAGAGGCGCCTTCTCTCACCTCACTCCCCTGCCGCCTTGAATTATTTTATTTTCTTGCGTGTTCTAACAGCACAGAATAACACCTTCCATCAACCTGTTTCGTCACTCCCCTTCCCCCCCACCACAGACCCCCAAACCCCTTAAAAGCTAGGAGCTAGGCTTTTTCTAGAAACCTTAACAACACCTTCAACTGGCGCACTCAACCGAGCAGCCAACACGGCTCGTAATTGGTGCAATTTATCTTCGGCTTATCTGTTTCCGAGCCCAACGAGTCGCCCAAGCTCTTTTCGATCTGGTTGTGTGGAGGTAAAAATACATTCAAAATAAAAGCTCATGTTGGAGAATAAATTCTTTAAACCAGCATTGGGACAGCACAAAAATAATACATTTGCTGGAATTGTCATATGGCAGGGTAATTAGCTAATGTTTTCCAAATCCCCCATATATATATATATATATATATATATATATATATATATATTTATACAGTTTATTCTGTATATACTTATTTTTACTGTATTATATACAATGTATGTATATATATATACATATATATATATATTTATACAGTTTATTCTGTATATACTTATTTTTACTGTATTATATACAATGTATGTATATATATACATATATATATATATATATATATATATATATATATATATATCATCTCATCTCATTAGCTGCACCGCTTATCCGCAGTAGGGTCGCGAGGGTGCTGGAGCCAATCCCAGCCATCTTCGGGGATTGGGCATGGGACAACCTGAACTGGTTGCCAGCCAGTCACAGAGACAAGTCACTCAATTATTCACACCTAGGGACAGACAATTAACCTGACATGCATGTTTTTGGAATGTGGGAGGAAACAGGCGTGCCCAGAGGAAACCCACGCTAACATACTAACTCCACACAGAAAGGTTCGATCCCATGACGTCAGAATTGTACCGCGTACTCGCTAACCACTCATCTGCCTCAGCAGTAGTATTTTAATTAAAAAAATATATATTTTTAAAAATGTTCACTCTCATTTGATACCTTAATTTACAAATCATAGCAGCATTATCTTTCTTGTGACCCAATTGTTTTAAATCTAACCCTAATCCGATCTTAAAACCATGTTTTGAAACCTCTATTCCCGTCTCGAAATGGTAATTTTAAACCCTAACCTGGCCAAAGAACCTCCACTGAACAATATAGGATTCGTACGGGTGCTTGAAATCCTTGAAAATACTTGAATTCTAATGTTGTTTTTTTCAAAGTTTATAAGTGTTTGCATTTTGGCTGAAGTGCTTATAAATGCTTGAAATTGTTGCCTTGTTTCCCTGCAGTCTTACTAATGAGACCATGCATTGAAAAAAAAAAAATCAATTCTTCTTAAATAGGACACCGAACAGCCTGCTTTGATGCCTTCACTAATTACCGCAGCTCAGGAGGTATAGTGCTCGTTTTGGGATCAAGAGGTCGCAGGTTCATTTCCCGGCCACTCTGCATTATGTCCAGGTGTCTTTGGGCAAGACACTGAATGCCCTTGATAAGCAGGTAGTTGCCTTGCATGGGTGAATGGGTTGTAAAGCGCTTTGGGAGGTCTTCATTGACTTGAAAAGTGCTATATAAATGCAGACCATTTACATTTCACATCCATTATATATTTCTTCTTTCCCTCGTTACTAATTGCAGCTTGCATTATTTTGTATGGCGGTGTCATGTGAAGTGGCATGGCCCCAAATGTGTCACGTCCAAAAGGACCCAAGAAGAGACCAAAATTCCGGGGAAATTGGAGAAATTAGAAAATTGACTTTGAAAGTGCTTAAAAAGAGCTTCATTTTGGCCATGAAAAAGATTTACGAAACTTGACTATCTTTTCCTATACCTTGATACTACTACCAAAACCTTAGTTTTTGATAAGTCGTGACTTAATAATCTAATTTTACCGGCCACGTTGGCTAACGTGTAAGACAACATCAAGCATTTTAATCAGGTTTTTGTTTTCCGTTCGAAAAAGGAGCCTGACATTTTTCTGCTTTGATTCTAAAACAGATTCAGAACGCGGATGACGTCTTGATCACACCGTTGGAAAAGTTTCGAAAGGAGCAGATCGGCGCTGCCAAGGTAAGCGAAAGCATATTAGCCAAGATGCTGGTTGACAGAATCTTGCTAATGAACCTCGCGAATGTCATTTGCACAATGAGTGTCATTTGCACAATGCGGAAACACGGAAACCCGACATCATGTCAACAATGATAGGTTACTGTGAGTGTTTTATGGTATTTTGTTGTTTTGTTTTTGCAACCTCTCTCTTTTACTTTCAATGGTTATACACACTAAGATGTAAACAAAGCTCTGAAGATAGCCACTAAGTCATTTTGGCTTAGAAATAGAATTAAAAAAAGGATTGCTGGCCTAAAACTCAATTATGAATTATTGATGATTGCATCTCTCCTTTCAATAGTTATCATGTTTTTGCTTCTCCTTTTAGCATCACTGCAAGCATAATAAATACAGTATTGTTTATCCAACCTGTATAGTATTTAGTAAGCACACCCTAGTCATAACCAAATGAAGACAAAGGCAGGGCAGTAGATAGTTCAGACAATATCATATCTGCATTTTAATGATGCCGTGACTCAAAGTCCCTACTATTGAGTAGACCAGCTATTTCTATGACGTTGAGCAATAGCAGGCCGGCAACTTAGCGACATATCATATGCACTAATACCTCAAAATGTTGGTGTTCAGAATAATTTGTTTTTGTTGTTGTATAGTGGGAGAAACGTTGTCGAAAGCGGCTATATTTTTCAAAACTTTAAAGTGAAATCGTTGTAACGTGGAGCCACCGTATCGTGAGCGTCTACTGTATAAGCATCTTCCATGCAAACGTTCTATAGTGTTGCCCCCTTTGATGTTTTTGTTTATTTAGAAATACTTCCACAACTACGTAAGGTGAGGGCGCTGTATCCCAGGGGTCTACTATATAAGCATTTTTTATGCACTCGTTCTGCAGTTCTACCCCCTTCAATTTATTTTATCTGTTGAGACATACTTCCAAATCAAAAGGTGTAAACACCATAAGGTGAGGGCGTGCATCCCGGGGGTCTACTGTTTAAATATTTGTCAAGCAATCGATCAGCACTTGTACTTCCTTCTATTTTTATATCCATTAAGAAATACTTCAACATTGGAAGGTGAAAAAGTCGTATGGTGGCGGTACTGTAGCCCTGGGGTCTACTGTATATATAATTTTTCACGCACTCAATCTGCAGTGCTACCCACTTCAATTTGTATATGTATAAATAAATACTTTCAAATCATAAGGTGAAAACATCATAAGGTAGGGGTGATGTATCCTGGGGGTCTACCTTTATAAGCATTTTTACACACTCGATGTGCATTATACCCCCCTTCAATTTTTGTATCCATTTATGAACACTTGCATACTGTGGGTGAAGACATTGTAAATTGGGGGTGCTGTATCCTGAGGTGTAATGTATAACCATTTTTTACCACTCGATCTGCAGGACTACCACCTTTCAATTTTTTTATCTATTTATAAATACTTAAGCCGAGCCTGTCATACAGCTGCCCCACAGTCCTGCAAACCAGCATCTTTTTTAATAGACTTTGCTAATCTTATTGTACTAAGCTGACAGTATCTAATTTTAAGTATTGGCCATTTTTTTCTAATCAGATTATCGTAATCCGGTTACATGCTCCACAGCCAAGTGGACACACTGAGGTTGATAAGAGCGAAGATGGCGACCGATGGGCATCTGCCGGCACATGTTTCTTTTTTTGCTTTTATCCCCGGAGCCGTCAAATCAAAGCTTGGCGGCTTGTTTGCTAGCGTTCCCACATCGTTCCGTTTGCTAACGTTCCCACGGCGTCCCGCCGCGTCTCCTGAGCTCACTTCAGCCTCTAGGTGTCCTCACGCCGTCTTTGAGTCTGTCTTGGATCTCGCCTTGGACGGTTTTTCATCATTCGGTGCAGAGATGTGGTTTTCATTATTTACTTCATGGCCCTTTGGTATTGAAGTTTAAAACCCGAAGGTTGTCTAGAACATAGGGCTGCAACTAATGATTATTTTCACAATCGATGGATTGGTTGATCATTTTTTTCCATTGATTGATGAATTGAATTTTTAAAACATTTTAATCTCCAAGTCTTTTGGGGATTTTTTTTTAAATAGTGCACAAAACAACAGAATATTCACAAATATAAAACAATTTGAAAACCTGAATGTTTGTCAATTAACTTGACAATAAACAAAAATACATACAAATATATGCTATACACCTGTAAATATGTAAAATACTCTTTTCCTACCACTTTATCCAAAGATAATATAATATTTGAACTTATCATACAAAACAAAAAAGAAAGAGCAAAACATTTAATTTTATGTGTAGCAAATCTTTTATCCACAAAAAATGTATCAAAACTAAAAACCCACTTTTCAAAATTTTGTCAACAGGTTTGTTTTTTGTGTTAGAATTTTTGAATATGATAAACATTTCGAATATGAAAATGATATGCATTATTGCCCACCATCCTTCTCCTTGAGTAGAGTTAAATATGTCATCATTATTATTCATATTTTCATTTTATATATTTTATGTACTTCATTTCAGATTTTTTTCTCTGTACTTCGGCAACATATTCCCCATTCCTGTATTGCTGCAAGTGGGCACCACTTTTCTCAAGAGGCATGCCGTTCTGACCCGCCTAAAATTAAATGCATGGTTATAGAGGGAATCCATTATTGCCATTCGAGTATTGCTGAAAGCGGGGGCCAAGAGAGCAAATTTGTGTCATGTCGAAAATGATGATTACCCATTGGATCCGTTATCCCCACTATGACTAACAAGGCTTGCAGTAATGCTAAAGAGAGCAGCTAATACAGGATAACCATAGATACGAAGCTCCCAGTGATCAAGAAATACGAAGAAGGCACATGCCTGCAGGAATATTAATAATCGGGACTATTATCAAAAATAAGAAGCTGATCAAAGCAAGTTAATTTTCGAAGACCCAAAAAGTGGAAGTTTTAAAATCCGTTTCATTTTTAATCCCCTTGCTCTTCCCCCTTTGCATCCACCCACTACTTTAAGTTACGTCACATAAAAGGTAAATAAAATTGAATGTGATGTATTTTTTAATTATCCAGCCACACACCTGTATATTACATATAAGTAGTACTTACCATATACTACTTTGTCATGTTATTATTTATTGCTGGTTCGGAAGGCATTAGCTAATCAGCATACGCCATACGACAATTTCACCTTACAATCCCCACCTGTGTGGAGTGGAGTAATAATAATAATGAAAGTCTCTGATAGTGGTGGTGCCATATAAAAAATAAAGTATAATTATCACATTTCAAACCTAACATGGAAAAAGCTAAGTGTCGCGTACATCCCTGGAGACTCAAACCAGCCAAGAACTTTATGATCTTTTAAATAGCAGCGGTCATGTATCAGGAGTGTGTTTTTCGTCGTGTATATTCATTTTTTCACACACGGACCGTCACGGTCACCCTGTTGACGCAATCCACCGACCGGAACATAGCAATGCGGGGGGGTTCCCTCTCCTTTAGCAGGAGCTAAAAATGCTCGCCACTGGTTGAAAGCCTGAAAGAAGACAAAGGCAATTTAATGCTGAAAAAAAAGTGAGGGAACTGTTAAACTGTTTCATGCAGTTTTACACAGTTACATCTTAGGCTGCGTGAAAAAAAGTCCCTGTAAATGAAAATACAAATAAAATGACACAAAGAATTCAATAGAAAGCTGACCAAAAGAATTTTCTAACAATATATGTTGTATGAGTCCCTAATAGTCTAATGACGATAATACTATTAATATTTTCTTTGTACAATTTGCATAAATACGTATTAGCCACCTGTTCTTTCCTGTCTCTGAATGGCGGCCATTTGGAGACTCATTGTCGAGTAAAGATGAGGTTAAGTGTACATGGCTCTGCATTAAAAAGCTGCTGAGCTGTGATTGGCTGTTGGGCAACTTGACGTTATTTGGAGTGGACAGCTATTATCAAAATGGCCACCCCCTGATATGGATAAAAACAGGTGGATTTTGCTTTGTTTCACAGAAGGTACATCTATCTAGATCTATATATCGAAGCTCTGCCCCCCTAGTGGGAGTTGGCTAATCAGGTCACTCCACATACTGCACAGACAACTTTTTTCAAAATTATTCAACCCATTACGCTTATTTACTCTCAAACCCCACATATCTGATCCATAAATCACTGTTGGTACCACCACTCATCGATTTGCATCCGTTCACAGAAATCTACATTTTAACCATTCGTTCAGCACACCAATTGCCCTGCCCCCTTCACTTACCCTCATCTTCACCCCCAACCCCCAAAACCACCACCTGTTGTCAAATACAAATCTAAATACCTAAAACCATATCTACCTACTGCAACTTCACACCACTCAACAAAATGCACCTACTTTGCCACCTTACTATGAAAACCAGCTTGTTTCAAATAAATCAATATCCTTTAAGATTTTACAGATGATACAGGATTAAGGCAAATTAAATGAAAAAGTATTACTGTTAAAGATTAACTCTTCCAAATCGGAACAAGTAATTAAAATCATGTGGATGATTTGATAATGCTCACCACCTGAAACACAGCATACATACATCAAGTTGGTCATCCAGCTCCTGCCAAACACGTTGAAGCATATCATGGGTACAGTCTCTAGCAGAAAACTGTTTTTCTTTCTTTTTATGTATAAATTATCTGCTCGTGAGTTTGTCCATACGTTTATAATAACAATTATTAATTACAAAAGGATATCATTTTTTAACTCCCTGTATATTCTAATGTGGTGCAAGGCAAATGCCTGGAGAAACAATTTTTTAAAATAAAGAGATAAAAAACAAGAATACGAGTCCAGTACATTTCCAAGTTGTTCATGGAACAAAATAAACTCATTCACTGCCTTTGACTGTAATAGACGTCAATGATTAATTTTAACCGACCTGGCTGTGAATGGCTTAACCTAGGCATATCAAACCTAGTTTGGCTCTGGGGCCGGATCCAGATTTTCTATTCTCAGGCGGGCCGGAACAAGAAAAGAATGTCAACGTAACATTTTTAGCTTACCGCAGTTTTTCAGTACAGTGAAACCTCGGTTCTCGACCATAATCCGTTCCAGAACCCTGTTCGAAAACCGATTTGTTCGATCACCGAAATCATTTTTCCCACTAAAAATAATGAAAATCGTTTTAATCCGTTCCAACACCCTGAATGTTTACATTGAATGTTTAACAGAAACATAAAGCTAACCCAGGCTAATCGTACGTTTGCGTTATTGTAATCTTCCGTAAGAAAGATTACGCTAACATGAACGTGTAAAAATAAAAAAATCAGGTCGTTTACAAGTCATTTAGCACCCGGGTCTCCAAAACAAGTGGTGAGGGGTTCATTGGAAAGGTGGCTGCGTTCCAACACCCTGAATGTTGGGCTCTGTTCCAACACCTTGAATGTTTACCTTAAATGTTTAACGGAAATATAAAGCTAACCCAGGCTAATCATACGTTCGCGTTATCGTAATCTTCCGTACGAAAGATTACGCTAACATGAACGTGTAAACATTTTTTAAAAAGGATAAAGAAAAGAATGATGCATAGGATTTCTATGCTTTGTGGTGGTCAGCAGAAGGCGCAGGCAAGATCAGACAATCGCACACCTCCTTCATATTTTGCTTTTATTTCTTTCTTAAATGCAATAGTTGTACGCACTACTTTTCTTTTTTCACCTGTAGCAACTTTTCTGCTTGTACTGACTTTCTTCGGAGGCATAATTAGGGGCTAAAACACTTCGTACACCTATATTAAAAGCAAAAGAAAAACGAAGCACGTCCGCACGCAATAACAGTTGGTCACGAAAAGAGCGATCTACACCCGTACGCCGCTCAGCATTGCACCCTAGCGTACGCACTCACGCAATACCGGCGTTCGGACTCCGATTTGTTCGAACTACGAGGCGTTCGAAAACCGAGGTTCCACTGTATTATGCTTTACCATTCAGCCCACTTTAGTAGCCTACCCTACATATTGTAATCATGGATGAGAAGGAATCTTTTCTAAGCATACTACATTCATTCACAAACATTGGGAAAAAATATTTTCATGATTGCCATTGAATGTTTTTATTTAAATATTTGAGTGAATGCAGTGTTACACCTGAACCAACCCACCACGCTATACAAACTCAAGTGAGAGCTACGAAATATAATGTTTACCTGCGTTTTAATACCAGTTTGAAATGAATCAAAAAGAAACACAAGATAAACGTTTTTGCAGTTCATGTACTACATCAGATCAAACTACTAGGCTGGGCCTTCAAAAGTTGAGAGTATATCCTTTACTGCCCTCTAGCGGCCAGAGGGAGCACTTGGTTTCCATGTATTTATTGAATCATAACTTTTGATAGGAGTTACCTTTTTTACATACTTGTATGTTTCTCATATGTGACTTCAGCAATCTGAGGTAATAACAAATCAATTTACTGTACATGGGTTTTTTTTGTACATATATGTTTTAAAGCCGTCGTTTAACGGCAGGCATGCGTTTTTTTTTCGGAGCGGCTCGTGCCGATACCAACTGAACAGATGCATCCGATCATGACCTGGAGAAGGATCGCCAAATAAGGCGCTAACTGGAAATGGGGCCAAGCAGAGGTTGGGCGGACGCAAAACGGAACACTTGTGATCGCCTCCTTTTATCTCGCTCCAGCACGGCCTCATGTTTGAAGATAAGGAACGGAGAAAGCCATTAAGAGGAAGTGGACTGAGTACGCTCTATAAACATGTGAGATAAAACACTGAAAAGTAAAGAGGGAGTTAGGAGAAGGGAGATAACTACAAAGATTTAAATCAATTCATGTAACAAAATGTAAGTTGACTGGAAATGAAAAATAGAACTTGTTAGTGCTTGAGTGATATTCTTAAAATTATCGCGATCATCGACTGCACATTAGCAAGGGTAATGATGCGTTTCCTTTACTTATTTTTCTTTAGAATCGAAAGCTTTGTTTCCATAGTGATCATCTTCCTGCTTCTCCCTTTAGCATCACTGCAAGCCTTGGGACTCTGTATTGTTAATTCGCAAAGTATTTACAAAGCACATGGGAGTCTGAACTGAACAAATAGAAATGCATTGTGGGAGGTAGATCAGCAAATAGGATATCCATAGTTTCACGATACTGTGACATCGACCAATAGCAGACAGGGAACTCAGAGACGTAGCTTGTCAATCGCACAAATGCAAAAGCATTTGGTGTTAATGTCATATGGTGGGGAAAATGCTGTGTAAACATCATAATGTTAGAGTAAGCAATATAGCAAAAATATTACAAATTTTTCCAAAATAAATCATGACCTCTATTTTAGCAAAATTGTTTCCTTCCTAAACATTCTTCCGTATTTTCTGAAAAATGAGGCTCACCCCCAAAAAAAGTGTTTTGTGATAGTAGATATTATCCGTACTGGACTACAAAAACGCTTGGAATTAAAACTACAAAAAGATCTAGACTTACATGAAGAATAATAAGTTAAGATGAAAATAAATTAACATGACATCTGGTTTCACCACTAAAATTAATTTTAGCAACATAAATTAACATAACAACACAAAAGCGCACTAAAAGACCAGTTTGTTTCTAGAAGGCAGAAGTTACCGTGTGTACCATCATTTAGTAACAATATAAACAAGAATACGTCGTTTTGTACAAAACTTTACCATAAACTTATGTTTTTATTCAACTACGGTCTGCACTACAAGGCACACTGGATTATAAGGCGCACCCCCTAAAAATAATCTTTTGTCTATTTTCAATACATAAGGCGCACCTGACCATAAGACGCTACTGCAGGAACGTCAGCAAAACGGTCAGATAGGTCAGTCTAACTTGATTAACCCCAACATTCCGACGCACTGTTAATAAGCAAATACGTGTCTCAGACACGTACAGACATGATTCTGTAGGATGTCACCAGTCACTGAAATACGTAATGACACATATCATTGGAAAGCTTAAACTCTTGGTATTTTATATGCTGACCATTTAAAACTATATTAATCACAGAAACATCACGATCAGTCTGAAACAAGATACCCGAAAACTATAAAGATGGGGGAGCGTACCATAGACGTCATCTTGCAGCCATCACATTCGCTCATAATATGTAACCATGGTCTCCTTACATCCATGAGTTTAGTGAATCCAACCGTGTAAAATATTTACTTACAGATGCTGCCCGACCTACAAACGAATTAGGTGCCGGACGATCGTTCGTAAGTTGAATTTGTTTGTAAGTTTCTTCAGTTCTATATTTTGTATGTTTATGGTTTATGTAAGTATGTTGAGGCTTGTATAAGTAACCTGTATTGTTTTGTACTAAAAAATAAACTTTTAATGAAATAATATGCTCTATAAAGTTAAATAAAGTTAGTTTTTACTTACTTTTGGGACTTGCGCTTAAAGAGGTCCTCCTCTGTGGTAAAAAGTGGCCAAAAAATAGCATTCATCATTCATTTTCTCAAATGCATCAAGCGTTCTCATTACACTTTCGTTTCAAAAGAAACTGCTCGCCTCTTCCTTAGACTTTACACCAACCATATTGAATGGATGCACGAGATATTAAACAATAAAAACATCAAAGTTCTTAGCGCGCCAGCGATAAAGTACACGTTGTTATGATTACACATGAACTAGGAAGTAGAAGCCAGATTTCTTCTTCGGTGTGGATACTGGGTGACCTCTCACAGCGCCACGCGGCAGGAAGAACCACTACAGTACTGTCCTCTACTCGAATAAAGGTGCACACAATACAAAATCTCACTGCGATGTCCAGATATTTTTTGACCTCTCGAAAAAAATGATCGTATCTACCGTTTTGCGTTAAGTCGAATGTTCATAAGTAGGGGAGCGTCTGTATCCAAAACACTCGATCATGCCGACAAATAAAACATTTTTAAAAATCAGCCCAAGAACATCTCATTGCTCGTTGCTAGCCGTCTGTTTAGCCCCATAATTCCCGTTAAAAATGGATGGACTAGTACAATTATTTTCTCTAGGGCGTAGACAGACCTAACTTGTGATTGACATCTTTTTCAGCCAATTGCAGGCTTTTTTTTTACCCCACTTTAGCCTTTACGAGCCTGTAAATGCTAAAAAGGACCTGCGTCCTTTACCTCCATATAACTTCAGCCAATAGTGACCGATTCAAACGATGTTTGACACAATGGCTAGAGACAAAACCAGGTTGTTTCAAATAGATCAATATCCTTTAAGATTTTACAGATGGTACAGGATTAAGGCAAATTAAATGAAAAAGTATTACTGTTAGAATAGAAGAATAGAATTTACTTTTATTGTCATTCTATGTAACCATGCACACAGAACGAAATGTTGATACACCTGACCCGTACAGTTAAACTGTAGCGAGCCGATGCAGCCGCAGCCAAACAGGGCGCAACCATTCTAGTCATTAGGTGACCAAACCCCCCAATTCCAACCCTTAATGCCGAGCGCCAAGCAGGGAGGCAATGAGTACCAATGTTGTATGACTTGGCCGAGGCTTGAACCAGCGACCTCCCAGTCTCGGAGCGGGCGCCTTACCATCTAGGCTACCGAGCTGTTAAAGATTAACTCTTCCAAATCCAAACGAGTATATATATATATATATATATATATATATATCGTATCGTAAATTACTGTAAATTCCGGACTATAAGCCGTTACTTTTTTCCCAAACGTTCAACCCTGCGGCTTATTCAATGATGCGGCCAATTTATGTAATTTTTCTAACAGCCGCCAGCGGCGCTCGAGTTCAAGGCACATGACGCAGCTTACAAGCTAAACGCAATCGAGCAGTCCGATAAAGAAGGAAACAGAGCTACTGCACGCAAACTTTACCTTGCAAGCGTGTTGCTAGTGTGTTTTTGAATAAGGGAGCGTGGGACGAAGTCTATATGACAAAGTCTCTTTCCCATACCAAAGGAGGTCAACTTTGATGATGTCAGTTATAGGGAGGAAGATGAGAACGGTTTACCGTGATTTCTATATGTAAGTTATGTTTATTTTAGCAGACCCGTTAGCTGTAAAGTACACGTTGTTATGAATACATAATAACCACCACTGGTAGGAGTTCACATTGCTTTTGGTTTCTTTCTTTATAAACACTTGGAATTGCACAAGCCCATCAGAGCGTCTTTCGCAGTGACAGTGAAAAAAATATCATAATTGCGTGTTGTTAGTAGCGTTTTGCTACCCTTCACAGGCACGGTTTGGGATGAAATTTATAATATTATTATTAAAGCTTTGAAAAGTCTCTCGGTGTACCGTCTTTCTTTGTAAATATGTGTAACCATGTATAATATGTATTTGCTACTGTATATTTTTGTAATGTATTTATTTGTATTTATTTTGGATACTTATTCTGATATGTCTTGCACTGACCAATTAAGAAGGGGCGTAACAGACGCGGGGGATGACGGGAAGTCGGACCGGTATAGGTGAGTGTTTGTGGACACAGCAGACAATAGTGGATATATATTTTTCCCATCCTTACCTTTGGAAATATACACTTTTTTCCTTGGATTACTTTTAACGGGACCCGGACTCTGCAGGTCTGCATCAAATTTTAACTACCGGTATCATTTTCCGTTATTTTGCTGGCTGTGGTTTTTAAACTGTGTACTTTGATTTTTGCAATCGGGAGATGGAATAAGAGCTTGCTCTGTCCACTCCACGCATCGGCCCGGTATTGCAGTACCTCCGGGAACGGTGCATTCGCACTGATCGCTGCTTGGCTCTGAGGCAAGGACCTTGACTCAGCCTCTTGGCTGAGAGCAAGTGTCTCGGCCCCTTGGCTTTGTAGCGTATTATGATTTGACCGATAACGGATAATGGATAATTGATAAAGAATATAGAACAATAAACCTTACAAAATTCCCCCCAGTTAATCTCGCGGGACTCAAAGTAGTGTTCGGGTTAATTTTATGAATGTGATACATGTTTTAATGTGGGCGCATGCGGCTTATATAAAGGTGCGGCTTGTGTATGTACAAAAGCGATTATACTCTCAAAATGTGCTGGGTGCGGCTTATAATCAGGTGCGCTCTATAGTCCGGAATTTATGGTATATAAGACCAGGGAGACTTATATGTAAAATTTCTAACACATTATTATATCATTGAGTTTAGAAAATTTATTACCGGTACTGTATATGTTATTTTCACAATAAACCACAAGACGTTGCTCCAGGCCTGTGTTGATCATTTCAACCTTGCCCTGTTGTGGAATGAAATTTTTTTAACCATAAGAAGGAAGCAGTTTATCGTCCTAAATTGGTGGAGTTGTTTACCGATAAAAGTGATACAGAGAATAATTATTTCTTTGGATTCAGTGATTTACAGTAAGGCTGATATTATGGTAAGCATGTTTTTTATGCCAGAATTATATGTCACATCGTTATATATAATTAACAGGCATGTCAATCATGTAACGTTCGTTTACCGTACAAACTTATTCAGCATGTTGTTCTTTTTCATTTTAAATTGCCTTTCAAGAAGACATGTGTGTATTTGGTGTTGGGTTTTATCAAATAAGTTTCCCATCAAAAACGCAACTTGTACTCAGAGTGCGACTTATACATGTTTTTTCCTTCTGTATTTTGCCTTTTTTGACTTGAAGTCTGGAAAATACGGTAAATAATAGTATGTCACCATCTAGTGGTCAACCTTTGAATTACCCAAAAAGTAGAGCAACTAATGAATATTTTAGCGCTCTGGAAACATTGCCACCATTTAGATCGTGTTGGTTACACAGATCTTGCTGTTATATTTCTTGATAGCTTCCTGTAATGAGCTCTCTGAGCCCTTCTTCACTTTCATATCAACATCCCAACTGTTTGAAGAATTGATGTCTGCTTTCTTTTTGAAATGTTACACCGCCCGTCGTTTCGATATTTCTTTATTTGCCGTAAAGGCATAAAGTCACACACGCGAACGTCGGACCTCCTATCGTGTGCGTGTGTTGCCATGGTGACTGGAGGCGAGAGTAGTATCAGCCGTGTGGCTCATTAGAGCTTCTGTCAAGGAAAGACTGCGCTGAAATGCACCAATCCTAACAGGCATTCTTTTCGCTACCTTGTTTCCTGTGAATTTACTGTAAATGCTCACTAGACAAAATATTAGGACAGCTGCGTGGTTCACTTTTCAAAATACCAAATTTTTTCATGTAAAACGAGCATTTGTTTTTTTAACTAAAAAATAACTTAAAGTTTGGGTGCCTGTTTTACACAAGAGCTTATGGTAGTATAGTACCATATTTGTGCAATGATTTATCAGTCAAAAATATCGCTGAGAGCATTATGGACCGTGGACAGAGACAGAAAAGGCAGGACTCCCACTGACGGTGTTAAAGACAGACCAGAAAATTCCAGGGATAAAATTCAATGCGAATGGAGGAGGCGAGACCAACTGGGACGATGTGACAAGGAAAGTTAAGCAAAAACTTGGTTTTTGGACACTAAGAAAACTGACAATAGAGGGGGAGGTCCTAATCATCAAAGCGATCACCCTCCCATTGCTTTTATCAATCAGTTTAGTTTTTATGCCCAAAAGAAACGTGCTTTTACAACTGACCGAGCCATCTTTCACTTTATCTGCGGCTCAAAGTGGGAAAGGATAAAAAGAGATACAATGAAAAAGAAAAAGGGGGGAAAGGGGTGCCTGACCTCCAGCTCTTCCTGGGGAGCAAATATGCCTCCCTCCACTTCCAAAACGCTATGAGCCAACCCAACAATCTGAAAAGTCAAGCGATGACCCGGTTCTGGATGGGCTCGTACTTGCAGAAGCTAAAGCTTGTACCAAACAATCATTTGATACCAGTGTCCTTTAACTTGCCACCAACACATCTCTTTATTCGCGACTTTTTAAAGAAATTTGATTTAGAAACACAAGAATATCACACTTTACAAAACCACAGGGCCCTTATTGCTATTGTGCAGGAGCGAGCAACAGTGAGTCCTGTGCGGGGGCCTGCGTTTGGCGAGCCTACAACGGTTTGGAGCAATGTGAATCATCTTGCCCTCCCATACAGACTACGGGACCTGTCATGGATGGTGGCTCATGAGGTTCTCTCAGTAAGAGCCGTAATGCACCACCGAGGAATGTCAGCGATTTCGACCTGCCCTCGACCTGGCTGTAGCGCCAGGAGTCGGTGAGGTTCCTTTTTTGTGAGTGCAGCGCTGCCGAGGACCTGGGGGCAATGGCCGGCCACCTAGGAAAATTCCCGGACTTGCCAGCAGGGGAGGTCCCTGACGCACTGTACATGCTTTACGGAGTGAGTCGGTCAAAAAGATCCCAGAACGACTTTGTCAAGGACTGGCTCACTCTCGCTGCCATCAAAGACACCATCTGGACCTCCAGAAACCTGCTGGTAAGGAGGTGCAGGCAGATCCCCCCCCGTGGCTGTGCTCCGAATGGCTGCAGATACCATACAATCTGCGAGCGGCAAGCCTAGGACGCAGCCATAAAGAAGAATCGCCTGCACCCGCCCGGAGGAGGGAACCAGAGCTCCACTGTGGGGGTCCCGGCAGCAACGGCCTGGTTATTTGGGTGGTTATGGAAGGTAGAAGCATGAAGGTAGAGGACCAATCTGAGCGTCCCGGGCAGAGGAGTGGAGGATGCTGTTTGGGAGGGTGGGATGGAATCCCACTTGAGAAGACAGAGCTATGCCCTTGCACAATAGTATTGCCCTTTACACAATGGTTAACTGCTGTTAAAAGTGTCGATAAAAATTGTTCAAACCTCATATTGTTAGAATATGATATAATGAAATTGTGTGTTTAATTGCTGTTAAAAATGTCGGAAAAAATTGTTAAGACATTATATTGTCAGATATAACGAAATTGTGAATATGCTTAATTGCTGTTAAAATTGTTGAGAAAAATTGTTTGAACCTCACATTGTTTATTTGCTGTTAATAGTGTCAATAAAATTGTTCAAACCAAAAAATTTACGAATGATTGGGGGCAACGGTAATCAAACCCAGGTTGCAGCGGTGAGAGTGCCTGAATTCTAACCGCTATACCAAAAGTGATGTAGATGGCATATGAAAAAGCATTTCTAATTTTATCAACTGTATTTCACGATGTATAAGGTACACCTGATTATAAGGCACACTATAGAATTTCTGGCCAATTTATAGTTTTTGGACGTGCCTTCTATTCCTTAAACTATGGTAATTTCCATCCAGCCTTAATTTATGTACCGTATTTTCCGGAGTATTTTTTCGTCAGCACAGAACTTTTTTATCCGCTGTACCAGAGAGGAAAATGTTAGAGAAAGGAGAAAAAGTTTCCTCCAAGATATATTTGAGCTGGACTTCAGCTCTGCGTTCCACACAATTGTCCCGGAGATCCTGGTGAGGAAACTTTTTCAACTGGGGTTCTCCTCGTCCATCTAGAGCTGGATTATGCACTTCCTCTCCTGCCACCTGCAGGTTGTGAAACTTGGCCGCCACCTTTCTTCCACCCTGACGCTGAGCACTAGATCCCCGCAAGAATGTGGGGTGAGCCCTCTTTTGTTCACCCTGTATACCTCTGACTCTTCACGAACCCACCCCACACAATTGTGAAGTTCACTGACGACACGTCTCTGATGGGGATGAGAAGGCATGCAGGAAGGAGGATGAGACGCTGACGACGTGGTGTTCGAAAAATAAACTAATACTCAATACCACAAAATCCAATGAAGTCATACTTGACTTCAGGAGGACATGCACAAACCCAGCCCCACTCCTCATAAATGGAGACTGGTAAGGAAAGTCCGCTCCTTCAAACTCCTAGTCATGCTCATCTCCGACGACCTCTCCTGGTCTGCCAACACTAGGGCTGTAGTGGGAAAGGCCGAAGCAGTGACTTCACATCCTGAGAGTCCTCAGAAGGAATTACCTGAAACAGACATTGCTGGTGTCCTTTTACAAAGTCTCAGTGAAAACCATTCTGGCATGTGGCATCACCGTGCATAGCAGCAGGCAAAACAAACATACAGAGAGTAATCAACAGAGTCTAAAGGATCATTGGCTACTCTCTGCCCGGTCTAAGAGACATTGCCGGCTTGTGATACCGTCGCAGAGCCATTAACATTATAAAAGATAATTTCGACCCCGGCACCCCATCTTTCTGACCTCTTTCCCTTTGTTAGTCACTACAGGTCCCTCAAACCTAGGACGAAAAGGCTCAGAAGAGACAGATTCTTCCCCAAGGCCATCACAACCCTAAACAAACGCATAAACTGTTAAAAAAAACATATCTTTCTCAATTTGTGGTTTCTCTTCTTTTTGTTGTTGCCAAATGAAATTGTCAAGTCAAGTCAAGTCAAATTTATTTATATAGCCCTTAATCACAAAAATGTCTCAAAGGACTGCACAGGATTACAGTTACAAAATTACACAATTACCTGATCTTAAACTAGCAAACCAGCATGCGGGCAAGGAAAAACTCAAAAACCTCAGTAAATTGTGAAAAAATATATAGTATTGCACGAAACTGTGAAAAACCTATATGCTGTTATATAATTTGTGAATTATATTTTTGTTTTTTAATTGCTGCTGCCCAATGTTTTTGCACTTATTTTCTTTGAAGTATTTTTACAATGTTATTATGATTCTTCATTGCATTATTATTATAACTTTTGCCAGTTTTTCTAAGTACTTTGTTGTTAATAGTCCTTTTATTCGCCTAATCATCATGATAGTCGTCTATCTTTTTTTCTTTTCAAAGTCTCTATATTACGTTTTACCCTGGAGTGCCATGTCTAATCTCATAACATACAATGTGTCACAACGTTGATTTCAAAGACAATACGGACAATTCTAAAAAATAAATGCAAAAAAGCACAAAGAGGTAAACAACTCTTTGGTGTTTCTGATAATGATTTGGTCTCCGAAAGACACTTAATCAATACATTATTAATTTTATGTTGGTAATCTGTTGGTAATCGTAGGTTATGTTGTCAATAAATTATTCTAATAATACCCACATACAGTGCATCCGGAAAGTATTTACAGCGCTTCACTTTTTCCACATTTTGTTATGTTACAGCCTCATTCCAAATTGTATTAATTTAATCTCTTATCTCAAAATTCTACACAAAATACTCCATTATGACAATGTGAAAACGTTTTTTTTAACTTTTTTTTTAATCTATTAAAAATAGAAAACTAAGGAATCACATTTACATAAGTATTCACAGCCTTTGCCATAAAGCTCAAAATTGAGCTCAGGTGCATCTTTTTTCCACTGATCATCCTTGAGATCTTTCTACAGCTTAATTGGAGTCCACCTGCAGTAAATTCAGTTGATTGGACATGATTTGGAAAGGCACACACCTGTCTATATAAGGTCCCACAGTTGAGTGTGCATGTCAGAGCACAAACACCAAGCATGAAGTCAAAAGAACTGTCTGTAGACCTGCGAGACAGGATTGTCTTGAGGCACAAATCAGGGGAATGATACAGAAAAATGTCTGCTGCTTTGAAGGTCCCAATGAGCAAAGTGGCCTCCATTATTCGTAAATGGAAGACATTTGGAACCACCAGGACTCTTCCTAGAGCTGGCCGGCCTTCTAAACTGAGCGATCGGGGAAGAAGGGCCTTAGTCAGGGAGGTGACCAAGAACCCGTTGGTCACTCTGTCAGAGCTCCAGCGTTCCTCTGTGGAGAGAGGAGAGCCTTCCAGAAGGACAACCATCTCTGCAGCAATCCACCAATCAGGCCTGTATGGTAGAGTGGCCAGACGAAAGCCACTCCTTAGTAAAAGGAACATGGAAGCCCGTCTGGAATTTGCCAAAAAGCACCTGAATGACTCTCAGACCATGAGAAACAAAATTCTCTGGTCTGATGAGACAAAGATTGAACTCTTAGGTGTGAATGCCAGGCGCCATGTTTGGAGGAAACCAGGCACCGCTCATCACCAGGCCAATACCATCCCTACAGTGAAGCATGGTGGTGGCAGCATCATGCTGTGGGGATGTTTTTCAGCAGCAGGAACTGGAAGACTAGTCAGGATAGAAGGAAAAATGAATGCAGCAATATATAGAGATATCCTGGATGAAAACCTGCTCCAGAGCGCTTTTCACCTCAGGCTGGGGCGAAGGTTAATTTTTCAGCAGGACAACGACTCAAAGCACACAGCCAAGATCTCAAAAGATTGGCTTCTGAACCACTCCGTGAATGTCCTGGAGTGGCCCAGCCAGAGTCCAGACTTGAATCCGATCGAACATCTCTGGAGAGATCTGAAAAGGGCTGTGCACAAACGTCTCCCATCCAACCTGATTGAGCTTGAGACTTATTGCAAAGAAGAATGGGCAAAACTGCCTAAAGATAGGTGTGCTAAACTTGTGGGATAATATTCAAAAAGACTTGAGGCTGTATTCGCTGCCAAAGGTGGATCAAAAAAGTATTAAGCAAAGGCCGTAAATACTTATGTAAATGTGATTTCTTAGTTTTCTATTTTTAATAAATTCAAAAAAAGTAAAAAAAAAAAAAATCACATTGTCATAATGGAGTATTTTGTGTAGAATTTTGAGTTAAGAGATTAAATTAATACAATTTGGAATGAGGCTGTCAAGTCAAGTCAAGTCATTTTTATTTGTATAGCCCTAAATCACGAAGAGTCTCAAAGGGCTTCACAGATTATTACACTATATTACACAGACTATTTTTCAGCTGAGAGTAGGTTATTCATATGCTATGGAGTAGAGGTGAGCTTTAAGTTTAGATTTAAACATTTCCACTGAGGTTGCAGATCGGATCTCAGGGGGAAGAGCATTCCACAGCACCGGTGCCCGGATGGAGAACGCTTCTTTGCTCTTGGGATCACCAGAAGACCGGTACTCTCAGATCGTAGGCTTCGGACCGGACATAGGGGCAAATCAGATCTGAAAGATAAGAGGGAGCAAGTCCATGTATGATTTTATATAATACTAAGAGAACCTTGAAATCACATCTATGGCTAACTGGGAGCCAATGCAGGTTAGCCAAAATCTGTGTTATGTGATCGTACTTTTTTGTCCTAGTTAAAAGCCTAGCTGCGGCATTTTGTACCAGCTGAAGAGACTTGATTCAAGACTTCGGGAGACCAGAGAGTAGTGCATTACAGTAATCAAGACGGGAGGTAACAGATGCATGAATTATAATTTCCGCATCAGACTGACACAGTATCGAACAGATTTTAGCAATGTTACGAAGATGGAAGAAAGTGGTTCTAGTAATTTTCTTTACATGCATTTCAAAGGATAGATCAGGGTCAAATATGACACCTAAATGTTTAACTGAGTCACTTTGTGTGGTAGGATCTGAACCACGAGAGGACGGTTCCTGAGAGACCAATCCATTTTTCCAACCGTTCTAGTAGGAAATTGTGGTGCACTGTGTCAAAAGCAGCACTAAGATCCAGCAGCAGCAAAAGTGATGAAGCGCCAGAATCCATTGCCAGTAGGAGATCATTTGTTACCTTGATCAGAGCTGTCTCAGTAGAGTGGTTAGCCCTGAATCCTGATTGCATGGATTCAAAAAGGTTGTTCTCGGATATGGAAACATTCAGCTGCTGTGGCACTACTTTTTCAAGTACTTTAGAGAGGAAAGGTAGGTTTGACACAGGTCTATAATTACTTAAGATTTCTGGATCAAGGTTGGGTCGTTTCAGTGTGGGTTTAATAACGGCGGACTTAAAAGCTGCTGGAACTACACCTGAGGAGTGTGATATGTTTATAATATTTAGAACTGAAGGTCCAAGGACGCCAAAAATACTTTTAATAAGTGAACCTGGGAGCGGGTTGAACTGGCAAGTTGTCGGTTCGGCCGCATTCACCACCTGTTTGAGATCATCAAGTGACAGTTCACTAAAACCGGACAATTTCCCGGGACAGCCACCCTGTCGTGCATCTGTAGATTTCAGCCCTTTAATTTGTGTGGTATTAATAATTTCTTTAGCAATTTCTTCCTGTATGCATTGAATCTTCTTAGTAAAGAAGACCATTAAGTCATGAGCAGAGTGCGTCGAACTATCTGCGATAGTCTGTTGCCTTGTAAGCGATGCTACAGTGTCAAAAAGGGCTTTGGGATTGTTCTTTTCAGACGCAATCACCTTCGAAAGGTAGGCTGATTTTGCAGAGGCAAGGGCCGCTTTATACTTAAACAAGCTGTCACACCAGGTTTGATGGAAAACCTCAAGCTTGGTAGCGCGCCATTTTCTTTCCAATTTCCTGCATTCTTGTTTAAGGGTTCTAGTTTCATCAGTAAACCAAGGCGTGCATCTTTTAGGACGTGATTTTAGCTTTATGGGCGCTATTGAATCCAGGACACTAGTCAGGGTGGTATTGAACTCATTCATGAGTGAGTTAATCGAGCCATTGTATGCTCCAGGAAGGAGTTCAAAGAGCTCAGAAACTGTGCCAGTGCTTATATTGCGTCCGCTAAATCCTTCATCTTTTTTAACACTACATTTAGCTAGCACCTCAAATGTAACTAAATAATGATCCGAGATAACGGTAGTACACGGTAACACCATAATGTTTGAGGTTAAAACTCCTCGAGTCAGAATCAAGTCTAGCGTGTTCCCGTCTTTATGGGTTGGCAAATCAACCAGTTGATTAAAACCAAATGCATCAATTAGAGACCTAAACGCAATAGTAAGTGAACTGAGTGGGGAGTTCATATGAATGTTAAAGTCCCCCATAATTATAATTTTGTCTGCATAGGTTACTAGTTCAGACAAAAGTTCAGCAAATTCGTCTAAGAAAGTTGTGTATGGCCCAGGTGCGCGATAGATAGTTATTACATAAATTGACAAGAGAGGACCGCACCACAAGAGCCTCAAACGCCTTGTAATTATTAGAGGTACGAGGATTAAATTTGAACGATTTTTCAGAAATGAGCGCGACACCGCCACCCTTTTTCAACGTGCGTGCTACATGGCTACTCACGTAGTGAGGGGGTGAAGCATAATTTAGCGCTAAATACTTATCCGGGCGTAACCAAGTTTCACAAAGACCCATACAGTTAAGTTTATAATCACGAATAATGTTATCAACAAGTAAAGCTTTAGGAGCAAGCGATCTAATATTTAAAAGACCAAATTTTAGCTTTGCTGAATCATTTGACTTAGCTGAAGTCTTTGTAGTCTTTGTAGAGATCTTCAAAAGATGCCGCCGCTGTGGCTGTTCGTGTGCGCTGAGTGTAAAGCTTCGGTTGTCCGGCGAGGAATGAATGGTGGAATTAGTTACATCCTCGCGTCCTCCTTGCTCCTTAGATTTCGCACACTTCACACATCTACCTGCACGGCAACCACGCTTCTGTTTTCTCTCCTTACGGCGCCGTTGTCGTCGTTTATGAGGAGGAATAGCTGTCCACAAGGATGCCGGATCTCTTTGAAGTTCGCTCGGTATATCATAGGCGGTATAAAAAGTGCCCGAAAAGTCGAAATTTAGACGCCCACCCAACCGAATAAGTTCGTCCCTACTGTAAGTATTTTTGGCCACACATGTGTCCAAAAGTGAAAGCAAAAAAGACAAGAGAACGGCAATAAATAGAAGATTAGCTGGAGAGGAACTAGCCGCATGCATGCATCCATGCGCCGCCATGTTGAATCAAAATGTGGAAAATGTGAAGCGCTGTGAATACTTTCCGGATGCACTGTATATTCAACATTTACCACCTACAAAGCTTAGATTGAGCTGAAAAAAGTGAGACCAATTTTAGTTTTTAATTAAAAAAAATTAGGGGTGCACGTTGTACACTAGTGCGGATTTTACACGAAAAAATACATTGTGACAGAAAAAAAAATACTATTCATGGTTTATCCTGGTACTTAGACACCTTTTATTAAGTTGCTATTCATAATAAATCAATAATCCTCATATTCGTCCATAATAAAGCAATGATATTGTAATTAAATCTTCCTAAATATGAAAGTAATACACCAAGAAATGTTTTTTTTTTCTGAAAAAAAAATTCTTCTTAAAAAGCATGTTTTCTTTGGGGTAAACTAATTTAATGTTTTCAAATTATTGTATCGATTTTTTGTCAATGCATTTAATGTAATTAATGTGTAAGTACCGTGATATTAATTTACCAGTAAGACTTTGAATTGAGCATATAGTTTGCATTTACTTTTATTGCCTTGGTTTTTTTCTGTATATCTAATCCTTCTAATCTTTGTGTGAATTAATCAGAGACAGAACACATATTTTTAATGACTTAAACTCATGACTCAAATGTATTTGCAATGCTAGTTTATATTTTATAGCATAATAGATATTGTGTTCTTAATCTTTACTAACCTATCCTAAACTTTATTAAACAGTTTTTTTTTCATTCATTTCATTTTCAGTGCTAGAAACTCTATATTAAAATTGTCATAAATTTATGTTTAACCCTAAAGGCATGGTCACACAGCCTTTCATGGGCGTATTGCAGCTGAATCACGGCCAGAAGTTTCTGCCCGTGAAGCAGACGCGGTGGAAAATGTGCAAAATTGGCTAAACCCGCTGTTTACCCGTGGTATGCCCGCGAAACAGACGCCGGCGACTGTTCCGCGTCCTTATCGCGGGTAACCGCGGCTACATTGCATTTGACTGTGCTTACACGCGGTACACACGCTAATGCACGTGATAACACTGCGATACAGGCTCAGAACAAATGTGCTATGACCGTGCTCCACCCGCGATTATCGCTAAAATTTCGCGTCCTACCCGCGTGTAACCATGTCTTGGCTGCGGCCGTAGCACGTTCGTACCGCGTCTTTACCTCATGTGTACCACGTGTGCCGCCCGCGGTTACCCGTGGTCTAAAGTTTTGAGCAGCGCAAAAGTTTTGAGCAGCGCAAAACTTTTTCGCGCGGCCATCCGCGTGTGAATTTCTTACCGCGTGTAAAGCACGGCTGTATCTCGTCTGTATCGCGATCTCAAAGCGTTCAACAGCGTCTGCTTCACGGGCAGAAATTTCTGGCCGTGATTCAGCCTCGATGCGCCCGTGAAAGGCTGTGTGACCATGCCTTAAGGCGAAAAGGAAGGATATAGAAATACCCCTGTTATATACATGTTTAGATTTTCAGTACAGATATTCACAAAAAAGCCTCAGATGTATGTGTTCATTCATTTGGGAAATTTCCATTTTATTTTCTGCCTCTGAAAGAAAATCACGCAGTTTTATCCATCGACATATAGTGCAAGTCTATGCTTTTGGCAGGCCACAAACCAGCACAACTTGTAGACAGGACGCAGCAATAGAGCACACCTTCTGTCACTTGGTAAGTGACTTAAAAAAAGTTAACTTAAGTATATGGTTCACTGCTCTGTGACTGGCTAGAAACCGGTTCAGGGTGTCCCCTGCCCACTGCCCGAAGATAGCTTGGATGGGCTCCAGCACCCCCGAGACCGTACTAAGGATAAGCGGTGCAGACAATGGATGAATGGATTAATGGTTTATTTTTACTAGAGATGTTACTTTCTGTCAGAACCCGAACCGATGACCCAATCGCGTGATGTTCTCACACAAGCTTTTTATTTCATGGGAAAAGGGGAGTCGTGCATGTTAGGAAGCCGGTCATGCGTGGAAGGACAGGACGCCAGAGACCGACGATATCGATAACGAATCAGGGTAACGAAAACCAAAACTGGAGAAACTAACCAACAGGACAAGAATAGACAGAAAACAAAACTGGAACCCAAAATTAAACAGTACAAAAATAAACTGGAACAATACCGGACTGCAGATATCACGGGGAAACAGGACAGAACCCACATCTTGTGGGGCAGAAGTTTGTTGACGGGCTGCCACTGAAGCAAGAGAGTGCTGGGCCTTATATACACAGAAAGTCAATCTGTAAAAGAACAGCAGCTGCGCCACACAGGCGGGGCCAATTGGGCACCATGGTAACCATGACACTTTCGCCATATAAAGTTTCACTTCCTTGCATCAGTATTTGTGTATACATTTTTATTCCTTATAGCTACTAATGAGTATGGCTATAATAATGCAACTTCATAAGAAGCCAAAGTTTACGATTGATGTATTTTCAGAAAATGAACAAACACACTTATTACATTGTTTTGCACTTTCTGCAATAGCTGTGCGTCAGTTTATGGGGCTCATGAGTTTTAGTTTTCTTGACTAAGGCATGTGTAACTATTAAAAAAAACTGGAAAGATATGGCATCAGGGAAGTGGCTTTGCAATGGATTCAAAGTTATTTGACGGGGAGGAAGCAATATGTAAAAATGGGAGAGTTTTCATCTGAATATTTGGACATCTGTTGTGGAGTACCACAGGGTTTTATCCTGGGACCAAAGCTATTTAATTTATATATTAACAATATTTTTAATGTTTCAAAACTATTGAAAATAGTAATATTTGCAGACGACACTAACATTTTCTATTCAAATGATAACTATATTGATTTGGTAACCTGTATTAATCGTGAACTAATTAACCTAAAAGTATGGATGGATATAAATAAATTATCTTTAAATCTAAATAAAACCAAAGTAATATTCTTTGGTAATCGTAAGGCAAATCAAGATTTAGAAGTAAAAATGGATGGTGTCTCAATAGACATTGTATCAGAAATTAAGTTTTTAGGGGTCATAATAGACAATAAATTAAGTTGGAAAACACACATCAGACACATACAAACTAAGGTATCTAAAAGCATTTCAATAATTAATAAAACCAAATTTCTTATAAATTATAATGCATTGTATTTATTATATTGTTCTCTCGTTCTGCCATATTTAACATATTGTGCAGAAGTCTGGGGCAATAATTACAAAAGTTCACTAAAGCCGCTTTTTATCCTTCAAAAACGTGCAATAAGAACCATACACAGGGTAGGATATCGGGATCATACCAATATTTTATACATGCAGTCCAAATTATTGAAATTGGATGATTTAATACAATTTTTCACTTCACAACTGTTATTTAAGGTCAACAAAAACATAGTGCCAGAAAACATACAAAAATTATTCACTCGGAAAGAGGGAAAATATAACTTGAGGGGCTGTAGTGAATTCAAAATCCCAAAGGTGAGAACCACCAGGAAAAGTATGTGTGTGTCTGTGTGTGGAGTCAGACTTTGGAATAATTTGCAAAATGAGATCAAACAATGTCCAACTATCCATGTGTTCAAATTTAAATACAAAAAAGCATTACTGGCGAAATACAGGGATGAAGAAAATGGGATATGAGGGAAATTGGAAATACTGCATTTCAAACTATGGTTAACTTGTTGTTATTGTTGCTATTATTACATCAGAACTGTTATAAGTATTGTGTTTATTTTTATTGTTATTATCACTGGTGCCGCAGTGACATTATGCGCATTATGATGTTGAGGGATGGGTATTGCGAAGATTAGTGTATAAAATATGTGATTATTGTAACTATTATAATTATTGATATCTGACCTATGTAATAAGTATATCCATGTGATTTTGTTGTATTGGACACAACAGGAGCTATCTATAAAATGTATTTAATAGGGAAGATAAAGGGGTAGGAAAAATAAGCATCTGCTTCTGACTACCCCTTTTCGAACATGTTATGTGACATTATTTTGTTGTTGACTCATTGTTTTTGTCCTGTTTTTATTTTTATGTTCGAAATAAAAGTTTTCATTCATTCATTCATTCATTCATTCATTCATTCATTGGAGTACGTAAATAATGTAAAATCATGAGCACATGCAATATATTGTTCTCATAACTAGATTGTTTAATTATACTTATCACTGACATAGTAAAAACATGTTTAATTAATTAATAAAGTTGAGCTTTAGTCCCTCCAATACCCTCTTTTTTTATGCTGTTTTATGTTATTGTGGCTGTGAACAAAATAAAGACACACATTAAAATCAATTGGATTGGATTGGATTTGTGTTTTTACTGTTTTAGATACATGATTCAGTAAAATAACAACAATTTATTGGTTGTCACTATCAGTGTCCAAGAGCAGGATTTTGTTTCGTCAGTATCCCTAAAGAAAAAATTATTCATGTATCCCTAGTTAGCGAAGTCTATTAGCATTGGAATCGTCCCATTCAGCATCCGAGTTAGCAGCAATTCCAGTGAAGCCCTGCTAGCTACCCACGTTTAAATGATTCAACATAATAATTTATTTATTTATAACTCCAGCTCGCAAACCCTCAGGAAACTCCTCGATTTTTTTTTTGTTTGCCTACTCTCTACTCACGTATGAAAACATTCGGCATCATCTGCATGTCCGTTGATATTCGCTGATAACGTATTTTTGGCCTGCGGCTCTTGAATCAGATCTAGTTAATGCACATTTTCCACGAAAGATGCTTAGAAAATACACAACGTGCATTCCGACATCGGAATATTATTTTCCTGCGTGTGATTTATTCATGAGGGACTACAAAGCCATCAGATGAGGAAATCTCCCAGGTGGACTGGAAAAGCCGAGAGTGTACGTTTGCGCTTTGTTTCCGTTCTTTTTCCCGAGCATCTGATTACTCTCGTGCACTCTGGAGCATTTCAGGTCAAAGATTACTTCTCCTGGGCTTTAAACGTTGGTGCAACACATCTAATTCATCAATAACAGCTCAGTGCGCCGTGTTTCTTATAAACGAGGCCAAAGTGTCAAATAGGTTTATATACACTTGCTCAGAGGGATATCCTTTTTATTCAATTAGTTTATTGTGGTCAAAGTTTAAATGGAGACTTAGGGCTTTTTCGAATAAGTTGGCGCTCAAGATGATCTAGACAAATACAATTTTCAAGCGTGCATCTTCTACTTTAACTCTACAATTAGTAGCATATTTTTCTTACCTGGAATAGACTTCTTCTCAGCTAAAAATTATCTTCTACACTGAAAACTAGCATAGTCTCCCTCAAATCTGATGACTATTACCTATTTTGACACTGAAAACGGGCATGTTCTCCCCTGACAAAAACTTGTGGCATCTTCTTAACCGAAAAAAAAATCTTCTTTTCTTCTGAAAAGTAACTTTTTCTTCTCGACTGAAACACCACAAAGCAGCGGCATCTTTCTGCACCACAAACTAGCTTCTTCTATGCTGAAAACTAAAAATTGTGGCTTATTCCAAAAACTAGCATAGTCCTCTCCCGGGCTAAAAACCAATTTCCTTAGTCTTCTAAGCTGAAAGCTAGCTTCTTCACCTACATCAAAAACTATTGGTTTTCTTTTAGTCTTAAAGCTGCCATCTTTTTTTGAGAAAAAAACAAATTGCATCTTCTATGCTGAAAACTTGCACAGTCTGTTGCTACACTGAAAACTATCTTCTAATTCTACACCGAAAACAAGCATGTTCTTCCACACCAAAAACTAATAAAATCTTCTTCACCGAAACTAGAATTATTTCCTTTTCTGAAAACTAGTGTCTTCTTCTACACCAGAAATCTAGAATAGTCTTCTCCTACGCTTAAAATTTCTGTCTTCTTCCATGAAAAAAACGTGTGGCATCGTCTACGATACAGAACACTAGCATAGTCTTCTTCTGCGCTTAAAAACGAGCTTCTTCTCATTAACTAAAAGTTACCATGTTCTTCCACGACATACACTAGTGGCATCTTTTTCTTCATATATATATATATATATATATATATATATATATATATACTGGACTGTCTCAGAAAATTAGAATATTGTGATAAAGTTCTTTATTTTCTGTAATGCAATTAAAAAAACTAAAATGTCATACATTCTGGATTCATTACACATCAACTGAACTATTTCAAGCCTTTTATTATTTGAATATTGCTGATTTTGGCTTACAGCTGAAAAAAACTCAAAAATCCTATCTCAAAATATTAGAATACTTCCTCAGACCAAGTAAAAAAATAATTTTATAACAGCAAAACTAAATCAAACATTTGAAAATGTCCATTGATGCACTCAGTACTTGGTTGGGAATCCTTTTGCACGGATTACTGCATCAATCCGGCGTGGCATGGAGGCAATCAGCCTGTGGCATTGCTGAGGTGTTATTGATGCCCAGGATGCTTCGATAGCGGCCTTCAGCTCATTTGCATTTGTAGGTCTGGTGTCTTTCATCTCCTTCTTAACTATACCCCACAAATTCTCGATGGGGTTCAGGTCAGGGGAATTAGCAGGCCAATCAAGGACAGTGATGCCATGGTCAGTGCACCAGTTACTGGTGGTTTTGGCACTGTGGGCAGGTGCCAGATCATGCTGGAAAATGAAATCCTCATCTCCATAGAGCTTTTCAGCAGATGGAAGCATGTAGTGCTCTAAAATTTCTTGGTACACAGTTGCATTTACTCTGGACTTGATGAAACACAGTGGACCAACACCAGCAGCTGACATGGCTCCCCAAACCATTGCTGACTGTGGGAACTTCACACTGGATTTCAAGCAACTTGGATTTTGCTCCTCTCCAGCCTTTCTTCAGACTCTGGCGCCTTGACTCCCAAATGAAATTCAAAACTTGCTTTCGTCTGAAAAGAGGACTTTGGACCACTCTGCAACTGTCCAGTGCTTCTTCTCCATAGCCCAAGTCAGACGCTTCTTCCGTTGTCTTGAGTTCAGAAGCTATTGTAGCCCATTTCCCGGACACGTCTGTGAACTGTGGCTTTTGATACCTGGACTCCAGCTTCAGCCCACTGTCTTTGAAGCTCCCCCAAATTCTGGAAGCGGCTCTTCTTCACAATTTTGTTAAGGCGGCGGTCATCTCTCTTGGTTGTGCAGCGTTTCCGGCCACATTTTTCCCTTCCAACAGACTTTTTGTGGATATGCTTTGAAACTGCACTCTGTGAACAGCCTGCTCTTTGAGAATTTTCCTTTTGTGTCTTACCCTCCTGATGGAGGGTATCAATGATGGTCCTATGGACAGCAGTCTTCCCCATACTTGTGATTTAGTTTACTGAACCAAGCTGAGTGTTTTTAAGGCTCAGGAAACCCTCGCAAGGTGTTTCGAGTTAATTAGATGATTCAGGTGATTAGTTGAATAGCCTACTTGTATACTTTTTCATGATATTCTAATATTTTGAGATAGGATTTTTGAGTTTTCTTAAGCTGTAAGCCAAATTCAGCAATATTCAAATAATAAAAGGCTTGAAATAGTTCAGTTGATGTGTAATGAATCCAGAATGTATGACATTTTTGTTTTTTTAATTGCATTACAGAAAATAAAGAACTTTATCACAATATTCTAATTTTCTGAGACAGTCCAGTATATATATAGGGGTTTTCATTTCATAACCAGGAAAATGCAAATGCAGATCATTTAACCAACGTGTCAATTATTATTTGAATTGGTCACTATTGGCCCAAGTTATTCAGAGGTTTAGAAGTCCTTTTTAGAATTTACAGGGCCGTACAGGCTAAAGAAGGGTAAAACAAAGCCTGCAATTGGCCCAACAAGATGTAAATCACAAGTAAGGTTGTTCTACGGACTAGAGAAAATAATTTCATGAAGCTAAGAAGACAACCAGCAACAAGAGACGTCTATCAATGCAGAAATGTTTTTGGGCGGATTTATTTTATTTTTTGGCATTATTGTGTATTTTGGAGTACGTAAATATTTCACACTGTTGGATTCACTACACTCACGCATGTAATGGGACCATGGTTGTGTATTATCATCGAGTCTTTGGTGAGCTATAGTTTTCGAATATCTTGTCTCAGACTGATCGTAATGCTTCTGTGATGAGAATATTTTTAATTGATCATCATATCTTGAATCCCAAGAGTTTAAGCCTTCCAATGATATGTGGCATGACATATTTTAGTGACATCTTACAGACACCATGTCTGTATGTGTCTTAGACACTTACTTGCTTCTCAACGGCCGGGCTGTTTGACTGACTTATCTGACTGTTTTGTTGACTTTCCTACTGTAGCGCCTCATAGTCCGGTGCACTTTATGCATGCAAATTTATGACAAAAGACTATTTTTGAGGGGTGCGCCTTATAATGCAGAAAATAAGGTACTTAACAGAGTAAGTAGTTGCAAAACTAAATGAATTATTTGACAAAGTAAAAGTACTTTTATACTTAATTAGTTTGTCAACAGAACATAAATATTTGAAAACTTAACTAGTTACTTGACGGGGTAAAACTACTTCAATACTAACAGAATACAAGCATTTTAATACTTAACAGATTACTTGATTGAGTAAAAGTACTTTAATAATGAATGAGTTGTTTAACATAATAAAATTAGTGAAATGCTTAAGAACAGACTTGATTTGACGGAATTGTCATGATTACTGATTCGGGTCACCTGCGGCTGCCCCGGTGGCGCCAACAGCCCTGGTCGCTGATTGGCTCCTTGCCACTTTTTAAAACCCCCAACTCCCTGTTTCGGGCGTCCGATCATTGCGAACCTTCAGCTCCCGCTAAGGCAAGCCTTCCGAACCTGACTCCCTGTTTTTGACTCCCGTACGATTCCCGTTTTTCGACCCGTTTATGAACCTAACTACGCCTGTTCTGCCCGACGCCTGCCTACGACCTCTATTACGAACTTGACATCACCTCTGATCTCCAGCCCTGGTCAAACGACTTGCCATTCCCGCCTGTCTTCTTCCGACACGGAAGTGTCACTCCCACCTTGCTCGCTCCCGCTCTCCGTCAGTCCTCGGATCAAGCGATCCTTACTCTCACTCTCTTTCAATAAAACTAAGAAACTAACGCAATTGGGTTCCCGTCTCCGTTCCTGGTCCCTGACAGAAATATAAGTTCTTGAATACTTGATGAATCACTTGACAGAGTAAAAACACTTTAATACCTTACAGGTTACATGAAAGAATACAAGTATTTCAATACTTCACAAATTACTTGACGGAGAAAAAGTATTTCAATACTTAATGACATGACAAGGTAAAAGTACTTCAATGCATAACCAATTACTTTACAGAGTAAAATTACTAAACGGGTTACATGAAAGAATAGAAATAAGTATCGGAATTTCAATAACAAATTACTCGACAGACGAAAGGTACATCACCACTTAATCAGTTACTTAACATAATCAAAGTATTTTAATTCTTAGCACATAACTTGACAGAATAAAAGCACTTTCAATACTTAATGACTGACTTGACAAAGTAAAATTACTTCAATACTTAGTTACGCAACATAAACAATGTATTTCAATACTTTTCGAATTACTTAACAGTGGAAAATTATTTCAAAAACAAGTTATTCAAAACAGTAAAAGAAATTCAATACTTATGTATATACTTGAGTAAAAGTACCTCAGTACTTAATGAGTTCCTTGACAGTACTTCAAAACTCAATGCATTACTTTCTACCATTTTTCAACTTGTCGAAAATCGCTGAGCAGGCATGCGCTGGTCCGAATTCCAAATGTTACATGTTAGGAATTAAAGTGCATTTACTGTGTCTGGTACTTCAGTATTTGACCACTTTAAGAATAGATCAATGAATATATTTAATGAGGGGAGCGGGCGCAGACAAAACTCAATTTCTTATTTTATTGATATTCCTGTCGTGAGCGTGACTGTGTTTTCTTTGTCACCAGTATGCCTGATTCAAAAATAATCTCACCTCAACAACACTTTCCCAACCGAAGCATTTTTTTCCCCATGGAGAAAAAGTTCTTGTGGGAAATGTATATTCTGTCACATTACACTTAATCGTATTTATTTTTTTGGACTTTTGCTCATCTCTCTCGACAACAGCGCCGCCTTTATCCCGGCAGAAAAAAAAATCAATGGCGGCAGCTACAGTGGAAATGAGAAGCCACGTGAAATTATCTATTGATTTTCTCTTTTTAACGTCTCTTTTCTTTCTCTCTAGCGATGAGATTGTTTTGCGGGGAGTTTTAAGTCGCTGAGGTGGAACGCCGTTGTGGGTCCGGTCAACGGGGGATTTTGGGGGCATGGGAATGAAAACAAATGGGAGGGCTCTGGTTTCAAGACCCTCTCCCCATCCTTTCCTTTCCCTGTTTCTGTTAAAGTGGCTCATACGTCATTAAGAGTCACTTCTAAATTTATTTTGCCATGTTTGGGAGGGATTACTGTAAACCCTCCCCTACACTCCGTAATCATTCACTCTTTCGCCGTTGTGGAATTTTTATGTCGTGGCCCAAGAAGTTCATGAAGGAGTCAAGTGAAATATATGTGTATATATATATATACATATATATATATATATATATATATATATATATTTTACACATACATAAAACAAGGTAAAAGTAAGGTAAAACCTCAATACTCAATACTTAGAGATGGATGAATTTAATCGTCTTTATTGTAATTGATAACACCGTAGTGAACACTGTATGCAACGGGATTAGACATGGCTCTCCAGGGGAAGCATGTAATAAAGACTTTAAAAGAAAAAAAGAGAAAACACTAAAGCACAGGTGCAAACATGACCGCTAAGGGATTGAATCCGGCCCACGAGACAACACTCAGAGAAGCGCAAGAGAAAAACAAGCTTCAGGTTGAAATATGTCAACTTGATATTGCCAAAGCCAGGTGCCTCTCACTAAAACACTGTACTTGTATTTATTTTTCTCTCTCTCTCTGTCTCTCTTTCTTTCTTTTCCACCCCTTTTCTCCCACCCTGCCTCTGTCTCTTTCACTCTCTGTCTCTCTTTTTCCCTTCTTTTGTTGCTCTTTGTCTTTTTCTCTCTCTGTGTCTTTTAACCTCTTTTGCCCTAACTACCTTTTTTCCTTTTCTGTCTTTTATCTTTCTCTCTTCATACCCTTTGCGCTTTATTTTCTCTTTTCTCTCCTTCTGTCTTTGTATTTCTCTTTGGATTTATTTCTTCCTCTCCCTTTCTTTTACCCCTCTCTCACGACTTTTTATCTTTTGTTTCTCACACTCTCTCCCTCTCTCCCTTTTTCTTTCTTTGTCCCGCCCTCTCTCCTTTTCCCTCCCTCTTTCTTTTATTTCTTTATCTCTCTTTTTCTTTCTCTTTAATCTACTAGTCCGGCCCCCGACAGAATGTTTGGTCTTTCGTGTGGCCCCCGAGTTAAAATGAGTTTGACGCCCCTGCACTAAAGACTGAGACTACAAAAGGTAGAAAAGTTACAAGGGTAAAAGTACTTCAATACTTAACAAGTTAACAGATACATACCGTGCCGTTAAGTATTTTCCCCCTTCCTGATTACTATTTTTTTTTTGCATATTTATCCCTCATTAAGGTTTCAGATCATGAAACCAATTTTAATATGACACAGAGAAACTCTAAGGAAAATCAAGATTTGATTTTGAAATGTTGTTTCCATTTACCAAAGCACAATACAAATTTAGGCCTATGTGGCCCATTGGAAAAAGTAATTGCTTGTAATTTTTCCAAGGCTGTAGGGTTCCAGCGAACCACTGTCAGAGCCATAATCTACAAATAGAGAAAAATGGGAACAGTGGCAAACCTTCCCAGGATTGGTCCATCAATTAAGATTACTCCAAAAGTGCCACCACAGCTCATCCAGGAGGTTTCAAGAGAACCTCGAAAACATCTAAAAAAACTGCAGGCTTTGCTAGCCTCAGTTAAGGTCATGACTCCACTATGAAAGGGGAAAGACACTGGCCAGAAATGGCATCCATCGGATAGTTCCCGATAACCACTGCTGTCACAAAATAACACAAAGTTGTCTCACATGTGCCATAAAGCATCTTTGGAGAAGCATTCTGGCGATTGATGAGTAAAAAATGGAACTTTTTGGATGGTGTGCAGCCCGTTACATTTGCCGTAAAAATGGCAAAGCATTTGACAAATATTAATGATGCCAACAGTAAAGCATGGTGGTAGCAGTGTGAGGGTCTAGGGCTGCTTTGCTGCCTCGGGACCAGGAAGGTGGTGATCTATGGTTGAAGTATTAATGAATTCAGGTGTTTACTAAAATATTCTGAAGGAGAACGTATGGCCATAAGTTCTTGCCCTCAAACACAAGTGCTCTTGGGTCATACAGCAGGACAATGATCCGAAACACACCAGCGAGCCCAACTATGAATGGCTAAAAAAAATGTTCTGGAATGGCCAAGTCAAAGTTTAAATCCATTTCAGATGCTGGGGTGTGGCCTCAAACAGGTAGTTCATGCTAGAAAACTCAGTATAGCAGATTTGAAAAACGTTTTCCCAAAAAAGTGAGCCAACATTCCTCCACAGCGTTGTGAAAGACTCATTCCTCAATTATCGTAGTTTAATTTCTGTTATTGCTGCCCAGGGCTTTTAGGTTCAGGGGAAAATTGCTTTTACACATATTGCCAGATAGGTTATGATTTTTTTGTGTGTGTCTTAATGAATGGAATCAACATTTCAAAACTGCATTTTGTATTTTCTTGGGTTGTCCCTTTGTGATATTAAACTTGGTTTGATGACCTGAAATATTTGTGAGCGATGAATATGTAAAAAACAGAGTCAATGACGTCTGCTATTGCCGGTTTTTGACAATCCGTCCGAAATCTGCAAGGCGGACGTAGCGTTAGCCCGACTAGTCAAGTCAAGTCATGTTTATTTGTATAGCCCTTAATCACAAGGAGTCTCAAATGGCTGCACAGACCATAGATTATTCCAAACTACAGACTATTATTACACCATCCCCTGATCTAAAACCTACATGAGGGCAAGGAAAAATTCATAAACCTCAACATGAGGAAAGTGAAGAAACCTTGAGAATGGAACGCACATGAGGTAATGCCACTTCCAGGATGACCAGGCTGCAATGGATGTTGTAATAACAATACATTTTCGACTTAACTAGAGGCAATTTTTGTAACTGGAGGCAATATTTTCCCGTTCAGGTACTTCATAACCTGAAACTTTTGTCCGTAGAGACAATTGTAAGTGGAGGTTCCACTGTACTTCACAATTTACTTAACAGAGTAAAAGTTATTCAATACATAACAAGTTACTTGACAAAGTAAAAGTACTTAAACCCTTAACGTGTTACTTTACAGGGTAAAAGTTATTCACTACTTGATAAGTTAGTCACGGGGTAAAATTAATTCAATACTAAACAATTTACTTAACATAATATAAAATTATTTAAATACTTGGATAATTACTTAACAATGTATAATTACGTCAATACTTAATTATTTTTTTTTTTATTATTTTAAGTAATAAGTTGAAAATTACTTGACAGCTTTTTTTTTCCAGTTATATGTGTATGTATATAAACATAACTGTGTATTTGTTTTTGTATTTTTGTTTTTTCTTCTGGTCTTTTTTCCTTTAATGGCTCCGGTTTGACTTCACGTATCAAGTGTAAATGTGGTTTGACTGCCTCCTAGTGGCAGCTTCCTTTTACAAAAAAGAAAAACGCATCATTTAAGCTCTTCTTTTTTGTAACTGTTCCTGTTTATTTCAGGACGGCAAGAAGAAATTCGATAAAGAGACCGAAAAATATTACTCTACACTTGAAAGGCACCTCAACCTGTCGTCTAAAAAGAAAGAAGCTTATCTCCAGGAGGTAAAATCCAAACTAAAAAAAAAACGATGCAGCTTTGCCATTTCGAGACGAGTAAAGCTCAAATTTCTGACTGGACTTTTTTTTTTTTTTTCTTGTGCTCAGGCCGACACGCACATTGATAAAGAGAGGCAACTCTTTTACGATGCGTCCCTTGAGTATGTCTTCAAAATACAAGAAGTGCAAGAAAAGAAGAAGTTTGAGTTTGTGGAGCCGGTGGGTTCAAAGTTTTGATTTTGCCATACAAGTTACTTGAAAGAGTAGAAGCAGTTAAATACCTCATGAGTTGCTTACCAAGGTACAAAATAATTCAATACTTTACATGGTACAAGAGTGTAGGAACTTTAAGACTTAAAGAATTACTTGACACAGTAAAAGTCATTCAAAAGGAATATATTCTTAATGAATATATTCTTAATAACTTATTTGATTGAGTAAAATTACCTCAATAGGTAATGAGATATTTGTCAGAATAAAATTGTTTCAATACTTAACAAGGTACATAATGAGTTACTTGACAGGGTAGTTTTACTTCAATCCTTAACTTGTTACTTTACAGGGTAAAAGTTATTCAATACTTAAAAACCCCGTTGGGTGATTTATTATCAAATTTCTTAAATGAGTAAGCACTTCAATACTAAATAATTGACTGAGTAAAAGTTCTTCAATACTTAACAAGTTACTTGATAAAATCACTCAATACTCAACAACTTGACACAGTGAAAGTACTTGAATACTTAACGTATTACTTAGAATAAATGTTATTCAAAAATTGATGGGATACTTTAGAGGGTCCCACTACAGGCTAACAAATGTTTCCAAACGGTCTCCAACCGGGAACCTTTCGCATGTCAGGCGAATGTGCTGCACTACGAAAAGGGCATATTTACTCAACTAATTAATTAATAGTAATAATTCGATTAAAAGTAATTCAATATTTTTGGACAGAGTAAAAGTACTTGAATAATTACGAGTTACTTTACAGAGTAATAACACCTCCTTATTTTTTAGCTTCTTAACATGGTAGTAGTACTTTATTACTTAGGGAGTTACTTCACAGAGTAAAAGTATTTAATACTTAATGAGTTACTAGGCACAGAAATATTATTTCAATATTTAACCAGTTAACAGGGTAAAAGTACCTAACAAATTACTAAACAGAGTAACATTAATTCAATACGTATAGAGTTACACAAAGCAGTATAAGTAATTTAATTCTTTATGATGACTACAATAACTTAATTAATCAACGAGTCACTTGACAGAATATAGTACTTCAATACTTAGAGTTACTTAACTGGGTACAAGTGTTTCCATACTAACCAGTTACCTCACAGGATTAAAGTACATTTATACTTATCAAGTTTTTAACATAGTCAAAGTACCTCAATACATAACAAGTGACTTGACAGGGTAAGTGGACTTCAATAATTAATGAGTTGCTTAACAGAATATAAGTACTTAACTACTTACTGAGTTATTTAAAACATTATACTATAATTCAAAACTTTATAAGTCACCTGAGGTAGTGTATAATAACTTGATTAATCAACGAGTTGCTTAGCAGAATACCAGTACTGAAATACTTAAAGAGTTACTTAACTGTATTTCAATATTCAAACAGTTACATAACAGGCTAAAAATGCATTAATACTTAACAAGTTTATTAACAGAGGGAAAGTACCTCAATACTGAACGAGTTAGTTGAGTAAGGTATTTCAACATTAAACGAATTGTGATTTCAATTTATTGTCTAATTTCTCAATGTCTACTCTCATAATTATCAGAGCGCACACTTCACCACAAAATGAAGTGATTTTTCGAAAAGATACGAGTGCTACAATCCGTGCTGGAACAACAACTACTACTCAACCCTGGAGGGGTTTGGAGCAAGAGGGTCACTGGAAAGTGAAGCTCACCGTTAACTTTTTGTGTTACCCATCCACAGCTGCTGGCCTTCCTGCAGGGCTTGTTTACGTTCTACCATGAAGGATACGAGTTGGCTCACGAGTTCGAGCCCTACAAGCAGCAGCTCCAGTTCAACCTGCAGAACGTAAGTGCCTACCCGCATCCTCGCATTTCTCCGCTGCCGCTTGTAAATGAGATGCTGGCTGCAATTTTTTCTGACCTTATGAGTTAAAGATTTCCCTGGCGTCTTAATAAAAGTACCGATGCTTGTTTTTTGAGAGGACAAGAAAAAAAATTCCCTAGAGTCTTAAGTAAAGCCATATTTTTATTTAAGATAGTATATAATATATATTTCCTTCATAAATCACATTACCCACTAAGTTTGGATTGATTGAGATTGTGTTATTTCCCCACTGGTTATCATATACATGTAACCATATATACATATATATGGTAACCAGTAAGTTAATAACAGCTTTGATAAACAATTGTCAAAAAAATAATGGCGCTTATCTTGGTCCTGTCTCCTTGACAACCAAAATGCTTTTCATTTTATTTTTGTCATGTAATCAGATTTTTTACCAGTCTCTTGATTTTGGACTTCGGGAGACCGGAGAGTAGTGCATTACAGTAATTAATGAATTATAATCTCCGCAACGGACTGAGACAGATGGAAAAAAGCTTTTCTGGTAATATTCATAACGTGTGTTTGAAAGGACAGATTGGTGTCAAATGTGACACCTAAATTTTTGACTGAGTCACTCTGGGTGATATTACATTTTTCAATGTTCAGAGCAGTTTTTAAGAACAAGTCACGGCATTTAGATGGACCAATAACTAACATTTCGGTCTTCTCAGAGTAGAGGCGCAAGAAGTTGAGTGAGATCTATTCTTTTATCTCAGTGAGGCAGGCCTCCAAATTTCCACAATTTAGTGTGGCAGAATTCTCCATCGGAAGATATAGTTTAGTGCAGGGGTCGGGAACCTTTTGGACTCAAAGAGCCATAAAAGCAAAAAATATTAATTTTATTTTGGGAAAGAGCCACACCATATATTATGAGACAAATTTACTAAATTGCTAAACCCGCGCCCCAGACAAAAGCTTAGTCTTCAGCACATTTATTTTTGATGATTTGATAAAAATTATGAAAAGAGAATAATGCCAGAGCCCCTGTCCCAAAATCAACAAACATACCACTTTAAACTTGTCTCTTTCTTGCAATTACTCAAGATCGGTTAAACTCATTTTGACCCTTTTTTTTCATGTATTTAATATTGTTTTGGCTTTGCGTGTACCTGAGTAGAATAGATTTCTCAAGTTTTGAACAGGATGGAGAACTTTTGCACGCAAATTTGTCTCTGAGCCACAGATACTCATAGAAAGAGCCATATATGGCTCGCGAGCCATAGGTTCCCGACCCCTGGTTTAGTGTCATCTGCGTAGCAATGGAAATTGATATTATACTTGCGAATTATATCCCCCAATGGAAGCATGTACAGTGATTTGCCAAACTATTTGCCCCCCTTGAACTTTGTGACCTTTTGCCACATTTCAGACTACAAACACAAAGATATAAAACTGTAATTTCTTGTGAAGCATCAACAATAAGTGGGACACAATCATAAAGTGGAACACACTTTATTGGATATTCTAAACTTCTTTAACAAATAAGAAACGAAAAAGTGGGTGTGCAAAAATATTCATCCCCATTGAGTTAATACTTTATAGCGCCACCTTTTGCTGTGATTACAGTCGCTTGGGGTATGTGTTAAAGTCAATCATTATTATGACTTTTTCGTGGCCATATTTGCACAGATAAAATACATGTATATAGTTTAATTCTACATGATGGTGGGAGCAAAAAACTCACGCTCCTTCTTGGCTGAGGTCCCGGACAGAGAGAGAGCGGGAGTGTTTATTAATGACAGAGGAATCAGTACAGAGCCAGAACACGACTTCAAAATAAAAGAATACAAGATTGATAAAAGTACAAGAGATATAATTACACTCATTGTTGAAACGTTACTTTATGTGTGTGTTTGTATGAGAAACATTGTTTTTATATTTAGTAATATAAAAACAAGCTAATTACCTTGAGACAGAAAATCAAGAGATTTACATTGAAAACCTGACAGTATGTCTCTATCAGTTTTGCACAACGAGAAACTGATATTTCTTCCCATTTCTCCTTGCAAAACAGCTCAAGCTCAACGTCTTGCAAACATACCGTCTTGCATTGTTGCCAAAAAGTTCGATTTTGGTCTCATCTGACCAGAGCACCTTCTTCCACATGTTTTTTGTGTCTCCCAGGTGGCTTGTGGCAAACTTTAAACAACACTTTTTACAAAATGGCTTCCTTCTTGCCACTCTTCCATAAAGGCCAGAATTGTGCAGTATACGACTGATTGTTGTCCTCTGGACAGATTCTCCCACCTCAGCTGTAGCCCTCTGCAGTTCATCCAGAGTGACCTTGGGCCTCTTGGCTGCATCTCTGATAATTTTTCTCCGTGTATGAGCTAAAAGTTTAGGGGGACGGCCCGATCTTGGTAGATTTGCAGTGGTCTGATACTCCTTCCATTTAATAGTATGGCTTGCACAGTGCTCCTTGGGATGTTTAAAGCTTGAGAAATCTGTTCATATCCAAATCCAGGTTTAAACTTCTCCACAACAGTATCTCGACCTGCCTGGTGTGTTCCTCATTCTTCTGAGACTATCACAGTGCAGGTGCATTTATACAGAGACCTGATTCCAGACAGCTGGATTCCATTTATCATTGTTAGTTATTTAGATCAACATTGAATGGTTCAGAGATCCTCACTGAACTTCTGGACAGAGTTTGCTGCACTGAAAGTAAAGGAGCTGAATAATTTTGCATACCCACTTTTTCGTTTTTTTGTTTGTTAAAAAAGTTTAAAATATCTAATAAAGTGTGTTCCACGTCAATATTGTGTCCTACTTATTGTTGATTCTTCACAAGAAATTACAGTTTTATATCTTTCTGTTTGAAGTCTGTAATGTGGCAAACGGTCACAAAGTTCAAGGGGGCTGAATAGTTTCGCAAGCCACTGTAAGAGACCAAATTTTAATTGTGCTGAACCTTTGAACTTAGCTGAAGTCTTTGTAGAAATCGCCACAAGATGTCGCCGTTCGGCCGTGTTGAGTCTCAGGCGTCGGTTGACAGGTGAGATCGATGAAAAAATATTGGTGGAATTAGGCACAATTCCATCATCATCGTGTCCTTCTCTGCCATTTCCAAAATCAGCTTTGCAGTCCCGCCGATGTAACTCCCTTAGCTTAGCACCATGGCCCGAGCGACCTCCCCGCTTTTGTTTGCGATCTCTACGCCGTCTCCGCCGCTTCGTAACTTGGTTGGCCACCCACGAACATGCCGCAACCCTTTGAATTTCTTGCGGGTTATCAAAGGTGGCATAAAAAGTGCCAAAAAAGTCGTAATTTAGATTAAGACCCACATACCCACAGAATTTCCTCGCGACTATAGGTATTTTTGGCCAAGCATGTGTCCAGAAAAGATAGCAAAATAGACAAGAGATCTGCAAAAAATAGAAAATTAGCTCAAGAGCTGTGAGCCGGTGCGTCCATGCGCGCCGCCGTCATCGTCCAGAAACCTACATTTGTTTTGTTCCAATTAAAAACATTGGAGAATGTAGCAGTTATTGAACTCCACAATCCAAGCCATTCTATTGTAAATTACTGAGTGTGGATGCATTTGTATTGATGGCATTTGCACCACTAAATATCATTGGTGTTTCATTTTGGGCAATGGTTATACAAAAGATTATTTTGCTTTTCCCATTTAGATAATTTGAAGTATGAAGAAATGTGTTTGCTATGAGATGACGTTGGTGTTTCATTTTGGTCAAAGCTGACAAAAACTGTAAATCTTTTCTTTATAACAAATGTGGTATCACTGTCACGTGAAAAAAGGTATCTTAATTTTTTTATTTTGTTTGCTTTTACGAAATGTTTACATGTTAATGGAGTCACATTGTCCAAAACACTTGCTAAAAATGGATTCATTTTAAGGACAACTCCCAAAATATATTTATTATCTAGCCCCAAAAACATAAACATTGTTTAAAGGTTAAAATTGCTATTTTATTTTCACAATAGTGACAATATACAAGGTATTCCAAGATGTTTGACCCCATTGTGTAGGCCAATAATTATGACATTTTTCGTTGGACCTCAAATGTTCACACCTTGTGTAGAAACATTTCAAGTTTTCTTGTGTAACATTTGGCGTTTGGCAACTTGTCGTTGGCTGCAATGATGCCTTAAGCCAGAAGATGGCGTCAGCAAATTTCAGACAGCACATTCAAGCTCTATCGAGTAATTCATGAGATATGGGCATTTAGAGTGAGTTCAACCATTTTGGAACACTGGAAAATGTAATTTATTGTATTGATAAATTGTAGGAATGTATCAAGCACTGTTTACTGGACTATTGAATTTAAAAAATGCTTATCCTACTTAAACATCCATAAAAAAATGTTAAAGCAGTTATTGTATTTTCACTCATGGATTCAACACTTCAAAATCAACTGTTCACCTGAGCAAGCGTTTTTCAAAAGTCAATTTTTCCATAAAATGTCCCCTTTGATATATTCTGCCCTTAATTAAACAAAATAAGAGAAAGGTTAAGAGTCAAAGAACAGCGAGTTGCTTTCTACAGCAGTAGTAGCTCGGCTTCTGGAAATGAGCCTGACGCAGCATCCGTGGCGTTGACATTTCACACTGGCTGTGAATGCCCCGTCGGGCTTGGGGGGTTGAAGTGGAGGAACGATAACTCTGCAAGGCTGCATCAGCACCACTGCTCCACACTATGACACAATGCAGTCGGTGGCGCTGAGCGAGTTCTACAAATACTCTTTTCGCTTGTATGATGAACCTCCTTCACGTTCATTTGAATTGTGTTTTTAAGTGTATCATTTTGAGTCTTTAAATTCTCACACAAAAACAAGTTTAGGCTTATCCTAAAACCGTACCGGTGCTAATAGAAATGCATTTTGCGACTAATAATAGTTGTATACAATTTTTCGCCATGTGGAAATCAATGACAATAAATGCGGGGCGGTAATTCACCAAAATGATTGTGCAAACCGCCTCAAACTCTTTTAATTTTTTTTTTTTTTTGCGATTAGGGGTTTATCCAATAAAATAAAATTACACCGATGCTTATGCGTCGCTAATACCTTCTGAACCCCTGGTACACCAGATAAAAACACAAAAATAACAAATGTATTAAACTGCCTGTGTGTAACATACGTGTTTAGAAATAACTATACATCTAATGGAAATGAAATTGTATTTACGTTTGATTTGACTTAACCTAGTACAGTAGTGTTGTTGGGTTGATGCGGAGGGGAGAAGAGACGGCGGCTTAAAATAAAAACCGATTCGAATACTTCCACTCGTGAGGATTGTGTTGCCCGGAGAAGTCTATGCCTCCTTATTTATAACAATAGTCTTGATCATTGATTGGTTACTTCCATGCAACTTAGCGAGGGTAGACATTTGTGTGTCTTCTCCGTATTTATTAATATTTCTTTGTATTTCTTGATGATCACAAACTATGCTTTCATAGTTATCGGGTTTTTGCTTCTTTCTTAGTATCACTGCAAGCCTTGGAATATATAGTGAATAAATACACGACAAAAATGCAGAATTATATCACACACAACTTTTTGATCTGCATCAATGGAAATGCATCATGGGAAGTAGTTTACCCAAAAGCATATCAGATTTTTTTATGATGCGCAAACCAATACCAAACTAACATTTTTTTATGAAAGACATTTCAGAGACGTAACCTATAATACGTACAAACTCCGCAAAATTTGAGTTTTGATGTGCCCACACAATAATTTGCAATTGATGTTGTATAGTGAGGAAAATGACCTAAAGATGGGCTGAAAAAAACCGTCATACTTCACTGAAAGTGGAAAATGTCATAGGGTGGGGTTGCCGTATCTTGGGGTCCTTGTGTATTTTTTCTGTTCTAATTCGTCCAGAAATATATATCTACATTTAAAATTACATTAACTTTTACTTCAGTCACAGTAATGTTCTCCATGGCAGACGCGCAACAACTTTCTAAGCACCAAGCAGGAAGTGGAAAAACTGATGCAGAGGATCCGATCTGCTGACCAAGACTACAAAGCTCCGGGACGCTGGAGCATGGAGGGGTTCCTCTACGTGCAGGAGAAACGTGAGTTTTTACATCATAACAGTCAGTCAAAGAGAGCAAATTGTTTTATAACAGAATATTCCGGGCACAAATAAGTTATACAGAGCTGATTGTAAATCTATGACAAAAGTAAACTTGAATGGTGTGCCACTGTTGAATAAAGCCGTGTCCTTATGATGATAGCCTCAACATTCTTGGAGAAATCTTAGTCAAGCCGCTAAACGTTTGCCTGAGAAAATCAGTAGTATACTATTTTGTTTAACAGGGATGGGAGTTTGAGTTTGCTTGATGATATCTTCCACCTATGCCCTGGCACTCAGCAATGGGCTTGTTAACGCACCTCATTTATGATTTATTTCCCTTGAAGTGTTAGAGACCTTATCCCCCGAATGTTTAGAAATAACTGAAATAATGAAAAAGTTATAAATAAAGGAATTAGACAATCATGAATAATTGTAGGAGGTAACATATCTCAAAATAAACTATTTATACTGTTTTTTCCTGAAATGACAGCAGCTTAGCTAACCAGGAAATGTAAGATAATGTGTGTTATAATTTATTTTGGTTGGAAATGTGTGAAGATGATTTTGTTGTTGTGTTTTAGGTCCCCTGGGCTGCACATGGGCGAGACATTACTGCACGTATGAAAAAAGCAGCAAAACTTTAACCATGAGAAATACCGACAAGTCGGCTAATAAACAGGTACACTAAATTATAGGGACGCACAATAATTATTGGGCCAATAACCGCCACACATTTGGTCACAGTTACAGCTTAGACAATGCTACTTGAGAGAAATGAGTGATATATTTGTTTCTTGGCCAATGAATTTAAGTATTGGAGGCACTTGTAGAATGTTTAGAAGTATTGGTCTAGTTTGTTAGGGAAAACGTAATAAAAACAGTAATAATATAATTTAAATAATATAAAACTGACACCCTCTCTTGTTATTTTTTACCCAGATAAAGGATTAAAATGAGCAAAATGATCTCAGAGGTTTTTATTAATTTTACTTGGAACTGAATAGAAATAATCAGTTCAAAGATAATCCTTAAAATTTCCAAAGGAAAACTGCTAATTGCTCAAGATTTATGTTTTCATTTTTTTTTTTTTTCTTATTCATTCACATATTTATTTGTTTCTTTATTGAATTTTTAGAAGAACTTAATTTATAGTATACAATTGTCTTTAGCTTATTCGACTTAGCTACGTGTTTTTTATGTACCGGTGATTATTTTAATGTTTGTACAGTACTACAATCGTTTTATTGCCACTAGATGGCACTAGTCTCTTATGTTTTGGTGTTCTAGAACTGTTTGGTTTTGTTCTTTTAGCTAATTATTAAATTTCAATATAACCGATTTTTTTTGTGTTTCTTTACCAGATACTTCTCCTTTTTTAAAATGCATTTGTTTTTGCATTCCTTTTTTTTCAGAACGGTTTGGTGCCAAACCAGCCCGAGATGTTTAAACTGAAGTCCTGCATCCGGAGGAAGACGGACTCCATTGACAAGCGCTTCTGCTTCGACGTGGAGGTGGTGGAAAGGTCTGTGATAGGGCAGGAAAAAAATGAAAATCCTTCTAACTTCTTTTCTGAAGACATAACTCCGAATATGTGGTTCCGATTTACTCGATTAACTGGTCGTGTCCCAGCAGAGACTAGAGTTAACATCCTCCAAGGTTTCCATGTTTTCATCTTTCTTTGAGTCTGGCATGAATCCCCCTTACCTTTTCTTTTAAACAATAATCCTTGACAATATTGGTAATTCTCTTGCCACTAGATGGCAATAAGTGTTTCGTGTATTGGTCTTTCAGAAATATCTGTTGGACACACAGCAGCATTACTATTATCCTGAATGTGGATGCAGTTTTCTTAAGGTCATTTTTAGCCACAAGAGGGCAATACTATTTCATGATTTAGTGTTTCAGAACGGTTAGGTGCCGAACCAAGGAAGTTCCCGGTGTGAGTTGTGGCCCACAACAGAGCTATTATTGTCCTGACTCCCGATTGTGGATGGATTTGTATTAAGATCATTTTTTTGCCAATAAATGACAATAGTACTTCATGTTTTGGTGGTGACAGTTTGGTGATGAAGCTGCCAAATTACGAGTCTGAGATGTGGCCTTCTGCAGCTCCCTGGATTTTGTAGATCTGAGTTTATCCTCTTTACCAAACGGTTTTGTTGATTGTGACTGTTGCTTTCCTTGCCCTAGACAAATAAACATGATTTTACCTTGACCTGACTTGACTTGACCACACGTTAGGGCATTGAAGTGCCAGTTTGTGTTTTAGTGTATCAGATTGAACTCTTCCGACTGCAATTTTTATTTTTATTTTTTTTTAGTAAAAACTCAATAATGCATCTTTCTTAACTTAACTTTATTTATAAAGCCCTTTAAAACTGAAGACAAAGTGATCTACACATATAAAACATAGGTGACAAAAAAAACTTAAATAACCGTGAAATCGTGAAGACACTTAAAAAGTATAAAAAAAAATAATCAAATAATAAAAAAGGAACAAAGTCTCGTGTTGAGTCAAAAGCCCCCCCAAAAAATTAAGGCTAGTTTTAAAAATGTCTGATGTGCAAGGGCAATCTCTTCCAAAGTTTGGAAGCAGTAACAGAAAAGGATGTGTCCCCTCTAAGCTTCCTCTTAGACCTCGGTACCTCCAGCAGCAGCTGATCGGCTGACAGGAGGCACCAAGCAGGAACATGACAGTGAAAAGGTCACTGAGGTAAGCAGGGGCAAAGCAAATTAAACATTTAGGAACAAATAAAATAATCTTAAAATGAACTCTGTAATGCATGGGCAGCCAGTGAAGCCAGAACCAGTGTAATATGCTCTACTTCGGTGTGCCGGTTAAAAGTCTAGCAGCAGCGTTTTAATACAGTGCATTGCAGTGGTCCAGCCGAGATGTGATTATGGCATGAATCACAATCTCACAAATATTTTTGGAAAGAAGTGAGGGATTACTCTAACCTGGTTGTTTTAAACCTGTTCCCAGCTTGTTTTTCCTGTCCTTTTTTTCTGTCCTGATGTCGAGGTAGAAACTGCGTCTGCCGCGGAACTCTTTTCAGGCCGCTTCGGTTGTACTATAAAGTCCGGTACGTGAGTTGCATGTGCATTGTGTTTGCGTGTAACCATTAACTTATGATTTGCATATCTTTTCTCTGCAACTATGTGCATGTGCTTTTGTTCTACAGCATTTTGGTGTACTTGTTAAAATCAAATATTTCAATAAGTGCAGTTTTATTATGATTATTATTTAGTCTTTATTTTAATTTTTATTTCATGTGTATTTCATTTTATTTGGGATTTCATTGTTTTCAGGCTAATACTGATTTCAACACTGTTTATAATCAGACATACAAAAAAACAAGGATTCATAATATGTATAAATAATAATAATTATTATTATTATGTCATTATTATATGACATTATTATATATTGCATTTATTACATTCTTATAAAAATATTTTTGATTGTTTTTATTGATTATTGTATTATTTATTTTATTTTTATTGAAGCTAACAAGTCAATCTTACAAGCATAAAATCACCTTTTTGAAAGTCTTATTTTTTATTAGTTTATCATTTTATCATCCTTATCATATGATACTATCATATTGTTTTTTTTATATTTTTTATTTTTATTGTATCAATTCACTACAGTTGTCGTCTTGAACTGTTATATTAATTAAATCTATATATTATTTTATTTTATTTTTTCTTATTATTTACTTCAGATGAGAAAAAGTGGTGTAATGTTGCAGAAAAACATTTTAAAAAGTGGATGACATTTTATTTAAAAGGTAATTAAATCTTACTGATATTACTTTTAAAATTCTACTATTAAATATCATTAAAATAATGTAGTTCTCTTATTTAATTATTTTGAATTTGACTCACCTATGAATCAATTAATCACCGTGCTTTTTTTAATAACAAAAAAAAAACGGCGATGCATGGCGGGTGTGCGCTGGTGAATAGGTTTTGCAGCTTTGAATCAAGAGTGGGAATGGGAAGCACTGGCAAGCTCCATTTGCTCACATTTCAACATCCATTCGTGACCATGACGTCATACTTAATTTTATTTTCTTATTTTTTTTTCATGCAGGCATGGCATCATGACGCTGCAGGCGCTGTCTGAGTCCAACAGGAGGTTGTGGCTAGAGGCCATGGATGGAAAAGAACCGGTAGGGGGATTCCATTGTTATCTTAACATTATTTTTTCTCATATTTTTATTTTATTTAACGTGTTTATCTTGGAGGGCCACGAATTATTTCGTTGAAAACAATCTTCACTTGGTCGTTATAATTGACAATGAAAGCAATTTAAATTATATCATGGTCCACTGGCACTCTCTTGTGTTTCTTTTGTAAATGACAGCTTGCTTGCCTCGTAGTTATTCAATTTCTAAACGTTACAATTTTAAAGCTCATTAAATGACCCCGTGAGTTGTAAATGCTGTGTAAAAAATACATGGAAATATCTAAATAGATAATTGAGGATTAAATTGTTATGGGATTTTGCATTCGTTTTCCATCCGTTTTCAAATTTTTCTGTATTTGTATTCTGCAAAATTTAAATAAAATAATAAGGTTTCTTGTTCCAATAGCAAATCATTTTGCTCATTTTTTTTATCCAATTTTTAAATCATTTTGCAAATGCCTTTTTCCCTCTTCTTTTACCAAATTTTTATTTTGTTTTTCTAAAAGTTTTTCTTAATCTTAAAAGAGGAACAATATTCTGGAATGTAAAATGAATATTCTCATATTTTTAATAAGTAAAGATAACACTTACAATGAATCATAAGAAAAAACAAATTCAAACTGAGCAAAATTATCTTTAAGTTAAGCAATTTTGCTCGTTTTACATTATTTTTCTTTTTTTTACTCCATACGTACCTAAAGTAAAATAATAAAAGATCATCTGATTTGTTCTCATGTTTTCTTGAACTAAAATAGTTGTTTTCAAAATATATGTGAAATCTTAAAAGGAAATCATGTTTTTACATTTGTAATGACTTAAAATATTTCACTAAAATAAATTATAAAATGAGGAAAATAATCTGAAATTGAAAAAAATGTTCTCATATTAATAATACACGTAAAACAATACCGTAAAAAAATTTAACAGAACAATTTACTAGTTGAGCAAAAATGTGATTGAAAAGTTTGTTATTTTTGCATTTTGAATTACATTTCTCCCAATTTTTACATTGGACATTTCATTATAATGAATGAATCCCATTTGTATATTTATAATTGTATAAAATATTTAAAGTGAAATACGTTTTAAATGTCAGTTGTTTTGTATAGCCCTTATTCACAAAAATTCTAAAGGGACTGGATCATTACAAAAAAGTCTGTTTATTCATTTTTTTAATTACTAACACATATAAGGTTAATTAATTAATAACTATTAGAATGAGAAATAAAATAGTTATTAGCAACTTACAAGAATGGGTAACTCAATTGTATGCAAAAGAAAATAGTACAATAAATCTAAGCATTCAGTAGGCGGCGTTCAAATAAATAATCAAACCCTTTTTTTAACGATAGGTCCCACTACTAATTTTACATTAGTTTCTTTGCTTTTCCTTCTTGTCTAGATTTACAACCTGCCTGCAATCCTGAGCAAGAAAGAAGAGAGTAAGTGTGACTTTAAATCCTTCCCATGGCTCGCACTGCTAATTTATTCAGTGTCCGTATTCAAAGTGTTTTATGTAAATAAATCAAGCGTGGTATACTTTCCCAGCTTTTCTTAACGAGGCCGGATTCAACTTTGTGAGGAAGTGTATTGAGCTGGTGGAGAGCAGAGGTCAGTCGAGTTGAGTGGAGTCGTGATCGATATGGAATCATTTTTCCTGACTTTGACCGTCTTGCAGGTTTAAATACGATGGGGCTGTACCGGATCGGAGGCGTGAACTCCAAAGTGCAAAGGCTGATGTCCACCGCTTTTTGTAAGTAGAAACGGGAAGCCGTCTTTATACAGTCGCAACATCAAGTCGTGCTGTACGTAAGTCAAGTCAAGTCATGTTTATTTGTATAGCCCTAATCACAAAGAGTCTCAAAGGGCTGCACAGATCAAAGACTATTGCAAACTACAGACTATTATGACACCATCCCCTCATCTAAAACCTACATGAGGGCAAATAATACACATATTGTCAACATAAAATATAGGTTATTCATATGTGATAGAATAGAAGTGTGTTTTAAGCTTAGATTTAAACATTTCCACCGAGGTTGCAGATCGAATCTCAGAGGGATGAACTTTCCACAACATCTGGGCCCGAATGGAGAATGCTCTCGAACCCGCGGATCTCTTCTTGGCTCTTGGGATCACTAGTAGACCAGCGTTTTCAGAGCGAAGGCTCCGGACCGGAACATAGATTTTGTATAACACCAACAGAACCTTAAAATCACATGTTAAGCTAACAGGGAGCCAATGCAAGTTAGCTGAAATCGGGGTGATGTGATCAAACTTAAAAGCCTCACTGCAGCATTTTGTACGTGAGTGTGTGTATACGTATATATATATGTATGTGTGTGTGTGTGTGTGTGTGTGTGTGTGTGCGTGTGTGTGTATATGTATATACTGTATATGTATGTGTGTCTGTGTGTGCATGTGTGTGTACGTATATATACATACGTGTGTGTGTGTGTGTGTGTGTGTGTGTGTGTGTGTGTGTGTGTGTGTGTGTGTATATATGGATGTGTGTGTGTATACGTAAATATACGTATGTGTGTGTACGTATAAATACGTCTGTGTGTGTGTGTGTGTGTGCGTGTACCTATATATACATGTGTGTGTGTGTGTTTGTGTGTGCGTGCTTGTGTTTGTGTGCTTGTGTGTGTGTGTTTGTGTGTGTGTGTGTGTGTACGCGTACATGTGTGTGTGTGTGTGTGTTTGTGTGTGTGTGTGTTTGTGTGTGTGTGTGTGTGTGTGTGTGTGTGTGTGTGTGTGTGTATATATATATATATATACGTACAGTGAAGAAAATAAGTTTTTTAACACCTAGCTTATTTGCTAATCCCACTTAGAAATCATGGAGTGGTCTGAAATTTTCATCTTTGGTGCATGCCCACTGTGAGAGAGAATAACTAAAAAGAAAAATCCATAAATCACAATGCATTTTTTTAACGATTTATTTGTGTGATACAGCTGCAAATACGTATTTGAACACTTGTGTATCATCTAGAATTCTCCATGTGTCATCCTGAATCAGATGCACCTGTATGAGGTCGTGAGCTGCGTAAAGACACCTGTCCTCTATGCAATCAGTTAGACTTTCACTTGTAACATGGCAAAGAGCTGTCCAAAAACACCAGAGACAAAATTTTACACCTCCACAAGGCGGGAAAGGGCTACGGAGCTATTGCCAAGCAGCTTGGTGAAAAAAGGTCCACTGTTGGAGCAATCATTAGAAAATGGAACAAGCTAAACATGGCAGACAATCTCAATCGGAGTGGAGCCCCATGCAAGATATCACCCGTGGGGTCTCAATCATTCTAAGAAAGATGAGGAATCAGCCCGGAACTACACGACAGGAGTTGGTCAATGACCTGAAAAGAGCTGGGACCAAGGTTCCAAGGTTACTGTAGGTAATACACTAAGACATCATGATTTGAAATCATGCATGGCACAAAAGATTCCCCTGCATAAACCAGCGCATGCCGTCTTGAGTTTGCATATGACCATTTGGATGATACAGAGGAGTCATAGAAGAAAGTTTCGTTGTCAAATGAGGCCAAAATAGAACTTTTTGGTCATAATTCCACTATGCGTGTTTGGAGGAAGAAGGCTGAAGAGTACAATCCGAAGAACAACATCCCTACTGTGAAGCATGGGGGTGGTAGAAACATTCTTTGGGGATGTTTTTCTGCACATGGTACGGAACGAGTGCACTGCATTAAAGAGAGGATGAATGGGGCCATGTATTGCAAGATTTTGGGGAACCAACACAACAACAACCCAAAGCACGCAGCCAGTAAAACCAAGGAGTGGCTCTGAAGGAAGCATATCAAGGTTTTAGCATGGCCCAGCCAGTCTCCAGACCTGAACCCAATCAAAAATCTTTGGAGTGAGCTCAAACTCTGTGTTTCTCAGCGACAGCCCAGAAACCTGACTGAAGCTTTGTGAGGAGAAGTGGGCTAAGATCCCTCCTGCAGTATATGCAAACCCGGTAAAAGACTACAGGAAACGTTTGACATCTGTAATAGCAAACAAAGGCTAATGTACCAAATATTAACATGATTTTTCTCAGGTGTTCATATACTTATTTGCAGCTATATCACACAAATAAATCGTTAAGAAATCATGCATTGTGATTGCTCGATTTTTCATTTTAGTTTATCCCTCTCACAGTGGACATGCACCTACGATGAAAATTTCAGACCCCTCCATGATTTCTAAGTGAGACGAATAGCAAAATAGCAGGGTGTTCAAATACTTATTTTCTCCACTGAATATATTTATTTTCATATCTATATCTATATACATAGAGAGAGAGAGGGAGAGAGAGAGAGATTTGCATGTATGTGTTCTATTGTATTATTCCAAAAGTCCATAAGGTATAGGTAATCAATTTATCTAAATTGACTTAGTTTTTGTGGACACTCTTTTTGAGGACCTTAATTCCATACATATTTTTGGTCTACTTACAATATTTTGGAGGATCTATTTAATTCTTCAGTTGTCATTACCAGAGGCATGACATCCTGTAAATTTTATTTTCGGAAGCTTCCAAGGCCCCCCCAGACCTGGAACTGGATCCTGAGACGTGGGACAATAAGACCATCACCAGCGGCCTGAAGAATTTCCTCCGGTCAGCCCCGTCCCCCTTCCCCTCCCATCTCTTTTGCATTTGCAAATAAATGACAAACATTGTTTTTCTTTTAAATTAATTTTCAGATGTCTCTCTGAGCCGCTAATGACCTTTAAGTTGCATAAAGAATTCATCATGGCTGCCAGTAAGTTCAAGAAAGCGGCAATCCAGCAACACAAATGTTAAATTGATGACATTTTCACTCATGGAGCCAGTGCCTTATCATAAAATTACGTCGTCTTTTAAAGCTCTAGTGTGTATTACAGTATATAGTGAGCCCTATTTGTGTAAAATACTTTATTTGGCTGCTACTGTTATTGTTAGCTGCCCCTGTTTCATCCTTCAGTGTCAGTCTCCTTTCACAACTCGTTATGCAACTGAACATTGCCAATTTCCGTGATTCCGGCATCCATCACATTTTTTTCCACTATTTTCTTCTCCAATCACTCTTGATAGTCACTGAATTCTTTTTGCTTTATTATTGTATTGTTCTCAGCTCAGGGATGCTGCTGGAAATGTGAATTTCCCTTCGGGGATGAATAAAGTATCTATCTATCTATCTATCTATCTATCTATCTATCTATCTATCTATCTATCTATCTATCTATCTATCTATCTATCTATCTATCTATCTATCTATCTATCTATCTATCTATCTATCTATCTATCTATCTATCTATCTATCCAAACTGCATGTTATGGCTCGCCACTAGATGCTATTGATATTGTTAGCTGCTCCTGCTTTGTCCTTCAGTGTCACTCGCTTCCTCAAGCTAGTAATGCATTAAAAGCATTGCTCTGACCAACTCTAGCTAATTGGTCTTTTCAGCCGCTCTGTATGTATCCAGCTGGCTGGGTCTTTTGTTGTTGCTCGCGCAGATTTACACCAACTTTCATGTCGTGTCGCTCGGTGGAATTCATCCTTGCTTACGCAAGAAAATACAGAAGTTTGGTTAGGTGGTGTCCTTTAAGCTTTTTTAGTGTGTCTTCTTCTAGTGCGCACACTCAAGCTCCATTTTAAGATATTGTGACTTCTATCTTAATGTTAGGAGTATTTTTTTTCCTTCCCAGAATCAGATGACCAAAACTACAGAGTGTGCGCCGTTCATTCTTTGGTCCACAAGCTCCCTGAGCGAAACAAACAGATGCTGGAGATGCTCATCACACACCTCGTCACGTATGATGCTGACCTCTTTTATTGATAAATCCAGCTAGTTTTCAGTATAGAAGTAAATTTTCAGCCTATAAAAATGATGGCACTCTGTTTATGTAGAAGCTAGTTTTCTTCATAGAATTAAATTTGCAGTTTAGAAAAAGGATGATGCTAGTTTTTGATGTTAAAACTAATTTTCTATATAGAGAAAGACAATTTTGTGCTTAGAAAAAAAAGTTGATGTAGAAGCAAATTATTTATACAAAAGGAGTTCATTTTCAAGTTTAATAAATGTTTACGCTAGTTTTTGACTAAGAAGCAAGTCTTTGACTAAGAAGCTAGTTTTCTACATTGAAGAAGTCAATTTTCAGCTTGTAAAAAGATTGTGCCAATTTTACACTTTGAATGTATCGCCAGCTTCACAGGGTTCCCCCAAGGTCTTAAAATTGAAAAGTTCTTAAATTTGATATCTGCAAATGAAGGCATTAAAAAGGTTTTATATTTTTAATCCTTAAATTTAACTCTTTAATGTCTTAATTTTCCATTGTCTTATCCGTCTGTAATAATGTATGATAAGTAAACTAACAAAATTTAACGTTGTGTCGATCGCTGACTGATAAATGCAATGTGTCAATCGGGAAATATAGATCTCCCCCTTTTTGGAAATGCAGCATTACGTTGAAGTGGGGAAAGTTTAAGTTTAAACCATTGTGATTGAATGATTAAAAGTAGAATTGGGTTGAGGCTGTAACTGAGAATGAATAGGAGAGGTCACCCAGCTAATGCCCTAACCAACCCTCGCGTGGGCACGGCCGCCTCAGTCTCTACCTTAGTCCAGGCCTCAACTTAACGTCCCCATCGTGAGCAGGTGGGTGGCATCGAGCGCCCAGTCCTGCCATAACTCGGCGCCTGCCTCCTGCATCTGTGTGCCAGGATCGATGCGAGACTGGTCTCAAATTTCACTAGATGTGGTCTTGTGTCAAAAAAGTTTCAAAAAGTCTTACATTTGAATGGAAAAATCTTGGGGAAACCCTGGCTTTAGCACAGAAAACAACATAGAATAATAATCAGATGCAAAATATTTTCCAGTTATTAAGTAATAATACTAAGTTGTTTCTGGCTACTTACTTTTAGCGTGTCCAAGCAAAGTCAGTCAAACATGATGACGGTATCCAACCTGGGCGTCATTTTTGGGCCCACGCTAATGCGTTCGCAAGAGGAGACGGTGGCGGCTATGATGAACATCAAGTTCCAGAATATCGTTATGGAAATTCTTATTGAGAATTTCAACAAAGTAAGACCAAAAAAAAATGGAAAACTACAGTACACCCTGGGATATGGCATGGCTTTCTGAGGTGGGGATCGGGTAGTGAAATTGGTGTACAGAGGCGGATGAAAACCGATGGTAATGTGTTCCAAACCCTTTGGTACTCCAGATAGACGCATTAAAATAAGAATGTTATATTATATGTACTCCTTATGTCTATAATGCGTGTCGAGGATTCAACGTTATAAACGAATATACCGTATTTTCCGGCCTTTAAGGCGCACCTAAAAAAACAAATTAGCCAGAGATTTGAAAGCACGCTTTATAATCCAATGCAATTTATATACAGGAAAATATGGGAAAAAATTGAAACGCAGAGTTACTCCATATGGTAACTGCTCTGCCAAATAACTTATTGTTGATGTTGTATTGTTTGGAAAGAAATCACGTCAAGCGGGGCAGAAAAAAACAGTATAAGGTGGGGGCGCTGTATCCCAGGGGTCTACTGTATTTCACAAAGACTCAGTTTAAATAATTGCACAATCTGCAGATCTTCCAGAACCCTCCAGACCCCAACGTGGTGCAGCCTCCCAGCCGACCTGGTTCCCGAAGAAGCAGAGCCGTCTGTTTGTCCAATGGTCCTCGAAAGCATCGCGGCCTTTACAAGCCCGCCCTCTGCCTGGCTGATGCGGAAAGTGAGTACTAATATTTGTTTGTTTTGGCCCATAGTGATCAATTATATTTGCTCCACCCCCCCAAAAATGTAATAATCCTGCACATCACTGTTATTTTTTAGATTTTATTTCTCATATATTTAGTTATTTTTAATATATTTATTATTATTAGGTATTATCTCTCTTTTTTGCTTATTTTAATAGGTAACAAATCACAGGTGAAAAATATTTTCTACAAATTGATCATTTCATTTTTCAGCATGTATTACATTATTTAATGTGTTATTAAATAGTGAAGGTAAGAGAAAGACTGTTTCAAACACAGTCCAAATGCCAAGCCAAACACCCAAAATCAGAATTTTTTTTTACCGCATCTAAGAATTTCACATAGTTTTGACATGCAACAAAATGAGCTGCAATGATTATTTCAGCCAGTAGATGGTGTCAGCAAGTAGAATATTTTGAACCTGCACACACCAGTTTTAATGATTTTAGTTCTTCTTATTAAGTGATAATAAATCTTACAGACACAACGCAACACCCACTTACTCTCTGCGAAACAGACTATGTATAATAAAAACAAACATAATTGGTGTAAGCAATTTGTATTATGTTTTATTTTCTAAATAAATTATTTCAGCAGTTTCTTAGTTCTTTCCCCATTGCAGTATATTTTGTGTTTGAAATTATAAGAAAGTGTAAAATATAGGTAAACCATAAAAGTTGACAGGTATGAAGTCATGAGCATGCGTCATACTTCCTTGGAGATATCAGCCATCCTTAATTGAAAGAGTCTGATTTTAAGGAAAACTGTGTTTGCCCCCTCCTGGTCCCTGCACAGGCGATGGGGGCAGCAGCAGTCTGGCTAGCACGCCAACAGGCAGCACAGATTCGCTGTCCTCGCATTCCTCAGAACACGAAGGCGCCACCCTTCCAGACATCCCTGCATCAGACAAATCCGAGGACACCCTGGTATCTGGCCCAGCCCCCATGAAGGCCCCCCGCCCAACTCGGCTACCTCACGATCTCACGGGTGTGACCCCGCTTAAGTCGCTGAATTCCAACGAAGGTAAAAATATTCAATGTTTAGGTTGTTTTTGCCTAAAGTTTATTATTTAGTGCCTTCGGGTGTTAAAAACTGAATTAAACAAAAAAACAATATTCATTTGAATAAAAAACAGGAATACAAGAATTACAATATCCATCCATCCATCCATCATCTGCACCGCTTATCCTCAGTAGGGTCGCGGGGGTACTGGAGCCCATCCCAGCTATCTTCGGGCAGTGGGCAGGGAACACCCTGAACTGGTTGCCAGCCAGTCGCAGGGCACACTATGACAGACAAATTACCTGCTCATTCACACCCAGGGATAATTTGGAGCGGCCAATTAACCTGGCATGCAAGTTTTTGGATTGTGAGAGGAAACCGGAATGCCCGGAGGAAACCCACGCAAGCACGGGGAGAACATGCAAACTCCACACAGGAAGGTTCGATCTCATGACCTCAGAACTGTGCCGCTCACATGCTAACCAATGCGCCGCTGTGCTGCCCTGAATTCCACTATCAATATGCGTTTTTCGAAATACTTATAGGCTGAGAAATGTGTTTTTATTTGAAATAACATGAGTCTAAACTAGAGGGAGCTGACAAGAGGTACCCCAGAAAGCCCCAAAATTTATTTCCCTTTTTATTGTATTGTATTGTGCCTTTTCTCTTTTTTTCCTCTCTTCTTTCCTTTTTTTATTTACTTTTATTTCCCTATTTCTTTTCTCTTGTACTTTTCTTTCTTTTTTTATGTTATACTTTTTAATTTTTTTCTGTCTTCTCCCATTCTTTTCCTTTTTTATTCCTTTTTTTCTTGTCTTCATTTTTTTTCTTTTTTTTCTTTTTCCTTCCTTTTTTCTTTCTTTTTGAACATAAATGTGAAGAAATTTGGTGTAGTTTTGTCACTTCGAGTCTCTTAAATATAAAAAAAGGCTACATTAAATAATGTGGCTGGAATAACTCGTCGTCATAGTTGAATAATCTGATAAAGATTTACAGCACTCTTCAAGTTAATTACTAATAATAATAATAATAATTGTAATTGAATTCTTAAAAATGTAAATGAAAAACCTAATTTGTCTTCAAGAGATCGCAGTTCGAATCCCGGCTCCTCTGTGTTACATGTCGAAGTGTCCTTGGGTAAGACACTGAACCCCTAATGCCCCCAATAAGCAGGTTAGTGCCTTACATGGCTGCACGGCCGCTATTGGGAAATGTGAAGCACGCTTTAAAGCGCTTTGGGAAGTCTCGACATGAAAAGCGCTATATAAATGTAGATCTTTTCATTTTTGGGGCAGCAGTAGCTCAGGAGTTAGAGAGCTCGTCTTGGGATCAAGAGATCGCAGGTTCGATTCCCGGCTCCTCAGTGTTTCATGTCGAAGTGTCCTTGGGTAAGACACTGAACCCCTAATACCCCAAATAAGCAGGTTAGCGCCTTACATCGCTGCACGGCCGCTATTGGGAAATGTGAAGCACACTGTAAAACGCTTTGGGAAGTCTTGACTTGAAAAGTGCTATATAAATGCAGATCATTTCATTTCATTTACATGACAACTAATTTTACTTTTATATGCCACTGGGTAACTACTGATTGGGTGAGTATCAGTATCAGGTTTGAATCGGTATTAGTCTGAAAAAAGTAATACTGCATATTAATAGGACTCAGTGCAGCTATCGATACTTGTATCACCCAAGGACCTTTGCATTAGGAAGAGTTCAATCCTTGGTCTGAAAAAAATGAAATTGTTTTCTACGGTGAACAATAAATAAAATTGGCTCGTCATTTATACTGTATATATTTTCCACTCTGTTTTGCAACAAGGCCAAAAGATTTACTCCAAGTCAGTCCAAAATCTCTCCACACTGGACCTCATTGATCACCTGAAGCCAGGCAACAACCCTCAACTTCCTCCTAAGCTGCTGATCCGGCGACGAGGCGCCGCCTGGGCCGGCGAAGGATACCAGAGACCCAACTCTGTGTGAGTACTCCGTTTGAAAAAAATAATCACCAGATATTACAGTAGTTCAAGGGATACAAGATAATTATCAGGCTGATCGTTGTCGGGGCGATAACGGCCGGATCTCACGTTACAGTTGTCGGACCAATACAAAAATGTATACAGTATATAATACACGATGACCCATCACTGGTCATCTATTGTCAGAACCTGTCTGCAAGCTACTCTGTTGTTCCTAAGTCATTCAGGGCCATCATGTATCACGTTTTCAGAAGCGTTGACCTTGAGTGCCTTTTTAATTTTAACTATTCTAACGGCTCTGATGTTGCTGATCCAGTGTCAAGTCTCTGAAAACTATTTCAGTATGATAAATCACCACTAGATGGCAGGAGTGGCTTTGATCAGATCTCTGTAAACACAATTTGTGCCTTGTTTTGTTTCCGGTGTTCACTGGTGTTGCAGTGTATCAGCGGTCCGTATGCCATGTACTTGCAGTGTTTTCAGAAAAAACGAAGATATAAGTCCTGACAGTTTAACAAATAAAAGCATTATTCTTTCTAAAAAAAGATGACAAAGTCCCCTGTCACTGATAGGCATAACTGTCAACCTCCACGGCTCCATGCCCGTACAAACTGTCGTATTTTCCCGTACAAAATACAAAATAATCGTACACCATATTTTTTTTTAATGATGCATGATGGGAAATCCCCAGGCGGCAGACGCATCCGCACAGTAGCATCAAACCGCTCGCTTCGTTTGCAACGAAAAAAAAAAAAACGATACAGAGATAGAGGCTTCTGCGGCGAACTCCTTTGACTTGATTGATTTTCCGTTTCGTGATAGTCGGTGTATACCGGATGGTAGCTATCATTGACAAATTTGCGTTTTTCCGTACAGATTTCCTTGTACGTCGTACTCATATTAAAATGCATACAAAATATACTTTGTACAGCAAAACCGTACAGGTTGACAGGTATGGATAGGGCAGAGAGGGAAGACGTTTTGCGCACGGCCGCCATGGCCATGAAAACCCGAATCGGGTGCTGAAAAGTGCTTTTCAAAGTTCAGGCATCCTTCATGCATAAGTTCAGTGTTCTTGCAATGCTAGCAAAGTGCCCTTGAGTTTATGGAAAGCATTTTTTTTTTCATATCAGAGGCATCACAAATATAAACTAAAAAATCATCTAAGGGAAAGTTCTGCTTGAAATGTATTATTTTACAAAAATATGTTTTTGTGACGTATTCTTGGAAACGAGTATTTTCACGAAACTATGCCGTTTTCAACTGTTGTTTACTACACAATGGTAAAAGCTAGAAACACATTTTTTTACAATTGAAGGTGAGGGTTCAGGTCTTTCTTTTGATGCGTCCTATGCCTATATATATAGAGGTAAAAAGAATTATAGCCCTTCAAAAATGAGTCAAAATGGAAAATATTGTCTGGCACTGGCATTCAAGAGAAATGTCTAGCACTGAATGAGTTTATGAGCTACCTTGGTGCCCCCTGATTTAGAAAGTAAAGAAACAAAAATAAATTTCATATAATTAGTTTTTCACCTGACAAAGATGATATGGAAAAACAGAAAAGTCTCCTCTGCCATCAAGTGCTCAATGGTGTCATTACAACTCAAAATATAGCAGTACTCTGTGCATGACACAGAGTAGTATAGACATAATTAAGAACCGGGGAAGGTTTTTCGAGGGAATTGCAAAAATGTAAATTAAAATGTTTTTACAAGCCATATAGGATTTTAGGCGGCAGGCTTGAATTGCTGTAAAAGTCGAATCGGTCCATTTTTTACAGTAAATAAAATCTGCTGGGAAATGAGAAAAAGTAACAAATTGTGTCGCGATTAAGACACACAGCTGTCGACATTGCACAGGGGTCAATATGAATTAAATTGGCATAAACATATACGCAGGAGTGTGAGAAAAACATTTTAAAAACAAAACTCAATGTACTGCACTGAGTAAAATTCAGAAGCCTGTACAATCACAACAGACTGTACATTTGCTGTGGCCTGGTACTGATCTTAAGATCTCCCATCCCTTGTGCACACAGCGAAGTGTTAGAGAGGAGACAAAGTTTTGCTACTTCTATTACGTTTAAATAAATTATTATACATGCCAACACTAGTTACTAAGTAAGAAGGGGTACACAATAATTACTGGGCTGATAATTATCGGAATGATAACAGCATGATATGACGTCAAGGGAAAAATATACTTGATAAATAGTCACCTTCATTTTTTTTCTTTGCCTTTTATCCTGATGGTCTTTCATCTTTTGTTTTTTTAAGAGACAGTGTGTAATATTTAGTGCCTTCCTAGTGGTACCAAATACTTTTATTCACTAAAAAATATATATATCTGAATAGTAGGCACAAATATATCATGCTAATGTACATTTTTAGAAAAAGAATCATAAGTTAAGAAATCCGTATTTCTTTTACACAGTGGAATCGATACTTAAGTCGCGTCCATGTTTTTCAGGCATTCAGCCGCCATGCTTTGTGTGGTCTGCGGCACTGGTCTTTGCTCGCACCAGACAACTCATCAACCATCTACTTGTCAGATATTACACACAGGGGTTATAGTCTTTTTTACACGGCGTGCGTGCCTAATCTCATTGCATACAATGTTAACTACGTTGTTATCAATGACAATAAAGAAAATTCAATTCAGTTGATTAAGATTAACAGTGCGGACTCAATTGTCCTAATCACTGCACAATTTGTTACTTTTTTGTACTATACATTTCCCCATTAAAATGTAAGAAATGGTCGTGAATTACTTTGTCCTTGTGGCTTAAAATCAGCTTAAAATCCAGTACGGCTCGTACAAAAACAAAGTTGAATTTCTTCCTTAAATGTGTGCCTGCCACTTTTCAACTGGTTCTCTTTTAGGCTGGAATTTATGATAATTAAAATGACCTATGTTAATTTTCCAAATCCAACATTTGATTCCTTAAAGCAGACTAATGACATCTTGTACTCCCATTTTGTCATCCTCCACCCTGTTTTTTTTTCTTCTGCAACAATTTGTTCATGCACACTCACGAGTAGGAGGAGGAGCAGAGTCTGCCTGCCGCTAGGTCACAACAACCTCAAGAATTAAAAGCAGCTCTCCCACCACATAAATTGTCTCGGCAACGGCAGCAAAAGAGAAAATGTGGCGTTAAGAAAATACTCGGGTTTCATTTAAGATATTTTGTGTCACATGTTGTCATGTCCTTAATGTTTTTAAACTTTCCTGAAAGTGAGTCTTGGACAAATATATGTTGAATTATGAAGTGTTTTAGGTGGTCCCGAGGCAGCCATTTTGTCTTTGTTTTGATGACCGGAAAATTCCAGACTTCTGAAGTCAATGTACTGCACTTGAGAGCCTCACACTCATTTGCCAAATTGTGAGACAACACATTTTTAGATCTTACGGGTCATTTTCATATGAGCTACTTCCTCACCAACAAGCTGAAGTCGCACCAGCCAAAATATACATAGTTAAGAAAAAAAACATATATAACTCGCACCTAAAGTATAGGTTGCATTTTTGGATAAATTTATTGGATGCAATTCAACATCAAGGTATTCAGATAACTCTAGCATAAAGAACATGCTTCACTCCAAAACACTAAATCCAATGACATTTTCATCCACAGTGTCATGGTGGACCATGTTTTTTTAACCAGTGTGCAGCGGCACTCTAGTGTGCTGTAAGACCTTGTCAAGTGCTCTGCTGGAAATTCTCCAATTTTATCTTTTGCCAAAAAGAACGCCATTGTTCAGTATCTGCTTTTTTCCTGTGATCAGCCAAGTACAAAATTATATATAATATAATTATAATTATTAACTTATTTAGTTTAATGAAGCTAATTAAGATTGTACTGAAAAAGAATATAATACATCAAATAAAGTAATAATCTAGCTCATGATTTTGCAAATTGTAGTAAAAAAATATTTTGTTCCGCTGCGTGATAATTTTTGCTCAGTTTGATTATCATTTTTCTTCTTTCGTTTAAAAAAAAGAAGATGAAAATTGAATTGAAGACAAAAGACTGTCAGAATAGGCAAAAATATTTACAACCTAGTGCTTAGAGACAGTTCAAATATAGTTAAATCTCAAATTGCAGCAATTATCAGCCAAAATAAATAACCTTTATCCCTTTTGAACAAGATGAAAATATTTACTTTGGCGAAATGACACCTTATCTTGTGAACTTTCGTGTTCCGAAAGAAAAGGGCGTCATTTTTCAGAGCAACACGGCAAAGTTGACACAGGCCTAGTCCGCCTTCTTGTGGTTAAGTGTTAAGTATAATGTGAAATGATATACCTTGCATTCACGTTTTTAAAATCTTACAGATAAATCTGAACGGGGTAAGAGTCACAACCCTGGCCAAACTATGAAAAAAACTGTGACTTATATCCCAGAAAATACTGTAGAATTTCTTTTTTCTGAGTTTTGTTTTTTAATGGCATCGAAAACCATTACCTCAACTTTGAGATCACACTGGCACATGTGGGGTCAAGTGCAGACAATAATGGTACCTGGCATTCAACAAAGAAAAGAAAAAATGATTTCATAACGACTCGCGAAGGAAGGAATCACCTTGATTCATGTCGTTCTGCTTTTTACTGGCAAGCCAAACAATCGGGAAAGCTTTCAGACGGAGGTCAAAACAAGGTCAAGGAGATGCTCGACTTTCCCAAGTCATTCCCAAATGAGGTCACGGCATAATCTGAGGAAAATGATCCAATTTTGTTTGCTAAAATGGACCCAAAATGTCTGTAACTACAAATGATGTCATAATTCCTCTCCCCCGCCCCCGGGGGGTGAGATAAACATCTTTCTCTTAATCGTTCTGCTTCGTCTTTTTTCACATAACAGGGTGGCAGCCAGAACGCAGCTTTTTGAAAACTCCGCAGTCCAGCAGGCCAACGCGCTTGGGAGGTAAACTAAATGTTAATTCAAAGCCTCAGTGTGTATTAGAGCAACCCCTAGTGATGCATGTATAGTACAAATATCTATATAAAACGTTATTGATTCAAATAATATGCAAAAACACATGTACAATATGATTTTAGGTTTGGATATTTTTAATGATATCACACAACTAGAAGAAGTTTGGTCTGGTGGCTATTTTTCTTCTACAGAAGCCCAAATGACCATTTCGTAAAGTTAGCTTGTCCCGAATTTAGCACTCATTCAGTGCCAGACATTTCTCTCAAATGGGTAGTGCTGGTGCCAGGCAATTTTTACCATTGTGACTCATTTTAAGGCCTACAGATAATTTAGCTCCATAGCTATATAGGCATTGGACACATCAAAAGGAAGATTGAACCCTCATCTTTTATTAGAAAATAAAGTATGCTTTTAGCTTTTACTACTGTGTAGGAAACAACAGTTGAATATTGCTAAGTTTCTTGAAAATACTCATTTCGAAGAAAACCTCTGAGAAAATCATCTTTTGATGAAAGGATGCATTTCAAGCAGAGGTTTAACTTTGGTTCTTTTTTTATATAGGCAAGAATTGTTGAAAAGAGCTGATCAAGGCCAGTCTGGCCTCTCGTGGGGATATACCATACTGAAATCGTTCCAGGAGCCTTGATACTGAGAGGAGGACTGCGCCAAAGCCTTCAAAATAGTTAAAAAAAATAAAATTTATTTTTTCATTTTGGCCTTTAGGACAATACTTGAGAAAACGTATTTATAGGTTATGGCTCTGTCCTTTGTTGTTACTCGTGGGGATTAGCATACAAGAAAAAATTTAATTGGGCCTTTGACTTTTGTGAAGTGTTATCCTTCGAGTTTCTGTAGTGTGACTTCTTCAAATCGATTTGTTCCATTCTAAGCTACAACAACCTCTAGTGATGAAATATTACACATGTTTACGTTAATAGCATTACTATTTTCCCATTAGCCCAAACTTTTGGTCCCATCTCCTAGCATATTTAGGTATTACACTAAGCAATTGGAAAAGCAAATTGTGTTTTGTAGTGTTGCCAAGGTAGTATACACGTTTGCATGACGGCCAAAATTTAAATTAAAGTGAAAATAAGCATTAAAAAGGAGATTATATATCCACTTGTACAATAAATTGTTATTAACATGGCGACCCAAAAAATATCTTGCGATGAATAGCACAGAGAAACTCGAAAAATGTACAAAATGTTTTTCCATAATGTGCTTCTGACAGGGATGCCCAAGCCATCTACTCATGCCAGGCTGAACACAGCCATGAACTCAGCTTCCCCCAGGGAGCGCACTTCTCAAATGGTGAGCGCTACCGAATGCTCGTTTTTCTTCTACAAAAAAAACAAGTGTTATCCAACTTTCAGTGACTGTTCTCTATAGAACACAAGCGTTGTCTAAACTGTACACTATTTGTATTATTTTCTTCCACAAAGAAATGTAGCGCAGGTAATAAGTGTGTTGTCTTTTTTTCTATGCTAAAATTTGGCATTGTCTTTTTTTGTCCCAAGACTATAATCTTGTCTTCATAATAATAGTAATAATTAGAATACAATTCAAAGCACTTTTCAGCACACGCAGTAATAATAGTAATAATACATTCTATTTTTAAGTGCTTTTCAGGACACCCAAAACCCCCGAAAACCAGCATTGGCTTTTTTATGCTGAATATGTGTTGTGTTTTTTTACACCCAAAATGTCCACGATTTTCTGCACCAAATTCAAAAAATGTCGTCTTATACGCAAAAAAATGCTACTGTCCTCTTTTCCTCTTATGAAAAATAGCATAGTGTTTTTCTATGCTGAATAACTCTTGTTGTCTTTTCATACCCAGAATGATTATCTTTTTTTTTTTTTTCTACGTCGAAAATTGCCGTCGTTTTCTTCTGCCCTGAAAATTAGCATAGTGTTTTTCTGCACTGAAAGGTAGCGTACCATTTTTCCACGCTGAAAATTTCTTTTTCTTTTTTACACTCAAAATTAATTTTTTTCTGCACCAAATACTCGCATCATCAAACTTTCTGCACTGAAAAGTAGTGTTTTTATATGCTGACATTTTCTGTTAAGTTTGTTTATTCAATGATATAGTTTTACCATATTGTAAGAAACAATACAATACACGTGTATGTATGTGTGTATATATATATATATATATATATATATATATATATATATATATATATACATACATACACTCCTCTACTTACAACCATTCGACTTACGCAAAACGGTAGATACGAAAAAAAATTCAGGATGTCGAATAATATCCAGACATTGCTTTTGTTTAGATTTTGTATTGTGTGCACCTTTCTCTGAGTAGAGGACATTACTGTAGTGATTCTTTCCACCACATGGTGTGACTTATACTCTGGAGATCATAGTCCGGAAAATACGGTACTCAAGTAATCAAGTACCCATGTTCATTGTTCTAACTTCATGACGTGTTTTGTGTTAGTTTGAACGTATTTTTCTGGGTCTTTGCCAGCTTTCAACGTGATCTTTGCGAAAACACGAGCGTTTTATTGGCTTTCCGTGCTAGGCCCGCTTGGCCCGCCAGCAGCATGGAGGCAGGTCACAGTAACCTAGTGATGGAGGGGATGGAGGCGGGGCCCGGTAACCCCCCCGTTGAGCCTGCAGCCAGATACAAAAAAAAAAAACGGCGCTCGCTATTTAGCAGAAGGCTTTTTATGGCCAAGCTGCAGCACTTCATCATTTTAAGAGCAGCTCTGATCAAGCTGCAAAACGTTTGCTTATTTATGCTTGACTTCTTACTGGTACCAGGAAACACGACTAATGGATCGGGAAAGGTCCAGTTAATTTTCTCAAGGTTCCAGTAAATTTCCGTGGGGAGTTTGTAAAACAGTCTGTGTCATAAACTTATGGTGGGATTTATTTCGGGAATAGTGACTTGGCTTTGGGAGTTGTTTGTGATTCTGTGTGCCTTTAATTTTTACATTAAATAAAGTTGCCTCCTTAACCAATCGGAGAGGGAATGATTTAAATCACTTGTTTTCAGATCCAATCTGATACAAGTGCTAGTATAATTAAGTGCTTATGATATGATATAGTTTATACATAATTGTGCAGAAGCAGCTCGGGAGGTAGAGCACTTGTCTTGGAACCAAGACAATACACTGAACCCGGTAATGACCTCAATAAGCAAGTAGATGCTTTGCATGGCTGACTCAGCTATTGGTGTGTGAGTGTGTGAATGGGTAAGTGTCAATTACATTGTAAAGCGCTGTGGGATGTATTTAGTGAGTGGTTAAAAGATCTATAAAAATGCAGTTCCTTTTACCATAATACACTATATAATACATATATTATATATTACCGAACAGAATATACTATATACCGTATTTTCACACCCATAAGGCACACATAAAAGTTTCATATTTTATTTAAAATGTAGGGTGCGCCCTATTGGGCAGTGCGCCCTGTCTCTCATGCAGAACAGCGGACGGAGACCAACTCGCTGGCCTTTGGTTAGGCTGCTCGCTCCCGAGAATCGGAGGTCAAGCCTTTCAGTAAAATCAGTGTTAGCGGAAGTGCTCATGGGGGCTAGCACCGTAGCGTACCTAGCAATTTAAAAGTTATTGTGCTACCGGAGGCTGAAGAGAGTTGTCCACCCGAATATGAATTAAATCCAAAACCTCACTTTCCCTCCATTGAATGGTTTCCATGTTTTTGTCCACCGTGGTGTGTTGATTTCTACGCTACGTGGAAAAACATTAAAACGTGACAGCCGTGAGAAAATTCAAAAATAAAGAATCGAAGGTTTCTAAGTCGGATAAGGTTCAAGAATGAACTCATGAACTCAATCTTTATCCACGTTTTTAACTTTATGATCAATACTTAAATTATCCATCCATCCATTATCTGCACCGCTTATCCTCAATAGGGTCGCGGGAGTGCTGGAGCCCATCCCAGCCATCTTCGGGCAGTGAGCAGGGGACACCCTGAACTGAAACAGACAACTCACTCGTTCATTCACACCTAGGGTCAATTTGGACAAGCCAATTAACCTGACATGCATTTTTTTGGAATGTGGGAGTAAACCAAAGTGCCCGGAGGAAACACACGCAAGCATGGTGAGAACATGCAAACTCCACACAGGAAGGTTCGATCTCATGACCACAGAACTGCACTAAATACTGTGCCGTCGTCCTGCCAATACTTGAATTAATCACAACCAAACTCAGTTTTGCTACTGCTGCTTTTTTAAATACGCACACTTGTATGCTTGTCTGCGTGATTGTAAGGCCGTCACGTGGCACTCCCGCCCAATGAGCTGGTGCGTCGTATGAGTCGATAAATTAAGAAAAATAACCAGCTATGGAAAACTTGCCTTTTAACGCGGTGCTTATGGGCATGAAACTATGGTCATCCAAAATAATAAATTAGTTACACAGTTATCTAGTGTTCTCATTATTTAAATTAATATTGGTTGTACGGAATTAAAAACAAAAAAATGTCTCTGTAAAAAAACTTGAGGCAAAAATAACTCCAATTGGCACGGAATTTTTCTAATCTGCTTTTTTGTATAAACCTGTTTTTTTCAGGGGCTTTAGGGGTTTAAACAATATTTTTGGGCTTATTCAACTCATTCAGTGCCAAAGATTTATTAGTATGTCATTTACAACAAACATATAATTTTAAAAGGTTTGAGGTTTATTTATGTATTTTTCAAATTCCAAAGTAACTGAGCTTAAAGGTGGTGTATGTAACTTTATAAATATCTTACTTCCTGATGCCATTTTCTGGCTGAAATCATCATTGCAGCTCCATTTTTTTGTGCTTTCAAGTATGTGAAATTCTTGGACGCGTGCAAATAAACTCTTCCCTTTTCATCTTTTTTGGGAGGTTGGGTTGGCATATAGACTGTATTGTTCCTTTTCTTACTTTCATCATTTTCATCTTACATTTAAAGAAAACAATGACCATGTGCATGATATCTCTGCCACCAAACACCCTCCTTCCCTTCAGTGTCATGCGCCTTTTGTCCGGAACACAGATGATAAAATTAAGATAAAAGCTGATTGACTCAGTGAATAACATAAATAATAAGGCTATTTGAACTCTTTTGGGATTTGTTAACACATACAATAACATCCAATAACTTTTTAGGCACACCTCAAATTACGCACCCCACTTTTAAGGACGTCTTTTCACATAATTTCCAGAACACACAACTTGAAATAACAAACCCAAATTAGGACCAAATTTGACTTATCTGCTCCCTGGATGGATTCAACATATCTTTGATCCATTATCCATCCATTATCTGCACCGCTTATCCTCAGAGGGATCGCGGGGGTGCTGTAACCCATCCCAGCTATCTTTGGGCAGTGGGCAGGGGACACCCTGAACTGGTTGCCAGCCAATCGCATGGCACACAGGGACAGACAATTCGCTCGCTCATTCACACATAGGGACAATTTGGACCGTCCAATGAACCTGACATGCATGTTTTTGGGATGTGGGGGGAAACCGGAGTGCCCAGAAGAAACCCACGCAAGCACGGGGAGAACATGCAAATTCCACACAGGAGGTTCGATCTCATGACCTCAGAACTGTGCCACACACGCGCTAATCACTGCATCGCCATGCTGCCCATCTTTTAGTTTAGTTTTTTATTTAATTTTTACTATTATTATTATTTAGGCTCAAATCTTTTTTTATCATTGTTTTACCTTCTTGTTTTCAGAGAGGGATTCTTCTTCATGGGGCACTTGGAAACGATGCAAAAGGGTTTACTCCAAATGTTTTTTTTGATAATTTCAAATTTTCAAAATCCTTGATGACTAGTACTACATGTTATATGTAACTTCTTTCAAAGAACACTGTGACCCACAATTTTTTTACTTCTTTTTCTGGCAGTGTACCCGTCAGTGGAACCAGGATGGCTGCAAGCGACGTACCAGGGGAAAACTGGTTTGATCCCCGAAAACTATGTTGTGTACCTTTAATTGTTTTCCCTCCATGGTATCCATGGAAACACAATACTGGTAAATGTAACAGCTATATATAGTTACAAATATTCGTCCTTTTTCCTTAAGAGTGAAACAAAACCTGCCCTAAATGTGTTTTGAATAAGACGCAGACACCATTTGTCTTCTTTAGACACATTATTACGAGCTCAAATGTCAGACGAGAACAACTTGTCTGGTTTTATTTCCCCTAAAATGTCTTCCACAATGTTTGATAGAAGTTCTTTTTTTATTATTATAAAAAAGATTGGCAGAAGAAGCAGGCCCTTTATAATGGCAAATGTAGGCAAAGTTTACCGCCAGGCTCTGCCCACAATGACAAAAACTCAAATTACTGGAAATTTAACTCCGCCCATTTTTTCCAGGTGTGTGAAGTTCAAATTTGATTGTTGTAGAAACCAAAATATCTGTTTATCTTTGGGTCCTTCACAAGCTCCTGAGGCTGATTAACTTAGACAATTTAATGTTCTTATGTGAAATTATTACCAAGAGCAGATTCGTTTAATAAATTCCACGAGAAGCATAAATAAAACCATATTGTAATTAGGGACGCACAGTAATTATCGGGTCGAGTTATTGAACCAATAACAGCCCGAATATGACTTCACAGTAATCAGTATACTTAAAAATGTATAGTTATATAAGTAGTTATATATCAGTGTTTGAAATAACGTCTGCCTGGACGCCCGGGGCGTGCATCTTTTACGTCGGGCGTACAACTTACACAACAATGTCTGCCCGGGTGGGCGACAACTTTTCTTTTTTTTTCATATCAAACGTTTGCCTTAATCCAATTTCGAAATCTTCCTTCAGTTTGGAAATTTCGGAATTTCGGTTCGTTTAGCAATTTGCATACTCTGCAGCCGATCAGAAGCCTGCGTCGAATAACTTCCGCACTTTCCCAAGCGTTATAAGGTCATTTGCATATCATTTTCCAGAGTAGACACACAGAGAACACAAGAAAATGGATAAGTGGTTAGGAATCAAGCCAAAACCTCAGCCCCAGAAGAAATATTCAAAAGAAGCTAACAAAATTGACGCTCCAAAACGTAAACGTACATTAAAAGCATCGTGGAAAGTGGAGTTCACGTGGCTTGTAGTAGACGTCGCAACGCAAACATTGCATGGATGAAGATGAGTAAATACTGGTACATACTGATGGCAGATGGAAAACAGCAATGTTATATACATGCAATGAATGTTTTAAGTAGATTTATAATAAACTTAATTTTAAAGTGTTGTTTTGTTATATATTCTGATTATCAATCCTTAATACTTTGCAATAATCTCTTTCGGGTTTATTTTTGCGATTAGTCGTCTTATTATGTTTCAAGTTGTGAAAAATGGGACATGCAACTTTATGGCTGACAAGTCAGAAAAGTGGCCTGCCCTGGTGTCCGGTAACTGTTTGTCATGAGTTTAAGACACTGTATATATGTATATATAGTTATATATGTATATGTGGTTATATATGTATATGTAGTCATATATCGGGTATCGGTCTCCAGAAGCAGGGTTTTATCCTTTTTTCTGTAGGAAAAAATCTATACCGTTCATCCCAAATTGTAACAATACTTTAATATAAGATTGTAATATTATAATATTAATAATGTACCGGCATATTTTTATTATAAATACCGTTACCATCTGAGGCTTTGCAGTCATTTTAAGGTTTTGAGAAGCAAAAACCTTAAAAGTGAAATTATACTGTAACTTATGTCCTACTAAAACTGTATTTAGGGAATGTCAGGTGGCCTTAGTTACTCTTGACTGATGTGGGAAGAACGATGAGAAAAACGGATTAAGCTAAGAGTCGCCAGGTCAAGATATCTCAACCATGTCCTGTATTGTGTATTATTTCCACATGAAGCAGGGTGGGGTCTGTTTCCTCTGCCAACAACAACCATCTGCACATGGTATTTACACCTTTATAAATAAACACCACGATTAATGAAGGCTGCATCGGAGTTTTTGTTCCCACGCGTTTTATAATGTCTTGTCGCTAAGCTAGAAAATCGTACAGTATTTTTATTGTTTAGGTCAGTGTCTCATAAATTTTTTGGGAGCCATGGCACTTTTTTTTTTAATCAAGGAAATCTTGTGGCACACCGTCCATCAAATTTTAAGAAAATAATTACTGCCAATGAAATGAGCAAAAGGTATCTGACAGTGAAACCCAAAATGTTCTACTTGGTTCTAACTTTTTTTTTTTTTTTTTTGTAAAATAGAAAATAAAATTTAGGAAATCTTCCATATCGGAAAAAATATGTGCTACATTTTTTTTTATGGTAAACAGATTCATCTGAAAAAATAATTTATTGGATATATTACCCTGCACTACTTTATAGCAAACATCCATCCATCCATCCATTATCTGCACCGCTTATCCTCAGTAGGGTCGTGGGGGTGCCGGAGCCCATCCCATCTTCGGGCAGTAGGCAGGGGACACCCTGAACTGGTTGCCGGCCAGTCGCAGGGCACACAGAGACAGACAACTCACTCGCTCATTCACACCCAGGGACAATTTGGACCGGCCAATTAACCTTACATGCATGTTTTTGGAATGTGGGAGGAAACCGGAGTGCCGGCAGGAAACCCACGCAAGCACGGGGAGAACATGCAAAAAGGTTCGATCTCATGACCACAGAACTGTGCCGCACACGCACTAACCACTGCGCCGCCGTACTTCCCTATAACAAACAATAACTATATATAAAAGAAAAAAATCTACTGCCACCTACTGATACAGATGAGTGTAAGTTATTCAGCTGATCACTGAAAGGAAGCAAAAACACTCAATTACGGCATGATTTATATCAAAGATAATTGCAAAAAATTCCTGTTGCACTCAAGACAAGGTCTCACGGCACACTAGGGTGCCCTGGCACTCTGGTTAAAAAACACTGGTTTAGGTACACGTTTTACTCATATTTTAGGCATTCATGGTTATTTGGTACATGTTTTATTTATATTTTAGGTATTCTGGAATGTTTAAAAATAAACAGCATTACTTGGTATGGGAAAAAATGTTTTGGTACTCAACCGATTTGGTGGTTTCCTGAAGCATAAAAAAAAGAATATAATGTATGAAACAGGATTTATGGTGTTGATTCTGCCATAATTCAAGCACAATCACATCTTTACTTGTTTGCAGATTTATTGATTGATAGTTACAATTGATCCCAAGCAGTTATAGAGTAAAATGCCAGGAAGTGGGGTCGCGTTTGGGGGCTCACTTTTTCCTTGAAGGAGACAAAAAAGACTGAAGATATGCAAATAGATGTGATTTCCTCACTTGGGGTGAAAGAGGAGCGGCCTGACCATTCCTGCCAGGACTTTGGGGAGCTGCGAGGCGATCACTTCCGTCATCATCTCGGGGAACTCCACCTTCATTGCGTCCGCCTGGATGAAAGTGCTCAGGCAGAACAGGTTCACCTTTTTCACAATCTGTCCGGGCGGAAAATGTTACTTAATATCACTTGGTAGTGTTTCCTCTCTACATCTTCATATGTGCACAAGACATTGGAGGACATAATCATTCAATTCTACTTATTAATAAAATAGTAAACATGTATGTTCATCATTAGAATATAATTTGATTTTCTGCATAAGCGATAGCACAACTTGGTTGTTTCTACTCTTTACCTCCTTAGTGAAAGACCCGATTTGATGCTACACTATAATATTCAATTGGCGTACACAACTTGTTAGAAGGGTTCTGAGCCTTTTTTCCTCATTATAATAGATTTTGATTTTTAATGGAATGGAAGCACAACTTGGTTGTGTCTCCTCTACATTGGAGATCTCGGCCATAATCATTCATCTACTTATTGGAGAGATTATACATACTTATATTCCTCATTAGAATATAACTTGGATTTTTTTATAGAAGTATTTGCACACCTTGTTCGTGTCTCCTCTCTAACTCTACTTAATGTACATGAGGCATTTACTGCCATAATCAGTCAAAACTACTTATTAGAATGATTACAAGCATTTTTGTTCCTCATTAAAATAGATTTTTTTTTTTTTAAGTAGTAGCACAACTTGGTTTTGTCTCCTCTCTACCTCTTCATATTTTGCGCAAGACACTGGAGAGCTCCGCCATAGTTAGTCAACCCTAATTAATATAAAGATTATATGCATTTATGTTCCTCTTTAAAATACATTTTGATATTCTATAGAAGTAGTAGCACAGCTCGGTTGTGTCCCTGCTCTCTAACTGGCACTTAAGAGCACTGCCATAATCCGTCAACACTATCTATTAAAAAAAAAAAAATTCTAAGCATTTTGTTCCTCATTAGAATAACTAGCGCAGAAGAAATTCTGCTTCCTTAGTGACCTAGCATTGTAATACTACAACATCCTCATAAGACTTATTAAAACATATTTTTGTAAACACTGGTCTGTTGGATGATTTAATCTGGTGTGCCATACATTTCTCAGTATGTCAAAAAGGAGTGAGTCCCTACATCATTTATATTGAAATTTATGATTTTTTTAAATAAATGCAAATCAAATCCTTCTTCTGGTCACCAGAAGGTGATAAAGTTAAAACTTATATAAACTCTATGTTGGCAAAATTATTCAAATTAAAACAAGCATTAAGGTAAATAAAATTCCCAAGCGGGAGAGCACTGTCGGGTAGCCCATTCCGGCCAGGACCTCGGCAGCACTGACTTCTCCCGTGTGTGAAGCTAACTTTATTCACACTGGAAACAGAAAAATACATCGGAAATGCGACTTCAAAATAAAAGAGTACAAGACTGATAAACGTACAAGAGATGCAATTAGACTGATTATTGAAACGTTACTTCATGTGTGTGTGTGTGTGAAACATTGTTTTTATATTTAGGAATATAAAAACAAGTTATATTCACACAGGTAATTCTGAGAAATATTACAACCAAAACGACCAACCTATCAGAAGGCAGTAAAGAATATTCTCTCCGCTTTAGTAGGCCCAGCCTAGTCGTTTTTTCTGATGTAGTCCTATCTTATTACACTGCATTCACTACTACAACCCCTAGCAGAAAGTATGGAATCATCAATCTTGAACAAGTAGTTTCACTCTGACATTTTATTCTGTAGGGATAAAAAGCATGAAAAAAAATAATATAGTGTTTAAAAAGTGCAACTCCTTGGTATTCAGAAACACTAAAATAATTGAATTTTTAAAAAACTTTGTGGCGGTCAGTAAATGCTACCTTTATAGACCAAGCACAGGGAAAAAGTATGGAATCAGTCTGTTCTGAGGATGAATATATAGAATCGTGAAAAACAAAGAAATGACAATCAAAACATATCACTATTATTTAGTTTCACCACCTTTGGATTTTATTACAGCTTGCAGTCTCTGGGGTATGGACTTTATGAGTGAAAAACAGTATTTGTCATCATTCTGGTGCCAACTCTCTTGATTGCAGTTGCCAGATCATCTTTGCATGTCAGAGCCTTGCTGCGGACAATTTTTTTCAATTTTCATCACAGGTTTTCAATTGGGTTGAGATCTGGGCTATTTGCATGCCATTAAATTGACTGGATGCCTCCTTCTCCAAGGAATGCTTTCACAGTTTTTGCTCCGTGGAGTGATGCATTGTCATCTTGGAAAACGAGTTCATCATTCCCAAACATTTTTTCAATTGAAGGAATAGGAAAGCTGTCCAAAGTGTCAATGTAAACTTGTGAATGTATTGCAGATTTGACTACAGCCATCTCCCCAGTGCCTTTGCCTCACATACAGCGCCATATCATTAAGGACTGTGGGGAATTTTGGTGTTTTCTTTAGGTGGTTCTCTTTGTAAATCTCACTGGAACGGCACCAAACAAAAGTTCCAGCATCATCACCTTGTCCAATGCAGATATCTGACTCATCACTGAAGATAACCTTCATCCAGTCATGATTGCCTCTCCTTAGCCCATTGTAGTCTTGTTCTTTTGTGTTTAAGCGACAATAATGGTTTCCTTTTAGCTTTCCTATATGGAAATCTAATTTCCTTCAGGGAATTTTGCTCAGTTTCTTTCCCCTACATTAACTCAAACTTCCTCCCATTTCCTCTTCAGTTGTCTTGTGCATTTTCTGTTTTCAAGACGCTTGGTCTTTAATTGTTTGTCTTGACGCCTACATGTCTTCCTTGACCGACCAATACGTTAGACTTTACCAACCTTCCCATGCTGTTTGTACTTGGTCCAAATCTTTGATACAACTGACTGTGAACAGCTCACATCTTTGGCAACTTAACAAGTAGAGGTACCTTCTTCAAGAAGTTTGACCATCCTGTCTTTGCTCTCAAGGGACATCTCTGTTTGTTTCTTGCCAAATCACTGATAACTGCACTGTTTTTAACTGCTGACTATCGTGTAGACTTTATCTAAGCCAGGTGCCTAATTAAGGAAAGGAAATGAACTGGTTGGGTCCTTATTCCACATTTTTTTCCTCAGAATTGAGTGATTCCATATTTGTTTCCCTGCACTTTCTCTATAAAAGTAACATTTACTGACCATTGCAATGTTTTTTCTTCATTCCTTTCAGTGTTTCTGAATGCCAATCTGTTGCACTTGGAAATTACCCTACAATTGTTTCATGTTTTGATCTGAGTTTTTTTTTCTACAGAATAAAATGTCTGAATGAGGGCTTGCCCAAGACTGGTGATTCCATACTTTTTTTGCCAGGGGTTGTTGAGCTGTTATTTTGTGTGTATTTTTATTTACTTAAAACAAGTACAAAAATTAAGAGAAAAATTATGTATATTTTTTATAGCTCCCTCTTGAGTTTTTATTGTGTGGTGTGTTGGTTCAGGTGTAAAACTGCATTCACTCAACTGTTAAAGCAGTTACCGCATTCAATGCCAAACATGACAATCATTTTTTTCCATATTGTTTGTGATTAAATGTGTAATGCTTCGATAAAATTCCTTGTCTCCTATGATTATGAAATGTAGGTTAGGCTACTAGAGTAGGCTGAGGGATAATATTGAAAAACTGCGGTTAACTAAAGGTTTGATCAATTTTACATTCTTTTACTGATCCGGCCCACCTGAGAACAGAAAGTCTGGATGCAGCACCAAAACTAAACTGAGTTTGACATCACTGATATAAGTGGTTAGAAATGTTTCTTTTGTTTTTTTCTATATTTGTGTCTTACAGGCTTAATATCATACATGTACATTACACACAAGTAGTACTTACTATATACTATTTTAAAGTTTTTATCTGGGGTGCCAGGGGTTCAGATGGCTTAACCTCTTGCCATAGATTTGTATCCCCTGCTATACGGAAATATGACTTTACAATCCCCCACCCTTAACAGGATCCATGCCGTATCCTGTTTGTCCATTTGATTTTTCTTTTTAGATGTTATTTTGTGTCTGTACCTCGTGCATGGCATCCATGAGCTTAGTGAGGTGGTAAAAGCGTTGTGAACTGGCTACCACGCCTCTCTCCTTGCCGTGGATAGCCTTGGTCAGCTCGCGGATGTAATTCTGTCGCATCTCCTCGAAAGCCCCCTGGCTTTTCAAACCCTCCAGAGGCACTGGGGGGGCAACACAAGGGCACATTTTCCCACCTTTGAGAGAGTTCAAGCATGTTTTTCTTTCAACCGGACAAGAAGGTTGTTGTCACATGTACCCTGCCTAAATTCTATTCCTGGCCCATTTTCTATGGTCTCATCGGGTTTGAAAAACAAAAATGAAAATGACTTTTACAAGCATGTAATTTTGACTCCATAAAAGAAGTTTTAGGAGCAGTCATTCAAGATTATGTCACTACATTTGAGAACATACGGTCAGTGGTTTCGATATCAATAAGTAAATGAGCAGATGATCTTTAATTTCAAAATGTGATTTTAATAAATATTTTAAAGGATGAATAACAATCATGATTTGGAGTCATTTTGAATATATACGGTAGTATTTATGATGAATTCCATTTTTGTTTTGTTTTCAAGGAAATGTCATTTTTGTTAAGTATTGTCTGATGAGGTTATTACAACGTTTACTGTCCAGAATTGACATCCCTTGTACACGCGGTGGAGGTATGTGGGGTTTATTTGTTGATATTTCAAAGTTTTTGTTGTTTAAGACACAGATTGCTTTGGAATGGCACTCATTAATTTCTTACATTCAGATTTGAGATGATTCAAGTCCAATTTAATTTCAAAATATTCATAACTTAATATCCCGTCATTATAGTCCATCAGATGTGATAATGACCATATGTTACCTATTTAATACCTATTTATTTATCTATCTATCTACCTTGGTCATATCCCTCAAGAGGGGTGACCGACAGCAAGACAAACACATACAATATGAAAATAACAGGGGAAAAAAATAGCAAAAAAAACACACATAAAAAATGTTTGGACCATGGCCAACCCAATTGCCCAAACACCCAAACAAGTTAGTCAAGTCAAGTCATTTTTATTTGTATAGCCCTTAATCACAATTAGTCTCTAAGGGCTTCACAAGTTATTACATATACGAAGTTTAGGTTACCCGTATGCTATAGAGTAGAAGTGAGTTTTAAGCCTAGATTTAAACATTTCCACCGAGGTTGCAGATCGGATCTCAGGGGGAAGAGCATTCCACAAGGCACCTCGGCACCTAAGTTGGTCATGTTTTCGGCCCTCCAGATGAAATGTGACACCAGAAAGCGGCCATATCACTCGGGTCAGGGTGACACAACACACTCTTTTGTTCAACAGCAGGGCCCGACAGCTTTCACTGGTTTACCCCTGCCGCATCATACGGGTGCCCAGCCGATCCTTAAGAACGCGTCCACAATCCCACTATCATTTCACAACACCTCTCCACTCCTTTCTATCACCAACAAGAGCTCTAGCTTCCATTATATTTAGACCTCTTTCCTGCAGTGCACTCATAACACCATCCATCCACGTCAATCGCGGCCTTCCTCTTGGTCTCCCTCCATTGACTTCTGCTCTGTAGATCCTCTTTAACATTCGCTCCTCATCCATCCTCTCCATGTGTCCAAACCAACCGAGTACTCTCTTATCAACACGCTTGCTCAGTTCCATGACTACTCCAGTTCTGTCTCTCACAATTTAATTTCTCAATCTATCCAATCTTGTCACTCCTAACATAGTCCTCAAACACTTCATCTCAAAAACATTCGATTTCCTTTTTAAATCTGCGTTCAGGTTCCACGTCTCTGCACCATACAACACAGTCGGCACAATCACACTCTCATACAGTCCCTTCTTAACATCCATACTCATATTCTTGTTGTTCATCACTCTCCTCAGGGCACCCAAAACCTTGCTTCCTTGATTCACTCTGTGCAATACCTCACATTCCATTCCACCAACTGCAGCCACATCACAACCCAAGTACATAAAGCTTTCAACTTCTTCCAGCACCTGTCCATGCAACCTGATTTCTAACGTCACTCCACTCCATCACGTCAACCTGTTTTTATACCAATACTCGAAAAAAAATCATACGTAATACATAGCTGTTATTCAGACCTCAATTGGGTGTGGTGGATAGTTGTGCACATCAAGTAATTTCCTATATAGCAGAATTTGTTTTTGAAAAATTTGTTTTGGAAAATTGTTAGTATTCCAGTATTTAGATCGTATTTAAGAGGATAATCAAGTCTTTTAAATATATAGTTTATGTATAGTATACCCATTTCATTTTAAGGGTTCCATCAAAGCAGTCGAAATCTAATGCTTTCAAGCCACCTTCTACTATTTCTTTGACCTTGTGACTCCTTTCTTGTAATTCAGTTTCATTTTCCAAACAAAGTTCAAGTACTTTTGGTTTATTTGATTATCGGCATGGAATAGTCTAACAACAAATTTCACAATTTTTAAGAGAACATAAGGTGCTTTAGAAATACAGAGAAAAGGTAAATAAATACATAAATAAAGTAAAGATAAAAATTGACATGTTGGATTCAATGCAAGGGTGAGATTCTTGAGTATATTATACACTCGCCGGCCACTTTATTAACTACAACTGTCCAACTACTAGTAACACTTCATTTCTAAACAACCAATCGTATGGCGGCCACTCAGTGCATTTAGGCATGTAGGCATGATCAAGACAATCTCCTGAAGTTTAAACCGAGCATCAGTATGGGGAAGAAAGGTCATTTGAGTGATTTTGAACGTGGCATGGTTGTTGGTGCCAGAAGAGCTGGTTTGAATATCTCAGTAACTGATCTACTGGGATTTTCACACACATAATCTTTTCTAGGGTTTACAGAGAATGGTCTGACAAAGAATAAATATCTAACAAGTGGCAGTTCTGTGGGTGGAAATGCCTTGTTGATGCTAGAGGTCAAAGAATAATGGCCAGACTGGTTCGAGCAGATAGAAAGGCAACAGTGATTCAAATAACCACCGTGACAACTAAGGTAGACAGAAGAGGATCTCTGAATGCACAGTACGTCAAACTTTGAAGCAGATGGGCTACGGCAGCAGAAGACCACGCCGGGTGCCACTCCTTTCAGCTAAGAACAGGAAACTGAGGCTACAATTTGCACAAGCTCATCAAAATTGGACAATAGAAGATTGGAAAAATGTTGCTGATCTGATGAATCTCGATTTCTGCTGCAACATTCACATGGTAGGATCACAATTTGGTGTCAACATCATGAACGCTTGGAGCCATCTTGCCTTGTATCAATGGTTCAGGCTGGTGGAGGAGGTGTAATATTGTAGAGAATATTTTCTTGGCACTCTTTGGGCCCCTTGGTACCAATTGAGCATCCGTGCAACGCCACATCCTACCTGAGTATTGTTTCTGACCATGTCCATCCCTTTATGACCACAATGTACCCAACTTCTGATGGCTACTTTCAGCAGGATAATGCCCCATGTCATAAAACTTCAATAATCTCAGATTGGTTTCTTGAACATGACAATGAGTTCCATGTACTCAAATGGCCTACACAGTCACCAGATCTCAATCAAATAGAGCATCTTTGGGATGTGGTGGAACAGGAAATTCGCATCATGGATGTGCAGCTGTGCCAACTGTGTTGGCATCACACAGTTATGTCAATATGGACCAATCTCTTAGGAATGTTTCCAGCACCTTGCCACGAAGAATTGAGTCAGTTCTGAAGGCAAAGGAGGGTCCAACCCGTTACTAGCATGGTGTACCTAATAAAGTGACCGGTGAGTGTACTGTATATCCCTTGGACGCTGGCAGTGTTTATCAAACTCAAAGATTCAACCCAAAATAAAATTCACAAAATTTCAAAAATAAGGTTTACACTGTTTGTATTTGCAATGTTAAATTAAAATAATTATTAAAAAGAATTTGGCCCGTGTCATTCGATGACATAATCGTAGCTACCGAGTTAAAACATTTAGTCATGACGCCAGAGTTGAGGGAGTCACCCGTCCTCCCTCGCTTATCTGATTTCTCGTAAATGTATCCTAAGCGCTAAGCTAGCTTGCGCTCAGAAGTTTATGCCAAGGTTGGCAAGCTGGCACGGACTGTTCTAATAGGGCCATTGGCAAAAAGATGAAAATGAAACAATCCATGCCAGGAAAATTGCACAAAAATTATTTTAAAAAAGGGTCGAGTTAACTTGCGACGTGTTGAGGCTGGCAAGCTACCTTGGACTGTGGAAATATGGTCATCGGCGAATCAATGAGAATGAGACACGGCACACCACGAAAATGGCAAAAGATTGATGAAATAGTGCTAAGCTTGTACAGTATGTGACGTGCTGAGGCTGGGAACTTGGCACAAACTTCTAATATGGTAATCAGCAAATCGAATAGAATGAGACATGATTTGCTAGGAAAATACCACAACATCGAGAGAAATGTATGCTCAGTGCTAAGCTTGTGACATGCCGAGGCTGACAAGCTGGCACTGTTTAAATATGGTCAATGGCAAATAGGTGAGTATGAGACAGGCCAAGCCAAGAAAATAGCAAAACACCTAGCAAAACATGCTAAGCCTGCTTGCGACATGCTGGATTTGTCAAGCTATGATAGTTTAAATATGATCATCGGCGAATGGATGAGAATCAGACACACCACTCTAATGGCCACTTAACTTCCCTAGCTAACTCCTGCATTTCATGGTTGCAAAATGCTGTGATTCAGGGCCCCATTCTTGCTAACTGCTATCGCTATTATAAGCTTTGTCTGTTTTGTCCTTCAGTATCACTTGCCTTACAAAGCTGCTCATCCAAGGGGCCGAGTTCCGTGATTTAAGCATATTTCACTGGCATTTTGAGAATGATATCTTCCACATTTTCCACTATTTTCTTCCCTAGCCACACATGTTGTTGACTTCAGGTTCCCGACGCTTGACTAATTCAATCATTTACTGGCCTTTTTAGTTGCTTCCCCCATCAGCTGCCAAAGGTAGCCCCTTAGTGCAAGCCTGACCAACTTCAGCTATTCACTCTTTTCAGACGCTTCGGGTTGTATACAGCTTGGTTTTTATTGTTGCTGGTGGGGATTAACAGCAGCTTTCATTCCCTGAAATGTGTTCTTTATCACAAGAAAATATGGAATTAGACTCTGGATTTTATGAAATTGTATCCTTTGGGCTTCTGTAGTTCTTCATCTTCCAATACACGTGCTTCATCTTCATTCTAAGCTACAACAAACTATATTGGAGAATTATTACACACTGTAACTTTAAAACAATATTTGTAATCTTGAAAGAAGGTTCTTGAATAATCTATCGAGGGCTAGAGAAAATATTTTTTCTTATTTAAAGGATAATTTTTGTATTTTATCACAGGAACAAGATGGGTATATTATAAGTACATACCTTAGTATATTGTAATATTATCTGGCAATAGAATTTATGTTTTGCAGTGTATCAAATGTCCTTTTTCTTAATAGACATGTTTGTTTCCGTTTCTAAGTACCCGTGTTGAGTAAGATGATGGCCTTCATGCACAGGAACTCCTCGCGGGTCACTTGAAGGTTGGCGAACTCCTGCGGGATGAACTGGATTGCCACGCACAGGTCATAGATAGGAGATCTTCTCATTTGTTCCCTGGGGAAGTTAAAACAAATATATATACAGTAATACCTCAATGAAAACAATTAAAATATCATGAATCACCATGACAACCTGTAAATTCCTCACTACAAGCAGCTTATTTATTGCTACATTTTAAATACCGCAGATTTAAATATAGTTGGAAAATTCATCCCTAAAAACGGGGAGCTGCTCTTTTACACAACGCATGCACTCTAAAAACACCACATTAATGTCTGGAAACACGACGCCTTTGAGAAAAACGTTTAGTCCATGTAAAACGGGAGATGGCATTAGCTCAGGAGGTAGAACACTCGTCAGGGGATCAAGAGATGGCAGGTTCGAACCCTGGCTCCTCCGTGTTACATGTCGAAGTGTCCTTGGGTAAGACACTGAACCCCTAATGCCCCCAATAAGCAGGTTGGCGCCTTGCATGGCTGCATGGCCGCTATTGGTGTGTGAGTGTGTGTGAATGGGTAAATATGAAGCACATTGTGAAGCGCTTTGGGAAGTCTTCATTGACTTGAAAAGCGCTAAATAAATGCAGATCATTACATTTCATTTACTTTATTCAATATTAACAATGTACTGGCGATATTTTAACATTTTTACTCATAAATCAAGTCGTCAATTCATACATCTGAATTAAACAACAGTGGAAGTTATAATGTCATCGTCAGGTCGTTGAAGTTTCCTTTAATCCTCAAGGAATGATAACAAGTAACTGCAGTTTGGTCCATTAGCGTGGCAACCACCAATCACAACAACACTACAATACATGTCTGTGTTGCAATCAGGCATTATTTCTCACAGTATGGTTGCCCGGGGGCTTACATTTTATGCATGTTTTTATCACTGCAGCAATAAATATGTATTTGTCTTTGTAATCGCCATCTTGAATAGTCACATGATCTCAAACTACGTGACATAAACAACTCAAACCAAAAACTCAGATGTGCGGCAACCTTGAAATTTAAGAAATGGACACGTACGAGTTCTTTAAATCTGGTTCGGCTCATAAAAAGGCAAAATTTAGTTTTGTTTTCAAATTTGCGCATTGAGCTTTTAATACGCTGAGTTTTGTAGTCCATAATTTACGCTATCTTGAATTATCATACTTATAATATTGTTTATTTTTCATGAACTCATTAGCCAGTCAGGCATGAGCAGTAAAACACAGAGGTCAAAATACATGTATTTATCTTTTGGTGTATTAATACTCACAAGCTTAGAATGAGGTCAGGTGCAAAATACAAATATTCCCTGGTGACATTCTGAAAGGAGCGCCAGCCCAGAGAAAAGACCATCAGGTTCATCCAAGAGTACTGGATGAGAGTCATCTGGTCGCTTATGTGAAGATTGCGAAATCCTGGATAAAAAAGTAGGAGAAATGCCACTTCAAAGTTTAATGATCGGTCATGAAAAATTGCACTTTTGTTTTAAGTTCACCTCAACCCAAAACTTAAATTACTTCTATGAATTGATGCTAGTTTCAAATTAGCCTGTTCCAGGACTTTCCTACTGACTCGTAGTTGTATCACTGTCAGTTTTTAAAAGTATGTCTGTGTAATCTGGTTTTGTGTTTTGCTTGGATTTCCTGATAGAGGTTCTTTTTTCCCATTTCTGCAATTAAATGTTTCTAAAACAAAATAATGATTATGTTTCAATTAACTGCACAGCCCTGATTGCTTTTGCACATTTCTGCAGTGTGTAAAACCAATTAGTCGTTTTCTGGCCTCCATGGCAACAGCAGGCCTTTACCTGGGAATGACTTGGACCACTTGACAAAAATGATTCATTTAAAGAGATTACAAAATAACATTTTTTTTCAATTAGGCACAGAACATATAATGTGCCTCCCCACAATGATTCAGATATGTTCCATAATTTTCCACGTGCCCAGGATTTTGAGAAATTAATTCTCAAAGTTGACAGTTTGACCTCATATCCCCTAGAGCTGTGATGTCACCGGAAGACAACAAGGACTTAAAACAATGGCGGGTCCCGTTTAAAATTCAGACGGCGATTTGCTTAAAACACTCTTCTATTCTAATGTTGACAATACCTGTGTATTATTTGTTATTGCGAAACCCATTACAGCTTGGTCATCTTGGAAGGGGGATAACCTCATGTGCGGTCCCTTCTCAAGGTTTCTTCATATTTCTCATGTTGAGGTTAGGGTTAGGGTTAGGGTTAGGGTTAGAGTTTTTCCTTGCCCTCATGTAGGTTTTAGATCAGGGGATGGTGTAATAATAGTCTGTGGTTTGGAATAATTTGTGGTCTGTGCAGCCCTTTGAGACTCTTTGTGATTAAGGACTATACAAATAAACATGACTTGACTTGACTTGGAGGTGCACTGCTCATTTTTGCTTGGAGTAATTGTAACTATGTTTACCGTGTCGCTGGGGGACTTTTGACTGTTTTGTCCAAGTTGTGTGCTTTGATCATCAAAAGCTGCGTGGGGTAAGTTTACCTGCCGTTCTTTACAGTTGTGCGTTCCTAATTTGCCAACGCCTCTCTTTAGGTATGTGATTGTAACTTTTTCTTTTGTATTTATCACTGCGTGTCTAGCAATTAATATATTATTGTCCAGATAGCTCCCCTGTTAGCATGCGGGCTCTCCAAGGTTTCCAGGTTAGCCCTGCTAGCAGTCAGCTAGCTGACAAGCCTGCCATGCTAATTAATTTTTTACCAGCTGCGTTCGTGTTTGTTGCCGTAATTGTTTTTTTAGTCGGTGGCTTTCAGTTATCCTGACCGTTTACTAAATGTTTTTGTTTAGCCAGCCTCCCGATTTTTTTAACGACCGCCTCTGTTAGCCATCTTTTACAGCGAGCTAGCCTGCCGTGTCCCAGCTGGTTTAGCCCTGTTAGCTCTCTGTGTGTTAATTTTGTCAGTTCGCCCCATTTTGGCTGCTACCCATTTGTTGTACCATTGCTGCACCCACCTGTGACACAACGTCTCGGCAATCTGCACAAAACTACCATATCTTTGCTTAAAACACTCAAAACTTTTTTCACTAGTTAACATGTGAAGCAATAGGGTGACTGGCTTGCTAGGGCACTGGTGTTCTTCGCATTACGTCAGAGCTCAAGAAGTCAAAATGCATTATATCGGAAAATAATTGGAATATACCAATGACGATATTATGCAAATTACATGAACTATTATCTCAAATGTTGTGTGTTTTAGAATTTTGGTATCCCTTTAAGCCTTTTTCTCCTGCCGACCAAAATGACCTGCTAGCTAAGCAAAAATATATACTGTATACAGTATAAACATTTTTAGAACTTTTTTTTAAATTTAATATATGTAAAATCCCCCCAAAAATTAAACTGAAGAAAAACTTAAACATTTTTAGAGAAGGGGCCAAATAATAAAAATATATTATAAAATAATAAAGACAAAAATACAAATATTTTACATTAAATATCAAAATTGAAAAAATTCATACAGCACATGCCGCTATCCGTCAATCCAAATATCTGGCTCATCTATGAAGAGCAGGACGATGCTTTACACCGAAAAACAACGGTGACCAGATGCTGAAGGGTTTGTATCTGAGTCGGATCAAAAAGCTTACCCTGCTAATGGTAACCATGCAAACCAGTACTATCTGTTCAATCTGGGGGAGCAAACCCTCTACTCAAAAAAACGGCCTGGAAACAAATGGGCGCCGCCAAGCTGTACTTGCCCAAGACACTTCACAGGAAGTGGTGCCCCTACAACCCAGGAGGTTGAGGGATCTGAACTGTGATAATATTTATTTAAATATTATTGATTCTTTTGTAAAATCTGAATTATAATATTTTTTGTTGGCTTTTCTGTCTGCAGTGTCTCACACCAATGGACTGTTTCTCATCCCCACGGCAACATAAGACCAATAAAGTTTACCTGGCAACGATTTTGACCATTTGACGATCCAAAGCAGCTGCTTCTCACAAAGCTTGTTGAGGCTGTTGAGCAAGGCATGCGGGATGTCGGCCTGTGTGCTGTCATAGCCCGAAAACACATCCTCGGGTTCGATGTTTTCCAAGATGGCGGCCATCTGCTGGGAAAACTGGATCTCCTGAATGCTCTGCATGCCTGCCACAGCGCCACCTATAGCCTGCCCGTCACCCGACACCGATAAGTGGGAGGGGAACATGACGGAAGGCGCCAAGCCAAGAGCTTTAAGGGCTCCAAAGCGCTTCAGCTTTCTGCCTGAGGGGCGGGGAAAAAGGTTTGATCAGAAATCAACTTCAGCCCAAAATTTAACAGCGTAGTAAAAATATATATATATATATATATATATATACTCATGTTTTCCAGACATTGGTTTGGCCTTCGTTTTATTTTTTCCAACTTAAGAAAAAGTAAGAGACCACTCTTGAAAAGTCAAGTTTATCTATCTATCTATCTACCTCGGCCATATTCCTCAAGAGGGGTGACCGACAGCAAGACAAACACATACAATAACAAAGAAAAGAAAAGGGGGAAAAAAAAGCAAAAAAACACACACAACATTTTTGGACCATGGCCAACCCAATTGCCCAAACACCCAAACAAGTTATGCACCTCGGCACCTAAGTTGGTCATGCTTTCGTCCCTCCAGATGAAACGGGACACAAGAAAGCGGCCATGTCACTCGGGTCAGGGTGACACAACACACTCTTCTGTTCAACAGCAGGGCCCGACAGCTTTCACTGGTTTACCCCTGCCGCATCATACGGGTGCCCAGCCCATCCTTAAGAACGCGTCCACAATCCCACTATCCTATTACAACACCTCTCCACTCCTTCCTATCACCAACAAGAGCTCTAGCTTCTATTATATTTAGACCTCTTTCGTGCAGTGCACTCATAACACCATCCATCCACGTCAATCGCGGCCTTCCTCTTGGTGTCCTTCCATTTACCTCTGCTCTGTAGATCCTCTTCAACATTCGCGGCCTTCCTCTTGGTCTCCTTCCATTTACTTCTGCTCTGTAGATCGTCTTCAACATTCGCTCCACATCCATCCTCTCCATGTGTCCAAACCAACCGAGAACTCTCTTATCAACACGCTTGCTCAGTTCCACGACTACTCCAGTTCTGTCTCTCACAATTTCATTTCTCAATCTATCCAATCTTGTCACTCCTAACATACTCCTCAAACACTTCATCTCAAAAACATTCAATTTTCTTGTTAAACCTGCATTCAGGCTCCAAGTCTCTGCACCATACAACACAGTTGGCACAATCACACTCTCATACAGTCCCCTCTTAACATCCATACTCATACTCTTGTTACTCATCACACTCCTCAAAGCACCAAAAACCTTGCTTCCTTGATTCACTCTGTGCAATACCTCGAACTCCATTCCACCAACTGCAGCCACATCACAACCCAAGTACCCAAAGCGTTCGACTTCTTCCAGCACCTGTCCATGCAACCTTATTTCTAACGTCATGCCCACTCCATCACGTGAACATTTCATCACCTTACTCTTCCCAACATTGAGACATAACTTACACCTATCACATACTCTTCCAAACTCTGTTACCAACCTTCTCAATGTTTCCTCAGAATCAGCCACAAGCGCTGTGTCAAAAGTCAAGTCAATAATAAAAAAAAAACTGCATACTTTTTAAAAGTGACAAAAATCACCACAAGAGGTTGATGTAGATTGAAATAGTGCTGAAGCCTGTGCATTAGAAGATGACGCCTCATGTAAACCTTAAATAAATCATTTAGCAAAATTCAAAAGCTGTTTTCTATATTTTCTTGCATTACCAAGGATGAATTTCAGCCAGAGGCAGGACATGAAAGCGAGTGTTAATCCCAGCAACAACAACAAAAAACCGTGAGCTGGATACACTTGAGGCGGCTGAAAAGAGCTGATAGCTAAAGTTGGTCAGAGCTTGTGTAAACGGATAACTTCAGCAGCTAATAGGAGAAGCTACTCAAAAGACTTAAAATTGCAAGACTGACGCTTAAGGACGGAGCAAGCTGTACATGGAGCAGCTAACAATAGTGGTTAGCGTGCAAGTCAGCCTTTAGCCAAGTGGCTAAGCATAAGCAAACAATGAGAAAAAAAGCCAAGGATGCCTGAATCACAGAACTCATTTGTTTGCATGACTTTGGAAGGCAAGAGACACTGAAAGATGAAGCATGAGCAGCTATTAACAACAAGCTAGAGAAGAAAAAAGTGGGAAAAAGATTAGATGTCTGAATCACTGATTTCAATGACGTTTGCCTGCATGGCCAGCTTTGGGAGGCAAGTGACACTGAAAAAAAAGTGGCAAACAGCGAGCTGTAGTCTGCAGCCAGGCAAATAATGAATGGTTAAAGAAGGTAACAGTGTCAGATGCCTAAATCACAAAACTCTTTGACTTGAGCTTGCATGACGAGTTGTGGAAGGCACGTTACACCGAAAGATAATGCAGTAATGGCTAACCATAACAATTGTGGAAAGTCATAGCCTGCAGCCAAGTGGCTCACATGAGTGGCTAGAGATGGATATAGTGGGGGCGGGAAGACAAATATACATCCATCCATCCATTATCTGCGCCGCTTATCCTCAGTAGGCTCGCCGGGGTGGTGGAGCCCATCCCAGCCATCTTCGGGCAGTGGGCAGGGGACACCCTGAACTGGTAGTCAGCCAGTTGCAGGGCACGCATAGACAGACAACTCACTCGCTCATTCACACTTAGGGACAATTTTGACCGGACAATTAACCCTTCATGGGGGAATGTAGGAGGAAACCGCAGTGCCTGAAGGAAACCCACGCAGGCACGAGGAGAACATGGAAACTCCACATGGGGAGGCTGCGGTCGCTGGACTTGAACCCTGAGCCTGTGGGGCTGCAAAATAACCACCCATCCGCCGTACCGCCCAGAATATACCCCGATCATATAGTTTTCTTGCATGGCCAGCTTTGTAAGGCGTCTGACACATAAAGGACAAAGCAGGAGTGGATATCAATAACAATACAAGCCAAAGCCTTCAGCCGAGTAACCTAACATACGAGGCTAGGGAAGCAAGCAGTTGGGAAAAAGGGAATCACGGAACTCTGTGTTGTTTACTTGCATGAGCAGCTTTAGAAGGCGAGTGACACTAAAGCAGCTAATAATAACAATAGTGGCAAGCCCAGAGCCTGTGTCCAACGTGAGGGGCTAGAGAAGGATACAGTAGGACAAAAATCCACCAGCTGCTTAGAGTTTGCATCATAAGCTTTGAAAGGCGAGTGACACTGAAAAAAAAAAGAAGCAGACCAGCTTTCGACGGAGCTGCTGACAAAAACAACACTGGTGAGTGATAGCCTGTAGCCAAATGTCATGAGCGCCTGGATAAGGAAACAGTTGGAAAAAAATATCTAAATTTAGTGACGTTAGATTGCATTACAAGTTGTGGACAGCAACTAAAGTTGAAAGATGAAGCAGGATAAGCTAGACATAACAATACCATTTGTCTAAAGTGAGTGGTTAGAGAAAGAAACAGTGGAAAAATAAGGATGTAGATGCCTGGATCAAAGAACTCTCTAACATCCGCTTGCATGAGCAGGTTTGGAATGCGAGTGACATTGAAAGACGGAGCACCATGGCAATAGCTGTGTCTAATGTGACTGGCTAGAAAAGAAAACAGTGAAAAAAAGAACCATGCCTTTTCAAAATGTTTTGTAAACATTTGTATGAACTGAACGTTACCTCCGAGCATCATCCCCGCTTGATAGCACTTCCTTAGTCGACACGCCGGGCAGTTTTTCCTGCGGATCTTATCCACGATGCAATCATTGCGTCCGGCGCACAGATAGCTGTGATGACCTCCAGCAAACACAACAAACAAAATTATTTTAATTGGAAACGGGAGCGTGCCGAGGACGAAAAACGAAAAAAAAATGCTTCGAACGGCTCCTGAGTGTTCCGAGGAGAGCCGTGAAGGAGAAAAAAAGGGAGATAACGGCGAGGACGCGGTGACACGGCCGTGGTGAGACACGGCGCCTCTCGCGTATCCGTTGTTGAGTGATAACGACTTTGACTAATCCCGAAAAATGCAGACCAAGACGCCAAATGAGACTCACCAAAGAAGGTTAATAAAGGATAATGTTTGGTCTAAACTCCCCTCCCCTTATTTTTTGTTTTTACATTTTGTCCACATGCTGTACTTGCCCCCTTACTTACTGTGTTTTTTGCATATTGATCACTCTCAAAGGTTTCAGATCATCAAACCAATTTGAATATCACTCGGAAACAACCCCAAGAAATACAAAATGCAGTTTTGAAATGAGGATTCTATTTATTAAGATACAAATCAAAACCGATATGAAAAATTGCCTTCCCCCTACTGTGATAATGCTAACTTAGTATTGCTAGCGGAACTCTTTTTTTTTTAAGTCATCCCCCTATCATTCCAAAAATGTAATTGTGTGATTTTATTGACCCTTTCATGCTCAAGGCTCAATTCATTTTTATTTTTCTCTTCGTCATTGACCTACTGAGTTAGCTAATAAACTACCCATTCATCTAAGGCGTGTTATTGCTCTTTAATGTGGTATGGTTGTATCCCATAACCAGTAGGGTCGTAGAGGCATTATTTCTTGTGGTGTGTCTTGGGCAAGTACAGCCTGGGGGCACCCATTCCTCTCAAGGCCAACAAATGTTTCCACCTGTCACGATCAGGGGACGGTAAACCTTCAGAGATTATAAAAGTTTATTTACAGTAAAACAAAAAAAAAGTTAAGTAATCACACTTTACGAGTTATGCTATAAATGTAGCACATAAAGCTAACGTCTGCTTCTTTCCAGCGCCTATGCTAACTCAGTATTGCTAGCAGTGCTATTTTTTCAGATGGTCGATGTCTGTCAGAAAATAACATTCTAAAAAAGTAATGGTGTGATATTTTCTTTTTTACCTTCGCTCCCTTGAGTCTCAATTCATTTTGACTTTTCTCTTTGTCAATGACCAATTGAGTTGGCTCATTGGCTAGCTGTTTGGCTATAGTGTGTCATTGCTCTAGCATAAATTGTCCTGAATATTGAAAGTTTTTTTGAGGTAAGAAAACTTTTGAATACCACCTATTGGGTGTGTAATCTAACATAAAAAAATATTTAATTTTTCACAAAATGTATCATAATCATTGTATGCTTTTTATGCTTTTAAAAGTTTCTTTACAACCCTAACCCTAAAACTAGCTTAGCATTGCTAACATTTCTGTTTTGTTTAAAAAGTCGATAGCTGTGCGAATAAAAACATATTCTCAACAAAATATTTCTCTTTGACTTTAATTGAACTTTGCTTAATCCTATCAAAACGTGTTGTAATAATCACTCTGTATGAGTAATGCTATCAATATAGTAAGTCTCAAATTTTCAATGGCTGTGAGATTGATATGGTTTCCAAATATTAAATTTGTGTTATTTTAATTGACCCTTGATTAATTCTATCAAAAAGTGTTAATAATCACTCTATATGAGCCGTGCAATTATGTAGCAAGAATGGCTAACGTCTGCTCCTTTACATTGCAAATAGCTTAGTATTGCAAGCAGTGTTATCTTTTAAGATAACCAGTGGCTGTGAGTTAGCTAATTAGCAAAATATTTAGCTAAAGTATGTTGTTCTTCTAAACGAAGGCCTAGATATTAAAGTTATCTCATCTCATCTCATTAGCCGTACCGCTTATCCTCAGTAGGGTCGCGGGGGGCTGGAGCCCATCCCAGCAATCATCGGGCAGTGGGCAGGGGACACCCTGAACTGGTTGCCAGCCAATCGCAGGGCACACAGGGACAGACAACTCATTCGCTCATTCACACCTAGGGACAATTTGGACCGGCCAATTCACCTGAAATGCATGTCTTTGGAATGTGGGAGGAAACCGGAGTGCCCGGAGGAAACCCACGCAAGCACGGGGAGAACATACAAACTCCGCACAGAAAGTCTGGAGCTGGATTTGAACCCACGACAGGTTCCCATGACATGAACTGTGCCGCACAAGCGCTAACCACTGCGCCGCCGTGCTGCCTATTAAAGTTATTTTTACAGTTAAAAAAAAGAGAAACTCTTTTTTGATGTGCAATTGTTAAGAATAAAATAACGGTATTTCTTTCAAAAAAGTGTTTACTTTATTTTGCTCTTGCTATCAATATAGCAAGCGGAGCTCAGCTAGTATTTCCAGCAGTGCTATTTTTTTAAATGGTCCCAGGCTGAGGAATACTTTTTTCAAAAACATTTTTGTGTGATTTTAAATTGACCATTGCATCATCCTATCAAAAAGTATTAAACAGTGACTCTATATAAGCCATGCTATTATTTTGATTGTAGCCAACATCTGCTTTTCTACAGTGCTATGCTAGTTTAGCAGGATTGGGTAGGGTTACTTTAACTGGATTACTTTCAATTACCTTTGGACTACTCCAATACCAAATATGCTAATAAAAGACAAAAGAAACTAAATATGAATACAATTATGACTCACAACACGTGGTAAGCTTTGTCTCCTGGCTTTGATCTCTGTGATCTCCGGCAAAACTAACATAAAATGCGACAGAAACAAAATGAAAATATATCCAAACAGCTTGCCAACATCATTTTTGCCGTTCCATGTATTCCGTTACTCCCCAAGCCTGCACAAAATTTAGTAATTTTATTCATATTTAGTTTCTTTTGTCTTTTATTAGCATAGATAGATAGATAGATAGATACTTTATTCATCCCCGCAGGGAAATTCACATATTTGGTATTGGAGTACGTGCGTGTTTACATATGTTTTTGTGCGTGCGTGTTTACATATGATTTTGTACATGCATTTTTACGTCCAATTTTGTCCATGCATTTTTATGTACGATTTTGTGCATGAGTTTTTACGTACAATTTTGTGCATACGTTTTTACGTACATTTATGTGAGTGTACGTACGTTTTTGTGAGTGCACAATTACATACTATTTTGTGCATCCATTTTTACGTACGATTTTGTGCATGCGTTTTTACATACGTCTTAGAGGTTGCATGTTCACGTACGTTTTTGTGGTTGTGTGTTTACGTATGTTTTTGTGCGTGTTTACATACGATTTTCTGCATGCATTTTTTACGTACGTCTTTGAGCGTGAGTGTTTACGTAAGTATTTGTGCTTGCGTGTTTATGTACGTCTTTGTGCATTTGTTTATGTTATGTTGTTATGCTGATTGTTATTCTATTGTATTGTTTACTGTTTGTTTTTATTGCACTTCAAGCGTAGGATAAATCTATTGCTGTTGAGCTGTAATAAATATTACAAGGTTCTATAAAAAACTACCTGTCTGATCTCTACTCAACTGACTCGAATACTGCTCAGAAAATTTCAAATTCTTTGACCAACACCACCTTTTTTTTTTAGAAGTAATGGAAGTTTTCCTGGTGACTAGTTACTTTGACTACATAATTCAGTTACTAACTCTTTTACTAACAGTTTTGGAAGTTTGTGAGTAACTACTAATTACTTTTTCAATTAACGCACCCAACACTGTTGCATATTATTGCTAGTGGTGCTGTTTTTTTTAGAGGACAGTGAGTTATATATTTAGCTGTCTATTTAGCTAAAGTGTGTAATTTCTCCTACATATGTCGGTTGGTTGGATCCCTTAACCACTAGGTTTGGGCAAGTGCAGCCTGATGGCACCCATCCCTCACCAGGCCAACACATGCTTGCACTTGGTCTCGAACCGGGGACCTTTAGCGCGTTAGCGGAATGTGCTAACCACTGCACTACAGAAAGAGAAAATGTCGGTGTCCTCACCTTCGACTGCTCTCTTGAAAAAAACTTTGCAGCTTCCGCAGGTTAGAACTCCGTAATGGCATCCGGAAGCCTCGTCTCCGCAGATCACACAGGACCTCTGGGGAGGCAGGCTGTAAAAATCACAAAAACAAAATTTACTAAAACTCCAAAATTACAAAAAATATTTTGTGTTTTAGGAAATATTTTTTGGCTTTTTTAAAAGTAATGAATATCTAATTTAACTTAACCATTTGAATATCTTTTAATTGTAATCCATGAGTACAGAAGGACGCCGTCACAAAGTTAGTGTTTATTATTAATATCATTGTTATTATAGTAATTTGACCTTTACATATTTTTCTCCTACCAGCAAGTGTAAACATTGGGGATACACTCAACTTTTAAAAGGTATAACGTTATATAATGTGATGTAATTTTGGTAATTCTTCCTATCATATAATTTTATATCTTATTTTGTTGGAATAAGAAAATTTAATATTTGAATTGAGAAAAATTGTGCAACTTTTTTTTCCAATGAGGAAATTACTTTTACAATGTCATTTTAATTGACAGGTTTTTTTACTCTTTAAAATAACTGAGAAATGAAAAACATTTTTTAAGAAAAAATAATAAAAATACTTAATAATTATTTGTTGTTTCCGTATAAGGTAAATGTGTGATTCTAGTTTTTTTCCAAAGGTTAGATTATTGTGAATAAATCATGAAAAAATATTTTAAATGATTCTTATTTCAATAAATATTACTATTTAACTAAAAAGGGTAGAAAATAATATAGAAAAAAAATAATGAAAATTAGCATAATTATGTGCCAGCTCCCTGACTACATGCATTCTTAAAATAAATTGTAAAATAGGAGATTTTTTGGGGGAAAAACTATTCAAACAAGTAAAGTAATCTGCCGCTTGCCGTTTTGCCATGTCAAATTTTTTTATTTTATGATTTTAAGTACTTTTAATTCTAGACAAAAACAAGTTGAAAGTATTTTTTTTAAATTATAATAATTAAGGTATAACCTAAAATTCCCTAAAACGCATCCTAGATAATCATGCTTGTTTTAGTATATATATATGTATATCTCATCTCATCTCATTAGCTACACCGCTTATCCTCAGTAGGGTCGCGGGGGTGCTGGGGCCCATCCCAGCAATCATCGGGCAGGGGACACCCTAAACTGGTTGCCAGCCAATCGCAGGGCACACGGGGACAGACAGCTCGCTCGCTCATTCACACCTAGGGACAATATGGACCGTCCAATCCACCTGAAATGCATGTTTTTTGAATGTGGGAGGAAACCGGAGAGCCCGGAGGAAACCCTCGCAAGCGCACGGGGAGAACATACAAACTCCGCACAGGAAGTCTGGAGCTGGATTTGAACCCACGCAGGAGGATTCCAAACATGAACTGTGCCGCACATGCGATAACCACTGCGCCGCCGTGCTGCCCATATATGTGTATATATATATATATATATATATATATATAAAACAATGCAAATAAGATAAAATATAATCAATAAAAGACCAAAAAATTGGCAAAATATTTTGCCAGTAGAATCATAATTAATATAAAATTAATATTAGACCATTATTGTCATTAAAGTTGTGTTTGGAGCTAATAATTTAATGATAACGATTCCCCCTTTTTTTCTTTTTATGTACCTAATACGAGGCCGTAACTCATATGATAATATAATTTTTTTGGGTACTGTGACATAATTTTCGTGCGACCACAAAGAACAAAATTGACGTCGCTGGGATGTATAAAACTTGAAGGATTTTGGTATATTAAAGCGAATAAATAAAATAAATATTGATCGAATTGTTATGTTTGGGGTATTGTGAACATGCGTTAGTGAAGATAACATTTTGGGTTAACCCTTTTGATTGTGAATGTAACCCAACGAATGCGATGAGAAACGACGACCTTATAATTTCACTTGGCCAGTGTTGGAACTAACGTGTTACAGAGGAACTTTTCTCAGTAACAAGTACTGTAGCCCTTCATTAATACGATTTTGTAGATCGAATGTTTATTATGACACGGTGCATTACTAAGGTACTTTAAAAAAGCCAATGCAAAGTTTTTAGGTAAAAAAGCATGAATGCTTTATTCACGATGTCACATCCAACCCTCCAGCCACCAAAATGACTTAAACAGGTTGGGCGTGTTTATAGCTCCATTAAAAGTTTAATAGGATACAGTAATAGTGGCGCCATCTCAAAAACAGAGTACGAGAACAAATATACTCCCTACAAGTGTATAACTTCACCTAAGCTGAATTTACAACACTAAAATAAGATACTGAAATCGGGGGTCAGTCTATTGCGCATATTTGGTTGTGTGTCACTAGTAGAGAATGGTAGACAGTGCGGGGGAGGGGGTGTTGCCCGTACAAAAAACAACAAATCAATGGTAAATGAATTGGGCAAACGTGAGCACAAGATTTACAGTAAAAGTGTGCTGAATTTTGTTCCATTTTTGTAAAATTATATTGCAATACACCATGACTGTAAAAAAGAGAAGACAGTACCTAAAAATAGAGTAGAAGACATTCGAGTGGTTTGAAGCCCAACGACAAAATGTATATGGGGTGTCTTGGGTAAATGTTTTGTTTGCAACCCCCCCCCAAACCACAGAAGCCAAGAAATATAAACACTTCTTTCCTTTACAGGTTTGTTTTTTGTAGTTACTTTCAGAGTAACTTTTTGGTATCAGTAATTGGTGGGTATCTGAATTACTTTTCAAATTAAGTAACCAGTGACTGTAACTCATACCTGTCAACCCCCATGGCTCCATGCCCTAACAAACTTTCGTATTTTCCCTTACAAAATACAAAATAATCTTACACCATATTTTTTTCCAAACGTGTTTATTTATGTAGTTTAACATGGTATATCGTACATGTGTTTCGTTATATCATATATATTGTTAATTAACATTTTGTTGTGAGATACTGAGTTGCTCGACATGAATGAAGTTTATTATAAAAAAAAAAACAAGTAGCTTGGACGTTCACTGTAGAAGGAAAAAATACATGCAAACATAATTAAGTAAAATAATACATTTTCTTATTCAAATTATGAATTCATTTTCTGCATTAAACTATTATTGGTAATATACTGATTAAAGGGATAACCACAAACCGGTCTTTTTTCATTTTCTCCTTTTATACTTCCTTTTTTTCTTAACTTCTTTATACAACATAATAATTCGTAATATAATGCATCAAAGCAAGTGAGCCGTTTGAGAGACGGCTCTCTTTAATGAGTTGAGCCGAAAAAGCCGGTTCTCTAAAAAGAGACGGACTTCCTTTCACTACATCAAACCGCTCGCTTCGTTTGCAACGAAAAAAAACGATACCGAGATAGAGGCTTCTGCTGCGAACTCGTTTGACTTGATTGATTTGCCATTTCGTATTAGTCGTGTATACCGGATGGTAGCCATAACTGACAAATTTGCGTTTTTGCGTACAGATTTTCTTGTACGTCGTACACGTCTTAAAATGCATAATAAACGTACTTTGTACGGCAAAAACGTACAGGTTGACAGGTATGGTAACTAATTACTGTTTTTCAGTAACAACACGACAGTGTTGGAAGAAAGAGATTCCAATTTACCCGGCGAATGCGTTAAAAGGCGTCTGGTTCCTCTGGACCACAGCCTGGCTGTGCATCCCGCTGTACCCAAACGGATCTGCCGTTTGGCACCAGAACTGCGCCTCAGCAGGCCCCACAGCGGGCACCTGCCAGCGGGCCACCTCGCTCTTGTACGCGGCCACGTGAGCCGGCGAGGGCGCACTGGAGTCAGCCCTGGCCCGCTGAACCTGCTGGTCCGTGTGCTCCAGGAAGTTCGGCGAGGCCTCCTGCGCCGGCCGCGGGCCCACCGGGACGAAGCGCGCACACTCAGGCTCCCCGAAGCCGGCCTGAGGGCAGGCGTCCAGTGCGTCGTAGGGCGCAGCCATGATAACGGAGGTGTCCTGTTCGTCTTTGATGAACTTGGATGAGTTTTCCCACTTTAAAAAGTCTCCCCCACGATCGAAAGGACTTTGATCGTGCGGTTCCTCGCGCGACAGGTTGTCGCAGTCCCTGAAGACCAAACCTTCGCCTTGGCTGGTTTGTGCACCGGCGACGGGTGCGTAACTGTCGTCGTTCTCCACGTTGAAGTCCATCATGTCCCCGACGGATTCGAGCATCGTGCCGTGGACTTTCTCCATCGCAGTGTGCGTAAAAAGTCCGTTAAGGCGCGGAGAGTACCGTGCACCTAAGAGCGGGACGCGGAATGAGGAAGAAACAGTGGCGGTTCCTTTGGACGCCCCCTCCCTTTCCCTTGTCTCCTGGTTCGTCCAGCCCTCCCCTTTCCCATCCAGGTTTTATTGGCAATCGTCTTTGAAAATTATGTCTCATGTGTTAAAGTGTTAAAATAATACTGCAAAAATGTGGCCCAAAATTACTTTGCCAGCTTTAGGTATTATATACTGGACTGTCTCAGAAAATTAGAATATTGTGATAAAGTTCTTTATTTTCTGTAATGCAATTAAAAAAACAAAAATGTCATACATTCTGGATTCATTACACATCAACTGAACTATTTCAAGCCTTTTATTATTTGAATATTGCTGAATTTGGCTTACAGCTTAAGAAAACTCAAAAATCATATCTCAAAATATTAGAATATCATGAAAAAGTATACAAGTAGGCTATTCAACTAATCACCTGAATCATCTAATTAACTCGAAACACCTTGCGAGGGTTTCCTGAGCCTTAAAAACACTCAGCTTGGTTCAGTAAACTAAATCACTGCTGATCTGACTGCTGTCCAGAGGACCATCATTGATACCCTCCATCAGGAGGGTAAGACACAAAAAGAAATTTCTCAAAGAGCGGGCTGTTCACAGAGTGCAGTTTCAAAGCATATCCACAAAAAGTCTGTTGGAAGGGAAAAATGTGGCCGGAAACGCTGCACAACCAAGAGAGATGACCGCAGCCTTAACAAAGTTGTGAAGAAGAGCCGCTTCCAGAATTTGAGGGAGCTTCAAAGACAGTGGGCTGAAGCTGGAGTCCAGGTATCAAAAGCCACAGTTCACAGACGTGTCCGGGAAATGGGCTACAATAGCCGTATTCCCATGGTCAAGCCACTTCTGAACTCAAGACAACGGAAGAAGCGTCTGACTTGGGCTATGGAGAAGAAGCACTGGACAGTTGCAGAGTGGTCCAAAGTCCTCTTTTCATACGAAAGCAAGTTTTGCATTTCATTTGGAAGTCAAGGCGCCAGAGTCTGGAGAAAGGCTGGAGAAGAGCAAATTCCAAGTTGCTTGAAATCCAGTGTGAAGTTCCCACAGTCAGCAATGGTTTGGGGAGCCTTGTCAGCTGCTGGTGTTGGTCCACTGTGTTTCATCAAGTCCAGAGTAAATGCAACTGTGTACCAAGAGATTTTAGAGCACTACATGCTTCCATCTGCTGAAAAGCTCTATGGAGATGAGTATTTCATTTTCCAGCATGATCTGGCACCTGCCCACAGTGCCAAAACCACCAGTAACTGGTGCACTGACCATGGCATCACTGTCCTTGATTGGCCTACTAATTCCCCTGACCTGAACCCCATCGAGAATTTGTGGGGTATAGTTAAGAAGAAGATGAAAGACACCAGACCTACAAATGCAAATGAGCTGAAGGCCGCTATCGAAGCATACTGGGCATCAATAACACCTCAGCAATGCCACAGGCTGATTGCCTCCATGCCACGCCGGATTGATGCAGTAATCCGTGCAAAAGGATTCCCAACCAAGTACTGAGTGCATCAATGGACATTTTTAAATGTTTGATTTAGTTTTGCTGTTATAAAATTATTTTTTTTACTTGGTCTGAGGAAGTATTCTAATATTTTGAGATAGGATTTTTGAGTTTTTTTCAGCTGTAAGCCAAAATCAGCAATATTCAAATAATAAAAGGCTTGAAATAGTTCAGTTCATGTGTAATGAATCCAGAATGTATGACATTTTTGTTTTTTTAATTGCATTACAGAAAATAAAGAACTTTATCACAATATTCTAATTTTCTGAGACAGTCCAGTATATATATATATATATATATATATATATATATATATATATATATATATATATATATATATATATATTTATATATATATATATATATATATATAAATATGTTTTTATTTTACTCGGGAAAAAAGGCATATTTGTTTGCATGTAACCATATTTGTTTCATTTGTTGACTATAATAAAATGTATTAATATGTGTTAACAAGCAAATGTCCCGTTGTTGCAGGGCATTCTACTTGTGATTGTTATGAGCGTGGTTTATTGAAATGTGTGCATAAGAAACGATTGAATCAATCAAAGTGTTCCTTTAGAAGATTGGATTTGGATCCTTGGAGTGGTTGGGAGCTGCAGTACCCAAATTGGACGCCAGGGGGGGGGGCGTTAGAGGCCCTACAAAAGCAGATGTTTATCAATTCTATTGGTATTTTTGGGAGATACCTTGATACCCAAGCTTCTTAAATACACTCGCGTAAGTGTAAAATACAACAGTGTACATTGTCACCAAAATCAGTTCAGCCGTTTCGGAGCCTATTATTCACATACAAACACACACACACACACACGCACACACACACACACACATTAAGTTTGGATTTAGATTGATTTTTTTGTTTTTTTGGACAAAAAAAAGTTAATAGGAACTGCCAAATAATAAGTCTAGTAAAACACAAAGAAAATTGTGAAAAATAATACTATTAAAATAAAAATCACAGCAAAATTGGTTATTCACACCAGGAAGTGGGATGATCTGCTGAGCGTTCTGCACTTGACTTGCATTGTGCACAAACACCATTCACATTAGCCAAACCTTTATTAAGAAAACATATATTAAGAAAAAACTCTGATTTCAAATGGACAAATAAAGGGTTTATATATTTGGGGGTGACTATTACACCACATTCCACCACATGCCCTTAAGCCTTATCAGAAGGGCAGAAACAATTAGAATGAACATATTACCAAGACTATTATTTCTGTTTCAGCCTCTTCCTTTTCTGATTCCGGAATCCACATTTAAAGTGTTAAATCAATTGATATCAAAACTCCTTTGGCAAAATAAGAAACCTAGAATAAATGCAAAACCATTCTAGCTTCCAAAGAAAAAGGGGGCCTGGACCTACCCAATATTAGATATCATTATTGGGCAGTTCAAATTAAAGCTCTTATTCTGTGGATTAATAGAGACAAAGATACAATATGGATGGACATGGAGCAGCGGTCTTGTCCAACTGTGCCTGTAGAATCGTTACCATTCATATCAGTAGTGATGCGGAAGACGTTAAAACTCCAGAATGAATGGATTAAGGGAACTATTCAAACATGGTCAACGATACAAAAAACAATATATCAAGGTCTGTGAATAGGGCTACAAAAACAGCGAAAAACACAGATTTTAAACCTGGAGTTATGGATGTAGGATTTGAAAAATGGGCCCAAAAAGGATGAATGTTTATTACCCAAGTGTTCGAAGGACAGGCATTGAAATTGTTTGAACAACTCCAACAAGAATTTGACCTTTCCTAGAAATTATTTTTACCAATATTTGCAACTAAGGCATTACCTCTAGAAACATGAATGGGGGAAAATATGTGAGGAGCCAACTAAAGTTGAGGAATTATTGATATCATACTCAAAAGGACAATTAATAAAGGGGGTTATCTCAAAGTTGTATGAAGCTCTGCAAATGGATCTCAGTAATAATGAGATGGTGGTTAAGGAAAAATGGGAACAAGAAGCTTATGTAATGATAAAAGATGACGAATGAGAGAAAACTTTGAAAGAGGGACAAAAAATAACCAGCAGTCTGACATAGAGGGATTTTGAATAGAAAGTAAAAATGTGATACTTCTATACACCCTCTATTACTTCAAAATATAAAAATACATCCAATTTATGTTGGCATAACTGTGGGAGGGTTGGAGATTTCACACATTTTTTCTGGGATTGCCCTTTGATATTGAATTTCTGGAGAAGTATTCAGTCAGAGATAATATTAAGTATTGGTTGGGAGTTGCGTTTGGACCCAGTGACCTATGTATTGGAATTTTGCCAGATGAATTATTGACTGGTCAACATAAATATGTACTAAGGGTTATGCTTCTGGTAGCAAAGAAAATAATCACAGCTTCCTGGCTGAAACCAACGCCAACTGACATAAAACAATGGAGAGACAAATTAAAGCAAATGTACATTATGGAAAAAAAAATCACCGCAAGACTTCTACTGAAACTAGATCAATTCTGGAAAAGGTGGGAGCTTATCACACAATTTTTACTTGATGTCTCAACACCTCACCTTTTATTTTATTTATTTTATTAACATTTATAAAGGAATGGATGTCACTCAACTTCTTGCGCCTTAACTCTGATTCTATATAGATTCTAAATGCTGTGACTTGTCCTCAAAAACAGCTCTGAACATTGACAAATGTAATATCACCCAGAGTGAATCAGTCAAAAATTTTGGTGGCATATTTGACCCCGATCTGTCCTTTCAAACACACGTTAAGAATATCACTAGAACAGCTTTTTTCCATCTTCGCAATACTGCTAAAATTCGCCCTATGCTGTCTCAGTCCGATGCGGAGATTATAATTAATGCGTTTGTTACCTCCCGTCCCGATTACTGTAATGCTCTACTCTCTGGTCTCCTGAAGTCCAAAATCAAGAGCCATCAGCTAGTACAAAATCCTGCAGCGAGGCTTTTAACTAAGAAAAGAAAGTTTGATCACATTACCCCGATTTTAGCTAACTTGCATTGTCTCCCTGTTAGCTTAAGATGTGATTTTAAGGTTCTGTTGGTAGTATACAAAATCATGCATGGACCTGCTCCCTCATATCTTTCAGTTTTAATTTCGCCCTATGTAGCCTTCGCTCTGAAAATGCTGGTCTACTAGTGATCCCAAGAGCCAAAAAGAGATCCGCAGGTTCGAGAGCGTTCTTTATTCGGGCCCCGGTGCTGTGGAATGCTCTTCCCCCTGTGATGTGATCTGCAACCTCAGTGGAAATGTTCAAATCTAAGCTTAAAACACACTTCTATTCTATAGCATATGAATAACCTATATTTTATCTTGACAATATCCGGGATGGTGTCATAATAGTCTGTAATAATAGTTTGCAATAGTCTTTGTAGCGAGTCTGTGCAGCCCTTTGAGACTCTTTGTGATTAAGGGCTATACAAATAAACATGACTTGACTTGACTTTGTTATTTATGGGAATGTCAATTGTATATATTTTTTCTTCGTGTTGCTGTATGTGTCAGGAAACGGACCGGGAAGCAGGAAGTCGGAACTCATATGCGTAAACGATCTGTCACTTTAATTAGGAAATAAAAGTTGTCCAACACACAAACGGACCAAAGACAAAACAAAACAGGTTTAAAGGCAATCAAAATTACAAACTAGGTATGACTCAGATCAAACAGGCATGAACAGGTCTTCAACAAGGTAAAGCAATGGTCTGGCAGTGGGCAGTCCCAAAAGGAGCGTTTAAGTACTCCACAAGCAATCAGTTCAATGCGTCTCAGCCGATAGAACCCCCCCTTCAAGGGACAGCTCAAAAGGAAACAAATACCTCGCCCCCCAGAATGGGTCGACGCTCCGATGAGGGCAACCCCACTCCTTCTTCCGAAAACGCAGGAATGGGGAGAGGCAGGAGCGGAAGGCGGACGAGTCGGACCGGCGGTCGTCGGAGTCGGACCGGCGGTCGTCGGAGTCGGGCCGGCGGTCGTCGGAGTCGGACCGGCGATCTTCGGAGTGGTGATCGTCGGAGTCGGACCGGCGATCGACAAAGTCGGACTGGCAAGCACCGGAGTCGGACTGGCAAGCAGGGGAGTCGGACAGGGAAGCAGGGGAGTCGGACAGTCAAGCAGGGGAGTCGGACAGGCAAGCAGGGGGGTCAGACAGGCAAGCAGAGGAGTCAGACAGGCAAGTGGAGCAGTCAGAGAGGCAAGCAGGGGGGTCGGACAGGCAAGCAGGGGAGTCGGACAGGCAAGTAGGGGAGTCAGACAGGCAAGCAGGGGAGTCAGACAGGCAAGCAGGGGAGTCAGACAGGCAAGCAGGGGAGTCAGACAGGCAAGCAGGAGAGTCAGACAGGCAAGCAGGAGAGTCAGAAAGGCAAGCAGGAGAGTCAGACCGACAGATGGGTACGGAAGGTCGGCCGACAGGCACGGCGTTGAGGCCGACAGGCGCGGCGTTGAGGCTGACAGGAACCTCGGACAGCTCGGCGCCAAATCTTCCCGGGAACCCCATTTGAGGCACAGCAATGGCCCGACCGGCGGGGCCGTGGCTGAGTGGGCAGGGAAGGTGATGTCGCAGCCAGAGAAGGAGCCGCGGAAGGCTGGGCCGTTGCTGATAGGAGCTCATTCAGCAGACGAGACAGGGACTCAGTCCGCTGAGCTAATTGCTCCATCTGGCGTTGCATGCGTTTGGCTTGCTCGGCCTGCAGCTGAAGGGCGGCGACCTCACTGGGCGATCCCCAAACGGCGTCCTCCAGCTTTCCCCAAATTGTGTTGGGATCGTTCGCTGAGTTCACATCGTTTGGCCAGACCATTCTGTCAGGAAACAGACTGGGAAGCAGGAAGTCAGAACTCATATGCGTAGACGATCCGTCACTTTAATTAGGAAATAAAAGTTGTCCAACACACAAACGGACCAAAGACAAAACAAAACAGGTTTAAAGGCAATCAAAGTTACAAACTAGGTATTACTCAGATCAAACAGGCATGAACAGGTCTTCAAAAAGGTAAAGCAATGGTCTGGCAACGGGCAGTCCCAAAAGGAACGTTTAAGTACTCCACAAGCAATCAGTTCAATGCGTCTCAGCCTGTGTCAAGGGGCGGGGCCAGATGGGCGCCATGACAACCGTGCAGGACATGACAGTATGATGGGTGACCCAATCCTCTGTCAAATTGTGTGTGAGAAATAAAAAGCTTAAAAAAAAGAAAAACACTTCTGATTTTCTTTTTCAGTTCTTTTTTCTAATTTTAGTTTTTTTTTTCGTATGAGTTGTTTATATTGCAATAACTTGCTGGCAATGGAGCAATACATCACATTCACTGTGTTTTTAGTGAGGAATTTGCATTTGAAAAATGACCAAAATCTCCCGAAAAGTCCAGCGTATATTATTTTCTGGTAGATATTTCTAAACAAGTTCAAGTGTCACTGTTGCGGTTGTTGGTGATGCACAAGGAGGCCTTGGCCCAATCTCCTGCGTCATTACCATGCCGTTATCAATGTTGTGCCGTTTTTTTTTCTTTTCTATTCGTGTGGCCTACATTTCGACTGTAGGATAACACCACCATGTTTCTATCAGCCTTATGTGTTGATTACAAAAACATTGGCTTAGTACAGGCTGTGTGAACTATGGTTTGTGGGCCATAAATGACCATCAGGCATTTTAATCTGGCCCACTAAAGAAAACGTACCACCCTTTAAAAGATGTTGCTGTTTTGGTACCAGTCTCTAGTTTCCCCTTTATGACCATAAAAGTATATTTTCAGAAAGCAGACAGACCTACAATTTTTTTCACAACTTAACGAGCAGTTTCCTTTAATGGCAGATACAGTTGAGTGTCATCTGTATTTCAATAGCAACTAATATTATACTTTTGAATAATATCACCTAATAGAAGCATATAAATCATGAAAAAGAGGGGACCGGGTACTGAGCCCTGAAGAACACCACTGGTAACATGAGTTTTCCTCCTGCTGTGGTTTTTGAGTTTTTCTTTGCCCTTATGTAGGTTTTAGATCAGGGGATGTTATAATGGTGGTCTGTGCAGCTCTTTGAGACTTTTTGTGGTTAAGGGCTATACAGATAAAATTGAATCAACATTGCGTACATTCAGATAATGTAACTGTCATTTAAAATATCTCATCTCATCTCTCATCTCATCAGCCACACCGCTTATCCTCAGTAGGGTCGCGGGGGTGCTGGAGCCCATCCCAGCAATCATCGGGCAGTGGGCAGGGGACACCCTGAACTGGTTGCCAGCCAATCGCAGGGCACACGGGGACAGACAACTAGCTCGCTCATTTACACCTAGGGACAATTTTGGACCGGCCAATTCACCTGAAATGCATGTTTTTGGAATGTGGGAGGAAACCGGAGTGCCCGGAGGAAACCCACGCAAGCACGGGGAGAACATACAAACTCCGCACAGGAAGTCTGGAGCTGGATTTGAACCCACGCAGGGGGTTCCCATGACATGAACTGTGCCGCACATGCGCTAACCACTGCCCCGCCGTGCTGCATTTAAAATATCATTATTTTAAAATAGCATTTTTAATAGGCAATTTTATGCATTTATTGTAATGTTTATCAAATGTGATTCAAACAAAACTACTTATATTTACAAAGCATTGGATCTAAAAAAATAAAAATAAAAATAAACATTTACGCATTTCAAGAGGATATTTACATTTATACAGGTTGCTGAAAAATGGGGAATCTTTTTTTCCTCATGCATTGCCAAGGTATCAAGTGAAGACTCAAAATAGGCAGATACCAACAAAATAAAAACATTTTTTTTTTTCCAAGCCTAACTTGTTCAACCCAATGCAACCTTGGACTCAAATAGTTCGCCGCCCCGGTCAGCTCAAGTTAGCAGCGTCCACTTGTGTAAGCAGAACTAATACAAGAACAAACATATATTAAAATATATGAATGTGTAGTAATAAGGCTGTAAAATGATTATTCTTTAATCAATTGGCAGAATATGACTGAAAATCAATAGTAGTTAATAATAGTAGTTTGGTATCACGCACATCCTTTAAAGCTCAGTGGAGCAGTGAGGGAAAATAACTTTTTGTTTGCACCAGAATCACTGATTTTCTCTCTCTCTCTCTCTCTCTCTCTCTCTCTCTCTCTCTCTCTCTCTCTCTCTCTCTCTCTCTCTCTCTCTCTCTCTCTCTCTCTCTCTCTCTCTCTCTCTATGTATATGTAGGGCAGCACGGCGGCGCAATGGTTAGCGCATGTGCTGCACAGTTCATGTCTTGGGAACCTCCTGCGTGGGTTCAAATCCAGCTCCAGACTTCCTGTGCGGAGTTTGTATGTTCTCCCCATGCTTGCGCGGGTTTCCTCCGGGCACTCCGGTTTCCTCCCACATTCCAAAAACATGCATGTCAGGTGAATTGGCCGGTCCAAATTGTCCCTAGGTGTGAATGAGCGAGCGAGTTGTCTGTCCCTGTGTGCCCTGCAATTGGCTGGCAACCAGTTCAGGGTGTCCCCTGCCCACTGCCCGATGATTGCTGGGATGGGCTCCAGCACCCCCGCGACCCTACTGAGAATAAGCGGTGTGGCTGATGAGATGAGATATATATATGTATATCAAAAGTAGATAACGCTTTTTTACCCAAATCCTCAATGGAAAGAAAATACAGAACTGTAATCTGGGAGAAAAAACGTGGAGGCCTTGCAGCGAAAGAATGAGAGCTCAGCAGCACCACTATGTGGTTGATTTTCATATTGTCACAACGTGGGGGCAAAGATTAAGGATGATAAAAGTGGACAAAGAGTTTCAGTTTTTATTCTTTATGCTTTTTTATAAATAGTCGTTTGATGCACAAATAAATCTTCACTATTTATGGAACACAGCATTGGCTTAACCAGCCCGTTTTGAGGGGGGATTCAAGTACCCCCAAATTCAACCCAACCACCTGCAAAACTTGATTGCATTTCAAAACTCTCTTTTCCTTAAAAAAGGACATGATAGGCTTGAATATGGTGAAAAACACTGGATAAAAATAAAACAAAGTAAAAAGTCAAACACTGCGACTGGCTGGCAACCAGTTGAGGGTGCCCCCTGCCCAAAGATGGCTGGGATGGGCTCCAGCATCCCCGCGACCCTACTGAGGACAAGCGGTGCAGATAAATGGATGGATGGAAAAAGTCAGACAAAAACAAATGCAAGCAACGCAGCGTCGGAAATACTCCACTGCCTTGAAATGGCTCTTTCCATTTGATTCCTAGCACCGAACCTGCGTTCTTATCTTCTTTGTAAAAAAAAACAGCTTGTGCTTGAGAATACGGAGGTTGATTCTTTATTCATAATTCTATGATTTATTAGTTATTTAGATTATTTAAAATGGTTAAAGATTACAATATTTTTGTATGTGTTAGCTGGGGAAAAGAAAGAGATGAGACACTCTGGGTGCTCAGCACCCACAAAGCACCAATGTTAGAGAAATGAACATTGGAAAGTAATAATTTGCTGTACAAATATTGTGTTGGATAGTTCACAAAACAGACAACTTTAATCAATGTCTTCACGTTGATAGATATAATTATTGTAACAGCAATTGAGCACACTTAGCTCTTACAAATTTTGTAAAAACAATACCAAAAAAAACATTGGCAACTACACATCAGGGGTTTTCTTTGTTTGCAATAAATTATACCATTAGTGACTTGTAATCAGAGGGTCAAAATATTAGGAACAGAAGGGGTTATTTTACACAGTATAATCTATATTTACCAGACTATAAGGTGCACCTAAAAATCAGAAATTTGCCAGAACTTTGAAAGTGCGCATTATAAACCGAAAAATACGGTAAACAAAATAAGCAATGCATAATTACAATGAAACACAATTACATACGGTAACCATTCAAGAATTTTTTCTTATTTGAAGTGAAATATTCAAATTCTATGATATTTGTTTATTTTCTGCTGTATATTTCCATTCTCCGCTTTTAAAGTAGTTTTAATTTCATGTGTCTTGACTGCCCATTTTGCACATCTGGTTAGCTACTCTTCTTGCACTATCGGCACTATGGTAAAATACTATACGTAGCCAAAATACAATACAACTTTATTTATATCTGTACATTCAAGGAAACTGTGGGGGTCAGATGCATCGACATTTCGTTCTGTATACACGTGTACTAGAATGACAATAAAGTAGATCTGAATCTGAATCTGAATCTGAATCTGAATCTTATAGTCCAGTATGCCTTCTATGTGACAACTGTTTAATAAAAGACCGTTTTAAGGCTCTTAAAAGTCATAAATCAAGAGCGACAAATGAAAAATGTGGTGCCCATATTTGGGATTTTCTAGGATATCTGATTTATAACTGTTATGACGTTTTTGTGGTTGTACGAGCTAATTTTAAGCTTATCTCTAATAATAACATAGTAATAACATGGCAATTTGTTATTACAGGTAGTACATATAAAAACCCGAGGCACTTTAAACTGATCAGTAACAAAAAGTAACTCTCAGCTTCAAAATGGTTTGTGACCATTGCCATGAATTACACAATAAAAACTGGCCTATGTACATCCGATTGAACTACTCTAAGTGTTTTTCAACCTTTTTTGAACAAGGCAAACTCTTTATTTACTAAAGAATCTCATTTGAAAATGTTTGAAAATTAATCCATGTTGTTGGGTTTTTTTCAGCTCTAATTATCATATTGCTTAAATTGACAGTATATTTTTTTTAATTATATTTTGTGGTTACCATGGCTCAGGTTATACAGGTTATTATTTATTTTGGTGTTGTAATTTTGCTGTTATTTTGGATTTTTTTTCCAGAATCAACAAAAATCATAACAAAAATAAAACTGAACAAAGTATGAGACAGAGGATTTCTTTTTACTACTATCTATATGATTCCTTTGCTTTTTTAATATAAAATAATAAAGTAAAATAATTTAGCAAAATCTCATTCAAGGTCTTTAAATATTTTGATGTATTATTGTTATTTTTTTGTTCAAACTTAAACATTTGATTAAAAAAGGGCTGGAAGGCCCTTAGAGCAGGTTGGACATGGGGGAAAATATGTGTGGACTTATTTGCAGGCTTCTCGCCCAGTTTTCCTTGCAAGTTCAAAATCCATTGATGTCTTCTCCTTATTTTGAGTGTTTACTAAAGTTAAAACTTATCATTTTTATTTCTGAATAAATACAGTTTCAAATATATTTCCCTGTACCGCCTCATGAGAATATGATTAGATTATAAAAGAAATGAAAAAAATAGCAATCTGCTACCACTTACTGATAATAAATGTTACAGTTACTCGGCTGATGCCTGGAAGAAATCAAAGATACTGAACAATGGTATCTTTTTTTTAAGATAAAATTGGGCAATTTCTCACAGCACACTAGTGTGCCCTGGCACACTAGTCGAAAAACACTGCTCTACCTAATACAAACTAGTGAGACTCGGGTTGTCCTTGTGTGACTTCTGTAAGCTTCTTGACGAGCTCGGTGAGCGTTCTCACTTCCCGTTTCCCCGTTCCCAACAACTCGAAACGGAGGCTGGCTATGTCCCGCTTGATCTCGTTGAGTTCGCCTGCAGGACACGATGTTTGCCAATCGAGATGTCGAGAACATGGCGTGCAAGTGGATAATTTTTTTTATGTGTGCTGCAATCACCTTCTTTCACCTCGTGGTTTTCTTTGTCCCGCTGCGCTTTCAGGATGTGTCTCTTGACAAGGCGGTTCACGATCTTCTGCAAATTGGAAACAGAAGCAGCTTGTTTCAAGACGACAAGATGATTCCTAACAAGATGTCACAATGTTCAAGGTAAGCGTTGGAAATTAACGAATGAGTCATTTGAAATCGGGCATAAGAAACACATAAACTCAGGCTCAACAACCTTTTTGAAGCTGAGAGCTCTATTTTTGTAGCACAAAAAAGCTACGAGTTTGATATGCACCGTGAATATAACAACATATCAGTCTTTAACTTTATTGTTACTATGTTATTACTATGTGATTAGTATTAATAGTTGTGTTAACCACTAATACATCCTGCCAGTTACAAATTAATTAAAATCGCAATGACCAGTCCTTGCTTTTCTGTCCTGTGGTGAGAAGGTTGGTAACGGACTTTGAAAGAGTATTTGATAGGCGTAAGTTATGTGTGAATGTTAGGAAGAGTAAGGTGATGAAGTGTGGCATGGCGTTAGAAATAAGTTTGCATGGACAGGCGTTGGAAGAAGTTGAAAGCTTTAGGTACTTGGGTTGTCATGTGGCTGCAGTTGGTGGAATGGAGTGCGAGGTATTACACAGAGTGAATCAAGGAAGTAAGGTTTTGGGTGCTCTGACGAGAGTGATGAGCAGCAAGAGTATGAGTATGGATGTTAAGAGGGGACTGAATGAGAGTGTGATTGTGCCGACTGTGTTGTATGGTGTAGAGACATGGAGCCTGACTGCAGATTTAAGAAGAGTTTAATGTTTTTGAGATGAAGTGTTTGAGGAGTATGTTAGGAGAGACAAGATTGGATAGATTGAGAAATGAAATTGTGAGAGACAGAACCGGAGTAGTCATGGAACTGAGCAAGCGTGTTGATAAAAGAGTACTCGGTTGGTTTGGACACATGGAGAGGATGGATGAGGAGCAAATGTTAAAGAGGATCTACAGAGCAGAAGCCAATGGAAGGAGACCAAGAGGAAGGCCGCGATTGACGTGGATGGATGGTGTTATGAGTGCACTGGCGGAAAGAGGTCTAAATCTAGTGAAAGCTAGAGCTATTGTTGGTGACAGGAATGACTGGAGAGATGTTTGGGCGCATTCTAAGGGATGGGCAGGGCACCTGTATGATGCAGCAGGGGTAAACCAGTGAAAGCTGTCGGGCCCTGCTGTTGAACAAAAGAGTGTTGTGTGTAGGCAGGCAGGCAGGCAGGCAGGCTGGCAGGCAGGTAGGTAGGTAGGTAGGTAGGTAGGTAGGTAGGTAGGTAGGTAGGTAGTTAGGTAGGTAGGTAGGTAGGTAGGTAGGTAGGTAGGTAGGTAATGACCAGTCACCGAGTTTTACACATGACAGTGGCGGTCTGTAAAAACATCAATGTCTCCCCTGCCATCTTGTGGTCAATGGTAATATTACAACTTAAAACTATACAGCAGGATGCAAAAATATGGACATGATTTACAGAATTTCTTCATTGACAACTTCTTATCTATATTGTTTTTGGGTAATAAGGTGTGAGAATGGTAAGAATGTATATTTTTCTAGCTAGCTAGCTAAGTAAAATTTATTCATTTATACAGTCATAATATACAGATTTTCCTGTTATTTCAGATTGTTTTTCATTTTGTTGTCTGAAGTGGCCTTGAATGTCATCATATCAGTACTTGTTAGCACAACTTATTACTGGTCAGCTATTTTCAGAACTGTTCCCCGGGCTATTTGGGTGTTCTTAGACAATGAATGATTAAAAATAATTTTAGAAATTTTTCTCATGACAGCAACAATATGCAAACACATCAAAGTCTCCCCTGCCATCTAGTGGTTGATGGTCATTTTACAACATAAAACTATGCAGCGGGGATGCAATAAATGGACATGATTGAAGTATTTTTTTCATTTCTAATTTCTGATTTATGATGTTTTTGGGAATGAAGTGGAAAAACGTGTAGAATGTATGGTATAAACTCTTCATTAAGTGAGCCATAATTATACAGCTTCTCCATTTCAGTTTTTTTAATTTTATAGCCAGAAGTGGACAAAAATGTCATCATATAAATTCTTGTTAAAATGATGATTATGTTCCTTTATTTTTATTTTTAATCTTAGATTTTTTTTAATTAAATACTATTACCGTTAACCTATTGAACCATGGTATATTACTGTAAATTATCTTGCTTCATCAAATAGTACTTTTTGACATGTAATAATAATAAATAATAAAGTGTATTCTACTCTGTTCTACTCTAGTACCAGGTTTGAACAAAGGCTTGGTCCTTGTTTTAATTGTGTTTGATTTTGTGGCCACAAGTGGCCTTGAATGTCATCATATTAGCACCGGTTCTGATATAGGCTTGTTGTTCTGTGGAAATGTACATTCTATCTTTAAGTTTCAGTTTGGATTCAGCCTCTGGACCACCATTTTAATATAGCAACAATGATAAGCCATTTTGCCGGCACATTTGTTAATCTCTACAAGCATTGTCTGTAGCTCATTAATAATGCCCTGAATATTCTGTCAATAAAGATTTTGAAAGAACTGTTCATCCTTTTTTAGGCTTTATTTTGACAACCTACCTTCTTGCTACCTGGCATCAAACAAAGGGACACAAAAACAGAGGAATATAAGTTGTTTTCTCAATAGTACAAACGAAATTATAAAGGGTTCTGATGATCGGTAGGGTTACTGGTTTAGGACGCAAGTTGTGTAGTTGGTAATCAAAGGTTAGCAAGATGATAGATTGTTCACCTGATAACGTGTTGGACAGGCTGATGCTTCCATTTGAGAGTCTTCTTGTTGACTTAACTGAAGGTCCAAAACAAGTGGAAAAAAACGTAAAACTGAGAAAAAAAATTACTTGAGTTGATAGAAACTTTGATTCACATTTTCAGATCTACCTTGTTTCGTTCCATTTCATCATCCTGTATTCTTTCTTGATCTTTTCCTTGAACTGCCTGCCAGAAACGTTTCTTGAGGCCCAACAAGAGTGAAGAGACCGGGCCAAGATTTGGGAGCAGGTTGAAAGGGATCGGTAGTGAAACGCTCCGTTCGAAGTGTGAGAACCATAATTTAGCTCGGGCAAACTTCCACTCCACATCAGCATCACCCTGATCAAGATAAAAAAACTCAGTTTTAGCTGGTGAAGCCCAATTATTGGGGTCAATCCCCTGGACCAAACAATTTCAGTGATATACCGCAGACCACAAGGATATGACAATAGGCCATTTTGAGGTGGCGATTACAAAGTGAAATAGATAGAAATTTATGGATATTGGTGAACATCTTCCAAACCCCGAATTAAAACATTAAAATACAAAATGGTATATTGTAAGTATAACAAATTTTTATATATGTGCATATGATTAAATAACATTGGAAATTAAAATAAATTTCAAGTAAAAATTATATTTAATTTACATTTGGTTTGATTGAAGAGTGAACAGTCCATGATGGGGGTGAGAGGGGTCCCTAATGGTGTCTTGGCTCGGGATAGGCAGCGCTTCTGGCCATTGTCCTGAATGGAGGGGAGAGAAGTCCCGATGATTTTCCCTGCTTTCCTCATCACCCTCCTCACACTACCCCAGTCGGAGGCACTGCATCCTCCACACCACACAGAGATACAGCTAGTCAGGATGCTCTCTATGGTGCCCCTGTAGAATGTGATGAGGGTGGGTAGGGGCAGGTGGGCTCTCGTCATCCTCCGCAGGAAGTACAGGCGCTGCTGTGCCCTCTTCACCAGTGATGCAGTGTTCACGGACCAGGTGAGTTTGTCTGTGATGTGCACCCCTAGGAACTTGGTGCTGCTGACAACCTCCACAGCCTTGTTGTTGATGAGAAGTGGGGCATGGTTGGGCTGGTTTTTCCTGAAGTCGATAATGACCTCTTTAGTTTTGTCAACACTCAGGACCAGGCTGTTGACTCTGCACCAGCCCACCAACTGCTCCACCTCCTCTCTGTAGGCCAGGTCGTTGTCGTCCCTGATGAGGCCCACCACTGTTGTGTCGTCAGCAAACTTCACGGTGTGGTTTGTGGCTGACCTAGGGACGCAGTCGTGTGTCATCAGGGTGAACAGCAGGGGGCTAAGGACACAGCCTTGGGGGGAGCCCGTGCTGAGGGTGATGACATCTGAGATGTTCTGATCAAGCCGCACTGACTGGGGTTTGTCAGAGAGGAAGTCCAGCAGCCAGTTCCGCAGCGGGGTGTTGAAGCCCAGGAGTTTGAGTTTGTCTACCAGGTGTTGTGGGATGATGGTGTTGAATGCTGAACTGAAGTCCAGGAACAGCATCCGCACATGGGTGTTCTTCTCCTCTAGGTTTGTCAGGCTCAGGTGAAGAGCAGAGGAGATGGCATCCCCGGTGGAGCGGTTTGTCCGGTAGGCAAACTGAAAGGGGTCGAGTGAGGAGGGGAGACTGGAGGTGATGTGCTCTTTAACCAGTCTCTCAAAGCACTTCATTATGATAGGAGTCAGTGCAACGGGCCGGTAGTCGTTCAATGATGAGATCTGGGGATTTTGAGGTTTTCCGATCAAGTAACAGGTGGATGCAGAAGTGGAAGAAGAATGCATTTTGAAAATAAAACAGATTTTACATCTTGCACCTGCACAAATGGTCATGCCCATCAAAGATTTCCTTGCTTTAATGAGCTGCTTATTCTTAATTATAGTCCCGATTGCCGATTGGTTACAGCAATGCGACTTAGTGAGGGTAGTGCCTTTTCCGTTTTGCAATCTTTGTTTTGATCGTTAACATGTTTTTTCTTCTCCCTTTAGCATCAACACAAGCCTTGAATCCATAGCAAATTAATAAGGTACAAAAACAGTATTGTATCCCACTAATTTGGGAACTAGAAGATGCTGAATTGAGCAAAAAGAGAGAATGGTAGCATTGTGAAAGAAGGTTTAGCCAATTGCATATCAGCGTCTTTAATAACGTCGACCAATAGCGGGCAAGTATCTTAAAGATGTACAAGGCCCATAACTGGCACAGTTAAACGTGCAAACACCGTTAAGTTTGAATTTTGTATGTTTTTTGGCTCATAAAATCCATTGTTGACGTCATAAAATGGAGAAAATTCTTTGAAACATCCTAAGACAGGATTGACGCATCCCAAAAGTCTACTGTATACATCTTTTTTGAATACTGAAGGAAAGCAGAGAATCTGACGGCAACAGAACATACCTCAATCTCCTGAAAGGAGCTATTGAACATGGCAATGAGCATGTTGAGCAAGACAATCACCATGATGACGTTGTAGACACCGTACAGGACATAGCCGATGTTCTCAATGAATTTGTGATCGATGTCAATCACCACCGACTTTACTTCCGAAAGACCAAAAATGGCCCAGAAGAGTGTTTTGAAACTTTCTTCCAGCCTGAGGTAGGAAAAGGTTGAGTCAATGGCAATTCATAACTTGAATGATTGCGGTCTGGGGACCCATAAGACCAAAAAACAACAACCCCTTCCATATATGTGAACTCAAGTGTTTTAAAAAGGTTTGAAAAAAATAAACGGTCCATATTGTTTTGCAAGGTATCAACCAAAAGTCAAACTAGAGCCGTGTAAAAGCAGTTCGAACCACAACTCACGTGGTAAAAGCCTCGTTGTGTTTGGCCCCCAGGTAGTACGAGTACAGGTTAAACATGCCCACCATGAAGGCCACAAACACGGTGATAAAAATCACCAGGAACTTGAAGATGTCCTTTACCGTCCTGCCCAGCGAGATTTGCAAAGGACCGAAGCTCTCGTTGGCGGGCAAGACGTAGGAGATGCGGCAGAAGCTCAGCACCACCGCAATGGCGTACAGGCCCTCGTAAATGAGCTGTGGATCTGACGGGAGCCACTTGACCCGAGCTGGAATCAAAGAGTAGAACAGAAAGTGAAGCCTGTAGTCTCTAGTCTCTTCTTTAGCGAAGCGTCAATAAAGTTGCTGTTTATTTACATGTGCAGTAAACCAAAGTAAATACAACATGAACCCAGTCTGAGGTGTGGATTGCAAAGAAAATAAACAAATAGCGAAAGCGGATTAAAAATGAAATTAATTTTAAAACTACCATTTGCAAAGATTGTCACGTCCTTAGAAGATGTTCTTACTTTCATCGCTTCCTTAATTTCAACAACAATTCTGATTGTCCACTGATCACGACCATGCAAATTAACAAGGGTAATGATTTGTGTGCCATATTTGTGTTTCTAAATAACTGTAAGCTTCACGTTCTAGTATTGTCATGTTTTTTTCTTCTCCCTTTAGCATGTGCAAGCCTCGGGGCCCATAACAATTAAACATAGTACATTAAGTGCTGCTTTATACTGCTGACCCGCTAAGGGTTTATGAAGCTCTCACGATTCTGAACTGAATGAAGGAACAGAAAAGCACTGTGGGAGGGAGTTCAGCCAATAGCATACCAGCATTTTAATGATGCCGTGATGGAAATTATTAGCAGACAAACATTTTATATGACGTCAATGAATAGCAGACAGGCATCTTAGTGACATAACTCGACATACACACAAACATTGTAGATGTCGTATAGTGAGGAAAATGCTGTAAAAATGCAGAAGGAAGGGGTCCCCGTATCTCAAGAGAGTACACATATATTGAACAGCTTGCCAAATGTACGTAACATGTGTAAATTCTCTTGCAATTTCAAGTTTCTCTAAAACCCATAATGTAATTATAAGTACCGGTACATGGATTTTGCCTATCATGGGTTATTTTCGGAACATATCCTTAGAGATAAACAACATTTCAATGTATTATCAGTAATTTACGATGGATAATAATAAGAAGACTGTTACCCTATGACGTACCGAGCTGAAAGTATTGAATTTCCGATGGCAGAGATGTGCTGGACAGGTTAGCATGGTGCTCGTCCACGTAGCACTGAGCAGCATATACATGCCAGAACGCCATCAGCCGTGCGATGAACGAGCTAGAGAAAATTGCCAAAATATTGAAGTCCAGAAGGTTCCAGGGTTCAGAGATGTACTCTCCAATGTCCTGGGACCAAATGTGATTGCATTCTTCCCAGATTTTTCCTGTTGAAAAAAAGATCAGTCCGTTTAATTTCTGGAGGTATCTAGGTCGAAGGTTGGTAGTACGACTAACCTAGCACCCAAGACATGATGAGAATCTCCATCCAGGTAAAGGACGTGGTCTTCATGCGGAAAAGTTGTGAAGGTCCATCTTGAGTGGTCATGTTAGGCATCAGCGGTGTACCGTTAAAACGATCAGCTGCATTGAGGACCAAGAGGCATAGGAATACCACAAAGGAGGCAGCGTGGGCCACAAATTTCAGGAAAGGGCCACACATAAGCTTTCCTAGCTGTAGAATTGCAAAGAAGCAAGAAATAGATTATTTTGTTCAGAACACAGGAAATAGTGTGTATTTTGAGTCCATTTTTGGAAAACAGAGGAAGTTTGGGTCTGAAGAATAAAACTATTTTCTTCCTCAGCATGTTCATTCATATCCGGGTGTAAGACGATAGCTTGGTCAAAATAAAGGAGCACACCTCCATACAAGCCTCCCCACCTGACCAATCATTCCTAACATTGATATTGCCTGTACCCAACAACCTCTGGTCATCCCCATTGTTATGGTCACAGCAGGTGTTAATTTGTTCATATTTAATGTTTGGAGATTTTGTTGGTTCATGAATTTATACCTGGGCTGAGTTATTAGGAATCCTTTTCGAGCATGCCCGCCTTTTTTTCCTGCTTCCCTTCATATAGGTCGACCAAAGGATTGCAACAAATACAAATAATTGATATTCTAAGATGAAGAAGCCTTTCATGAAAACACAATGAATTTCCCAATGACTAACCTTGCTGGAAGGTGCAATCCAGGACACGAGAGCAAGAACAGGTAGACTAAATGTGACTCCCAACACCAAGAGAATCTTTACTGCCATAGTCTGCATGCGTAGTCCAGAAATGTTCTGATACCAGATGGACCGCAGCTGTTGCTGGCAATTGGGATGGGCAACAAACTGACCAAGATGCACAGACAAAATGCTCACTACCAAGGTTAAAGCATATATAAAGACAGTGTTTGGTCAATTTACCTTCTTAACTTCATACTTGATAGCAAGCTTTAACCTGTCTAGGTTTTGTGCACTTGCGAGTGGGTTGCCGTGTAAGATGGCTTCCACTTCCTCTATGTTCTGGCACAAATCCAGTAGGCCCACCATAAAGTCTTTGCATTGCATTGACAGTTTATTGTAGTCTTTCTGGTGCAAACAGATATAAGACAGAGGTTAGGTTTTCAGACTTCTGAGGACCTTCTAACTTCAACATAACACATGGACAAGATTTTAAAACTGTGTGGGATTTAGCCGGTTAATTTAATAGATGCAAGAGTTTGTGCTAGGGAAAGATGTAAATGGTGAAAAATATTTAAGAATTACTGATATTGACGCAGCTCGAATTGGCTAACCTGGGCTCTCCTGTGGCGTGGTGGATCAGATCATATGATGCAGAGGGGGTAAACGAGTGAATGCTGTGGGGCCTCTCTGCTGATGGGTTGCATGGCACCCTAATTTACACCTTGTTCTACTGTGGGCTTAATGTTTGGTGACAGGTTGGTAGGAGCAAAGTGGAATGAATGTTTGGTGAATTTGAGTGTGTTCTTGACTCGAGCCAACTCCTACTACGGAGATATAGATTTGGTATATGGATAGATGGGGATTTAGGACCCTGTCATTTACTGCTCCTTACCAAAAATGACTTGGTATGGGTACTATTTTGGATGAGGTCAAATTCTTGTAGAGTCTAGGAGTCATTCAAAGACTTGAGAGCAATCAGATAAATGATTGGTTCACCGACTAACTTTAAAAAATTAACTAACCAACCTTGAACTCCATCTCAGTACTAGCTAAGACCGCCAACTCGTGGCTCAGTTCCAGCGCTGCCACCATGGGATCTTCATTGGACAGCGACAGGTAGGCCGGACTGGCAAGACCTCTGTAAGCGTCAATTCGGGACTGCGAGTGTCTGAAGGAGTCATTCTCCTGCTGCTGGCTGCATTCACAGCACCGGCAGTAGTAGTTGTGAGGTCGCTGGATACGAGCCCCCTTGGCGAGAAGCAAGTGCACAATCTCATAGTTATGACATTGGGAAGCCAGGATGATGGGCGTGATGTCATTGGAGAAGAGGCTGCCGTTCTCGTCGTAAGCAAAGAGGTCTCGGTGTATGTCCACCTGACTGGGGCTGGACGTCAACGTTTGAACATCTGTAAATGCCTGGTGATTCAAGATAGCCTCCACGATGCGCACATAACCTTTACGGATGCCTAGAAGCAAGCCATCCCCTATCCTGGCCAGCTCTTTCCTCTCCAGGAGCAACTTGGTAATCTCCAAATGCTCGTTGGCTACTGCCAGTTGTAAAGCATTCTGACCGGTGAAATCAAAGCTGTTGATATTTATGTCAGGTACCACGTCCAGCAAGCGCCTCACCTCGGGGACGTTGCCGCATATGACAGCCTCTAAGAAAGCTCCCTCAGACAGTGAAAGGGTGGAGTTGGAATAGACCTTAAAGAGGGGGGTGGCCTCCCATGTGGTTGATTCCGAGATCTCGGCTTTTATCTGTCTTAGATCTGGAGACTTTTGCATGGATTTGTTTTTCCACTTTTGCTTGGCGCTCGAAGGAACCAAGTATCCAGACTTTGAGTACCTTCGCCACATGAGGATGACTGTTGTTTCTCAATCTGAGGAGCAGATTTGTAGATAGTCATTCATTTACTGTAATTCTACTCACCCGTCAAAATAACCGGGTTATCGTCACTTTGAGTTTCCGTAGTTTGTATTCTTTCTTAAGGTTTGTATCACTTGTTTTCAGTTGCACTACATAATGCAGTGACATTTATTTTGATAGAAAAAGGCGGGGCATCCTGTAAAATGCTTTGACTTTATTAAATGATGTTAATCCTTCTGTACTCCCGTTAAACATTTGTTAATTATCAGATAGTTGGCGTTTGACAGTTCAACATCCTTGATGTCTATTTTCTTAACTGTGTTCTCCAGGACGGGTGAAGTTATTTGGTCCATTCATTTTTTAGTTGAAGAAATAGTCAAATAACTTCAATTGACTATAAACTTTGGGAGAAACCAAAAGTCAAGGTTTCAAACTGCATTTAAAGAGCTGGGTGGGGTTGTCCACATCTACAGAAATCGTCTTGAAGCTCAAGGTTACAGGTCATAAATCCCACAGAGTATGTCAGAGAAGTGACAACACCTCTGCTGAGTGGAGTTATTACTCTCTCCTCATGACGAACGCCACCCATAGACTCATCATCTGCTGTCCTTGACACCTTTGAGCTCAGCCTTGGAGGAAGCCAAGGGCTACGTACTGTAACTTTACATACTGCACTCCTTTAAGATCACCATATGGTGCTTGTTGAAAAATTGAGTAAATCTGTTTTTCTGGTCACTAATTTAATTTGCCTGATGCACCCACTCGTGGCACGCGGTAATTGGTGCAGTGGACGAGGGAATGAGACTCTCTCCATCATTCATTTGCTGGAAAGATTTAGCTGCATGACCTGAAGTGCACAGGTCAAATAATTCCGAGCAGCTGAAAACAAAGATGGTTGTTTATAAAAGTATAGAGTTACCTATTTGCTTAACAACTGAGGTTTGCTGTCAAGTACAGCAATTAAAGTACAGAATTCACATGGAAATTTATGAAATGGAATCAAAAGTGATACAACCAAATGAGCAAGCCAGGACGGCCCGGTGATATAACAGTTATTTTTTCCATTGAGAACAACCTATCTGACTCTGTAGTTATTGTACATTTTTGCTGTTTTCAATAGAGCAACACATCCTCAAAACATGCAGAACACCAATCATATAACTTTATGAAGCAGACAAAATGATTATGTTCCCACTCACCTCAATAAAATGTTTCCAACACTTTGCTCTATTTTAGTATTTAAAATATGTTTAAATAAATGAATCCTGTTCCTGCATCCTCCCATCCGACTGTCCGCCTGCTCCAGTGACCAAGAGGTTGTGATCACACTTTCGTGTGAGGTCACATTGTGCAGCCTCTGTGCTACTTGTGAGCATATAATCAAATAAAAGCACTCTTTTGCATCAACTGATACTGTATATGTCTAAGAATAACACCCTCAAATCACACTATAAAAATAAATATGGATAAGGATGCATCAATGTATATATAATTGTATCTTATATTCTTGTTAAAGTCTTGTTTGATCTTAATATGATTGATTGTGCATAATCTGATTCCTAGTACTCATTTTTAACTTTCAATGTCAAACATGTAATCTTATATAATAGTAGAAAGAATAAACATCAATGAAATAATAAAAAAATAAATCACCATTTCACCAGATGATGGCAGTAGTCCTTTGGCCGCCTTCCCCTTGGCTTTCTGTGAGAGTTTTAGCCCACCCCATCTGAAAAACTGAGATAAAAGAATCAAACAGTTCATACTGTTTGAAGGGGATTAGTATAAAGTTAAATGCATCCAGCCCTAGCCCTTTACTTACCATTACCTAATAAACATTAGTATGTAATCATATACAAATATATATCCATAACTATTTATTTATTATTCAATATATGATATGTTTAGCTCCAATAATGTACAACATGTTCAGAGACAGTTTCTACCCTTGAGCTATCACCACCCTATAACAAACCAACAAAACTGCAAAGAATCTTGACAATATATAGAAAAATGTATATTCTTAATTTATTATTCTACTTACTTTTGTACATTGTTGCTAATAATCCTTTTGCACTATTACTAGTCTATTACCCATCCATCCTCATATTATTTAAATAATTAAAAAACATTTTTTTAAATATTCTAAATATTTTATTAGATGCTTAACCTACAGTGCCACATCTAATGTTCGTTTTAATCAATGGGAATACAGACGTATTCTATTCTATTCTATTCTATTCTATTCTCATCTAATCTCAACTCATCTCATCTCATCAGCTGCACCGCATATCCTCAGTAGGGTCGCGGGGGTGCTGGAGCCCATCCCAGCAATCATCGGGCAGTGGGCAGTGGGCAGGGGACATCCTAAACTGGTTGCCAGCCAATAGCAGGGCATCTATTCTCATCATCTCATCAGCTGCACCACTTATCCTCAGTAGGGTCGCGGGCGTGCTGAAGCCCATCCCAGCAATCATCGGGCAGTGGGCAGGGGACACCCTGAACTGGTTGCCAGCCAATTGCAGGGCACACGGGGACAGACAACTCACTCGCTCAGTCACACCTAGGGACAATTTGGACCGGCCAATTCACCTGAAATACATGTCTTTGGAATGTGGGAGGAAACCGGAGTGCCCTGAGGAAAACCCACGCAGGAGGTTCCCACGACCTCAACTGTGCCGCACACGCGCTAACCACTGTGCCGCCGTGCTGCCCCTATTCTATTCTATTCTATTCTATTCTATTCTATTCTATTCTATTCTATTCTATTCTATTCTATTCTATTCTATTCTATTCTATTCTATTCTATAATGCAGTTCCTTATGTAACTAAATTTGAATCAGGCATGAATGTTTTCCTTTACAAAGAGTATATAATGAACACAAATGAACCAGATTATACGTCACCTACTCTAATAATAAGTATTACATTTTAGCATAGGTCCGAACGTGTATCATCGCTTCTGATTTCCTACTTTGTAGCTTTAGCAGCCTCTGCTGGCCGATTTAAGAACTCGCACAGCAACCGTTGCCAAGAGAGTGCGTCCTCAGTTTTAGATGGCTGCTCTGTTCACAAACAGACAGGTGAGCACGGACTTTATAACCTTAATTTTTTCAACATAAGTCAACATAAATGTTATTCCAAAACATGGACATTTTATTAAAAAGTGACACACCTTTAAATGGGAATTGAAAAATAATTCTCCGTCTACCTATTAGCAAAAAAAGCTATACGTGACGTACTACCCCGCCACCATTTCATAAATACTGGCGACTATAATTTTCTTTTAAACACAATAAAAGTGTTAATGGAGATTATTCGACGTTACTGTGACGTCATAAACGTGGCAACGAAGAAGGTGTATATGGAAAAACCTGCCCAGCATGTCGTATTTTCGTTTTTCTCTGAAAGTACAAACATGCGACGTCATTTCAATAGTGGATAATGAATTAAGAAGATAGAACAATAACCCTTAAAAAATCCCCCATTTCAACTATTACAAGCTAATATGCGGGCGGCTAGCTTACATGCTGTGTGACTTTTTTTGTGTGGCGGCAGCTTTTTAATTTCTTTATTCTTTAATTTTCTTCTCCTACACCAGAGATGAGTGATGTCGAGTCTCCAGCAGGAGAGAGCTGTTTTACTTGAGGAGCAAAAGTCGAATCGAGAGCGAGCTCGCAGATGTGTGCAGGAGACTAACAGAAGACGGAGGTATTTATGTAATACAACATCCATCAATCCATTATCTGAACCGCTTATTCTTAGTAGGGTCGCGGGGGTTCTGGAGCCCATCCGAGCTATCTTCGGGCGGTGGACAGAGGACACCGTGAACTGGCTGCATGCATAAAAGAACAAATTAAAACATAAATAAATAAAAGCTTTCCCTCTCACCAAAAAATATTAGAAAATAAATTAAAAAGACGCCATGAGTCCATCCAAAAGACGTTTTAATTTGGTTGAAAGGTAATTGTTAAAAAGACGTTTCTTCAAAACGTCTTTATTGTCATGGATTAAAACGTAGTGTACACATACCTGTCAACTGAAGACAATTACTCCTCTTATCAATTATTGCAATTCTCACCTATTTACTCGCAGTCGGACAGACTATGTAGAAGAGCCTTGTCCAAAGTCCGGCATAGGGGCCAGTAACGGCCCATGATCAAATTTTTATTGGGCCGGGCCTCAGTCATAAAATTATTCATATGTGTCTCACCAGTAATGTTGGCGACATAAATTTATTCCAAAAAATGTTTGTTTTTAAAATCACCATTTCACCAGATAATGGCAGTAGCCCTTTTGGCCACAATGCCTTTGGCCTTCTGTGATAATTTTAGTCCACCTCTTTTATAAAAAAAAAAAAGCAAAGCAGATTGTGAGGGCCGCCGTTTCCTGGACAAGTATTTTCTCACCGAAATCCGAAGACAAGTCACTTGCTCATTCACAACTAGGGATAATTTCGACTGTCCAATTAACCTGAAATGCATGTTTTTTGGATGTGAGAGGAAAAACCCACGCAAGCTAAAGGAGAATATGCAAACTCCGCACAGGACAGCTGTTAGCTGGATTTGAACCCATGACCCCAGAATCAGGATCTGATAAAAACATTAAATTGTTCTCAAATATGTATGTGTATATATATATATATATATATATATATATATATATATATATATATATATATATATATATATATATATATATATATATATATATATATATATATATATATATATATACATACACACCGTAAATTACGGACTATAGAGCACACCTGATTATAAGCCGCACCTACCACATTTTAAGAGGAAAACCGATTTTGTACTTACACAAGCCGCACCTGTATATAAGCCGTATGCGCCCACATTAAAAAATGTGACACAAACACAAATTTAACCCAAACCCGACTTTAAGTCCCGCGATTGAAACTGAATGTCCTTCATTAAAGTACACAGTCATAAAATCACAGCCATCAAAATGAACTGAAAATGATACCATTACTTGAGGTTTGATGCGGACCTGCAAAGTCCGGGTCCTGTTGAAAGTAATCCAAGGAAAAAAGTATATATTTCCAAAGGTAAGGGTGGGAAAAATATATATCCACTCTTGTCCGCCGTGTCCACAAACACGTCTCACCTTTATTCCACTTCCGGTCAGCCCCCGTTTGATTCGCCCCTTCTTTTTGATTCGCCCGTGCAAAACATATCAGAATAAGTGTCTAAAATAAATACATTACAAAAATATACAGTTGCAAATACATATTATACATGGTTACACATATTTACAAAGAAAGACGGTACACAGAGAGTTTTCAAAGCTTTAATAATAATAATATAACTTTCATCCCAAATGGTGCCTTTGACAGGGGAGGTAATGGTAGCAACACGCAAGCAACACGCTCACAACACAGTAAACGGGTCTGTTAAAAAAACATACTGTACTTGTAAAAATCACGGTAAACCGTCCTCATCTTCCTCCTCAGAACTGAAGCCATCAAAGTCGTCTTCCTCAGTGTCGGAAAGAAACTTTGTCATATAGACGTCGTCACAAGCTCCCGCAGCCTCACTCGCGCTGTCACTGTCGCTTGAACTCTAATCCACTCCTGATTCTGTGCCCTACTCTCCGTCACGCAGCAGACCGGCTTTTCGGAACCCGTTGGTGATGGTGGATTTTTTGATCTGCCTTTCTTTTTGCATTTTGCATGATGAGGGTATGTTAACGCTAATTTAATTTGTGCACATGCCAAGAAGTTGCAGTCTTCTTTGGCGCATATATTCCACCGGTCTAAATCTTACCTTTTGTACTCGAGCGCCGCTGGCGGCCGTTAGAAAAATTACATAAATTGGCCGCATCACTGAATAAGCCGCAGGGTTGAACGTTTGGGGAAAAAAGTAGCGAAAAAAGAAACTTCATTCATAATTTGCATGGGCTGCACTAACATTTTTCTTTTTAACAGTTTTCCCAAGAAAAAAAATAAATTCCACCCCAAACAAACCCAAAGACTGACAGGCAAAAAAGCAGTTTGTCGTGTGGAAAAAAAAGAAAAAACTACACTTAACAAAAAAGGGCTCCACTTAGATTAAAAGGACATGTGTAATATTTGACTATTAGATGTAGAATGGATGACGAACGCCTTCACAAGGATCTCCTCTATAGCGAATTCATCAGGCTCTAGACCAGTTGGCCGCGCAATGTTGCGTTTCAAGGATGTGTACTAAAGGGACATGAAAGCAGCTGAGATCGACCCCACTCATAGGAAGCTGCTGCTGCTGACCGCAGCACCTAAAGATACGGCGTCAGAACTGGCATGCGGAGATTACAGGAGAAGAGGGACCAGCATTGGCAGGAGAAAAGGCAAATGCTAAGAGAGAGAGCAACCTATGCACCTGCACAACTGAGTGCCTTTATTCAAGAATCGGACTATTCAGTCACACATGACATTGCCCCATATCAAACTGACATGATGACTCCTGGCGCAATCCATTGTCTCTCTAGAGATAAATAAGGCTGAAGATGTAGTGCAACTGAAAGCGAATGTTACAAAGCTCAGGGAAAAATACAAACTACTGAAAGTCAAAGCGACAAAACATGGACATGTGTTTTTCTTATTATTTGAATCCACAGTGTTTTATTGAAATCCCTGAGTTGGTGTGATTGATTTGCTATATATTCTATATATAACACACTGGGGCATTATTAAACTGTCAGGGAGAGACATGAAAGTCAACAAAAAGAAGCGCTACAAAATGATCAAATGACATCGCGTAATTCTCTGTTTCATTTTTATCTCTGAGTCAGAGATTTGAGGGAGAAACAAAAGCTGTGGATCCTGCAGGAGGAACAACGGCGGGAAGAAGTCCTGCAGCAGCGCCGACAGAAAATCCAGAATGTCACAGAGCAGTTCCAGAGGGCTTACATGCCCCCGTCTCAGAGGCCTGTCCCGTGTGACAGATTCACTTTGGCCAAAGAATATGCTAACCTGGACGATGCACTTGATCAAATCCGGGGCCCCAGGCTGCCATCTAACATCACCAGGTATAACTGCTGAGATGGGATCAGTTTAGCAGATAATGTACTGGGTTGCCCCACATTTGATTCATGCTGATTTTTAAATTATTACTTTTCATCGTGACATGAAAGTCTTTCAAGCAAACTTGGGCTACACTACTACTTAGGTTCACGGAAACAAAAGTATTATTTTTTAGATAATAAATTTAAATATGAAAAATTGGTGTGTGGCGTATAGGGTCGAAATGGCTAAACTAATTTTCGTAAATATTTACAAAGTATTTTACCGCTCTGGGAGTGTTTTTAGCTTTGTTTTGCGTCAAGGCGCCCTCAATAAATACCTACAAAATAGATAAACCCCTGCTTTCATATGCAAGTGGCTCTGGAGCTGTATTTGGTAATACTGCTCTTTGGCACTTCCTAGTGGCTCCATTGCGCTTTCAACAAACCAGGCCCCCAACAACCTCGCTCAAGTAGAATGCCATGCAACGCCAAGCCCGGCACTGCCGGGCGATAATGGTTGTGCAATATAAAACAATAGCATACAGTAAAACACAATGTAATTCATTACAATAGCTTTCTGATATAATGAAGTAATACATAATATAAGATGATATCATTTTATATAGAATATTACAATATAATATAACACATCACATAGTAAAACAATACCATAATTTCTTTATCTATCTATCTACCTTGGTCATAACCCTCAAGAGGGGTGACCGACAGCAAGTCTATAATTTTTACAAAAAAAAATTATATGAAACCATGCAACACAATACAATGTACTACATAACAATATATTTTCAAAATAAAAATTGATACACTCTTATAACGTTACAATACGATACAGATTTAAACAAAATAATTCAACAATCATTTAACAATCAATTATTGTAAAATAATGGTTCACCTCACTGTAAAATATTTCTTGAGAAATACTGTGAGAATTAATTTTAAAATGAACAAAGATTTCAAATAATTGCTCTCATTTTAAAATATTTTTAGCAAAAGAAAAAGAAAACAATACTTAATTGCAATTGCTTAAGACTTTTTTGCCGTGATGTTTCTTTCAAGATTTGTTTTTATGAAGTTAAAACTGAGGAGGTCTGGGGGTTGTCCATTAATATAAAAAAGGCTAATTAAGTATTTACAGATATATGCATGTGCAGAAAGTGAGTCCCATTGTTTGCCAAAGGAACACAAAACATGATCTAGGTCATGGCTGAGTTGAATTTGTTTTTTTATTATTATTCTTTTTATATCAGCAGCTGTACTTAATAGAAATAATTGAAAATTGGACATGCATCCATAAACACAGATTACTGTTTTCTAGTCAAAACAGCAGCACCCCTGCTTCCAGACCTGCCGCTGCATTGCCGGAACCCTACTTGCGTCCCACCCTAGTTGTGGTGCAGCCCTGTGCAGGTCAACAGGTGCAGAGTCCTGGAATCAGGAGTTGGCAAAAACATTCGAAGAAGCAGGAGAAGCAACCCGACCACAGCGGACAGGTACCTTGCTGAATTTCATTGTTGGTCTTGTTATTGCAAGTCGTAGTAAGTGAATTAATGGTGTTCTCTACTGGCATGAAGAAGCATTACAGCCTTTTTTAAGCCCTTAGAGACTAATTGTGATTAAGGGCTATACAAATAAAAATGACTTGACTTGACTTGACTTTCTTTTCGCTTAAAACCAGGGGTCCTTAACCTTTTTGAAGCTGGGAGCTACTATGTTGTTACCGATAACCACGAAGGGCTACCAATTTGATATGCCTGACTAAAATAGCAACTTAAGTTATTACTCTGGTTTTACTATGTTATGACTGTTTAATGACAAAAAATATTACGATAAAACTTTTGTTGTCAGTCGGTATAGATAAGTATCACGATAATTATCACGTCTGTTTTTCCTTTCACATTTTAAGTTTAATTGTTTGGCCCTAAATGAAGGTTGATAAAATCCAATGCTGCTTATACCAATATTTAATGTCGAAACAGATACGCATGTGACAAACTTAAACAGCATTTTCATAAATATGAAGAACATTAAACAATTGACTACCTTCTCAGAGGGGGAACTGGTTGCAGTTAGTGCCATGCTAGCTGGCTCACTTGTGGAAGGTTTTTTCATGTGGCCTGGTGCTTTAACGTCCGCTAGCACTTGTTTGTGGCTGAATTATTTTTTCTTCAGCGTATTCTAGAAGGCAGTTTGGTGGGAAAAGTTTGTCGTGTTACTAAAAGAATGACTATAAAATGACTGTTGCAATTATACAGTAGACTGGGGGTAATGAAATGACAATATAGATAGATAGATAGATAGATAGATAGATAGATAGATAGATAGATAGATAGATAGATAGATAGATAGATAGATAGATAGATAGATAGATAGATAGATAGATAGATAGATAGATAGATAGATAGATAGATAGATAGATAGATAGATGGATGGATGGATGGATGGATGGATGGATGGATGGATGGATGGATGGATGGATGGATGGATGGATGGATGGATGGATGGATGGATGGATGGATGGATGGATGGATGGATGGATGGATGGATAGATAGATAGATAGATAGATAGATAGATAGATAGATAGATAGATAGATAGATAGATAGATAGATAGATAGATAGATAGATAGATAGATAGATAGATTATACATATTAAGAAAGTTGATGGTCGGTAAAGTTTGCAGTGCATATCGCCGCTCTTTTTTATCATACTCTAAGTAGCCAAAACACCTCCAAACAAGTGAAGATGAGGGGCCTATCCTGACTACAACTCTTTCAGCATGTTTTGAATGGGTCTCCTAGGTGTCCTTCCTCTAATTATCTCTCATTGTGACTGGGTTGTAGTATTTTCGCTTTCATTTGAGCCGCCCTCCCGCTATTCCTGCTGAGTGAATGTATGGTCCTCGTACCTTCTTCATCTCCAGATTGTTGGTCTCAAACTTGCGTGTTTATTTTATTAGCGCCCCAGTTTTCTCTGTGGTTGGGTGGTAAATACAGATTAAATTATTTTTAAACAGTTATACATTTATTGTGGCAAAAATTATATGCCAATGATTATCGTTATCATTTTATTGCCCAGGCCTAATTAAAATAAGCTCTGTCAAGCACTAAAACATCTGTCTCATATAAGAGCACTGAATACTTCTTATATATTAAGGCTATTTTTAAAAATAATTTTGGAAGAACTGATCATGCACTCAAAGACACTGATCAGGTCAATGAATTATCATGCTCGGTAGAAATTTCCCAGAAAATCACAATGACCAATCACTGGTGAGCTATTTTCAGAACTAGTGTGGGGCTACTCAAGTGTTCTTAGGGGGACCATATTGTTGACCCCCTGGTCTACATGATCTTTTTTGCCCTATTTTTGCTGAAGTATCACATTTGAGAACGTAATCATGAGTCGTTTTTTTTACTCTTGGCCTGACGATTTTGCCAATTTTTTTTAACCCAATGAAATGAAAATGAAATGATCTGCATTTTATATAGCGCTTTTCAAGTAAATGACTTCTCAAAGCGCTTTACAATGTGCTCCACATTTCCCAATAACGGCCTTGCAGCCATTTAAGGCGCTAACCTGCTTATTGGGGGTATTTGGGGTTCAGTGTCTTACCCAAGGACACTTCGACATGTAACACGGACGAGCCAGGATTCGAACTGGGATCCCTTGATCCCAAGACCCAATGCAAAAATTGGAGTTTAAAAAAACAGTACAAGGGGATAAATAATATTTTAAAATACATAAAAATGAGAAAAACTCATTAAGTGAGCACAGTGATCTTCCAGTGGAACAAATACAAATTGAATTTTCACGTTTTTCCCATTTCAGGATGACAATGTGTCCCGTTGCTCCAAGTCGGAAAGTCTGTCCAGTCAGGACAGTCTGGAGAACGAGGAACAGACCAAAAGCACCGTCCTGCACTACTCTGAAAAACCAGCCCCAGACCTCAAATGCCCCAACGATTTGCGTCCCTTGTTGCCCGTGCCCGGTCCTACCATGGTGGCGGTAAAGCCGCACATCCACAGGCTGCCTGCCGATCTCAACTACAACTTTCCCACCCAAAAGGAAACCTGCGCCTCTGTCAATAACCTCAACAAATTATCCGCTGACATAAGCCTGTGGAAACACATGAACACGGGAAGCTCCAAGTGCCACCTGAGTCAAGAGTCCAAGGTCAGGAAAAAAAACACACCTTTTGGCAAAATTTGCCAATGTGACGTAAAAAAGGGTGACCTGTGTGAATTGTGTATATCCGAGGAGAAAATGTTTAGAGGAGGGATGTATCGTGAGATTTCGCAGAGAGTTAATCGGGCATTTGAGGCGGTGCCTTTGAAATAATATCAGTGTAGTTTACGCGGGCGGGAGTAGTTGCCTGTTGGGCAGTGTGACTGTTATGTTTAAAGCGAAGATTAACACCCGTGGAATATACAGTAAAGAACTAATCAAACCAATCTCCGTTTATAGCCAATCAGGGTGTAGAATGGTCATCTGCAGCCCTTAGGTCACGTTACCTAGATTACATATTAAACAATCGCAAAGGATTCTATTTGATTGTGCCAACACACTTTATTTATTTATTTGGCAAGTTTGTATTTTAAATCTCTTGGCTCACAGATCGCCAAGACAACGTTGCAATAGGTACGTTGGCAGCGGAATTGCACGAAAGTGAAAGAAAAAATCCACACTAACTGTTTAAACAGAGTTTAACCTAATCTGGCCGGCGCATTTTGACTTAACCTATTGCATGTTTGCAGAGCCAGGATAAAAATGTGTGGCGCGGCCTTGTCAAGCCTGCTGTAGATATTTGGGATAAATGTACGCACATGGCATCTTCAAAAATACGATCGACCTCAGTGGAATCATTTGTGCCTGAGACGTGGGAGGCGCGTGTTTAATTCCCAGTCAATGCAATAAATAAAGTTTTTTGTCTATTCACCCTAAGTTTTCTCTTCAAGGTATGTTATTGCTAGTTTATCCTGAAGTGCCACCTCTAATCTCATTGTAAACAATGTTCGCTATGTTGAAATCAATATCAAAGATGATGCTAACTGTAGTTCCTTTTTGTTTTTTGTTTTTTTATTCCTGACAAAGAATACTTTAACAAATGGATGGCTCTTGGACCTATATCGACAATATTGCACTTGTCAAATACTTTATTGATACCCTTTTTGCAAGTTTTAGTGTCCCCTTTTAGAATCTTGAAAACTGCAATAATATTCATATTCCTCAAAACTCTGAGGGTCATTGGTTGAGCATTCTTAATAGGCATAGCAATAAAACAGCCTGAAGACAATTAATGTTACTAAATGAATGGCTAATGAATGGAATTATAGTCAACCGAGGTTAATGAAATGACAATATAGCCTACATGTAAAATTTTAATACCGGATAATTGGAATAATGCAACATATCAAGAAAGTTCATGGAAAGGCTATAAAAAGCCATTGATTTTTCACACGATAGACAGTAGAATGACCAGATATATCTCCAGGGATAATCTTAGCCTGGTAGTTAGCCTGGTCCGGGAGCAGGCTAGCTGTAGCGAATAAGTCCCCAGAGTAACCTAGCCGAACTTAATTTAACTTTCTTTCATGTAACCGACATGAGGATAAATTCCGCCAAAATAACAAACATATCCAGGTTCATTTTATGGTTTCATGCAAAATCCCCAAGGTCTATGTGTGTATCCTGCAGATTACTGAAAAACAGTGTCGGTAGACAAGGCTCAATATTTTTCTGGGGTGTACCAGAAAATATTTCCTCCACACCTTTCTCCCCTTTTTAACACCTGACTAATTTTTATGCCTGCAAGGTGTCATCATCCCCAGCCCGCAAAGTCCAGTTCACAAAAGGGATCCTGAAAACTGGTGAGACCCTCTCCCAATCTCCGCAAGCTCCCGCCAACACTGTCAATCCGGTTCACTTGTCAGTGTGCGACAGCATTGAAGTGGCTAAGGCCAGGTCCAAAGCCGCTGAGAACAGAAATGTCTCGAAAAAACTACGCTGGTTGGACGAGGAACTGGGAGAACCTGAAAGGACCCGGCCCAAGGTTGGCCACCCCCAGACTTGGGTCGACGTCGGGGTTCAAGTCAGCGCCGACGTGGGACAGCCACACGTCACTCAGCCAAGTGCAGTTCTACATTCCTCAACTTTCATCCCTCAATCCCCGGTCCCGGTGGCCAGGATACGCGGGGAATCAATATTACAGGTACCGTATTTTCACGACTAAAAGGCGCACCTAAAAGCCTTTATTTTTTTCTAAAGCTGCCCATGCGCCTTATATATGGATTATATTGAGTCGCAAGGTCTCGCAACTAAGGCAAGCAACCGCCAACTAGATTTTCCCCCGTAGGTGAAGTATTCAACAGTGTATGTGGGATATATACTGTATATATATATATATATATATATATGTATATACATATATAGCGAGCCGATGCAGCCGCAGCCAAACAGGGCGCAGCCATTTTGTCATTAGGTGACCAAACCCCTCAATTTCAATCCTTAATGCCGAGCGCCAAGCAGGGAGGCAATGAGTACCAATGTTGTAAGTATGACCCGGCTGAGGCTTGAACCAGCGACCTCCCAGTCTCGGAGCTGGCGCCCTACCATCTAGGCTACCGAGCTGGTATATATATACATATATATACAGTGGAACCTCGGTTCTCGACCATAATCCATCCAGAACCTTGTTCGAAAACCGATTTGTTCGATCACCGAAAAAAAATTTCCCATTAAAAATAATGTAAATTGTTTTAATCCGTTCCAATACCCTGAATGTTTACCTTGAATGTTAAACGTAAACATAAAGCTTACCCAGGCTAATCGTACCTCCGCGTTATCGTAATCTTCCGTACGAAAGATTACGCTAACAAAAAAAAAATCAGGTCGTTAACAAGTCAATTTACGGGTCTCCACAACAAGTGGTGAGCGGTTCATTGGAAAGGGGGCTCCGTTCCAACACCCTGAAAGTTGGGCTCCGTTCCAACACCCTGAATGTTTACCTGAATGTTTAATGTAAGCATAATGCTAACCCAGGCTAATCGTACGTTCGCGTTATCGTAATCTTCCGTACGAAAGATTACGCTAACATGAACGTGTAAAAATAAAAAAAAGGATAAAGAAAATAATTATGAATAGGATTTCTTACCTTTGTGGTGGTCAGCAGAAGGCGCAGGTGGACGGTGGGGTATTCCCTAGCAAGATCAGACACTCCACCTCCTTCATATTTTGCTATTATTTCTTTCTTAAATGCAATAGTTGTACGCACTACTTTTCTTTTTTCACCTGTAGCAACTTTGCTGCTTGCACTGACTTTCTTTGGAGGCATAATTAGGGGCTAAAACACTTCGTACACCTATATTAAAAGCGAAAGCAAAACGAAGCACGTCCGCACGCGATAACAGTTGGTCAAGAAGAGAGCGATCTACACCCGTACGCCGCTCAGCATCGCACCCTAGCGTACCCACTCACACATTACCGGCGTTCGAACTCAAGAATATCTCCAAATTTTTGGTCGGACTCCGACTTGTTCGAATTGAGAGGCGTTCGAAAACCGAGGTTCCACTGTGTGTGTGTGTGTGTATACATATATAGACTGTCTCAGAAAATTAGAATATTGTGATAAAGTTCTTTATTTTCTGTAATGCAATTAAAAAAACAAAAATGTCATACATTCTTGATTCATTACACATCAACTGAACTATTTCAAGCCTTTTATTATTTGAATATTGCTGATTTTGGCTTACAGCTGAAAAAAACTCAAAAATCCTATCTCAAAATATTAGAATACTTCCTCAGACCAAATTAAAAAATAATTTTATAACAGCAAAACTAAATCAAACATTTGAAAATGTCCATTGATGCACTCAGTACTTGGTTGGATTACTGCATCAATCCGGCGTGGCATGGAGGCAATCAGCCTGTGGCATTGCTGAGGTGTTATTGATGCCCAGGATGCTTCGATAGCGGCCTTCAGCTCATTTGCATTTGCAGGTCTGGTGTCTTTCATCTTCTTCTTAACTATACCCCACAAATTCTCAATGGGGTTCAGGTCAGGGGAATTAGCAGGCCAATCAAGGACAGTGATGCCATGGTCAGTGCACCAGTTACTGGTGGTTTTGGCACTGTGGGCAGGTGCCAGATCATGCTGGAAAATGAAATCCTCATCTCCATAGAGCTTTTCAGCAGATGGAAGCATGTAGTGCTCTAAAATCTCTTGGTACACAGTTGCATTTACTCTGGACTTGATGAAACACAGTGGACCAACACCAGCAGCTGACATGGCTCCCCAAACCATTGCTGATTGTGGGAACTTCACACTGGATTTCAAGCAACTTGGATTTTGCTCCTCTCCAGCCTTTCTCCAGACTCTGGCGCCTTGACTTCCAAATGAAATGCAAAACTTGCTTTCGTCTGAAAAGAGGACTTTGGACCACTCTGCAACTGTCCAGAGCTTCTTCTCCATAGCCCAAGTCAGACGCTTCTTCCGTTGTCTTGAGTTCAGAAGTGGCTTGACCATGGGAATACGGCTATTGTAGCCCATTTCCCGGACACGTCTGTGAACTGTGGCTTTTGATACCTGGACTCCAGCTTCAGCCCACTGTCTTTGAAGCTCCCCCAAATTCTGGAAGCGGCTCTTCTTCACAATTTTGTTAAGGCTGCGGTCATCTCTCTTGGTTGTGCAGCGTTTCCGGCCACATTTTTCCCTTCCAACAGACTTTTTGTGGATATGCTTTGAAACTGCACTCTGTGAACAGCCTGCTCTTTGAGAAATTTCTTTTTGTGTCTTACCCTCCTGATGGAGGGTATCAATGATGGTCCTCTGGACAGCAGACAGATCAGCAGTCTTCCCCATACTTGTGATTTAGTTTACTGAACCAAGCTGAGTGTTTTTAAGGCTCAGGAAACCCTCGCAAGGTGTTTCGAGTTAATTAGATGATTCAGGTGATTAGTTGAATAGCCTACTTGTATACTTTTTCATGATATTCTAATATTTTGAGATAGGATTTTTGAGTTTTCTTAAGCTGTAAGCCAAATTCAGCAATATTCAAGTAATAAAAGGCTTGAAATAGTTCAGTTGATGTGTAATGAATCCAGAATGTATGACATTTTTGTTTTTTTAATTGCATTACAGAAAATAAAGAACTTTATCACAATATTCTAATTTTCTGAGACAGTCCAGTATATATATATATATATATATATATATATATATATATATATATATATATATATATATATATATATATATATACAGTATACATATATATACATCGGTAACATTTCCTGACCAATGTGTCGATCATCATTTGAATCGGTCACTATTGGCTAAAGTTATTCGGAGGTAAAGAAGGTAGGTCCTTTTTAGCATTTACAGGCTCGCATATGCCAAAGTGGGGCAAAACTAAGCCTGCAATTGGCTGAAAAAGATGAACGTGAATCACATGTTACATTGCTCGGCGGCATGGAGAAAACATTTTTCACTAGTCTGTATTTGTAAACAGGAATTATGGGGATAAACATACAGCTAGCAACAAGCAACGTCAATCGATGCAGATGCTTCTCAGCTGATTTTTTTATCTTATTTGCATTATTGTGTATTTTGGAGTGTGTTAATATTTTACACAGTTGGATTTACTACACTCACGGATGCAAGAAGACCATGGTTGCATATTATTATTGAACGTGATTGCTGCAAGATGACTTAGATGAGCTACTCCGGCTTTATATTTTCCCAGTAACTTCAGACTGAGTTTCAGACTGAGCTTGATGTTTCTGTGATGAGTCTATTTTTCAATTCAATTCAATTCAAAGTGTTTATTGTCATTTGCACAGTAAAGAACCACGTTTTCCTGCACAATTATATTCTTACTTTGCTGTTCACACAGTTGCCAGTGAAAATAAAATAGAAACTTAAGAAATATTTGCCATTTCTTGAATCCCAAGAGTTTTACCTTCCTATTGTCACAGACCAGAAACGGACACAGGACCCAATAGCGCTCGTTTTCTCAGTTTTTATTAATAAAGAGGGAGAGCAGGGCTTGTTTCCACGATCCAATGGTTGACGGACAAGCAGAGCAGGAGATGCGAAAGTGACACTTCCGTGTCTAGAGAGGAGGGTCGAAGACAGACGGGAATTACAAGTCGTTAGCCGGGACTGGAGAGCAAGGGTGGTGTCAAGTTCGGAAACGAGGTCAGCAACAGGAGGCAGGCAGGTAACGGGGCAAAACAGATTGGATAACAGGCAGGCAGAACGGGGCAGAGTCAGGTCCGGAAACAGGTTGGCAACGAGGATCAGGCAGAGAAAAACAGGGCAGGAACAGAGTCTGATGTAAGAGCTTACCGAGCTGGGAGCAACGGTTCGCATAACAATCTGTTAGGGATCTCTTGGAAGTCCGGGGTTTAAAAGGTGTACATCAGCCAATCAACTGGCCCGGGCTGTTGGCGCCAATTAAGCAGTCGCAGGTGCTCTGAATCGGCAATCATGACACCTATTGATATGTGGAATGACGCATCTGAGTGATTGGTGACATCATCCAGACACCGGGTCTGTTCGTGTCTGAGACACATATTTGCTTCTTTGCGAGCCATCGGAATGTTAAGAGGTTAATAAGTTTGACTGAACTATCTGACTTTTTTGTTGACGTTCCCACTGTAGCGCCTTATAGTCCGCTGCGCCTAATGTATGGAAAATATAGGACAAAAAACTATTTTTAGGGGGTTCGCCATATAACCCGGTGCGCCTTATAGTCGTGAAAATACGGTAATTCTAAACCCTTAAACATGTAAAATGTGAGTAGATAGTTCATGGTTTTTGCATATAATACATATTACTGTAATCCCTCGCTTTTTGTGGGGGTTGGGTTCCAAAAAGTTCTGCGTTAGTCAAAACCTGCAAAGGAGAAACATTCATTTATTTCTTTGGTATTCTTTTATACATTAAAACCAAAGAACACACCCAATTTACACACTCAAGCATTTGTTTAACAAAAACATTTTTTCAAAAATAACTTCTGTAATATCAAATTATAATTTCAAAAATAATCTTTGGATTTGTTTACGTGTTTTTACTCAACATGATACTTTGTCGCCGCATCATAAGGACGTCATGGAAAACTGCATTTACTTTCCTTAGGCCATAGGTAGCAAACCAAGATATTGAAAACGCCAAATTGGACTAAAAAAGAGTATGTCTGGAGCAGCAAAACAATAAAAAAACCTGTTATAGGCCTTATTTAGGAAGGAAACACATACTGTGTCTATCTATATTCCTGTCACAAGGTGTCAGACACTCAAATGCGGGACACAAGGGGTCTGGTCTAACCCTACTTGGGTGGACGTTAATTTAATCAGCAACAACAAATTAATTTACTGGTGAGAAGGGGGTGTGGGATTGGGATAGCAAAGGAGAAGAGCTTGGAGTGAAACCAGAGAGGGGATCTTGGGGTGAAGAAAAACTCTTAAAGTGAAGATTTGGGACTACCTTTAAGAAAGATGGCTTGGGTGGACAATCGTGGCACAAGGAGGGAGGTGATGGTGTGGCGGATCTTGGAGTGGTGAAACTGAAACGTGGAGGGAATTGAAGGAGGAGGTCGTGGGGCACGAATGCTTCTCGTTTTGGTGAGCGAAAGGCTTAAGGAATCAAAACAGTTAAGCAAAGGGAGGTGAGAGCCCTGGATATTATAGCAGAGGTGGCAAATTGTCTCACTAAAAACACATGTGAAGAGGAAAAGTAAAGCGGATTGGAAAATGGGGTAAAGCTGCCATCTTTTCAGGAAAAGAGGGCCGTCAGGCACCAAACCATGACAATTCCTTGGAAAACGTTAAGAATGTATCAAATTAGTGTTCTTACGGAAGCCATTTTTTCTAATATAAACCTTTTTGTAAAAGGACTAAAGGGCCTCATGCGGCTTCAAAGTAAATCTAGCATGTACAAAGTCCATCTCCTTCTGTCACGGTCGCCTTGGTGACCAGTCTGCCCCGCCCCCTGGGCAACAGCTGAAAGCAGTTCCACTAATGGTGGGTCTGTATTTAAGGCTGCATGGTGGGCTCTGCGGTTGCGGGTTCATTACTACTCATTATTCACAATCCCGGTCTGTTATGCATTGTCCTGTTTTAGTCTGTTATGCCTTGTCCTGTTGAGTTCGTGCCGGAGGAACTCTGTATTGTTCTGTTTTGCCTCGGAGTATTGGGCGACTTTTATTTTATTAAATAAAACCTATGGATCGTCAACGCATTTGAGTTCTCCCTTCATGCCTCCTGCCTCCGTTCTGGTCCGGTCACCTTCCACGCCACCACGTCCCGTGACAGAATGAACCCGCCAACAATTGAACTCGGCGAACGATCCCAGCGCGACTTGGGGAGAGCTGGAGTGCGCAGTTTGGCAGGCGCCTACTGAGTTGGCCTTCCCTGCCCGTTCGAACCACGGCCCCGCCCGTCGTGGCCCTTGCTGTGCCTCGAATGGGGTCCCAGGAAGAATTGACGCCTGCCTGCCCGACTCCCGTGCCGATTGCCTGCTATTCCCTCTCCCCTGCGTGCAAGTCCGACTCCGACTCCGCTGCCCGTCGGGCCAACTCCGACTTCGCTGCCCGTCGGGCCGACTCCGATTCCCAAGCCTGCCTGTTCGACTCCCAAGCCTGCCTGTTCGACTCCCAAGCCTGCCTGTTCGACTCCCAAACCTGCCTGTTCGACTCCCAAGCCTGCCTGTTCGACTCCCATGCCTGCCTGTTCGACTCCCATGCCTCCCTGTTCGACTCCCATGCCTGCCTTGAGTCTCCCTGTACTGATTTTGTTCAGTCTTTCCTGTCCTGTCTTGTCTGTTCTGAATCTGTTCCCCCTGAGTCTGACTCTTCTGAATCTGATCCCCCCCTGAGTCTGACTCTTCTGAATCTGATCCCCCCCTGAGTCTGACTCTTCTGAAACTGAACCCCCTGAGTCTGACTCTTCTGAAACTGAACCCCCTGAGTCCGACTCTTCTGCATCTGAACACCCTCATTGCGACTCTTCTGCATCGGCCTGACCTGAGTGCGACTCTTCTGTAGAGGCCTGTCCTGTTTACCTGCTCTGGTTTTGCCTGTTCTGATTTTGCCTGTCCTGTTTACCTGTTCTGATTCTGCCCTGATTTTGCCTGTCCTGTTCTCGTCGGTTCTGCCTGTCTGTTATCCCCTGTCCAGCTTGCTCGCCGGACCCCCCCCCTGCCGAGCGCCTATTCCGATCCGCCCGACGCAGATGGCGCCTGCCTCTCCCCGTTCCTGCGTGTTCGGAGGAGGGAGCGGGGTTGCCCCAATCGTGAGCGTCGAACCATTCCGGGGCGTGAGGTTGTAATTTTTTCTTTTTTGGGACCTCGGGAGCTGTCCCTTAAGAGGGGGGCTCTGTCACGGTCGCCTTGGTGACCAGTCTGCCCCGCCCCCTGGGCAACAGCTGAAAGCAGTTCCACTAATGGTGGGTCTGTATTTAAGGCTGCATGGTGGGCTCTGCGGTTGCGGGTTCATTACTACTCATTATTCACAATCCCGGTCTGTTATGCATTGTCCTGTTTTAGTCTGTTATGCCTTGTCCTGTTGAGTTCGTGCCGGAGGAACTCTGTATTGTTCTGTTTTGCCTCGGAGTATTGGGCGACTTTTATTTTATTAAATAAAACCTATGGATCGTCAACGCATTTGAGTTCTCCCTTCATGCCTCCTGCCTCCGTTCTGGTCCGGTCACCTTCCACGCCACCACGTCCCGTGACACCTTCTTCTTGTTGCTTTGGTCGCTACAGAGCATTTTGTTGACATGATGGCTTTTAGAGAAACTCGAAATTGAAAAAGATTTTCACATACATAATTCAGCTTCATCAAGCTTTGTACCTGTGCAACTCAGACCACAATGTCATGTTTTGTGTCTGCACAGGTGGACACAGGCAGAAAAGGGGAGGAGAGACTGTTTAGTCCATCAGAATACAGAACACAATACGCAATGAAAATCTGCGAAGTAGCGAAATCGCATTAATAAACCTCAATACATCAAGGGATTACTAAATATTTCGTAGGTACATTCCAATTAATTTCTGAGAAAGATGGTCCCTGCTTTGCGCTCGGCATTAAGGGTTGGAATTAGGGGGTTTGGTCACTGATTACCCCAGGTACTGCAACACATTGGTTGGGTAGAACTATCGTCACATCATTTACCCATGCACAGTCGTTGGCAGCCGACCCCCTGGTAAGATGGAATAGGCGAGGAAAAATATTTTGCAAATGTATGCATTTTGAAGACTAGCTGTCCTGTCTGACATCCTGAGGTGTGACGTAATTAGATAACATCAGCATGTTTGCAAGCCACTTGTCAGAATATTTAACGTATTAATTTTTCAAATAGGTTACGGTTGTTTCAAGCAAAGTTTTGGTAGTTTTTGTGGAGAATGCCTAGGTGTTGTGTCACAGGTGAATGCAGTAATAGTTGGTCTTTTTTTGCTGGCCAAAAAATGAAAATGTTGCAAGAAATTAGACAACATTTGTGAATTTAGTGCGTGTGTGAAAAGGCTCCTAAAATCGTCTTCCTGTCCTCGGCACATTTCGAGTTGCAGTTCAATAGGGAATAAACAATACATCTAGGCAAGATGTATGTGATACATTCAGTGCATCTATATTTTACAACAGTAAATAAAATATTTTCGTCGGTCTTTATTGTTGTTTATTGTTGAATGTCAAGTTCGCCCTCGTCCTCGTCATTCGCCTTAACCCATGGTTCGAATTGATGCTGCTCTATATCCAATTATCATGCTCTATAACTGTTTTTTTTCTTTAAATGTCTGTCAGGCAATTTTTTTTGTTTTGATCGTCCATAAAATCGGTGTCAGAAAAACTTGGTTCTTTACAATCGTTGTCTGTTTAGGAACTGGCCTCACATATTCTGTTAATAGGATTTGCCATTTTGAAAGTTTTTTGTTCCTTTATTGACGTCACAGCTCTAGCGGAAAGAAGCCAGATCGGTCAACTTTGAGAGTGTTTTGAAACATGTGCATAATTGTGGGGAGGAACACTAAATGTTCGGTTTATAACTAATGAAATGTTTCTAATTGGAAATACTTTTTAAGAATGGGGTGCCTACCAAGGGCTCCTATGTCGGGGAGCACAAGTTGGTGCCGCCACCTCCAGAGGACACGCAGCGACTTATGACGGGCGATGGCGCCGTCGTCAACCAGCTCGGTCGACCCACGCCTCAGAATGGTTGGAAAAGCTCGCCTGCTCTTGGTCACTTGTCCTCGACGGGGGGCGGCAGAGGGCACAGAGTGGCCTCAAGGGAGAAAATGCTGGAGCGAACCCCCACAGACGAGGACATCTATCAGTTGTGCCAGGATGTCCGCAATGCCTTCTTTAGCACTGCGGGGCAACCACCGGACCCTTCATTAGGTATGCATGGAAAGTTTTATAAAATCCATTGCCAAAAGCTTCGTAAACAACTTCTGTTATTTTTATTTATGTATATATTTTTAAATTCAATAAATACCTAAAGTAATAAACACCTTTGTTTTGTTCAAAAACTTATCTCATTGTTGCAATGATTTTTGAGAATGATTTATAAAATTAATTTTGCAAATACGATTTTTAGTCATGAAAGTTATGACTGTAATAGAGGTAAGCTTAAGTGACCTGATATATGGATATATGGATCAGGTCAGGCCTAAAATGTCAATTATTACGTTTGGTTTCAGGCTGAACTCTGCGTTCAAGACCCCTGCTCTAGACTGTAGTCATAACAACATCAAAAACCTGACTTACATCTTCAGGAGTAAACTCAATGTATCTGATAATAATACATTTAAATGTATTAAAAAACATATCAATTTTTAAATGTTTTAAATGATAATACTTTCAGGGAAAACTGCTCAATTTAAAGTTTTAACTATCCGTTTGAAGAATATGATGAAAAAAATCCAAACACAAAAAAATGCACACTTAAAGTGTATTAAAAATGACATTTACATGATTTGAGTGTACTGACGCTAACCTACTTCATTCAAGTTACGAAGAACAGTACATACAAACTTTTTTTGGGGGAATGTCGAAAAATACCCGGACATTGCTGTAAGTTAGGTTATGCATTGTGTGCACCTTTAACCGAGTAGAGGACAGTGCTGTAGTGCTTCTTTCCGACGCGTGGCGCTGTGAGAGGTCACCCAGCATCCACCCCAAAGAAGAAATCCGTCTTCTACTTCCTGGTTTGTGTGTATACACACTGCACTGTATCTCTAGCACGCTAAGAACTTCAACGTTTTTATTGTTTAATATCTCGTGCATTCATTCAATATGGTTGGTGTAAGGTGAAAGGGAGAGGCGAGCCGTTTCTTTTGAAACAAAGGTGGCTTCAGAAAGCTTGATGCGTTTGAGAAAATGGTTGGATTGCTTTTTTTTCCGTCCGATTTTAACCACGCACGAGAAAGTCGCCTAAATCTTCCAAAAGTTAGTTAAACTTAACTTTTATTATCTTTATAGTCAAGTCATGTCATGTTTATTTGTGAAACCCTTAATCACAAGAAGTCTCAAAGGGCTTCACAGACCACAGAATGTCAACGCCTAATGTGTAGCTTTCTTTTTCAGTACTATGCTTTATCATTCAACCTTCTTTGTAACGTTATATAGAGCATATTATTTTATTAAACGTTTATTTTTCCAAACAATACAGGTTACTTATACAAGCCTTAAACTTACTCATATAAACCTTAAACATACATTCCGTACAAAATATAGCACTGGAGCAACTTACGAACAAATTCAACCTACGACTGATCGTCCGGAACGTATCTCAGCGTCTGTATACAATGCAGTACACAATTTTTACTGAAAAAACATTTGTATGCTGTTGGGGACCGCAAAGCGACACTGGGGACAAGAGTGGCAACATTTCTTATTAGTAGGATTTTTTTTAAACTTTTTGTTCAGCGGGCTGGATTTAAGAGCTCACAGTCTTTAGTTTTATCAACCCTGCTCTATGTCAATTGACCTCCTTCGAATTAACCCACTTATATAGTTTCCCTTTTTTCATGGTGCAATTATTTAAATTTTCTTAGACAAAGACAGGGCCCCCCGATGCCAGACTGGTGGATGGGTCGTAAACAAACTTGGTGTGGATCAGAACCGACGACCTTCTGGCTCAACCAATAAAAAACCTCCAGAATTCTGCAAGGTAAGAGGTTTTTAGATGTATTTGGTGGAATTTCAAACTGAAAATGGATCAATGCAAAACAACACACGTCAATCTTACAGATTGGCTGTCTACTTGCTGCGAATCCAGTAGTACTGTCAAACAAAGGCTTCTACCCAGATTACCCCAAAAAAGGTTGGTAAACAGCTAAGTTGTCACACACCCTAATGGGAAGTCACGACAGTAAATGAATACGTTTACATGCAGACAATAACCCGATTGGAAATGGAATATTATATCTGGAGCTACCCAAATGAATCGTTTTCATGTCATGGCGTTAGTGAGTGTTTCGAATATAAGGGCGAAGGACTCAAATTTTGTTTCCACATTGAACTTTGTACATTAGATAAAGGATGAATCCATTCATGTAACCAAAATCAACCAATTGACATGTTTGTTTTCTCCATTGCTGCATCCTGTGTGTTTACAAGATGTACTTGTGCAGGCCAAAAACATAAACTCTCACTATATATGGATGGATACAGCTGTGACATTTTCGCCATGTGGGCAGAAAATAAAATATAAATGTCCTAATACACATGAGGCTTTTTTAGAAAGTAAGCCGAGGTTTGCATGTATGATTCGTCTCGGTACTACGAGTCCGACAGTGTTTTGGTGCATAAAAATACCCCGGATGGCGAGACTAATTGTGCTCTGCAATCTGATTGGCTAAATTATATCTATTCTGTTCACTAGCTGATGATGAAAACTATTATTACAGTACAATAAAGTAACTGTAAAAAAATGTTTATACAATACTTTTATTTGTTGAACAAATGGCTTTTGTTTTTTGGTTTTAATGTATAATAGAGTATTTAATCTTATAGGTTTCTACTTCACTGATTTAGCTCAGTAGACATTCTTTTTGGAGTATAATCATCGCTATTAACGAGGGTTTACTGTATATGGCTCCTACTTTGTGTATTCATAAACGGTTGTAATGGAACCGATTACTACAAATATCAAGGAAATACTGTATTTTAAAGCACAATCGGATTTCTTAAATGCATACATACTTGCACAAGAATGGGAAAATGAAAGGACTAACCTTACCATTGCAATTGGAATACTCGTTGTCCGACTAAGACTGTAATTGGATTGTTTTGCGCATTTGCAGGGCTTTACATAATCAAAATACTGAAAATATTAATTCAGATTATATCCTGCTTGTAAATGCACCCATTGTTTGTGTCCCAGGTGTCAAATCATCTAACCATCGCCGTCCGACCGACATGTATGCCCCCCCAGAGGAACATAAAACGCAGAAGACAACTTCTCAGCCGCTTCAGCTGATGTACCAGCACCGATACCAGCGCCGGCACCCGGCACCCACCTCCATCTCTATGGAGGAGCAGAAAATCTTTCAGTCCCTGGACCGGCTTAACTGCCAGTTGTACCGTAAAGGGGGTGCGCACTGACCAGAATTTGGACTCGGGTTGACCATCCCAGTCTTGATGACGGCTGAAGCGCCTTATTTGGCGTTCAGCTTGCTGGTGAACTCTACCATGTGCCTTGGGAACGTGAAGAACGAGTTGATTAATGAGGCCTATTAAAGACTAATTTCAGAACTGACAATGGAAGTTTAGCCACCTGAGTAGCAATAATGATCATCGCAATTAAATTTTTTGTTTGGAGGACCTTAGTGTCTATTAACACCATGAAATAAGTGACGTGAGGAAGGAGGAGCGACCAGCAAGGCATGAATATTGACAATCCTTTTTTTCAAATGCCAACTTAAGTCTAAAGAAATTTCCCTGACATTTCTAAAAAAAACATTTTGGCCATCCTATTAAATTAATATTTAAACTTCTACAGATGTCTAACAATGTTGCTGCATTTGTTAAAGACAAAAGACCAAGGTTACTGTTTTAACTGAGTAAAATTCTTTGGAGCTCTCTGTGTAAATCTTTTTATCTTATACAGTAGCTACCTCTGAAAACCTTTGATGTGCTACACACAAGTAACCTGGAAAATTTGAAAATTTCTGTCCCTTAGCTTTGCAATGGAATGCAAATCTAGTCTGGACTTCCTTGGGTGAAACCAGTACAGCTATCGCCCCACTATAGTGGCACAGAAAAATACCCAAAGACCATGGAAAATAATCAATTATATATCTGAGTAGTATGTATTTGCATATCTATCGAGACAAAGACAGAGTCATGCTGTTGTTAAAGTAGCGTAAAATCAATAGTAATGTCTTCCCCAAAAGTAACCAGAATTGCTTGTCTTGCTATTTTATGCATAGAAATAGCGCACGTATTGAGCACTCATTTATACTCATACATGTCGTAGAACAGCAATAGTCTACCGGGGTGAATGGACTGCAGCAGCACAGGTGCTGTTCATTTCAGGCCATTGGCGTAATGTATCGCAGAATAGTTTTTCAACACGCGATGGACTGAGGCCGTGAAATACGAAGTAGTATACGTAAAAATTTGTGTCTATTTTTAGAACCTATTGTTTTGTCAAGTTTAATTTTTATCGGGACAATTTTGACTCAATTCTGAATGCAGCACTGTACTATCGATAGCACTTAAGTAACATATTTTTGTGCTAAAAGCATGGACACCTTTTAAGAATAAAAAGAACACATGTACTTATTATATATTTATGCAGATGTCCTGCCCAGCATAGTTGTAGCAAACTGACAGCACTGTTTTGGTGAGTACTCTGATTCTATCAAAAAAAATTGTTTTGCATGATAACTGCTAGTATAGCTAATCCAAGTCTTAAATCATCTTTCCTAAAACAGGAACACGGGGGCTGGGGGATTGTGTTGTTGAGCTTTGCTAGCCACCCAACATGTCTTGTTCTGCCTTTTTATCAACCTGCTTGGACTTGCACCCAAAACAAAGTAGAGGAAGCCCACCTTAAGTGTCGTTAGGTCCTCTCCACATCCATGACAACTTTTTTTGTAACTCGACATTTTGAATTGCATGCTATAAAACCTTTATGTACACTTTCTGGAAAGTGATACATAAAATAACTTTTTTTCTGGATGGGAGATGGTGAGCTTTCGTGACATTTACGCCCTAGCTGGGACAACACCCAGGAAAGACAAAAAAAGGTAAAAAGTCTCCACTGGCTTGCAAGTTGCAGCTTGTGCCTTTTGTCAGAATCCATTTCCAGACTTCTGTATAAACTTGTGTTATAAAGAAGGGAAGCTTAACTTGTTAAAAACAGATTTAGGCGCAATCTGGTGTACATTCTTAGTTGCCCAATTTTGTTCTCTTCACTGGTAATCATTTTTATTTTAGCCAATACTGGCCCAGTTTCTATTATATATTGACCACTAGTGGTAAAAAGTACCTCATTTATTTAAAATAGAGCTTCTCAATTATTTTCTGTCGCGCCCCCCTTGGAAGAAGAAATCCTATCTTCACGTTACAATTGTATTTTCTAAATGTTATGTATGTTCTAAGACAGTGTTTTTCAACCTTTCTTGAGCCACGGCATGTTTTATACATTGGAAAAATTTTGCGGCACACCATGAACCAAAAATGTTATAAAATGACAATGAACAGTATGTTTAATTACAATATGATTTATAATAATAATAATAATTTCCTTTGTATTGTCATTCTTTGTAACAATGTACACAGAACGAAATGTCGATACACCTGACCCGTTGTAGCGAGCCGATGCAGCCGCAGCCAACAGAGGGCCCTGTTTTTACATCACAGACACTTGACAATGAAATAATATTTGCAGAAAATGATTCATGAATGTTTTATAGAATGTAAAATTTTTAAAAAGTGGCATTGGATAATTTCTCATGGCACACCCGACGATCTCTTACGGCACACTAGTGTGTTGCGGCACAGTGGGTGAAAATCACTGTTCTAAGATATTTTTGTACAATTTATTACTTCAATCTCGTTAAAACAAAACTATTACATTATAAAATGTAGTTTGGATAATGTATAATGGTAAATAATGCATAATTCAACACAAGAGTTGAATATGGCTCTATTACGTTGAAATACTGTCACGAACCAGGAACGGAGACGAGACCCAAATGTGTTCGTTTTACTCAGCTTTATTTAGAATGAGGAAAGGGCTTGCACCCACAATCCAGTGATCGTCGGTCACGGGTAGCAGATCGCTAGGAACGCGAAAGTGACACTTCCTTGTCGAGCGAAGGCAAAGTCGAGAGCGAGGAAAAAAACAGGTCGATGGCCAGGACGGAGGACCAAAAACGTAAACGGGTTCAGAAAAAGGTCGGCAATGGGAATCAGACGGAGAACAGGGCAGGATAGAGTCAGGAGTCACAAAAGTTTGCCTAGCGTGTAGCGCAGGTTCACAGACGATCCGACAAATGTTGACAGGAAAGCGGGGGTTTAAAAAAGAGGAATCATCGTCCGCGGCTGTTGACGCCAACGGAGCAGACTCAGGTGCCCCGCATCAGTAATCATCACAAATACCTTTATAGCTTACCTTGGGAGTTAAGATGCTAGAACGAGTCAAAGCAGGTTAAGCTTGAACTTCATCCTGCTGAAAAGCTTTCACCTGGAGTTACAACTTGTTAAATCAAATACTGTAGTTAAGTTATATAATTTCTATATTTTATAATTTTAAATAATATAATAATTAGCTCAATAGTTAAATGTCATCACTTTCTGACCAGATGATGAAATGGGACTTCTTCACCTTTTTATGAAAAAAATAAGCTGATGAAGAGTTAACGGCCTACTACTTTTATTGGTATCATTATTACTCTTACATTGCAGCCTGGTCATCTTGTGAAGGGGATTACCTCATGTGTGCCCCCTCCTTAAGGTGTCTTCATTTACCCCATGTTGAGGTTTTTGAGTTTTTCCTTGCCCTCATGTATGTTTCAGATGAGGCGGTGGCGTAATGGAAGCCTGTGCAGCCGTTTGAGAATTTTTTTGAATAAGGGTTATACAAAAAACATGACTTGAATTGACTTAACTCAGGGACCATTTTTTTTATGTTTGAAAATGGAAAAACATGGTGTAAGGGAAATACATTTTTAATATTGTTTCTGTAGAAGGACAAAAATGACATGGATGTTCTTAATGTTTTCCAAATCTGTAAACATGTTGCCTGTATTGTATGAATCACCTTTTTGTTTTGAATCAAAAATTGGCTTTTTAAATTTTGGGGCCTTTAAAGAGATTTGCTTCTTTTTCCAGTTCCGGTACAGCTCTTGCCAACCCTGTGTATAAATAAAGTTCGTTTTGTCCTTCAGTGTCACTTGCCTTCCACAGCTAAGTTCAATGATTTAGGGTCCTGACGCCTAAAAAATTCTGGCTCACGTTTCCAATCTTTCACCGGCTTTTCTAGTAGCTTCTCTAACTAGCTGCTTAAGAAAGACACATATACCAGCTCTGACCAACTCCAGCTATTGTTATTGTCAGCTGCTCCTGTTTTGTCTTTCAATGTAACTCTCCCTCCACAGCTGGTCATGCAAGCAAATATTATAAACATCTTTCCCTTTTTCCCACTGGTCCCCTTTCTAGCCACACATGTTGCTGAGTTCCGTGATTCAGGCTACAAACATTTGACACATTATATATTTTACTATATCTTTTATCTACAGAGCAGAAGTAAATGGAATAAGACCAAGAGGAAGGCCTCGATTGATGTGAATGGTGTTATGAGTGCACTGCAGGAAAGAGGTCTGAATATAGTGGAAGCTAGAGCTCTTGTTGATGATAGGAATGAGTGGAGAAGTGTTGTGAAAGGATTGTGGGACGTTTGGACCCGTTCTAAGGGATGGGCACCTGTATGATGCAGCAGGGGTAAACCAGTGAAAGCTGTCGGGCCCTGTTGTTTAACAGAAAAGTGTGTTATGTCACCCTGACCCGAGTTACATGCCCGCTTTCTTGTGTCCCGTTTCATCTGGAGGGGCGAAAGCATGACGAACTTGGGTGCCGAGGTAGTTAACTTGGGTGGGTGTTTGGGTATTTGGGTTGGCCATGGTCCAAAAAAAATTGTGTGCGTTTTTTACTACTTTTTCCCTTTTTTATTTTCTTTATTTTTGTATGTGTTTTTCTTGCTGTCGGTCACCCCTCTCGAGGGATATGACCAGGGTAGATAGTTAGACAGATCTTTTACTGGCCTTTTAAGTAGCTTCTTCCGCTAGCTGTTTAAGTTAGCCAGATACAGCTCCGATCAACTTCATGTCATTCCTCTTTACAGCCGCATCGTGTGTATCCAGCTTGCTTTATCTCATGTTGTTACTGAAAGGATTTATAGCAACTTTCATGTTCTGTCGCTGGCTGAAATTCTTCCTTGCAAGATAATATGGAAGTAGGATTTCGAATTGTGACAAATGGTATCTTCGGCCTTCTGTGGGGGTCATCCTTCAGCTCTATTCTAAGCCACAACGACCTCTAGTGGTGAATCATTACACACTGTCCTAAATCATCTGTGTCATAGTTTAAAGATTCCTTTCTCCTCGCCCCACCCCTCAAATCCCTCTTTGCACTCAAGCACGACACATAATGGCACTATTTTCCCTCCCCCGCTTAATTTTTACAGTCTTTCATGAAAAGTAGAGCCATGCAGTTCCCACAATTGTCATGCTAATGAGCCCCCTCTTCCATTGAGAAATCATTTTGTCAAGATCCAGTGTCTGCCGACGAGCAGGCTCTGTTTCCCATACATCTTGCTGAATGAATGATTATGACAGAGCCCTTATTAAAACAGCCCCAACAATGTAAAGCAGATTAAGGGCTTGGGCCACCGATCACATGCTCATTTTTTTTCTTTTTTTCCGTACGTGTTGTAAAAGGACATATTCATTGTTACCAAAGTTCTCAATTCGTACTTTGTAAAACAACGCAGGGGAGTGAAAAAATGACATCTGTATTATTATTATTATTTGTTCTTAATGCTGGTTCAAACGTCCCAATTTGGCACAAATGATAACTGACCGTTTTTACTAAAACGCAAAGAATCACATTAAAGGGACAGCGTGCGGGGTTGGGAGCGGACCACCCACTTGCAGGGGGTCTCATGTTTACTCCACATCTTTCCAGGCGTCTGTCCACTCCCCCATTTCGTCCTCAATCTCTTCTCAGGTTTTCACGTGTACTCAAGCTGCGCTACTGTCCATTTTTGAGGCACCTGTTACACTGCTTGGTGCGATAAATTTATGGGTTGGAGCTTGCTCTTCCCCCTGAGATCCGATCTGCAACCTCAGTGGAAATGTTTAAATCTAAACTTAAAACTCACTTCTACTCCATAGCATATGAATAACCTACTCTTCTCGTCGGCTGAAAAATGGTCTGTGTAATATAGTGTAATAATCTGTGAAGCCCTTTGAGACTCTTCGTGATTTAGGGCTATACAAATAAAGATGACTTGACTTGACTTGACTTGTTTCAACACTAAACTGAAAATGGGTGCCCCTAGTATTTTATGTTATTACTTATGTAAAACGAAAAATGTGCACCCATTTTCTATATTTTTAGTAGTTCGAATTGATTCCAGATAATTTTATCTTATTCAGTAGACCCTAGGATACAGTGACCCCGCCTTACAACATTTTCATTTTAAGGTCTTGAATAAGATGTTTTTTGCCGCATGGCGTCATGAAGATGCTGATAGTCTTTTGGCTGAACGTCCTCCCACCATGCCTTTTCAATCAGTCAGTTCAAAATCTCGCAACTGTGATAAAAAACTATTTTTTGTACTGAGTTCTCACTATGGGTCCTGAGAATTGCAGTAATGCTAAAGGGAGAAGCAAAAATTTGATAACCATGGAAATGCAGCTTGCGATAATAAATAAAACAAAAACAATAAAAAATACTAAAAATTAGCCAAATTATAATTTTTTAACAATTTTACTTTTGTAGCATGTTTTTTGTACATTTTTTTCTTTCAAGGTTGGATTATTTGGGTCATTGTTTTCTAAAATTATTTTACAATAAATTGTAAATTAAAATAATAACATCAAATTAATAAATCCTAATCCAATGGATATTAATCCAACAGATATTCATTTTGCACGATTGAGAAAGTTTTTTCTAAAAATAAACACAAATGATTTATAAAATATATATTTCTCAAATAAATTTGAAATAAAGTAATCTAAAAATATCAAATGAGTAGATTTGTCAACAAACCACAACCCCAACAACCTCGCCCAAGTAGAATGGCCGGCAACATCAAACAGCTCGTACATTATGAATGGAAAAATAATAATAATAATAATTGTATTATCTGCTTTTTCAGAATGAAGCAGACCTGACACAGGTCCCCGTCTGCCCATTTGTGTGCGTTTGGTGCAGCAAATGGACCACACGTCGGTCTTGATCAGCCTGCAGGTGGTCCTTCCAGGTGGCTCGTCCGGGTAAGAGACCTCACAACTCTTTGAAAATAATGATGTTATTCCTTTTTGGTGGTCCAAAACATTGACCAAATTAGCCATATGAACACTGAAGTAGCTCTGGATCCGTTTTCTTCATTCAATAAGAACCTGACATTACAAATAGATAGTATTTTCAAGTTTATAAGGCACATCTGATTATAAGGCGCACTTTTGAATTTCTGACAAATTTGGGGGTTTTAAAGGACGCCTTGTGGTCAGGAAAATACGGTAATCACCAAATATTGGAAATAATGAGTTAATTGCAAAAAGGAAAATTGAAAAAAATCTAATTGGGAGTTTTCAAATTTAACTTTAAGAATCATTTTATTAGTACAAAGGACACACATGTAAATGAAATATTGTCAATACAATATGTTAATGGTCAGGAGATTTCTTACGCTTGAACAATGAAACCCTAACTTAAATATTTTTAATTTGCTGATATATTTTCTTGTCATGAAAACAAAAAAAAATGTTTTAAAAATGCAATTTCAAAGTAACGATCAATATTTTTGGGTGGAATTTTTATCGTTGGTAAACGGAACATTTACATTACAGAAAATGACAACAAAAAACAAATTTCTAAATATATTTTTCTACCTCAAATATGTATTTTATTTATTCAACAACGTATATTATTATTTTTAAGCACTATATTAGTTTATTTAGATTTATTGAATTGTCTATATTGTTATTGATATAAACGTTGTGAAACATATGTGCCTATTTATATATATGTACCACTAGGAGGTGCAAAAAACACACTGTCCCTTTAAAGTTGTCCCGTCTCCGTCGGAGGCTAGCCCCGCCTCCTGGAGCACCCGTCCCATGAGTCAGAAACTTTCATGTCCTGCCCTAAGTTTACACTCGACTGGGGCGAAACTTTTTCCTTTTTTTTCTTCTCCCTCCTTCTTCCAAAAGTGAGCGGCGGAGATTTGTTTGTCCTGCCAGCAAGCAGCGAGCGAGCGGGCTCGCTTTGGGCCCAAACTCCCAAACTTTTCGGATTCCTCGGCTGGCTGGTGTAAGGGGTTTGGGTGTGTGTCGACATTTTGTTCCCAAAAAGTTTTCTTTTTGAGGATTGGGACGACGGGAAATGTTTGAAGAAATGTACTTTGTTTTTTCCTGGAGAATGCCGGAAAGGAACAACCGCAAAACGTCGACTTAGTGCGGCTAACAACTTTTTCCTCGCCGGGGGGGAAAGTTTAGGATGAGCCGGGAGAACCTTTACTGAACAGCGTTGACATTTTGTATTTTTTACACTCCTTATAGTGTTTTAATCCAAGGAAAAACACTTGCAAGATCGTCTTTTTCTTTTCCTGGAGGATTTTTTTCGAGGTGGGGGGGACTTTTTCGGGACAATGGATCCGAGCCAGCACAACCCTCCAGCGGGACACCAAATCGTCCACGTCCGGGGCGATTCGGAAACCGACCTGGAGGCTCTCTTTAATGCCGTGATGAACCCCAAAAACACAATCGTACCCCCCTCTTTGCCTATGAGGATGAGGAAGCTGCCTGATTCCTTTTTCAAGCCCCCCGAGCCCAAATCTCACTCCAGACAAGTAAGTAACACCCCCCCCTTTCGAATCTCGGTTCCGATACAGACAGAAGGCCCGTTCTGTGAATTTCTTTCACCCCCTTTTTAAATTTTCATTTTCCAAATCACACTAACAAATCGAAATTAATTAAATAATTTGCTCAGGTGTTGTAGAACTCCCCCCCCCATATTTTCCAGACTTTACTTGTCAGATTTTGAGTTTACGACGTCATTGTTTTTTCCCCACATCTTTATTATTGTATATTTATGTTTTGCGAAATTCGATTTACAGGCCGCCAATCCATTTTTTTGATTTATTTTGTGTCTTTTTTTTTTTTTTCCCCTCCCCCCACCCTCAACTACCCTTAACTTGTTGCTCCCCGTTGGAAGTTTGCCGGCTTGTGCGCATGCGTCAGCAGACTCCCCACAGCCCCCCCTGCTTCTCCTGCACCCCCTTCCTTTCCATTACCTTGATGTTCCTGCCTGTCATTTTGTTTTTGGGGAAAAAATATATATTTTTTTGAAAACAGATTAAATGTTGGAAAAAAACGTTTTTTTAAATACAAAAAAATACACGAATTGCTCCTCTATTATTATTTTGCTCAGAAAGATTTTAAAGGACATAGTTTAGGGGTATTAACACACTGCAAAATGATAATATATATATTTTTTTTAATGAATAGTAGTTTTATCCCCCGCGACCCTACTGAGGATAAGCGGTGCAGCTAATGAGATGAGACGAGTAGTTTTGTTTCGTTTAATAATGTTGTTTTTATGGGTTGTTGTGTTAACCATGTATTTGTTTATTCTTAATATACTTGTACAAACACTTTTGCAGAGTATTGCTACAAGAATTATTATTCAAAGTAAATATTTTAAAATAAACATTTCATTATTGTAGCTATCAAAGAAAAAGTGTTTAAATAGGTCTGAGTGTGAGTTTTATCTTATACATATAATTATTTACTATAGATACATATTTTCTTTTTTTTAGAAACCTATTTCATTTTTTTGTGTTTCAAGTCAGGCAAACACTCAACATACATACGTACATTACGGTAAGAAACATTTGTTGACATAAAATATTGAAAAATAACTTAAAAAAACACGTTTTAAATATACACTTTTTAACTCTCATGTTGAGCTCCTTTTATGGACCATCTTTGTACTTTTCTTTATACAGCTTTCATGGAAAAGTGAATAAAAACAACATGTCATTTTTTTTTCTACTGTTCGGACTGAACTAGGAAAGGTCTCACAACATTTTAAGTAAATATCATTTAGGGATTTTTTTTTCTGGGAATTTAACAACACAGTCGCGGGTCAACAGGATGATCAAACAATTATAGTAAAAAAGTTAAAACGATGAGAATATACGTTTTACTTATTGATGTGTATTATATAATTCGTTTATCTATATCATATTAATTTCTTTTTTGCAGTTGAAATCCTGCAAACATTTGTACACAAAGGTGTGATTCATTTGTTTAAAATGTTTTGATGTATTTTTGATTACATAAAATATTGAAAAAATTGTGAAAAATGTATGTGGATTTGCTAAATAAAAAGATACACGCTAATTGTTATATTTCCTTTGTTATATATTCTTCTCTCCACATTGTATGTATGTGTATATATAATATAAAATATGGTTTAGGGGGGGGGGGGGGGGGGTTTTAAGGGTTATTTAGCTTGTTCATAAATCATTATCCATTATCCGTTATCGGTCAGTTCATAATACGCTACAAAGCCTAGGAGCCGGGACACTTACTCTCAGCCAAAAGGCCAAGCTAAGGTCCTAGCCCTAAAGCCTTGCCGCGATCATTGCGAATGCACCGTTCCCGGAGGTACTGCAATACCGGGCCGTTGCGTGGAGTGGACAGAGCAAGCTCCTATATTCTTCTCTCCACATTGTATGTATGTGTATATATAATATAAAATATGGTTGGTTGGATCCATTAACCTCTAGAGTCGTATGGGGCACCATTTTCTGTGGTGTGTCTTGTCAAGTATAGCCTGGTGGTGCCCATTCCTCTCCAGGTCAACAAATGTTTCCCTCCGGTCTTTAATGTGCTAACACTATAAAATTGTTGTTTTATCAGTCCATACGTGTGTTATTGCTTCATTTATACACACCAGAGGGGCGGCCATTTCGTTAGTAACGGTCCATTGAATATGACGTCAATGTTGGTCATGTGACGACCAATTACAGTCCCCCGAATCCTGAAGGAGAGCTGTGTTAGGGCCTTAATGTGATGTCATGTGGAAAGTAAAAATATTGCCATCCCATCTGGTGCCCTTACCAGGCGGTAGTAGCTCAGGAGTTAAAGCGCTCGTTTTGGGATCAAGAGGTCGCAGGTTTGATTCTCAGCTCCTCCGTGTTATATGTATATATATGTGTCAAGACACTGAATCCCAAAGGCCCTAATAAGCAAGTTAGTTGCCTTGCATGGCTGATGCTGCTATCGATGTGTGAATGGGTAAGTGTGAAGCACATTGTAAAGCGCTTTTGGGAGGTCTTCATTGACCTATATAAAAAGCGCTATATAAATGCAGACCATTTGCATTTTATTATATTTTATTTTTTCCAACAAATTCAGTAATACTCTAAATGTGGTGTTTGGATTGGAGCAGGGGACGTAAATCTTTTTGTAGTGCAGCTTCTTCTCTGTAAATACTGTTTTTTTTTACAATGTTAAAATCCTGTTATTACATGGTTGTTTTTATGTGTGGGGCTAAAATAGGCTCAGTCAACCACAATATCAGCCTCATCTAAAATTGGCACCGGGCATTAAATATATAATTCATAGTCTTATTGCGGAATGATATGCAGTATTCAGAGTTCGTAAGAACTGCTCATATATGTAAAGACATTGATCATGCGCATTATTCTCATGCTGGTTAGTAAACAGATAGTATCATTACAAAACACCACATTGGAGAACTCTGCTCTAATCAGATTTCAATCTTCAACAATCTCTAAAAATGTGCGCCGAGTTGAGAGTGAGCAAATCTGTGATGCAATATTGACAAACACAAATTTAAAATGTTTTTCTTTTTAATTATGTTAATCAACAAAATGCAACAAAAAGAATGACATTTTGCACCCAAAAATAATGCATAAGCTTAAATAAACGGCCCCATCTTTTTAGATAATATTTTTGAACCATAAAAATTATTTACATTTGAATGAAACAAGCAGGATTATCTGTGACCGCAGAATTTAATAGTGATCATTTTAGTTTTAGTAGAAAAAATATCAAATACTTAAATCTTTTTTTAATTAAATACATTCAAAATGAGATAATTGATTAAAGGTAGACATAAAGAAACATAGGTCCTCTCTTTATAAGTCTTTATAAGTATTAGAAATGTTTTCTTAGAGTGCATAGTTTGGCAAGATAATATAAAAGATAATATAAAAATAACTTAATGACAAAACATTTTCTGTTCAACATTTTTCCGTATTTTTTACTGTTAATTTTATTTTATTATATTTTCATATAATTTACAACTACACTTTTGCAGTGTATTTCTCCTGAAAATAATAGACAAGTAATTATATTTTGAAAGATTATTACACTTTTGTTTTTTCCATTTCTTAACTTTTGTAGTGTTATCTGATTTTCATTATATTGGCAAGGTGATGTTGAAGTGGGTTGAGGACATTCATTATATATATATAATATATATATATATATATATATCAGCTTGTTGATGCGGTATTGTTACACTTTTATTTAATTGAATACAGTATTTTTTGATTTTTTTTATCTTTTGGAATAGGGTTCTTTGTACATTTTTACAACCTAACCACTAAGGCAAATTCTATTACAGTAGGCAGCCGGATTGCGGCAGGAATTCTTTCAATGTTGGGGATCGCAAGAAGAAATGGTCTTATAACGGGAGATAGAAACCAATGGAGATTAGCTTGTGCGTTCCAAATCTCCAGTACCCTAGGTTAAAACATTAAAATTGTATATACGTATAAAACTATAGCAACCTAATAGTGTATAGTAAGTACTACATATATTTACATGGTCAAAAAACAAAATAAAGTATTAATGTAAAGGAAGATTAGGTTTTATTCTCCCTTTTGTGACAGAACTTGAGGTAGTAAAATGGATTTAGCGGGTTGATGCAGAGGGGCAGGAGTTGGCGGAATAAAACAATGCTTTTTTTTTTTTTTTTTTTTTTCCAAAATTCCAGTCGCTTGGATAGTCCATGTTGCTGTAATCGCCTCCTCATTCCTAACAATTGTATCAAACGTCGATTGGTTACGGCCATATTCCTGAGCAGGGTAATGTGTGTTCCTTAGTCCAAAAATAATGCATTATCCATCGTTTTTCGTGTGGATTGCGTACCAAAAAGGACCTGCGATCGTCGAAACCTGTGAAGTAGAAAGATTTTTATATTTATTTATGAAATACTCCAATATACATTGAAACAAAAAAAAACTTTCACAAATAAATAAAACTACTGTGTTTTATATTTTTTTTATCATAAATAACTGTACTGTCAAATTTTAATTTAAAAAATAATCTGGTTTATTTTTGCTGTATTGATTCAGGACATTACTTCGGATGATATTCTTTCGTCTTCATGTGGATATTATTGGGAAAACGAAGACGTGGCGTAAAAGTGCGTTTACCTAAAGCATGTCGAGAAGTCCAACATTGTTGGTGATCGAAATCTGCCTTTTAGCCCTAGCCTCAGGTGCTTTTGTTGCTCCAACGTTATTGATGCACAGGAAGAAAAGGGGCGGGGTGACTGTTAAGTCAATCAAAATGCAGAATCCAATGCTCGATGAAAATCTGCTAAGAAGCAAATCTGCGATAAGTTAACCGCGGCACAGCGAGGGATTACTTTAAATTTTGTGTGTGACCATATGGGGCGCTTCTATGTTCAAATGACTGTGATAGAATAAAACAAAGTCTTTTTGTTTCCAGGCGAGCACGGATGCAGGCTCCGGTGGCACACTTACCCCGCACCACGTGCGTGCTCACTCCTCGCCTGCCTCCTTGCAAATGGGCGCCGTCTCCGGGGCCTCCTTGTCCGGCATGCCCCCGGCTGCCACATCCCCCCAGCACCTGCGACAGTCTTCCTATGAGATCCCCGACGATATGCCGCTGCCCCCTGGCTGGGAAATGGCCAAGACCGCCTCGGGACAGCGATACTTCCTCAAGTAAGACCCTCAACTTGCTTCTCAACCCAGAAAATATTCATATATTCCAGGCTGCAAGCTGCTACATTTTTCTTACATTTTAACTGCTGCGGCCTGAATTTAATTATTTTTTTCGTGAGGAGGATGGTCGCAAGGGTGTCAGCAGCTACTTCGGTTTTGTGCCCAGCCTTTCCCACAGATCTCCCTAGCTGCAATGCCTGTCGGGGCCCCATGTCGGCTCGGCCGGTGCATAGCAGCTGGCTCACAACTCATGCGGACCAGGAAAAAAAAATCCTCACATGTAATATCTTTCTGTGTAAATACGTCGAGCATACAAATACGCCTACACCGGGTAAAGTTTGGAAACATTTCTTCAAGAGAAATATGTGTTTTTGCCAACATTATGAGCAAAACTGAAGGTTTTGCATTAGGTACTTTATCCAATATTGACAACATACTCTCAATATTTCATCTTTTGCACCCACATATCTACCTGTCAATTCATACATCGGAATCGAAAAGCAGTGGAAGTTATTTATAAAAAACGCTACTATTCTCTCTCCGTATCATCGGCGTTAATGTCAGGTCCCTGGAGTCTCTTTTAATCCCCAAAGAATGATGATAAGCGAATACAAGATGCAGCCCTCCTTGTTTTTGTTTTTTTTTGCGCAGTATTCAATATTTGATGTGCTCAGTTTTGAAATCCTCCATTTTGAATGATCACATTATTGGAAAACACGTGACCTAGGCAAATTAGGGGAGGAGCTATCGGCTCAGCGTCTTTAAATCTGGTGCGACTCGTTTGAAGATGGAATTGAGATTTGCCCTTAAATTTGCGCATACAGCTTTTAATCAGGTGTGCTTTGTGATCCAGAATTTACGGTACACTTGTCTTTATTGTCATTAATCAAGGCGTAGTAAACAGTGTTTACGACGAGATTAGTGGAGCACTCCAGGTGTTATGATACAATCAACAGGTTATGTAATTTTTTTTTTTTTTTTTTTATTGTCAATGTCATTTATAATTTATGTACTCATGACAATCATATTGACTATTAATTGCCTGGAAGCTAAAAAAGAGACGGGTAATTGGTTTAATGTATTTGTTGGAGTGCTGCTCCCTGCGTATGCAAAAATGCCCTTGATGTTATATAAACTTTGCAAATTGTTTTTTTTTTGTAGAATACATAGCAGACATAACTGTCCAATTTCATATGCACTAGACACCGGAGATACAGAGTTACAGACTTAATGACATTTGCACAATAAATAAATCAGTAAATGTTTCTACTTTGTGGTTTACCTATCTTGTTGCCTTTTATGGCACACAACTCCCAGGGAAATTGAGGGATTACTGTATATAATAATAATATTTTCCACATTTTGTTTGGCAGCCCAGAATATTAATCCTGAGGCCGGCAGGCTGTAGTATGCCACTTCTGGACTAGTGCTAAGTGCATCCTACTACTGTACATGATGCTGACACTCTGGTGCAAGCCTTTTGCGGTACACAATGGCGGACAGTCCTGCCAGACGCCGTCAATTGCAGGTTATTACATTTAGCTAGCGAACAGGATGTGCCGTATGTAGCGTTCCTCAGGTTTCGTCAGGGAGACAAAAGCTCCACTGTAGTGGACTCAGCAGACAACTTTGCTAGCACCATCTGCTAACCTGTGACTCTGGACAGTAGAGACCACTTATCGTCCCAAAAGTAGCAAATTATATCAAGCTTCAAGCTAATAAAAATCGTAAATGTATCGTTGAAGAATTTGACCTCGTTAAAATCTACGATGCGTCATAGGGGGTGACCATTTTTCGTCCTGTGATAGTTTGAGAATGATGACACAGTCCCTCAGAGCTCAAGAAATGACCAATCACGGCACAGCTGTCGACTGGATTTGGTCATATGACGTTTAAAAACTGAGCTATATTTTGGTAGTGAATTTGTTGTCGATCAACAACATGTTGCAAAATGAGTGCCTCTTTCCATGGATGAAACATGCATTTTGCCGCTATTGATTTGAAGTAAAAGGGAATTATAAAGGCATTTAAAGACAAAAGGTTATTACAGAGTTAGTACAGAGACAAATGATCCACGCAAACTCTAGCCTTCTCACTAAAAAGCCTCACGTGTGTTGGTTGATTTCTCCGGGACATTCCCTTTTATTTTCTGCCCCCACGGCGAACATGCCACTGTTGTATCCATCCATATATAGTGTAAGTTTGCGCTTCTGGTGTGGCACGTACAACAAGGACAATAGAGCAAACACGCATGGTAATTTGTTGTTTTTGGTATGTCACATAATTGAAATCCTCTTATTTATTGTTGTTTAATTCTAAAACGTCTCACGTGTATTTTAGCTTCCAATGTATGCTTTCTGGTTTAAATTGCTATGATATAATGAAACAGTATCTCAGCACATTAACTTCAGTGTTTCACATAGCATTGGAGGATTATAATAGGCCACCAGGATTTAATTGGTTCATAAAGTTGTATTTTAAAAAAAAATTTTTTTAGATATACCCTATTTAATGGTATATAACGCTCACTTATGCATAGCGTGCACCCCTAATGTTTAATTAGAAATCGGTATGTCTCACTTTTTCTCCGCTCCATTTTCCTGTTGGATGTAACAGGAGTCGAACCCAGGTCACAGTGGTGAAAAGGCTGAATTCTAACCAATGAACCACTAATGGTATAGATGACATACGAAAAGGTAGTCAATTTGCAGTTTTTCCTTAAAAATGCATCAGACTGATGTGTTTTGAATTTAAAACATACAAAATATTGTTTCGGGGGACCATGTCCCCGGACCTTCCAAGACTGTCCACCCATCAGGGTCTCACTAAATTCAATGGGACATGTTGAACTCCAATATTATTATTGGTATCAGTTCCAAAGAAAAAAAACATACAGATTTTCGTTAGATACTGACTGTGAAACAGGGGGGCTGTACATCGGACACCGTGGTTAGCAGCACAGGATCTCCGCAGGGGACCGTTCTCTCTCCGTTCCTATTCATTCTATATACATCGGACTTTAAGTACAACTCTGAGTCCTGCCATGTGCAAAAGTTTGCCGATGACACTGCGATCGTGGGATGTATCAGAAACGGGCAGGAGGAGGAGTACAGGAAATTGATTCAGGACTTTGTCCGATGGAGCGACGCAAACCACCTGCACCTAAACACCACCAAGACCAGAGAGATGGTGGTGGACTTCAGGAGAACCAGAACTCACCCGGTTCCTGTAACCATCAAGGGAGAATGTGTAGAATTTGTCCAGACCTACAAATACCTGGGTGTGCAGCTGGACAACAAACTGGACTGGACTGCCAACACAGAAGCTCTATGTAGGAAAGGGCAAAGCCGACTTTACTTCCTCAGAAGGCTGGCCTCTTTCAACATCTGCAAAAAGCTCCTGAAAATATTCTATGAGACAGTAGTGGCAAGCGCCCTCTTCTATGCGGCAGCGTGTTGGGGAGGCAGCGTCAAGAAGAAGGATGCCTCTCGTCTCAATAAACTGGCTAGGAAAGCGAGCTCTGTTGTGGGCAAAGAGCTGGACAGCCTAACAACAGCAGCTGAGAGACAGGCACTGAAAAAGCTGAGGTCAATCATGGACAATCCATCGCATCCGCTTCACAGCATTATCTCCGGACAGAAGAGCAGTTTCAGTGACAGACTGCTGTCACTGTCTTGTACTACGGACAGACTGAAGAGATCTTTTCTTCCTCATGCCATGAGGCTCTTTAACTCCACCCGGCAGAGTAAAGGCCCACATTAAACCACACCACCTACATTGGATCTTACTGCATTATGTGTTCTGTGTAGCACTATTTAGTTAATCTATATAACATGCTAAAGTGGGCATTTGCACGCCACACTGGGTATTTGTATATTGTTTTCTTTTGGCTTTATTATTGTATTGTTCTCAGCTCAGGGATGCTGCTGGAAATGTGAATTTCCCTTAGGGGATGAATAAAGTATCTATCTATCTATCTATCTATCTAATCTTGAAAACACTACTTTTTTCTTGTTGTACATCAATCTTTTTAAGATGGTTCCAAAAACCTTTAATCGTAACTCGAAAAGGCGTCAGGTTTGAACGCAAGTGACCTACCGCTTCGCTGTTGATGACATAATCGTTCTGGAACAGCTCACGTTGACGCCGGAGGTCGGCCCTTCTCCAGTCTCTGGTGCAACAAATTTAACATAAAAGTGACTGCCCAAACACAACTCATTGCGATTTCTCATTGCGAAGATGAAAACAAGATTTTGCTGCCAAATGTTGAAACTGTTCACATCTGGGATCCATCTGCAGTGTTTCAAAAGAGTCTGAGTGCGTGTTTAAGATTGCGGGGGCGTCGGGATTGGAGACTACCAGGATCGCTGATAATAATTTAATTTGGTGGGATAAATGAAGGCTTGAGTTGTGTTCAAATCACTTGCGTGTACAGTAATTACAGCTTTTTTGCTGGCCTGCTTAGATCAATGGTGTGTACTTTTTTTCTTATGTTAGTTGGAAGAATGGAACATAGCACAAACATGTAATCAAAAATGTTATACAACAGTAAAAAAAAAAACGGAATTGCAGAATTAAAAAAAAAAAAAATACGGGATTAAAAGTTGCCGTTATACAGTAGACCAGGCATGTCCAAAGTCCAGCCCGGAGGCCTGTTACGGCCCATGATCAAATTTTACTGGCCCGTAGCTTATGTCATAACATTGATAACATGTGCCTTGTCAGTAATGTTGAGTGAAGTTTAAAATAAATTTAAAACATGCTGACTCCAATTAGCAAATTGGAAACAAACACTGTGAAAAGGTAAAGCAACTGGAAGCTGTTTTAATGGCAATGCAGCGCTTTTTCACGAGACACTGCGAGTCAAATGAAAATACGACAAAGGCGAGCTACGAGGTCGCGACGCTGATCACCAAGCACTGCAAACCTCTCACAGAATGTGAAATCATTAGAGACTGTTCAAAGAATGCCAGGCTGAATAATCGGCCCTCACACATTTTCAGCTTACCAAATGTGGTTTGGACACCCCTGCAGTAGACCACGGGCTACTACATTGTTCCGTTCTGAGATGGGGTTCGTGACCTGACATTTCATTTGGCAGGGGATATAAAGTGTGAAAACATAATCAGGCAGGGACATCGTAACCCGAAAATGTACTTCATTACAATATCACATTATTATTTCCTCCTTAGTATATCTGTGAGTGAACTCATACTCCTATGACTGATTACTCAAATAATCGATGCAATAGTTAGAAGGATAAATGATAAACTCACTGGTAAGTCTTCAAAGTAGAAACCCAACTTAGTTTTTGGCTTGCAAACCCCCCCAAGACGTCAGACAAGTGAAAGAAAATCACACATCACAGTGCCGACATCCGATCTGGAGCACAGAAGGCCTTGGGCTGCTGGAAAAGACACTCCCCTATTTATAAACAGGCCGCCTCTGACACCAAAGTGTTGAGCCCCGGCAGCGAAGCCCGCACGGGGAATATGTGGCGGCGAGGGGTTTTGGGGGTGGGGGTGTCAGTCGTATACGGTGGACAAACGACACGTCGGCTCACGTTTCGCTCATTTGTCTCCAGCCGCCGCATCAATCCGAGCAGGACTAGGAATTCCCGACCAGTTGTTTTTGAGTATTTTGTAGGACTACGGCTTGGTGGCTGATTGGCTTTGCAGTCATTTTAACCCTACGGATGTCAATGAAGAGTTGCCAGGGGTTGGAGGAAAAGGGTCAGTTACTGACCGGCTTCTGTGTCAGTTAAATGCAGGGCTGTGATTTTTCCGCTAATTGGCGGAATTCCGCTTTTTTTTATCTCCAAAAATAAAATTTTAAAATTTCCGATTTTTTAAGTGGTAAAAAATCCGATTTCGTCTCTACAGCATTCCATTTTAGTGTTTCCGTAACTGATTGGTTGAAGTCTCCGTGTTGACCAATAAACGCGCTTGTTATAAAGGCATAGGAGTATGCCATTGTTCATTTCTAACACGTTTTTGCCGGGTGTTTAAAGAAAGATGTCCGTGATCGAACGCAAAGATGCTCTGCGAGTTAAAGAAATTGATAAGATCGTAAAAAACAAGTTTCGATGGGACTGGTTAGAGAAGGAATTATCTACAAATGTTGGAAAGAAGACTGTGACGAATTTGTTCAGTGACTTTATTCGGAAGATCGATCGTGCCGGGAAAGCGCTTTGCATTTGGTGCCATGATACCATTGACTATGGTGGGAGAGGTTTCAAAGCTCTTGAAAGTCACGCAAAGAGCAAAAAACACGTGAAAGAACTCCAGTCAAGAACAACAAATTATTCCATCGCTGGAAGTTTCGGTGCCCAAACGAAAACTCCAAAACTTTACGGCCTCCATCCCTTATTGACATCACAATCGGAAGCGGTAATAGAGAGACGTGATCCACCCCAACAACCTGTACCAGTTGCTGATAGAGTCGTGAATTTTGAGGTAGGTGGCAAACTTTTCAAATTTATTTGACAGTTTTCCCCTTTTTTTCGAAAATATTATAACGTAATAAAAATGGCCATAAATATTTAACAATTACAATAATAGATTTTCATGTGTACATTACACCAACACTTTACTGTAGGGCCTATAATTATTGTATTTTCATTTATCAAATATTCGGATACGCTGCTATTAAAAAATAAATTATAACATTTAAAATATGATTTAGGAAATTTAAAAATATTATTAAGCCTATAAGTAATCAAAATTATTGTCAGTATTTATATTTTTTAAATTAAGTACTTGTATGATATTCTACCATGAACCCCAAAGCATGCAGAATGGACATAGCCACATACAGTTCTATCCAGACTGTGAAATATGCCCTAAGAGCAAGAAAGACCACCTCTGTCAGCCATTTTGGAAGGAAAGACATTCTGATGGATCCTGTGCAGTCCAAACTGCCTAAATCTGAGGACATCCTCCAAAAGGTAAAGGGAGGAGAAGGATGCACAAGCAGCTATGTTGTCTGCAAAACGAACAGAACTTGCTGTGAAACAGGACACCCAAATGAGCAAGGCTGCCTCAAGAAGAACCATCAAAGCTGCACAGAAGCAGGCTAGAAAGACCCATTCCAAAGCAATGAAGTCTGGGAGGAAGTAGTGTTTGTGTCATGTGAATGGATTGTGCTCAAGAATGAACACTTGTATATTTCTGTAAATATGTTGAATGTTTTAATGAGTAGAAAATAGAAAACAATATTTGTGATATTAAGTGATGTTAAAATTCATCTAGAATGTGACAGAAAATATAAATTTCAGAACTTTGAATTAATTTCATGTTTCTGCATGGCCAGTGATTTAGTAGTTCATTGTGTATGCACATGACTCCGACAGATAACATCTGCTATAACAAAGACATTTGTGGTATGTTCTAATATGAGTTACTTTTCATTTGGTCATGATACAATTATTTGTTCATGAAATTTGAACTCTTTATGTGTTAACTTAGTAATCACATTAGTTAGATATGATGATATTCTCAGTGATAGTTTTTAAAAGCAAAGGCAGTCCAATGTTTTTTAATGTGACTGATTTTGAGTTGAATTGAACTGTAATTTTATATGGGATAGTTCAATATACATTGAAAATTTATGCTGTTGTTTTGTCTATTCCTTTGTCATCTGAGTGCATTGAAAGTACATAAAAACACGCCCTACTTGTCCCCCCACCAGGGCACTGCCCTGGACCTAGCTGGGTGCCCGCAGCCCCCAGAACCCCGGCTAATTTTCAGATAATTTCACTTTGGTCAAATCACATCCCTGTAAATGGCAAGTTTGAGCTGAAAAGCTAGGAATGGTAGTTTTTCTTTTGTCTTGGGACTCAAACATGTCAGACTCATGAGGACATCCCTGAAAAGCAAGAAGATCCCCCAAAAATGTATTATTGCTTTGATTACCTTTTATTTCTATTTGGAGGTTATTTTATCCAAAATAATAATCTGTTGTTTAAAGGTGGTGTCTGTAACTTCAAATTATTTAACTAGCTGACACCATCTTCTGGCTGAAATCATCATTGCAGCCTAAGTTAAGTTCCTTTTGTTGCACGTGCAAGTAAAATGAAATTATTTGTGCTCAAATAAACTTCCTGTTTCATCTTTTTTGGAGTTTGGGTTGGCTTTTAAACTGTATTTGAATCAGTCATTTTCCTACTTTTACCATTATCATCCTAAAATAAATAAAAATTGCGAAATCACTCCAATTTTACAAGGCAGATTAAAAATTAAATTAATTCCAAACATTTCACTTGCGACAATTGTCATGCCCATAGATGATATCCCTGGTTTAATTGCCTTCTTACTTTTGAAAATACTCCTGATTGTTGATTGGTTATGGCCATGCAACTTTCAAGGGTAGTGATGTGTGTCCCTTTTTGTATTTTTAGATAATCGAAAGCTTCGTTTCCATGGTTATTATGTTGTTGTTTCTCTCATTTTTATCACAAGTCTTGGGACTCATAGCTAAAATTATACAGTATTGTATCACTCTAACTTGTTAAGTCTGTGTAATCTAATAATGATAAGAATAACGGTTTTCATGTTTTTGCTTCTTCTTTTAGTATCACTATAAGCCATGTGAACCATAGTGAATAAATAGATTTATATCCATAACTCAAAATCTTTATGAAGCCCACACATTTCTTAATTGAACAAAGAGAAAGGTATTGTGGGAGGGAATTCAGCCAACACCATATTAGCATCTTCATGATCCCGTGGTGCAAACCAATTATAGACCAGGATTTTTTGTATTACCTCAACCAATAGTAGACAGGCATCTTAGTGGAAGTCACTTGTCATTGGCACAAACGCAGCAAAGTTTACATTTTTGGGCATGCAAAATAATTTATTGCTGATGTCGTACAGTTGGTAAAATTCCGTAAAGAGGGGTAAAAAAACATCTTATTCCACATCTTAAAGTTAAAACGTCGCACTGTATCCCGTTTGTCTACTGTACTGAAATAAGTCATTGAGTATGTGAGATAATTTTGAGATTAAGACACTCCATTTAACTTTTTATTTTCACATTGACTCATATTTTGTAATTAAAAAGGACAGCTGGAGTTTACCCACATAACCACAGCAATCATTGGTAGCAAGGAGCAATTATGATGTTGACGCAGTTGCGCAATTGTTGCACGAGAAAGAAGAACACTTCCAATTTAAGGAGTGCTCCAACGTCAAAGTCTGTTGACCTTTCCTCCTCTTTATTCTAGCACTTTGCTGTGGCCTTTGATTTACAACATCAGGGAGGTTTGGTCACCTTGCTTCGTCGCTAGCTGGCTTGGGGGCCAGGGGTTGGAGGAAAAGGGTCTTCTGGGGGGCAGGGTCCAGGTCATAAACTAATGAAGGTTTCTAATTTAGACACACCAGCAAACTAGAAGGGGTAATCACTGTTTCCGGATGCTTATTAAATGCAGCTTTAAATGAGCTTTTAGTCCGTGGGAAGTCAGCCCTAAGCTGGGAGTGGGAGCCTTTGTAAGGGAGGGGGGTAGGAGTGCTTATTGTGCAGCCTCAGGGGCAGGTAGCGCCTTGCGTTTTTAGGTACTTTTCTTTTTCCCCAATCGGATTTTGAACATTTTATAGAGGGTGACCTTTCCCATGTCCATTTGTTGTTGTTTTTTTCTTTTTAAACTACACATACAATACAAATATTTTGTTCCATTCAATTATTTGTCCACCAACAATTAAAACGTTTGCTGTGTTTGATTTATTTACTGTATTTATTTGTTTATAACGCATCTTTCTTTTAAAATAGTAAATGGACTGCATTTATATATCATTTTACCTGTCGCTTCCGTAGTGTGTCTCCCTTGAATGCACACGCTACAGTGACCTCCAGTGGTGTAATATTATATACTGTTACTTTAAGGTATCACAAAATATTTACACGATAACCATTTTTTTATGTTTATTTCAGTATGTTAACAAGCACTCGGACTTCTTTGAATCCAAACCCTGCTCAGTGCACCCCAAGCTCGTAATTGGATTTTAGCCGGCGGCCATCGTGACCCCGCGGCTGCACAAATGGCGCCCGGGAAGTCGCGGCCGTGGGCTTGTGTGAAGAGATCATTTGGAGCAACTTTGTGTTTGACAAACTTTTGCTTTACTGACCACACACACACACACAGACAAGACCCTTCCTGTTCCAGCAGGGTGGCTGTCAGCTCAGCACACAAATGGGACTGTGAGAAAGTGGAGCTCGCTGTTTACCAAAGTCCTGATGTAACACCTCTGTCCCAGACATCAATGCCCCCACTGTCAGTTGAGGGCATCTCTGGCTTGGGAAGCAAATCTCTTCAGGTGGGATCGAGGTTTGCATTTTCCAAAAGAGCTGGGTCGATACCATCAAAAAGATTTTCAACACTTCAATATTTAAGTTGTGTTCTGAGTTCATTCAAAAAACGTTTGAGTTCAGCAGTTCCAAACTTCTGTCTTTAACAATAGACCGAAGAGGGTCACTTTTATTTTTTTAATTTTTTTTTGCTTAACAAATTCTTTTTACAGTAGACCCAGGGATACAATTTTTTTTTGTTTCGAGGTGGGTATTCCAAAAGGAATTTTCTGTATAGCGTGGGATAGAACTTATGTTCATTTGCCCCGAACCTTCAGTACCCTAGATTGAAATAACTACCCGCAGTACCTAACTTTTGTGTAATAGACATGCATATGATTGAATAGGCAGCATGGCGGAGCAGTGGTTAGCGCGTGTGCGGCACAGGTCTGATGTCATGAGATCGAACCTTCCTGTGTGGAGTTTACATATTCTCCCCGTGCTTGCGTGGGTTTCCTCCGGGCACTCCAGTTTCCTCCCACATTCCAAAACCATGAATGTCAGGTTAATTGGCTGGTCAAAATTGTCCCTAGGTGTGAATGAGCGAGTGGGTTGTCTGTCTCTGTGTGCCCTGCGACTGGCTGGCAACCAGTTCAGGGTGTCCCCTGCCCGCTGCCCGGAAATAGCTGGGATGGGCTCTAGCACCCCCGCGACCCTACTGAGGATAAGCGGTTCAGATAATGGGATTTTTAAATCGATATACATATAAAGCAAAAAAATGGTTATACCTTTTGAAGTACTGTAACGTTACCGTGGATTTAGTGGGTGGATTCAAAGGAGGGAAGAGGGAGCGTAATCAGATTAAAACTGATAATGAAACATACTCTGGCAATGATCAAGAGTTCATTACTTTAATTGTCTCCTTGTTTCTAATAATAGTTCAGATCGTCAATTCGTTACAGCCATGCAACTTAGCGAGGGTAGTGATTTGTATGCTCTCTACGAATTTTCTATAATTAAGTTTTCAATGTCATCATGTTTTTGTTCCTTTGGTATCACAGCAAGCCTTACAATTACTTTTACTGATAATAACAGTATTTTATTTAAATGAAAAAATGCACAATAACGCCATATTTTCTGCTACAAAAGAAAATGTTAATTGTTAGCATTATTTTTCTCATTTTACTTGAAAATATTGTTAAATAGTGTAAAGCACTTATTTTCTGCAAAAGGGGTTATTGTTTTTTCTTTTATGAATTACAATTTTAATATGATGCAGAAAATTAATTGAAGAACTAAAACAGTTTTTACTTGGATTTGAAACCATATTTGCTAGTGTGCGTCTAACTTGAGTTTTTTTTTATGCTAAAATACTACGAATACAAGATTAATCATGTGTAAGCTGATTCAGATTAGCCGCCAGATAAAATGTCGGCATTGTGCTATTTGCGTCTACTCAAAGGACGACTTGTTGTTGATAAAGTGATTGTGGAGGATGAAGTGAAGTCATGATTCCTCATCCTCACCCACGGGCACTCACGACCTATTCGCTTTGTCTCTTTTTCCACGCACCGTTTTCAGTTCAGTTATTATTAAAACGAACTGTTAAGATGTTTATTTGAGTTGTTATTGCAGCCATGTGCGGCTCACAAGTCTTGGGGCGAGACCCAATCGGGACTCTTGACATGTCCTTGACGGTCGTCCCACTTATCAAGGTGGCTTTTATTGTGCGGGTGTTATTTATAATGTGTTTTTTTTGGGGAGCGGGGCGAGGGGGGTACATAATCATAAGCGTACAAAACAATGGCTGGGTCACTGAGTTTCTTTCCATGGAAAAGGAACTTTATAATCTTATCCAGCTGATCCCAGTTTCCGGTCAGAAAGCTGAAAGAATAAATTACCGTATTTTCCGCGTTATAGGGCGCACCCCCAAAAAATAGTTTTTGGTCCTATATCTTCCATAGATAAGGCGCACCGGATTATAAGGCGCTGCAATGGGAACGTCGACAAAACAGTCAGATGATTCAGTCAAACTGATTACCCCCTTAACATTCCCAAAGCTTGCAAAGAAGCAAATACGTGTAGTAGACACGTGCGGATGCGGTGTCCGTGCGATGTCACTCAAATGCATCATTTCAAATATCATTCGGAAGGTTAAAGTCTTGGGATTCAAGAAATGCCAACCATTCCTTAGTTTCTATTTTCTTTTTCGCTCGCAACTTTACTGTGCATATGACAATAAACACTTGGAATTGAGTTTAATTCACTCAACTCATCACAGCAACATCAAGATCGCTCTAAAACAAGATACCGGGAAAATATAAAGCCGCATAGCTCACCTAAGTTCTCACGTTCAATAATGATACGCAATCATGGTCTTCTTACAACCGTGAGTGTAGTAAATCCAGGAGAGTAAAATGTTTACAAATACAGACTAATGAAACATGTTTCTTTATGGCGTAGTTTAGCAAGCTTGCTATTCAGTCATCTTTTTCGGCCAATTGCAGGGTTTGTTTTGGTCCTCTAGCCTATCCGAGGCTCCGAATAACTTCAGTCAATAGCGATCGATTTAACGGATGATTGACACATCTTAATCGGCCAATTGCAGGGTTTGTTTTGGCCCTCTAGCCAATCCGAGGCTCTGAATAACTTCAGCCAATAGCGATCGATTTAACGGATGATTGACACATCTTTTTCGGCCAATTGCAGGGTTTGTTTTGGCCCTCTAGCCAATCCGAGGCTCCGAATAACTTCAGCCAATAGCGATCGATTTGACTGATGATTGACACATCTTTTTCGGCCAATTGCAGGGTTTGTTTCGGCACTCTAGCCTATCCGAGGCTCCGAATAACTTTAGCCAATAGCGATCGATTCAAATGATGATTGACACATTGGTTAGCCAATGAAACGCCGGTATATAAATCCCAGCATACACCGCGGACTACTCCACGTTCGGGGGAAAATCGAGTCGGCGGCTGTTGCGTAAGTTGCGAGACCTTGCGATTTAATATTGAGCCATATATAAGGCGCACTGTATTATAAGGCGCATGGTCAGCTTTTGAAAAAAATTAAGACTTTTAGGTGCGCCTTAAAGTGCCGAAAATACGGTAGTCCTAGTGAAGACCCATAAATATGAAATTAATTCAATTTTGAAGTGAAATTGCATTATGGCGGGTGCTAGAAACATTAAAATACCAAAGTAGTATACAGTAAGCTTTACTTCTATGTGGAGTATAAGTTTATATGATGAAATTACATTATAAATAAATATACATGTAAAAATGAAATGTCATCTACCTTGGGTGTGATGTGACCTGAGCTGGTACAGTGAACCATATGGGTGGATGCAGAAGGGTAGAAGACAGCAGATAAAAAAAAACTGATTTTAAAACTTCCACTTGCGAGAATTGTACTGCCGTTTGAAGACTTCTTTGCTTTAATGGTCTCCCAATTTCTTATAATTGTCCCTATTGGATATGGCAGTGGTGGACAGACTATGGCTATTTCATCCATCCTGCCAAAGGAAAATGTTCCGAAAATAATGATAATTTGTATAAAATAGTTAAAAAGTAATTCTAATAAAAAATGTTTATTCGGCGCCACTCTTGTACCCGGTGTCCCCAACGTTCAAATAGCTGGCCACATTTTTATTTACATGCTAATCAATCATATATTTTATTTCTCAAGGTATTCATCAAATTTATAAAAAGAATTCTACGCTTGCTGTTTTGCATTTTGATGCATATGATCACTTTTAAATACTTTTCTCTAATTCTAAGCTTTTCAAAACCAATTTGATGAAATGGTTTATCTATAGACAAAAATGTACTCGTAAACGTCTGTATGTTTATTTGTTCAGAAATGCTTATCGTCACAGCTATTCCAAAAAGACTTTTCTACATTTTTGCCAAAAATAGAAATAGGCTCACGTTACCTCTTTCCCTGTTACATTGCCGAAGTTTCAGATTCGGGACTATATCTGTAAAAACCAAACAAATCTGTTTTTCTTTTTTCATTTTACCCATCCTGGCCCTTTTGCCCAATCTATTGACTTAATGCGACTGGCCGCTCAAAAAGTCTGCCCACCAATGGGTTATGGCCCTATTCTTTAATGAGGTTAATGATTTGTGTGCAATCCTTGTATTCTTTGACAAGCCTTATTTTCATGGTTATCATGCATCCATCCATCATTTGCGCCGCTTATCCACAGAAGGGTTTCGAGGTGCTGGAGCCCATCCCGGCCGTCTTAGGGAAGTGGGCAGGAGAAACCTTGAACTGGTTGCCAGCCAGTCACAGGGCACACATAGACAGACAAACTCACTTGCTCATTCACACCTAGGAAAAATTTGGACTGGCCAATTAACCTGACATGCATGTTTTTGAAATGCTGGAGGAAACCGGAGTGCCCAGAGGAAAGCCACGCAAGCACGGGGAGAACATACAAACTTTGCACAGGAAGGGTGGTAGCTAGATTTGATTCCATGACCTCAGAACAGTGCTGCGGACGCGCTAACCACTCAGTCGCCGTGCCGCCCGTTTTTGTATATATTTTTGTATATATTTTTGCTTCTCTCTTTAGCATATTTGCAAGTCTTGGGACCCATAGCTACACCAAATAAAGTTTGTTACAAGATATTCTTAACTGGACAAAGACAGAGAAATAGCGCGCTGAGAAAAGGCATTTATCTAATAGCTTATCGGCAAGTTGTGTTGCAAACCAATAGCAAACAAGCATTTTATATGATGTCGATCAATAGTAGAAAGGCATCTTAGAAACGTATCTGGTCAGGCACATGAACGCTGCAAAGCTTATACTTTTTTTTACTTTGTTTCTGGGCACGCAGAATAATATGTTATTGATGTCGTATATCAGGAAAATGTGGTAATGAGGGCCCAAAAAACGTTTACTACTCATGGTAAAGTGAAAACACCGTAAGGCATGGATCGAACCTATTTTGTTATGTCTTAAACTTGGATAGTTGTTTGCATTCCGTGTCGGAAATAAAGAATCCTGATGTAGAAGGGGTAGTGCGATTTGAGAAATTACCCCTCAGTAGCTTGCCCCAGGGTACAGTCTAAGAAGACTGTTGAAGCCAGTGCCCCAGGGTTGCACCAAGGGGGGGCGCATGTAATCAGGCTCCTAAGATGAGCACGATCACCTCGGCTCTGGTCTGAACGGGGTATGCCTGCTTGCCTTTCTATCAGCAGGACATCATGAAGAGAGATTATTGGGGCAACCTCTGTGACCCCATTGTGGCTTTAAGTTTCCCTTTGAAGAGGCGTTTGTTTCGACAAGACGCAGTTAAAGACTGCGGGTGTGTGGCTTTAGCGCTAATGATTCTCCCAACTTGAAATGGGTATTTGCAAGCCTAATGGGTCATTTCTTCAAGGTGCAAGTTAATCACATGTCATAAACACATCATGTTTAAGAAAACAATTGCCATTCGAAGACTTCAACTTTTTAATCAACAACTGCTAGTCAAGCTCATGTTCATAGCATATTTTGCTTGTTCTTGCAACATGAAATTTGCGATTAAAGTCAAGCTAAAGTAGTTAAGGAAATTATTTTCATCATGACCAAGAAAGCTGACAGCAAAGACTTTAGAGCATATCAAAATTCAGTAGACCCCGGGATACTACATGAATTTGTTTTGAGGTGGGAAATGCAAAGTGAAATTGTCATAGGAATGGTGATGAAAACCTGGTAACTAGCTAATTCCGTCCGAACGCCCGGTACCCCAAATAAAAATGTTAAAATAACAAGGTAGTACATAGGAAGTACTACTTATTTGTAATATTCACTCATATGATTACTTGCATTATAAATACATATACATATAAAATAAAAAAAGTAATTTACCTAGGCAGCATTGCGGCTGAGTAGTTAGCGCATCCGCGGCACAGTTCTGAGGTCTTGAGATCGAACCTTCCTGTGTGGGGTTTGCATGTTCTCCCTGTGCTTGCGTGGGTTTCCTCTGGGCACTCCGGTTTCCTCCCACAATCCAAAAACATGCATGTCAGGATAATTGGCTGGTCCAAATTTTCCCAGATGTGAATGAGCGAGTAAATTGGCTGTCTTTGTGTGCCCTGCGACTGGCTGGCAACCAGTTCAGGGGGTCCCCTGCTCACTGCCCAAAGATAGCTGGGATGGGCTCCAGCACCCCCGTGACCCTGCTAAGGATGAGCGGTGCAGATAATGGATGGATAATAGATAAAGTGGGGAAATTGATGTAAAGAGGGACATGCTAAATTGAAAACATTGTATGACAGGGGTGCCGTATTCCAAGGTCTAATGTGTCAAAATTACATTCAACTTGACTCAACCTAGCTAAAAGCCAATGACACAAACAGCTGATATTCAGGTCAAAGTTGTTGCGCTAGACGGTGTCGTGTCTTAGCGTTTAATGGTTTGCTGTAGGAGGTTGCCGACACCCAACCACAGCCGGGTAAAGACAACAGCTAGCAGTTGCGGCCGATGTTTTAATTTAAAGATCAGCAGCAATGCCTGGCAGCAACTGGAAGGCCAACCCCCACCTCAACAGTTGCCGTCCAGTTTTTTTTGTTTCGTCCACAGGAAGTAGGGTCTGGTTCAGACCATATCGAACTGGCGAAACAGATTATCCTTTAGTTTTACAGCCTGGTGATGAATTACCAGCGGCTTGTAACTCATTGACCCCCTTTGTGAGTTAGTAACTGTTCTCAACGCTGATAGTGATAAAATGTTGTTGATGTTTTCTAACTACTTTGATCTTTTTTCTCTGGTAACTATTTCAACAGAAGGTTCAATATGCTGCCTAAAAAGTACTTAATAAAAGGTAGATTTTATTTGTGTAGAAAAACTAAAGGCAGAGCTGGAAAACTTCACCATAACCAATCTAATCTCAATCTATTTCCAGGATAATTGAAATAACACTTTTTGCTTGAAAAATACATTTGGTAGATTTCTTTTTTTCCATTCAAACAATAATAAATTAAATATCGATGGATTTAAAAAAAAAAAAATTACTCTTCAAATAACCACTTGACAAACTAGTTGGACGATTGAGATAATGAACATAAGCAAATGTCAGAAATGATATTCTAAGAAGGTACGGGTTTGAATAAAAATGTCCAAAAAATGTACATCAATTGTATGTATACAATACAAAATATAAGAAAAAATAAAACAATTATTTTCCCAAAGAAAAAAGTTAAAAATATTGGTCGATGAGAAAATTAATTCTTATAGTTATAATAATGATCAGAAATAATAATGTTTTAAAATATTTTTTATAAAATACAAGAAAAAAAGATTCATTCATAATAAAGTAGAATAACTTCATTGCCTTATTTATTGCATGTATCGCGGTACAGGGGAAGTAATTTCATTTGTGCTGTATGTTGGGCATATAGTATATTTGAAAGTTGAAAAAATAAATCTATTTTTAGATATATTCTCAAAAATAATCAAAATATTCTAAAATGAAATGAATAACCCCTAATTGTGCAAAATTATCTGCCATTGGTACAAGACGGTCGAATTATTAAAAAATATATACATATTCATCAAATGTAACCAATTTACTGTATTGCCTCAATTTTCGTGGTCTATCCCTTGCATTACTACCCATAATAAGTAAGTTTCTTCAAAAGAGGAACTATATTTTTCTATTTGAACTGTAGCGCAAAAACACACACAGTTTCTCTCATCCGGAATATTTTTATGCTACAAAGTACTGTGGTACTTGTATTACAGAGACGAATAATACACTGAAACTACTTCTTACTTGCTAAAAAAAGCCTGTGTATTAGTTGATTTTTCTAGGACATTTGTTTTATTTCCTGCTTCTCATCAAAACTTCTCTTGGATGCATTTCTTCTTTTCACCTCCCCTTTATAATAAATGCCAGTTTCCATAGTGGGAAAGGGAGGTCATGCAAGTGAACCACAGCAACTCAGATGACCAATCGCTTTCCGAAGGGTAGCTTCCGCGGCTATTTTTTTTTCTCCCTTTTCTTCGTTGAATGTTGTATCTTGGCGCTCCCTGTGACCCCTCTTTATCAAGCGGGCCCCTCCGATCTGAGCAGTTCCAGCTACTTTGCGCTGATTTTGAGTGTGTGTGTGTGTGTGTGTTTGTGTGCGTGAGGGCCACGAGAGAGAAGGGAGGGAGGGGTTAGGTCGGGGATTTGGCAGTTCCTTTGATCAGTAAAGCATAAACAAGAGGGGGGCTTGAAAACTGGTTGTATTGTGCGGTGGAGGCTGGTTGGGGCTAAAGTAGGAGTGCTGAGTCAGGACCTTTTGCTTACATCCCCCACCCCCAACCCCGTACTTTGGGGCTGGGAATTCTGATCAGCAGGTCAGGACTAAGGCAGAGGTTAAAGGGAAACCCAATAGTCAAACTTGAACTGACATTTTAGCAAGGCAGGAAGCTGAATAATCTGGTTGATACATTAGTTTAGCCGTTGATTTGAATTTACCATATTTTCCGCACTGTAAGGCCTACTTGATTATGAGGCATACACCCCAAACATAGTCTTTTGTCATATGTTTTTCAGATATTAGGTTCACTGGGCTATAAGGCACATAGAACTAAAACTACAGTAAGAGCTACCGTATTCATTTGTGTATAACTGTTGCACATTTTATACATTTACATCATATATTAGTGCAATGATTCATCAGTCAAAAAGTGTCACTGGCCAAAATTGCAAAACACTATGCAACAGTAATTAAACCTGGGTTGCAGCGGTCACAGTGCCGAAACCTAACCAATAGAAACCACTCTTTGGTGTATCTTATAATAAATCTGACTTTGCGTTTATTTCTAACTTTCTGGGGGCCTTTATATTTTCCCCATTCGCTAACATTTGTCTCCGGCACACTGACTAAAACTAGTGCGATAATGCGATATGGGTTAATGCCTTTTCGTATATTATCTATGACACTGGCAGTGTAGTAGTTACAGCGCTCTCAACACTGCGACCGGGGTTACAGTTCTGTAGCATACACAGTTTTGCGATTTTGGTCAGCTAAGTTTTCGAATAAATACTGTATGCATTTCCAAATTTATCTAAAGTATTTACCGGTCTATAAGGCGCACTTTCAAATTTGTGGCCAATTTGGACTGTTTTTGATGGTGCACCTTGGTGTGCATAATAGTCCAAAATCTACGTTAATTAAAGTTCAAATAATATGAGGCTAGATAGGCATTATTTATAAAGTAGAGCTCGTTGAATGGCCGTAAATTGTTAGCATATAATGCAATTAAAAATGATGCATTGACATTAGAAGCAATATAGTGCAAAAGTAAGAATTAAGAAATGAAATACGCAAATACCTTTACTATACAAAGGCAAGATATTTTTGTTAAGCTTAAATTTTATTTTATCTTGATATAATCGCTTATTCAATTTTCCAGATACTAATATGGGGTGCTACTTTAGCATTAAGTCTTACTGTTTTATTCTTTAGAGATATTGTTGTCTTATCATGGATTAATTATTCCTGAGCTATTTTGTGTGAAGGGTTAACAAATGGCTAAAACACAAATTTTAGCTGTGAATTTGCAAGATCAACACTATTAATCTTCTTTATTGTGTTCTTTGCCTGCTCTGTAATCTAAATGTAGCATTTTGATTACATTTGTTAAAACCAAAACAAATACACCAGAAAAAGGCCCATTTTATTAGTCTCCTGGGGTGGCCATTTCCAGATTATCGTGAAAATGACATCACATTTTTTCAAGCTCAATTACAGCTGTCTTTCAGAAAACAGGTAAACATAGATTGTTTTTTCCAATAACAACTTTGTCATCTTTGGTGGACAGTATTTCACAATTATGGCCACTCTCTGGTGTATATATAAACAATATAAACACATGGTCACCAACATTGTGCCCTTAACGTCACCTGAGTAGCCTGCAATCCGGTTCTGATAATTGCTCTCGGGTGATTTTGATTTTCTTGGAAATTAGATTTCTATTTGGAATTGTTTTAGTGGTTGGCGGAGTTCCTCTTAGCTTTAGCAATCTTTGACATAATCATTGTCTTTAAAAAAATGTTTCATTCTTCCTGATTTTTTTGTTTAAATTACCCCATTTCATGTGTAAATCACTCAGTTGTTGGTTTGTTAGTTAGCAAGCCACGTTGTAAACATGCGAGTTGCGGCCTTCATGTAAACAAACTGCCACTTGTTTTGTTTGAGCGAGAGGCCGTCCCGACAAAACATGTGAATGGTGCGGGGGTTTAGGTCGTAGCTCAGTCTGCGCTTTTGTCGAGCAGGTGAAAGCTTTGTAAATGTGGCGCCAGATTGTTAAAGCCCCTGACACTCCACAGTGTCCGAGGGGGCTTCCAGGAAAAGGGGGCATGGGGTTGGGACCCCCTGCGTTGAGCCCTGGGACTGACCCTCCCTCAATAGCGAGGGTCCCGCTCGGTAGAGGAGGGCTTCCTGTATTAGCTTTCCATCTTAATCAAGCAACAAGTACCAACAAAGCACTAATTATCAATGCCTTCACAGAATGCGACACAATAACCCACCCCGGCCCCACACGACACCCACTGCAATCCTCCCTACAGCCCCCCCGGCTCCACCCCGGGCTGCCAGGCGAAGAGGAGCCGTAAAATTGAGGCAGCAGCATTGTTCCGCCCTTGGCTTGTTGCTTTCAAAGCTTTCAGGCTGTCGCCTCACCTGAGGCTGCTGACGTGAAATGGAAATCTCAATTTAAAACAATGAGAACGTTGATAATCTGATTGGAATATCGCCAGTATTCCAATAATGTGAAGCCTTGTAAACACACACAATAATCCGATTAAGGTCCGACTGCGGGTACTCTGATTGCAATAATTGGGTTAGTCTTTTTATTTTACTTTCATAGATTGCTTGTTCACAAGCAGTTTTCACCGTGCAGGATATTTATACTGCAGCGCAGTGTGGGACGTGTAGTACAGACAAGAAAAAACACTCAAACTCTGGATATGTAAAAAGAAGAAAATTTAGACTATATAAAAAAATATCAAAGCAACACAAACTCTTATAGTCTTTCCAATAGAAAATTGCAAGACCCTGGTGGGTGGACATTCTAGGGGGTCCTGCTCCCTCAGAAGAAAACGTTGTACTTTTGAATTTCAAACGCACAGATGTAGTGCATTTTTAGAGCGTAACCAAGACGCTAGATATATAATGAATGTGTACCCTTGTAAACTATTGAACCATAAATACATGTGTTACAAAAGGCAATGTCACAGCAAACAAGACACACTCACAAAGCATGGTGAACAAGACAGGAGTTTAATGAAAACATTTTTTGCTCGTCATCTCTTTAAACTAAAAATAACTAGTGTTATTCCGATGCAGATGCTGTACTATTTTTAGCTGTCGTATCGGAGAGTAAACGGACCCAAATCACTGATATAAATTTCAAATTTTAATTAAATCTAATACTCATATTGGTGATTTAGTAAATTTAGGCCCATTAAATGTAAGTACTGCTGCTTTTGTGACATTAGCAGAGACACAATGCTGATTCTTTTTCTGATGGTTTACAGGAGGTTAACGTAACAAGCATCTGATGAGCTACATTTATGGCTAGCAAAGCGTTTTCCTGCTCTCAGTGAGTTTTTCTAATTGCTTGGAATAGCAGTGCAACGTTAAAACGAATTCTGTTGAACTTGTCGGCGGTTTTGGGGCAGGGTTTCTTCGTGTAATGCTAGCGCTGAACCTTTTTTTCTGGTTGCAGAGAGTTGAAAAGTGTTCAGCTAGGGGAAAATGTGACTTTTGTCAATGTCACATTTTACCCAGCCATCTAGTCACAGTGCAGGCGGGGTAGGAGAAACACTCCAAATACATAGCATAAATTCGCACCATGGCGTTTGCGATCATTTACTTTTTACAGTGAGGAATCAAAAAGTTATTTTGTTTAACATCAAATGTGTATAAATTAAAAATTATGACTATTTTTTTTATTAATAGTTTATGGGGGACCAAATAAACCCTGGCGGCCTGCCAGAATCTCCCTATTTTTGGTAAACTTGTATCATCTAAAAAACACACATTTCAATATCAAAATTACGTTCCCTTATAAAAAAATCGTTTTGTGCATTTTTGCACTTTTTATTCATGGAAAGAAACAAAAAAGGACAAAATTCATTTTAGAATAGCAATGTAAGTGTATTCCACGTCAAGTTTTAAGGAAGCTCTACCATGTGTTGATTACTGTTGCTGACAAATCCTATTCGACTATAAAGGCTTCATTCTCGTCAGACCACTCACCTCTTTCTGTCAGTGTTTCCACACTGCCCATTTTGCAGAGAACTAAAGTCATGTTTTTGTAAGCCTGTTATGGACACTGGCTCTATCATTGTTTAGTTTAAAGCTCTGCAACTGACTCATCAGTTCCTGCCTCTGCTCCTTCACATTAGGCCCACCTATGCTTTCAAGCTTCCCCCAAACTTATTGTCTTTATCTTTCTTTGTCTCATTGCAGCCACATTGATCAGACCACCACTTGGCAGGACCCCCGCAAGGCCCTGCTCCAGATGAACCAGGCTCCCCCGCCCAGTACAGTGCCGGTCCAGCAGCAGAACCTGATGAACCCGGCCAGCGGTTTGTTTGCCCACCTCCTATTTTTAGTTTACAGTAGAGTCCCAGGGAACATTATTTCATTTGGATGTTGGGATTGTGAGGTGAAATTTTCTTCTTGCAGGAGAAGGAAACCTATTGTAATTTTCTAATACCTTCGGAACCCTTGGTACCTCATGTAAAAACAATACAGACGCTCCCCTACTTACGACCATTTGACTTACGAAAAACGGCAGACACATTTTTTTGGGATGTTGAAAAATATCCTGACATTGCTGGAAGTTAGATTTTGTATTGTGTTCACCTTTTCCGTGTAGAGGACAGCACTGTAGTGCTTCTTTCAGCTGTGTGGTGCTGTGAATGGTCACCCAGCATCCTCCCCGAAGAAGAAATCCGGCTTCTACTTCCTAGTTTGTGTGTAATCATACCACGTGTACTGTAGTTCTAGCGCGCTAAGAACTTTGACATTTTTCTTGTTTTATATCTCGTGCATCCATTCAATTTGGTTGGTCTACAGTGTAAAGACGAGGCGAGACGTTTCTTTTAATTTTAATTTACATGTGTATGAGCGAATACAATTTTAGTGGCTCCCTAGAGATTTTTCTGAAATGTTTGAAAATGGTAAAGGATGGGAGAGGGAATTTTATAAATATGTTTTTTGTGTGATGGTTTTCTTTGGAATAAGTATTAAACATTAAGTAACTAAATTGTATGCATGAATTACCTTACTTTTTCATTTAAAAATGCTTTGAAAAGGCTTTTACTTTTTTACGGCCATGGACATATTCATTTTTTTGTTCGGTGATCCGTTACGGCTGTTTCAAAATTCTGTGTTCTCGACTTATGGTATTACAACATAAATTTAAAAAATATTATGACGTAACTATATAAGCTACCCTATCCAAACATTACTAAATGTATTATTTTTTTACCAAATTACCTTTACTTATTATCTGTATTATTTAAAGTGAACGAAAAGTAAAGACATTTTGTAAATCCTTTTTTTAAATTGGGTCGCCCACATTTCCTGTTGCTCGACAAACTCTGTCGAGGCTTTTCTGGGCTACAAGCTAGTCGCTACTCGTCAGCTCAATTCTGCTCTGCTGGAATTCGCCTGAGGTTAGGAGAGACCCAGGTAGAACGTGACAGGTCCTGTCTGACATGTTTTTCCGAGCGCCTCAACTCCCAGATTACACGTGAACTGTCAGCTATCGTATTCCCGCCTGCGTGTAAATCTTCTCTTGATGACAGTTAGAAAAAAGTTTCAGGAGCCAATCTGAGAAGACAAAAGGGCATTTTGCTTGTAAGGGTACCGTTTCCTGATTGGAGCAATCACTATTTAACCGTAGTGACATACTCACTTATTATAACATTGGTGGAAAGGTGTGTTTATGTGGAGAAATAATGGGTTTTCGGCAGAAGAAAATTTGGGCCGAAATTGACCAAAAGTGCATTTTCAAAAGAAAAAATAATTTTTAAAAGGCTGAGGGAAAACATTTTGATTACATCACGTCAAAAGTGAGGCGAGCCATGTGTAACTAGATTTCACTTGAAGTGTTTTAGATGAGAGCAAAGGGAGAAAGAGAAATCTAATAATGTATGTGTGTGTGTTATGATGATTGTTACGTGTTAAAAAAAATATGTATATAATTATATATATATATAATATATATATATATATATATATATATATATGTAGGCAGCACGGCGGCGCAGTGGTTAGCGCTTGTGCGGCACAGTTCATGTCATGGGAACCTGTCGTGGGTTCAAATCCAGCTCCAGACTTTCTGTGCGGAGTTTGTATGTTCTCCCCGTGCTTGCGTGGGTTTCCTCCGGGCACTCCGGTTTCCTCCCACATTCCAAAAACATGCATTTCAGGTGAATTGGCCGGTCCAAATTGTCCCTAGGTGTGAATGAGCGAATGAGTTGTCCGTCCCAGTGTGCCCTGCGATTGGCTGGCAACCAGTTCAGGGTGTCCCCTGCCCACTGCCCGAAGATGGCTGGGATGGGCTCCAGCCCCCCCGCGACCCTAATGAGGATAAGCGGTACGGCTAATGAGATGAGATGAGATATATATATGTCTATATGTGTGTGTATATACTGTAAAATCCGGATTATGGAGCGCACCTGATTATAAGCCAAACACACCACATTTTGTGGACATAATTAGTTTTGTCCTTGCACAAGCCGCACCTGTAAATAAGCCGCATGCGCCAACATTTAAACATGTAACACAGTCACAAGTTTAACCCAAACCAGACTATAGGTGCCGCGATTGTAACTGCAGATATAGTACACTATCCATCCTCCACAATCTGCAACATGAACGGAAAATGATACCGGTAGTTAGAATTTAATGCAAACCTTTGAAGTCCAGGTCCCGTTGAAAGTAATCCAATGAAAAAAATGTATATTTCCATAGTTAAGGGTGGGAAAAATATATATCTACTATTGTCCGCTGCAACAACAAAGAGATTTAACTCCGCTTTACCCCACTTCCCGTCAGCCCGCGTTTGCTCCGCCCCTTTTTTTTTTATTTGCTTGTAGAAAACATATCACAATAAGTCTCTAGAATAAATACATTACAAAAATATACAGTTGCAAATACATATTATACATGGTTACACATATTTACAAAGAAAGACACCGAGAGAGTTTTCAAAACATTAATAATAATAATATAACTTTCATCCCAAACCGTGCATGTGAAAGGTACCACCACGCTACTCCTAACATGCTCGCAACGCATAAAGCGCAGCTGATAAAAAAAGCCGTACCGCAATTGCAAAATTCACGTTGAACCGTCTTCAGCTTTCTCCTTTTAACTGGCGCCATCAAGGGTGTTTTCCTCATAATCGGAACGAACCTTTGTCATACGTACAATTCGAACGTAAACTAAGAGGATGCAGATGCAGTCTACCTCAGCGCACAATTCCACCGGTCTAAATCTTACCTTTTGTACTCGAGTGCCGCTGGTGGCCGTTAGAAAAATTACATAAATTGGCCACTTCACTGAATAAGCCACAGGGCTGAACATTTTGGAAAAAAGTAGCGGCTTATAGTCCGGAATTTACGGTATGTCTATATGTGTTTGTATATATGTCTATATCTGTGTGTATATATGTCTTTATGTGTTTATGTATATGTATATATATATATATATATATATATATATATATATATATACTGGACTGTCTCAGAAAATTAGAATATTGTGATAAAGTTCTTTATTTTCTGTAATGCAATTAAAAAAACAAAAATGTCATACATTCTGGATTCATTACACATCAACTGAACTATTTCAAGCCTTTTATTATTTGAATATTGCTGATTTTGGCTTACAGCTGAAAAAAACTCAAAAATCCCATCTCAAAATATTAGAATACTTCCTCAGACCAAGTAAAAAAAATAATTTTATAACAGCAAAACTAAATCAAACATTTGAAAATGTCCATTGATGCACTCAGTACTTGGTTGGGAATCCTTTTGCACGGATTACTGCATCAATCCGGCGTGGCATGGAGGCAATCAGCCTGTGGCATTGCTGAGGTGTTATTGATGCCCAGGATGCTTCGATAGCGGCCTTCAGCTCATTTGCATTTGTAGGTCTGGTGTCTTTCATCTTTTTCTTAACTATACCCCACAAATTCTCGATGGGGTTCAGGTCAGGGGAATTAGCAGGCCAATCAAGGACAGTGATGCCATGGTCAGTGCACCAGTTACTGGTGGTTTTGGCACTGTGGGCAAGTGCTAGATCATGCTGGAAAATGAAATCCTCATCTCCATAGAGCTTTTCAGCAGATGGAAGCATGTAGTGCTCTAAAATCTCTTGTTACACAGTTGCATTTACTCTGGACTTGATGAAACACAGTGGACCAACACCAGCAGCTGACATGGCTCCCCAAACCATTGCTGACTGTGGGAACTTCACACTGGATTTCAAGCAACTTGGATTTTGCTCTTCTCCAGCCTTTCTCCAGACTCTGGCGCCTTGACTTCCAAATGAAATGCAAAACTTGCTTTCGCCTGAAAAAAGGACTTTGGACCACTCTGCAACTGTCCAGTGCTTCTTCTCCATAGCCCAAGTCAGACGCTTCTTCCGTTGTCTTGAGTTCAAAAGTGGCTTGACCATGGGAATACGGCTATTGTAGCCCATTTCCCGGACACGTCTGTGAACTGTGGCTTTTGATACCTGGACTCCAGCTTCAGCCCACTGTCTTTGAAGCTCCCCCAAATTCTGGAAGCTGCTCTTCTTCACAATTTTGTTAAGGCTGCGGTCATCTCTCTTGGTTGTGCAGCGTTTCCGGCCACATTTTTCCCTTCCAACAGACTTTTTGTGGATATGCTTTAAAACTGCACTCTGTGAACAGCCTGCTCTTTGAGAAATTTCTTTTTGTGTCTTACCCTCCATCAGGAGGGTATCAATGATGGTCCTCTGGACAGCAGTCAGATCAGCAGTGATTTAGTTTACTGAACTAAGCTGAGTGTTTTTAAGGCTCAGGAAACCCTCGCAAGGTGTTTCGAGTTAATTAGATGATTCAGGTGATTAGTTGAATAGCCTACTTGTATACTTTTTCATGATATTCTAATATTTTGAGATAGGATTTTTGAGTTTTCTTAAGCTGTAAGCCAAATTCAGCAATATTAAAATAATAAAAGGCTTGAAATAGTTCAGTTGATGTGTAATGAATCCAGAATGTATGACATTTTTGTTTTTTTAATTGCATTACAGAAAATAAAGAACTTTATCACAATATTCTAATTTTCTGAGACAGTCCAGTATATATATATATATATATATATATATATATATATATATATATATAATATTCCAAAACACAAATATTTATTTCCTTTCAGACAGGACATAATAAGTAAGCAAATGTTTACTGTTTGATGATTATACAGTAGACCCCTGAGATACATTGTTAATCCGTCCTGAGGTGATGATGAAATTGCCATACAACGGGGTTTAGAAACCTGTGGTAATTAGCTCCAAACTCCCAGTATCCCTAACATTAAAGTAGCAAGATAAAATATAGTATGTACTATTTCTGCATATGATTGAATAACATAGATACATATGGATGTAACACATACATGTCAACCTCCACGGCTGCATGCCCTTACAAACTGTCGTATTTTCCCTTATGTAGTTTAACATGTTATATTGTACACGTGTTTCCTTATATCATATATATTGTTAATTAACATTTTGTTGTGACTGAGTTGCTCGACATGAATGAGGTTTATTATAAAAAAAGTTAAAAAATTAAGTAGCTTGGACGTTCACTGTAGAAGGAAAAATACATGCAAATATAATTAAGTAGAATCATACATTTTCTTATTCAAATTATTAATTAATTTTCTGCATTAAATTATTGTTGGTAATATACTGATTAAAGGGATAACCACAAAACTGGCTCTTTCATTTTCTTCTTTTATACTTCCTTTTTTTCCTAAATTCTCTATACAACATAATAATTCTTAATATAATGTATCAAAGCAAGTGAGCCGTTTGTGAGCCGGCTCTCTTTTAATGAGTTGAGCCGAAAAAGCCTGTTCTCTAAAAAGAGACATACTTCTTTTCACTACACAACTACCACGGGAAAATCCGATGTTTTTTAAGACCACGTGTATTTCAAATTTAGTCAATCAACCCCGCCTGTTTTCAGATCAGAATGACTTACGGCATTTTAATTCAGGTTCGGCCATTACGACTTGATGATTGTATCCAAAGAAAATTCAAAACTATGTTGTAATGTAGGCCTACTGCTCTGCTTTTGCTTTGTTCACGTGTGATCAGAATGATGCATGCGCACAGTAGCATCAAACAGCTTGCTTCGTTTGCAACGAAAAAAACGATACCGAGATAGAGACTATCACGGCAAACTCATTTGACTTGATTGTTTTGCCATTTCGTGATAGTCAGTGGTACCCATAATTGACAAATTTGCGTTTTTCTGTACATATTTTCTTGTACGACGTACACATCTTGTATTCCATAATAATTGTACTTTGTACGGCAAAAACGTACAGGTTGACAGGTATGGTAACAGAAAAATCTATTTAATTTATGGCAACAAATTAAAAACGAAACTCACTTTAAAACCTCAATTTGCAAGGATTATCATGCCCTTTGGTTATTTACTCGCTTTACTTACCTCCTTATTTTTGATAATAGTCCTGATTGTCGATTGGTTACTGCCATATTCCTTGGTGAGAGTAATAATTCTCGTGCCTTCGTTGTATTCATTGATAATGGCAAGCTTCGTTTCATAGTTATCATGTTTTTGTTTCTACCTTTAGCATCACTTCAAGTCTTGGCATTCAAAGCAAATCAATACAGTACAAAATATAGAGAATTGTATTTCTGACTCGCAAAGTCTTTACGTAGCACACGCTATTCTGAACTGAATTAAGACTGAGGCATTGTGGGAGGTAATTCAGCCAATCACATTTTTATAAGCAGACCAGCATTTTTATCGACCAATAGCAGACAGGCATCTTGGAGACGAAGCATGGCATATGAACAAACACTGCAAAGTTCGAAGTTTTTGGGCGCGCAAAATAATTTGTTGCCTATGTCGTTTCGTGGGGAAAATGCCGTAAAGAGAGACCAAAAACAAATTATTTTTAAAAACTCAATTAACAACCACAGACTGTTGTCCTTCCCCTTTTTCATACAAATCAAACAACAACTTCTCGATTATATACGAAATATACGTATTTATCCCCTCTCCCTTAGGTCCCCTCCCTGAAGGCTGGGAACAAGCAATTACATCAGAGGGTGAAATTTACTACATCAACCACAAGAACAAAACCACTTCCTGGTTGGACCCGCGACTCGACCCCCGCTTCGGTGAGTTCCACCGCAGTGTCTGACGTTTATCGGAACTGGAACACAAAAAGTCGGGTTTGTTGTCATAGAAATGCAAACTCCCTTCCCCCTGGTATATTTTCTTGCAGCTGTAGCCGCCCGCACTTGTTAGACTTTGATTTAATTTGGGATAAGCAGCACCTAACCTTTTGTCGACCATTTTGGTGTTGGAACAACAGCTGAGTTGGCCATTAATCCCTCACAGCAACACACCGTTCCATCCCCCCATTATCTGTCCTGACCCAAGCTAAAGTTTGACAGGAGGCTTTCTGCAAGCTTGGGAGATAAATGACAGGAGCAGCTATGTGCGATAAGACTTTTAAAGAAGAAAAAAAATGGGCTTGCCTCAAGTACCATCCCATCATTTCACGTCAGGACCTCTTCAGAGACGATGAGGCCTGGCCTCTCGTCATCAGGTCCAAAACAGAATTGTTGGAGGGAGGGCGGAGAATCTGTGTGGGGAGTCGGCAGCTTTGAAGATTTATAAGTCATGAACACACACAGCTCGCCGACGCGTGAGAGCCAGTTTTGCCACGTTAACCATTTCCCTACCGCCGCTTAAGAGAAAAACAAAAATCTCAAGTCGGAAACTTTGAATGCCAAAAAAACAGCAAGCATTGTCGTGCACACACCAAGTTTCTAACAAATTGAGTCAAGTGATCACCTGGGTTAATAATCGTTCTCCTGTTGTACTGTTTTTTGCACATTTGCTACTTTGCAGTTATTATCTCATAAATATTTACTTATCCTTGAGTTCAGAAACAAAAAGTGTTTAAATCAAGAAAAGATGAAGAGCCTTCAGATTTGTTTGCTTTATACAGTAGACCCCGGGATATAACATTAATCTGTTCTGAGGTGGGGATCGTAAATTAGAATCTTCATATAGCGGCGGAAAGTATCCTATCGTAGCTAATGCTTTCCGAATCCATGGTCGCTTTTGGAAAAACATTAAAATTACACATACATATCAACAATTTGTAACATATAGTAAATAGTAAGTGCTACTTATATTTATAATTCATGTATTTGATTGAATACCCTTATAAATCCATGTACATGCAAAGGAAATCCTATATTTGATTTAACTTTGGTGTGACGTGATTTGAGCTGGAACAGTGGAGTTAGTGGGTGGATGCAGAAGGAGGTAGGAGATGGTGGATAAACATTAGAACTGTTCAACTCTGGAGGATTGTCATGTCCATAGATTTCCTCTAATTGCTTTTTTTGTTTTAAATAATGGTCTTGATTGTCGATTGGTCAAGGCCATGCAACTTAAGCAGGGTAAAAAAAATTGTGTCCCTACTTCGAATTTATTGATAGTCGCAAGCTTAATTTCTTAGGTTATCCCTTTTTGTTTCTACCTTTAGCGTTACTGCAAGTCTTGGGATTTATACCTTTTAAACACTGAACACAAATGAACTACTGTACCACACTAACCCAAAGACTTTACAAAAGGAGATGTTCAGCCATATTTGCGTTTTTTTCACGCCGCCAATCAAACCAATAGCAGACCAGCATCTTATATGATGTTATCCAATAGCAGACAGGGATCTTAGTGACGTATGATGTATGCGACTCGCACTGTCATATGCACGAACATTTTGAATGTTGTGTTTTTGAGCATGCAATTTGTTGTTGTCGCATTGTGGGGAAAATACCATGACAAAGGGACGAAAAATGTAAGATCCCACATTAAACATCGTAAGGTAGAAAATACGTAATCAATAGGTCTACCCTTTTTACTTGTTTATTTATTATTATTTTTAGGGATTGAGCAAAAATGCATTGGCTAAAAAGTCGAAGGTATAGCTTCCGATGTCTGTGGTTCCTCAAAAGCCCAAATATGTTGCTTTGTTGTGGCCATTTTGGGGAAAAATTAATTCCTCCACACCAAGATGGGCTGCTTTGCAGGTGTCCAATCGGTGACCAGCTGCTTTTACAACTGAAGCTAATTTGAGTTTGCGGGAGAAAAGCAGCCGAGCCCCTTTAACGGAGGCCGGTTGCAGGCTGCCTCACAGACGCTCACTAATGCGCCCCCTGCACCCCCTCGCAGCCTTTTTGGTGAGGCCCAGTGCAGGCGCGGTCTTTCAGACAGACTTGAAGCTCTGCCAGGCCCTTTTATTCTGAACTCTAACTCTTAATCTGTTCCAGACTTTTTCAGTTAAATAACTCCAATGTGTGCGTGCGCGTGCGCGCGCGTGTGCATGAGAAAATCCGGGTAGGACTCAGAGGGTGGGTTCGGGTTCAGGGTTTGAAGGGAAAGAAAGGAAAAGACATAAACAGGGAACATCCAGATGAGATAAGCATGCATCATCCATAGCGTTAGCGAAAAAAAAAAAAAGGACGGTCTTATAGCAAGCTGGGCTCTAAAGGCCGCTTTGTCTGAGGCGGCCTACGCGTCATCTGACTCTCTTCCGCCTCTTCTTAAAATCTGCATAATGCAGTGATGTCATTTCTCATGTTACTTTTTAGGGGATTCCCTGCGAACAAGGGTTGCAAATATAAGTCCACATTGTCGACAAAAATCAATAATACAAAAACTTTATAATGAATTTAAATGTCAACTACTGTTGCCAAATTGAGGCATCTTACATGATTATGATCCCTGCCGAGAGTCTCTGTCTTACAAAAATGACGGCGTCAGCATTAAGTACACATACCAAAAATTTTTTTGTTTGGGAGCATTTTAGCATGCATACAGCCAATAAAAAAGACTACTTGCAGAGTTTGAAAATTTGACCTTGCGTATCATGGCCGTACCCTGGTGATGCACCAACATTGTCGCAGTGTGTGTGTTTGTGCATGAACAATAGATTGACTACTTGTTGATTAAAACTGACAAGTCTGCACACGAGTGTCTTAAAACCTACACAGCGTGGTACTTTTCTGTACTCGAAATACACCAGGTGTACTAAAAATGTTAATGTTTTATACTCCTTTGGAGGCAGCACGGCGGCGCAGCGGTTAGCGCTTGTGCGGCACAGTTCATGTCATGGGAACCTGTCGTGGGTTCAAATCCAGCTTCAGACTTCCTGTGCGGAGTTTGTATGTTCTCCCCGTGCTTGCGTGGGTTTCCTCCGGGCACTGCGGTTTCCTCCCAAATTCCAAAAACATGCATTTCAGGTGAATTGGCCGGTCCAAATTGTCCCTAGGTGTGAATGAGCGAAAGAGTTGTCTGTCCCTGTGTGCCCTGCGATTGGCTGGCAACCAGTTCAGGGTGTCCCCTGCCCACTGCCGGGAGATGGCTGAGATGGGCTCCAGCCCCCCCGCGACCCTAATGAGGATAAGCGGTCTGGCTAATGAGATGAGATGAGATACTCCTTTGGTAAATGATCACTGCTTTATGTGCGCCTCTTAAAGACCACAATTGTCCAAACATTACATTTACCAGATGTAGTTTCACCCTCTATAATTTAAAGCTAAGATGTTAAGCCTGACCACAACTCAACCTGAAATTTGGCCCGGGTCGAGCCCAAAATGTCAATCAGAAAGTTTGTTAAAAAAAACAATATATATCTATATATATATATATATATATATATATATATATATATATATATATATATATATAGTGTGTATGTATGTATGTCAAACCAAAAAAAATGTCTCATTCACTCTGTGTCTGATTCCCTTTTCTTTGTTCCAGCGTTATTTTGTTGTGCTTCTTAGGAAAGCCTAATTATGAACCCATCAAAATGACGGACAACCTTAAAATTGTTCCCGTCAATGCTTTAAAAAAATCCTTCAAATGATGGAAAATTGTTGGTTAATGTAACCTATGCAGACACAGAAATTTTAAAGATGTAAATGTTTGTACAGTCTTGTTTACATTAAATATCTTTACAAAAGACTGACTTTAATTTGTTATCATAAATCACCTCCCACCCGAGTCCACAAAAATAAAATGTGAAATTTTGCGCTTGGTCCTGCAAATCAAGTTTGTTGGTTGGGTTTAGGCTGGGTCAGGCTTAAATACCCGTAGGCCTGGGTTGGTGGTGCAGGATTTTTTTAGGCCCAATCTTACCTCTGCTTATGCATCAGCATTTATATCGCTATTTTGATGTATTATAGCGAATCATGAGTGCAGCTAATATTATGCAACTAGTTAATAATGAGTGATATATTTTTCTTAGCCAAGGCATGTGTCACATTAAGTATAATGCCATATTTTCACATAATTAACACACCCACAATTATCTGCACTTTCTGCAATATCTGCTTCTCATGACTACATCTTTTTTTTATTATAGTTATCACTGACAAAGTTATTCTTGATCGATCGATTAAGCCAAGCTCTAGTTTCTCCAACTCTACTTTTTGGAGGAATGTTTATCAAAGCTCCATGACATCATTTTAAGTGTAAACAAAAATTAAAATACAAGTAAAAATAATGTGTGTTTTTTAAGAAAATAAATTATTGAAAAAAGTTATCGTATCGTTTTTCCGAAGTGAGATTTTATCAGTTATTAGTAGGAAAATAACAGTTATCGTGCAGCTCTACGAATTTTGAATGTATAATGCATCAGAATGTTAAAAAGTCCTACTCTGCACCTCAGGGCAGTGGGAGTCTGTGCATACGTAATATAAGGCGGCTCCTGGCGTGATGGTCTGATAAGCGCCGGTGTTGTTGGCTTGTTCTGTTGCAGGCGTGCGTGGAGAAGACAAAAGGCAGACTGCTTTTACTTCATTTTCTTATCTCTTCCTGGCCCGACAGCTTAGGCCGCCCTCATGTGTTGCTAACACAAACCCTCAAAAACACACACAAAGTTGGCCTCCGTGCTATCAGGTTGGCCCTGAAATGAACCTGTTCTTCGCTCCTATCTCGTCTTCTCACACCGAGCGGGTCGAGGGCGCCAATTTTTCCCATTGCTGGCACATACTCGCCGTGCTAGCTTTGCTCAACTGTTTGGTCTGCCAATCTGGCCTTCGTTTTACTCGATTACATCATTTGTAACCTAAATATAAGACTGTAAGGACACATTTGAGGAGTTAAAGTGTTGACCTCTGCCAAGGCTGAACATGCCGAATTTTGATAGACACAATATTTATTAATGTGGGTGCAAGTGCAATAGCTATATTATAAGTGAGGAAATTTCAGATTTTATATAATATATGTGTGTGTGTGTGTATATGTTACAATCACAAAAGTGCTTTTAGGCAGATGAGGTTGAGTCTCCATGAGTGCATGTTTAAACTATTTGTAATAAGTTTTCTTCTCCCCCCCCCCAAAAAAAACGTGAGTCAAATATTAAGAACGAGACAGTCATATTTTAATTGGGCCCGAAGCTCTTTTTGAGTATTTGACCAGCCATTAATTATTCCCCCACAGTGCCCTGCTTTTGGTGACCACATGCTTGTATATTTTGGACTGTGGTGGGAGAAAATATGTAACTGAATTGGGTGGGCAACGGTTCTTCTTAGGAAGGGTTGAACATGACTAAAGACGAGGCAGCTTTATTTTAATGAGGACATTTCATACACAAGTACCAATACACCAAAATTAGAATTTTGGGAGGAAACTGGACAACGGAAATGTAATGCACTGAATGAATAGGCACAATGATAGATTTTAGGTATTTCATCTATTAAATTTACATAAAGCAAAAAGAGTAACTTAAAGTGCTTAAAATATCTAGTCAGACAACAAATTGACACAGAAGAATATAAAAAGGTAAGATTTCTAATTTATAAATTACACAAGAAAATTTTATGTACTTTGAGCAAAGTGAGTAGTTATAACGTAAAATAAATAGCTAGTAGACGCTGCATTGCAAACTCTTTTTTTCTTCCTTTTTTTAATTATGAATTTTTGGAAAGCATTTTAGCTTTTTATGGACAGGAGATAGAATAGTGACAAGAAAACATGAGTAGAGAAAAAAATGATGATGGTGGTGGTGCGTTAGTAGGCACAGTCTAATGCGCCAAACAAGTCACACTTACGTTTTCTCCAAAATTAAATACTAGTACGAAGTAATAACAAATCAAAATCTCACCACACTACCTTAGCGCCAGCCAATCAACTTCGGGGACAAACTGAATGAATGCACAAAATACGTGTTTATGAATCTTTGTTTTTGTGTTTGTGTTTGTCTTGCTGAAGGTCATCCCTCTCGAGGGATATGACCAGGGTAGATACATGGATAGATGAATTAAAAACTGTTAAAAGTTTGCTATGTTGTGTTAGCATATAAACATTAGAAAAAGTCCGCCTAGCAGTTAACAAAAACATAGAAGCAGAGGGCCACGCAATATTTTGACAAAATGTTTCGTTGGTAAAAATTTGGTAAAAACTTGACCCTGCGTGTAAGCCGGCATTGTAGGCCTCGCCTCACCTAAGACGTGACTTCATCACACTACAAGGATGCACATTTGGGCAGAATATTTTCAGTGTCGAACATTTGCTGCATTCCTATGCACAAGTCTCTATCTCTTTACAAAATTAAAAACACACTTTTAAAAGCAAAACACTTTTCAAAAAAATCCCTCATTTTTTGGTTTTGACCTGTTTTGCAATTTGTAACTTGGTTACCAAAACTGTAAATAAAAATGCCCTCATTAGCTGAAAAAGCTAAAACGCAATCAGGTAAGAATGCACATTTCTCCCAAACCAAGAGCTAAAAGCAAACTTTTTGCTGGCCTGAGTAGCTAATCTCAGGTGATGTGTGTTGGAAAAGGTCCCATTTTTTAGTTTTGAGCTGTTTTGTAGTGTGTAACATTGACGCCAAAACCGTCAGAAATTTCCTCACAATGAGTCGAAAAAGAGAAATCACAATCAAGTAAGAACACAGTTTTCTCCCAAACCATAAGGGCCAGAACCAAATATCTTGCTGTCTTGAGTTGCAAATTAACATCTCTCACAATTGGAGAAATTGAGCGTTTTGAAAAAAGCTTGACTAACATGAATTGTATAATCCGAGGAGAGAATGTTTTGAGTGGGAGAGGGGGGTATTGTTAGATTTTTGAAGGTGAATTGGGCATTTGAGGTGGTGCATTTGAATTAGAGGTAAGATAGGGGCCTTAAAAAATCCAGCCCAGTCCAGCACAACTTGGCTGGCAGGGACACAAGCTTTAACCCGACCAATTACCTGGATTTGAGTGACCGAGCCCATAGTAAACCCGAAGCTTTACTCCGGCGCCGAAGTAAACCCGAAGCTTTACTTAAGCACAGCGCGTACTTCGGCGCCGAAGTGCGCTCTTCTGGTTTACTTTGGGCTGAGTCCCTCAAATCAAGAGTGCACTTCGAAATTAACACTTAATGAAATGGCACCGAAAAGAAAATCATATTCTGCAGATTACTAGCTGCAAATAGTCAAGTCAAGTCAAGTCATTTTTATTTGTATAGCCCTTAATCACAGAGTCTCAAAGGGCTTCACAGGTATTTCGTGGAAAAGCAGAAAGATAGTTTGTAGAGCTTGAAAGCTATTGGCGAGAAGCGGAAATGACGTCTGACTTAAGCCACGTAGAGGTGGAAAGAGAAAGCGGCGCATCTTCTACTGTGACACCAAGGATGAAAGTGTTTTAGAATTTCGTGATTTGGAGTTTAACTGATTTTTTTTATGATCGCTATCCAAATAATATAACTTCTGTGCCGATCTGAAGTCTGTTACTCAAGTACAATTCCTTTTACACGGGTGAAAAATTACTCAAATAGAAGGAAAAAGCAATCATCTAAATTATTGAGTCATCCACGAAGGAAAAGAGGAAAAAACACAAGAAAGAATAGAAGCCCGGCCCAACTTTATGATTGAAAATTTCTGGTCCAAGTTCTCACCTCTAGTTTGAATTAAATCAGTGTATTTCAAGCAGGCAAGAGTACGGTATTTGTTGGTAACGTGCATTCAATGTTATCTCACTATCACACTATTTGTATTCATGGTGGCAGAAACTGACGTTGGAGAGTGGAGAAAACGGGAAGACGCCCTGTAAGATATAAACGCATAAAAAGCATGGCTGGGAAAATACTCCTTGGTATATCTGATAATAATTCGGACTTTGAAGGACATTAAATAAATACATTGTAAATTTCATGTTGGTATTGTGTTCATAGTTGTCAATAAATTATTATCATCATGGCCTCATGTATTCAACAACGTTTGTTAGTTTCAATGCTTATTTTGAGCTGAGATAAAGTCCTAACACCATTTTGTACCAAGTATTCGGGGTGTGCGTTATTCACAAATACAGTATTTCCTCCAAACTCATCTCACCTCGTTAAGTCCTAACCCATGCCCGCCTGAAACCAGGTTCAGCAGATATGAGTTCCAAAAAGATTTTCTTTGAAACAAAATTGTCGTGCAGCATAACTGCTTAATGCTTCTTCACCATGTTGACTTTGTTTTTAATGAATTTACCTGCAGACCACAGAGCTTGATAAGAAGTGGCGAGAAGTAGCACTCTCTCCCATGATCGCATGCTTGAGAGAGGAGATGGGCGGCTCCATGTGGGAGGCGGCTGCTCGGCAGGAGCGGGTGGGTGTGTTTGGGAGTCTGGCGAGGTGGGTAGTGCTTCCCGGGGAGCGCCGTGGGCCGTGCTTCATTCAGCCCCAGTGATAGTGTAAACAGGCAGTGATTGAATGGCAATGAGGGGTGCTGAAATGGAGGAGAGAAAATTCTACCCCCCTTGCACCATCCACACTGCATGAAAATGGTGCCCCCCCGTAAGGGCTTTGTTTTTGTCGTGCAAACACATTAGCTTGTGTCGTTGATAAAACACAACTGTGACTCACTTTGCATGCATAGATTATCACTGATGTTTATTAGCCCCCCTGCCACCCCCCAACATGAAAAACAGAAAATAAAAAACGATGTGGCTGAGGAACAGCTGTGGCTCCAATACACACCCGTCACTTTGTTATGATGTTGTCACCGTGCAGCAAACTTGTTTGACAACCCAACACAATTGCAGCTAAAGGCAAAGGGGACATGCCACAAGATTAGGGACACTTATCCTATTTATTCACTTAGTAGTACTAAGAGTAAGCATTGGGTGCATGTGAGCCTATTTCCATTTCTATTTGTTATTAAACTTTATTGATCTAAAAATATATTTTTTCTATTTTATTTGTTATATGTATTCTATACAGTTCCTATAATTACTTTAAACAATTAATTGAAAAATATTGTATATTTTTTAAAAAAATTTTTATCTAGATGATGATATACTCCTTAATTTTTCTTAAAAATATTGTTTTTTATTTATATTTTTTTCATAGATTTTCCTGTCACACACATTTGCCTGTTTATGTATTTATTTATTGCATGGATGTTCATCGCCTTTTTATTATTGCGCAGATTTTTAATTTATGGACTAAATGCACGTAATGTTGTGTTTTCTGTCCAGCTTTTTCTTTGCCGTAGACATGTATCTGAAAACTCCACAAATTACAATCGATAAAATAAAAAAAACCTGGATTATCGTGATATAAACAGAGCGGTTGAGTCACCGGACGTGGTTAGATTGTGCAAGTGTACCTAATGAAGTGTTCTGTGGAGTAATCAAAAGGGAGATAAAGAAGCAAATCCGGGCTGCGGGCCTCAAATCAGATTTGTTTGGAAGAAAACCAAATGGCACAATGAAGAGGATAAGCGACGACTGATGCAACAATGGCCGTCTTAGTCAGCCTGTGGGCGGGGATCAGGTCTTACAGGAATTGCTGTAGATCGGGACTTCGCGTGCTAATCAACTTGCGCTGGGACTTCCTTTAGCCCACATAACCTGCCGTACTAGCTTGTCTCCAGCCTTTTTTTCAAGTCTGTGAGGTGAACTTGTAAGTCCTGTTGTACTGTTTCTTTATTAATTATCTTGACGTCACAGAGCTTAGAAGCCACTGAGATGACACTCTCCCTTAAACAGTTTCCGCTTACAAACTGCCCCTGAGATCCTGTGATCTCTTCATGTATCCCAAGGGCATTTGGGATATAACTGGTGGGCAAACTTTGGCCTGTGGGCCACATGCAGCCATAAGGCAGGGGTCAGGAACCTTTATGACCCAAAGAGCCATAATAGCAAAATATTTCGATTTTTTTTTTTTTTTTTTTTTTTTTTTTTAATTGTTTTGTTGAGCGAGCCACACCATATATTTTAAGACAAACTTCAACCATCAAACCCGCTCCCCGGACAAAAGTCTCCAAGTTACGTGCATTTTATTTCTCTGTTTGGTGTTAGATGATTTGATGAAGCTAATAATAATGACAGGGCTTGTGTTTCATATCAACAAATATACCACTTTAAACTCGGCTGCCCCCCTGCAGTTAGATCTTTGAGGCACATTTTGAACTTTGTAAATTATGGTTTCAGAACAAGTCGCAAGCAATTTTTTTTGTAAAAAATGTCACAAAATACTGCAAACGAAAGGCCAGTGCAGTGGGCACGTGCGAGAGAGAAGGAAGCGTGCTGTCTGCAGAGATCTGCCCACCCCTACCGCTCAATCAAATCCGTCCATTTCTACCGAATCAAATTGCTCTTTGTACTTGGCTTGAGCGTTTGCGAATATACCGTATTTTTCTGTGGGTTTTTATCATAAAGGTTCTCAACAGTGAAGACACTTTATTTAATGAGCTTCCATGGAAAGGATTCCTTAGCGACATACAGCCATTACGGGTTCTATTGGTGTGACTGGAAATTGTAGTAGAAAATGTGCCTTTTATAAACTGGCAAATTAGAAGTGGAACAACAGATATGAAATTGAGCAAATTATCTCCAAGCCATATGCACATATGAAAAGAGCTATATTTAGCTGGCAACCCATAGGTTCCTGGCTCCGGCCATAAGGCATTGGCTTCAAAGTCAAATGGACATGGGACCAAATAAAGAAATTAAGCTACAAGAAGTGGGCCGGATTGATCGAATGTTAAAAAGTGTTTAAACTGACCCAGAAAGTGCACTTATCGCAATAATTTGTGTATAACGCACATTGACAGCAGCAATTTGTCCGTTAAATCACCAAATAACAACCTTACTTTCCATAGTTATTTATAATGTATTTTCAGGACTATATGTGTCTCCGGCGTATAAGTCTCACCAGCCAAAAAATGCATAAAGAAGAAGAAAAAAACATGTATATGTCGCATTTGGGGGTGAATTTAATGGATAAAAGCAACACCAAAAACATACACTTTATCTTGAAAGGCAATTTAAAATGTTAAACTTGAGAACATTGTATACTAATGTCAGACGTGCGCACGAATCTTGGACACGCACGTCAGTAACGGTGCAACATATTAAGAGCTATTCAGATAACTTTGGCATAAAGAGCATGCTTACCAAACTAGCAGCTTCACTCCAAATCACCAAATACAATGAAAAATTCATCCTCTGCATCACTTTTACCGTTAAACAACTCCTCCAAGACGATAAGCCGCTGCACTTCCTCTTTCCGCTTTGAAAAATGTCCACCCTCAACAGGGCAAAATTGAAACTATCAACACCAGCCTAAGAGCACCCTCTTGCGGTCAAGTGTTAAAGTAACATGTGAAGTTAAGTAACATGTCAAGTTATATACAGTAACAGTAATAAAAATGTAAAAGTCTTTGATATGATAATGTGTTAATATGTTCACGTATAAGTCGCAACTCAGGCCAAACTAGGGAAAAAAACTGCGATTTATATGCTGGAATATACGGTGTGTCACACACACACAATTATTACTTTCCGTAATACATTTCGTCTGGGAAATAAAATAAAACGCTGTGCGTGCTTTGCCACAAGTAACTGTATCCACTAAGAAATGACGTCTTGACGTGGTCATGTAAACAAGAACAAACCCTGACAAGCAGCTGGTAAAGTTAGAGTATTTAAACAAAAACTCCTTGTGTGTCTTTTGCACAGCCTTGAACCAGCAGAGGATTTCCCAGAGCGCCCCTGTCAAGCAGGGCGGCCAACTGCCCCCATCCACCCTCAGCAACGTCAATCAGCTCCGGCTGCAGAAGATGGAGAAGGAGAGGCTCAGACTCAAACAGGAACTGCTTCGCCAAAGACCTCAGGTGACTTTTTCATACGTTTCAATATCAATTTATATGATGATGTGATCTGCATTTATATAGCGCTTTTCAAGTCAATGACTTCCCAAAGCGCTTTACAATGTGCTCCACATTTCCCAATAGCGTCCTTGTATTGCAGCCATGTAAGACGCTAACCTGCTTATTGGCGGTATTAGGGGTTCAGTGTCTTACCCAAGGACACTTCGACATGTAACAACGAACAAGCCGGGATTCGAACTGGGATCCCTTGATCCCAAGACGAGCGCTCTAACTCCTGAGCTACTCCTGAGCTAATTACCTCTGATGTTGCCATTTATTATTCATTCATGATATGGTTGCCAAATCAATGACATAATGATGGAATTAATTTCAATTAAAAAACGATAATCCACTGCAGCCAACAGCTTTTATCTTACCTTTAGCAAAGCTCTGCTGGCCGTTTAACACATGAGGTAGCAGGTCCGGGGGTTATGGGTGAAGAGTAAGAAACGTCAAGCTTGTCCCCACATAAGAGGAGACCTATTCAAATGTAGTCCAAACCCCAATCCAAAACCAAAAGAAAGATGAAAAAGACAAAAGAGAAACTGCTTCTTTGTTCCCATTTTTTTATATTTTCATTATTCAAGAGAACATACTGAAAAATTGAAATTAGAATAAATGGATAGTTTTTAAAATAATTTTGATAATTATTTAGATAATTTCCAGTACTTGATAAAATAATATAAAATATATATGAAAAAGACTTATAAAATACTCAAACAAAAACACTCTTTGCTCTGTTGCAATTTTTAATATATGTTATTGCAGAAGATAAATAACTCAAGGATATAAATTGATCATTTATCACCCATATTTTTAGCTAATGAGATGTTGTAACAATTATTTTCCTATATGATTGCTATTTTTAAAAAACTCGAAACAAATATCAGAGAGTTCTTTGTTTTTCTTTATTAAAAAACAAAACCTAAACAAAACAAAATAAATAAGAATGAAATGATTATGTTCCAACTCGGTTTCGGCCTAATAAAGCTTTTTTCCCTAAAAAGTGAAATTCTGCTCATTAAAGAAAATATAAGTCAATTTGAGTAAACTGTTCCCAATTTTTGAATATTTTTATCATACGTAAGAAAATGTTTTAAAAATACAGTAAAATGCGAATAAATTGATAGATTTTTAATATAATTTGCTATATTTTGCTATTATTCCATTTATATAACTTGAAAGAAAGCTGTTTAAAATATAGCAAAAAACAACTAAAATTAAGTACAACATTTCTCAGACAAACACAAGAAAATTGATGTACAGTTTTAAAAAATAAATCCCCCAATTTGTAAATGTTTTTGCACAAGAGAAGTAACTCAATGATATATGAATGGATAGATTACTAACCTCATTTTGGTCATTTTAATGAGTATTGCCTTTTTTGCTCCTTTTAGTGATTATTGCCGTATCCACTAAGAAAAAAATATTTAAACAACTAAATAAATAAAATGACTATACAGTGGAACCTCGGTTCTCAACCATAATTCGTTCCAGAACCCTGTTCAAAAACCGATTTGTTCGATCACCGAAATCATTTTTCCCATTAAAAATAATGTTAATCGTTTTAATCTGTTCCAACACCCTGAATTTTTACCTTAAATATTTAACGTAAACTTAAAGCTAACCCAGGCTAATCTTACGTTCGCGTTATCGTAATCTTCCGTACGAAAGATTACGCTAACACGAACGTGTAAAAATAAAAAAATCAGGTCGTTTACAAGTCATTTAGCACCCGGGTCTCAACAACAAGCGGTTCATTGGAAAGGGGGCTACGTCCCAACACCCTGAATGTTGGGCTCTGTTCCAACACCCTGAATGTTTACTGAATGTTTAACGTAAACTTAAAGCTAACCCAGGCTAATCGTACGTTCGCATTATCGTAATCTTCCGTACGAAAGATTACGCTAACATGAACGTGTAAAATTAAAAAAAAAGGATAAAGAAAAGAATTATGAATAGGATTTCTTACCTTTGTGGTGGTCAGCAGAAGGCGCAGGCAAGATCAGCAATAGTTGTACGCACTACTTTTCTTTTTTCACCTGTAGCAACTTTGCTGCTTGCCCTGACTTTCTTCGGAGGCATAATTAGGGGCTAAAACACTTCGTACACCTATATTAAAAGCAAAACGAAGCACGTCCGCACGCGATAACAGTTGGTCACGAAAAGAGCGATCTACACCCGTACGCCGCTCAGCATCGCATCCTAGCGAACGCACTCACGCATTACCGGCGTTCGAACTCCGATTTTTTGACCAAACAGCGAAATTTTTGGTCGGACACTGATTTTTTCGAACTGAGAGGGCGTTCGAAAACCGAGGCTCCACTGTACTATGTTTTCAATGTAACAATTATTTTCCCATGTTATTGCTATTTTTCAATTTTCAAAAAGAACATTAGAAAGATATTTGGTATGGAATGATTCTATAATGAACTCTGTTTAGCTCGAGGGTCGGGAACCTATGGCTCGCAAGCCAGATATAGCTCTTTTCATGAGTACATATGGCTCGGAGATAAAATACTACTTGTGTAAATTTCAATATGGTAAAAAAAAGAAAATCTAAATATTTTGCTACGGGTTGTTAGGGAAAAACCTATATTGCAACAAATGTAACGTTTACCAAATTGTTCGAATTAGTTATCTGACTCCATTAACCAAACACAAAATTAACCAAACACTTCATTCTCCTAACAATGCGTGCTTTTTTTCTTGATATTGGGGAAAAAATATTGACAAGAGACAGGCTTTTTCAGACTGGGGCAGATTTATTTTCTTAATTTTTTATTAAGTGAATTCCATCGAATTATCCAAATTATTGTCTATATTAGTCCAATTAGTCTTGTCGAGCCCCCCATCTTTTCGTCTCTGCTCCTGTCTGTCTGTCTCTGCGTCTCCCCTGTTCCGTCTTTTATAGTCAATTAAATTAAAATAAAAATCCTTCAGGGTCAAAAAGGTTCCCGACAGCTGCTTTAGCCTGATAGCAAACATAAAAAAGAAAAGAAATATCTCCAAATAAAGCAAAAAAAGACAAATTAGTAAACAATATATTAAAAATGAGTGCTATGGTGTAACTCTGTTATTTTCCTCTCGACAAGTGAAATTTGTTTGAAATTAATAATCGTGTCTTGTAAACATCCCCTCCGCACGCAGATGTTTTTCCAATATCTTGTCAAATTGGCGTAAAATCGCTCCTAGCTTTCATTTTAGCTGCGTTCATCTTGAGTAACTTTCAAAGATGACTCATCTTTCTCACTCGAATGTTGAAACCTTCAAAGAGTTTTGCAGAGCCCCGGTTGCCGCAAAGTCTCGTGACTCACAGCTGTCCGTTTGACCGCTTCCCGGTGACGCATCGCGAGGGAGGCGCGCCTCCCCAGTTCAGAGGTTTATGTCCCCGTCATGCAACTTTATGACAGTGATGAATTAGGACCGCCACCGACGACTTTGTTTACAGTGCCGATTGCTTAAAGTTCAGTGTCGGAAGTAGATCGGGCGTGTTTAAACACAAAACTTGATAAAATGGTACGGAATAAAGGACGTTTGATTTCCGTAAATAAAAGACTGTATTGCATAAGATAGGTTAGATCCGGGGTCGGCAACCCGCGGCTATGGAGCCACATGCGGCTCTTTAGCGCTGCGGAGTGGCTCCCTGGCATTTTTCCAAAAACGTTAAAAAATTGAAAAAAAATGATGAGGGAAATATATTTTTCTTTTAATATGGTTTCTGTAGAAGGACAAACATGACACAAACTAATGTTTTCTTATGCTGAAAAATGTTTAGAATAAATATTAAAATTTAACTCAGGGTGTGACTACGTAACCACGAGACGAGAGGGAGATTGGCTCCTCCGCCTCAATCCTCACTCCCGCCTTTACTTTTTGAGCTGAGCAGAGCGCAAGCAATCTCTGCCCCGTTAAAAACGGCAGCATCAAAATTTAACGCTGGACTCAACACAGAAGTCACATTAAACGAGTAAGAGCACAATGCTGTCATTAGCACTTTTTAGTAACAAAGTAGCTGCTTTTTGTAAGGGATTTCTGATTTTTGTCAGTATGTGTTTTGAGTAACGCTTGGGGATATTATTTATGTTTTTTTGCTCAGGCCCGAGGATGGCTGCTTTTAGTATCAAAAGAGAGAAAGAAAAAAATATTGCCGTGTTTTACCCATGCACTGACTTGTTTGACATTTGCACATAAATCGAACTTAAACTGGTTTAATGTGATTGTATTTACCTTACCTAGTCAAAAGGCTACGTTTTTATCTTTGTAAATGCATGCTACGTTGTATTGCACTCTTTTTGTTGCCCAGGTAAGGGGCAGTTATGCACGTTCCATTTTGTTGTTTTTTTCAAAGCCTTACACAAAAATGAAAAATTAGATTTTTTTTTATTGAATATCTTGAATTTTATCAACGTTGCTGTGTGCTCGTTTCCAGTAATTCAGTCTAATGTTTTATTTAAGTTTAGAATGACCCCAAAAGTTTAACATCTTTTTTCTCTTTCCTTTTTCCCCTTTTCCCTTTGTTTTCTTTTTGCCCTTTTTTCTATTATTTTTCCCTTTTCCCCCTTCAATAAAATAATTTATTATTGTAACATAATTTTGCTAAATTCATGATTATTGCCCTAATATTTCTTAGGATTCAAACAATAAACTAAAAAAGATCATAAAAAGTACTAACCATCCTACAAACTAATATTTTTATTGTAGAAGAAAAAAGATCGACAATATGGTAAAATAAGAATAGTTTTGCTATTTTTTTTAAAATGTTCCCTTATTTTTTTAAAGACAAAAACCTTCATATGACCAAATTTTTAATAACTCAAAAAATATTAAAAAGAAAAACATGAACCCAGCTGCATTGAAAGAAAATTCCAATGGAGTCTTCTGATTAAAAAATAGAATTATATAAATTGTTGTTATTACTATCCCGTTGGGAAATATGACTTTATCCCTTTAATTACATGTATTTAATGTCATTAACAGAATACAAACGCTAAGCATCCGGCATCAAGTTTCTCTCTCTCACGATTATTTTTTGGGGGTGTCCGCAGGAGCTTGCTCTGAGGAACCAGCTGCCCACCAGCATGGAACAGGACTGTGGCACTAACCCCGTGTCCTCCCCCATGGCACAGGACGCCAGGACTATGACCGCCAACAGTTCTGACCCCTTCCTTAACAGGTTGGTTCTTGCGTTAAAACATTTTCAACTAGGGGTGACCAATGTAGTAAGTACCTGCGGGCTAGTGAAATTTTAATGCAGCTTTTGTTTCAACACATTGAACTATAATTTCATTGCCATTTTTGCTCAATCCTCCCTATTTCTGCAGAAATTCGATCCCATTTCAGTGCAATATTAGCTCAATATTATAGCTATTTTGATGCAATTTTGCTGTGTTTTGTACAATTTTAGTGCAACTTTAAATTTAAACTGATTTTAAAACTTCAACTTGTGAGTATTTCCATGCACTTAAGTTTACTTTGGTTTAATCACACCCTTAATCCTTGATTAGTTACAGCCATGCGAATTAGCGATTTTTGTGCCCTCTTTGTGTTTGTTGATAACCATGGAAACCAAGCTTGCAATTATCGGGATTTTCTTCTCCCTTTTAGCATCAGTACAAGTCTTGGGATCAATGGCTAATTAATACACTACAAAGGTTACTGCATTTTATTTATAAAGCACATGACATTCTGAACTGACTGAAGAGACAGAAAGGCATTGTTGGAGAAAGTTCTACTACTAACATATCAGCATTTTAAAAGAAGTTGACCAATTGCAGACAGGCTTGGAGACAACTCAATTTATTTGATTTCTTAATTTGTTGTTGAAGTGGATAAAATGCCGCAAAGAGGGTCCGAAAAATCATTTTGTTCCACACCTTAGAGTAAAAACGTCAGCAGGCGGGAACACAGTATCCAGGGTGTCTATTGAATTTGTAAATGATGCAAGTGAAGCACATTCTTGTGTATAGAATTCTCTTATTTTAAGCTAGCTTACACTTGCAAGCGCAAAAGTTGAGTATTAAGTGGAGCATGACGTTCATCGGGTAGACTGGGCAAACTTATACAATCCTCCCACTGCTCCTGAACAACCAACCCCAACCCCCTAATCTTACAATTGCCTCATTCATCGCATCTCTGCTGAACTCCGCCTCCATATTTTCCCTCTTCTAATTAGTGCAACTTGTAAACTGGTGCCACTTCTTTATCCCCCTCAGTCCATTATTTGGAAAAGTGATCGCAAACTTGGCTTTATACATAGAATTTTAGCATTTTTGTTTCCTGTTTGTATCCCTCAGCGGGACTTACCACTCCAGAGACGAGAGCACAGACAGTGGCTTGAGCATGAGCAGCTACAGCGTTCCTCGCACGCCCGACGACTTCCTCAACAGTGTGGATGAGATGGATACAGGTGAGGACGCATCAAGTTCAAATTTGGAGTGAAATTTTGCAGAGCAATATCATTTCAATAGGGTTTGTAGTTGGGTAGATTTAAGATTGTTTTCTTAGGTTAAGGACTAAGGTTTTAATGTGCAATTTTGGAGTAGGGTTCTCAGTTTGATTAGGATCTTCACTATATGCATTTAAAAGTATTCACAGTAAGGCGGCATGATTTTGGTGAAAAATAAATCAATCGTGATTTTTCAGACCATTATGCAATTTTTATACGATTTTCCTTTAAAAAGGGACCAAAAGCGTGCTATACGATTACACAATCGCTTTATGTCACATCGCAATGTCAATTAGATTTCTGTTAATCCTGCAGCCCTAACTCTCAGTAGAGTAGAGGTTTCAACATAGGTTCAAGGTTTCAAGATAACATTTTCGTGTTTGGGGATTGAATGGTGTTGAAAAGGGTTGGGTTGGTAAGCAAAAGGTAAAGTTTTAGTTGGACTTAGTAAATTAGGGTTTCAAAATAGGGTGTGAACTAAAATCATTTCATTGGCTTATGTATGATCGAATCCATAACTCGATGTATGAAAGTTATTCAGGTGAACAGCGGAAAACATGATACCAAAAGGTTTGGAACTTTATCTGTTTCCGAACTATTTCTTGACATTGAAAACCAGTTTACTGAAAATGAATGGGGCATATGTTACAATTCCTAAAGATTGAACCCTTTTGTTGCAGATTAACCCTTAAAATTCTGAGCTACAGGGGATATGAAATAATACGAGCTGGTACATATTATGGTGAGGGTTAGGGGCTTGAGGGTTTAGGGGTAGGGGCTTGGTTCAGGGGTTTTGGTTTAGGGATTGGCGTTAAGGTTATGACACAGTTTTTAAACTATCTGTTTAAGAAATGATTGTTTGGCCGAATATTAGTCCTGTTGAAAATGAATGGAATATTTTCTGGGCATTGAACTGTGTAGGAGGTGGACCTCTAACCAGCTGAGCTACAGAGGGAGATACAGAATAATATGAGTGGGTACATATTATCCCAAAACTTGATAATTCAATAGTAAAAAAATTTAGTTGGCCGGAGTAAGATTTGAACTCATGACACTATGAATGGAAAGCAAGTTAGGTAAGCATATGGGTTTGTAGACCTTATTTGTTTCAAAAGAACGAGTGGTTGACAATAAAAATCACTCCATTGAAAATGAACGGGACAAGTTTGGATTTTCTGTGAATTGCTCCTGAAAGTACTAGGTGAACACTTAACAGTTAACTTAACACTTAACCGGGGCAGCAGTGGCTCAGGAGGTAAAGCAATCATCTTGGGATCAAGAGATCGCAGTTCGAATCCCGGCTCCTCCGTGTTACATGTCGAAGTGTTCTTGGCAGGTTAGCGCCTTACATGGCTGCACGGCCGCTATTGGGAAACGTGAAGCACACTGTAAAGCGCTTTGGGAAGTCTTGACTTGAAAAGCGCTATATAAATGCTGATAATTTAATTTCATTAACCTGGCAAAGTACAAAGGATTTGGAATCATTTGAGCGGGTACATATTTGCATCAAACAAGCTCATGCGTACCTGAAAAGAGTGAGAGTACTAAATTATCCCATTGACTTCAAACTGAATTAATTGGCTAGGGATTGATCTCTCGTGTATAAAAGTAGAAGGTATGTGCTTTACCAGTTGAGCTACTGGAACAATGGATATTTTCTTAGTGGGTGCACATTCATATCACACTCGGTACATACAGTATAAAACCATTGGTGAAACTTAAGAGTATTAAATTTTGTTTCCAGTATAGTTTTAAACAAGTGTATATGTTGATGGCCAATGGATATGATAGGAAATTAAAGTTCTAGATGGTATTTGAACCAGCCAAAGCATTTTCTACTGCACCAATGGGCACTGGAAATGGCCAGTACCAAACACCAGGGGAGAGTAGCAAGTTAGTTTGTTCCATTAAAAGCGTAACTGGCATCATTGACATTTCCACTTTTCCCGTCAGGAGAACCGTTGCCAACCTCCATGGGCACGCAGCCCAGCCGCTTCCCGGACTACCTGGACGCCATCCCCGGTACAGATGTGGACCTGGGCACTCTGGAGGGTGAAAGCATGGTGGTGGAGGGAGAGGAGCTAATGCCAAGCCTGCAGGAGGCGCTTAGCTCTGACATCCTCAACGACATGGAGTCGGTTCTTGCTGCCACCAAGATTGACAAGGAGAGCTTCCTCACGTGGTTATAGAGGGTACCCCGAGGGGACAGGGGGGACCCCCTCTGCATCCTCTTCCTTCTATCACCAGTGTGCTTTGATGAGACATTTCAGCCAGCCTGTCTGAACTTTTTTTCCTTTTTTCACCCGTCATTTGCAGCAGTATTCTTTTCATTTTTCAGTCTCTTTTTAATTTTGTCTGTGTCTTCAAGGCTGGCCCAGGAGCAGACAAGAATGCAAATGGTCCCCCGAAGTCTGATCTCGGGAGTTTAACACCCTACACCCCCCCATTCTTGTAGCACCTCCTACTCCTTACACTCTCAAAACAAAGGTTAGAAGTTAGTTAAAAGAAAGTAAAGTTAATTAATTAAATATTGTGGGCATTGCATTTTGTTTGGAGAACAACATCCCCCAAAATCAAGTCATTATGACCGCAAGTTCGAGCGAATAGAAAACAAGTGAGACATTGTCAAATTTTGACCCAATTTGGGTTATTTTAAAAGTCAAGCTTCAGCTTCCTTTTTTCTGCCCCAAAGACCCCAAAATGATGTATTTGATGAGCAATACGGATTTGGAGTTGAGGTAAATTCATCAAATTAGGTATGCTGAAGTTTTGTATCGGTAGGAGGACTATGGGGTGGGGCAGTGGCCACATCGCTGCTTGGCTGTGCCAGCATGTCTAAGTTAATTCTTTTTTTTTTTTTTTCGTTTTAGGTTTTGCGCCTTCTGCTTAGGTTTAAAAACGGTGAGCAACACGAACAACTTTCTTTCAAATAGGTTTTTAATGCCATCATAATGGGATGTAGGGATTTTTATCATTTTATTAGATCCTTTATATTGCAGTCTTACTGTCTTTTATCTCTTGTTTAGTATTTGTAGACTTTTTAGACTACTTATTGTGTTAGTTTGTTGTTTCTTTCTTTTTTTGATTTTAAAAACCTTGCCACATGAAGAAACACGATCAATTTTCGGCTACGTGGGCCCATCGTTTCAACGTTGAGAATTGGTGTCCTTTTTGGGACAAATATTCCTGAACCAAAAAATGAAAATGATTTGTGGATGGACTGAGGCGTTTAAGGACGTGTTGAGGTGAGTTCAAGAGTCATGTCGAGGATTGCGTTAGAGAAACATTTGGAAGATTTTTCTTTTTTCGGGGAAGGAATAATCGAAAAACAATCAGTTCTGATTTTAAGTCGGGACTCGCCGGAGATTCCAAAGATGTTTTTTGTTTGTTGGTCATTTTTCTTTCCAGTTACGCAGTGATTTGATGAACAAAATGTGTTATAAGCTAGCAAGAAACAAACAAAAAAAATTGTAGTCTGTTTACTTGTGTTTTATTTCTTTGGCGACAATAACGGACGGCTATTGTCGCGATACACTAAGATTATAAAAGATTTTATGTGACTTTTTCGTTTACATCAGTTTCGCTAACCTTCAGTATCTTTTGCTAGCGACTCAATGGAACAATTTTATGAGCAATGAACTGTTTTTAAGCATGAATCGTGAGAAATATTTTGTAGATGGACAAGCAGCGAGAACGATGAAAACAAGTGGTACACTACATTTGTTTGTATTGCACGGCGATGTCGCAACTCGTCGTCGATTATTTTTCTTTTTTTATGCTAACGTTAGCGCATCGTAGCCATAGAACTAATCACACCAGTTAAAAAAATTCAAGAAGAAAAAAAAAGATTTTTGTATTTAGTTTTCTAAATGCACATGAAATGAATATATATTCAGCGATTATCTGTTCTTTTTGTGGTTGTTTTTATTGATAGATGCATGTGTTGTAGAACCATACTAAATCTGTTACAAAATATCTATATATCTAGATATATTTATATCTAGATATATATGTATAAAAATATATATCCCTTCGTATTCAAACATTGAAATTTGCTTGAAATAAAGTATATACTTTGTGGTATTGGTGTTTTTTATGTTTTGGGAAAAGTTTTTTTCTTATAATTTTGAATGGTTTTCTCAGCCAAAACCCAAAATTTGGGTGGTGAAAAGAGTATGTAGTCAATCGTGTCATTTTAAAAATTGTGATACCTTGAAACTTGATTAGAACAACTCTAAGTAAACAGGTAGGTATTTGATCCAAAAATCTAATTTTTGGTTCAGTATTAAAACAAAATACAAAACTTGGACAAACTTGAGCATAAACGGGCGTGTGAGATACGCGGCCATCTTGGCTTCTTGGTTTGCATCATTTTGGTTAGCCCGACAACATGTATTAGAAATTGTAATTAAACACCTTTTATTGCCTTTTTTTGTCTACGATAACTGTCCCATCTTTCTATTTTCCTCCTCACGGTGGCAGCCTCCTCAGCAGGGAAGGCGAGACTTCCCTATCCCAAGCCACTTATTGCAGTTCATCCGACGGGATCCTGAGGCGTTCCCAGGCCAGCGTGGAGACGTGGTCTCTCCAGTGTGTCCTGGGTTGTCTCCGCGGCCTCCTGCCTGTGGCACAGGCCCAGAACAATTCCCGAGGGAGGCTGAATAATAACGGTCCCCAAAAAGTAAATGATCAAGGGAAGGACGAACCAGAACTACACCCAGTACCCACAACCCTGTGTGTGGAAGACAGGCATCTTTACCAGTGGAGATACCAGTGCTGTTCCTATTACTCGAAACCCTAACCATAGCTCAAATAAAGTTAGGTTTTGTGCAATACCCACACTACATCTTGCAGAACACCAAATCGCAGTGTGGATCGATAAACCTCAATATTTTGTCGGGTTCTACCAGAACATATTTCCTTCACACCTTTCTCGCCTTTTTAACACCTGACCCATTTTCATGCCTGTTTATAAAATCATGGGTCTTATGGAATGCATAGGAACGTTTGAATGAAATACAATTACTTAGTATGGGAAAAATATGTTTTGGGAAAAATTTGGTGGTCGAGTCTCAAGTATTATTGTACATAATTAAAACAACACGCAAAAGACAGTATATGCATTAACTGTTTGAAAAACATTTACAAAGTAATTTGGATTTAGGTGGACTGTAGAGTTTTATTAATGTTCAATATCAAATAGAACATGGGGGAACTATAATGATAAAATCTTATGCAGACCAACAGTGTAAATAACGGGCTCCAGAAGAGCAACACTAAAATATTTTCGTTGCGAATAAAACTGAGGTAAACCTTTAACACAAGATGGCTTTCATTTTTACATTTTTTGATGACAACAAACAGTAGTCAAAACAACTATTCAAATCCTTACATTGATGTATCAAGGCAGAGCCCAATGTTACTATCCCTTGTTTTTACTTATCATATACTTTTTTCTTATAAAGCAGATGCTACACTGTGTAAATGAGTTGAAATATAAAATACCTGAATGTGCTTGTTATTTTAATGAAGTGTGCTGTTAGAGGCTGAGGCTGAAATCAGACGTAAACTATGATGAGCGGCCAAATTGCATTGCCAACCGGTCTCAAACAATCGTGTTTTACACCAGCATCCCTGTTAAATAAACTTGTTTGGAGAAGTTATCTAACTTAGGGCAATCGTGTATTTTCCTAATGGGCTGTTTTAATTTTACCATAATTTTCTCCAAATTCCTTCATATAATTTGCTTGCGCCAGTGTAGGAAATGGCAACGCAAAGTTGTGGTTGTTGATTGTGCTAACAGGATGCTTTGGTTGGCTAGCTAGCTAACTCTAGGTATTGGCGATGATTAGCGGCCATCTTGCGCAGCCAACTGTTACTGGTAAGGAATCTAGCATGTTTTACGCCAGCATCCCCGTGTGGAGTAAAATTGAAATAGACCTCAGTTATGGAGAAGCAACCATTTTATTCTGGTAGGCTTTGATTTCATTTCTCGAAAATATTTAGAATAATATTCTTAAAATGTATACAAGACTTTTTGGTAAACGTGCTCCAGTGTGGCAAAACTGCAACCTAAGATGGCCGTCGCTAAACGTCCTACAGGGTTGCTTTAGTTAGCAAACAATTGGGAATTATTAATGCTTAGTTGCCATCATGTGTTGCCAATTGTTAGTGACGCCAACACGGTCATATTTCCTGCTAGCATCTCTAAGTGCCGTGAGAGACTTCATATCAGTTTTAGAAGAATTGGCTAACATTTAGCCACTATATTTTTCTCTAAAAAAGGAAAGCAAACACTATTTCAAGTCGTATTCCTAAAAGTTCCACCATAGTTGTTGGTAAATTTTCTCCACACACTAACCAAATAACAACGCATGATGACCGTCGCTGTTTGTAACTGATGTTGAGCGGCCATTTCGCGTTGCCAACTATTACTGACGAAGACACAGTCCTGTTTTACGCTATCATTGCTGCGTAGGGAACAATAATTAAACTTCTGTTTTACAGAAGTCACTTACATTAAGAAATAAGTTTACCCTGATGGCAATTGCTTTGATTTCTAAAGAAATCTTTGAACTTTATTCTTAATATCTCCATGATTTTTAGTTAAACGTGTGTCAAAGTGGACGCTTAGCAAGCTAACTGACCCTTATGCTGCATTCCATAAAGGCTGGAAGTTGGCCTTTTCCAACGGCCCAAATCGCAAAGTCGGGATGAATATATCTTAGACCTCACACCTCAACTGTCCTTCCAAGGATAATTTCCTGGTCTGAAGTGGAAAAACTCGTACATCCCACTTTTCTTGGAACACTTTGAGGTCCTCATCTCATATCATCAGCTGCACCGCTTATCCTCAGTAGGGTCGCGGGGTGCTGGAGCCCATCCCAGCAATCATCGGGCAGTGGGCAGGGGGCACCCTGAACTGGTTGCCAGCCAATCCCAGGGCACACGGGGACAGACAACTCACTCGCTCATTCACACCTGGGGCCAATTCACCTGAAATGCATGATTTTGGAATGTGGGAGGAAACCGGAGTGCCCGGAGGAAACCCACGCAAGCACGGGGAGAACATACAAACTCCGCACAGGAAGTCTGGAGCTAGATTTTAACCCACGCAGCAGGTTCCCATGACTTGAACTGTGCCGCACATGCGCTAACCAATGCGCCGCCGTGCTGCCCACTTTGAGGTCCTAGCTTACGTTATCTAAGTGGGATAATTCTGCCTTCCCAACTTTCTGGAATGCAGCAGTAGTAATTACTAATTCTTAGTGGCTATTTTGAATTGTCAACTGTTTTGCCGTTAACACTCTTGAGTTACGCTAGCATTCCTGAGTGGAGTAAAAACACAAGTTTCAGGAAAGCAAGTCAACATTTCACAGTAATTTTTCGAAAGGCTTTGCTTTATTTTCTCAGATAATATTTCAAATCATATTCCAAGGATTTTTCCCAGATTTGTTGCCAGTTTGGCAACATGGCAACGCAAGGTTGCCGCTACTTCTCGCATCACTGGGTGGCTTTAAATGGCTAGCGTTTAGTAAAAGAAATTATGAACGGCCATCATGCGTTGCCAACTGTTACAGTGTTGACATCACACTGTAATTTTTGCAAGCATCCCAGTGTGGGGCGTAAGAAATATATACATCAGTTATAGAAGTTAGCTAACTTTTAGCAAACTGATTTTTTGTTGCATGGTTTTGCACGGCGGAGCAGTGGTTAGCGCGTGCGTAGCACAGTTCTGAGGTCATGGGTTCAAATCCAGCTACCAGCCTTCCTGTGAGGAGTTTGCATGATCTCCCCGTGCTTGCGTGTGTTTCCCCCGGGCACTCCGGTTTCCTCTCACATTCCAAAAAACATGCACGTCAGGTTAATTGGCCGGTCCAAAATGTCCCTAGGCGTGGCTAAGCGAGTGAGTCGTCCGTCTCTGTGTGCCCTGCGACTGGCTGGCAACCAGTTCAGGGTGTCCCATGCCCGCTGCCCGGAGATAGCTGGGATGGGCTCCAGCACCCCCGCGACCATACTGAGGATGAGTGGTGCAGATAATGGATGGATGGGTTTTGCTTTCATTTTTAAAGATTATTAAGATCTAATCTAGATTTTTCTGCCTGATGTTTTGATACCTTTGCATCACACAATTTGGCTAAATGGTAAATCAAGATAGCTGGTGCTGATTGTGCTACAAGGGCTTTTTAGCTAGCTAGCTAAGGCTTAGTAATGCTGCATTCCAGAAAAGTGGGAAGTCAGAGTTTTCCAACCTCCGACCAGTTGAGTTGGGAGAAAAGATATGTACGGTACTCTGACTTCGCGACTAGCGCCTCCTACTTCCCACTTTTCTGGAATGCAGCACGAGAAGCCATATTGTATTGCCAACTTTCACTGTCAAATATACTATTATGTTTTACGCTAACAGCCTGTGTGGAGTAAGAAATAAAAGCATTAGTTTTAGAGAAGTTACTAAACATTTTAGCAACCTTTTTCCTGATGGACTTTGCTTTCTAGAGAATGTTTAAAGTTGTTTTAATAAAATGTTGATAAAAATGTTCGTCACAGCGCGGCAAAAGGCAACGTAAGATGGCTTTTGCTGATCTAGATAAACAGCTGTTTTAGCTTGCTAACTCCGTGTAAAGTTTTAATGTTAACATTTTTTCCCGCTCAAGTTAGCTGAAATTAATCATGTCGCATGTATGCTACCAGGAAGTACTCTGGCACCTAATTTATTTTTAAAAGGTCTTGAAGACTACTTGTAAATTGTATCAGATGCATATTAATTTCAGAGTAAATACACAAACTTAGCATAAACACAGAAAACAAACATTTGGTAGTTTATAAAATCAAATTGTCTCAACGGCTCAGGCGTGACTTCCCAGAATCTCATCCAGGTTAATATCTTTCATCCAGTCGTCGTTCCCCGAGCCTGATTTTAGCAAGGAGTCTATAAAGTCCGAGTCCGTGTTGATACCCGGTACCGAATTGTCCCCCTCGGGTAAGAAATCGAACGTGACCCGATTCCCACTCTGGTAGCCAGTCTCTGCAAAGTTCCCAACGGCTGGTACTTGCTGATCCGGGGAAGGTTGGCTCAAATTCCGGAGGGTAGGTCTGGACCTGGCGTCTCGGATCATCATCTGGAGGTTTGGCGCCATCTGGTTAGGAGGAAGACCGGGTCTCTGCTGGTACTGGATATTCTGGGGCGGATCTAAGGCGTCGGGTCCAGTGAGTTTGCCCAGCGAGCACCAGTTAGTGCCTCCTGGTGCCACCCGGGACAGATGCAGGTTTGTCATCGGGTCAGAGTTCCCCTGCAGGAAGGGTGTCTTGTTTTGTTTGAGCGCCATTCGGTTCTGGAATTGTCCCATGCAGTTGAAGCTGCTGTTTGATGAGGTCACCTCGGCTGCGGGCCCACGGGTGAGGTGGCATGATATTGGGCGTGGGTCTTTCTCTGGGGTAGTGCCAGAAGACTGGGACGGGTTTGTGCCTGACAGGAAATCACAATTTGGAGTCATGTTTTAGATGTGGAATCATAAATAAGAAAAGATAAATAAATGCAATAATATATTTACATTAAAAAAAAAAAAATCCGTTTTCTTAGTTTTAAAATCATTTAAAGATTATTTGGGGAGGGAGAGAAATAATGTGTTGCACGTAAGGCAGATGTTATTTTTTATAAAATAATTAACTGTGTCTAATAAATATTACAAGGCCAAATATGGATGGATGTTCATTAAGAAGTGTTCTAAATAAATATTTAATGTTTACTTGCGCTTTACGTAAAAAAAAATATAGCGAAATAAAACTACTTTCGGTTTTTCTGCGTCATTTCTGGTTTTGCAATCTCCTAGAAAACATTATACTCACACTGTGGCTGACATGACGGTTGCAAGTCCATTCCCTCTCTATCCATGCCTTGAGTCTTTATATGATGTTAGACAACTACGGTATATTTCGGACAAATGTAAAGTTTTTTTTTTTCGTGAACATAAAAGCACATGGTTTCAATGCACTATTTTGTATTGTTGCAGTTTTCACCACTTGAAAAAGGAAATGAACACTTCAACAACACGCCCCACTGTGGTCACAGTCCTCTTTCAGTGGTTTAAAGCCATGTTGTATCCGTCACGCTTCAAATAATAATAATAAAAAAAAATACTTAAAGCTACAGGGTGTATTATTTTGCGTCTCCGAGTGGTAAAAAACTCAATACATTTAAAAAAAAAAAACAGTATTGATTTAACTAAGAAGCAAAAAAACACCCCAACTACCATAATAATGAGCATGTTTAAAAAACTTGTAAGTCGAGGAAATTGCATTTATTTTACATGACATAAGCCTTGCCTATTCTCACATGACATAATCACCCGCCATCTTGCTGCTACATGAACTCAAAAAGGTTGGGCAAAAAATGAGAAGTAAAAGGGTGTGTTTGACTCTCAGTATTCGTAGCTTGTATTCTTCTTTGTGCTTTTTAGCACTCATTTTAAGTTGTAATACAACATCGAGTGGTCAAATAATACACACCGTTTGTTTAAAACGAGTAACATTTTCTTATTTGAGATCAGTTTACTAATTTCATATGGAAATACCTACAATGAGTAGCATTTTCTAACAACCGACAAATCAGAAAAAGTGTTTTGATATAATTATATAAACATGTACAAGAATTTTATAAATAAACAATGCTATTCCTCATACTCATACAAAACCTATCCCAGATATTACTCTAATAATCTTCCTGGAATAAAAATATTCTTTAAATGAGAACAATTATCTGTGTTTTTATTTTGAAGTGTACAAAATGTCACTAAAGTTTTTGCTATTAAAAAAAAAAAAAAAAAATTGTTTGAATTTATATATATATATATATATATATATATATATATATATATGACTTTGAGTGTCTGGGATCCAATACTGTATTTCTTTGTACTGTATTTATTCGCTATGGGTCCCAAGGCTTGCATTGATGCTAAAGGTAGAGGCAAAAGGAGCATAACCATGGAAACAAAGCTTGTTATTTTTAAGAAATATGAGGGAGGCTCACAAATTGCAACTCATGGCCGTAAGCAATCAACTAGGACTATAATTAAACTAAGGAAGCAATTAAACTAAAACAAAAATCTTCATTGGGCATGAAAATCCTTGCAAGTCGATGGTTCGAAATCAGTTTCATTTTTAATCTGCCATCTCCCCTTTGCATCCACGCGCCACTCTACCAGCTCAAGTCAAATCGTATTTTTTCCTGAAAGTGGGCTGCATAGGTTTTAGGTGTCCTTGAAAAGTTTAAAATTAAATATTTTATTTATTAGTATGTGTTAACAATGCCCAACTGAGTACAAAGAGCTTTTATATATTTTCTTCCATCGTTCCTATTTGCTTTTATCTTACTTTTGGCCTCAATGTTCCAGCCACGGAGCGCATTATAACGAGGCGGGGGGGATGAAAAGGAGGAGAGTGATTTCACGCGAATGCTCACGGTTTTCTTTCATTCCAGGATAATAATCGTAAAAGTGAGAAAAGTCTGTTTCAAAGCCAGTCTAAATGCCTACCCTAAGAATTTCACATACTTGCACGCGCAACAAAAGGAGCTGCAATGATTTCAGACAGAAGATGGTGTCAGCAAGTAGAATATTTTTGAAGTTGTATACACCACCTTTAAGTATATATAATTGTATCCAATCAAATGCACATCGTACTTACTACATACTATTTATGTTATTTTAATGTTTTCATCTCGGGTAGTGGGAGTTCGGCAAGCATTACCTGGAAAGATATTCGTGCCCACAATGCTTGTTTGGTAATCCGGTGGCGGCCTGGTTAAATGACGGCTGAATTGATCTGTAGAGTTGTCTTTACCCTGTGGGGGGAAAAACATTTTGTTTTTTCCAAAAGACGAAAAAAACACGACACATTTTATGGAATATGAGTTGCTTACGCCTCGGTGCATGCTGGGAGATTTGGCCGGACACTTCATTTGGGCCACAGCCCCATTTGTGGCGAGCCTGGTTCCAGGAAGGGCACCCTGACATAAAAAGGGGTAAGCCGAATAAATCGGAAAATTTGGCAGATTATAATAGTATGACTCATAAATAAAGATAAGATGCAAATATAAATTCACATTAACTAAAAGGTTGTTGTTGATATGTTCTAGAAGAAAATAAGAGTCACTGTGTAACTGGTGTACCTCAATTGACGCAATACTTTCTATTCGCCACAAGAGGGAAACATTGCACAATAGATCACTACCCCGAACCGCTTCAAAATAAAAAACAAAGGAGAAAGGATTTCAGATAAAGCACAAAAACGTGCCAACTCAAGGAATGTGCAAGTGCGTTTTCCACCATTTTACAGTTTATGGGAAAAGTGCCACTTTTGAAAGACATGTCAAGCCCATGGACATGGTGCCACGTGTAACAGATCAAAATCCACAAAACACAACTTTTAGGAACCCTAATTGTAAGTCTTGGTATCTACTTTGAACACTTAACTCGCCGCCTCGAAGTCCTTATATGAAACCTTAATCTTGATAAAAAAATAATAATAATGTCCCAATACTTTTTTCTCTTCATTGTAATCCACATTACCCAATGCGATTATAAAAACGCGTAATCCTTGTGAATAATAGTAACAATAGCAACTGTCAGCTAGCCATTCCCTGCAGCCAAGTGGCTCGCATAAGTGGCTAGAGAAGGAAAACTGTGTAAAATGCCAGAATCCCGTGGCATACACATGGCCAGCTGAAGAAGGCAAGAGACAGTGAAGAACCAATCAGTAGCAGCTAACAATAACAAAAGTGGCAATCGGAGAGCCATAGCTTTCAGCCAAGTGGGTAAAGCCAGTGGCTAGAGAAGGAAAACAAGGGGGCGTGGGGGGAAAGATGCCTGAATGTGGGGCTCGGCAACACATGCAACTAGCTTGGGTAATTTGGGCTTCTGTAGTAGCAAATGGCTGCCAGACAGGTCATTGTCTTTAGGTTGTGCAATATAATTAAGATAACTTCTAGTTTATGAGCTAGTATATGCATTTTAGTTTGTTATTTCAATCTAAATGGTTTCATTTAAAGGGACAGTGTTTAATATTTAGTGCCTCCTAGTGTTACAAAAAAAACCTTCATTCAGTAAAAAAAAAATCAATATGAATATTAGGTAAAAACAAATGAGTTGTCTGTCCCTGTGTGCCCTGCGATTGGCTGGCAACCAGTTCAGGGTGTCCCCTGCCCACTGCCCGGAGATGGCTGGGATGGGCTCCAGCCCCCCCGCGACCCTAATGAGGATAAGCGGTACGGCTAATGAGATGAGATGAAATGAACAATCTTACAAAAAAAAATCCGAGGTAGAGAAATTTGTATTTCTTTTACACAGTGCAATCCACACTTAGGTAGCCGCCATGTTTGTACAGCATGCAGCTGCCACACTGTGCCTTGTATCACTGGCCCTCGCTCGTACCAGACAACACAGTGCCATCTAGTGGTCAAATATTACAATATTACAGATTGGGGCTTTACACAAATGAAGTATTTTTGCATCACAAGGAGTCGCAATATAATACTACAACACTTACTGGGGCTTTGAATCATTGTATGTATTTCTAAGTTTTAAAAAAAGCATTTTTTAGAGAATAATGACATTTTTTACAAAAAGAAACAGAAAGAGAATAAAACCCTGATATCTTTTGGCTAGCTATAGCTAACCATTAGCACCAAGAGACCCATGTGTTTAGAACAGGGATGATAGAAATCTGTGAAACGGGGCCACTTCAAATCATTCATCATAAATCAAGGAATGGAACACCGCCGGGGCAGCAGGCTAAGCAGATTATTGTCATTTTCCGGCACTTGTCCCTGGCGGCTAACAAGCTCCAATTAGCGAATCCCGGCGCGCATATCGGCTGCCTGCAAACGGCAAGAAGTCTTGCACGCTGGTGGCAAAACGCGTCAGCGTCAAAAACACGAGGGAGGGGGGACGTGTCTTTGAGGGGGGACACGTCTTCGGGCAGAACACAAAGACACGAGGTGGAAGGAAAAACTGCTAGATCCCACAGTGAGCTCGAGAGTACTCTAATCAAGAAGAAAATTGTATGGATTGTATTGATTTTTTGGCCAGAAATGCTCTTGGAAAATGGTCATCATAATGAAGCTCTACAGCATACGGCCTGCGGGCCGGATCAGGCCCAACAACAGCTAAAATCAAGCCCGCCAGGTGACAGTAAGAGAAGCGCAGGATAAAAATAAGCTGCAGTTTTAAATATGTGCACTGAATGTTGCCACTCACAAAGCAACTGTAGCTGCTTGTCCTTTTTCTTTTTCTTCCTTTCTCTCTTGCTATGTGTCTTTTTATTAAATTCTTTATTCCTCTTATTTCATCCCTTTATCTCACTCTTTTCTCTTTCTCTCTCTGTCCCTCTCTTTGTCTCTCTTACTCTCGGTCTTCCTTTCTCTCTCGCTTAGTCTCTCTCCTTTTCTTTCCACCTCTTTCATGCTTGCTCTTTCTCTCTCTCTTATTTGCTTTCATTTTCTTACTCTTCCTTTCTCACTCCATCTCCTTTACTCTTACCACACTCTACTTCTCTCTTCATTTCTCTTTCTTTTTCTTTTTTTCTCGCTTTCACTCACTTTCTGTTTGTCTTTCCCCCCAGTTTTTCTCTTGTGATTAAGGGCGTCACAAATAAACATGACTTAAAGAAATTACCATGAAGGGATGCTTTTTGATAGAACAGAATCTCTTTGGATTTAAATTGACATGTTTTAGTATTAGCATGTTTCTAATGGAATCTTTGGGGCTTTTTTCAATTTTGGATGTGAAACAATGCATTAAAAAAAACTATGGTGGTAAGGATGTACAATACGTGTTTTTTCCTACTGATTCGGATAAAACCCTACTTTTAGAGACTAAAACCGATACTAATAAATCCTTTCTTTTTTTTTAAATGCATGCTATACAGTAGACCAGTGTTTTTCTACCAGTGTGCCGGGGCACACTATTGTGCCATGAGACCTTGTCTAGTGTCCCGCTGGAATTTGCCCAATTTTATCTTTCCCAAAAAAATCAGTATTTTCAGTATTTTTGCTTTCTACAGCCGAGGAACTGTAATAGTCATACATATCAGTAGGTGGAAGTATATTTTTATATACTTTTTATGTACTAATCTGCTCATGAGGTAGCACAGTACATTCAATAACTTAATTTGTTTAACAAAGCGGTTTAAGATTGCTCTGTAAAAAATAAAAACATAAATAAAGAACATTATTCTTTTTTTATTTTAAGTATTATTTTCTTTTTTTTATATAGTAATGATCTGATTATGAGGTAGTACAGCAAAATATTTGACATAACTTCATTTTCAAACATTTTCGACGAACGGTGTGCCTCGGAACTTTTTTTATAAAAAAAGTGTACCTTGGTTCGAAAAGGCTTGAAAAACACTTCAGTAGACTGCCAGGAACCTGTATCCCCACCATATGATGATTTCACAGTTTTTTTCCCTGCCCCTCGTTACAGCATTTTCCCTACTATAGATAATCCCAAAATGTATTATGCATACCCAAAAAACTTAAAAAAATAAATAAATTAAACTTTGAAGTGTTAGTACGTCTCATACGTGCCTGTTTGATACTGGTTGATGCCATTTAAGACCCTAGTCTGCAATTGATCTGCATCATGGCATAATGAAGATGCTTATATGCTATTGGGTCAATTACCTCCCACAATGCCTTTCTCTCTCTCTTCATTCAGTTCAGAATCTTATTTAACAAACTTGAATTTTATGTGCTATGGGTCCCAAGACTTGCAGTGATGGGAGGAGAAAGAAATGATGACTATGGAGAAGGTATGAGAAGGTATGGCACGCATTGTTACCTTTTCTAAAGTTTATGGCTGTAACGGATTAATAATCAGGTCAAATGTCACCGAAAAATTAATGCAAAGTTTTCAAAGGGCATGTCAATGCCCGCTGTGTTAGTTTTAACCAGCCTTCTCCTTCTTCCTTTGCATCAACCCACCAACTCTACATTACCAGCTCAAGTCACATAACACCAAAGCTAATGTTTTTCCCCTCAAGTGTATATTCCTGGCCTGGAGAGGGACGGGCACCGCTAGGCTGTAATTGCCCAAGACGCACCACAAGAAGGGGTACCACTGTGACACTAGCTGTTCAAGGATCTCTGAGCAGTTATATTTATTCTTAATTATATTTAATCTCGTACCCCTATACTACAGATATAAGCAGTACTTACTAGATACAATTTTATTAGTTTAGTGTTTTTTTATACGGGGTACCAGGAGTTAGCAATGCATTGGTAAAAAGTAACGACTGGAGCTCGACTTTATCAATCAATCCACCAGGGTTGTCAGAAATAACTATAATGTTATTATGAAGACCATAACACTGACATAGAAAAACTTACCTGGTGATGTGTGCTCATTTTAAAGGGTAGGGCCACTCTGTGCGGCATCTTGTGATTCTGGAAGTGAAGTGCCAAATTGGTCTTATTTTGTGAGTCTGTACTCAAAAGCTGGCTGGCAGGCTTCTTTCCCGGCATTACGGGTATCACATGGGCAGAGGAGGAAGGGTCCAAAGTTGGCGGTGGCCTCGGTCCAAATCGCATCCCAAGCTTGGAACCCAGTGGCTTCATCTCCACCTGGTGGACGCCATTAGACTTGAAAAGGCAACTGTTGAACGCCTTTCCTCGTCTTGGACCCGCCCCATTATCCCGGAAGGCGGGGCCCCAGCTAGCCAGGCCAGGAGGCGGGGCCTGCTGATTAGGGTGGGGGGAGTTGGGCTGATTGGCCGCCATCTGTTTTAACTGCTCGGCGTGGGAGATATCCGGCCAGCAGGGGAGGGACCTGTGCACTGGTGGAGTGGCCACTGCTGCGCCCGCCTGGACCTGAACGTAGTCTGGCGAGTTCTCGATCTTGATGGGCCTTTCCAGGTCCAGATTGAACGAGTCATCCTGCTTTAGCATCTTTTCTAAGTCAAGATCGTTTAAGGGCGGTACAGATTTGGTCAGCTCGTCGAAAAGTTCCTGCAGTTCCGGGTCGATTTGACTTTCGCTGCTACTGCAGCTACTGCCGCTACCTCTACCACCGCAGCTACCGCCGATTTCGTCCTTAAAATCGTAGATGGTTTGTGGGCAGGAATGTCCGCAAGACGATTGGGCCACGCCGGGTTCCTTTTTCATTTCCTTCAAGGTTACGTCAAACCCGTCCGGCACCCGATAGTTCTTAAGGTGGGCAGAAGAGGCGTGGCCTAAGCCCAGGTTGCACGGGCCATGCCTGGGGACTCCGCCTGACTCCAGACGGACTCGCTTGAAGTCGGACCCTGGGTAGCCGCAGGGAGCGGAGTTGTGCTTAGAGGGATGGCCTTCCAGCTTCCTCCGCAATGATCCTTGGAGCTGAAAAACAAGAAAGGAAACTCATGACTTCAATTTGTATGATACAATATTTGGGAGTTCCTTGGATCCATTTAATCTGTTTGTTTTTTTATTTCATTGTTTTACATGTAACTTCCTGAATCGATTACATTTTCAACTGTTCACAGTGGTACCTCTTACGAGCTTGATTCGTTCAAGGATCGTGTCTGTAGCTCGGATTGCTCGTGTAACGAGCCAATTTTTCTGATATAAAATAATTAAAAACTATTTGGTTTGTTCTCTTTCCAAATGAAAATAATTTGACGGGGATGATGGGTCAAAAAATGAGGTGATTTTTAAATAACCATTTATAGATTGAAAGTGAATTAAAAATTAATATTCTTCATAAAGGAATAAATGTATGCATATCATTATAATTTTTCTGGCCGAAATTGACAAAAACTGCATCATATTACACATGTTTATTTTCACCTTGATTAATTTGTTCTGACGTAGCACCAAAAAAGCGTTAAAAGCGCAAACTAGAGTCCCTCGGGCTATGAATCATCCACGCCTAATGTGAGCCAGCTGGAAGGAATGCCTCAAAACGTGTTCCCACGGTGCAGAAAAACAGAAAAAAAAAACAATAAACAGAGTACACAAGTTCCATGCTGGCACGTTTAATCAGATAAAATAATCTACGACCTGCAATCGCATGCTGCAATTTGGCCTTGCGACTCCCAGGGGCGCTGCTCTGATTGCGTTGCTGTGGCAACCGGGACAGCGGGAAATATGAAGCGTTCGCCTACGGGTGCGATTACCGGCCGTAAAACGAATCGACGGGGAGGAAAGATGGAATAAAGTGCGGCGGAGGAAGCTTTTAATGTATGCAAATGAGTCTGGCAGACAAAAGCTAACACGTAAGCGCACCCCACAGTGCACAGATGCTATCGTCTTCAATCGCAATCGAAAATAACCGACTAGAATTGCTTTTTTAAAATGGATGGCCTTCGTACTGCTTCTGCGCGTAAATACAATCTTTGTCAGCAGATCCCATAAATGCACACACGACAAACCATTTTTATTATTAGAAAAACATTTATTTACAGTAAAGAAATCAGTATCAAATATTTTACAGCAGGGGACGGGGACCTATGGCTCACAAGCTATATATGGCTCTTTTCGTGAGTAAATCTGTCTCGGAGATAAAATTTAACCGTTGCACATGTCCCTGAGGTAATCACATCCCGATTTAGGTAGAAACGAAGGCAACGTATCACTGACTAAAGTCTTTGTTTAGTCCAGTATATATAAGGCATATTTTAAACTACAGTTTACAGTCTGGGTGTCACACAAATATACCCGGTTTTGGCAGCTCATTAAACCATGCTGAAATGTTTGATTATAGACTTTAGTTTGAACACATTTAGTTATGTTTTTATCAATCAATGTGTGTGCGTGTGTGTGTTTTTCATAGAATTTGTAATAATTCTTTGTCGAATCAATAAACTGCAACGCTGAACTTATTTAAAAGTCCCAATGTGTGTGTGTTTGTGTAGCTTATAGGCTCCAAAATGGCTGAATCAGTTTTTGTGAAGATTCACACAGTTGTACTTTAGGCTTTTGGAAGTGTCTAAGCTCGGCTTGGTTTAAAGGAATCCCCAATAAATACGAAACAAAATCGCTAAACATCTGCTTTCGTGTACAAGCGGCTCTGGAGTTGCATGCGACTCTTTGGCACTTCCATGTGGCTCCCTTGTTCTTTTTCAACAAACGACAGCCCCAACAACATCGCTCAATTAGAATGCCAGTCAACGCCAAGCCCGGCAACACCAGACCATTTTGTTTGGTAATATCTCATCTCATTAGCTACACCGCTTATCCTCAGCAGGGTCGCGGGGGTGCTAGAGCCCATCCCAGCAATCATCGGGCAGTGGGCAGGGGACACCCTGAACTGGTTGCCACCCAACCGCAGGGCACACGGGAACAAACAACTCACTCGTTCACCCTCACCTAAGGACAATTTGGACCGGCCAATTCACCTGAAATGCATGTTTTTGGAATGTGAGAGGAAACCGGAGTGCCCGGAGGAAACCCACGCAAGCACGGGGAGAACATACAAACTCCGCACAGGAAGTCTGGGGCTGGATTTGAACCCACGCAGGAGGTTCCCAAGACATGAACTGTGCCGCACATGCGCTAACCACTGCGCCGCCGTGCTGCCAGAATTTTAAAACTATTTCAATGTAAACAGAAGATGAAAATGGTACATACTGCAGTGCATCACTAAGATACTTTAAATAAACATAACCATCTTTCAATGTGGTAATTTATTTTGCATAAAAAAATCCCTTTTCCACCCGTTATATTAAAGATTATATCATCTTGTAAATCTTGAAACGAGCCATCATGTCACGTGTGAAATGGAAGGCCTAGACCCCCAACACCCCCACCCTGCCAATACTCTTTCCTGGAGAGAAATCCTCCCAGCACGAGACGCCGACATAAATAATGCAAGTGCAGAGCGGATGTGTGGCAACAAGTCACAGAGATACTCAGCTTCATAATCTCAAAAATAGAGTTCAGCTCTGCTGTCCACAATTGAGACTGTGCCGTAAAAGTTGCGTTGCTGATGCCAACTGTATTAAGGACAAAATAATCATAAACTTTTTGGGTGATCATTTCCTTTTTTGGTCTTTCCTAAACTTTCGCTTTCTAGTTAACAATTGTTTTTTACAGAAGTACGTTGTTTTTTTGTGTGTATTTTTAACTTAATTACGCAATGTTACCGAGGTTTAGCCTGGGTTGTTTGAGGGAAAGTTCAAAGTGTATGTGAAAATATGAGAAAATAACATAAAATTGCCAAATTTGTCATTTTTCCCCAGATGAGGCGTCACTTTGCGATCCCCACTTCAGTATGAATTCAAGTTGTATTCCGGGGTCTACCGTATATTTAACTCAGACAGAACTCACACTAAATGCACATCGACGTTCTGATAATCCCACTGAAATTTGGCCTCAATCCTTCCGATAAATCAGCAAGTAGTCTAAAATAGATTTTTTTGATTCAAATTTATTGAGTCCAAGAAGATTCAAAATCATCCCGGCTGCCTTCTAGCTCTCTGGAAAAGTCCCGTTTGGTCAAATAAGACTTGATGAAAAAATACTTTTCAGCGTTTGACAGAACCGTGGACACCATTTCAAAGGAAATTCGAGGAAACAACAACTCTTTTTTACACTGTTATATTTATATATATATATTATATATATATATTATATGTATATTATATATATATGTATATTAGTGGTTAGCGCGTGTGCGGCACAGTTCTAAGTTCTTGGGAACCTCCTGTGTGGGGTCAAATCCAGCTACCGGACTTCCTGTGCGGAGTTTGTATGTTCTCCCCGTGCTTGCGTGGGTTTCCTCCGGGCACTCGGTTTACTCCCACATTCCAAAGACATGCATTTCAGGTGGATTGGCCGGTCCAAATTGTCCCTAGGTGTGAATGAGCGAGCGAGTTGTCTGTCCCTGTGTGCCCTGCGATTGGCTGGCAACCAGTTCAGGGTGTCCCCTGCCAACTGCCCGATGGGCTCCAGCACCCCCGCGACCCTACTGAGGATAAGCGGTGCAGCTAATGAGATGAGATATATATATATATATATTCAGATTCAGATCTACTTTATTGTCATTCTAGTACACGTGTATACAGAACAAAATGTCGATACATCTGACCCGCACAGTTTCCTTGAATGTACAGATATAAATAAAATGTTGTATTGAGGTGGAGTATTGAGTACTAATAATATACTAAATAATTATGGCTATGTATTGTATTTTGCAGTAGTGCAAAGAGTAGTGCAAAGAGTGCAAGAGGAGCAGCTAACCAGATGTGCAAAATGGGCAGTCAGGTAAACAAGTCAGGTAAACAGTAACAATAACACTGTAGTACGATGGTGCAAGGAGTGGCAAGCTATAAAGAACTGCCAGTAGTGCAAAAAAGTCAAACAAAACCAACAGATGTACAGGTTAGCAGCAGTTTAGATTTACTATGTGTTTGATTGACCATTTAACAGTCTAATGGCCAGGGGGACAAGACTACTGTGGAACCTGGTGGTCCTGCACCGCACACTGCAGTACCTCTTCCCAGAGGCTAGCAGAGTGAACAGTCCATGATGGGGGTGAGAGGGGTCCCTGATAATGTTACACATTTCGTTATAGTATTTGTAGTATTATTTTGATGTTTTCCATTTTTTAACATTTATCGTTTAGTTTTATGAGGATGGAGTACGTTGAGTTTTAGATTTAAATTGATTCAATATTAGGTGGTGGGACGATTGCATATTTGGAATACCTCTCCAGGCAAAATAATACCATCGAAAGTTAACTCAGAGTTAAAGCTTTAAAGCTACTCTAACCAAGACAATAATCCAATTCAGTTGCTTGAGAGTTAAAGCAGTGTTGTATTTTCAACCTCTAAAGTAATTATAGAACTCTAGGTGCTTTAGCTTTAAGTCAAGTCAAGTCATGTTTATTTGTATAGCCCTTAATTTCAGAGTTAAAAGCTTTAACCTAGGATTTAAAGGCTATAAAGTCCAACTAACGAGTTAATGAAATTTAGTTACTCAAGACTTAAAGCATTGTTGTAATTTAAATTCAAGAACTAATGTGGTTGGTTTAGCTTTAAAGCTTTAACTCCGGGTTAAAAGTTTTAAAGTTAGTCTAACTGAAGAGCTGCTCTAATTCATTTACACAACAGTTAAAGCAGTGTTCTACTTTTAATTCCAAAACTAATGCGGCTACTTTAGTTGATTTAGTTTAAAGCTTTAAAGCAACTTTAACTTAAGAGTTAGTGAAATGCAGTTACGCAAAAATTAGGGTAGTGTTCAATTTTTAATTCTAAAACTAATGGCAGGACTTTGGCATTAAAGCTTTAACTCAGTGTTAATAGCTTTAAAGCTACTCTAAAAAGATGAACAAATTCAGTTATTCAAAAGTTATTAATATCAACACTAGTGCTCAAACTCATGTGTGAAGCCTTCATTCAGAATCATAAAGCTACTCTAAACAGTTAATCAAATTAACTAATTGTGGAACCAATTGGTCTGTTTGCTGTGAATGAGCAAAGTAACTTTAGAATTCATAAAAAATGATAATTACACTCGCTAGCAAACTAGTTATCTAGTTAGTCAACAGTTGCATACATAATAAAAATATTATCAAACAATTAAACAGTATTTTTTAAACAGATTCACCAGACAGTAGATCATTTTGTATCAAAAAGAAATTGGTTTGGGTATTGATTGATGACATGAATAGCACCTTTAGTTATGTTAGCTGTCAAAATCAATCAACTAAAATAAATAAAGTAAAATCTTTCGATTTGATTTTAATCTTCAAGCTTCAGTTCTCAGAGACACCAAGCAACAGAGAATTGCGAATCCAAACGATATTTAATTGGCTATTGATTGATTACATGAATAGTATATTAAGCTATGCTAGCCATCAGAATCTCATTAGCTGCACCGCTTATCCTCAGTAGGGTTGCGGGGGTGCTGGAGCCCACCCCAGCAATTATCGGGCAGTGGGCAGGGGATACCCTGAACTGGTTGCCAGCCAATCGCAGGGCACACAGGGACAGACAACTCGCTCGCTCATTCACACCTAGGGACAATTTGGACCGGCGAATCCACCTGAAATGCATGTCTTTGGAATGTGGGAGTGCCCGGAGGAAACCCACGTAAGCACGGGGAGAACATACAAAACTCCGCACAGGAAGTCCGGTAGCTGGATTTGAACCCACACAGGAGGTTCCCAAGACCTTAGAACTGTGCCACACACGCGCTAACCACTGCCCTGCCGTGCTGCCTTAGAATCTTTCAACTAGAATAAATACAAACTAAAGGTACGTTTCCTAACTTGATTTTAACCTTAACCTTCAGTTTTCAGTGACAACAAGTAGCCAAAAATAGTGAATACAAAATAAATTGCTTCTGATACTGCTTGACGACAAGAGTAAGCGTCTGTAGTTAGCTGTCAAACTCAATTAACTTGAATAAAACTAAGGGTAGAGCTCTTTACTTGATTTCACCTTTAAGATTCGGTTTGCAGAGTCATTAGCTCAGGAGGTAGAGTGCTCGTCTTGGGATCAAGAGATGGCCGGTTCGATTAGTCCGTGTTATATGTCGAAGTGTCCTTGGGAAAGACACTGAATCCCTAATGCCCCCCATAAGCAGGTCGGCGCCTTGCATGGCTGCATGGCCGCTATTGGTGTGTGTGTGTGAATGGGTAAGTGTGAGGCACATTGTAAAGCGCTTTGGGACGTCTCCATTGACTTGAAAAGCGCTATATAAATGCGGCCCATTTACCATTTACTAATCCACTGAAAATTGTTAGTCCAAAATAAATTGGTTTATATATTGGTTGATAACTTGAATAATTCCTTTAGCTACATTAGCTCTCAAAGTCAATCAATTAGAATAAAAATAAACTAAAACGTGAGTCTTCTGACTTGGTATTAACCTTTAAGCTTCAGTTTACAGTGACGCCAAGCAACTGAGAATTGGGAATCAGAATAAATTGGGTCGGATATTGCATGATGACAAGAATAGCATCTTTACCTACAATAAAAATAATCCATCAACTAAAATAACCACAAACTAAAGAGCTCTTCTGACTTGTTTTAACCTTTAAGCTTTAGTTCTCACAGCCACCTGCTATTGAACATTGTTCCAAATCACATCTGCTCCCCGGTTTGACTTAAGACTCCAAGATAGCAAGCGCTAGCTGTAGGGGACAAGCAGTCATGGGGCATCAACAAAATCTCGCAGAGTGCTCCCGACACTGCTGTCGCTTCTTATCTGGCAAGCTAGCTTAAAATCGCCAACACATTTTCGGAAGGACGGCGAAGCTTGACCTCACTAGCACACCAACGTGTATATTTATTTGCCCAAAGATTGGTTAGCAGTGAGCTAGGGCAGGGGTGCTCTCACTTTTTCAGCATGCGAGCTACCTACAATATGACTAAGTCAAAATGATCTACCAAACACAAAAAAAAATTCAAGAGATTCAAGAGAAGTCTAACATTCAAAAAAGTGTCCTAATGAGTAGAATTGATTCAGTATTTTTTAATGCACACTTATACAATTCAAATACATTTAATAAAAATAAAAAGATCTAATACATTAGTACCACCATGACTCAAATCAAGTCAGCCTTTTTTTAATTGCTAATGTTTTGGTCCAATGATTGCTAGGGAGGCAGCACGGCGGCGCGGTGGTTAGCGCGTGTGCTGCACAGTTCTGAGGTCATGGGTTCAAATCCAGCTACCAACCTTCCTGTGCCGAGTTTGCATGTTCTCCCCGTGCTTGCATGTGTTTCCTCCAGGCACTCTGGTTTCCTCCCACATTCCAAAAACATGCATGTCAGGTTAATTGGCCAGTCCAAATTGTCCCTAGGTGTGAATGAGCGAGCGAATTGTCTGTCCCTGTGTGCCCTGCGACTGGCTGGCAACCAGTTTAGGGCGTCCCCTGCCCACTGCCCGATGATGGCTAGAATGGGCTCCAGCACCCCCACTGAGGATAAGCGGTACAGATAATGGATAGATGGATGGATTGCCAGGGATACGTATCACTGCACTGCTGTAGTGCAGTTGGATTAATAGGAAAAAATCCAATACCCTGTACTCAAACTAGTCAAATACTTACATTTCTGGGTAATAATTAAAATTCCAACACATACGTAAAGGGTAATTGATTAACGGTATTTTCTTTATTTATTTGTAAGGCTCCAACATCATGCATTTTACGACATATAGATGGAATTGCAAATATTACCTTTATTTTGGACTTTTAAACATTAAATATCTTATACATCATGAGCAAAAACCTATAAACAAATAATTGTAAAAAAATGACACCTTACGTTGACAAAATTTGTAGTTCTCCAATGACAACTCTGATGTCTATATTGAAATGCTGCATTTGATTGCTCGATTGCACCGAGTCACAAAAGACACAATGCAATGAGTACTTTACCCCAATCTACCAGTACTTCTTTGGTGATCCACCGGTAGATCTTGACATAGGTAATGAAGATCCCCGAGCTAGGGAATGTGTTTTTGTTAATAAAGCACTAATGGGTAGTTATTTTTCCTAGGACCACAGGAAAAAGCTGAAATCGGGAAAACACAAAAAAAACCTGGAAAAAAAAAATCTTCCTGTTTTTAAGAACGACGACTTGTAAGGCACGAGGAAGCTTTTCCTGTTTTCCGCCAATGCTGGCGGCTGCTTGCTAACGTGGGCCAACAACGCCGGGAAGATTTCCGCTAGGGTGGAACATAGCTGCCATAAATGTGGCAAAGAGCTCCTCAGGATCCATTTGATGTCCCATAGGGAAACCTGGCTTGAGTGCTTAATGTTTCGCTAATGCTAATTGATAAGTTCATGCTTTTAGACAACAGAATGACCCCTGATGACTTTTTCTACATTTATGGAAAATAGTACGGGAAAGGAAAACATTTCAATCATTAACTTCTGTCTTAAAGATACTGTTAAACTCATCTTCTGTCAACTCCTTTCAGAAGTCCGGTTTTAAAGTGTTCTGATTTTTTTTAGCAACCCCACAATTATGCTTTTACATGAAATCTTAAGACAAAAAAATAGATTCATCTTTCACTACAAAAAGAAAAAAAAAGAAAAAACTAATCTCTCTAGTCTTTTAAAACAACAAAAAGTAAAAGGACATGGTAATAAGGGTTTGGCAAGGAGTGAGTGGACAGCAACTTAAGTTTTGTGTCTGGTTTGAATCTGACTACATTGACTAAATATCAATCCAACAAAAACTGTTTCATGTTAAAAAACAACTTACTAGTTAAGATTTCTTTCAGTGAAGTTGCGAAAATGCTAACGAACAATGGCATCTATTAAGTATAAGACTCACTAGATAACAAATATTGCATAAAATACATCATTCTGCATATCAGCAATGTTAAAATCTTTAAAGCAACTGACCTACAAATGATAACTAACTAAAATAGGCAAATGAAAAATGGAATAGATTAAGTATAATTGAACTAATATTAACTACATAACTGACATTCTTGCAAAGTACTTCAGATCAGCAACATTGATATCTGCAAAGCAACTTATTTAAAAATGATGACTATTCAACCAGCTAACGGACCAACAAACTAATAAACCAACTAACAGACTAACTGACCAAGGAGATAACAGACTTACTCAACAACTAACTAACAAATGGCTAACCAACTAAAAATAAATGTCAAATTGTCTGCATTTTAAAAGCACTTTTCAAGTATCTGACGACCTCCCAAAACCTTTTACAATGTGCTTCACACTTATTCATTCACATACACAATGATAGCGGTGACAGCCAGGCAAGGCGCCTACCTGCTTATCGGGGGCATTTGGGGTACTAAACCAACTGGAAACTAAATCAATCTCCAACTAAACCAGACCAACCTCGAGTGAAACAAACCCATTACCAAATTTACCTCAAACTAAACCAAATCAACCCCAAATTAACCTTACCCTAAACCAAGCCGAAGTAAACCAAAACTAAATTAACTAAACCAACCCTAAACAAAACTAACATGAGGGGGGCGTCATGAGATGTTTTCTTTTGTCCCTGGGAAACGTCACGCACTTGATGAATGCTTAAAGGTCAAATATTTCCCGGAGTTGTTGCCCCTCCTCAGTGCCCCAACCGCACAAAAAAAAGAAAAAAAAGAAAAACACTTTCCCGGCTTGCTGCGGAGACTTTTTCCGCCCGCGTGGTTGCACTCAGCCCTTATTTGGAATATTATAAGCGATAACGTCCAGGCTTTCGAACATGATGTGCCTGAGGGCTTCGTGTTTGCTAGCTAGCAAGTCATCGCATGTGGGCCGCTACTAAGGCCAGGCTATGTGGTTAGCGAGCGTGTGTTGATACAGCAACCTGTCTGTTAAGACAAAGTCAACACAAAGTTCTTAGCAACCATCACACGCTATCAATGTTACAATGAACACAAGTCAACCTATTACGTAGGTAAATGTATCAACTAATTTAGTAAACTAAGTGTCAAATACACTACATTTTTTATTAAAGTTGACTTACTTCCCCCCTCAAAAAAAAACTGTATTGCTGTTAATGGATTGACAAATTGATGCATCAACAACCACTATTGTGACAGCGAACATGACTGGGTGCATCTAAACTACCTCTTAACTATTTGTATCAGAGTAACCTGTATCTTCAGTAATTAAAATACAAAAAAACAACAACAACATTCAACTAAAAGTCTAACTTACAAACTAACTTTCCAACTAACAATCCAACTTACCAACCAACCAAATAACCATCCAACAATTTAACTTGCAAACTAACAAAAAATCCAACAAACCATCCAATTTATAATCTAATTAATTATGCAACTTACAGTCGGACTAACCATCTGACTAACTGAGCGTCCAACTGTACATCTTAATAATGGACTAAGCAACCAACCAACCAACCAGACCGACCAACACTTTCCTTTATTATATGTGTTTCAACCCAAAGACATGTTTTCACATAGTTCATTTGACTTAGTCCTCCATAAAGAAGTAGGCTAACCCGGCAACTAACTTTCTTCACAACAAATTAGGAAGTAACCTCAAGAAATCATGTCATTAATTCACTTGATTTACTTTATGCTTAACCAGTATTAGCTTTAACAAGCAATTAACCAACCTTCCAATAAATACTTTTTTTTAACAATAAATTAGTCATCAACTTCCATCATAAGTTAGCTTTCTTCATTTAGTTAACCTCAATTGCTCCGGATTTTTCCTGTTTGCCTCTTCTCTTCTCTTCTGTCAATTGTTGATCAAAACTGTTGATTTTCAACTCTTTGTAATTTTGTATACAATGACCAATGAAAAAATTTTAAATCTTCATCAAATTGTGCTTCATCAAATTCTACCTACTTATCTACTACTTGATGCTTTAGGTTTGATCTTTAATGACAACAGTATTTTCTTTTAGTTCACTTTATTTAGGAGCACGCTAACTATTGAATAAAAAGACCTTGATATTAATAACATAACTAAGTGACTGACAACATTTTCCTCTAGAAGGAAATAACCTCCATATTGTTCGTGTTTGGTATAAAAGCAGCAAGCGGAAAAAGAGGACGTGGTTTCCCATCTTGATTTTTACTTCTTGTGCTGCCTTTTTCAAAACTCTGCCTTCGAGCGCTTCACTCAGCCGACTCTAGCTGTTTGCAACCGTGATTACTCCAGACCAAACGCTTGTGCCCAAAATGGCCGCCCTCCTAAAAAATACAACATGAGGAATATTATTTCTTTCTTTTCATTTTAAGAAAGACACGAGCCTGCGACCAATTCAGGGTGTCCCCTTCCCACTGCCTGAAGATAGCTGGGATGGGCTACGGCACTCCCACGACTCTACTGAGGATAAGCGGCGCAGATATGGGTGGATTGATGAATTGACACAAGCCTTCTGCAATGTGCAAACACCCTCATTAATTTGACATCAGAGGTCTCAAATTCAATTGAGTTGGGGGCAGCTGAAACTATGATCCAGGTGAGGTTGGGCCAAATTGGATTTTCAACAACTGTTCTTAAAAGGACAGTGTTTTACATTTGCCCACTAGATGTCACTGTAATGTGCAGTGCGACCAAAAATGAGTTCAAGAAAGACTAAAAACTGAAAGTAAGCAAAAAGCAGCCCTTTTCTTCAATTTTTTTACCCAGCCTTTCTAAAAGAAAGACACAAAGAAGGGAAGATATTTTTGGATAAAAGAAATAGAAAATAGGTGAAAAAATGAGAAAAGGGTCAAAAAATGAAAACAGGAATAGAAATAAAGGTATGGGAAGAGAAACCAAACCAGAGGAAATGGAGAAAAAGAAAAGGAAAAGAAAAAAAGGAATTAACGATAAATGACAAAAATGCAGTTTTCTTTTGTTCCTTTTTTTCTTTCATTTTTATTTTCCTTTTTTCTCGAGTTTTACTTTTTGTCTTATTATTATTTCCACTTTTCTTTTTTTATTTTCTTATTTCTCTTATTTTCACCAAGGAATAAGGTGCGTTTTGGTCACTTTGAATCTCTGTATTTTATCTTCTTATGTTGTGCTTTTAGCACTCGTTTTTGGTGGCACAACAGAGTACAGCAATATCTAGTGGGAGAATAATACACACCGTCTCTAACTTTCACATTGAGGTAGTGGCCTCAAACTATCATCTCGGGGGCTGGAATTCAAGATCCCTGTTTTACATACAGTAATCTCCCGGTATACGTCATCTTCTGAAGAGTGGGATGGAAACGCATGCTAATTAGCTAATGCGATTTGAACCCCCGATACCCTGTAATAAACATTCAAAATAGCAAAATAGTTTATAGTAAGTACTACTTATGTGTAATATACGTCTCTCATCTCATCTCATTAGCTGTACCGCTTATCCTCATTAGGGTCGCGGGGGGGCTGGAGCCCATCCCAGCCAACTCCGGGCATTGGGCAGGGGACACCCTGAACTGGTTGCCAGTCAATCGCAGGGCACACAGGGACAGACAACTCATTCGCTCATTCACACCTAGGGACAATTTGGACCGGCCAATTCACCTGAAATGCATGTTTTTGGAACGTGGGAGGAAACCGGAGTGCCCGGAGGAAACCCACGCAAGCACGGGGAGAACATACAAACTCCGCACAGGAAGTCTATGTATGATTAAATAACATTTTGCAAAAATTACAATTTTTATTACTTTTGGTGTGACTTAAGCTGTTACAGTGGAGTTGTAGGTGGATGCAGATGGGGTGAAACGGGATTTAAATTAAAACTGGTTTTTAAGCCTTCACTTGTGAAGATTGTCATTCCCTTAGAAGATTTCCATGCTCTAATCTTCTCCTTATTTTTACTAATAGTAACGGTCATAAATAGGTTATGGTCATGCAACATAGTAAAGGAATTCACTCAAGGCCATGCGTGTGCCTTTCTTTCTATTTCTTTATAATTGCAAGCTTCATTTCCATGGTTATCATGTTTTTGCTTTTCCATCTAGTGTCAAGGCAAGTCTAGGGACCCATAACAAGTAAAAATAGTACAAAAAAGACAGTATTGTACCACAAAGTTGCACAGTTTTTGAACTGCATGAAAAAAAGGCCTGGAAAAGTTCAGCCAATAGTGAAGTCATGATGAAAACCATTGACAGGCCACCATTTAATACATCACACCTTCAAGTAATTATTTTGGATTTCTCAAAAACTTATGTTTTTTATTGAAAAAAACAAAACAAAACAATATTCTTGGTCAAAATGATTAATTTAAATTATTTTTAGAAATATATTTTGAAAATATTCAATTAGGTGTATATTTTAAACATACAGTATTTCATAATGAACCCAAAATGTATACATTATTTTGTCTCTGGGCAAAAAGGCAGTTATTTATTTCATTTTGAATTATTTTCATTTTTAAATTTGAAAAATATATATGGGTTATTTCATGTGAAAAACATATGTCTTTAATATATTTTTTTTTGCAGACATGAAATGTTTATATTTAAATTACAAACATGACAGCGATGATATTGAAAATACAATATATGTTACATTATAATATTTTTAAAATGTATTTATGTTATGTATTGTTTCTCTTCAGGAATGTTATAACAAGCAGTGCATTACAATACTATCAAATCACCTGGAAAAAAATGCATTGTTTTAGGAATATGTTATTATGTTTATCAAACTAATTGAAAAATATTTTACAATAGCTCTTAAAAATGTGTTTCCAAAGCATGGAACAGCCCATGGTATGGGAAAAAAAGGCTGCCTTTGTTGCCGGATGTGAGAGAAAAAAAAGCCCAATGGACTCTAAAAACAGGCCAGGAAGGAAACTGGGGTGGGCTGCATGGCAGAGGGTCTTATTGGCGGTAGAGAGTGGGAGTGAGAAAGGAATGTTCTTTCTCTTTCTCTAGAGGAGGTGTCATACTTAAGTTCTCCCAGACATAATGAACACTTTTATTTGAAACAAATTACTCAACAAATGAGCTGACTTTGCAACAAAGAATTCCGTAAAAGCCCTTTTGGTTATTAATATATTATTATTATATAATTATATTATTATATTATTATTATATTATATGTATTATATATGTTATATTATTATTATATTATATGTATTATATATGTTATATTATTATAAGTATATGTATACCACTCAGGGTTTCTTAGTGGTATATAAATACTTCATTTATTTAAATAATACACTATTGATTGAAGTAATAAGAAAAACGTGTGTATTATCTTTTTTTCATTTTTAAGATACATTTGTAATTATGTTCCAAAAATTGAAAAAGCTAATAATAGTGCCTGCAAATATACCATTACGTTAGCCCGAGTTGCCGTATTGCAACGCGAAGTTGTTCTTGTGGTGCTTTTGGTACTTAAGAGCTACATATCTACCAAAGCTGAGCACTGAATGCAATGTTTGCTCAGGACAGTGATTGAGGAATCTGACTTTTCCCCCCCAAAGTTTCCTTCTCTGGCCATTCATGTTAGCCAATTGCATGTAGGGAAGATATTTTTGGATAAAATAAATAGAAAGTAGGTGAAAAAAATGAGAAAAGGGTCAAAAAATGAAAACAGGAATGGAAATAAAGGTATGGGAAGAGAAACCAAACCAGAGGAAATGGAGAAAAGGAAAAGAAAAAAAGGAATTAACGATAAATGACAAAAATGCACTCGCGCATTCACGCAAAGCTCACTTTTGCAGTTTTTACCGTCTTCTTAAGTAGCTTCTCCTCCAAGCCACAAGTGGTGGTCAACTCAATTGGCTAACATGAGTGGAAGATGCCTGAATGACGGAACTCTGCAATGTAAGCTTGAATGACAGGGTGTGAAAGGCGCGTGACATTGAGGGACAAACCAAGCTTTATTTACAAGGAAAATATAACAATAACAAAAGCAGTGAGCCATAGCCTAAAGCTAAGTGTCAAGCCTGAGTGGCTTGAGAAGAAAGCAGTGGAATATGCCTGAATGATGGGACTCGGTGAAGTTCACTAGACCAGCTGTAGAAGGCAAGTGACACTGAAGGATAAGACAAGGTTTATTTACTAACAAGCCAAACCTGCAGCCAAATGGCTCACATAAGTGGAACAGGAAAAAAGTGGAGGATGCTTGAATGACAGGAATCAATGACAACGCTTCCATGTGGAACGTGAGTGATACTGAAGGACAAAGTAGGAGCATCTAACAAATAGCATCTAGCAGGGAGCCATAAACTGAAGAATAGTGGCTAACATGAGTGGCTGGAGAAGGAAGCAGTGTAAAAAAGCGGAAGATGCCATGGATCATTAAATTCTGGAATGTTGGCTTGCATGTGGAAAGTACGTAACACTAAAGGACAAAGCAGGAGCCACTAACAGTAACTATAGAAGCTAACACTGAGCTACCTGCAGCCAAGTGGCTAAACAGGAAAGGAGTGGAAAGACTTGGGAGATTCATGGATCACAGGACTTGACTGTGTTTGTTTGCATTGGAAAAGTGATGAAGTACAATATAGGAAAGCCTACAATAACAATAGTGACAAGCCATAGCCTGTAACTAAGTGGATAACCTGAGTGGCTAGAGAAGGAAACCGTGGGGGAAAAAACAACACCAGATGCCTGAATCATGGAACACAGAAACTGTGACGTTATGCAGGGCTTACAGTAGCTGTGTTTGGTAAACTGCTAAGTGTTAAATGCACCACTGGGATAAGCTTCCTGGTCATTTGGGGTTCTGGAGAAGTAAGACGGCCGCCAAACATGTCAGCTTGTTCAAGTTGTGTCATTGCATTACAAATTTTTAAACCTAAAATCATGTTTTTGAAATCGTACTCATGTTCTCACACAACTGTTAGAATGAAATGATATTTTATTGTTGGTAGCAGTGGCGTCAAATGACGGAGGTAAGACCCAGGGACTTCCCAACAAACAGAACTTGAGTTGGCAGCCTGGCCCAAGGGGGAGGACCCAAACGTGCACCAACTCAACCCCCCTCCCACCGTGCTCGGGAGCCTGGGAAATTGGCCCCAGTCTGAGAAATATCCTCAGCTTGAAATATAAACATGTCTCAACCCTGATCTACAAACGCTGTCTCATTCCCTACTAAACCCCCCCCCAAAACCGAGCCACCATTCTGGATCCTGCGGAGTGGCTTGCCAATGACGTCAAGAGCCCACACTCATTTTTCGCACATTTTGGGGGGACTTTTAAAGGTTGTTTTTCTGATTTGAACTTAATGACTGCTTTTATTTTGAAAGATTTGTTATGGCAATAGAAAAGTAGAAGACACAATTTAACAATGTCAGAAATTGACCTGGCAAAACAATGCCTAGGTGTTTTGCCCTGAGAATTTAGTAGTTTGTAAATTACAATAAATGTTACATATTATACATATTAGAAAATACTTTGGAAAAAAAATCCATACTTAATATCAATACTTTGTATTCTGTCTTTAGAACAAAGATCTGTTATTTTGTTCTTTATATTTTCATTTTCTATTTAATTATATATATATATATATATATACATATATATATATGTATATATATATATATGTATATATATAATATATATATATTTGTAGAATATTTAGCTGTTTGTAACAATAATGTTGAATAAAAAGAAAACAAAAAAATATATATTTATTTTGATTGGGTTTAATTATTTAAGTATTTGTTATCAATAGTGATTTTCCCCCCCAAATATTTGTATTATTAATTAATCATTATTCATGTATTTATCATATTTAGTAATATCTGAGTGATTTATTCGAAAAAAATTCAATGGCACCAAAATAACAAAAATAATATTCATTGTATTCGTCTCATTTATCTCATCTCATCTCATCAGCCGTACCGCTTATCCTCATTAGGGTCGCGGGGGGGTTGGAGCCCATCCCAGCCATCTCCGGGCAGTGGGCAGGGGACACCCTGAACTGGTTGCCAGCCAATCGCAGGGCACACAGGGACAGACAACGCATTCGCTCATTCACACCTAGGGACAATTTGGACCGGCCAATTCACCTGAAATGCATGTTTTTGGAACGTGGGAGGAAACCGGAGTGCCCGGAGGAAACCCACGCAAGCACGGGGAGAACATACAAACTCCGCACAGGAAGTCTGGAGCTGGATTTGAACCCACAACAGGTTCCCATGACATGAACTGTGCCGCACAAGCGCTAACCACTGCGCCGCCGTGCTGCCACAATTTAATCTATTTTTATAAATAAAATTTGATATTGTTCATTTATATGACATTGTTATTCACAAAAATCTTAAAGCCACAGTGTGTAATATTTGAGCACTAGATGACACTGTGTAGTCAGGTGCAAGGGCCAATGCCATAGTGCACAGGTGTCAAACAGGAAGCCCAGATCAGGCCCGCTAAGGGATTGAATCCAGCCCGCGAGACAACACTCAGAGAAGCGCAAGAGAAAAACAAGCTGCAGGTTGAAATATGTCAACTTGATGTTGCCAAAGAAAGGTGCCTCGAATAAAGACACTGTACTTGTATTTCTTTCTCTCTCTCTCTCGCTCCCTCTTTTCCACCCCTTTTCTCCCACTCTCTGTCTCTTTTTCTCTTCCTTTGTTGCTCTTTCTTTCTCTGTGTATTTTTAACTTCTTTTGCTCTAACTTCCTTTTTTTCCTTTTCTCCCTTTTCTCTTTCTCTCTTCCTACCCTTTGTGCTTTCTTTTCTCTTTTCTCTCCTTCTGTCTTTCTATTTCTCTTTGGATTTCTTTCTTCCACTTTTTTTCTTTACCCCTCTCTCACGACTTGTCTTTTTATTTATTTTGTTTCTCATGCTCCCTCCTTCTCTCTCTTTCTTTCTTTGTCCTGCCCTCTCTCCTTTTCCCTCCCTCTTTCTGGTATTTCTTTATATCTCTTTTTCTTTCTCTTTAATCTACTAGTCCGGCCCCCGACAGAATCTTTGTTCTATCGTGTGGCCCCTGAGTTAAAATGAGTTTGACACCCCTCCCATAGTGCATAGGGAGGGGGCTGGATGTCAGACAAACATGGCGGTGACCTAACTGCAAATTCCTCTTTGTAAAAGAATTACAAAAATTCTCGACATATGATTTTTTTAATAAAAAAACATTGGTATGTTTTTTTAACTGAATGAAAGAGGAATTCAATATTACACACTGTCCCTTCTAGTATTTTCTATTCAAGGAATACAAATGATAAATTATTTGGATTTCATTTATTTGATATAATCTGAGTGAGGTATGTGTCATTTTATTGAAATTCCTGTTTTCTTTACATTAAATTATTTTTAAATTTGTCTTTGAAATATTTTTCACGGTGGACTTTTGATGGAATTGTGGTTGGACTTTAAAATCATCTTTTAAAATAATATTGACATTTCTGTTTAAAAGTGACCTTGAGCTTTGCCCTCTTCGTTGCGCACACACACAAAAAAAAATTGAAGAAGCCGGCAAACAGTAAGCCGTGTGTTTGTGCGGGTCACACCTGAAACTTCCCACAGGGTTCCGATTTCAGGATTCCATCTTTGCCTTTCCTCTCCCAGGCAAGAAAAACCAGAACACAACAAAATTAGTCACTTAGCAAAAATGTGTGAATGTCTCAATGTGAAATGTTCACATACGGTTCAGGGGGTAATCATGCGCCGCGCTGGCCAGATCAGGGCCACCAAGGTTTTTTATTCAACCCGCGAGACAACACCCATAGGAGCACAAGAGAAAAATCAGCTGCCGTTTAACATATTTACACTTGATGTTGACAAAGCCAGGGGCCACTCGCAAAGCAAATGGAGCTATATAACTTTCATTCTCTCTCTTTTTTTCTCTCTCTTTCTGACTTTTTTCCTTCTCTTTCCATCTCTCCCTCGCTCTCTCTTTACCCAATATTCTCTCTCTGCCTCTACTATTCTCTCTCTCTGCGTCTCTACTATTCCCTCTCTCTCTCTTTTTTCTATACCTATATGTACTGTCTCTCTCTGTTTTATGTCTTTCACCCTCCTCTCTCTCTCTCTCTCTCATCCTCTTGTTCTCTTTCTCTTTGTTTTCCCTCTCTTGTTCTCTCGTTCTGTCTTTCCTACTTTCTCTTTCTATTTTACTTTCTTTATTTATTTATTTATTTCTCACTTTTGTTTTCCCTATCTTTTTGTTTTTATTTTATTTATTTCTCCCTCTTTCTAACTTCAATCTGCTAGTGTGGCCCCCGTAAGAGTTTTTTTTCGCCCACCATATGGCCACCAAGCTAAAATGAGTTTGACACCCAATGCACGGAAACAACCTCAGTGACACACAACTGACAGTTGTTGGCAAGAGTGCCACAATTTCAGTACTCCTTTTTATTCGAATAGAAAATAATAAAAACAAATAATTGAAAAGGTGAAATATTGTTGATATGATAAAATAATAATAATAATGAATCGATTATAAATAATAAAAACAATCATCATCCAAAAATGATTGCTCCTATAAATACTCTTACAATAATCATTGTCATGAGGGATTGATGAATAATAATATTATCAAAATTGTAATATCTGTTGATTAGATAGATAGATAGATAGATACTTTATTCATCCCCTAAGGGAAATTCACATTTCCAGCAGCATCCCTGAGCTGAGAACAGTACAATAATAAAGCCAAAAGAATACAATATACAAATACCCAGTGTGACGTGCAAATGCCCACTGTAGCGTGTTATATAGAGTAACTAAATTGTGCTACACAGAATACATATTGCAGTAAGATTCGGTAATATCCAATGTAGGTGGTGTGGTTTAATGTGGGCCTTTACTCTGCCGGGTGGAGTTAAAGAGCCTCATGGCATGAGGAAGAAAAGATCTCTTCAGTCTGTCCGTAGTACAAGACAGTGACAGCAGTCTGTCGCTGAAACTGCTCTTCTGTCTGGAGATAATGCTGTGTAGTGGATGCGATGGATTGTCCATGATTGACCTCAGCTTTTTCAGTGCTCGTCTCTCAGCTACTGTTGTTAGGCTGTCCAGCTCTTTGCCCACAAGATTCATCATTAATTCAATTATTTAATCATTCTGCTCATAGTTGTCAATTTTTAATCCAAAAGATTTTAGAACAATTCATTTTTAAAATAGTTGTTTGATTAGTTAATAAACCAAATAGCTATCTAAATAATGAATCAATTACCACATAGTATTGTTATTGAATCAATGATTTACTAATTAGTTTAATAAACAGTTGTCAATTTGAATAAAAAAACGTCTAAAAAACAATTAGAGTAATTGTTGAATAATAGAATTGATTATATATTAATTAGATAAAGATAGATAGATTAGATAGATACTTTATTCATCCCCATAGGGAAATTCACATTTCCAGCAGTATCCTTTTGTTGTTTATTGACAGATTAACAGGATGCCCTCAGGGTACTGTGTTGTAGTTTAGCAACAGCGGAGTGGATGACGTCACACGGTAGCAGATGGAAATCTTTGTGCCCAGGGTTACACCACCTCGTGTTCACGTAGATAGCGAGTCCACCTCCCGCATGCTTTTGTGTCTCTGTCTGCCCTAACGGCGCTGAAGCCGGGTAGCTCTGGGTAGCTCCACGTTAGTGTCCGGGATGCTAGACGTGAGCCACGTTTACTTAAAACACAGCAAACTGCACTCCCTGTATGCTTTGATGTTTTTCACCAGCACAGTCAGTTTGTCGGTCTTATTTGGAAGAGAGTTCACATTTACCATGATTACGGACGGTACCGAAGGCTTATAACGCCGCTAGCTGCTTAGCCTTCACCTTAGCTCCGTCTCTGCAACCACGACAGGGCCCCCTCATCACGCCGGCACGAGAATTCTTCAGGGCAAGGAGTTGATTCCTCGAATAAACGCATTTTTGTGCGTTAAAACCCATAATGATAGGATAGAAATGAATCCAAAATGTAGTTGTCAAAAGGGACGAAAAACACCGAAGATAGAAGCAGACAATTAAAACAATAAATCATAAAAAGAGCGAAATAACACGGAGCTGCTGGAAAGGCTGCCGCTCGCAGCGGCACCCATGATGACATGATATGATGATAATTAGTTAATAATTAACTATTTGTTGTCAATTTTGAATCCAAAGGCTATCTAAACAATTCATAGATTTTTACAATACATGTTAATTAAATGAATACCACTTATTTAAAAAGTAAGTTGACAATTTGAATCCAAACACAAAATCTAAAAAAAATATTATAATTATTCTTGATTAATTAAACCAATCATATATTAATTAGTTATGATCAATTAGTTGTTGTCAATATTGAATCTAAAAGCTATCTTAACAATTTATCGAATATTGTTGTGGATGTTGATTAATTAAAACACTCATTAATCAATTAAACCCCTAGAAATTCCGTAGATCCACATTCGATGTGCCCGCAGAAACAATTCCTGGCACCTCGAATTGTATAAATCTAAAAAAAATCAAGGTGTTTGTCGTGCATCATCTGGACGGCGTGCGCCACATATCGGAGTGAAGACAAAACATTGGCGCTGATTCCCCCCCACTTCTTTCTTTCTGTATGGCATCAAAGACGAGTGTCGACGTCCCACCGGCTGCTGAATAAAACATGAGGAGTGGAAAGTAGGACTAGCGCACATAGCGGATAACAAAAGAAAAAAAAATTGTCTGCAAATGAAAAGAGAAAAAAAAATCCAGGGCTGGTTTACAGAAAGGTCGGAAAGCTCGACATCAACGCAGAATCGTTTTTTTGTTTGAAAGAAGGAAAAGGCATCAAAATTGAAACGAGTCCACAGAAAAAGGAGGAGACGAAAAATGCAAATGTCCATCTTTTGAGAGATGGCCCACATTTCCGAAAGACAGCGAAGAAAATCTGATTAGGGAAGATAGAAAGCTGTCGTGGCACTCCCATCATTGCTCTATCAACATGTCAGTATACGACCCTCGTTGTTTTACTTTCATGTTTTCTTCAGTTGGTTTTCCAGAATTATGTTTGTTTTGGCACTCTTGTCATTGTTCTATCCATGTAAGAGTACATATCTTACGCCATCTAACTTCCATGTTTTGTTCAGTCAGTTATTTAGTGTTCCGAAAAACCCGAAGTCTTCCTTTCATTATTATTTTTTCAAAATTGAAGTTAGCATGCCTGCATTATATATCAGGCTCTTGTTGTCATAGGACCCTCATTGTTTTTCTGGCCAAATGTGGAAATGTGGGAAAGTTTCTTTCCATCATGTTCTGTGAGAGTTGGAACATTATGTTGTTGTGCTTACCATGTGTGATTGTGCTCCATGAGTATTTGTACTTGGTTTTGTTGAGTTAGACCTAGCATTCCAACAGATCCAGTCGAGTTTTAGTTTCATGTTTTAGAATAGAAAAGAACGCCTTTATTGTTCTTACACAGAGTGTCAAGGAAAATCAACGCTGCCCCATATAGTCTTCATACAAACATATAATATAAAATAACATAGAATTTAAAACGTAACGTAGAATTCAATAGTAGTGAAACTACCGTTATGCTGAAAAAATTATCTACATTTACACAATACGAAAACCGAGTAGGCAGCAACTGAGATAGCAGCGATCGATGATAAATATTGGTTATTTACAGTGCAACTACGGATTTTGTTCAGTTAGTCATTTACAGTAATGTTCCAACATATCCTGTGGTTGGCTCTCCCATTTTGTCCAGTTAGAGCTCATTAGTGTGATCATATTTATTTGTCTCACCGTCATGGCGCCCTCATAATTTTTCTGTCCTCATGTGGAAATGGTACTTTTTTCGTCTTTCTTTTATGTTTAGTACGGTTACAGCTGGGTGGCGTGGGAAATTTATCAGTGCTTGAGTATATCCTACGTCTTCCTACAAATTTATTTTGTGTATACATTTATGCGATCCTAATAATATTGGAGTAGACTTTCCTTAGTCTATATATAAAATTACTTTAAAAAGAAATAACATTTAAAAAAGAATATTGAGAAATAAAAAGCCAATGATAGCCAAGGGCTAGTAGTATTTTGCTATTGGGGTAAGATTTTTTAACAGAACACATTAAAGGAAAACTGATGGATAAAAAGGATGGAATAAAAAACGTTATATAGACTATTATATAAAACCCTATTTGTGTGTGCGTGTGAATGTTTGCATTAGGCCTCTGGCAGTGTCTTTAGCGGGGTTTCGTGTCAAGGCACCTCCTATGAATACCAGAAAAAGTGATACATCTGCTTTCTTGTACGAGGTAATACAGTGGGACCTCGCTACTTCGCGGTTCCACGTTCGCGGGTTCAGAGCTTCGCGGGTCTAAAAATAATAATAATAAAATTATTATTATTATTATTTTTTAAGCATTTCTGAAGGGGCGTCACTACTTCGCAGCTTTTCACTTTTCGCGGGTGTTTTTTGGTCCCCATTAACCGCGATAACCGAGGGATTACTGTATTACTCTTTAGCAATGCCTAGTGGCTCCCTGGCACTTTTTCCACAAACTACGACCCTTACAACCTTGCTCAAGTAGAATGCCCAGCAACGCCAACCATTATTGTTTTTTCTGGTTTGATTCACGAGCACTGACCACATGCATATTGCTGTTTCTGGCTGTAAGTAATTAAAAGAAAGCGTGTAGTGGGAGAGCGCGTGTCCTCGGCACGTCATGAAACAATCGCTAATCCCAAATGGAGCCGCTAGATTAGCTGCAACCTTAGCGATGCCATGTTTTGATGTGTTTTAATTGCACACCCTCGCTCACGGATTGGTGTAATCCAATCAGGATTTTCGTTGAAGCCCGATTTCCATTAAAAGCTACAGCACGTACAGCTAAACCTACTTGAACGCATGTAAGAAAAAAAATATTGATTTGTGTTATCTCGTGCAGTTTTAACTCTGAGTTAACGCAAAAGCTCCTATTACACTTTAAGATTTAACTGGAATAAAGGAGCTTGGAAAATTGACCTTAAAGCCTCAATGTGTAATATTTGAGCACGAGATGGCACTGTTGTCTACTGTACAAAACAAAAAACAATTCCACAGACCACAGCATAGCAGGAAGTGGCCAGACAAACATGGTAGCGACGATTAAGATGGGATTCCACTGTGTAAAAGGAATACAAATGTCTCCAGCATATATATATATATATATATATATATATATATATATATATATATATATATATATATATATTTATTTTAAATAAAAATCAACATTGGTATGATTTCTTCTTTACTGAATGAAAGTTTATTTGTTTCACTATGAGGCATTAAATATCACACACAGAAAGTTCACAGAAAGTTAAAGGTGGGGTGCGGGATTTGAAAACTTAAGTCTGCAATCATTACTTTGAGTCAGGGGACAGCGGCACAGTAACACATGATTCCTAAGAGGCACTCGAACAAACTCTTCTTTTTTTTTTTAGGGGTTTGTTCCGCCCCGAACAGGCCTGATAAAAGTGATTTAAAAGCAGATAGGCGCAACGGAATTTGAACTCAGTTGGGCTTTGTTAACACATAATTATTAGAGAAAATATTACATTTTCAACATTTTAAGGACATCTCAAACAACGCACTCCACCTTTAAATGATCTTTAAAGATTTAAAGCAACAAATCTTAAGCTTCAACTGTGGTTAAAGTTTTTGAAGCTTTAACTCGCCTCACTTTATAGGTACGGTGTCCATTGTTTAGCACATTCTAGAGGTAGAAAGAAACTTCAGTCATTAATAAAAACAATACTGATTTAAATATCCATCCATCCATTATCTGCACCGCTTATCCTCAAGAAGGGTCGCGGGGGTGTTGGAGCCCATCCCAGGTATCTTCGGGCAGTGGGCAAAAGACACCCTGAACTGGTTGCTGGCCAGTCGCAGGGCACACAGGGACAGACAATTGGCCCGCTCATTCACACCTAGGGACAATTTGGACCGTTCAATTAACCAACATGCATGTTTTTGGAATGTGGGAGGAAACCGGAGGGCCCGGAGGACACTATAGTTAAGGCAGCTTTAAAGCGTTAACTAAACAAAGTAATCAGTTCTCAAAGCTTTATACAGACAAAAAACAGTTTTTAAGCATTAAATATAGTTAAAGCAGCTTTAAGGCTTTAAAAAAACACTAAAGCAGTTTTAAAGCTTTAATTCAAAAATGAAATCAGTTTTAAGCAGTAAAACTTAACTAAAAAAAGCAGCTTTGAATGTTTTGACTTTTGAATACAAGCTTTTTATGGTAAAATTACAATCAATCCAATTCAAAGGAATTAAACAGTATGCACACAAAAACTTGAAGAAGATCATTGTGGATTCAAGTCAAGTTTATTTGTACAGCCCATTACCTCAAGAGTTCTCAAAGGGCTGTATCGACTACCATTACACCATTCCCTGATTTGGAACATGCATGAGAGCAAGGAAAAAGTAAAACACATTGCGTGAGAGTATAAAAAATACAGTATGTCACAAAGGTGAGCACATCCCTCACATCTATGCAGATTTCATTATAATGTTTATTTGAACATCACTGGAAAAACATCACTTTGATACAACGAAAAGAAGTATGTAAACTAAAGGCCATGGCTTATTGGAAAGATATTCTCTGGTCTGATGAGACAAAGATGAATTTAATTGGCTCAGATGGTGTGAAGCATGTGTGACGGCACCCAGGTGAGGGGTACAAACCTGTTTGCATTGTGCCGAAATTCAAGAATGGTAATGGGGAGTCCATGATTAGAGGCTGCAAGAGTGCAGCTGGAGTTAGGGAGCTGCATTTCATTGGGGAAAACATGAACTCAAGCATGTACTATAAAAAACTGGAGCAGAGAATAAACCGCTCCCTCCAGAAACTGGGTTGTAGCGAAATGTTCCAACCTGATGAAACACCTCTAAGTTAACTAAGGATTTTCTACATGCGCCAAGGGTAAAAGGGATGGACTGGCCAAGCAGGTCCCCAGATCGAAACCTAATGGATCATATTTGGGCATCCTTAAGCGGAAGGTGGAAAATCCCAAGATCTCGAATATCCCCCAGCTCTGTCATGTTGTCACGGAGGGGTGAAAGAACATTCCATGGCAAATTGTGAGGTTCTGGTGAAATCCATGGCCAGGAGGATTAAGGTGCTTCTGCAAAATCATATTTGCCACACAAAATATTGAACTTTGGGAACGTTTAATAATATGTACTCACTTTAAATAACAGGGGCTTAGCTATATTTTGAGTGTTTGGAGGGGAAAACGCATTTACACTGCTATATAAACTTTACACATTGTGTCAAAGCAGTGTTCTTCGGTGTTGTTCAATTAAACATTATGATAAAATCTCTGCAGAAATGTGAGGGATGTACATATTTTTGTGACACACTGTGTGTGAAAGCATAGTAGTGTGTGTAGGATAGTATAGCAGTATGTGCAAGAGAATATAGTAGTGTGTGTGAGAGTATAATACCATGTGCGAGAGATTATAGCAATATGTATGAGAGAGTAGAGTAGTGGTTGTGCATGGGTATGACTCCGTCTGCATGAGAATATAGTTGTGCATGTGTGAAAGCATGATGTTATATGTGAGAGCAAAAATGAGTCTTTAGTACTGTGAATGATAGTAGTAGGTTTGTGAGAGCATTGCAGTATGTGTGTGGAACATAGCAGTGTCTGTATAAGAGTATAATGGTACGTGTGAGAGTACAGTAGTGTGTATGAGGGAGTATTGTAGTGTTTGTGCATGATTGCGTCTCCTCTATAGCACAGCTGTCCATGTGCGAAAGTGCGATGCTATATGTGAAAGCAATTATGATTTACTTCTTAAACAGCTTCTCATATCAAACTTGTGCACTTGTGATGAGCTGAACTTGACGTTAGCGCTCACTTAGCTAACCACGTGCAGGAAGTGGGCACCAAAGCTCAAAACGTGCTTGTCCTTCAACACGTTGCGGTTCGTAGTTGATTCTCAACTTCTTTGGAAGTTGGACATTCATCGAACTAACAACAAAATACTCGCCATTTTTTGCTTTGATAGCGGTGGAAAAGTGCTTTCTGGTCCGTTTTGCATTCTTGAGCAGGGGTTCTTGAAACAAATACAAAATATCAACTTGGATTGTTTGTTAGCAAGCAGGCTTCTTTTTAGTTCTAGTGGTTCATACCATTTTCCCAAACAATGTGAGGAATGTTTTTGTTTTTTTTTTTCCAACAAAAGTGAAGGAAAAAAATTGTCTATTACAGGAAGATGCCGAAAGGTGCCAGGACTGAACAAATTTGTATTCTCAGGCATGGGCTTTTTGAAAAATTAGTCAGGAGACTAGTCATGATTCCCTATAATGAATTTTCTGCTTAATGTGGAGTGAATTAAGAAGCAATAGAACAAAGTAGCAACAAAAAAACGACCATGCATTTCATTATAGGCAGGCCAGAATGGCACAAAATTGCCTTTGGCCGGTATCCTTTAACTGCAATAAGAGAGAAAGAGAGAGAGAGAGAGAGAGAGAGAAAGAGAGAGAAAGAGAGAGAAAGAAAGAGAGAAAGAAAGAGAGAAAGAAAGAGAGAAAGAGAAAGAGAAAGAGAAAGAGAAAGAGAAAGAGAAAGAGAAAGAGAGAGAGAGAAATACAAGTACAGCGGAACCTCGGTTTTCGAACGCCTCTCAGTTCGGACAAATCGGTGTTCGACCAAAAATTTCGAGAAATTCTTGCTTCGCTGTTCGGTCAAAAAAATCGGAGTTCGAACGCCGGTACGCTAGGGTGCGATGCTGAGCGGTGTACGGGTGTTTTAGCCCCTAATTATGCCTCCGAAGAAGGTCGGTGCAAGCAGGACAGGTGAAAAAAGACAAGTTGTTCGTCCAACTATTGCCTTTAAGAAAGACGTAACAGCTAAATATGAAAGAGGTGTACGAATTTCCGATCTTGCTAGTGATAGTAAAGAATAAGGAGGCTGTGAAATCGAGTGATGCGGCTAAGGAAGTTAGCGCTATAAGCAAGCAACTGCCGCAAGTTTTGGAAGAGGTTGAAAAACTTTTGATGATTTTTCTCTCCCTACCGTCCACCACAAAGGTAAGTAATCCTATTCATAACCTTTTTTTTATCTTTACACGTTCATGTTAGCGTAATCTTTCGTACGGAAGATTACACTAACGCGAACGTACGATTAGCCTGGGTTAGCTTTACGTTAAACATTCAAGGTAAACATTCAGGGTGTTGGAACGGATTAAAACGATTTACATTACTTTCAATGGCAAAAACGATTTTCGGTGATCGACCAAATCGATTTTCGAACAGGGTTCTGGAACGGATTATGGTCGAGAACCGAGGTTCCACTGTACAGCATTTGTGAGAGGCACCTGGCTATGGCAACATCAAGTGGACAAATCTCAACCTGCAGCTCGTTTTTCTCTTGCCTTTCTCTGAGCGTTGTCTTGCGGGGCGGATTAAATCCTTTAGTGGGCCTGATCAAGCCAACGGGCCGCCTGTTTGACACCCCTGCCCTAGACTGTCTGCCCACCGGAGTCTCACAAAATTCTATTGGCAACACTGATGAAGATAAAATGTTTTATGCAAAAATTCCGGCTTTGCTTCTAAAATACGTATCGTTGAAACAAAATCAGTTCCGAAAGACTAACGCCAGCGGCTCATTTCCTGCCTGCTCGCATGTTTTTTTTTTTTTTTTGCTGCACTCAGCATTTTTTCTCCCGCGCTAGCACTCACGACATGATAATGAAGATGCCTGACCTCGTTGATACAAAACACGTCGGGAGGCTCCAATACCTCCACAAGGTGTCTTTCTTTACAGAGTATTGCGGAGTGAATTGAAGATTATTCATTTATGTTTTCATTATTTTTTGTTTATACTGTAATATTTTGTTACAGGAATATCATACATCCAATCTCATTGTAAACAATAAAGACTATGTTGTTTCATTTATAAAACTTAAAGAATAATCTCTTATTTATCACGGTTAATGGGGACCAGATGTCTGCAAAATCCGCAATACAAATCCCCTAACCTGATGGCCTGTTTGCAGCGATAGCCGACCAGGGATAATGGATTACCGCTGCATGGGTGCTCTTCATTTCAGGCGAAAAGAACAGAAAGAAATTCACCCCACACAACACAAATTTGTTTTTTTGGTCTTGGGTCCAAACAATAGTCGGCCAAAACAGTTCAGTTAATTTTAGGCGGGCCACAGTGGCATTTTTCAGCAACTCGAACTGAAAAAAAATGTGCTTCTGCTCTCACCAATAGTTGACTCGGGATAATGGATCCGGGCACACCAATACTCAAACAGTACAGATTAGGTAGGCGTCAATGGCAGGCTTCAGTCAGGGATGTGATTTGACCAAAGTGAAATTATCTGAAAATTAGCCGGGGGTCTGGGGGCCGCGGGCACCCAGCTAGGTCCAGGGCAGTGCCCTGATGGGGGGACAAGTGGGGCGAAGCCCCCCGGAGCTCATGGGTTTTCCGTGTTTTTAAGTACTTTCAATGCACTCAGATGACAAAGAAATAGACAAAACAACAGCATAAATTTTCAATGTATATTGAACTATCCCATATAAAATTACAGTTTAAGTCAACTCAAAATCAGTCACATTAAAAAACATTGGACTGCCTTTGCTTTTAAAAACTATCACTGAGAATATCATCATATCTAACTAATGTGATTACTAAGTTAACACATAAATCATGTTGAAGAGTTCAAATTTCATGGACAAATAATTGTATCATGACCAAATGAAAAGTAACTCATATTAGAACATACCACAAATGTCTTTGTTATAGCAGAAGATGTTATCTATAAATGAAAATACAATAATTATAGGCCCTACAGTAAAGTGTTGGTGTAATGTACACATGAAAATCTATTATTGTAATTGTTAAATATTTATGGCCATTTTTATTACGTTATAATATTTTCGAAAAAAAGGGGAAAACTGTCAAATAAATTTGAAAAGTTTACCACCTACCTCAAAATTCACGACTCTATCAGCAACTGGTACAGGTTGTTGGGGTAGATCACGTCTCCCTATTACCGCTTCCGATTGTGATGTCAATAAGGGATGGAGGCCGTAAAGTTTTGGAGTTTTCGTTTGGGCACCGAAACTTCCAGCGATGGAATAATTTGTTGTTCTTGACTGGAGTTCTTTCACGTGTTTTTTGCTCTTTACGTGACTTTCAAGAGCTTTGAAACCTCTCCCACCATAGTCAATGGTATCATGGCACCAAATGCAAAGCGCTTTCCCGGCACGATCGATCTTCCGAATAAAGTCACTGAACAAATTTGTCACAGTCTTCTTTCCAACATTTGTAGATAATTCCTTCTCTAACCAGTCCCATCGAAACTTGTTTTTACGATCTTATCAATTTCTTTAACTCGCGGAGCATCTTTGCGTTCGATCACAGACATCTTTCTTTAAACACCCGGCAAAAACGTGCGAGAAATGAACAATGGAATACTCCTACGCCTTTATAACAAGCGCGTTTATTGGTCAACACGGAGACTTCAACCAATCGCAAGTACGTTTCATTTCAGTTACGGAAACACTAAAATGTAATGCTGTAGAGACGAAATCGGATTTTTTTACCACTTAAAAAATCGGAAATTTTAAAATTTTATTTTTGGAGATAAAAAAAGCGGAATTCCGCGAATTAGCTGAAAAATCACATCCCTGTTCAGTGCCCTGAACCGAAAATAAATTGGGCTCCTGCTCCTACCAAAAGTTGACCAGAGATGGTGGATCCAAGCATCGACCATGCATTTCATTATAGGCAGGCCAGAAAGGCACAAAATTGCCTTTGGCCAGTATCCTTTAACCGCAATATGAGATAATGGATTGCAGCCGCACAATTGCAGTTCATTTTAGGCAGAAATTATTGCAAAAAGAGAAATGACAGGCCTGTCAAAATTGCACAATGTCAGTCAACCGGGGATAACATATTGCCTCCGCACATTTTCTATTTAAGGTGGAAAGAATGGAAAGAAATATCTGCCAGGCATGACACAAATTTGCTCTCTCTGCCCCTGTTATTAGCAATAGAGTACTGGCCATAATATAATGTGGTCAAAACAGTGCCGTTCATTTTAGGCAGGCCACAATGGCACATTTCAGTGGCCTGAAAGGAAAGAAAATGTGTCCCTGCTCCCGGCAATGGTCAACAGGGATACTGGATTGCGGCCAAAAATGTCCCTTTTATCTTAATCAGGTCGGACAAGTGACTTCTACTAGTCCCCACTCACAGCAAAATTGTATTGGGATAATGTATCAAGGCTGCAAGAGTGCAGTTCATATTAGACTGAAATAATGGCCAAAAAGAGCAAGCAGGCCCAACAAAATTGCTCTCTGCCAGTCCCTGCTCACACCCTGCTCACAGCAATATGCTATTGGGGATAACGGACCACAGTCACACAAATGTAGTTCACTTTTTGTTAGATAGACTGGCAAAAAACAGCCATTAGGCCCGAGAGAAATGTGCTCTACTGCTCGTTCACAGCAATAGTCAATCAGGGGTCAAGGATGACATCCGCACAGGTGCAGTTCAAAATAAAAAGCCACCCGGCCTGCCAAAAATACATTCTATAGCTCGCAGTAATCTTACCTGTGAACCTGTACGCTTTTGCCGTACAAAGTACGTTTTTTATTCATTTCAAAACGAGTACGACGTACAAGGAAATTTTTACGGAAAAACGCAAATTGGGGATTTCCCATCACGCATCATTCCGAAGAAAAAAAAATATGGTGTACGATTTTTTTGTATTTTTTACGGGAAAATACGACAGTTTTTACGGGCATGGAGCCGTGGAGGTTGACAGGTATGAGTAATATTCTATTAGGGATGAATGATCAGAGATTATTTTACAATTTGCGATGTATTGAATTTGAGAAGAAGCGAGGGACTACAGTATTCTTTTATATGACATATTTTAATCCACAGAATCCCCAAAACAAAGTTCCACTCACCGCTATTCGCGTGGACATCGTCTGGTCTCCATCCACTCCCTTAACTTCCCTGTCGCCGTATTCCGCGGGAGGGGGGCGAACACTTTTGCTCCTTCGCGTTCCCGGCCCTGGCTGATGCTGGGCGGCGTGGAGCAGCTGTAATGTGCTCTCGCGCTCCCGGTCCGAACTTTGAGCTCGTCCGCGGCGGTAGCGGTCCTCGCAGGTGGAGTGATGCCGCCGGAAGAGCTCGATGCGCGCGCGCAGGCGCTCCACGATGGCGCTATGGAGCGGCGGCGGCACAACTGAACCTCGGACGCCCAAATTAACGGACAGCATCGGGGCGAAGGCGCCGGAACACAACGGAGGCGCTTCTCCCATCCGGGACTTGATTCGGAAGAGGGAAGAACTCCCTTTTAAGAACCCATATGACAAGGGGGGGAACTCCGTCAAAATAAAACTCCGAGTGTGATAAAACAGTTTAGAAGTGGATAAAAAGTCCAATTAAAAGCAACTAATTCTCCGAGTACATCTTTTCCAAGGTCACGTGTTCCCCGTGTTGTTTGCAAAAGTGCCCAAAACGCAGAAAGAATAGAAAAAAGGTGTAAAACCGATTGAAAATCCACGCGTGGTTGTCCCCTCCGTAGCTCGTCCGTGGAGTGTGAGCTCTTTTCTGAAAATGTTCCATTGACAGCGGCTGCGTGAATACGTGCGCATGCACGAGGCATCACAGAGTTTCATTGTGCGAACGTGAATTGGAATTGGCCGTGATGCGCGCGCACACTGGGAAGGTCGGGAGCGCTCTAGCGTCGTTTGGTGGATAGACGGTATAAGTGCACTATGAAGGTAAAACCAGCCAACGCTTGTGTTACAATCTAAAAAAAATATTAATATTGAACTAAAAGTTAGCTTTGAATTTTTTTCATGATACAAACAAATGTTGGACGAAAGAGCGATGGGCGCCACCAGGCGGTGCTTGCCCAAAACACACCATTTAAATAAGTATATTTTGTCACATTATACTAACATTTTGTGGATTCATTCAGTTGGTTGCACAATTCAAAACTGTAATTAATCACATTCTTTAGTGTAAGTACAATGTTGACTGTTTCATTCAAGAGAGGTGCCCAAAGACATGTCTTTTTCCTGCTTTATTCTTTGTTTTTACCGTTTCTTTTCTTCTTCTGTTGTTTCTTTTTTTCATGGCTTTTTGTTTCTTTTTACTAGATTTTACTTCCCTTTTCTTGCATCTTTTCCATTTGTTTTCTAGTTGCTTTTTTCTTTTATTTGTTACTTCCTTTTTCTCTTATTTTTCCCGTTTTTTTCCCTTTTTTGTTCCTTTCATTTTTGTCTAGTTTTCTTTTTCGCTTTATATTTCCCCTCTTTGATTATTGATGATATATAGATGAATGCAACAAAACCAATCTGAAGAGGCGTTCGGGAGCAGTAAGAGCCAGTAATTTTTTGAATGAGCCTAGCCAAAAGAGCCAATTCTCAACATTGACGTCGTCACGTAGGTAAGACAAGTCACGTTAGACCTAAGATTTATGGCCCGAGCCCGAACCCGAACCCGAGGAAATTTCGGGCCGGGTCGGGCCTGAAATGTCAGTCATACGGTCGGGTCGGGTCGGGTTCGGTCCTGCTTTTTTTTTTTTTTTTTTTTTTTTTAATTAATTGATAATTATAAATATATGTTCATTAAAAATATATACTTAAACTATGTATGGATACTAGACCAAGGAATATAGTAAATCAAATAAATATTATTTGTGTACAATTAGTTGTGATTGCGGAAATCATAGCGTACAGTGACGTTGGTGACTTTTCCATCCGCATTAACAAACGCATTTTGTAAAATACGATCGCGCTTTATTGTTTAAATAAACGCGTTATATAGACTAGAATCTCCCAATTATTATAATTAGCTCGCTTTATTTTGTTTTAAAGCGTATTATATAGAATACGATCGCTTTTGTCGGAAGCGTACATTGACGTTGGTGACATTTTCATCCGCGTTAAAAAACGCAATTTGTAGAATACGATCGCGCTTTATTGTTTAAATAAACGCGTTATATAGACTAGGATCTCCCAATTGTTATAATTAGATCGCTTTATTGTTTTAATAAGCGTTTTATATAGAATACGATCGCTTTTGTCGGAAGCGTACATTGACGTTGGTGACATTTTCATCCGCGTTAAAAAACGCAATTTGCAGAATAAAATCACGCTTTATTGTTTAAATAAACGCGTTATATAGACTATGATCTCCCAATTATTATAATTAGCTCGCTTTATTGTTTTAATAAGCGTTTTATATAGAATACGATCAGGGGGGGGGGGGTGAATTTGCATAGGAGTCGGAAAAGGGCACAACACGTCAACACCCGCTCAATGAAAGTGCTGCGCTAAAATCTTAAGGACGTACTACTACTGCTGCTGTGGATTATGGCCCAATGATCAAGTCGTCAAAATGACGGACGCCCTTAAATGTTTTCGCTACCTCAAAAAAAACCCGTCAATGACAGATTGTCGCTTAATGTAACATCTGCAGTGCAGACACAGAAATATAAAAGATGTAAATGTTTATACAGTTTTATTTAACTTAGGCCTAGATGTTGTAACAAAAGGCAGAGTTTAATTTGTTATCATAAATCACCCCTCCTTATAAATAAAATATGTAATTTCGGGCCCCCTCGGGCCGGGCCAGCAAATCCAGTTAATTAGTCGGGCTCGATCCGGGTCGGGTTTAATACCCCTCGGGCCTGCGTCGGGCTCGGGTGCTTTTTTTTGGCCCGATCTTACCTCTAAGTCACGTAGTTTAACTGTGCAGGCGAACATAGTAAACCACACTTGTCCCTGTGCAGTTTGTCTAAGTGATAAAAATAATAATTTAGTCATAATATATATTTTTTTTAAGAAGCTATGTCCTCCATTCTCCCCCGCTGCCTTTCTGGTCCTTATCCCCTTACTTGGCACAGAACATAAGCTTACATGCACATTTACTTTCATTTACGTGATCTCGTGTTGACATCGACTCAAAAATACTGCACTTAAAACACTGAAGAGGGAACCCACCTTATTTTGCTCCGTAAATCTGGACGAATTTGCTAGCAAATTGAGGTATTTTACGCCCTGATTTTTATGCGCACACACGCAGCTTAGAGGCGACATTGGTATCAGCTAATAATACAGGTATCAACACATACCTTTTTTAAATTTAAAAACATTTTTTTTTGTTAAGGGACATTGTTGACATATGTATATACATGTATTTTTCCTTTCTTCTTAATGTTTAATCCTAAGAAGGCATGACAGATTAAGTTAACAGAATGCTAGGAGTAATGATACCCTGCATCAGTTTCACAGTGTGATATATGTATTTTTAAACAATATTTTACAGAATTTCCTCTTTTGGTCATGTTTATATGTGTACAAACAACCACCCCCCTCCATAATATTTCAGCCTCATAGGCGTGACTGATACAGGTATCAGCTAATACTACAAGTAACAATACTTCAAATGATGTTTCTATTGTAATATTTTTATACAATATCATTAATTTATATTTTTTTATTTTTATACACGTCTTTATGAATGATTTTACCCCTTTTTATTTCTTGTTTGTTAAAGTTGACATGACCGCGACAAACATTGCAATAAGCTAGAAGTAATGATACCTTGAATTAGTTTTACAGTGCAATTTTTTTTTTAGTGTGTATTTTTGTTACTTACAACATGTTTGGGACAAACTATGCATATGCACAAACACAAACACACATTGTTGATTGTAAAACAGCCACAAGAGTATGCTAGGTACTAGTATTGGTCAACAATACAAGTAATCACACCTTGAATTTTACTAGTTTCACAATGGAATAAATCTTCAATTTCCTTTTGTATTTTTTAACAATATTTTATGACAATTCATCTGGTCAGGGAGACTGAATAATTAAAGATATGCATGATAAACAGTGGATATATAAATATTTATAAATCTATTTATTCTGCAAATGTGTGCGAAAGTATTCAGTAAGGCAAAATGTTGACTTCTCCATTTATTAAACATCAACATGACAACACTGGCTTCTTTTCTTCTTGTCGTGTATTGCTTCATGGTGCTCGCTGGGCAACTCTTTCTACTGCCCCAAACGGCTTTAGCCGTCCCCCCCTCCAAACAAAATAATAATTTCACGGTGTGCTCATTACAGGGACGGCACATACGTTCCTAATAATGCGACTGGGAGGCAGACGCACAATAAATTAATAAATTAACACACAAACATGTTGGGTGGCCAGCAAACAAACTTTTTTCTTTTTACAGTAGTAGCAATACCAGTGGTTAGGACTGTGGTTCCCAAATTCAACCTGGGCCCGGACCCCCAGTGAGTCATTCAAAAAGTTACAAACCCCCTACCTCAACCTTTGCCAATAATGTAGTGCTGGACAGAGCTATGCCAATCTGGTACAAAGTACTCAATTTTAGTGGTTCACATTCTCTTGCTTCACTTCAATCTGATAAGTACACTGCAAACCACAATCAAAGTCAAGTCCACTCTTGCCACTTATGCCACGTGTCTTCTCTGTCTTTTTTCTCTCTCCTTCCACTAAGCTACCGGCACTCTAGAGCTGGGGTTTGGCTCTGCCTAAATCCCTCACCTGGGCTGTGTGCTAGGATGTGAGAAGTAGCAAGACAGTTGAAAAACATTTTTTTTGTTCTTTTCTTCAAAAGAAACATTTTATTACTACTCTGTCTACGAGGTCGCGTAGCGGACCCCCTGGAAAGACGTTTTTCACCCCTTGGGGGTCCGTAGACCTCCCTTTGGGAACCACTGGGTTAGAAACAACATCACTTCATCATAATTATGTCATACGCTAACACGATCACAGTCTAAAACACGACACACACTCGCTCGCAATATAAATTACATCAGATTTTGCTTTTCAGTCTTTTTAACATGCAAAATGCCTGCCTGCCTGCTTTTTTCCATCTACCGTATTTAAAAAAAAAGACTAGAAATTGTAAGAAGCGGAAAGCTTCGTTTTGTCCCTGATCGTAATGTCACCAAGGAGTGTTTTGGCTACAATAAAAAAAGATTGACCGACAATTGATTGAGATTAGAGTCGTACTTGCAAAAAATTTGTGTTGATGTGTCTTGTGTCAAGACGTTGAAAAATTTGTGACCTATATTTGAGTTTTTAAAGCCCCAAAGTGTAATAATTGACCACTGGATGGCACTGTTGACGAATACAAACGAAAACCAGTGCCACCACAGCAAGCAGCAATATGGCAGACAAACATGGTCGGAACCTTAGATATAGAGTTCAGTGTGTAAAAAGATTTTTTGACCTATGATTTATTATAGAAATTAACATTGGTATGAGTTCATGTATTTTTGCCAAATATTCAAATCAATGTTGTTGTTTTTTTGGGGGTCAGGAGGTAGAGCGCTCGTCTTGGGTTCAAGCGATCGCAGTTCGAACCCCGGCTCCTCCGTGTTACATGTCGAAGTGTCCTTGGGTAAGACACTGTACCCCTAATGCCCCCAATAAGCAGGTGAGCGCCTTACATGGCTGCACGGCTGCTATTGGGAAATGTGAAGCACACTGTAAAGCGCTTTGGGAAGACTTGAAAAGCGCTATATAAATGCAGATCATTTCATATTTCATTTCATAATACATTATAATAAAATATATTTGTATAATTTATAAATTGGTCATTTTTGGAAGACAAAATTGTGTCATAAAATCCAAGTAAACTGTACACTGTACACATTTTTAATTACAAATTGTGTTCATAAAAAAGTGGTGTCAAAGTTAAAGCTTTATGTCAACACAAGCGATAAAATTGTTCAGGCCTCCATCGAGTTTGAACTCGAGTTAAATTTTTAACCTTACTTTATCTCAATCTCAATTTCAAGAATCAGCCCTTAAGTCAAAGCTTTAACTGAATTAACGCACACTTCTAATTCAACTCGTGTTAAATCTTCCAACATGCATTAACTCTTGAGTTAAGGAGTCAACGGAATCTTAATTCAAGCATTAAAACTCTTTAGTAAAGCAGCTTAAAGCTTCCAACATGCTTTAACTCTAAAGTTAGAATTTAAACTAAATTTTGACTCCATTCTTGCTTTAACTCTTGAGATAAAGCTTCATATAAATTTACACTCCGTTTAAATTCAACGCTAGTTAAAGCTTCTAGTGTGCATAACTCGAGTTAAAGCTGCAACTGAATCTTAAATCTAGCATTAAAATACTTGGGTTAAAGTGTCTTAAAACCTTCAACTTGCTTCAACTCTTGAGGTAAAACTTCATCTGAATACACAGTTTGAAATAAACTTTGGTTAAAGAACTCAATTCAAGCATTAAAAGTCCCAAGGTTTTAGGCTTCAACTGATTTCTACCTCAATCTGGACCCCATTCAAGGAATAAAATCTCTTGAGTAAAAGCAGGTTAAATATTTAACTTAGAGTCATGGATTTAACTTTTGACGCAGTAGAATAAAGACTCGTTTATAGATGACGTTTATAATATGACATGAAGTATTAGTATATTTAAATTATTAAAATGTAAATAATTGTTGGTGATTCCAAAATAAATTATGTGAGTTTTATATTATTTGAAAACATTGATAAACAACGTTTAAAAATAAAGTTTGTTTTGTGAACGATATGACCTAAAGCTTTTTCACAACATTACGACTTCAATCTCAAGTTGCCGGATTTTTCCTTATTTTTTCAGTGATGGCTTAATACTACGTTGTAGAATAGTATATTCACATGGGAGTAAAATAAACATATTTTTTTTTTCAAAACGTACATGAAGCAGTAAAAAATGTAGAAAAAAATGCATGAGGAGGCAAGTAAGGTGAAATCAAACATTTGAACTTGTCCCTGAATGCAGCAAAACGATTAGTAAGGCGATTCAAACCTGCAAAACGGACGCTGCCCCTTTAAGAACAGGCGGTCATACTTTTTGAAAGTTGAGGGGGTGGCCATCTTGGTCAAGTTGTGTGAGTTGTTGGAAACATACTCAGTATTTTGTGTTGAGTAAATAAATGCCCATGGCATAAATATATTTTTGAAACACACGGTCTTCTTGAATGGAGTGCGTTAAGCGACCATCTTGAGTAAGGCGAATTGGCGTCCATCCTGCTAATGTGACATTGCGTGAGGCTTTGGGAACCTCTTCAGTACGTTGCACCTTGTAAATAAATTGTCCTAAAAGTCTTATTTGAAATTTCTGTATTCTGATTTGGAGTGTCATATTTGGTCAATATTGAATGGAATGAAAAAAAATCAATTACTCAAAGCCAATGGCGGGCAAGATTGGGGAAGTTATGGCTTCATTTTGAGGTCCAAAAGTGGTCCCAGGAGCGTCAAGATTTGACCCCCTTGGCAGGTTCTGTGGATTGCCGCACGTCGGTCCACTCTTGCATCGTGTTCTGCAGCGCTTGCGTCTTCTCTTTGTCCACCAGCACGTAGTCTACTTTCTCGTCCGACGTCACGGATGATGTTGATGGCTGCCAAGTGACAAAAAAAAAGGGAAACAATGACAAGCCGTTTCGAATGTTCAATACGGATTTCACATTTTGAATTAAAACTACTGTATTTTCCGGACTATAAGTCAATCCGGAGAATAAGTCGCACCAGCCAAAAAATGCATAATTAAGAAAGAAATGCATGTATAAGTCACACTTGGAGTATAAGTCACATTTTTTGGGGTAAATGTATTCAATAAAATCCAACACCTAAAATCATACATGCCATTTTGAAAGGCAATTTCAAATAAAAATAGAATAGAGAACACGGTAAACTAACACGATCGTCAGTAACAATGTATAATATTAAGAGTTATTCAGATGACTCTAGCGTAAAGATCAAACTATCAACTTCACTTCAAATCACTAAATCCAATCAAATGTTCTTCCTCGGTGTCACTTTTACCGGTAAACAACTCCCCTTACTCAGGTGGTAGACAAAAAGCTGCTTACTCCTTCCACTTCTATGTCGCGGTCATGGTTGAAATTATTAACACAGGCCTTGAGTGCCCTCTAGTAATTTAGTGTGAAAATAACACGTGAAGTGATATACAGTACTGGTAATGAAATGTAAAACTCAATGCTAGAATAATAAGTAGGCTCACCGGAGTATTTTTCTTTTTACAAAAGCAAAAACTGTGACCTGTAGTCTTGCACTAAGACACATTTCATAGTGCCGTGTTTAGCTGTAGCATGCACCCGTTTTCTTGAACGCGACCCATTGGGGACAATGACGCTTCTCAGGACAATGCCATACAAACTAATGCAAGCTGCAGTAAATCGCAAGGGGAAAAGGAATGCAATAGTAAAGCAAAGCAATCAAAAAGCATTGTCGGCCTCATTTTTAGGCTGACTTGTTGAGAAACATGGCACCAACTTCAAGCATTTACAAGCAGTCCACGGAAAATTAAAATACTTTTCATTCCTTTAAACACAACATTAAAATTCAATTATTTTCAAGGATTTCATGCATCCTTATAAATCCATAAATTAATTAGTTTTGTGGATTTTTGTATACATTGCTGAATGTTGGCGTCGTCACTTTAAGAGGGCCAGTACACTCAAACCAATTGGAGAAATGCCAGATTACAAGAGAAAAAAAGTCACCAATGTCATGACGCAAATAGACGTTGTTTTTGCATTCAACTTGACATTAAAAGGTTTTCATTTCAGTCAATTACTAAAATCAACAAAGTACTGTGCTCGTTTGCTCCTTTCTCCAAAAGTTAGCGCCTTTGATGCGTCTCGTGCCTAGTCAAGTCACATTTATTTGTATAGTCCTTAATCACAAAATGTCTCAAATTACTGCACAGGTTACAATTACACATCCTCTGATCTTAAACCAACATGAGGGCAAGGAAAAACTCAACTTCAGCACAAGGAAGATAAGAAAGAAGGGGCGGCATTAGCTCAGGAGGTAGAGCGCTCGTCTTGGGATCAAGAGATCGCAGGTTCGATTCCCGGCTCCTCCCTGTTATATATCGAAGTGTCCTTGGGCAAGACACTGAATCCTATTCCCTAATGCCTCCAATAAGCAGGTCGGTGCCATGACCGCTATTGGTGTGTGAGTGTGTGAAGTGTCAAGCACATTATAAAGCTCTGATGTCTTCATTGACTTGAAAAGCGCTATATATAAATGCAGACCATTTGCAATTTACCATTTAGGAGGGGCCTCACAAGTGGTAATCCCCTTTCCAGGATGACCAAAAGTGCATTGGGTAACAATACACAAAACATAGTGAACATCAATTAAAGACAACAAAAGGTAAGATGTTTAAATTTGTCCAAAAAGCACGACAGCAACGGCGCCTCAAGCCTGTAAAATAGTCCCAAAAAATCTATCACAGCAACGAAGCAGCTTCCCCTCCCATGCAGGCGTTGACATGTGTTGACAAGTTGTGCTCGAACTTAGTCGGCCAGAAGCATAGACTGGCATGGTATATGGATGGATACAATTCAAAATATATGGGCTGAAGCATTTCCACCGTGGGGCCAGAAAATTAAATTCAAAGCTCCCAGAGAAATCAATTAATACAGTGAATCACTTAACTGCCAGGGTCGTAGAAGCATCATTTTCTGTCATGGACAAGTACAACCTGGTGGTGCCCATCCCTCTCCAAGCCGGGTTTTTGGGTAATAGTTTTCTCACCCACATGAAACATATAGTTCATAAGTACATACGTTTTCTGTCTCTAATGTTATTGACAGTCACCAGATTTGAAAGCAGCTATTAGCATTAGATACATGTCATGGTCAAGTCATGCGACTCTCCCCCCAGTGAATACAAGTTAGCAACAAAGCCATAGTTTGCATGTATCATTTGTCTCGATGAAGTTTGTTTTTGGAACAAAATGTCCAAAATAATTGATGGAATACTGTAATTAAGAAATATGCACATTATTCTAATACTTATCCAGTACATAGAATCATTTTTTTAGTCACATAATGTTTTGATCAAGAAAAATAAATTATATATTTTTTTTCCCCCCGAGTGTCCAAGAGTATCTGTGTCTCAACCCGTCTGACCAAAAAAAAGCTTTTTATTAATTTAATCATTTTACCTTTCTGTGTGCGCAGGGCGATCCAGGCTGGAAATCTAGCGCCAGGTAGTCCACGTTGCCACTTTTGCGAAGGGCCGGACTGCTGGTGCCGCTTACGGCCGGCGAGGTAGACGCTGGGTTCTGCTGTTGGGCCAACAGAACCGCAGGCAGTCAGAAAATTTAGGACATATTTTGTGACTTTTAAGTTATCGACAGTGACCGGGTTGATAGCAGCCATTAGTGTTAGCTAAATGTGATGGTGAAGTCATGTAACTCTCTCCCGATGTTCTTACCATAGCAACGTAGTTCTCCTCGCTGTCTGCAGAGTCGGTGCTGGTGATGCTTTGTGTGGAAATGGGACGACAACGTTGAGAGGACGCAGAGTTGGGGGCGGGCCTGTTGTAGAGAACAACGGCCAATTAGAAGGTTGCCTCCAGGCGGTTCTCTCATTTATATTCGAGGCCAACGGATAATCAGGTGGGACGATTATCTGCATCGATAGTAGGGAATTTGACGGATGTCTGCATTTTTATTTTTTTATTCGACGGGACGGTTATTTAGGCTCAGTTTCAGCCGAGCCTCTCTCTCCCTCGCTTCCCTCCCTCTGTCTCGGATGCTAGCCACCCCGCGCCTTCTGATTGGATAAGTGACCAGTAGCGGAGCCAGTGAAGCAGAAAGAATACATAAAAGCGGAGTAAATCCTTCGCTAATTCCTGAATCCCAACAAGTCAAGACCACTAAAAATAATGAGATTTTTAAAAGTCAGTGGTAGAAAAGCTCGTGTGTGATTAAAAGATAGTAAAAAAAGTGCAGTTGAACTTGTTTTGGGGAAGCACGTTCAGATGGAAATTTATATATTAGCTCTCATCATAAAAATAGTTCCTCACTCAAATGCGTGTTTTTGTGATTGAGAGAGAGGATAAAAAGAACGGTAAAGTGGAAGGCTGAATGATTAGCCGTTACCGTAACATTAGTTCGTCAGTCTGGAGTGCCCACACTTTTCGATTCAGTTGATATTCTGATGCAGTTTTTGTTTTGAAATAATTTAAGTCATGTTGGTTGTATTGACATTTTTATTGATTTAGGGTAAAAAAAAATATCCGGTATCTATTCAAGTTTTTATGTACATTCATACAAGTTGCTGCTAAGCCTAATCTTATTTCCGGCACTGTTAGTTTTTGGTATAAGTGAAAAATGAGTCATGTTAGTTGTGTTTAAATTCTAATTAATTTACTGTAAAATGTTTCAGAGCTATTCAAGTTTTATTTGAATTCATGACAAATATTCCTTGTTTCTTTTTGCATTATTAAATGCTTCTTATGCAAATTTCTAAGCTTTTACAGCAAATTATTATCGGTTTTAAAATATCTGTTATTGGCCTCCTCTTAATAATAATAATCTGTGTCAGCCATGAAAAACCCACATAGGTCGATCTTTAATTTGTATATTGATTTTCATATTTTCTAGCTGCTAATGTGTACAGCTAAGATAATGTCAAAGACTAAGAATGAGTGATATGTTTTTTTTTAGCCAAGGCATGTGTTACCTTAAATATTGGAGCACTTGTACTGAACAATGTATATTAGACTTTAGTTCTGATGAGCAAGGCTAAAAAAAAAAAACAAATTGAAAACACTTTAGCCATTTGTACTTGACCTCCTTTACATGCTGATGCTAAGCTTATTATGCACACATTAACTTATATTCAGCAGGCTGCATCATCCTATTTTGGTCCTTCCATATCAGAGATCTCGAACACAAAAGGCCAGTTATAGCCTGTGGGCCGATTTTGTGAGGCCCCTGCTTTAATATGTCTCATCTCATCTCATTAGCTGCACCGCTTATCCTCAGTAGGGTCGCAAGGGTGCTGGAGCCCATCCCAGCAATCATCGGGCAGTGGAGACCCTGAACTGGTTGCCAGCCAATCGCAGGGCACACATGGACAGAGAACTCGCTCGCTCATTCACACCTAGGGACAATTTGGATCGGCCAATCCACCGGAAATGGATGTCTTTGGAATGTGGGAGGAAACCGGAGTGCCCGGAGGAAACCCACGCAAGCACGGGGAGAACATACAAACTCCGCACAGGAACTCCGGTAGCTGGATTTGAACCCACACAGGAGGTTCCAAATACCTTAGAACTGTGCCTGCACACGCGCTAACCACTGTGCCGCCGTGCTCCCCCCCACTTTAATATGTATGTTTGATAAAATAGCCCTATATAAATACTCCCTCTGGGGAAAAGATTGTCATTGCTGTTAGTCTGAAGCTTGCCTTCAAGCAAAGTGTGTTAAACATTTTTTATCTGCTTAAGAATGATCATAAAACACAACTTGGCCTTATTTGCATGCGCCGAATCATCATAAGTCACAGGAATTAAATATTAAAAAAACATTTAGGAAGACATCAAGAAATATGACGGTTAAAGACACACGTTGGAAACCAAATTCAAATATATCATTTTTTTGTACTCACATAAATAGTTTTATTTATTTTATTTTCTGTTGTTGTTTGAATTATTACTGATTGATTTTCTTAATTTCTAAAGTGCTTATTTTGTGAAGATATTCAGCCCAACCTTTGCCAGACCCAATTTTGGCCAGGCCCCAAAAATTTCAGCTAAGAGACCCCTGCTTTATATATTCCCTTCCTTTTCTCATCTCTAAAAAATAAATGCCAAAAAACATCTTCTTCGATTGCATTTCAAGCCCTCATGCTAATTAATAACTCAAGTATGCATTCGCTCCGCTATGTATCTGAACGTTATTGCTACTCTCTCTCAAATGCAGGGCTTAAAAGCATTACATAGCATTTGCAATTTCTTACTTTAATTGGCCAAAAGTTACATTTGCCCGAACTTGTTTCCCCTCTGTTTGCATACGCAATTGTACAATATTTTTTTATTTATAGCTACTTAAACTATTTTTTCTTATTTATAGCTACTTATGTGTACAGCTATGATATTCCACTTGATAATATTGAGTAATATACTTTGTAAAATAACAACTGTCACTGTGTTATTACTATGTATTTCTTATGTCATTACCATGTTATTAAAATTGGTCAACAAAAAAAAAAACATAATAAAAAAGAGCCTGGGCGATTTTATATATATTTAATCAAGTTATGATATTAAATGCCAGTTACAAAAACATACTACCAAAATTAAACTCTTTCAAAGAATATTTTTCATTTGTTAAAATATTTTTGAGTAAATCACAATGACAATCACTAGTGAGCTTTTTTCGGTTGTGTGTCCAAACTCACAAGGGCCGGGTCCAGGACATGGTGACTGGACTCTTAAACGGCAGCTCATCAATGAAGCCATTGTTCTTCAGATCCAGAGGGGTCGGCTTGGCTGGGGGGCCATAAATAGTGCAGAGTCAGCAAATACAAAAAAAAAAAAAAAAAAGGTTTCATGGATATAAGTTCAATCTGTATTTAATATTGGACAAATGCAAAGGAGATTTCATAGGATGCCAGTTCCTTATTTTTACTGCACACTGTAATTTTGACTATTACATCTTTGTTGCTTGTTCAATCATGTTGCTGTTCTATGATTTCTACTCCCCTTAGGACTGATCGGTTTTTCGTAACCTTAAAGATTTAATAAAAAGAGGAGGCACAGGGGAGGACATCAGAAATAGAGAATGGAATTCTCTTCTCCGAAGCCTTCTCTTCCTGAAAGTTCAAAATACATTCAGGTCTTTTCTCTTTATTCTGAGTGTGTACTAAAGCTCTAACTCAACACACTGGTTTTGGATTGAAAGATAAACTTACACTTCCTGTTGGGTTTGAGGTTTCGGTTGATGGGCGGCGGCGTGACGTCGCTGAGGCGGCCGGGCCGCTGGCACAACGATGCGCCGCTACCCTTCCGGACAGGTAGCGTTGCCGAGAAGGCCGGGAAGTCGAAGTGATGGGGCCCAGGGCTCATGGGGATGTACACGTTCTTGGGGCTGTCAGCTAGCGCCGAGCTCAGCGGGGACGAGCCGGGGTTCATGGGGACGTAGTTGTCATCTGAATTGCCACTGTCTGAGCGGGTCAGGGGGGTTCTGGTTCTCTGATTGGGGCAGAACATATGCAATGAGTGGCAGTAAAGATGGTAATGCAAAATATTGGTTTGTGAGTATCCTATGACAGTGCTAAGTCATGTTTTCTGTATCTTCTGCAACGCACGTCATATTGATGTTCTAGAAACTGTAAGCAGGTCAGGGGGTTCTGCTTCTCTGCTGGAGGGGGGCAGATGATGTGCAGTAAGTGGCATTATTGTGAAGACTTGAAAATACTTGAGAAGAAACACTAACAAGCATTAGCTTGTGAGTATCCCATCAACGTTTAGCTTGATTCCAGCAATAAATAGCATTTTTGCGAATATCCTATGGCAGTGCAAATTCATATATTATTTATCCTCTGCAAGGCATGACTATAGTAAGAGCCATATTGATGTTGGGAGGTCTTAGCAGGTCAGTGGGTTTCTGGTTCTAATAAAGGGGGGACCACACAATGTCTAGTGAATAGCATAAAGGGACGTGTTTATCCATGACAGTGCTAATTCAAGTGTTCTTCATCCTCCGCAAAGCACGACAGATTTAAGTGCCGTATTGATGTTCTAGGTGGCGAAGCGGGCACACCTGAGGGAGCAGATCAATCAGACTTACCAGGTAGGAGCTAAAGCCATCGTTGACAGACTCCACAGACTGGCCTGAATTGTTGAAATGGATTGGACGCTGATGGCTGCTCGTTTCAAAAGAAGAGCCTGTCAGCAACAGAAGTAGAAGGAATCCTCAATTGATTGCAAGACAAATGTGCCACAAGATGGCGCCAGTAACTGACCATAACAGAAAATGGATAATGAGTATTGCAGTGAAAGAACTAAGTTGATCCTTGGTTGTAAAAGGTCAAAAATATTAAGTACTGTAAATCAATTTTCTTTTGATAAAACGTTGCAGAATCCAATTAATATTTGTGGCCGTCATGTGAAATCAAAGCTTCGAAAATTACTTTTTTGGCAGGAGAATGGAAAAAGGAAGTTGAGATTTATTTTCTAACAAGACAGCAACGATACATTTCATATTGACAGAATTGGAAAATAAATAATCTTTAAAAAAATCGCTTGAGGGACGATTACGAGGATGAACCGAAAGAAAAAAGATTTTCGGAGACACACATTTTATCACATAACAGCCAGGATTTTGAATCATCTATTTAAAATTGGAAACATAGTTGTGAAACTTAAATTATTAATACAAGTGACTAATAAAGACATATTTGATTAATTCACTAGTTCTTTAGGACCCAAAACAACAGAAAATGCATTAATATATTTGTTATATTGAAGTGAACTCACATCAAATTGAATAAAATCAAATTGAAATCAAGGACAAAGGTAATTAAATGTGACGTGTCGAACAGTGCTAGCCCTTATGCGAATGTGAACACAAAATGAAACCTATTCTGGCTGGTTTACTTCTTCTGTATTGGCAGGATAAGACGTCAATTCTCTGAAACGAACTGTGTAAGTGCTTATACTAATGCTAACAACATGAGAGGTATCCCTGCCTGGTTCACCACATCTGTATTGACTGAAAACGATGTACCGTATTATTCGTGTATAACGTGCATTTATTTCACCTAAAAAAACTCAGTTTGGGTGCTGCGTTAGACATGCAGTTTTACCGTCTTACCGAAAAAATTGGTTGCAACAGGAATCAAAACCGGGCCGCGGCGGTGCGAGCGCCCAACTCCAACCACAGGACCACCAGAGATATAGATGACATAAAGAAAGGCATAAAGTTTTATCTCATCTCTCACACCATCTTTAGTCACGGCACCAAAGACGAATGTTAATCTGTTGTGCATTTCACAGGATAGAAACGTCTGAAATGCACAATTGTTTCTGATACTCTCTGCAAAAACCCATAAGCATTCAAAGCTCAATTGCCCACCACAGTGAAGACTATATTTTATGGGCTACCATTCCACAAGGACACTTAAAAAAATGAATTAAAAAAAAATCTGTTTCCAAAGGTAACAAAAACAACATATTTGGTCGGCAATAACAAATTGTAACAAGGAAATTAACAATTCATCTCTGGTGCTGTCATCAAAAATACTGTAATAATGGGTTGAAATCCACTGGCTTTTTGCATGTCATCTATACCACTTCTGGTCCAGTGAGTAGCTTTAAGTGATCTCACTGCCAAGACCAAGGTTTGATTCCCATTGCATCCAAGCACAAAGTTTGAGCTAAGGGGGAAAAAAAAAAGGAACACAATTTTATACCGTTTTCTGATTGAAAATTAGGGGTGATACACGATTGCGTGTTATACACGAATAAATAAAGCAAATTCCCTACCTCTGTGCAGTCTGACGTTCTCCACAGCGGGCAGCGTATTCCTCCTTGGTAGGACGGCCACAGAGGCCAGGGCATCGCCATTTTGGCTCCCTGCAGAGCGTGGGCTTCCCCACTGCCCATCTAAGCCAGGCTTGGGAGGCCTGGGCGGGGGTGCGCATGGCGACTCTCGCCCGGATGATGTCAGAGCATTGTGGTTCTTATCCAACGTCCGGGGGATTTGGTAGAAAGAGCCAGGCGGCGTGGGTATGTCGTAGCTGTCGGCTGCTGGGGCATTGCAAGGCGTCTGAAAAGAGTACGCCTCCTCCTCGTTGTCCAGATCCGACTCAGCGTGGTGGTTGCGGGGCAGAACGTAGCACGATTCCTGGGGGGAGTCTGGAGGTCGCTGCTGCCTACCCAGTTTAGGGAGGCTGTAGAAGCCTGTGCCATTTTGGCAGTGTGAAAAGCCGTGGGACAGCTTCTGCGCGGTCGGATCACTGCCCAGGAAGGCATTGTCTCTTCTCGTGGCTTGTGAAAAGCTGGCGCTCCTGCAATGGATACAAAATCTGAGCAATAGAGTAAAATGACTTGATTTCATACCCTGTTATTAATTGTGTACAAATGCAAACATGTAGACCCCATTCATCCTACGCCATCACAAAATCACCACAGGATGTGTGCGCATTGTTCACCCAAAACAGCTGGAGTAAAAGTACGTGTTTGAATAGAGTGAGAGAAGATTTGTATGTTGAGTGCACTTTTAGAGTCACACTGTACAAAAAAAGACCTGCCACCATCTCCTTGCCTGAAGTCATTATCGCTGCCTCAGTCTGCTCGTTCATGATACGCATGCAAATACGTGCATTTCTCAGATGCGCTCAGATAAACTGTATTTTCATCTTTCTTGGGGTTTAGACTGGTGTTTAGACTGCTTCAAGCAGGCCTTTTCGTACTTTCACCAATTTTCATGCTACACTGAAAAATAGAAAAAAAAATAATAATAACCTGCGGGGATGAACAGGACGTCACTCTCCATCACTCCCCCAACCTTGATTCCTTTTAACTTTTTAAGGACACCTCAAAGACCCCCAACTTTAAGTATCTGCCAATACAATATCTTGCTCTAATATTTGTCATGAAAATTGCTTTGAAACAGTAAAAATGAAAGCAAATATCAAAAAGGGACATACTTGATTTTTTTTCTTGAAATTTAATTATGTAGTGGTCAGATTTTAATTTCCTTAATAAATATGATTAGAAATAATGTTAATGAAAAATGTAGCATTGACATTTAAATAATTTTCAAGGTTTGGTACAGTCCTCTCTTGCAAGCTTAAAATTCATTGACGTCTCCTCTCTTTATTTTAGGTGTCTCTAATATGTAGTCTATAATCTTATCAATGTAGCTACCACACCAGAAAAGGTAAAAAAAAAAAAATTATATATATATATATATTTAGTCAAATATATTTCTCATTCTTGCATTTCACGTTTATAATTATTTTACATGACTACATGATTAAAGTAAACATCTGTACTACTGTTAATTATAATCATTATATTATTCATAATGAAAAATTTTCAAGTAAAACTGTGAAACTTATCTGATACGGATGAAAAATATGCAAAAACATTTTAATTATGCTAAAACGTTAATGTGTCATGTAAAAATCATAATGTAAGTGAAAATTATCATGTATAGATTGGTTAGTGCGTAAAAGGGAAAAGTGTGAAGCACATTGTAAAGCGCGTTGTGAGGTCTTCATTTACTTGAAAGCGCTATATAAATGCAGACTACAAATATGAAACCTAATCGTTAAAAACACTTGATATGGCCCATTTTTGTCCCTTCTTTTAGATTTGTATATTTTTCTCTGTTTGGCAGCTATAAACCTCTCATTTAGTTACCATGAAGTTAGAATATTTTAGATATTGTTTTCAAATGTTATAATTATTTCTAGATTGACGTGATTTTGAAAAGTCCCAGGAATCTTTCAACGATATCATTCAACAAGTTGAAGATAATGTAGCACCCAGCAGAGGGTGCTAAAGAACCACCTTACATACAAGAATTCTGATGACTTGTTCATCATGTTTTTCTCATTGAGATGATAAAACATCCAAGCTCTTTGACCTTGACGAAAGCTTGATTGACCTTTGTTTAATGAACCCGCCTTAATTTGACCTTCCATCACAACCTAACATTTTTCTATATGCCCAAAGACAATTAACATCGACGTAATGGTTTGCAGTTTGACCGAGGGGAGTTGACGGGAATGAGAAGAGGAGGGCGACTTTGATACAAATGAAATCATAAGAATGGTACGAAATTATTTTCTGAGAGAAGGCCTATTTTGTGTACAAAGCTGATGAAATGGATGGCCATCTTTTATTTTCCTCCCAACTCAGCAGAGTTGTAGGGGGAGGCTCGGCGAGGCGGGGGCAGTTTTGCCTTTGGCAAGCAGACACCAACGGATAGTAAAGTGATGGACTGCAGGCTAGGTCTCATTGATCATCCGCAGAGCTGCTGTTCCTTACTAACTGCTAGGACTCATGCTAATTCTATCTCAATGAAAACATCTGTGCACAGAGGAATAGACTTGTTTAGGTAACTATTTTGACTGAGATAAATTAATGTATGTTTTGTTTTAATGGTGGGGTGCATCGTTTGAGATGTCATTAGAAAGTTGAGTATTTTCCCCCCAAAAAAAAAGCATTTAATTTTTTTTTCCCCCCCACTGTGCCTAACTGCTTTTATCAGAACTTTTCAGGACTCACAACATATTAGGAAGTGGGAAAGGGGCATGGAGTGATTTCATGCTCGTCCTCAAGTTTTTCTGTTAGTGTAGCATAAATATGGTGAAAGTAAAAAAAAAAAAGAAAAAAAGACTAATCCCGGTACAGTCCAAGCACCAACCCAAACTCCCCACAAAATAAAAAAATGGAAGTTTATTCCAGTGTGTCTAAGAAATGTATGTACTTGAGTGTCACAAGAGCAGCTTTAAAGAGGCTACAATGATGACTTCAGCCAGCGAGTAAAAAAAAAAATCAAAATTCCGAACAACATCTTTATTGGGCATGGAGGAAACTTTAAACAAAGAATCTTTGCGCTCATGCAAGTGCAAATAAAAGCGGAGAGGCTATCGGTTTTGGGCTGCACGATTAACGGAAGTCGAAACGATATCGCGATGTAACGCAGAAACACTGCGTTTTTTTCAATGATTCATAGTTCCAGTTTGTTATTTGAGTGATGGAGTGTTTGGCCAACAGGAATGGTCACATTTCGTGGCTTAACAGCGCCGGCCAATCAGAAGCAGGTTTTAATGGCTCCAGCCAATTAGGGCGAGGCAAAGTTTGCAAGACGCGCGACTATGACTGTTTGACTGAGCCCTTACGGCAGCCTAACAGCCGGGCACACATCTGGCCACCAAAACGAACGCGACAGCGCGTAGCTATACCAGCTCGTTAAATTGAAAACAAATTAATCAATTAAATCGGACTATAAGGGAAGTCGGAAGAGCACAAAGCTGATCACAAGCTGGTGCACCCTGGATTTTTATCGCGCCCGGGAATTGACTGATGCGTCGTCAGAAGGGAAACCTAAGAGCTAAGCTAACAACTCTTAAGCCGAACGTGGCTAGTCACAAACGCCAGATCTATTACCAATAAAGCTAACAACTTGGAGCTACTACTTGTGTAAAACGCTATATTTGTGACTCTTAATCATTACAAAGAAATTGCAGAAGTTGCGGGTGCCCGTCCGTCTCTGGCGCGTAGCTTGCCACTCTCTTAATCATTTTCTTAGGGGCCGGTCACACAGCCGTTTGCGGCTGAATCACGGCTAAAATGTAGTTGTTTTTTTTCCCGTGGTTGCCCGGGATGGAAAATGCGCAAATTTGGCCAACCCGCTGTTCATCGGTGGTATGCCCCCAAAACAGACGCCGGCGACTGTTCCGCTTCCTCATCGCGTCATTTCTGCGTCATTTTCTCGTGTGGACCACGGGTATAAAAGCTCCCGAGCCGGTGTTGTGCCCAAATCCGACTCCTACGCAACACCCACACCGCCCCACCCCCTCGCGTGACTTTTTCATCCACGTTAACAAACGCATTTTGAAGAATACGATCGCACTTTATTGTTTAAATAAACGCGTTATATAGACTAGGATCTCCCAATTGCTATAATTAGCTCGCTTTATAGTTTTAATAAGCGTTTAATATAGAATACGTTGGAAGCGCAGCAGAATGCGCGTTCACGCGAGGGGGGGAGGATTTACCGTTCGATTACGTTCACAACAAAAACAAAGACGGAATGGTTTAAGTTGTATTACATTTCCAACAAATGCGAGACGAAGTGGTTTAGGTTATATGTTCGCCATTACATTCCCCACAAATGAGATAAAACGAGGTAAAAGTGGATGTATTAGCGAGGGGATGCATATCTCGGCACCGGGCTGTAGTATTCATAAACGCACAAGACACAGTCCCGTGAAGATCAAGATTTCAAGCTATGGCATTATTTTTATTTTATTATCTTGAAAAGAAATGTCAAGAAATAATAATGGAGTAAGACGAGGTCACTACGCTGATGGGGGGGGGGGGTGCTTAATGGTTATTGGTCTATCTTCATTATCCATTATCCATTATCGATCAGTTCATTATACGCCACAAAGCTTAGGAGCAGGAACTCTTACTCTCAGCCAAAAGGCCAAGCTAAGGTCCTAGCATTAAAGCCTTGATGCGACCATTGCGAATGCACCGAAAGATTTATTCGAAATGAAGAGAAACTATGCTGACGGGGATCCATGTTCACCCCCTTGACGTCACGAGCACTGACGTGTGCTCGGCATTCGCGCTGTTTATACGCGGAGAAAGGTGTTTGACTGTCACACGCGTAAAACGCTAATTTCACGTAATAACACCGCGATACAGGCGCAGAACATGCTATTACCATGCTCCACCCACGATTACCCGCTGAAATTTCCCGTCCTACCCATGTGTAAGCACGCCCTGGCCGCGGCCAGAGCACGTCGTTCCGCGTCATTTCCGCGTCATATCCTTGTGTTGACCACGTGTGCGGCACGCGGTTTAACACGTGCTCAAACTTTTGAGCAGCTCAAAACTTTTGAACGCGGCCAACCACGTGAAAATTTCCGACCGCGAGTAAAGCATTGCTCTATCTCGTCTATATGGCGGTCTCTAGACGTCCAACAGCGCCCAACAGCATCTGCTTCATGGTCAGAAAATTCTGGCCGTAGTTCAGCCTCTATACGCTCGTGAAAGGTTGTATACCCGCGCTCTGAAGAATTGAGCAGCGCCAAACAGTATCGCGCTGCCACACGCGCGCGAATTCCCGACCTCGTTTTAAGCACCGCTGTATCTCGTCTGAATAGCCATCTCAATGCGTCCAATAGCGTCCACCTCAAAGGCAGAAATTTCTGGCCGTGATTCAGCCGCAAATGTCTGTGTTACCGGCCCGTTACACTGAAAGGAATAGCCCTCTAATTTTGTTGTCTTTTTGTATAATGACAGTAAAGACCATTTATTCAATTGGAATTCTGTTTTTATTTGTATATCTATAGTTGATATTTTTTTTGTCAAATAGTCTCAGTTTATAATTACGTCATGTCAAATCATGTTTGCATGTCACTATATGTTCTCGCCGAAGAAAAAAACTAGTACAGAAAATACACCCGTCCTTTAAAATCAAAAATCGCATCAAAATTGCAGATTACGTCTGAAAAATCGCAATTAGGTATTTTCCAAAACAGAAACCCTACCATCGGTATCTCAATTAAAACACTTATTGTACAACATATTATATTACTGTATTTCACAGACTTTAAGGCGCACTCAAAAAATAAAAAAACAGCTAAAAATATGAAAGTGTGCCTCATAATTCAGTGCGAAAATACTGTAAATAAAATGGGAAATGCATAATTAAAACGAAATGCATGTACATACAGTGACCAGTCCTGAATGTTAATTCAATTAATTTTGTAGTAAAACCACATTTCCTAATATTTAAGGTATATGAAAAAGGTTTTCTTAAAATTTAAAATGTAATTTTAATTCCAACCCGCTTTTACTGTAGTTTTAATTTCTTGTACCTTATACTCTGGCGCGCCCTATATATGAAAAATCTTCCACAAAAGGATAATTTTAAAGGTGGGTCTTATAATCCATACCATAAAATACAAAAACAACAACAATGAAACATTAAGTTTAATCAGATTAACATTGATGCCAGTGCCAGCAGAACTTACAAATTCTGCAGGGTGTTCCAACTACTGCTTGAAAAGTGCTTGATGTGAATTTGGTTGAGAAAAATGACTGAAACGAATATAGTTTATTTCACAAAATCGCTGAAACGTAATTTCTTTGTATAAACATTGAACAAAAAGTATTAGTTGATGTTGTGTCTAGCCAAGTCAACCAGGCAAATTGTTTTTCTTATCGCAAGCAAAATGCCTGATGTTGCTGGGCATTCACCTTGGGTGTGGTTATTGGGGTAGTCAATGAGCTGAGCCAAAAGTGCCGCTTCCTGAAAAAGAGCCAGGATTCCCATCGCTGATCGCTCGTTCGAAAAGGACCCGGTGTAACTAACTTGCGAGCAAAACAACCCCTCCTGCCTGGCTCTCGTATCCCTCCGCGGACCAATTACAGCTCTTACCACCAGTAAACGACGCCTATATGCACAATGACCAATTGTAGCCAAATGTTCTAGTCACCAAAGAAACAGACTTGGACTAGGATGTCACAGGGGAAAAAAATGAAATAATGAAACATAAGAGTGGATGGGGACACCAAAGTCCGAAGGAAAACTTCCGGGATCTGACGAAAGAGGTGGTGAACGTAAGGCGAATGTGGGGCTGTAGACACTGGTCTACGGAAAGGATGGAGTCTAGGAGCAACAGGCGAGGCATGGTGTTACCAGGACAATTAGGCAAAATTAGGAGATGAAATCTGAAATACAAATTTGACGGGTCAAAAGTGGAACGGCTTTGACTTACCTGGGCTATGACGCTTCATAGGACAATGCTATACGAAACTAATGCCAGCAAGCCGTTAATCACGAGGGAAGTCGAAATCCAATTTCAACGCAAACCCACCAGAGAGTAATGTCTGTGTCATTTTTAAACAAGCTTGTTAAAAAAATGGCAACAATTTCCTACATTTACAAGCGTTTTACTCAAATTTCAAGCACTTTTCAAACTTTCAAAACACAACATTACAATTCCAGCATGTTTTAATGATTTCAATCACCCGTATAAACCCTGAAAATCATTCATGTAAAAACAAACAATGTTAGCGCATTAATGCCAATATGAGATATCTGTTAAACCTTACCTAGCGCTCTCATTCTTCCTGCTCATGCACTGGTGCAGGAGGAGGTAATCCTGCGGGGCGCTATTGGACAGGGCGCTGTGACGAGTGTGTCGCACCGGCACATCGAAAGTGAACAGGACAGGCTGACTTGAATGCACAGGTGCCGAAGATTTGCCGCCGCCGAAAGCGCTCGTGGGGGCCGCCGAGCCGGGGACATCAGGCCCGACCGAGCGAGGCATGTGTTGCAGGCGGACATCTAGGCAAAGAAAAAAATACTAGGATTAGTTGAATATTTTTGAGATACCAGAAGCAGTCTCACATCTACAAGTTATGATTCATTACGCTAACCTGCTAAGTACGAAAATTGGGACATTTCACCAATTAAATATACATTTTCATGGGATTTTCACATACTGTCCAACATCAAAAAGTTCTAAAATGCCTGTCTGATATTGGTGAACGGCATATAAAATACTGGTCTCTTATTAGTTTGCGACACTGCGTGAAAATACGGATATGCAATAGGTTTAAGTCCCTCCCACAATTTCTTTCAGTTCAGAATCAAGAATATTTGGTTAAGACTTTGAGTTGGCAATACAATACAGTATTTTTTGTACCATATTTATTTACTGTAGGTCGCAAGACTTGCACTGATGTTAAAGGGCGAAGCAAAATAATGAAGACCATGTAAACAAAGCTTGCTACCAAGGAATACAATGAAGGCATATCGATTTGCTAGTCTTGCTAATTTGCATGTCTGTATCCCCGACTATACGGCAATTTCATGCTGTGATCCCCCACCACCCAAAAACATAGGTGCTACTGGAAACAATTTGAAACCACTTTCAAAATAAATTAAAACATTGCAACATTTATAATTTATTTTTACAGGTGTAAGTACTTTAGCTTGTATACTTTATGTGTGAGTGTAAAAATATTGTTATTTTATTTGTGTAATGGGTCAAGTGAGTGTGTTTAAATCATTTTTTTTTTGTTTATAAAACAAAACATATTTTCCAAGAAGGACATTTTATTTTATGGAAACTATTTAGTATACTTTAATTGTATTTACGTTCTTATGGTTTGAATTTTAAAAATGTGTATCGAATTTTTTAACCTGCACACAGTATAATGTATATAATACAAATACTTATGTTCAACTTTAATTTTTAAATAAATTACTTTTTAAACTCATACGATGTGAATTTCTGTTTTTTTGCCCACAGTCTGTCTCTCATCGTTATGGTTTGTTTACCCATGTTGACAAAACTTGCTGTTAGTGGTTGACTAAATACTTCTTTGCCCACTTTATATTTTTTAGCTGTCAATAATTTGGAAAGAAAAAATGTTTAAAATGTAATGTACAGAAGAATATTTTGTATATGATTATAGAAATTAAAAAATGCAGTTATTTTTCATTAAAAATACATTCATATTATTTGAATGTAAACAATACAGTAGGTATTATTTTACAAAAATATATTTTTATGGAGGAAGGGGCTACAAAGGGACGCTGGGGAAAAGAGTGAAACCTAAAAAACCCATTTTTATTAGCAGTACTTGTTTTAAAAAAGCCTTACTTTGCCCACCCCTGTTCTACAGTAACATATCGATTTATGAAATCTGAGTATATTTGTTTACATATTGATTTTGTTTGTAAGTAAAAAAAAAAAAACATGCGTGCATGCTAGCAAACACGCTCCCACACAAGCGAGTACTGTGCAATTAGCTTCTTTTCCTCAAGCATCTGACCTTCCACTGACCTTGACATGCATCAGTCTGTCCCTAATCAATAGCCAAGAGGGATGTGCCCCAAGGGAAGCGACAACAACGCAGCATCCTGATGTATTTTTGTAAGGGGGTTGGGTTGATTTTGCAACAAGCTAGAAGACGACGAAAATGAGGAGAAAGCAAATCCATTGACCTATGCAATTATAGCAGAGTAAGCATAGACTGGTGAGGAGGTTACATTTTCTGCAAAGGGACATCTAAGTCATCAAACATGCAGAGAAGACTCCTCTTCTATTCAATATCACTCCCCGAAGTCTCCTCCCACCGCAATGATCCTAAATGACGCCATTGTCAAGAGTGAACGATTCCATCCAAACACCCCCCACGCCCCCTTCCCCACAAAAAGCTTTTGCAAAAAGCTTTCATGCACCGAGTCTGGCTAACACGGCCGGATATCGATTGCTTGCGCAGAGACGTGCTCCCGATCCCCCCAACGCCACCCACGCCCTCATGGGGGGAGGAGAGAGAGTGAAATGAAAACAATCTCAGTTCTCAACATTTTTCCCAGATTGACTCTTTATCTATATCTTTGATGGATGGGTGGTAAGCAAATTGAAGGGATACATAGTTGGATACAGTAAATAACTAGCAGAATGGATGTATATACGCAGAGCTACATGATGAATGGATGATAGCTAGCAAAATGGATGGATAGCTTGCTAAATAACTAGCTAGCCAGCAGGGTTGGATGAATAAATGGATAGCTAGCTATATGAATGAACGGATAGCTGGCAACAAGGATGGATAGATACCTAACCAAATAGCTAGCTAGCCAGCAGGTTGGATGGATGGATGACTGGACACAAAGCTAGGAAAATGGATGGATAAATAGCTAGCTAAATAGTTAGCTATGTGAATGGATAGATGGATGGCTAGCAGTGTGAATTCATGAATAACTAGCAAAATTGATGGCTAAAAACCTAGCTATATTGATACATAACCAGTAGGATGGATAGGCGGATAATGGATGGATAACTAGCGATATAGCTAGCTAACTAACTAGCTGGATGGATGGACGTTTATCTAAATAGCTAGTAGTTAGCTGGATGGACAGTAAGCTAAATGTTTACTGAACGCACAAAACTTTGAACACCTTGCGATAATAAGTGGTTTGTTTCTCTTGTTATTGCCGAATGAAACAGTAAAAAAAATATTTACCATTGCACAAAACTGTGTGTATATATTATATATATATATATATATATATATATATAAATCACACACACTGTATACACACACTCACACATATATATATGTACTCCGTGAATTATATAAAAAAAATTAATTGTTAAGTGTTATTGCACTTATTTTCATTGCACTATTGTTATGATGCAATATTCTTCATTGCAGTCTTTCTAAGCACTATGTTCTAATTTTATTTCCTCCCTATTCATCCTGATAGTCCATCTTTTTTCAAAGTTTTTATAGTACAAGTTTTACCCCAAGGTGCCGGGTGTAATTTTGTTTCATAGAATGTTTTACAATGTTGATATCAATGTCATTAAAGATAATTCTAATTCTAAAGCGCTGGATGGCCAATGGATAGCAAGCTTGATACCATGGATCAATGGATATTTACTTATTCAATGTTAAAATGTAGGTTTTATGCCTTACACAATCATTTTATTTTACTAAATTCTAGGTATGAACATTATTACTGTTCTATATATTACTCCATCTCTCATAAAATAAGAAACAACCCCTAGAATTAGTAAAATCACCCTAAATGGCAATTTAGTTTTTTTTTTTTTTTTTTACAGAGTAAACTATCTCGCTTGTGTGATCATTTTGTTTTGCTCAATTTTAGGTACAGTATATTTAACAGACAGGAGAAAAAGATATATTTTTGGGGGGCAATTTTCTTTGTTTAAGTGTAGAGCAAACAGCAAAAAAATTTTAGTAATTAGTTTTGGGAGATGGCATAATTAAAGCTCGACGCTAATAAGTTAGGCAATGGATGCCACCGCTAGGCTAAGACAAAAAAAAAAACTCTACAAGCACTAATTTACAAGAAGGTCAAGACGTTTTCATCCAACCTTATCTTTACTGTAATCAGCCTTTTTTCAGGTGTCAATGGTTGAGCTGGTAGCTGAAACTTGTAATAACTGTCATCTGAGGGCCATTTATGGTCTAGTTGGATGGATGTTTGGATGTATCCCTTAATCACTGCATTTTATGTGGTGTATCTTGGGCAAGTGCAGCCTGGTGGCACCAATTCTACATTAGAATTTAAAATATTAAAATAAATGTTGCAGAGGGAAGGGAACCTTATCTACTAATATAATCTGTATTAGTATTGATGACTACTCATGATTCGAGGCCTATTAGTGCATTCAATATATGTTATCATAAATGTGTTTAGTTTTTGCAAACGTATTTATGGATCATGAAAGGGCCATGTGAATAATACAAAAGAGTGCAGTTTTTCCATAACTATGATCACGTAAGATCGTTCTCCTCAGAAAGAAATGAGAGGGGAAAAAACAAAAGAAGAACACCAAGAAAAGATGCTATTTGCGGCGAGTTATTTTCTAAATTAGGCCGGATAATACATCAGCGAGCGTCTCATGTGCTCTGGGGGGGGCGTAATCGAATCGACCAGATCTCAACAGGCCAAAATTAGACGGCAGCTGGTTCACCGAGGACAAGACGCGTCTTTGTCAGTTTCTTTCCAGAAGCGGGAAGGAAGAAGATGTCAAATTGTCTCATTGGAGACAAGCAAAGAGGAAGAGGGAGGGCTGACTCAAGACGCCTTTGAATTTTTTTAATGGCAACGAAATTGCCAGCACGTCATCATCTTTTACAAAAACGTTGAACAAAAAGTGTAAGAGCCGATGCTAATGTTAAAAGTACATAAGGTTTCCAAGATAGTCAACTACATGATTTGAATTGATTTTTTATCATTAACACTACGTTAAAAGAAAATAACTTTAGCTTAGCAACAATAGCAGCAAAGCTACTGCTAGCATAACATACTATGCTCCAGGTTGCTCGTACTGCTAAATGAGCATTTGGGCAACCAAAACTACTAAAAATTTTACAGCTTTACTATATAAAATGACAAAACATCATTTACTTCGATAAACATTAAAAAAAAAAAAAAAAAAAGGGTTACAACTTATGCTATTACTAAAGGCATTGCATATCAGGTTTCCATATTGGTCAACGTGGGGATTTCCATGTATCATTTATCAATAACCCCGCGACCCTATTGAGGATAAGCGGTACAGACTATTATAATCCCCCGAGATCTTTTTATTATTACATCTATCTTCTTCCGCCGAAATTTAACAGGTATCTCCTCCCATAGCTTTTTGAAGTAACCCAACGATTCATGTACCAAAAATTCCGGCAGGACCGGGACTCTTGTGGGTTGTCTTTTGACAGCGATACGGAGAAAAAAAGTCCCCATCCGCTCTAATGTATTTTGAGAGTCTCCCATCCGGAATACATGGGCCCATTCATTTCTACGGGTAGTCATGGAAACGAGGGCTTTTCCAGAGGGTAGTAGGGACTAAGCAGGGACTGTCCAGGGTGGCTTTAGAGGGGCCGACCCACATTACATTTAACAATGGGTAAATGATGAATTCCAAAGAGTGGATGCTAGCGAGAGTATGCTAACTCCTATGTGCGCCGCCAGCAAAGGGTTGGGCATGCGTAACCAGCCCAAGTATTCGCGCAAGCTAGCTGTAACACTGTCGGCAATGCTAACTTCTTCATAGTAAAAAAAATTTTGGTAATGGCTATATTTTAACGACTTCATATTTACAAATTATACTAATGGCCTCATGTTAATGAGTTATGCTAACAGATACACTCAAAAAAGTGATGCTAACGGCTAAATGCTAACTTCTTCATGCTAAAAAATTTTGGTAATGGCAATATTTTAACGACTTCATATTTAAAAAATTATGTTAATGGCCTCATGTTGATGAGTTATTCTAAAGAGTACATGCTAGAAAGTGATGTTAAAGTGTAATAACAGTGTTATTACTACGTTATTACCATGAATGTGTTTTTTTTAGACCTCCACAAGGCATATCCTTGTTGTTAACGGTTGTGGGCCCATCTCAAATGAACTAGCCAGTACCGGTGGGGTGTGGGGGGCGGAGTCCCCCCACAGAACCAATTAAAAAATGACAGAAACATCTCTCTGAGTTAAAAACTTTATGCTAACTCAAAGGGCTAACAACCGGGGTTATATATACATACCGGGATCATCTTCCAGATCAATCACAACTCTTACAATTGCCACGGGAATTGTCTAGTTATATCATAATATACTATGGCTCCAGGCTGGTTCTACTACTGGTAAATTTTAAAAAATGATGAAACATCAAAAAGTCTAAGTGCTAATGCTAATGCTAAAAGTAATTTAGTTGTCCTGCCTCGTTGACCAGTAAATTTACATTCTTTGTTCATCAATAATACTCTAAAACTCATCCAAAAAAACAACCTTTAGCTTAGCAACATGCAGCAATAATAGTGCTATCATAACATACTATGCTACAGAATAGTTTTATAATTGCGAAATGTGAATTTGGGCAACCAAAATGACTGAAACATTTGGCGCTTATTTGATCAAATGATTTAAACATGTTTGTTTGTATAAACTTTGAACAAAAGGGTTAACCCAAATGCTAGTGCAAAATGTACACGGGGTATCCAGCCTGGTCGACCTGGTGATTTTTATTTATTGTTTAATACTGTAAAAGAAATTGGAAAAACAAAAATATTTACTGCAGCTTAGCAACATTAGTAATGATGCTAGTGCTAGCAAAACATAAAAAGTCTCCATGCTGGTCCAACTAGTGCTTTACTGCATGTCAGGCCTGTGCACGGAGTCGAGCAAACAGAAATGGAAGAGGAAAAGCTTACTCAGACGCCTTTGAATATTCTCAATGGCGAGCAAATTAGCAGCACGTCAGTATCTACTCGCACACACAAAAGTAATCAGGAGATTGGCAAATTTATCAACGGGCTTCGGCTACCCTAAGTCGTCATTCTGCACGTTTCACTACTTTATTAACATCTTTACATGTTGACTAACGGATACATTTTTGTATAAAAACTGAATTAAGTATGTACGATTATCAATACTGATGCCAAATAAACATTCCCAACCAAGACAATTTTAAAACATGATCAAAACATAATAAATGATTAATTTTACATCCAGGTAATAATTTGATTTTAATAGGAATATAGGATGTCTGGAGCAATCTGAATGATCGTCTACATGCCCAGAGACAAACAAATAAATCTGTATGTAGGATGTCTACATATACATTAATCCGATTGCAAGAGCAAAGCATGAAATACGTCACAACGCAAGTTGACGTAGTTTACGCATGTAACTTTGACTTAAAATAATAATTTAATTCATGTCAATCATCGAATTCAATAAGTCACCATGTTTGTTCCCTCCCCTCTCCAAAAGTGTGCTCCATTGCTAAATTCCGGCATTTACAAATTGTGCTCTTATGTGGATATGACTTGCACAATATATAGATGAATGTAACTGTGGCATCCACTATACATGTCAGCAGTTGGGTATCTATGGCTCGCGAGCCATATGTGGCTCTTTTCACTAGTACATATGCCTCAGGCATAAAAGTTTGCTCATGCAATTTTCATCTGAATTGTTAAGAGTGTGATTTGCCTTTTTCAGAATAAGACACGTGCAAAGCCAATGTTACGTTGGGATTGAGAACAGTTATCTCAGGTATATAAAGGGCAGAGTTCCCACTAAAATTTACAGTCAAGGTGTCACACCAAAAGACCCGTTTTAGCTGTACGTCACCAAAGAATCCTTTAAATGGTAGCTCATTAAATAATGTATGTTCATTGTTGAGACATTTAAATGATGAAAACCCACAGCACAAACTGTCAACTCCCCGAAACAGATGTCAAATAGAGCAGAGCAATTCGATTGGGTGAGGAGTAGGTGTGGGCGGATCTCTGCACACACAAACAGCATGCTTCCTTCTTTCTCATTCGTGCCCATCAAGATGAGGGGAAATACTGTACAGCCGGAAAACTTCCGTTGACATTTTAACATAAGTATTGATTGCACCTTTGTTTTGAAACCATTATTCATGAAAAAAATGATAGTAGATAATAAAATGGGCTTGAAAGATCTCAAGTAACTGCGGGAGGGATACAAATTTGAAGTGGTATTTTTGTTGATACGGGACACAGGGTCTAGCATCATTAGTATTTTAAAATTTGTATCTAATCATCTAACTTTACCCGTGTAGAATAAAATACACGGACATATTCACTTTTGTCTGGATAGTGGGTTCTCTCCCCCCCCCAAAAATATAGAAATAAAAATATTTTGCCATTATGGCATCAAAAAGGTGCCCGACCCCTAATATATATAGATGGATACACTTCATGATTTTTTAGAAAAAATGTGAATGTCCCAGAGAAATACATAGGAAACGTTTCTAGTGGGTAAGGTTCAGAGTCTCTGTTCTTAAAGTCCCACAGTGCCTTGCTGCATGAAAATATCCCTGAAAAGGAATACTATGATCGGATTACTCGAACACATAAACATGCACAAGTATACAGAACTTTAAAGCACTAACCCATCAATTGCAATAAAACAACTTGTAGTTGGACAAAGACCTTAATCGGATCATTGTATGTGTTTACAGTACTTGGTTTTACATAATATGAATAATGAAAATGTTCTTTTTCCAATCGGATTATTGCCTGCATCTAAACATACTCCATGATGAATTTTGTGACCGGTGAAAGAGTTGCACTTTTGGCCCTGCACTAGAAGCACCGGTTCAAAAGTCACGTCATGCACGTCATCTCTAGTTAAATTGTTATGCATAAACCTCAAAATCCTTCACTGAGTTTCGACTTTTTTGTTACTGTTCATTTAAGAGTGCTGTGACATCGCAACAAGGCTTTAGGGCTAGGACCTTAGCTTAGCCTTTTGGCTGAGAGTAAGTGTCCCGGCTCCTAGGCTTTGTAGCATATAATGAACTGACCGATAATGGATAATGGATAATGAATAACGAAGATAGATCAATAACCCTTAAAAACCCCAAAAACCCACTCTAAGTTGCTATAATGTGGCGTAAATTGGGGTTGAATTGAGGAATCAATGATGTAATCAATTAGAAAAGTGTCTTGGTGTGCTGTTGGAGTGACTCCGGAAATGTGTGAATGCAACAGGGGTATTTTTTTGGCACGGCGCCCACTCTCAGCCATCACTTTGCCACGGAGGTTAATTCGCAACGCTGACAGTGGCCTTTTTTTCCTTGCTTTCTTCAAGAGCAATCTGTTGTGAAACCATTAAGGAAATTGCTTCCTCCGTCTATTCGTTTTTTTCCAATTGCAAAACCGGGCACTTGCAAAGCTTGGTGTATTTTCTTTGCATTTATATACCATGCTATTGAAAAGTACAACTGGTTAATTTTACACGTAGGTTTTAATAGGGAAACACAATAAAGATTGGACCGATTGTTATTGAACCTATAACAGCCAAATGTCTAATGTAAACAGACATTTTTTTATAAAATATTCCGCACATTCAGTGCCAAAGGCCATTATTGGTCCAAATTTGATAAGCTAAACCAGGGGTCTCAAACTCAATTGAGTTGGGGGCAGCTGAACATGGGTCCAGGTGAAGTTGGGCCAAATTGGTTTTATTTCGGGCCAAACAGTGCTGATAAAAACATCCCGCTGCTTTTAAAGGGACAGTGTTTTATATTTGTCCACTAAATGTCGCTGTATGTGTAGTGCAACCAAAAATAAGTCCAAGAAGACTACAAACTAGAGGGACTGAATACTTTACCTTTTTCAAAAAACACAAAAATAGGGAAAACATTTTTCTTAAAAAAAGGAAAATAAAAGAAGGGAATAAAAGAAAAGTAGAGGAAACAAAGGCAAAAAATCAAAAGGAGAAAGATAAACAAAAAGGAAAGAAAAAATAAAGAAATTAAAGAGAAAAACGACAAAAAATATGCAATTTTCTCTTTATTTTCACTTTTTATTTTTCTATTTTTTTCATTTTTCTTGAGTTTTACTTTTTTCTTATTTATTTTTTCCCATTTCAGTTTTTTGTCCTTTTTTATTTTGTTTATTTGTTTATTTCTCTTTTTTTAAAAGTAACAAGGTGATTTTGTCACAGAGTCTCCGTATGTTGTCTTCTTCCATTGTGCTTTTAGCACTCGTTTTTGGTGGCAAGACAAAATACAGTGACATCTAGTGGGCAAATAATACATGCTGTTCCTTTAACTTTCATACTAAGGCAGGGGCCTCAAACTATCATCCTGGGGGCAGCAATCAGGCCCCGGGCAATTAGTTTAAACCCCAGAGCTAAACTGACGTGAGAGATGGCAACCGAAAAATAAAATACTTTTTTTGGGGGGTTAGAAAATAAAAATGTAACATCAGGAATAAGACATGTTAATTATATTGTGGTGATTTTTTGTAAGAAGACCAAACACAGTACGCCAGAGTAAAACATGAAATATAAAGACTTTGAAGAGAAAAGAGATAAAACACTATCAGAATGGATGGGCCAAAAAAACTAATAATTACAACATAGTGCTTAGAAAAACTGGCCTAAGTTATAATAATATAAATGCAATTAAAAACAGTGCAATGTAACAATAGTGCAATGAAAATGAGTGCACTAACTTCAACAACAAGCAATTTACTCCCTCCCCCCATGTATTTCACAAGGTATTTTATATATGATTTCATGACACAGTACATACATATATTTTGTACAGTGATAATGACATGAAAAGAACACATTTGGTATCCGTCATTGAATAAGTTTAAAAAATAATGAATGTTTGGTCATTGTTTAGCATTTCAATCCAGATTAATACGTATAAATACTTTTTCAAAAAATTATACTGTAATACTTATTTAAAAAATTAGAAAAAGTGCACTTTTTTTGAAAGAGGAAGAGCAGCAGGTTCTCTAAAACTACCTCGTGTCTGTCCGTGAACACCACAGAAAAACGAGTTAGAAACGTAGCTTTTGATGTTGGAAATTATAAGACAAACGGCCAAGGCCAAATAGTTCTGATTGAAAATCAACAGTCCATTGGAAATTGGCACGCAAACGTGTTGCTGACTAAATTTTGTCAGCAAAATTCATCGCCTACTCAAACAACACTTCTTGGAAATACACAGAAGATATTGCGTAATATTTACCGGAGAAAATAACACATGCGCAAACAAACATTTTCATGGTGGTGGTAATGACAAATCAGTATTTTCCCCTGAGAAAGAAAATGAAAGGAAACAATTCTTGACAAAAAAAATCTAAATTTTAAGGGATGAAACAAAGTAAAAATGTGTGAACAAAAACAGAAACTCAAAAATGAAACGCCCCCAAAGAATGAATCCAATTAAAACAAACTAAATGCTTGTTTCGCACTGGCTTGCTAAAATCAAGGTACAATAACAAATGATGAATAACTAAAGAACAGGATTATTACTAAATGCTAATTTAGTCATTTTGCATGTATTACATTCTAATAAAACAACATAAAAGGCATGTGATTGCTTTAAAAATCACGAATGGTGAATAGTGACAAGAAAACAGGAGTAGGAGGGAATTGATGACGATGGTGTGGTAGTCGGGTCAGTTTATTGGAACAAACGAGTCACACTTGCGTGTTTCCCAAAGAAATATCATAATAATAATAGTAAATTAAGCAAGCGCCATACATACCCTAGTGCCAGTCAATCAACTTTACGGACAAATTGATTAAATGTCACTCAAAGTCTGTGTTTATGTAATGAAATGCTGTAATAAATTAGCAGTAGAGCAGAAGGATTCAAGAAGTTTTAAAAAAAAGTCGGTAGAATTTAACGCATCTCCTGGTTCTGTGTGGAAAATTAAAAGTAAACAGCTGCAACGTGCACCAACCCCATACCGAGTGAACGCTAGCCTTGTCTGGCTGACCTTACTTTAGATACCCCCCCCCCCCCCCCCCAAACAAATTAAGCTGTTAATTAATAAAATTACACCAAAATAATGCAGATAAGAAACGAGAGTTTTTTGGAAGGGGGGGTATGAGAGGTGACAGAAAATAATTGAGCAGCACTAAGCACTGCCGTAAATGTGACATTATAACATAGTTCTTTCAGAAACCTTTATGTTTAATTTTATGTTATTTTCGGCTGAAATCAATGAGTGCATCATTATTTCTTTCAATCCAATAAGCCAATTAGATGTATGGTAGCAAGCGGTAAACACTGTCATGTTAAAATATCATATGGATTGTGAGTGAGTGCCTCAAAAAAAAAAAAATAAATAAATAAATAAATAAAAGAGTGGTGTATTTACAATCACCCCCCCCCCCCCCCCCCCCCACACGCACACCAAATCTGCAAACATCGGCACATCCTTCCAAAAATAAGCTGCAAGAAACAAAGCATCATCACGATTGTCCGGGATGTTTGTGTTTGAGGAACAAAGACATTTACGCAACAATGACTCGCTGTCATGCTGCCCCTGAGTCAAGTCCTTCCTCGCAGACGTGTTCTAAGACGGGAGCGTCGGTTAGCACGATTGGCTAACCAAAAACCACCATGACTGCTAGACAATTGCTAAACAAAACACTCCCTTTCTTCAAAGGTGACATCACAACAGACCACAAAAACATGTTAACCGAATGAGGAATTAACTGGCTGTCTTTTTTTCTTTGGGGCGGGTGGTCATATACATTTTTCTCTCTTACAAAGGGACTTCCCTATATGTCATGTGTCACTGGCAGAAGGAGCTGAAAACAAAGAAACAAAACCCGAAAACTTGAAGCTACAGTAGTAACTTTTTGGTTTCATGTTAATTGTCCAATTGTATTTGGAGTCATGGGCCAAATTTGGTTAAAAAATGTTACAAGGGAGCCCAACCAGGAGACCTATCTTTTTTTCATTTATGGATAAATACAGTAAGTCACAAAAGTGAGTACATCCCTCACATTTCTGTAGAGATTTTAGAATTATGTTTAATTGAAAAACACTGAAGAAACATCGTCTTGACACAATGAAAGGTAGACTGTGCAAAGTGTATGTAGCAGTGTAAAGTTATTTTCCCCCTCCAAAAACTCAAAATATAGCCATTAGCGGCTAAACCCCTTGTAGCAAAAGTACACCCTAAAGTAAAAGTTCCTGAAGTTTAATATTTTGTGTGGCCAATATGATTTTGCAAAACCACCCTAATCCTCCTGACCATGGATTTTACCAGAGCCTCGCAAATTGCCACTGGAATGCTCATGACAATGTGGGATATTCAAGATCTTGTGCTTCTCTACCTTCCGCTTAATGATGCCCCAAAATGTTCTATTGGGTTTAGATCTGGAGACATGCTTGGCCAGTCTATCCCATTTACCTTTAGCCTTGGTCATCTTAGAGGTGTTTTGGGGTCATTGTCAGGCTGGAACATCGCCCTGTGACCCAGTTTCTAGAGGGAGGGGATTATTCCTTGTATTATTCCAGTATTTCACAGTCTATGCTTGTGTTCATGGTTTCCTCTGTGAAATGCAACTCAGCAATTCCAGTTGCACTCATACAGCCCCAAACCATGACATTCCCAACACCATGCTTTACTTAAGCACGACACAAACATGTTTGTACTCCGCACCAGGTTGCTGCCACACGTGCCTCACACCATCTGAGCCAAATAAATGATTGTCTTATTAGACCCGAGCATATCTTTTCCAGTAAGCCATGGCCATTAGTTTACATACTTTTCGTTATGTCAAAGCGATGTTTCTTTAGTAATGTTCTATTAAACATTAGCATGAAATCTCTGCAGAAATGTGAGGGGTGTAATCACTTTTGTGACATGCTGTATACATGCAGACATCTACATGATACATTTATATCTTAGTTTTTTAATAAATTAATTTCATCAAAATGGTTTTGAAACTCCCACAATTACGGTAAAAATAATATATTTAGTCCCTCTTTTGGACACTAAATTAGATATTTAGTTTTGTAGTACTACTGTAGTTGAACATTTTTTAGAATTCCCGTAGTGATATTTTTGTAGTATTATTGTAGTTTTTCTAAAGTAGAATTTTGTCGTATATCTGTAGTAGTATTCTTGTAGTGCCAACTGTACTTGACGTTAGTGTTTATGCCTTAAATGTGTATTAATTTCTGGCTTTTAGCATTTACAACAACAAACTGCTATTTCTTATGGACTTGTGTTCAGTGTGGTATCTTGTTTGTGGCTTTTTAGATTTTATTTCATTCATTTTTATGACACAGCAAAATATTTGCAAAAAAAGCTTGACATTACAAGAAATGTAAAACAAAAACACGTGCACAGAGGGAGTAGGCTGAAGCCAAAGAGCCGAAGCAGAGTGCTTCATGAAAAAAAGTAAATTAAATTAAAATCCTTGGAGGAGAAGCAAAGCCGCCTCACCGTGGTTGTTGTCGTCGGCCTGGTTGAAGCCGCACAGCTGGCAGATGGCTCGCACCCACTTATTCATCTCCTCTTCGGTCTCAGCCACAAGGTAGAAGGTTCGCTCCGAGGTTTTGAGGTCGAAGACAAAGCTGTCCTGAAACTCCTTCCTCTTGAAGGTCAGGCCAGCATCCACCTGCTCGCAGCAGTGTAGGTCGATGACCCGGATGGGCTTCTTGGAGTGGTCGTTCTTGTAGTACTCAAGTGCATCGGGGTCACCACTCATGCGCCCGCTGCGCAGAATGAACCAGCGCTTCTTCCATGCCTGGACGGGACAGATAAGACTTGGTGACGCAGCTGACATACTACAACTACAACCACCACTACAACACAACAACTCCTCGAGGAGTTGGCACTAGGTAAGGAAAAACGCCTGAACTTGCCATCCCTCAGCTCAACTTTGTTTTTGCCAATAATTTCAATGCTATTTTCAAAATCAAACACGAGTGTGTGGTTTTTGGTGTGTGTTTGTGGCAGGTGTTTACGCCTACGAGCCCAACTTATTTCCTGTGCCGATATCCCTTCCAAAGCAGTAAAACACTGGCGTGACAGTTTGTGACCTCAACAACCACACCACTAAAGTTTCAATGCTGCCACTATAGAAAAGTGTAGAATACTTTACCGATTGGTTACAACCCAGTGAACATTGTTTATATATTAGACATGGCACTCCAGGGGAAACATCTGAGACATAAAAGAGAAAAAAAAAAACTTGAAAAAAAAAAAAAAAAAAAGAATATAAGGATATACCCGTATATGGCTAATATTTAGGAGAATGTCTTTAAGAGACAGTCTATATCATCTGACCACTAGATGTCGCCGTATTGTGCAATGCAACTGAAAATGTCTGCTACAAGAACAAGGAAGAATACAAACTACAGGGATTTAAAGTGAGAAAAAAACCACTATATTTTTCTAATTTTTTGCCCGAATTTTCGCAAGGTTTTTGGGTCAAATCAACGCAAGTATCGGGTCGGACAAATTTGAAATAACGCAATTCAGGGTCAAACACAAAAACTAGACTGAACCAATACCTGGGTTAATTTGGCCCAACGTCCTGCATTATTTTGTAGAGAATAACCCCGCAAAACCCCAAAAAATGTTACCATTTACATTTGTTGCTGCACTTTTGGTGTTTGAATATCCTTCATTGGATTTGATTAATTATGAGCATTTGTACATCATTTTAATTGAATCTTTTGTTGATGGGAGACCTTGCTGTGTGCTTTTGGCAGCGTTGACAAAGAACCAGTGCTGCATAGCCGCCTTTGCAAACATGTTTAGCAGCTATCTTTTAGCCCGGAGATACGAGAGGAAGGAGATAAACCAGGAAGAGGCGAGCCAGGCGGGGGAGGAGGCTTGGGGGAAGCTTCTTGGACACAGGCCAGCGATGCACTTCCACCAGCCCGTGTCTGCTGACAAACGGGATCCTGCAGCTCCAGCCACCCTCCACCCCCCGATTTGGCCCCCCAACCCTGCCTCTCAACTGAAACAATACAGAACCAAGCGACAACTCCGGTCGCAGACATTGCCCGGGAGAAATGAAGCTTGTCCTGCTTGGGGCAAAAGAAAGACACTTGACTGTCATTGAGCTCTTGAGCTTCCTGTTGACCACGGTTCATGAGGGCCTTCCTGTACAGGATGGCTATGCCCCTCCCAACTCAATGAACCACTTGGACTGACTGGTGTTGACATTTTGTCCAACTTGTTTACATTAAAGGCAGAAAAAAAATGAATGGGAAATTTACCGGTCATCTTTTTAAGGAAAAACTAAACTGACAAGACCTACAATATTTAGTCTTGTAAACCGCACGGGTTTTTTTTTACCCAAAGAAGAACTCAAAGTTTTTGGTGCGCTACATACAAGGTGTTTTACTGTATTTGTGCAATAATTAATCAGTGAAAAAATATCATTACTACAATTGCAAAACATTAGTTGCAACTGGAATCATACCCAGGTCGGGGCAGAGAGAGCACTGAATCCTAACTACTGGGCCGGCAGTAACACGGATGACATAAAATAAAGCATAAGACTTTCAGTACTCATTATCACATTGTTTTCACTTATTGTGCCATTTGTCTCTGGTACCGTGCGTAAAATCATGCGAAGATGAGTTTAAACCTGATGCCTTCTCATGTGTCATGTTATCACTGGTGAGGATACAGGGCGCTTACCACCGCAACTCAGGTTTCCCCATTGCAACCAACCACAAAGTTTGAGCTGAGGAAAAGCGAAACAAAATTTAGTACAGGTTTTTTATCAAAATTAAAGGGTGCGCGTTATACGCAAGTGCGCGTTACACACAGATAAATACAGTAAAATAAATGTTATCATAAGCTGGCACCAGGTAAAAGGATATATGTTATTGGTGGGATGGAAGTATAACTGAGTAAAAAAATTGATATTGGTTCAGGGTTTTAAATAAATGGAATCAAAGCTTTTAGATTGTTTTACCTCAGACATATTCAATATTGGTACATAAAAGCATGAATTGATAATTAGATTGTTTTATTACAATACATACATGACAAAATGTAATCATAAAGGCCTTCTGGTATTTTTTCTGCTATAACCTTAAAACATACTCTAACATGTCAAAATGTTTTAATATTTTTAACATTGATCTAAAATTTCAAATATATTTTATTCTTATTTATTGAATAATATTCTTTAAAACCCCAAAATTATATTTTTAATGACTTGACATGTACTCCCTCTACATGATTACATCTGAAATTGAATTTGACATTACATATTTAATTTTGACAAAATATGAGAAAACAACATTCAATTAAAGTGAATCCAAAAACAATGATATCAACTTAAATCAAGTTTAGAAAAGGAAACCTGTTTATTTGATTGAGACCAGCCAAAATTTGAATTTTATGTGTAAATCATGAATCTAAAATGAAAACTGTGGAGGTTTGATTCTGATTGACAGATTTTGACTTTTCTGTGCTGAAAACATTTCAAACTCATCACAATACCTTGAATAGATTAGCTTGAAGATGAATACATGTAATTCGTAACAATTGGATGCGTAAAACCAGAAACAGCAGCGGTTTCAACAATTCAAAATTTGATAAACACACACACATTAAAAAATGTCACTGAAAAACATTTAACTGGTGGAAGTCTGTTTCCTGTTGGACGGATAAACGTTAAGGGGATAGCTCAATATTGTTGCCTAATATGTAAGCTAGCATCTACCACGGCAGGAAACAGAAGAGTGAATATTGAGGAGTTTTATGTTGATAACGGCAGATGCTTTTCTCCGAACAGAGATGTTTCTGAAGGCTCGAAATGGGTTTCGAAGAAAAGACTTTGGCGCGTTACTTTTCTTAGAATTTAGTTTTGCGGCAATTTGATCTGATTGGTTTAACTATAGTTACAGCCATAACAAATTACCTTATGGATAGAGTAGAGTCCTGGGTTACAACGTCCCTATTACAATGTAAAATCAGATGTATTTTCAGACCCAAGGTAGATGACAATACTCCTGCAATTTGAGGTTTGTACCTTACTATTTTTTCTCGTTTCTATGTGAAATATGATTGATTTTGGCCACTAAATATCAAAAACAAATTATTGATCATGCACAAAAAATTAATTGTATGTGGTGTTCTTTAAGTTACATCTTAAAGCTGCCTGTCTGCTATTGGTTGACATTTTATAAGATGATGGTCTGCTATTGGTTTGTGTCACACCATAATGAGGATGAAAATATTCTATAATTGATGACTTTCTTCCCTTTTATAGATGTGCCCAAAATGTAAGAGTTTGATATATAAGTTTTATTTTAAATTAAATATGGTACATACCACAAAAAATAAACTTACAGCAGGTTACCTACTTTACCTTCTAGCAAAGGATTATCCATGAACAAAAAGAAACAGCAGGGTAGTCCTGGTTTTGATCAAGAGAGATGGTCATTGGTCCATACAATATCATGTATTACCCATTATCTGTCTGCAGTAGCTGGACTTGAACCCTGAACCACCACACGGTGGGGCTGCGCACTAACCACCCAGCCGCCGCCGCGCTGCCTTTCCAGCAATGCCATGTTATTTCGCACTTTTTGTGATTTCTTGTTTTAAGTGTCTGCTTCTATTTTTGACGTTTTTCATCCTGTTTGACAACTACACTTTGGATTAGTTTCTATCCTATCGTTATGGGTTTTAACGCACAAAAATGCGTTTATTCGAGGAATCAACTCCTTGCCCTGAAGAATTCTCGTGCCGGCGTGATGAGGGAGCCCTATCATGGATGCAGAGCCGAAGCTAAGGCTAAGCGGCTAGCAGCATTATAAGTCTTCGTTACCGTCCGTAATCATGGTAAATGTGAACTCTCTACCAAATCACGTCTAGCATCCCGGATGCTGACGTGGAGCCACCCGGAGCTATCCGGCTTCAGCGCCGTTAGACAGAGACACTAAAGCCTGCGGGAAGCGGAGAGGAGGTGGACTCGCTATCTACGTGAACACGAGGTGGTGTATCCCTGGACACAAAGATTTCCATCTGCTGCAGGGACGTAAAAATTTTGGACTAGCGTGTGACATCATTCACCTTGCTATGGCTAAACTACAACAAAGCACCCCGAGGGCATCCTGTTAATCTGTTAATAAACAACAAAGGAGACTGCTGGAAGTGTGAATTTCCCTACGGAAATTCTATCTATCTATCTGTCCATCTATATTTCAATTCATACATAGTACAACAATGCTCGTCTTTGTCTTTTTTTACTTTAGATTGGTTAATGAGGGCTAAAAGTTAAAATACCGCTTAATAAATATAGTTATTTTTAAAAAAACAACAATAAAAGTAGCTATTTTCTCCTTTGCCATTAACACAGTTTATTTTTGCTGAATGTCGGGGTGAAAACAAAAACTCCCTCCCACAATGCCTTTCACTTTCTTTGTTCAGTTTAAAATGTCGTTTGCTTCGTAAAAATACAAATCATTTTTTTGTACTGTATTAACCATCTCTAATCTTGTACTTGACGCTAAAGGGCAAAGTAAAAACTTGATAGCGATTGAAACGAAGCTTTTTATTATCAAGAAATACGAAGAAGGCACATGCATCGTTACTCTCGCAAAGGAATATGGCTATTACTAATCGACGTGAGGGACTATTATTAAAATAATAAAGGAAATCAAATAAATCTTCTATGGGTATGAAAATATTTTAATGTGGTAGGTCTAAAATCAGTTTTATTTTGAATCCGCCATCTCCTCCCATCTTTGCTTACACCCACTACTTCACTGTACCAGCTCAAGTCAGGTCACACCAAAGGTAAATATTTTTCGCTTTCCTTTCCATGTATTTATAAGGGTATTTAATTTTGCACATGTGTAACGGGTGTAATAATAACTTTTATTTTATTGAAATTCCTGCTAAAATATGTGTATAGTTTTTGGTAAATGTCCTGCAATGCTGAGTCCAACAGTGCCATCTGCTGGTATGGGGTGGGGTTTGGTTTTGGCTTCTAACATGTGACCAGGAGGCGGGGTTTGTCGTCAGTTTTACCAGAGTACTACAAAGAGATCAAAGAGATCAGACCCAGCAGAAAAAGCTAATGTTGTGACTCATCCATTTGCAGAAACTGTAATAATAAAAACCTCATCATCCAGTCCAGCGTGAATGTGGATCTTTGGTGGGACACGTACACCGCGGTTACATTGGTGCCGTGACCCGTGACTTCTATCAAGCTCTCCGAACCGATGACTGTCCTACCTGCCACATCATTTCATGAAGCCATCAGCTCACAGTATTTAAAACTGCTATACAGTGACGTGTTACGCAGGCGATTTTGACTTATTTACATCTTTGAAACATGTTTAATCAGAGCACAAGTGACATTTCTGAGGGTGTAGCTGATCAGATGACAAATATTATTCAGGAGATAGGACATAAATTGGCTGATAGCATTTTCTCACGTATACAGTCACACAATATAGTAGCTCCTAGCGCTGCTGCTACACAAGATGTAGCAAAAATGTTGAGTAAGCCTGGTCATGTGTCAGATGAATCACAGGTTCAGGTGGTGACACAGAGAAAGCTCAAAGAACCACCATCATTTACTGGGGAAGGCTCAGACTCAATAAAAATACATGAGTGGGAAGATCTAATGAGGACATTTATTAAAAAGAGTAATGTGAGACTTGAAGAGCAAGCAGAGGAAATCCTTATACATTTGAGAGGAAAAGCTAAAGATGTAGTTAGGTTTGGCATTAGAAACAGTAATATAGACGTCTATACCCGCCCTGACATGATTTATAGTCTTCTCAGGAAACACTTTAGCTGCACCAAGTACTCTGCTGTCCCTTTAGCTGACTTTTATTCAACTTTGCCCAAACACTAGGAAGACCCCTATGACTACTGGCTGAGACTAAACAGAGCATCTGACCTTGCCTCTGAGTGCTTGAGTGAGCAGGGCAAAACATTTGACAACCCTGAAATAGAGGTTACTCGCATGTTTATTAGGAACTGCCCATGCAAGGAACTGGCACTCACTTACAGATCAAAAACCATCGAAAAGTGGTCAGCATGTGAGGTACTAGAGGTGCTGAATGAATACCACGCTGAGAAGAGCTACAAAGCAGATTCCCTACAACAACCTGCGAATAGAGCGGAAATTGCCGTACACAAAGCTGAGGTGAACCATGGTCCAACAATCGTGCACGAGCCACCGCAGACTTCGAGCCCACAGTATGTCTCTCTAACGGACGTTATTAGTATGTTGGAGAAAGTTCTGCTACGTGTTACCTCGAACCAGTTTCAAGAGAGAGGGGGAGCTCCAACCAGGCGACCTGGAGCCAGAATCAATGGTTTCACTGCCAAGCCATGTATCATTTGCAAAGAAGTCGAACACAGTGCTCTCTCTCATTGCCGAGACAAAAACCTTTGCTTTCACTGCCATGCCCCAGGGCATTCTCGACGTGATTGTCCAGTGACGAAAGTTGTCCCGCTGCCTCAGGGAAACTAACTGATCTGCGCTTAGGGGAGAACAGTGCAGATCAACTGAGTATACCTTCCACCACTAATGTGAAGCCTGACATGCAAGATAATAAATCAATTTATGAGTTATATAGCAACAAGATACCTCCATCGAAGAAGCTGATCTTTCAGGGGTTTCAGAGAATAGCGGAGACTGACGAACTGTTTTACACACCTGTACTTGTGCAAGAAGGCCCCACTTTCAGAGCGCTGTTGGACAGCGGGTCGATGGCTTGTACAGTAAGTGAGGACACGGCTAAGTCCCTCCTGCAGCAATTCCCTGATATGATGAGTTACACGGCCGATGATTATGTCATTGTAGGCTGCGGTGGACACCAAGTTTCTCCCAGAGATATGTACGACATTCACGTCACAGTTTACGGGTGCCAAATGATAATACCAGTAATGGTGGTGCCAGGCCAGACAGAACAGATGATCCTTGGCAGCAATGCCATCAAATATATTTTGACTCAATTGAAAAGTAATGATGGCTATTGGAGATTAGTTTCCACTCCTGACAACGGTCTGTCCGATAACCACAGTCAATTCCTGTCAATGCTTTCCAACACAGAGAGATGGAGAGGTGATTGCATTCCAGACAAGGTAGGGACAGTAAAAATCAAGAGTTGCGTGACGCTGAATCCACGGACCGAGTACGTTATTTGGGGCAAGTTACCTGAGTTGGCCGGGACGTCTGCGGGCAGCACAGTGGTCGTTGAGCCAACTCAATCAAAAGCTGGGCCCAGACAAGTCCTTGTCGGAAGAGTTGTTACTCCACTCTGGGGAGATGGATGGGTGCCTGTTAAAGTCTTTAATCCCACGGACAGAGTTGTGGTGCTGAGGAGAAACAGGAAAATTGCAGATGTGTCTCCTTGTATCGCAGCGGAAGACCTGCCCAATGCAGAGGAGGTCAAGTGCAACGTGCAGAGTGTACAGAGCAAAGAGGTCCGACCCAGGTCAGAAGAGGACATGATGCGTACATTGGAAGCTTTGGGACTGCAAGACATTGACCTGAAGTCATGTGAGGTTTCGCTGCAGTGTAAAGACAAGCTCCTTCATATCATCAAACAATTCGAGTCAATCTTTTCTCGCCATAAGATGGACTGTGGAGAGGCCAAAGAGTTTGTACATCGTATCCACCTTGTTGATGATAAGCCGTTCCGTCTACCCTACAGACGTATACCACCAAGTCAGTATGAAAAACTGAGGACGACTCTGAACGAGATGGAAGAGAAAGGAATTATTCAGAAGTCGACTAGCGACTATGCATCTGCGCTTGTTCTCATATGGAAGCGGAATGGAGAACTAAGGGTATGTACTGATTTCAGAAGGCTTAATGCAAGAACCATAAAGGATGCCTACCCACTACCGCATCAAGCTGATGCTTTGGCCGCACTTGGGGGAAATGCCTTTTTCTCCACAATGGACCTGACGTCAGGCTACTACAATGTCCCCTTGCACCCTGATGACAAAAAGTACACGGCATTCTCCTCACCATTCGGGCTTCACGAGTACAACCGGCTCTCTCAGGGACTTTGCAACAGCCCAGCAACATTTATGAGGATGATGATGTCGATATTCGGTGATCAGAATTTCATGAGCCTATTATGTTACCTGGACGATCTGATGGTGTTTGCCCCCACAGAGGAAGTTGCACTCCAACGCCTCAAGTGGTGTTTACTCGTCTCAAGGAACACAACCTCAAACTCGCACCCAAAAAGTGTTTTTTCCTCAGACGGACTGTGAAATTTCTTGGGCATGTCATCAGTGAGGATGGAATTCGGACTGACCCCGAGAAGGTGAGAGCGATAAATGACGTACAAGTCGCTGATCTAATGGAGTCGGATGGCAAGACGCCATGCCCTAGTAAAATCAGATCTTTTCTAGGCATGGTGATGTATTTCCAAAGCTTCATTGAAGCATGTTCTGCGAAGGCAAAACCTCTGTTCAGGCTCACATCTGAATCTGGTGGCAAGCATAAGCGCAAGAGAGCCCGCAAGAAAGGTCAAGTGAAGCTGACGCCTGCAGATTGGTCCGATGCATGCCAGAACGCATTTGAAACACTGAAGCACGACCTCGTGACAGGTGTCACTCTGGCCCACCCAGATTTTGATGCGCCGTTTATTCTGGCTGTCGACGCATCCTTCGATGGGATTGGAGCAGTCTTGTCACAGCTGCCACCTGGTGGAAAAGTAGCCAGACCAGTCGCCTTTGCAAGTAAGACGCTCTCTCGCTCCCAGCTCAACTACCCTGCACACAGGCTCGAATTTCTTGCTTTGAAATGGGCGGTATGTGATAAATTCAGCCATTGGTTGAAAGGAAGACACTTTACCACGTGGACCGACAATAACCCACTGACATACATTTTGACCAAACCAAGACTTGATGCGTGTGAACAGCGGTGGGTAGCGAAGCTAGCTGCATACAATTTTGACCTGAAGTACATTCCAGGCCCAAAGAACATCGTAGCCGACGCTCTGAGCCGTGAGCCATTTGTACAGTCATGTGTGGGTCATCGCCTTGTTACCGAGCCCTATACCTCGCTCTTGGACCAAGTCAACGGGGTGAACAACAGGACTGTGCAAGAGGTGTTCAGAGTATCCAACAATTGTCACGCTGTTGTAGACGAGAGTGCTGGGACATCAGACGAGTCAGTAAAAAGGGCAATTCCATCAGGCTCCAATGGTTCTGTGACATCAGAAGAAGTTGCTGCTGTCTTCAGTGCTCAGTCCACTGGTGGCGTGGGTCAAGTGATGGGAACAGATGCCAACTTCAATCTTCTGCAGAAGGGAGATCAGTCAACGGCACTCCCACAAAGTCAGCTTGTTAGTTTACAAGAACAGGACAACACAATAAGCAGAACCATGTACTTTGTGCATAGACACAAGAGACCTACCAGGCGTGAGAGAGCTGTCGAGTCGCCTAGTGTGATGAAACTACTGAAGCATTGGAGCAGACTCACCATACAGAATGGCATGCTCTACAAAATAAGGAAAGATCCTCACATGGCCAAGAAAATGTTCCAGTTTGTGGTGCCTGATTCATTGAAACAGAAAGTCCTTCAAGGTTTACATGACTCAGCAGGTCACCAAGGCCAGAACCGTACTTTGTCTTTGGTGAGGCAACGATTCTTCTGGAATGGCATGGAACGTGATGTTGTGAATTATGTCAAATCCTGTCAGCGTTGTGTAGTAGGGAAAACACCGGAACCACACAACCGTGCACCACTCAAGAACATAGTCACCTCTGAGCCTATGGAGTTGGTCTGTATAGACTTTTGGACTGCTGAGCAAGAGAACAAGTCTGTAGATGTCCTTGTCGTAACTGATCATTTCTCCAAGATGGCGCACGCCTTCCCTTGCAGGAATCAAACCGCCAAACAAGTTGCTCGCCGTCTGTGGCAGGATTTCTTCCTTGTCTATGGTTTCCCTCGGCGTATCCACTCTGATCAGGGAGCTAATTTTGAGAGCAAACTGATCAAAGAGCTTCTAGAGATGGCAGGGGTGCAGAAATCCCATACGACTCCGTACCACCCAATGGGAAATGGTATCGCAGAACGATTCAACCGAACATTAGGATATATGATCAGAACCCTTCCCCCTCAGCCCAAAGCAAAGTGGCCACAAATGCTGCAGCAGCTCACATTCTGCTATAACTGCACAGAGCATGAGACAACAGGGTTTGCACCGTTTTACCTAGTGTTTGGTAGGATTCCTCGTCTCCCTGTCGATGTCATGTTTCAACATGCTAATACCAATGACGCTGTTGTCAGCTACTCTGACTTTGTAAGCCATCTCAAAAAAGATCTACATGAAGCTGCTCAGATTGTACAGAGGAATACTCTCAGAGAACAGACTCGTCATGCCAAGCTGTACAACCGTAGGGCCAAAGGATCACCCCTCGCCGTGGGAGACCGGGTGTTGATCGCCAACAGAGGTGTCCCGGGGAAACGCAAAGTTGCAGATAAGTGGGAGTCAACCCCGTATGAAGTCATATCAGTCAAGCCTGATCTCAATGTCTATAGAGTCAAGGATTGTCTGACGGGCAAAGAGAAGGTAGTTCACAGGAATTTGCTGCTCTCTGTTAGCTTCTTGCCCTTAGAGGATGATCTGGCCAGCGAATCTGAACACTCAGAGTCTGACGCTGCTATGCATGGAAGCGATGTATGCCCTGATTTACCTGACGCGGTTGAAGACAGTGATGTCTGTACAGTAAACTGGGTGATACAGGCAGGTGAAGAGCAAGTTCATCCAGAGGTAGAGGATAACTCACTAGACAGCAGATCTGATGCCCAGTCCGACTCTCGCAGTGTTGATACATCCAGTCGAGGAAGTCAGCACATCCCCGAACAAGATGTTGACCATACTTCAAGTGACAATACGGAAAGCCCATCACATCGCTCTGAAAACATGATCCCTTTGGGTATGGGTCTCCCAGACGAGACCCCATTGAACACTGACCATCCGGACGCAGACTCCCCTGATACTGACTGTTTAGACTTGACTGTCCCAGACCTTCAAGCTCAGGTTAATTGTGCTCAACCTGACCGTTATGGTCTTAGGGTCCGCCAGTCCATCAGGCCTCCTAGTCGTCTAATTTGTCAGATGAATGACCAGTTGGTAGGTGACAATCCTCTGTCCGCAATATCTGCTAGTTCCTAGTTTAAGTTCAGTAGAGATGCACTTTCAGTTTGAGTAACAAAGCTTGAGTAAGAAACAAGAATTGTGCCTATGTGAGCACTTACAACTACAGGAACAATGTTTGATATTTCAGAGATGTAACAGGCATCTTTGAGTCTGTGCTTAGTTAGGAGTTTGATCGCCTCCTTTCTTCTCACACTCCTTTTTGGGAGAGTTTTAGAACTGACATGCACTTCAGTTTGTTCCTTGTAATACTGTACCAGTTTTCGTGTCTTTTTCATCAGTATTTGCCGTTTTGGCTGTGATTTTTTTTCTGTTTAGTGTAGCACTCCCATATTTAGCAGAATTTCAGGGGGGTGTATGTAACGGGTGTAATAATAACTTTTATTTTATTGAAATTCCTGCTAAAATATGTGTATAGTTTTTGGTAAATGTCCTGCAATGCTGAGTCCAACAGTGCCATCTGCTGGTATGGGGTGGGGTTTGGTTTTGGCTTCTAACATGTGACCAGGAGGCGGGGTTTGTTGTCAGTTTTACCAGAGTACTACAAAGAGATCAAAGAGATCAGACCCAGCAGAAAAAGCTAATGTTGTGACTCATCCATTTGCAGAAACTGTAATAATAAAAACCTCATCATCCAGTCCAGCGTGAATGTGGATCTTTGGTGGGACACGTACACCGCGGTTACACATGTATATTACATATTAGCAGTACTTACTATATACAATGTTGTTATTTTAATGTTTTTTATCTGGGGTACAAGGGGTTCGGAACGCATCAGCTAATTAATGTGGTATCCTGGGGGATTACAGTATAACGGCCTCTTGGATTGATGTAGTGGAGTAGGTCAGACGCTTGTAGGTCAGCGCGACCCAGCTGAGTTCCTCCTGGCATCCTGCAGCTGCACATTAACTCGGAGACATCTCCTGGAAGGATCCTTATCAAATAATAATGCAATCAGGACATCGCAATGGGAAAATTGTTACAAAGTATAGAGCCACTGCAGAGCTCTTGTTACGCAGAAGCAAGGATTGCTAGGATCTAGATTCCAGAAATTGACAGTCTAATTCGAGATCATGGATAAAATAAAAAAAAAAAGACTTCAAATGTCAGTTAAAGAGTTTTTCCTAAATCGAACTGTCACTCTCAATCTACTCACAAAACGATTTGTAACTGTCCCAATGGTATTTCGGGTTTTGAATCTGGGTCAAGATCAAAATATAAACACTCAACATGGTAATTTATGTGCTAAAGTTAAGCAAGACACTTTGAATTTGAGTTAAGCTAATTTTCATCATCATTGAACAGCTATAGTATTTCCAATTCAATTTAAAAAAGGACGAGCATGAAATCCATCATTTATATTTGTCAGATCCAAACCAGTTTAGTGCTGAGAGAGTTTTCATTTTTCATGGTTTCAGAATATTTCATTTTTTTATATTTTGTTATTTCTGTTTTAAAATTGGGATTTAAGAAAAAAGTATTTGTTTCAGCTTCATAGATTTTTCTTTTTTTAGTTTAGTGAAAAGTATTTCTTTCAAAAATATTGTTTTCTGTTTTAATTAAGTTTTTTCAGTTTTACTAGATTTTTTTTTTTCGGTTTTATGGAATACTATTTTACCAATAAATGTATTTCCTGCTTTACTGATATTTTTTCTGTTTTTATTTTGTTGTTGAGATTTTTGCAGTATTTTTCGTTTTTTTCTTGGAAAAAAAATATTTGGAATATATATATACACACACACAGTGGAACCTCGGTTCTCGACCATAATCCGTTCCAGAACCCTGTTCGAAAACAGATTTGTTCGATCACGGAAATCATTTTTCCCATTAAAAATAATGTAAATCGTTTTAATCCGTTCCAACACCCTGAATGTTTACCTTGATGAATGAATGATGAATGAAAACTTTATTTCGAACATAAGAATAAAAACAGGACAAAACCAATGAGTCAACAACAGAATAATGTCACATAACATGTTCGAAAAGGGGTAGTCAGAAGCAGATGCTTATTTTTCCTACCCCTTTATCTTCCTTATTAAATACATTTTATAGATAGCTCCTCTTGTGTCCAATACAACAAAATCTAATGGATATTCTTTTTACATGGGTCAGATATTAGTAATTATAATAGTTACAATAATCACATATTTTATACACTAATCTTCGCAATACCATCCCTCAACGTCATAATGCGCATAATGTCACTGCGGCACAAGTGATAATAACAATAAAAATAAACACAATACTTATAATAACAGTTCTGATATAATAATAGTAGCAACAATAACAACAAGTTAACCATAGTTTGAAATGCAGTATTTCCAATCTCCCTCATATCCCATTTTCTTCATCCCTGTTTTCTCCAGTAATGCTTTTTTGTATTTAAATTTGAACACATGGATAGTTGGACATTGTTTGATCTCATTTTGCAAATTATTCCAAAGACTGACTCCACACACAGACACACACATACTTTTCCTGGTGGTCCTCACCTTTGGGATTTTGAATTCACCACAGCCCCTCAAGTTATAATTTCCCTCTTTCCGAGTGAATAAATTCTGTATGTTTTCTGGCACTATGTTTTTGTTGACCTTAAATAACAGTTGTGAAGTGAAAAATTGTATTAAATCATCCAATTTTAATAATTTGGACTGCATGAATAAAATGTTGGTATGATCCCGATATCCTACCCTGTGTATGGTTCTTATTGCACGTTTTTGAAGGATAAAAAGGGGCTGTAGTGAACTTTTGTAATTATTGCCCCAGACTTCTGCACAATATGTTAAATATGGCAGAACGAGAGAACAATATAATAAATACAATGCATTATAATTTAAAAGAAATTTGGCTTTATTAATTATTGAAATGCTTTTAGATACCTTAGTTTGTATGTGTCTGATGTGTGTTTTCCAACTTAATTTATTGTCTATTATGACCCCTAAAAACTTAATTTCTGATACAATGTCTATTGTGACACCATCCATTTTTACTTCTAAATCTTGATTTGCCTTACGATTACCAAAGAATATTACTTTGGTTTTATTTAAATTTAAAGATAATTTATTTAAATGCATCCATACTTTTAGGTTAATTAGTTCGCGATTAATACAGGTTACCAAATCAATATAGTTATCATTTGAATAGAAAATGTTAGTGTCGTCTGCAAATATTACTATTTTCAATAGTTTTGAAACATTAAAAATATCGGTAATATATAAATTAAATAGCTTTGGTCCCAGGATAGAACCCTGTGGTACTCCACAACAGATGTCCAAATATTCAGATGAAAACTCTCCCATTTTTACATATTGCTTCCTCCCCGTCAAATAACTTTGAATCCATTGCAAAGCCACTCCCCTGATGCCATATCTTTCCAGTTTTTTAAATAGTATATTATGATTAATGGTATCAAATGCTTTTTTTAAGTCAATAAATACCCCGACAGCGTATCTCTTCTTTTCTATACTATAGGTGATTTCTTCTACTGCATCAATAATTGCCATTGTTGCTGATCTGTTTGCTCTAAAACCATATTGACTTTCATTAATCAATTTATGTTTATCTACAAATGGTTCTAGTCTATTATTGTAAAGTCTCTCTAATATTTTAGAGAACTGAAGAAGGAGAGATACCGGTCTATAGTTTGTAAAATTGTGCTTGTTTCCATTTTTGTATATTAGTATAACTTTTGCTATTTTCATTTGATTTGGAAATGTGCCTGTTAGAAATGATGGATTACAGATTTAGGTCAATGGTTTCACAATGCTATTTATAATTTGCTTAACTAGTACCATATCGATGTCAAAACAATCCATAGACGTTTTGTTTTTACAGTTGTTAACCACGTCTAAGATTTCTGATTCCGTAACCCCAGATAAAAACATGGTCTTGGAGTTCATTTTTATCAGTGACTCAAATTGTTTACCACTGCACTGTGGGATATTTGCAGCGAGCTCTGGTCCAACATTTACAAAATAACTATTGAAATTCTCCACCACTTGATTTAAATTACAATTTTCACTGTTCTTATCAATAAAATAGTTTGGATATGCATTGCTTAATTCTTTCCTTTTATTATACTATTTAATATATCCCAAATACCTTTGATATTACTTTTGTTATGATGTAATAAATTGGTATAGTATAATTTCTTGCTTGCTCTTAATATTCCTGTCAATTTGTTTTTATACGTTTTATATCGGGATTCGGCTTCCTCAGTTCTTAGTTTAATAAATTTTCTATATAAGGTGTTTTTTTCTAACAAGCATTAAGTAAACCCTTAGTTATCAATGGATGGTTTACAGATTTATTCTTAATATTAGTTTGTCTCATTGGGCAATTTTTGTTATACTTGTTGGTGAATATTTCCAAAAATATGTCAAACGCACAATCCACATCATCTGTACCATATATAGCATTCCAGTTTTGTTTAACTAAGTTATCATAGAGTGATATAATAGCCTCTTCAGTTCTAACTCGTTTGTAAACATAATCCTTAATTGATTCTTGTCTAGTAACCTTTTCATCATACACTGTAAATACTGGTAGGTGATCAGAAATATCACAAACCAGTAATCCGCTGACGTTTGTAAATTCCATATTATTTGTAAATATATTGTCAATGAGTGTTGCACTGTGTGAAGTGAATCTACTAGGTCTTAATATAGTTGGGTACAAACTCATACTGTACATCATATTAATATCGTCAATGTTTTTATGTTTGTTTGGATTCATTAGATCAATGTTGAAATCTCCACAAATTATTAGTGTTTTGGCGCTTATTGTTGAATATGTTTTTTCAGCCCAGTTTGTGAAGGTTTCCAGATTTGAGCCCGGTGATCTATACTGTATACACAACTGACTATAATATTTTTCCTTTTTTCATTTATAATTTCTATTGTAATACATTCAAGTAAATCGTCAATGAAAAAAGACATGTTTTGTAATATTTTCGATTTTAATCTTTTGTGCACATATATAGCTACTCCACCTCCTATTTTGTTTGTTCTATTTACATAGTTCAAATTATAGTTGTTTAATTCAAAATTTACACCCCTTTCCTCACTGAACCACGTTTCAGAAACTGCAATAACACTAAACGGGTTCTCAAATTGCTGTAAGTATTAAGTGATGTCATCAAAATTTGCGTACATGCTTCTACTGTTAAAGTGTATTATTGAGAATTTGCCTTCAGATTTAACAAAAGTAATATATTTATTTCCAGTATAATATTTGCAATTGTCTGAGCTAGCTGATAGGAATTTGTGGTCAGGATCGAAGTCATCTAATCTTGAATTATTGGAGTCAGTGAGATCAACAATGCTCAGTTCCGGTAGATCATGGGGTAAAATATTATGATGGATTTTTTTATTGTGATCTGTAATAAAGGTGTCCATATTGTCAGTCCAGGATGCCATTGTTACACTTCAGGCAAATCTATCCAGCTCCTGCATTTCTCGGACCCAAAGTATTTTTGCTTCTTCTGGAGTGCCGTTTAACTTTATATATATTCTACAGTTTGAAGTCCAAGTTCCTTGTATCGTGTTCGTTTTCCTCAAAAATCGAGCCTGTCTTGCAATGTCAGAGTTTTTTTTGCTTAAGTTTTCATTTAAATAAACAATTGTCCCTTTTAGTTTTTTTCCTTGCTTAAGGATTTCATGTTTCCGTTTTCTGTTGACGAATCTCACGATGGTCGCCTTAGGACGGTTATCACCTCTTGTTAATTGATGGCATGCTTCTATGTCCTCAGCATTGATGGATATGCCTTTTTTGCTCATAAAAGCAATGACCTGTTGCTCAGCAGAATCTTCATCAGCATCCGTTGCAATATTTTTATTTGCCACAGCCTTGGCATAGGTCCGGGGTTTAATGTCCAGACCAGTGATAATAATGTCATTTATCCTGGTGTACTTTTCCAGATCTGCTACTCATCCTTCTAGGGCAATAATCCTCTTGTCTTTCTCCACGTTTTCGTTTTTTAGGTCTCTGATTTCAGCCATTAAACTCAAGATTGTGTCTTGTTGTTTAGTGACTATATCCATTTTGTCCATTAAAAACCCGAGTGACTTTTTAATTTCCTCGAGTTCTTTATCTCTGCTCGGCATCTTGAAAACTTCACGCTTCTCTTACGTCACCGTCCGCTGATCGCCTCACCCGATCGCCCTCTGACTCTCAAGTTGTTATTTAGCCGGACTTAGTTTCCCCGGCTTTTGGTCGCTTTACAAAGCAGCGCCGCCAAGTTTGCCAGCGTCAACACTGGCCGATCTCGGAAAGCAGGTGAATCGGCCTCCTTCCTGCACTGGTTCTCGAAAGAAATCCGCCGAGTCAACGACAACGTCGACTTCGTGCTTTATTTTCTTTTCTTTTCCAAACCCACAAACGCCAAAATCCTGGCATTCAAGTGGCCATAGCACATTAGCGGCTACGCTAGCTTCACTCGCGATGCGGTGTGTTGCGTTTGCCCGGTGATCTATATACACAACTGACTATAATATTTTTATAATATGATGTTGTCCTTGTCGGAGGCGACAAGGACAACATCACATCATAAAAATATTATATTATAAAAATATTATAAATATAATATTATATTATAAAAAAAAAAATATATATATACATGTATATATATACCTTGAATGTTTAACGTAAACATAAAGCTAACCCAGGCTAATCGTACGTTCGCGTTATTGTAATCTGCCGTACGAAAGATTACCCAAACATGAACGTGTAAAAATAAAAAAATCAGGTCGTTTACAAGTCATTTAGCACCCGGGTCTCCACAACAAGTGGTGAGCGGTTCGTTGGAAAGGGGGCTCCGTTCCAACACCCTGAATGTTGGGCTCCGTTCCAACACCCTCAATGTTTACCTGAATGTTCAACGTAAACATAATGCTAACCCAGGCTAATCGTACGTTCGCGTTATCGTAATCTTCCGTACGAAAGATTACGCTAACATGTAAAAATAAAAAAGGATAAAGAAAAGAATTATGATTATGATTTCTTACCTTGGTGGTGGTCAGCAGAAGGCGCAGGTGGACAGTGGGGTATCCCTAGCAAGATCATAAACTCTTTTTTCACCTGTAGCAACTTTGCTGCTTGCACTGACTTTCTTCGGAGGCATAATTGGGGGCTAAAACACTTCGTACACCTATATTAAAAGCAAAAGCAAAACGAAGCACGTCCGCACGCGATAATAATTGGTCACGAAAAGAGCGATCTACACCCGTACGCCGCTCAGCATCGCATCCTAGCATACGCACTCACGCATTACCGGCGTTCGAACTCCGATTTTTTTGACAGAACAGCGAAGCAAGAATTTCTCGAAATTTTTGGTCGGACTCCAATTTGTTCGAACTGAGAGGCCTTCGAAAACCAAGGTTCCACTGTATATATATTTATTTATTTATGTTATTTATATGAGTATTTTTTTCAACCTATCTATATATTTATTTTTTAAATCTGTTTTTATATGGGGGAAAACTTTTTTTTGTGATTCGGTTCTTTTAAAAAAGATTTGTTTAATTGTTTATGGGTAAATAATTCATTTTTACTGTTTTCTTTTTTTTTTAAATCTTTTCTGTTTTTGGACTTTCAATTTTGTTTTCAGGATTTCAAATTCTTAATAAAATGTTTATTTGCTTTTCACATTTTTCCCCTTTTCTCAATTTTTTTCTGTGTTTGCTGTTTTATTGAATATTTTGCATTTCTGCTTTTAATTTGGTTTCAGGAGAACAATTTTTTTAGACATGGATTATAAAAATCATAAAGCTGGAACCCAAATCCTGACCCAATTTTTGCTGCGGAATCATGATTAAAAACATACCAAATCATACCAAAGAACCCACCAAATTGTATTCCAAAAACAATTCAAAAAACCTACCAAAAAACGATCCGCATCAAGTTATGAATATCTTTGAAAGTGATCCCAGATTATTTATATTTTTCCTTTTGTCCTACTTTCCCATTGGAAAAAAAAAATCTTCCTCAATAAAAAGTAAGTCATGAAAGACACAATAGAAAGAGCCTGGCCAGCCCAGCCTGTCGGAGCCCATTGATCAGTGTAAGTGTGGGAAGTGAGGCCCGCAGTTTCACAAGTAGGCTAACCACCCCAACTCTCCCACAATCGAGCCTCCTTGAAGCCCCGCACACCCTTCGGCCCAGGGCCAATGCATGCTGGCCTGGTTAGCAAGTGGGCTGCACAGCCCCGTCAAACCGATCCAGTCTGACGTCACTGAAAGTCTGGCAGATGCGGAAACATTTTTTGTTGCTTTGAAAAAAAGACATACAATAAAATAAACGTTTTACAACAGACAATAAAACTGTAGTTTTCGTTGTTCAAAATGGAAAGGGGAGGAGTTAAGACTTTAACCCTTCGATGAAATTCCTCATATTCAGGGATGGCTGCTATATCTAGAGAAAAATAAACACACCCGAAAGCAAAATATTTTACGTGTGTATTTTTGTTTTAGATTACAATAACATTATACAGCTTTGGTAAACACATTTTCAAAAAGTTGTGTTTGAGAGACTAGAGACTTTCTCAGTAAATTAATCAATAAATACATTGTGATTGATAATTATAAAGACGAGATAGTGTTATGAGCACCGCAATACTGATAGTGTAAACATCTTGTCTTGAGTGCATATGATTATGTTTGTGATATGTTTATAGTTTGGTAGACACTCAAAATAAGGAGAAAAGGCACCAATGGATTTTGAACTTGCAAGAACAGGAACGGACCCATAACTGAGATAATAAATTTCAACTTGTTCTAAAAGCCATAATCATGAGCCGCGTCATTGTATTAAATCTCCAAAGTTACAAAACATTTTTGCCTAGAAAAGTCACACAAAGCATCACGATTAAAACACTCATTTACGGATTTAGTCGGGAAGCTGTCAATCTTAATCAACGAGCAGTCAATCTTAATTAAATCAGCGTTAAAGGTGAACACATCCAAGAGTGCAAGAAAAATAGAACAATAACAAAACTCAATGTTCTCGCTAAAGTTCACAACAGCATGAACCATAGAACTGATTATAACTGAACTCTCAAGTGCTCTCTCATATTGCGGAAAAGTATAAAGGAGGCAACCTAGGTCCGGGTACTACAGCTTAAGAAAATGAAAAGATTTTCTAATAATGACTGTCTTTTTAAACGTATTAATCCTGATTTGTGTGTATATGAGGCGTATAGACTCCAAAATGGCGGAACCCATTTTTTAAAAATGTACACAGTTGTACTTAAGGGCTCTGGGATTGTTCCTAACTATATACCAGTATATTAATTCAATATTAGTATTGGTTATTTATTGTGCTGAAAACAGATGATAGCCGTCCCCTTTTATAAACGAGAATTTTATATTCCGTCCCGTTCAGTGCCTGAAAATAGTCCACCTTCTCACATAAAGATTTGCTCTCGTTCTTGCAGATTCAATTTGTTATGAAAATTCCGCCCTCTGCAAGTAGTCAGTAGTTGGATCGCCCATCGATGGCGTTGTTTGTAATTCAACTTTGTCAGCACATTGACTGGAAGAGCCATGAGTAAACAAAATGCAGATGGCCTACTGGTCCCTTTTTTTCACCAAGTCGGATTAAGCGAATTCCTTTGTTAATGCCTCAAAATTTCAAGCTTAGATCAGTAGAGTTTACAAAGCAGAGAAGCAGAGAAGATATACATCAAAACAAAGTGACTAAAAATAGTCTTTTGTCGATAAGCCAGCGTGCTAGCCTCTATTTTTGGCAGGCGTATTGGGGAAAGGCAAACAATCGTTGCAAATTCTTCTACTTCGCAGAAATAATAGACAAACAAGTTTCTGGGAAAAACAGGAGACAAAAATCATTTGAGGAAACATTGTGGACTTTGTTTTTATTGTTCAAAACAAATTAAGTCATATAAACATGTATTGCATTTAATTTAAACAATCAAAATGTATCCTTTTTGTCCATCATTCTTTTTAAGGGGTTTTGTTTTTCATTTTAATGGTCTGTTTTATCCATCCATCCATTTTCCTCTGCTTATCCGGGGTCAGGTCACTGCAGAGTTTTTTGGAGTACTGTTTTTACAATATTAAAAATATATATCTATTTGTTTTTTAATATTAATTTTCTCATCTCATCTCATTAGCTGCACCGCTTATCCTCATTAGGGTCGCGGGGGGGCTGGAGCCCATCCCAGCCATCTCCGGGCAGTGGGCAGGGGACACCCTGAACTGGTTGCCAGCCAATTGCAGGGCACACGGGGACAGACAACTCATTCGCTCATTCACAACTAGGGACAATTTGGACCGGCCAATTCACCTGAAATGCATGTTTTTGGAACGTGGGAGGAAACCGGAGTGCCCGGAGGAAACCCACGCAAGCACGGGGAGAACATACAAACTCCGCACAGGAAGTCTGGAGCTGGATTTGAACCCACGACAGGTTCCCATGACATGAACTGTGCCGCACAAGCGCTAACCACTGCGCCGCCGTGCTGCCCCTAATATTAATTTTAGTTTCTCGAAATATAATTTGTATGTGTTTCAAAATATTTGTAAGGATTTCGAAATGTTTTTCCACGTTTCCACATTTTTTTCCTGTTTTATTGATTATTTTCCTGCGTTTTGAAAATTAAAAAAAAAAGAAAAAAGAAAAAATGCAAGATCATTTAAGTTCTCAAAAACATGTTTTGTCAGATTTTCCCCTAATTGTTTTTTTTGTTTTTGAACTTGTTTTATGTTTTACGAAAAGGTAGTCTTCTGTTTTTAGGAATATGTTTTTCTGTTTCCCAAAAATATATATTAATGTTTTGGGAGTTTCTTTAAAAATATACTTTTTAGGTTTTGGAAATAATTTAGTCTGAAAATATTCCAAAAAAACAGTAAAATTCCAAAACAGAAATTAATATTTAAAAAGATAAAATTAATCTGAAACACTAAAATATTCAAAAAAATTTAATGTTTTTTTCAGTAACAGAACAAAATGAAAAATAAAACGGAAACAAACTTACCCCGAAAAACTGGAAAATATTCTTGCAAAGAACTTCAAAAACATTTAAAAATAAATGGAAATATGCAACAGGAAAAAAAACTATGAGAAAACGGAAAAAATGTAGAAACAACAATAATACAACAGACCAATAAAACTGCCCACCCAAAAAAAAAAAAAAAAGAAAAGAAAACAAAGCCCCTAAAACGGTTAGTGAGAAAAGCAGGAGAGTTACGTTTTTCATTTGAATGCTTACGTAGGGTCAGGGTTGGGTAGGGTTACTTTAACTTGATTACTTTCAATTACTTTTGGATTACTCCGATACCAAATATGCTAATAAAAGACAAAAGAAACTAAATATGAATAAAATTACTAAATTTTGTGCAGGCTTGGGGAGTAACGGAATACATGGAACGGCAAAAATTATGTTGGCAAGCTGTTTGGATTTATTTTCATTTTGTTTCTGTCGCATTTTATGTTAGTTTTGCCGGAGATCAAAGAGATCAAAGCCAGGAGAGAAAGCTAACCACGTGTTGTGAGTCATAATTTTATTCATATTTAGTTTCTTTTGTCTTTTATTAGCATATTTGGTATTGGAGTAATCCAAAAGTAATTGAAAGTAATCAAGTCAAAGTAACCCTACCCAACCCTGAGCAGGGTCAAGCTAAGAAAGTAATGAAATAAAATCATTTAATCAACAACCAATCTATTACGCCTTTTACTGCAACCGCCAAGTCCAAAATAAGTTTCCTTTCTAGGAAATTGTGACCGGTTATAAAGCCACTAACCAGTTTGAACCCAGCAGATGATTACATGGAAGAGTAAACAAAAATGTTTTTACCTATCAAAATCTATTTAAAAAAAAATATATCTTGAACTTGTCCCTCAGTTCACCTTTGACTTCAACTATCTGAAGTCAGAATCGCTTAAAAAAAATTACTATTTTTCTCGGCCCATGTCCCGCGACAGTCCCGTCATCCTATGGGGAGGTAAACACTGAGTTTGTACACCGTTTACATGGCCAAATTCAAGCACTTTTTAAGGACTTTCAAAGCCTTTTTTTGTTATCTCTCCATTACCGTTAAAAGAAATCCAGTGTGAATCAATCCTCAGCCCTATTGGAAAGGTAACCAGGAAATTCAATAAATCCTATCCCAAACATTTAAACCAGCAGCTATAATTCACTGAATGAGGCATAGAATATGAAAATAAGTTTATCTGCCCCATTTTATAAGTATTTGCTGCAGTCTCTGTTTGGTGTATGTTGAATCAAATTTTCGTGTTCTTTTTCTTACCAAAAGCACTCAATGACATCAAACTGTAGAAAAGAGAAAGACGATTTTCCAAAGTTTAACATACATGTGAACTAAAGCTACTGTAAATGTATTTATCTGGGCCACTATTTTCATCCATTTAACCTGCTGGCATAAAAAGGTATTTTACTCGTTGCTTACCCAATATGGACAACATATGTAAAGCGAGAAAAAAAAAAACATTTGTTTGTTGTTGTTGACTTCACTAAAAGAAGTTGCTATTTTGCCCTTTGCACATACTTTGTGCTTTTTAAAGATGTGAGTACTGTATTTCAGATCATAAATTGCAGTTTTTTTCATTGTTAGATCGGGGTTGCGACTACTTTGCTGACACTTGTGTGTGAAATTATTAGCCTATTTTTACCAAATGTATAATTTCACATGTTATTTTTACACTAAACCACAAGTGGGCACTCTAGGCTTGGGTTGATAATTTCAACATTGTTGGTGTTGATGAAAAATGTTACTCTAGGTGAACCCAGCATGCCCCCGCTCCCCCAGTCCTCCAGGAGAACTGTGCCGGACACGCGCTAACTACTGCGCTGCCGTTGATTTAACGCATTTAATTTTTTAGAATTTTAAATTGCCTTTCAATATGACATGTTTTTGGTGTTGGATTTTAACAAAAAAATTCCCCCTAAAACTTGACTTATATTCCAGTGAGACGTGAGTTTTTTTCTCTCGTAGTTATGCATTTTTTAGCTGGTGCGATTTATAATACAAAGTGATTTATAATTTGAAAAATACGGTATTTACAATCCATGATCTTTTTATGTCAATCAGCTGGTATAAGTGAAATGAATTCATGCAATTATTTAATGCGTGATCGAGTCAGACTGCCGAGCAACATGTCAACAATTTCAAGCATTTACAAGCAGCACTTTTCAAACATTGAAAACGCAACATTAAAAATCATGCATTTTAAAGGATTTTAAGCACCCGTACGAACCCTGTAAACAATGTGGTGAGTGGAAACAGAGAAGATTGTGGCGTCTTTCCTGCTGGAGGAATGCAAACTTCGTTGTTACGTAGCGTGTGAGCGCCTGCTGATAACAAGATTATGGCCGTCTGCTTGGCCCTGCCAACAACAAGCCTTCTTTTGTGGCACCTTTTTTTGAAACACACATCACATGCGTGGAGGACGCTGTTATTTCTTTCCCATTTTCCCACACAGCAGAAGTCTGAAGAGGCGTTTGGAATAGCATACATGTTAAATTTCAGAAATGGGAAATCGGGAGATTTTTTTTTTCCGACGCGATTATTATTATTATTATTATTTGAAAAGACAACAATAAAAATCGTTTTTCAATCTGCTTTATTGTTATTTCATGTTTACATGTGATTATTACAATGTTTAATTATTCCAAATTTTCTGGTGTTCTTTAACATAGTCATATGTAGCACTCTAATTCGTCTGCTGCTCTCGAAGGAATGAGATCACGAGGAGTTCGAGATTATGATTGCCGAGTCTTGATCAAAGCTTTTTTCGGTGCAGAACGGCGAAAAAGACGATGATCAAGACTATGGATAATTCGGCTACATTTTAATCGGCAAAACTTTGTTCACATATAAATTTCTTATAAAGATTATATCAAGCTTTTATTTTTTGGGTGGCTCCAAACTATGTTGTTGTTTTTTTGGTCTAATATGGCTCTTTTAACATTTTGGGATGCCAACCCCTGGAGAAAATGTTTTTTACAGCATTTTCACGCTATACCACAACAACATATAATTTTGCATGCAAAAAACTTGGAATGTTTGTGCATATGACCAATTTCGTCTCCAAGATGCCTGCTATTAGTCGATGTCATCTAAAAAGCTGGTTTGCGTCATGGCGTCATGCCATCATGAAAATGCTGATTTGCGTTTGGCAGAACTACCACCAACAATGCCGTTTTCTTTATTCAGTGTATAATCTCATTTGCGTCATGAAGACTTTGCAAGACTGACAGTGGTCTGAGGCGAGCAGTGATGCTAAAGAAAGAAGCAAAAGCAGAATACCCATAGAAACAATCCTTGAGACCATCACGAAAAACATTGCCATAGCCAATACATAACAGGGACTAGATAAAAAAAAAGAAATGATTAAAGCAAGGAATTTTTAATTGGGGATGACAATCTTTACAAGTGGATGTTTGAAAAAACATCCACCAACTAACTCCGCTGTACAAATTTAGGTGATATCGCACAAAAAGAAACATGTTTTTCCCTTTACATCTACATTTATCACGTGTAATTACATACATTTATATAACATGTAAGTAGTAATTACTATTTTGTTATTTAATATTTTATATGGGCTACCAGGGGCTCGGAAGGCATTGCCTAATTAGCATAGTCTTCTATCCCCCTGCTTTACGGCAATTTCAACTCCCCCCTAGAATGGGTTGAGATTGTGTCTTGGGGGTCTACTTTGTGCTCAACCGAACATGAACAAAAAAGCAAAACACAAAATAATCAATTATAGATTAAGTGACACAATAAAAAAACAAAGGTCGCATCGAAAACTCTGTTCGAGCCAATTGAGCGAAGGAAAGAGAAATTCCTGCACGTGGTTGACACCCATCCAACTTCATCCTCCTGACGTCAAAACTCACAAGCGTGCCTTTCAAACTATCACCACTCGTGAGCGTTCCTGTGACCTAGTGAGCATGCTCAATACATTTTTGGCCCACAAATCGAACTCGACTGCAAGCCCGAGGGGGATTCTGCTCTTATCAAAAAGTTGGCGAGTCACAAGAACGAAGGGCGGGATGCACCGGCTGGAAATCCATTGGCGGGTCCTCTTGTTTTTGCAGCTGTGTGTGTGTGTGTGTGTGTGTGCTGCAGGTTATAAGCGTAATTCTCGCTTTCTCTCCCATTGTAGCTAACGCTACGCCGTGTTTAGTTTGGATGTTTGCTCATGCACATTTGAAAACACGATGACTGACACGTATCGGCTCACTTGTTGACACAGTTTGTCGCAGTAGTGGCTCACTCACGCACACAAATTGTATGCGCTCCTAGCAATAGTATTTCACCAGTATTTCAGTTTTTATGAATTAAATAGCACATAAAACTATATAAAACATCTGCGAAGGACCAAGACAAAAGCTGCTCCCAACCAAGACAATATTTAGGCGCAATTTGCATATTTATTTCACAATAGTTTTAGCACTTTTGAGCCATATTGATGTTGCAAAGAGGAAAAAAAACACACCATAATAAGTGATATTTGTTGGTAATGTGTAAAGATTTACTGTTTATCCGTGTTTAACGCGCATTTAATTTTTTGCCTTTTTTTAAAAAAAAAAGGGTCCAAGTTGGATGCATGTTTCAGTTTCAGTTTAATGGTATCCAAATTCTTATTATGATATTTTAATGGGTCTATTTGAGCCCAACCGATGTGTGGGGAGTATTTAAGTGACCAATCCCCCCAATTCCAATCCCTAATGCCAAGCGTCAGGCAGGGAGACAATGGCTGCCAATGTTATAAGTCTTAGGTATGACCCGGCTGAGGCTTTGACCAGCAACCTCCCAGTCTCGGAACCAGCTCCCGAGGTTGTACAGTACAGTAGTATATTACCGCTGACCACAATCGCAAAACAGGATGGAGCAGGAATCCAACCCGGGTTGTGGTGTTGATAGAGCCGAACCCTGAGCACTAGAACACCAGTGATATGGATGACATACGAAGTAGCATTTAACTTCATCTCATTATCACACGTTTTTATTCACCGTTCAGAATTATTTTCTAATAATATGAGCATGTTATTTTATTTTTCAAAATCTTAAGTGCGATTTATTATTAAACTAGAAGAAATAGTTATAAAATATTTAAGCTAAATATATTGACAACGGAGTAAGCAAAATGATCGTCCATATTAGGAATTTGCTTATTGTAAATATGATTTGATTTACTATGCAACTAAGTAATTGTTATAAAATGTCCTAAAATAAGAAAACGATACAAAAAAAAAAATCTGCAAATTATGTTGAAAATGTTGACAGTACTTTTTATGCAACCAAAAAAAAATGTTCCAAAATGTCTTCATATGAGAAAAATACCACAAAAATAAAAATCAAAATACTTTCCCAATGGGGTGAGCGAAATCATTTAATAGACAATCGTGCACATTTTAAGTATCATTTTATATTTCATATAACAATAAATAAAAGTTATAAAATCTCTTTCATTAAGAACATATAAACAAATGTTTAATGCTAGATAATTTGTGTTGGGTTTTGTAACGCCAAAATTCACACACAGACTCATGATTCGTGAGGCCACTTCGGCCTTCGTGGAATGTTATGGCGGTCCCTAATGGAGCTTCCCTCAACTTGAACTTCACATCAGTTTACTCAACAGCCGACGAGCTCAGTCCAAACACCGTCGAGGAAACGCAGCAGTTTACATAAGCGTAAGAGACGTTAAGCAGACAGTTAAAACAGACATAGTTGGTCTCTGGTTATTCTCGAGTTGGTCCGAGCGGGTATTGCAAAATGTACGATCAAGAACTAGGTTTGGGTGCCAAAAGAACATTGTTTGCCCCAAGTGTGAGGGGATCCGAAAAAATCAAGGGTGTTCAAACTACATCCTAAAGACATTTGCCTTAGCGTTTAACAACTGGTTCTGCATTGATAATATGCATTTTGCATTAATGACTAAAGGGATACTAGCGGCTAAAGCTAAACTGACTAAAGGGATGCTATCCATTAATGCCACTTGTGCATGTGTGTGCAAACTAAGATTCAAACTAATTGTGGACCACAATTGACCTTTCCTGAAACCCAAATTAGGATCTTGATTTTAATCTAGATTCTTAGAAAAAAAAGTTTTGGGTACAATTCAGTAAATATCTGACCATTATCCTTTCATTTTTTCCAATGTTACTGGCATCCATTAATGCTTATAAAACAGCAGTTGATATAATCTTTTTTAAATTTTTGTTTCTGTTAAATAAAAAGGGGGGAAATGCAAAGATTATTCTGTTTTTAATATTGGCCACCAGCAGAGGAGATTACATAGGATGCAAGCTTTTTACTTTATTGTTGCGCACTGTAGTTTGTTGTTTTGAATATTATGAACTGTTTACGTCATTGTCACATTTGGCCAATCATATTGGTGTTTTCTCTGACTTTCAAACCATTTGGGGATGATCTGCTTTTGTAACCTCGGAGATTTAATGTAAAGAAAGGGCTCAGGGGATGGCCTTTAGAACTGGTTGGAGTATGGAAACAGAGATTGCGATTAAGACGAAATTTGAAGGCACAAGCATCATTACTCTTGCTTAGGAATATTGGCGTGATCAATCAACGATCGGGTCATTCTTTGGAAGCAAGTGATCAAAGCAACAACGTTTTCCCAAGTGGAAGTTTTTTTTAAATTGTAGTCATCCATTTTCTCCACTATCTGTCTCCACCCATTAACTCTACTGTATCAGTTAAATCAAATGTATTTTTTCCTTTATGTTTATTAATAATATTGTTTAATCATATACATGTATGTTACATATATATAACGACATGCAATTGTGTTATTAATGTTTAATTGTGTAAACACAACTTTAATGTTTTTACCAGGGAGATTGGGGGTTTGGAAATCATTAGCAAATTACCAGAGGTTCCTATCCCCTGTCATGTGACAAATTAACCTTGGAATCCCCACCTCAGAACAGATTAAGGTTGTATCCTGGGGGATCTACTCTACTCTTCCCAGCCTGATCATACCTAACCATACATCTCTATGAGCGGATCCAAATCCTTTGAAAAATAGAAAGTAAAATAGTTGTCAAAGCAGGAAACTGGGAAGTGCTCCCTCCTATACTCTGGGGACAAGGACTTACCAAACTGACAACCCCCTCCCCAATCAATGCAAAACAAGGTCCGAATTGGCAGCCATGCTGTAGCTTCTTTCCACATGCGAGGCCAGCAGAAATATCACCTTCCCGATATGATCAGTCTGGAATGTAACAACTTTTCTGTGTATGTGAACCGACACGTTTGAGCAACAGACAGGTGGGAGTTTTTTTTTGTGGCAGCAAGGTGGGAACAAGAATCAAACTGTTTACACCATGTCATCCGTATGATTCATGTGTTGTACGCAGACTGACTCCAGTTTGTTTCTTGCGCATATTTATTCTGTGCGCCGCACCTCACGGACCACTGACTAAGGAAGTCCGTTGAGAAACAAAAAAAAAAGTATGTTTAGGGACTATTGTAGGATTTGTAAAAATCTTTATAAATAATTAGAATGGAATCATCTGAAACTGTAATTCGCCCTTTCCTTTCATCTTTGTTTTACTCAAGGCTAACACATCAACCTTCCTTTTAGTTATCATCCTTCCGATCTCCTTTTTCTTCCACTCAGTCGCTTTACTTTCACATCTTCTCACATTTAGTGACCCTATAACTAGGGTTTCTGAGACCTTCCGGTCTCCCGCCCCCCTTTCTTTGCTTTCCTGTCTATTAGGGATTAGAGATAGAGAGGAGAAGATGATGCGGCAGGGGTAAACCTGTGAAAGCTGTCGGGCTGTGCTGTTGAACAGACAAGTGTGTTGTGTCACCCTGACCTGAGTGACATGGCCGATTTCATCTGGAGGGACTAAAGCATGACCAACTCGGATGCCCAGGTGGTTAACTTGTTTGGGTTGGCCATGGTCCCAAAATATGTTTGTGTGTGTTTTTTGCGACTTTTCCCCCCCTTTTTTTTTTTTTTTTTTAATTTTCTTTGTTTTTGTCTATGTGTTTGTCTTGCTGTCGGTCACCCCTATCGAAAGATGGTTAGATACAGTTAGATACAGAGATACAGAGAGACAGAGAGAGAGAGAAAGAGAGAGAGAGATAGATAGATAGTCTTAAGGGATGAACTGATGCCAATTTTGCGACAACCCAAACTCAGGTCAGGAACCGTCAGCAGTGAAAAAAGTTATCCACAGTTGAATGTTCAGGGATTAGAAAAGACCCTTTTTAATTTAATTAGGCATAGAACATGTGGTGTTCCTCAGCACAATCATGCAGATATGTTCCAAAATATTCCACACACCATAGATCTCGAGCAATTAATTTACAAAGTACAGTTTGATCTCATATCCCCTAAAGCTGTGACGTCACCGGATGACTACGAGAAGCAAAACAAAGGGCACTTATCGTTGAAAAACAGACAGCAATTGTAGTAACCAGCAAATGCATGGCGCTCATTTCAACTTGGAGTAGTTGGAACTTTGCTTACCCTGTTGCTGGGCGACTTCTGACTGTTTTGTCCGATTTGATCATCAAAGGTTTCGTTTACCTGCTGTAATGTAGGGTGTGCGTTCCTTTTTTGACTTTGCCTCATTTTGGTGTGTGATTGTGACTTTTCCTCTGCTGTTTTTCGCTGCTAGTCTTGCAATTAATATAATATTGTCGAGATAGCCTCCCGGTAGTGTCCCGAAGGCTTCAAGTTTGCGTTGAGCACAGCAGGCTAGCTGGTAGAGGTCGCTCGATTATCGGACGGGACGATTTGATTGGCGGGATTAAAACAAATGAAATGATCTGAAATGATCTGCATTTATATAGCGCTTTTCAAGTCAATGGCTTCCCAAAGCGCTTTGCAGTGTGCTTCACATTTCCCAATAGCGGCCTTGTATTGTAGCCATGTAAGACGCTAACCTGCTTATTGGGGGTATTAGGGGTTCAGTGTCTTACCCAAGGACACTTCGACATGTAACACGGACAAGCCGGGATTCGAACTGGGATCCTTTGATCCCAAGACGAGCGCTCTACCTCCTCAGCTACTGCCGCAAAAAAAGAGATTGTTGTCTATATTATATACATTATATATAAATATATATACATGTATATTACACATAAATATATTATATTATATGTATATACATATATATAGTTTAAGACATTCACGTGAAAGTGACACTTAAAAACCATGGAGCGGTTGCTGCTGCACCACCTGAGGCTACAGGTCCGTCACGCTATCGACCCACTGCAATTTGCTTACCAGGAGAAGGTGGGAGTGGAGGATGCTATAGTATACATGTTACACCGATCCCTCTCTCACCTGGATAGGGCTAAGGGGGCTGTGAGAATTACATTTTTGGACTTCTCCAGTGCCTTCAATACCATACAGCCTCTGCTACTGAGTAGGAAACTGACAGAGATGGGAGTTAGCTCACACCTTGTAGAATGGATTACTGACTACCTGACAGGCAGACCCCAGTATGTGAAACAGGGGGGCTGTACATCGGACACTGTGGTTAGCAGCACAGGATCTCCGCAGGGGACCGTGCTCTCTCCGTTCCTATTCACTCTATATACATCGGACTTTAAGTACAACTCTGAGTCCTGCCATGTGCAAAAGTTTGCCGACAACACTGCGATCGTGGGATGTATCAGAAACGGGCAGGAGGAGGAGTACAGGAAATTGATTCAGGACTTTGTCCGATGGAGCGACGCAAACCACCTGCACCTGAACACCACCAAGACCAGGGAGATGGTGGTGGACTTCAGGAGAACCAGAACTTACCCGGTTCCTGTACCATCAAAGGAGAATGTCTAGAATTTGTCCAGACCTACAAATACCCGGGTGTGCAGCTGGACAACAAACTGGACTGGACTGCCAACACAGAAGCTCTATGTAGGAAAGGGCAAAGCCGACTTTACTTCCTCAGAAGGCTGGCCTCCTTCAAAATCAGCAAAAAGCTCCTGAAAATATTCTATGAGACAGTTGTGGCAAGCGCCCTCTTCTACGCGACAGCGTGTTGGGGAGGCAGCGTCAAGAAGAAGGATGCCTCTCGTCTCAATAAACTGGCTAGGAAAGCGAGCTCTGTTGTGGGCAAAGAGCTGGACAGCCTAACAACAGTAGCTGAGAGACGGGCACTGGAAAAGCTGCGGTCAATCATGGACAATCCATCGCATCCACTACACAGCATTATCTCCAGACAGAAGAGCAGTTTCAGCGACAGACTGCTGTCACTGTCTTGTACCACGGACAGACTGAAGAGATCTTTTCTTCCTCATGCCATGAGGCTCTTTAACTCTACCCGGCAGAGTAAAAGCCCACAGTAAACCACACCACCTACATTGCATATTACTGAATCTTATTGCAATATGTATTCTGTGTAGCACTATTTAGTTATTCTACATAACACGCTACAGTGGGCATTTGCACGTCACACTGGGTATTTGTATATTGTATTCTTTTTGCTTTATTATTGTATTGTTCTCAGCTCAGGGATGCTGCTGAAAATGTGAATTTCCCTTCGGAGATGAATAAAGTATCTATCTATCTATCTATCTTGAGGTGACCCAATGTAGCTAAAGCTATAATATTCACGACCAGCGGGAATTTTAGGTTCAGAGCTTTGGGGGTGCTAAGCACCCTGATTGTTATATCACTTTCCCTTTACACCAACATCCACATACAAACATATTTTAGTCATTTAACATATGAATTCGATCATTTAAATAAGTAATAAATATATAATCAACCTCTATGTTCTCAAATACAAGCCGTTTTATTAACAACAAGATAGGAATTCGGTATCATAAAAATCAGTGCCAGTTAATATTTTTTATTAGTGAATGGTTTATGGATGATCAATCAAACTTTGATGATAATGTGATCAACAGTTGAGGAGCAAATACATAATTATCAAAATACAGCTTAATGGCGTGCTAGGAATCAAATGGACTGAACCATTTCAAAGCAGGGAAGTGTTTCAGACCCTGCGTTGTTCACATATTAGTTTTGTTTTCCGTTTTTTATTACTTGTTTCATTATATTTAAGCTTATCCCATCCTATATTAAGGAAATGTTTTTAAAATACTATAATTTTGGAGGGTGCTTGCCCCCCCCCCAAAAAAAACAGTCTGGTTACACTGGTGTTCAGAACCACGACTAGTAGTACAAAAGTAGGCTTTATATAGCGTACTAAATTAGCCATGTGCTATAATAGCCTTATTGCTTCCATTAGCTGCAGCGCTAATCCTCATCGTTTTTTCTCCTGACTGGGTTTGTGTTTGTTGCTGTGGTGGCTCGCGGTTATCCTGCCTGCTTACTGCATATTATCGGTCAGACACTCACGTATTTTCTGCCGATCAGTCCCGGTTTGTCCTTTTTTGCAGCCGGCTAACCTGCAGTGTGCCCGCTGGTTTAGCCTATGTAAGCTCTCTGTGTGGTATTTTTTGCTAGTTCGCACCATTTGTTGTACCATTGCTGCACCCACCTACGACACCACGCCTACCCATTGCCCACAAAAAGTACCAAAACTGTATATACACATTTTATTTATATGTATGTATTTAATAATATTTATTTTACTTATTTTAGGGAATACTCTTAAAACAAGAAAACTACATTACCATTTCAAAGATTTTTTTGGGGGTTAATTGATAATTTGAAATGATACGTTTGGCAAAAATAATAGACATTAAGAAAACCCAAAAGTATTTTTTAAATTTTATATTTTTAAGATAGTTTTAGATAAATAAATGATTAATAATAATATTTTGTACATTAACTATTTTAGGAAACAGTTTTAGCAAAACAAGAAATGTACGCTAACATTTCAAGGTTTTTTTGTTTTTGTTTTTAAGATATTGATTGATTATTGCTCCAGGGAAGGTCGGGGGGTCCCGTCCCTGTGCGTTGAGCCGACCAGATGAACCAGGTTTTTCCAATGCTGGCGGTCTTGTGCCAGCTGTTCTGCATCCTCTACAGCAACTCCGTGTTGTTGGAGGTCGCTCGCAACGACGTCGAGCCATCGAGTGCGGGGTTTCCCTCGTGGTCGTCTCCAGCCTGCGGCCTTTGGGTCAAACTGGAGAATGGCTCGTGTCGGATGGTCTGGTGGTAGACGAAGGACATGGCCAAACCAGCGGGTGCGGCGTTGTGCGACCAAGGAAAATGCTCGGGGGTGGCACGTGCGGGCTCTGAGCTCTTTATTGAAGACTCGCTGGGGCCACCTGATGTTCTCGATAGTTCTGAGAGCCCTGCTATCAAAACCGTCGATTCTTGTGGCCAGGGTGTCGTTCAGGGGCCATGTTTCTGAGCCATAAAGCAGGATAGAGAGTACGGCGAGGTTGTAAATGCGGAGCTTCGTCTTGCGTGCGATGGTCTGGTGCCGCCAGAGTGGTTTCCAGAGAGACTGCAGAGCAGATGCTGCCAGGGCTCTTCTGCGGAGAATCTCTGGTTTTAGGTCCCCATTGTCTGTCACCATGGACCCCAGATACACAAAGCTCTTGACAGGCTCTACGATGTCGCTACCAATTTGGATGGGATGTGGATCTGGTCCATCACCGACATACATGAACTTGGTTTTCGTCCAACTCACTTGGAGGCCAAGCCGCGCTGCCTCTTCGCTGTAAATGCCCAGAGCGTCTCTCAGCTGGCTGTAGGAAGTGCTGAGCATGATGGTGTCGTCAGCATACTCCAGGTCAGTCAGGTGGTAGTTGCCGAAAGACACTCCGGGGATGCGCTCACTAACCCTGAACATCAGATGGTCGATGATGCAATTAAAAAGGTCGGGAGCAGCCACGCAGCCTTGGCGAACGCCGCTGGAGATAGTAAACCAGTCGGAGTCAATGCCGTTGATACGGACACAGCTCTCTGCGTTGCTGTAGAGCAGCTTGAACAGGGCTATGATCTTGGGTGGTGCTCCAAGAGCTTGGAGGATGTTCCACAGTGAAGAGTGGCAGACAGTGTCAAAGGCGGCCTTAAGATCAATGAATCCGATATATAGATGGCGATCTTTACGGAATTCACGGGTCTTCTCTATCAGCAAACGGACGGCAGAGATGTGGTCCGTTGTGGAGTGGTTGGGCATAAAGCCAGCCTGCTGGGGACGGCGGCAGCTTCTGATTGCTGGAAGGGCACGGCTGAGCAAGATCCTGGTAAAGACCTTGCCCGGGATGGAGAGTAAGGTTATACCTCTGTGGTTTCCACAGACAAGCCTGTCACCCTTGCATTTCCAGAATGGCATGATGACTCCTCTGGTCCAGTCGGTGGGCAGCTGCTCCGATTCCCACACCTGGTTGAATAGGCAGGTTAGAGCAGCTCTCACTTCCTCTGGTGTTACAGGGTCTGTGCAGCAGGTGTCGCTAGGAGGTGCTGTGTTTGCAGCCACTGGGAGGGTAGGATCAGCTGGGATGGTGCTGTGCTGCAAGAGGAGGCTAAAGTGCTCCTTCCAGCGCGCGAGGCAGTTGGCTTCTGTCATGATGAGGTTGCCGTCTGAGTCTTTTACCAGGGCTGTCTTTATGTGTGGGCCGCTACGGGCTTGGCGTAGTAGACTGAATACGCGGCTCATGTTGTTGTTGTTGGCCGCGGACTCAAGCTGTTGGGCTTCTGCCGGCCAAAACCTCTCCCTATCTTCAGCAATGGCCACATTGCGCAGGCGGTTCAGTCTCCGATACTCCGTGAGGTCGCCTCGGAGCCGGGCCTCACGCCGCTGGTCTATGATGTTTAGTGTCCTCTCTGATATCCAGGGCTTTCTCGGGGAGGATCGCGGGCGTCCGAGGACATTGTGAGCAGACTGGAGGACACTTTCCTTGAAGGCCGCCCAGTCTGTCAGCTTGTCAGGAGCCAGGGCATCGAGAGTGCGGCGGATGGAGCAACTGAAGTCTCTGGCGATGTTGGGGTCGCTGAGTCGGG